>NW_015622508.1:854590-2294876 GCF_000836275.1 Exophiala mesophila
CATGTCTCTGAAACCCCCATGACCCCCCCCCCCCCCGCCCCCCCCCCCCCCCCACCCCAGTATCCTCGCCTCATCGAGCAAGAGCCCAGCATTCAGTCATTTTTGCTCAATTTTAGCCTTACACCCTTACTAGAATGACTTCAGCCTCACCCAAAAGGAAGCGGGGCCCCGCTCTCCCCCTCGACACCAAACACCCTTCTACTCGCCTACTGCATGAGGATGAATATGAACCTGGAGATGCAAGCCCTCGCACGAAAGTCAGCAGGAAGTTTGGGGAGTTGGCTATTGATGGAGGCTCTGGTCTTAAGAACGTCGATGAAGCGTCATTCTCCCAATTGACCCCGTCTGATCACCCTGAGCTGTCGGCTCTATCTGCAGCCAAAACCGAAGAAGAACCAACGACTGTCGCAAATGATCCAGCGCCAGAGCGTCCGTCAAGATCAGCAACGTCAACCTCTCCGTTGGCATCCTCTTTTTCCGAACAAAAGCCGACCAGGCATAAGTCTCCTCCTATGGACACCAGCCTGTCAGATATTTTCTGGACTGACTCGGAAATCACTGGTCACAATCCAGATGATCCCAATGACGATGGCTATGGCATTAACGGAATCGGCTTCCGCCCTACCCCAGCAATGGCCTGGTCGAGGTCACAGAAACGCAAGCAACAGCTCGCTGAGCTTAAGAACCGTGAGGCCCGCGAAGCAAGACAACAGAGAAGTGAGAGGAGAAAACGTCCCTATAATGAGAGTGACGACATAAACGCCATCGAATTATCGCCGCGAAAGAATGCCCGCGTCCATTTCGAGCACGGCTGAAATGACGGCAGGATTGAACCCTCTCTTCTACCTGTACAGTATGTCCGTTTCCCGGAACTCGCCAAGGGAGATTTGCGCCAACGTCCGTAACAGCAGCACGACCTTCGGTCAAGGTGTGGCAGAGGTTCCGCTGGGTTTGAACAACCAGCGCTAGTCGCCAAGGAGTGGAACAGTGTGATTCCATGCTTCACGGCTTCTTTTACCAAAACTTATACCACGAACGTCTTCTGGCCTCTTCTTCAGCCTTTCTCGCGGCTTCCTGGGCCGCCGCAGCTTCGGCTTTCTCTCTGGCCTTCTTTTCGTGCAACAGCTTCATGCCAGCGACTGCAATGGCCATCCCTCGACTTTCTTCTCTCCGCTTCTGGTCGCACCAGTAATACATCACCCCTGATGTAAGGACGAATGTCGCAACAGCGTAATTCGCTGACCTTCCAATGGTAGAAATTCCTGAATTTGTGATAAACGTTAGCAATAGCCTACCAAAACGTCCAGCTCTTCATTTTGACCTCAACTCGTGTGACGCCTCCTCTTCTCTATCCGGTGTGGGAATGTACCTTTTAAAATGAATCTGCTTCCGCCGACAGCACCTCCAGCTCCTATTCCCACCAACAACGAATCTCGCGAGCATTGTGTCTGGTACCACGCAGGGCCACCAGGGCCATATGAAAAGTTAAATGCATCTCTCCATGTCACTTCCTTCGGTTTTCCACCGGCACTATTGTATGTACCGCCGGGAACGGTATTGATCGGTTCGTCTGGATTGCCAAATGCATCCCAGAGCTTGCCGACTTGAGTCTGGGGAAAATCGTACTTGGGCTTCGGTCTGCGAGGGCGGCGAGGTTCTTCAGCATCTGGGGCCGGCGGTGAGCTGGGATCGGCCGTCGCGGGAGGCGCCTTGGTATCCCTTGTATCATCGGCCATTCTGCAAGGATGACGAGACTGCGATGGAGAGTACGTCGAGGCTGGACGATCAGATAAAATAATTGCAGGTGGAATGATGGATCATCGTCGAGGATGGGATCGTATGTTCCACCCTATCTCTACGCTAGTGTTCACGGTCGAGCACAATAGTCTTTGCGCATTTTTGTCGCGCCCCCGCGCCACTTTACGCGTTGGTGTGGAACCCACGCGTCAATTGATACCCCGTCGTGTTTACGACTTTGGTCGACATCCATATTCGCTTTCAACCACTCGACTGCTATAGGGCATGAATAACGCTTCTATTGTCGCATGCGTTGCCTGATATCATGAACAGCAATATTCGATTATAAAACTCTGCGTACGACTGCGCATCGTCGCCGCTGATACTCCACGATGCCCGTCCGAAAGCCGAGCAAATATGGCTCTAATGTTCGTTTCGCCAAAAACTCTTCCCAACGACAGCAGCGAACAAAGACGGTTGATGCTTCCACCCTCCGAAGTAGCGAAACAACCTCCCAAGATGAAAAGTTCGAGGCCATACGGCTGGCCAACAGCATCGATGAATCAATGGGCTTCGGCCGGTTCGATTCCGGCAAGAAGAGAGTCGGATGGCTATATAACATGCACAGTACCACCATACAAGACCCGAAAGTCCCTGGTGGAAGGGCAGGTCTTGACTTCTACTTCATTGGAGACAGTGGAGAGAATTTCAAGGCAACACTCGAGTATGACCCATACTTTTTACTCGCGGTAAAACGAGGCAAGGAGCCTGAAGTCGAAGAATGGTGCAAGAGGATGTTTGAAGGATTGGTCAAGACAGTCACTCGCGTGACCAAGGAAGACCTGAAGATGCCAAACCATCTTCTAGGATACCGTCGCACATTCCTCCAGCTCTCCTTTGCCAACGTCTCCGATCTCTTGTCCGTCCGCAAATTCATCATGCCTATCGCAGAGAAGAATAAGGAAAAGGTGAATGCAATGGACACATATGCCGAAGTGGCGAGCGCGAGTGCAGGCTTTGACGTCTACGATGAGGAAGAGGCCAATGTCGACAAGGCCAACGCCATCACCGAAGCGAGCGATTTCATCGTCGATATACGAGAATACGACGTCCCATACCACGTCCGCGTCACAATCGACAAGGATATCCGGATCGGTAAATGGTACACAGTCGAAGCAAAGCATGGAGTAGTCTCCATGACATGTCTGGAAGAACGTCTCCAAAGAGCAGATCCTGTTGTTCTCGCATTCGACATTGAAACAACGAAGCTGCCCCTCAAATTCCCGGACGCAGCCATTGATCAAGTCATGATGATTTCGTACATGATTGATGGTCAGGGCTTTCTCATAACAAACAGAGAAATCGTCTCCGAGGATATCTCAGATTTCGAGTACACCCCCAAAGCTGAATACCACGGACCCTTTATGATCTTCAACGAAGCCAATGAAAGGGCAACCCTCGAGCGATTCTTCAGCATGATCAAAGAAGCGCAACCCACAGTCATCGCAACTTACAACGGTGACTTTTTCGATTGGCCTTTTGTTGAAGCCAGAGCTAGTGTCAACGGCATCGATATGTATGCCGAGATTGGATTCCGAAAAAATAGCGAAGACATCTACCAGAGCGACTATTGCGTCCACATGGACTGCTTCGCCTGGGTCAACAGAGACAGCTATCTACCTCAGGGGAGCCGAGGTTTGAAGGCAGTGACCGTCGCCAAACTCGGCTACGATCCAGACGAGCTCGATCCGGAATTGATGACACCTTATGCAAGCGACCAACCTCAAATCCTGGCAGAATATTCCGTCTCTGACGCTGTGGCAACCTACTATCTGTACATGAAATATGTCCACCCCTTCATCTTTTCACTCTGTACCATCATTCCACTCAATCCGGACGACACTCTTCGCAAAGGTACGGGTACCCTATGCGAGATGCTTTTGATGGTGCAGGCCTACCAGAAAAACATTGTTTTGCCAAACAAACACAAAGAGCCGAGAGAAGCGTTCTGGGAAGGTCACCTTCTAGACTCCGAGACCTACGTCGGCGGCCATGTGGAGAGTATTGAAGCTGGCGTTTTTCGTGCCGATATCCCTGTCAACTTTGCCGTTGATCCCTCAGCAATCGACGAGCTGTTGAGGGATCTCGATGCAGCATTGCAATTTTGCATCACAGTCGAAGAAAAGAAATCGCTTGACGATGTCACGAATTATGACGAAGTTCGCAGCCAAATTGTCGAAAAGCTAAACAGTTTGAAGAGCCAACCAAACAGAAATGAACGGCCACTGATTTATCATCTTGATGTGGCTTCAATGTACCCTAATATCATGACCACCAACAGACTGCAACCTGATTCGATGATCTCGGAATCCGATTGTGCTGCATGCGACTTCAACCGTCCTGGGAAGACATGCGACAGGAGGTTGCCTTGGGCCTGGAGAGGCGAATTCATGCCGCCCAAACGAGACGAGTACAACATGATTCGGAGGGCAGTTGCCAACGAGACTTTCCCAGGCAAACACCCAAAAGCAGCAAGACGCACATTCCAAGAATTGTCCTTGGACGAGCAGGCCGCGACCGTGCGAAAGCGGCTGCAGGAATACTCGAAGAAGATCTATCACAAGATTCACGATTCAAAGACGATACAGCGAGAAGCGATCATCTGCCAACGTGAAAATCCCTTTTACGTCGACACCGTCAGCACTTTCCGAGATCGTCGTTATGATTTCAAAGGTCAGCAAAAGGTGTGGAAAGGTAAGACGGAAGCCCTCAAGGCTTCTGGAGCACCAGCTCCGGAGGTTGAAGAGGCTAAGAAGATGATCGTCCTCTTTGATTCACTACAACTAGCCCATAAAGTCATTCTCAACTCTTTCTATGGCTACGTGATGCGAAAAGGATCCAGATGGTACTCCATGGAAATGGCAGGTGTTACTTGTCTCACAGGTGCTCACATCATTCAAATGGCGCGGGAGCTTGTCGAAAGGATTGGTCGACCATTGGAACTGGACACAGACGGTATCTGGTGTATGCTTCCAGCGACCTTCCCAGAAAACGTCGTCTTTACATTGAAAAATGGGAAGAAGATGGCCATCTCGTATCCCTGCGTGATGTTAAATCATCTTGTCCACGCCCGATTTACGAATCATCAATACCAAACCCTAGTCGATGCAAAGACCTTCAAATACGAAACGCACAGCGACAATTCAATCTTCTTCGAAGTCGACGGGCCGTACAAGGCCATGATCCTGCCCACGTCCAAGGAAGAAGACAAGAATCTGAAGAAACGCTATGCAGTTTTCAATCACGATGGTAGCCTGGCGGAATTGAAAGGCTTCGAAGTCAAGCGACGTGGTGAATTGAAACTCATCAAGATCTTTCAAACACAAATCTTTAAATTCTTCTTGGAAGGAACGACACTTGCTGAGACATATTCGGCCGTTGCTCGTGTTGCAAACCGATGGCTGGACGTGTTGCATCAACATGGTTCGACCCTGGCAGATGAGGAGCTGATCGACCTGATTTGCGAGAACAAAAGCATGACCAAAACACTTGAAGAGTACGGTGCACAAAAATCGACATCCATCACCACAGCGAAACGACTTGCCGAGTTTTTGGGCGATCAGATGACCAAGGATAAAGGCTTGAACTGTAAATACATCATATCATCAAGACCACGCAACACCCCTGTGACAGAACGAGCGATACCCGTGGCGATCTTCTCCGCCGAGCCGAGTGTCAAACGCTTCTTCCTGCGAAAATGGATGCGAGACGACCCTGCTGATATGGACCCGAGAAGCGTTATTGACTGGGAATACTATCTCGAACGCCTTGGCTCTGTGATTCAAAAGCTCATCACAATTCCGGCAGCTCTGCAAAAGGTCCGGAACCCTGTTCCACGCGTGGCACATCCAGACTGGTTGCAGAAACGAATCGATGCCAAAGAGGATAAATTCAAACAGAAGAAGCTGACAGACACTTTTGAGAAGAAACCTCTTGCTGAACGGTCTGTAAATCTTCTTGAACACCGGCTACCCGTCACTGGTGATATCGAAGATGCCCTCAATGCAGAATTGAAGTCTCCAATACAGCTTCCGAGGCCAGCCAAACGTAAAGCCCAGGAAGAAACGGCTCAAACTCTGGTAGATCCCTATGCAGAGCTACCCGCCGATGTCCCAGATGTCGACGAAGACTATAGTGATTGGTTACAGTATCAGAAAAAGAAGTGGAAGATTCAAAAACAGGCACGCGCTCGTCGGCGTCAGCTCTTTGGAGAACGGCCAAACGTTGCAACAGACTCGATCAGCAATTTTTTCCGCAATCAAGCCGAATTGTTGTTTATCAGCACTTGGCAGGTACTTCAACTTCGTCAGGGAGATATGCCTGGAGAGGTCAAGGCTTTTGTGTCTATTGGAAAGAAAATCCACATTTTGAATATCAAGGTTCCGAGAATCTTGTATCTCAATCTGAAGGGTGAAGATCTTCCTGACGTCGAAGTGCCGGGCTGCGAAGTCGAAAAGGTCAACCACGTTCTCCCAAATGGGCATCCGTCAGTCTATCTTTTCCAACTGACCATGTCCGAAGACACATATTTGAAAGAGGCAGAGTCGGTTGCCCTGCTTTGCAACCATCAGAGTGTTGAAGGGGTCTACGAACGCAAACTACCTCTCTATACCAGGGCCATGCTTAAGCTGGGCAACATGTGTTCATTTGATGAAACGCAAAAAGGTGTTCTGGGGAAGGGCCTTGAACATGGGTTTGACCTCGACGCTTTGCTGCGGAGTAATTCCCAGTCAACATATCTGGAAGACCCAAGTATGATGGCCTATACCTACCTCTACCACACGACATCGGGCGATCGAACAGTATTCGCCCTCTTCTCCTCCGCCGGAACGCAAGCCCATATTATTGTTCTGAGTCGAAGTCGCGATGCACAGTTGCCAAATGCTGACAAAATGTACTTGGAGCAACACCGATTGAAACAGCAGGAAGGCAATTCCCCATCGACTGTGTTCGCATATCAGTCTTCCATTCAGTTCAAGGTTAGTCAAGTGACTACGAAACGGAAGGCCTACCTTGAGATCGGTGATATCCTCAAGAAGTGGCGTAGCGAGGAATCGAAGCCCACCATGTTGCTGCTACAAACGAACTCCAACAAGCAATTGATGCACGATATTCGGATCATCAAGGACTATCCGGTGTTATGTTTACCTACGGAGCAAGCAGACACCGATTTACCATCTCTGGGATGGCAAGGCTACGTGTTCAAACGGGTGATCTCCCATTATCTTAATGTCACCGGTTGGCTGTCTCACCTTATTGAACTGGCGAGGTATGGAGACGTACCAGTCTGCAATCTGGAGAAGGACGATCCTCGATTCTTAATTGACTTGGCCTACGCTCGGAGACTGAAACGAAACAATGTCGTGCTTTGGTGGTCCGACAGCCCACGTCCTGACCATGCTGGCCATGAGCGCGATGACATTTTAGGACCTTTGACCGAAGTGGTGGAACTGCCCTCGATCAACAACCCCGGTGTGTATACCTCAGTGTGCGTTGATGTCTCGGTGCAGAACCTTGCAATCAACACGATATTGACCTCATCAATCATCAACGATCTCGAAGGATCAGCAGAATCTGTAGCGTTCAACCCTGCAGCTGGTGAAGAAACACCACTGAATTCGAGCATGGTCAAACCTAACGCTGGATTTGCGCAAACAGCATTAGAGGTTCTGCGAGACATGGTCAAATCTTGGTGGGCAGAAGCTTGCCGTGGCAACCGGCTGGCGGACGTCATGGTTCAGCATCTCGTACGATGGGTTGAAGCACCGGCATCATGTCTATATGACAGACATCTACACTACTATGTGCAGATGATGTCCAAGAAGGCTATGCAACAGCTGATTACTGATTTCAGAAGGGTTGGATCTCAGGTTGTGTTTGCATCCACAACGCGTCTCCTACTTCAAACCTCCAAACAGGAAGTTGGGAACGCATACGCATACTCGCAATACATCTTAAAGTCCATTCAGCAGAAGCCACTTTTTCACTTTTTGGGGTTGGAGATCAAGGACTACTGGGACATCCTAGCTTGGTATGATCAATACAACTACGGTGGAAAGGGCACATCAACTGTGACGGAAGAGACCAACAATTCAAATCTCGAAATTGTTGTGCACTGGCAGATTGCACAATTTCTCCCTGAGCCATTGCAACCAGTCTTTGACGATTGGGTTATCACCTTCATCGAGATCATGCAGAATCTCAAGCGACCAACCGCAATATCCGAAGACGCATCTTCAACGCCCCGACCCACACAACTGGCCTCGGGGTTCATCAGCCTCACCGAAGACCCAACGAGCACCGAAGTGACCAGTGTCCTGCAGGAAGATTTCTCCAAACCCTTGCGCAAGCAGATCACAGGATTGATCCGACGCCAACGAGAAGAATTGCTCCACCCGGAACTAGCAAGCGACTGGACGTTTCCCAGTCTTGCAGGTGGCAGTCTCGAATCGAAAGACCCGCGACATCCGCACGACCCAGTTTTGGAGCTAGTCAAGTCGCTGATGCAAATTGTGTCACTATCGAAGCCTCTGCAGCTTGAGGCACGTCTACTTCGTAAAGACCTTCTGGCGTTGTTTGACGCACGCGAGTTCAGTAAGGAAGGTCGGTTTGAGAACCCCAGCTCTAGCCTTCGGTTCGAAAACCTCATTTGTGACACATGTACGATGACTAGAGATCTAGACTTGTGTCGCGATGAAGATGTCCTACCCGATGCCACAGCCAAGTCCCAGGACGATGCATTGACGAAACCATGGCGTTGTCTCAGCTGTGGAGGCGAATACAACAAGATTGTCTTGGAAGAGAAGCTGATATCGCGGATCCAAGCAAGTTTGATGAGCTGGCAGATGCAAGATCTGAAATGTAAGAAATGCGGTGTCTTGCAAGGCGACGATTGTGTCTTTACGGATCATTGTTCATGTGGTGGAGAGTGGTGTGGCACGACAGACAAGGGGGACATTACGAACAAAGTGAGAATCATGGAGAGGGTCGCGTCTGCGTATGGTTTGAGGATGTTGGAAGGTGTGGTGCACGGTGTCAAGTCAATGTGTATGATTTCATGAGCGATGAGGGACGTGGTTGGTGGTGAAGGACGTTGGATTCGTGTCACTACAATAAAGGAGAAGATGTGGTGGAGTCTAGGAGTGTCTTTTGCACAACATTGCGAGGTGTTGGTACAGGACATTTGATTTGATGTGGTTGCATGCTGCCTTTGTATAGATACAGAGCAGCCTTGAGCATGACAGCATGTTTTTCAGTCTGGTAGAAGATAATGTAGAAGTCAAGAATGCTACTACAAATATTCCCTGATTCATGGTATTTGACGAGGCTGAAATTCTTATGTCAGCCGCACTTGGCCTCGTTCCGTCACGTGTGGAGCGTCAACATCCAACGACTTCTGTGATGGTTTGAACCAGAATTCAAGGTACAAACTCGACACCATAATCGGCCTGCGCTCTCTGTTCACCAGTCTTTAGCCCCTCCATCGCAATGAGATATGGAGGGACTCGGATACTACAGCGATCAATTGCGCTGAGGAGGTGTTCTCAGAGTTGTGGGCTCCCTCTAAAACAACTGCAACAACTCCAGAACAGACAGTGTCTAGTCAAGCGCAATTTGACACGATGGTCAAGCACACAAGCAGGACGAACTAGCCCTGAGGCGTCCAAAGATTCCGTAGCCCAACCTGAGACCACCCCCTCGTCTCCTCTCACAGATCTTCCATCACGACAATGGTCAACACCGTTAGCGAAAACCATTGCGCAGGCAATCGAGGTAACAAGTGCCAACCACACCAAAGATTCGCGCCCGGGTTTTTTACTAATATGACATGTCGCCTCCAGGTAACAGGCCCAATCTCG
This sequence comes from Exophiala mesophila, assembly GCF_000836275.1. NCBI lineage: Eukaryota > Fungi > Ascomycota > Eurotiomycetes > Chaetothyriales > Herpotrichiellaceae > Exophiala > Exophiala mesophila. The sequence continues at coordinate 864,247 of NW_015622508.1, forward strand.
ATCGCTTCATACATGCGGCAATGCCTCACCAACCCCGACGGCGGCTATTACACCACGAATCATACCTCCTCAGACACGCCCGATCAGTTCGGCAGGGCTGGTGACTTCATCACTTCCCCCGAGATATCCCAAATCTTCGGCGAATTGGTCGGAATCTGGTTCATGACAGAATGGATGGCACAAGGTCGGCCAAGAGAGGGAGTGCAATTTATTGAAATGGGCCCTGGACGAGGCACCCTCATGAGTGACATGCTCCGCACCATCGGCCAATTCACCACATTCGCCAATGCCATACAAGCAGTCTGGCTCGTGGAGGCAGGAGAAGCTCTTCGACATAAACAGAAAGATACCCTGTGCGGTCAGACGGCTGAAATCAAAGAAGTCACAGACGACACAGGCAAGAATAAATGGTGGGAAGCTACAAGTAAGCAGGGAATTCCTGTAAGATGGGTCGAAGATATCGTCTTGTTGCCGGAAAGGGGTCAAGAAGCGCAAATGCCATTTATAATTGCCCATGAGTTCTTCGACGCTTTGCCTATCCATGCATTTGAGTCTGTTGCGCCGAAACCCGAGGATGTACAGGAACAAGAGGTCGATCGACCACCCCTCGACAGCACATCTCAACCACCACCGACGACCAGACCATCGTCGTCGTCAAGCAAAGTCCCTCAATGGAGAGAACTTCTCGTCGCTCCAACCAAGCCGACAATTGATCTAGGACTGGACCAAACAACATCATCATCAGATAATGGCGGTCCACCCCGTCAGGGGAAAAAAGACCCAACTCCAGACTTTCAACTCACACTTGCTAAATCCAGCAATCCAGCATCGCTAGTAATTCCTGAACGAGCACGATACAAAGCATTGAAAAATCAAGTATCATCACGGGTGGAAATTTCGCCCGAAAGTTCACGATACGTCCGATCATTTGCTCGACTCATCGGCGGCGACGGTCTCTCGTCACCATCACGGCAACAGCAACAGCAACAAACCCGGCAACAATCAGCCTCTACTACAACCTCCAAACCCACCACTCCCTCCGGCGCCGCCCTCATCATCGACTACGGACCACTCGACACCGTCCCTGTGAACTCTTTACGAGCTATCCGCAAACACCAAATCGTGTCTCCATTTGTCCACGCCGGCGCCGCAGACATTAGTGCAGACGTCGACTTTGGCGCCCTAGCCGACACAGCACTCGAAGCCAGTCTTGGTGTCGAAGTCCACGGTCCCGTCGAGCAGGGGATGTGGTTGTTACAATTGGGGATTCAAGAACGAGCTCAACGATTAGTTAAGAATATCCTGAAGACGGCGCCGGCGGGCAGTGGGTCGGTAATTGAGACGGAGCAATTACAGAAGAAGATCCAGGATCTTGAGGCTGGGTGGAAGAGGTTGGTTGAAGGAGGGCCGAGAGGAATGGGGAAGGCTTATAAGGTGATGACTATCTTGCCAGAGAATGGTGGGAAGAGGAGACCGGTTGGGTTTGGTGGGGGTGTTGTTGGTGGATAAAAAAAACAAGAGGGTTATGAATCAACAGGGTGGGTGTATGTTGGTTTATCCGTCTTGTCTGTTCTGTCTGTCTATAAAAAGCACGACTCTCGCTGTATGTCATGTACAACAATAATTATGTATAAACATGTGTACAACAACACAACACCCATCTTCAAAAATTTCCATTTCTTAAACATGAGCATCCAAATCCCAAAACCTCACCTCCATTTCCGCGGCCCTCAGAAAAATCTCCATCAACTCATCGACCCTCTCTGGACTCTGCTTGACAATCTCCCTTTCAATCAACTCCCTGCCCACATCCACGGCCTGCGCATAATCCTCCGCCACATAATTCTCCACCCATTTCCAATACCTATTCCCCTTTTCCGCCGTCACACTCAATGGATCCGCGTACAACATCCTGGCCGCCTCGCCATACCCCAACAAACACGGCGCCAGGGCCATTTGCAACGCAAGCCAATCCTGCGAATGGCCGATATCCAGCACATAGCGAGAATAGGCCACACAAGCGAGACTTTCGCGACGATCGGGGGATTCGAGATCGGTTTCGGAAATGCCGAATTCAGCGCAGTAGGTCTTGTGCAGGTCGGTTTCGCGTTGGATGTGTAGGACGATTTGAGCGGATGCGGCGATCGACGACATGGTTTTGGATTTGTAGCCCGCGAGAGAGTGTGTGCGGGCAAAGTGGCGCAGGTACAAGTAGTCTTGGATGAGGTAGTTTTTGAAGATGGTTTCGTCGAGCGTTCCGCGTGCGAGTTGGAGTGTGAATTCGTGTTGGGTGTAGGCTTTCCACACGGGTTGGATTTTGGGGTGCGAGAGGAGATATTCGATGAAATGGCCGCGTGAGAAGACGTGGTGTTGAACGTTGTGGAAGTGGTTGATGGGGCCGGAACCTTTTCCGAGGGTTGGGTCGGCGGAAGAGATTCCAGATGTGACGTATCGGACGGCGAGGCGTGTGGCGGTGGGGAGGGAGAGAGACGACGACGACGACGAGGATGATGGTGATGATGATGATTGTGATATCTGTAATGCCAGGTTTGCTGCAATTGCACTCGCCAATGAACATCCCGTCCCGTGGGTGTTTCTCGAATCGATATACTCGGATTCAATAATCATATAGTTATCACCGTCACCATCATATAGGATATCAACAGTGAGTTGCTTCTCATCATCGGAATTGGCTTTCTCATATGATTTAGTCAAAGGCATGTGACCGCCTTTCAAGAGAACAGCCTTTGGTCCTAGACTGTAGACCAATTTCGCCAGAAGCTTGAGATCATCGAGATTAGAGGGTGATTTATATTGGATGTCGGCGTCTCGTAAGAGAAGAGTAGCTTCGGGGATGTTGGGGGTTAGTATGGTTGTTAATGGTAAGAGTAAGTCACGCAGATTTCGGACGGCGTCACCAGGGAGGAGTTGTGCGCCGCTAGTAGAGACCATGACCTGGAGAGAGAAGGAGAGGACGTTAGATTTTGATTCAGTTTAATTCATTTGACTTGATTTCATGGTCGGTGACTTACAGGATCAAGTACAACCGTCGAAACACCATGTCTTGTCAGGGCGTCGGCAATGATCTTGATCGTCTCGGCTGATGCAAGCATTCCTTTTAAAAAATACGTATGTCAGTTAGTCCTTGGAAGAGTAAGAGGAATCCCCATTCCCAGAACACAGAACATCAAAAAAGAAACCTACCCAATTTCACCACGTCACATCCAATATCACAGAGACAAGCATCAATCTGCTTAGCCACAAAAGCCGGAGGAGTGATATGAACGTCCTCGACGCCCAGGGTATTCTGGGCAGTCAGTGCCGTTGTTGCAGTCATGGCATAGCATCGGTGAGCAGCTAGGACTTTTTGGTCTGCTTCGAGGCCACTAAGTAGATTAAAGAGGTATTAGTTTCTTTGATTTCCTAGCTAGACCCTGGCGATTTTCGAGTCCTTGGGATATAACTTACGCTCCGCCTGAGCTGTCTGAGCCGGCGATGACGAGCACCCGTGGCATGGTCATAATGGCCTTTGTAGCGAGAGGGCCAGCTGGAGGATTGATACGACTGTAGTTATTCTATCAAATTGTAAACCGTCTGTCTCTTTGGGTCGAGAATCTTTCACATGAGATTGTGTCTGGTAACCACTAACCAGGTTCCAAGGCAATGTTCGGATAGTACAGGCTAGGCGAGGCTAGGCGAGGCTGATGAATTCCCCGCTCCGAGCCAATGAAACGTCATCAGGCTGCGGGGCAAAATGGCATGAGATTTCTCCTCCGAAAGAAATCAGTCAGTCAGTTATTAATAAGACAATGAAACAAACAGGTGGATTCAATATTGATAATCATTGTACCGCACAGTAATGCAGAGAAATGCTCCATGCGCGCCACGCATTACTTGTTCAAGTCCTGGTCAGGTCAACCAACACTACGACACAACTCCTATTTCAATGCAAAGCCGAACAAAGTGTCCATCTCCACCCATTGGCGACCACATTTCCTCAGGTAGGCATCCACCACAGCTTTGATATCGGCAAACCTATCCTTGTTGGTCTCTGCCAGAACAACAATTCGGTCGGCTCTATCCGCATACTCCTTTTCTGACCGGGCCTTGGCTTTGGCTTTGTCGACGTCAAACAGCGTGGCAAGGTATAGGAGCTGGTTGTAGAGTTTCTTCTCTGGATATTCATAGCCCATACGACCCAAACATCCTTCTGCTCTTCCGTTCGGACCCAGACATCGGTGTCCATAGACTGACATCTGTCTGGTGCGGTTCCCACACGATGAATCGTCACAGACAAGCCAACCTTCGTAGTACGCACTGGTTTGTGATCGGATCTGTGAATCCAACTGCATCACGATTGACATGGGCGAGAACACTTTCCCGCACGCGCTGTTGCTGCAACTGATCCCATTGGGACTTGAGATCGTTGTCGACTCACACAGTCCTTCAAACACGGTGACTTCCTTGCAATCCCTGCAGCGCAATCGAAGTCTGGCAGCGTCCTGGAATCTGACGCTGTCGGGAATCTGTGACTCGAGAGGAAAGATCTCGGCGTTCTGACGGCTTGACGAGGTGTTGGTGTTGATCTGATACTTGCGAACGTCCAGACCGAGACATTCTGCTAATCTCACCGAATCGGTTCCCGGAATGGGCGCGCATAGACGCTCGATAGGTGGTAAGATTTGCTTGTACAAGTAGTACTCGATGTCTGGGACCAGGCCAGAGTCGGCTTTCTGCACGTCTTGAGGTGTGTATGATCGCTTAGGCGCAGGTTGGCTCTTGGTCTGTTCGTCTCCCATGGTGACAATGTATGCCATGACATCGTTGACACGAACTGGTTTTCCCCTCGCGATCTCGCGCAGAGCCACTTGGACTTGTGGCATCGAATCTGCATTCGGGTACTCGGTTGGATTTTTACCCAATTTCTAAAATTTGTCAGCCAATCTTCGATTTGCCTCTCCCAGGGCTGTACTCACAGTATAGATGACATATTTCTGCGCGTTGATCTTGCTTTCCCTCATGTTGGTGGCCAGCTCTCGTAGGTATTCGTGGATCTTTTCCAACACGACTTCAGAATCCTCTCCAGAAAGAATCTCGTTGAGAAGTCTTTGGGACGCCTCCTTTGATAGAGCACAATACTCCCTTCTCTTCATATCCAAACCCTTGACCTCAAGCTTCTCAACAAACTTGCCATCAATTTCAGCCATATTGATAGCGGCGTACTTCTTTTTGGCGTGAAGCAACAGACGTCGGAACACATTGTCGATATCGATCTCCAACAGTCTGTAGCGTTCGTTGACAGACTTCTTGAATTCATTACCCACTGCCAATGCCTGTGCAATGGTGTCCGTGTTGGTATTGATCATGACCGAATCAGTATCACCATAAATGACCTGCAGTTGATTGCTCTCTGCGAGTTCCTTTGTACTTCTGAGAATCTCTCTTCCCTTGAAGGTGGTGAGCATGGCCAGCGGTCGGGCATAGAATCGTGACTGTGTGTAGCCCAAACAACCGTACATAGAGTTGGCCGTGAGCTTCAGGGCCATTTGCTTCGTGTCGTACAGAGCCATCTGCTCGGCGGTGGCTCGTTTATCCTTCATCAATTTCTTGACTTCTCGCCGACGAGAGACGAGGGTGGCAATCAGCTTTGGTAAGATACCCTGGTTTTGATCCATAGGTACTTCTGGCACCTTCTCTTCGTTCTCATTTTCTGCAGTTGTTGTTCGGTCCACGGTGGTGAAGCAGATGTTGTACTCCTGGATGATGCTGGGGTACAAACTGTTGAAATCCATGACCAAGATGAACTTCTCGTACAGGCCTTTTTCGGGTTCGAAAACAAGACCACCCTTGTACTTGTCTTTCTTCTTGGTATCAGCGCCCTCTTCATCTTCATTTTCCACTTGTGCCTTCGCTCGGCCTTTGCCATACTCTTTGTCTGGACAGATGTATTTATTGCGATGGAACTCGTGCAGCAAAATGTATTCGTTTCGTTCAGCACGGGTGCCACTCAATGTTCGAGCCCACGAGTTACCCGCTAGCTCGGTCAGGACCTTTGTCAAAGGAAGCATTTGCAATTTCAGAACAAGAGCCGCGATAAAGAAGGTGTCGGCGTGGCAGTGGTTGACATAATTCATCAGACCATCGCGGGTTGTGGCCCACGTCTTGAGAGCAGATTCGTTGTCGAGTTCGCGTCGAGGATTGTCAGGACCCAAGTAGAGTTCACACATTTCCGACAAGCTCCACTGCTGGCACTTGGTCATCAAAGACTTGCCCATATCGTTGGCGAGGTCACACATCAGACGTCCTGCTAAGAGTTGTCGCTCGGCGAAAAAGGAAGAACCGCCCTTTCCAAAGGTTTTGGGCCATTCTGCGCGCTTCATTCGTCCAATTCGATGCCATCCAGGGGTTTTCTTCTCCTTGAGACGACTCAGCAAGATACTGTAGTCGACTTCTTGCAGCTGATGTCCCATGAGACAATCTGGGTCCACCTTCTCGAACAGGGCAAGGAATTTACTGAGGAGAAATTGCTCACTCTTCTCAAGGAAAAAAGTACCCTTCTGCTTCTTGGTCTCTGCTTCAAATCCTACAGGATAGGCCGATCCTGAGGGGCGCATAACCGTGAATGTTCGGGATGGCATCTTTTCTGGTGGAGTGGTGTCGGTCAACGAGACGTTCTCATACACTCGAGCACTAGCCATCAGGATCTCTTGCTTGTTTTCCTTGACGTTGAGTTGGGTCCGGAAAGACAACGACATCAAAGTGAGTCTCGGTGCCTCGGTTTGATCAGACTGAGGAAGCACGCTGATGCTGGCAGGTTTGGAGACGGCGCATTCCAGCTTGCACCAGGAGGCATTGTTGACAGCGGTGAAGTCGGCACCCTCGATGTTGAGCCAGCAAGGGCCCATGATGTTCTTCCACAGAACAAATTGCTCAAACAAAGCAGTGTTGGTGCCAAAGACACGCGAGAAAGTTTCGCCCTTGAGATCCATTGGAAGTGGAGTTTTGTCGTATGGATACAACAGCTTCAGATACTCGGCCTCTTTGGGAACGTCTGGAAGTTCAAAGGCATACTTTCTCGTGCATGTCTTGACTTTCCTCGTGCTGATTTTCATCTTGGACATGAGAGAGTCCACTTCTGTAAAGACATCCTCCCATTCGACGGGTTCCTCGGTGTCACGGCCATCTGAGTCTTTCCGTCTCCGTGGCAAGAAGTACATCTTTCGCAAGATGTTGTCAATTTTGACAAAAGCACTGAGATACTGGCCGGTGACCTTGTGTTTGACCTTGCCGAAGAGACACAAGCTGCCATTGACCTCGGTGTAATCGAGCCAGAACATGCGAAGGCTCCCATCTTCCTCGACGGCATCTTGAGGTTTCATTTTGCCGAATGTCATTGTTTCCGAGGAAGGACTGCTTTGAATACTTAGTTTGCTGGTGATGTTGTTCCACGAGGCTGCATCGACTTCGGTGGTTGCAGGGACTGGTGGTGAAGAATTGAGTGGCGTTGGAAGAGAAGTTGCCTTGATCTTTGGAGGTGGTCTGCTGCCTGTCATGTTGACGCTCGTGGAGGTTGAGCCTTGGTGCCCAGTGGCTTGAGCAACCATCATCATGTCGTCGTCGTCTTCCTCCTCCTCTTTGATGTGGATCTTGGCCTTGCGTTCGACGGCTTTGACAACGGGCGAAGATGGGAGGGGGTCACTCATGATGTTATCATCGTCACCCTGCAACAACATGTTGTCGTCTTCCTCAAATGCGGTCTGAGCGGGAGGAGTATCGACCAGTGCGGTCTGCGGAGGCTGGTAGCTTCTCTTGGGCCTTTCTTGGGTGAGAGGAGGAGAAAGGACTCTGACTTTTCGACGAGACTCGGTCTTGATGGTCTTTTTGTTGAAAGAACGAGCGGGAAGAATGTTGGCGTCGACTTCACCAAGAAGATCTGCCATGAAAGCTTCATCTTCTGCCGTGGTTTGAATCTAAATTGTGTCAAAATGGGTGCTCGCAGGCGTGGTGTCCATGGACTCACCTTTGGCTTTGGTGCAGCGGCGACAGGGCCACTGTTGAAGTAGTTCAAGATTTTATGGTTAGTCTTGTCCTCCTTTTCTCGTTCTTCCTCGCGTTTACGCTTCGCAGCTTTTGACTTTGGTCGAGCATCTTCTCCTTCGTCGCTGCTGTATTGCATGCGCTCGTTTTGCCATTCCTCTCGGCCGTCGTCGGCGTAACCCTCGCCGTGGTCGTCAACAACAAAGTCGTCCCTATCGAGGCGTCCGCGGACCACCTTTTTATAACCATCTTCATCGACCTCGTCGTAAATGGCACCTTTGTCTTCGATCTGGTAAGAATCGAGACGTGTCTTACCGGAGGCACGCTGAGCTCGAAGCTGAGCGAGAGCCGCACGGTGCGACATGTTTGGTTGTCTCGATACTTGGAGAGATCGAGGAACAAATCGTAGGATTTCAAAGTGAAATTGATGGAGAGGTGGTGTAGAGAGGTGAAAGTGAGTGCTCAGGTAGGTCGGGTAATTGATTGACTACACGTCGCGTAGTCCGACGCGCTTTAGGCGGATGCCCGTGACGTGACGTGTTGCCTGAACGCGTTAAATTAATATGGCAGGAAGAATTGGAGAAGTGCCCCAGCCCCCACCACTTCAACGCACCTTCCAATGACTGAGCATTACTGAGCAAAGTTTAGCTTCTTATAGGCTTCGGGCTGCTCTTAGGCGGTCGAACCAGTGATATCCCCGCGACTCTAATACAAAAGTCCGACTTACTACCAGAGCATTCAGGTTGTTAATGACAAAAGCATCAGGGCTCATATTCTATTCGACAAGCTTTGAAAAGCATGTTCTAATCTTCAACTCCAGTCGTACACGAACTCGTTGTCATGTTTGGCAACACATCAAATGACCAGACCACTGCCCAGGGCCATCACACAAGCCTCAACCCTCGTCCTTCTCTCCATCGGATCTTCCTTCAAAAATCGAATCTGGCTAACTTGGGCACTCTTGTGAATACGTAAGCGTCCATCTCTTTATCATATTTCCCATGTTCTCCGAATCTTCGTCCCCTCCTGGGTTTCCAGTCAGTATTCTGCAAGTTTATCAGCGGATGATATTTCTCATACCTATGCAATGGTTTGTGCTCCTCAAAATCGTCATGTCCTTCCCGACGAACACGCTCGACCTTGACCTCTTCCTTGATCACGGGAATAGCTTCGTACTCGGGCAGACCAACCACACGTACACGTTCGCGCTTGGCCGGTTCATGAACGGGGACATGAGGCTTGGGGGAACCTCTGTGTTCAGAATGGTTGATTGAGATGCGGGTCTCTCGTGAAGTCCTTGAAGTCGATGACCATGAGCCGAAGATTGTGCTGAAGAAGGAGGAAGACGAGGACGAGTGGTGCGATACACGACGTCCACTTCTTGATCTCTGCACCTCGACACTGGATTCGAAGTGATCCTCGCTCACAGGAATTGACACCTGATCGTGAGGATGAGAATGGGAGGCATGTTGAGTTTGGTGACGAGGGTAGTCCTCAAGCGTTGTGGTCTTATGGCGTGGCAATGCTTCCAGGATTTCGTCTTCGCTATCATATTCGGAACCAGAAGAACTGGTGGAATCGACGGTGGAATCGGCTCGGGATCGAACTCTTTCAGCTTGCCGGTCTTTAACCTTGCGCACCACCTGATACCGGCCAGGGGAGACTTTCATGATATACATGACTGTTCTTGTCGATATATGGGAATTGTTCTGTAATGAAGAGATAGATTCCAGAACAATTCGAAGAGTTCTTTTCGCACGCTGGAGGGTTATTCAAGACGGCGGTTCTGGTCTGGTGTGGTAAGTAGAGGAACGTTGAATTTGCAGGCTGATCAGCTTGGACAAGTTACCACAGCCAGACTTTGGCAGAATACTTATTGACAACAGAAATCCCTATCTCATCAAGAGTCAAGATTCCGAACAAACCTGGAAGAAAACACCATTCTTTGATGGCAAGGAAGCAGCCTGGATCCATGATCCAACATGTCTACAGCATTGTCAACACACACAAAAGACCAGGTGTGGCAATCGCGGCATGGCGAACATCCTCAAGGTCTTGCTAGTTTGCCAGTCTCATCGACAAGAACTGGTCACATAGGACACAATGAAAGTGGTGTTGGATGGCATTGTGATGCATGATTGCCTCCTGGTGGAGGTGGTTGTAGGTCTCAAGCCACAAAGGTTGAAGGTCTCACGAGGTTAGAACAAGGTTAGAACAAGGTCATGCGGACCAGCACAGTGGGTTTTCCAGTCTCAAGACAATGCCAGAAGCATGTCAGATGTGCGTGATTCAGTATAATGACTTTGGCTATTCTCATGTCATGTACATATTGTACATTGGTATCGTGTGAACAACGTCTGAAAGGATTTCGGCATGGATGTTGTTGATTGTGGCTGTCAACAAACATCAAAGGTGAAATGGAAGTTGTGGTCATCTCCTCTTACTAAGTGTCACGTGGGAGTGCAGAAATGCGCTTCATGACAATTTGATCTGGGCGATTTAAATATAGTGCGCAGTAGTGCTTCTCCAATGGCATCCTGATGACCAGAGAATCAGAGAACACGAGAACCTTTCATAACCATCCATATCCTAGAAACAAAAGTGTGGGATTTTATCACTTTGACCGGGTCCAGCATCTGCCTCAGCAGCCTGCTCACGGCTAACATCCGGACATGTCTCAAATATCAGGGGTTCAAATCAAAACAAGTTGGCAAAATGCCCCAATGTGATCCTTGGACATAGATTTCCAACGCTTAAATATCCCTATCTATCTGGCCAGCTTCAAAGTTTCGACTTGATCTCTCCGCTCTGTACCAAATGAGTAAAACTACACAGAAATCACACACGGAGATCAAGAACTCACCTGTGAGCCCTCTTGATTCTTCGCGTGCGATAGAACCCACTCAGCCACATCCTTTGCAAATTGCTCCCCAACTCCATCTGGCTCGGCATGCAGTTTATGGTACGCATCCGGGTAATCACACCAAGTTTTATCTCCATCAGGAGCCTCCAACACATCAAAGACTCGTCGCGCAGCCTTAGGTGACACAACTCCATCCGCCGACCCGTGTGCCAACCAGACCGGACAAGGAAGCTTAACCTGTAGACCAGCAATTTTATGACCGTAGCCCAGATTGGAAAGATCAGCCGCTCGTTGTAGAAGGCCCTTGAGACCTTCTAGAGTGCCCGTGTCATGGCAGAGTGGATCGTTGACCCAATCATTTCTCACCTGCTCTGAGTGTGACATATAGGTAGGATGCAGCTTCTGCTTTAGTTGTGTCTTTGGGAGGAGAAGAGCTGCGAGTTTCCCGGCTGCGACTTTGAGATATGTGGGTTGTTCTGATGGATCAAGTTCGACGTAGGGAGCTTCGAGGAGAAGACCTGAGATGCTAGGACGTTGTTGGGACAGTGAGCTGGATGTTGATAGAAGATAGTGAAGAACTTCTCCGCCGCCCATGCTATGACCCATTAGAAACAAGGGCACGCCTTTAGCTTCCGGTAGTGATGCGACATGGAGGATGAAATCGTGGATATCTGAGAGGACAAGAGTCGTTGGTCCTGTATTACCGCTGTCGGCGGCCTTCTTGACCGAACGTCCCCAGCCCCGTTGGTCGAAGCCATACACGGCGATGTTGTGTGGAGGCGAGCTCAATGTTGGGAAGAAGTCATAGTACGCTGGTAGATGTAAGCACTAGGCGTCAACTCCCTAGACTGAGATTCTTTACCGTTGATGTGATCCGAGAACCCATGCACGAAGACCAGTAAGGCCGCAGGGGTGCCTGAATCTGGCTGTTGGGGAGGTTAGTTAAGAGACTCGGTTTGAGCAAGAATGATCAACATCTGGAGGAATCCAGTTGCGACCAATGAATTCATCGGTGGGAAACTCACCTTCCACGACTTGATGTATAGTTCCGTGCCATCTGATGTGGCGAAGACGCCCTCGCTGGTGACAGTCATGCTGCTGGAGAGTATTCGCCCAGGGGGTGGACTGGTGCCTAGATGGCGGCGAGTCTGCCTTCAATCGACGCGATGGGGCTCCTGGCTAAGAAAGAAACTCTTCGTAACCTATATTCCAACTTCAATGGCTCAGATAGTAAATAGTCATAATCTGTAGGAGAAGTGGTAAAGATGAAATGGAGTTGGTTGTAGGAATTGGATGTCGTCAAATATCAGGAATAAAAATACCGAGGCTGGACGCCACAGCTGAACATAAAATGACACATGTGCGACCACGTCAATTGTCCAGCCAATTCTTGCTACAATCATACAAAGCTCTTAATCTGCTCCCTTGCTAAGAAACATTAGGCATATGTACTAGCTTGGATGTCTTGAATGCATACTCCGTACTTACGCTATCATTATCTCATCGTGTTAGGTAATCCTTGGTATGGCTCCCTCCGCAGGCACATCTACCTATAACGCATGGCATGTCTATGTTTCTAACGTCTTATTCCCACCTTGTGTAGACTCAGTTCCATTATGATCCTAGACTCTCCATACAAAGACCTTCTTGTCGAATCCACCACTGACCAAGATCTCCCTCTTGCCATGCTCGCCAGTCTCAAAAGCAGCATGAAGCGTTCGGATCTTGCTGCCCACTTCATGCGCCTTCAACAGACTTACCACTTTGCCACTCTGGGTGTCAACTCCACGAATGACCCCATCGTCGGCATTGACGAAAACACCATTCCCGCCAGGTCGCCAGACCACCTGCGGGGTTGAGTACGGTGTCTGCGGTGACATGGTGGAAACCTGGAGTTTGATCGCACGGTCCTCCTTGTCTTGTACCGCCAATTCCGCTCGTGCCTGTGATGCTTGTGTCTGAGACACTGGCAGCGGGTCGCTCGTAGTCGTAGGGAACAATAGCCGCACGATCAGTAGCTTCATGTGAGGAAGATGTGAGGTCGCAACAGCAAGGAGGGTGGGATCGGCTGGAGAGAGGGCTAGGCATGATGGTGTAAATGCAACCCAGGCGTTTGAATGGGGTGCCAGATTCTGACGCCCAGTCTCTTGGACGGAATAGCTGATTTGGCTGCTTCGTGACGACGATGACTCTGCTGATGTGGGCGTGACTCGGTAGTAATACAAAAAGGAAGAGTCCCGCCGCGAGAGAACAAGGTATAGCTCGGTGGTGTCTGGGTGTCGGACGAGAACCAATGACTCGGGGTTCGTCGGTAATGTGATGGTATGAATAGGGTCTCCGAGAACACCATTGATATGGGGCTCGTTGTCGGCAGGGATTGCATCACCAGGCTGGAAGTTCTCCACCAGGTCATGCTCAGGAGCATACAAGTGTACTTTCTGATCCCAGCCCGCCGTGGCTACGATCCACCGCTGGTTCTGCGCCACTTCTGTTGTCACTTGAATGGCATATTTGAGATGATCTCGAACCTTGTCCAGCAGCCGGCCATGGCCATCATGAAGCATCAGTTGTCCTGACATGGATGTCGAAAATACGTAGCCTTGGAGAGTACTGATGGACAAGACTGGACTTCCGTGAGCATTGTCGATGGACCCTTGGTGCTTGAATGGAACTTGCGTCGACACTTGAGACCATGACTTGTCCGCGGTGGTGATTAGAAGCTCTTCATCGAGACCGTCCTTGCCTCTACTGCTCGCCACACAAAGGACGTTTGATTTGATCTGGACGTCTGGTTCCACTGGCTTGGACGGTGCTGGCTCGGCCCACCCAGTCAAATGTTCTTCTCCCTTTCTTTCGAAGGCAAGGCTGGTGTCGTATTGATGCTTCTCCTCCAGTATCTTTTCTATGGTCCAATCCCCAGGGTTGGTGCTGGCAGCATCTTCGGGCAAGCCCGCTTCCTCGAGGAAAGCCTTGAGCGTCTACGATAAGAACGGTCAGTATCTCAACTCCGCTGTCATTATGTAAGCGAATATACCTCATAGTAATGATTCGCCTTGAGGAAGCGAGCTACAATGATGCCCGGCGAGTCTGTTGAGGGCATGGTTGTTAGTTTCTGATACAATCTGCTGCTAAAGTTGAAGGCTGCCTTGTAAGACTCCATGACGGAAGAGCCAGTGACGATGATCACGTGATACCACGAATGTCGAAGCAGCTTACGGAGTATTTCAGACACAGCGACAGGACCAAAAGGGATAGAGATAATCACAATGGATAGAGGGTATGAATCTCTTTGATTTATGCTCTCCCGGAAAACGCCTTGCTAACAGGAGACCTCCTATCGTGATTCATGCTCATTTAGACTCGTCCTGAGGGGCACCCATCCCATGTCGAGCCTTATACTCTCTGGGGCTTTCGAAATCTTTCTTCCTGCCACCCCACATGCCTTTCCTCTTGGTCTTTGCCCACCACTCTGCCTTGCGGTATTTGCTTTCCAGCCCCTCACCAAACTCGACACCAGACTTTGCCTCGTAGACGGTAGCCATGCCGGCTCGGAGCATCTGCAGGCCCACATCTCGTCGCCAGAACCACTTCCATACATATGCCGTTCCCACCACTCTGCTGTATTGGTCTATTTTGTACACATAGGCGCGAACGCGTCTTCCTCCAATGTATGATGTTAGCCAGTCCAGGGCTTCTTGTCCATAAGGTTGGGCGGGTCGGCCGAAGTGGGCGAGCTCAGGTGCGTCGATTCCAGCGATGCGAACGTGAATCTATCATACTGTCAGTACATATGTCCCACTGTTGTAGGAGGCATGGTCTGGTACCGTCTGGTCTTTCAACTCTTTCTTGTCCGACGGCACATGGCGTCCTGGCAGCCAACCCCAGCCTGCCAGTCGCCCACCTGGAGTGTGATAGATTCTGAAGTTGTCCCCATCCCCAACGCTCGTCACTTTGCCTAGGAGGCTTCGTCGTCTGAGGAAGGCGGGGTTGATGTTCGTAGCTTGAGGTATCCGCCGCAGGTAGCTTTTGTAGAATCTGAAGAATCCCAACGAAGCTGTAGTGAGAATGACTGTAGCGATCACAGTCTGAGGCTCCATGAATGCTCCCAGCGGACTGTTCTCCTGGTCACGGGTGTGCTGGGTCGTAGAGTCGACTGCGGAACTGATTGCCTCGGTCGCACTCTTTAACGTCTCACTTGCTTTGGAGCTCAACGATTCTGGCTCGGAGGCCTCATCCTTTCTCGAGGACCAGAGTTTTGGCCATTGCATGGCTGTCTCGGCCCTTCTCAGCTTTCCGAGATAGAGGGTTCGGCATTCATCAACTCGAGGCTTGTGGTTCAACTCACAGAAACACGG
Organism: Exophiala mesophila; assembly: GCF_000836275.1. Taxonomy (NCBI): domain Eukaryota; kingdom Fungi; phylum Ascomycota; class Eurotiomycetes; order Chaetothyriales; family Herpotrichiellaceae; genus Exophiala; species Exophiala mesophila. The sequence continues at coordinate 879,502 of NW_015622508.1, forward strand.
TCTGGTCTTGTTTGTTCATTCGCGTAGTCATTATGCGTCAGGATGTTAAATGATTCACCGCATTTCACATAGCCGTCTGGCCGGCTTAAACACGTGATAATTACGGTGGACGTTTCACTCTTATGCACAAAGAGGTTTGGGATTTGTGCCTGTGAGAAGCTCGATTCTCCTTTTGCTGTAGTCGTCTCTCTTATTTTAGACTCTGTTCCTGCAATTGTCCTTCTCGCAGTCAGATCATGTTGTCGTCAATTGAGACTATTGATTTACAATGATGAACATGATGAATATCTTTATAGCTGAGTTCCCTGGAGCCTGCAGAGATTATTGACTATCACTCACCATGCGCTTGAACCCAGGCGTGTCCAAGGCAGTCTTTGCAACAGAGCAACATCATGCTTTGAAGATAGGGCATGACCATGTCGCAGAGTTCAGGTTGGGATGTTGTTATGGGGTTTCTGTGAGCGGATATGACAGTCTTCATGAATCGGCAGAAACCAGATATGAAAGAACATCAGTTTGGCACATGTCGCCGCGACCTATTCAATGCAGGAAATGCCGTTGTCTTGAACACTTTGAACACCTGAAACCCGTTTATGGCAATATTTGTGCGTCTTTGTGCGTCTTTCATTTCATATTTTCTTCCTAGCCAACCTGTGCTACTGTCGTTGTTGATGCTGAGCACTTGAATGTCTATTGACCAGCGTGAAAACGCCATGCAGCTTCTGATCAATGCCCACATGGGCTGCAGATGCAGATGCAAAAGGCATTGACGACGCGTCTTCCATTCAGACCGTGTCGGCTTCAATGCCGCTAACGGCGCGAATAGAGCAGCGTGTATTCCGATTTTTTCTCTCAATATTTGCCATTGTTTATTGTGGGCGGTCTGCTACCTCACTGTCTTGATGGCAAGTTTCTTCCTCCTCTACTGACTATCCCCCTTGGCTATCAGCTGTCTGTCTCCATTCTTCCACCATAGCTATGGCATTGGCCGATTCGTCCCTCGGAGAGCTTCTACCTCCCGAAACTGCTGTGCAGTGGACTGAGACTGGCCTTCGAATCATTCCATTTGAGGAAAACATGGTCTTTCGCTATCTGGATAACCATCCTGAAGCCCTCAATACATACCTGTACGAAAGACCAAATGTTTTTGATTCGATTCTTCGAAATCATAGCAATACACAAATCCAGAGCCCCAGGCCCACCGTGGAGGCGTTGCCCAACTATGCCCAATTCATGGGAATGGACGATCCTCAATTGTCCAATCTTGGACTGTTCGGTGGTGAATCCATGGGTTATAATGAACAAGAGTTTTGGATCGCGAGCGACGGTGTGGGCGGTGATGAGGGTGTTTTCATACCAAATGGTGCGTTACCAGGAGAGGCGTCGGTTTGCAAATGTTCTCCGTTTGCTAACTTCGTTTTGCCCACAGCTGCCCTAGAGCAAGGAACTCTAGCCTCACCCATTCCCTCGTTTGACAACTCATCAGAGTCTGAGGTAGAGTCCATCGCTTCACCAGAAAACGCCCGCACAGAGGAAGTCATTAGCTCTCTCGAGCCCATTGCTTCACAGAATACTTTCGTCGCTGAGGCGTTCATTAGCTCTCGAGAGTCATCGCTTTCTCCAGCGATCATATCATCAGATGAGTCCGAGTCCGAATACGAGGATGAAGACTCCGACTTTCCACCTTCACCACGAAAGCGCACGGCAGTCACAACTACACCAAAAGGCAACACCGAATCGGGAAATCAGGCCATCGACCCCTTCATCCCCTACCCGGCCCCAGCCCACCTCATTGAAGCATCTCGCAACGAGCCAGCACAAAAGAAATGGCGATTGTTCGAAGAAGATGCATGCATCAAACACATGCTGGACATCCGTGACGAAGGAGTTCTACGAGGAGAAGCCCGCTTCGCTGAAGCTCAACGCCGCATGAAGGACTTTGACGGGGTCGAAAAACCTGCCACCCACGCAGTCAAGAATTTCTGGAACCGCTATGGACGCGCGAGAAGTGGATACGACGAGAGAAAGATCAAGAGCGACGTGCTAGCGACATCGCAACAAGCCAAGGGTTACAAGAGAAAAGCTGCAATGTTGCGTAAACAGCGACGTGACAAGGCCACTGGTGAAGCCCATCAGTCAAGCCCTGTCATCAAAAAGCGCAAGAATGACAACAGCGATACCGACAGTGACGACAGCCAGGATGAGTACCGACCAAGTGCCTCGATCAAACGTTTGTGTACTGAGGCTTGATTTCAACGGCGTCCGGTCAATTTGGGCAATGGGTCTTGATTATTGGCTGGTTGGATGTCACTACGGCGTTGCAAATGAAACAAGCACTGGAGTTGGTGGAACAAAAGCAAGCATTAGGAGTTACACAGGCATTGAGAGCGAAAAAGGCGGGTCCTTTTCATTGGCTTTGGCTTAACCAAAGATTTCTCCTTCTGAACGGTTGGATTCGACCAGGGATGTCCACACTTCAGGTCCTGACTTTTGGACTTGGTTGGATCTAGCTACCTGCGTCTTGACCAAAGAGACGAGCTGGAACTTGATGCACGAGAGAGTGCGTGACTTAGAAAATCCCCCCAAAAAGAGTCAATCTGAACCTTCCCTTGTCCAGTAATCATCGAGGCTTGTCACCTGCTAATGTAATGCGCAGCATACTCCTTCTATAACCGTGATAGTCGTTGATGGGATTATGCTGGACGCACCTATTGTCCCATAGGGCAATGCTGCCCTTGGCCCACACAAATCGGCAGGTGAATTCCGGCTTGATCTGGTGGGAATATAGATAGTTGAGGAGAGGAGTAGATTCATCCTCGGTCCAACCTTCAAAGTGGGAGGTGTGAGCTAAATTAACATACAATGCCTTCCTGCCTGTCTCAGGATGAGTTCTGACCACAGGATGTGATGCCTCCAACGTTGAATTTGCTTGAGTGTGACCACTGTCTCGGATACGATCTTCTCTAGTCTTGCTGGCATCTGCCTTGGCTGAAGTGCTGATCGCCCTCAACCCATCGAGCGTTCGCTTGAGACCATCGGAGAGGGCATCATAAGCAGCATACTGGTTCGCAAACAGTGTATCGCCGCCAAAGGGTGGCACTTCCTTGGCTAGCAAGATGGATGCCATTGGGGGTTCTTCGAAGTAACTTGTATCACTATGCCAGACGCCACCAAAGTTGACAGTTTCATGTTCCTGCTTCAAGACACGGATGATCTCTGGGTAGCCATCAATGCCACGCACAAATGGGTATTCCGCAGGCTTGCCGAATTGTGATGCGAAGGATAGGTAATCGTCATTGGATAAGTCTTTATCTCGGAAGAAGATGACCTGATGCTCAAGAAATGCATCTCGGATTTCCTTGACGGTTCCAGGATTCTTGGCGAGCGCAGCAGCGCTTATATCGACATTGTGTATCTCGGCACCAACGGAGCCAGCAATGCGATGGACCGAGAGGTGCCTTCTGGCTAAGTAGCCTTTGCTAGGGGTTGCCTTGACGGCATTTCTGAGGTGATTACAGTAGCCCTTTGGCGTGAGGAGCCTGTAGATTATCATCAGTATGATTGAATAGCCTGTTGAGGTCGTAATGGTGAGAACAGAATAGGTATCACATTGTCAACTGGTGAGAAGACCATTGCAGTCTTCCTCTATACATTACCGAGGAGACTTGCAGACTAGACTCTCGCCATGTTGGAGATCATCTTACGGCATCAGGGCTATTCGACTCCCCACCCATTAAAAGACTGATCAATAGGGTCTTCAAGGGAAAACGGTGTCCATTGAGAACATCGATGGCCTCGGTGGAGATGAGGGGTAAAGTCTTCCTACACCGCAGACTGTCGGTATAGACTTTTAGACTTTGATAGTGCGTCACTAACTTGAACTCCGGGGTTGGGGTTCTTGGCACACTAAAGCAGCAGTGCCTTACCTGGAAGGTGGCCACAATCGTGCAAACATGCCAAACATTCCATCCGAAGCCGCTTCACATCAGTATCACAATTCGAGTTCCACGCCGCATCCAGAGACTGAGCACGTCCAAACCTCAACTCTCTCAATTGATCTTCACTCTCTTCTTGGTGTACCAACATTCATAAACAAGACCAGACATAATGTACTACCATTGACTTTGCTATGTAGCAGCCACCGCATGTCTGACTTTATAACGACTCATCTTCATCTATTCTTATTGTCTTCGAGCGAATTTACCTCCTACGTTAAGGTCACTCACCTCACTGCGCTCACTTAACGCGCCAGTTAAATTCGCATTCTTTACACTGGTGTCACCTCACTCTGACTTGTCTTGCGCCTACTAAAAACGCCTGACATGTGCTTTTGAGCACTTTTGAGTCATCAGACGTCTCTTCACATTCCTGAGATCATCTTGAGTTCTCTTTCAACCTGCAATTCTCCTCCCTCCTCTTCCCTCACCGCAGACAAGCGTTAGATCCTGCGGGACAATCTCCAACAATATGGCTCTCACAATAGAGTCCTCTAGGACTCCTGCACAGGACATCGACATGATGGACATTGAACTAGACATCGATGGGGAAGACTATGCGGCTCCAATTGGCGAGGAATTCCAGTTGGAAGTATGCTTGCTACTGATTTCCATCATCCTCACTTCAACCTGCTAATCACTTCCCATAGGAAGGCGAAGAACCCTCTTTTGTGCCCTCAAGCACCGCCGCCAACACCAGCACTGAGGCGAACCTAATTCCTGCGATCTACACCGAAGACCCCAACGATGAAGCGCAATGGAACAAGATACACATTCGAGGCGTGGATGAATTCTCAACTGAGGACATCATCACTTTTGCCAACGACCATTACATCGCCTCACTCCCAGAGCCTAGGCCTGAAGTTCGTATCCAATGGATCGACGACACCTCGGCCAACATTGTCTTCCGAGACGGCAATACCGCCAGAACGGCCATCCTCTCCTTCCTCCAAAACCCAATCACTCCCACTGAACTGGCAAATGCGCCATTCGAACAACGCACCGCCAAAGCGTTCTCCAGTCGTCCCGCATCCATGCTAGTTGTTCGTATCGCTCAGGTCAAGGATCGAAAACAAAAAAATGCGCGGGACGCCTCACGGTATTATCTCCTTCACCCAGACCAGGATCCCACGGAGCGCATGCGCCGTGAATTCGCACACAACCGAGGCGGACGAGGCGGAGACTATGGAGACTATCGCCGGCGACGATTCGATGATCGCGAACACCGGCGTCGCAGGGACCAGGATCACGATGGCGGTGCAGGAGAAGACTTTTCAGCCGATATGTACGACGACAACCCCAAACCAGAAGCATCCTCATCCGGGCCTGGGAGAGGAAGAGACCTGTTTTCAAAAACCTCCAAATCGCGAAGACGCAGCGCCAGCCCCAGTTCACGAACCATCAATAGCGATGAGATTGACATTTCCTGTTCCGACGACGACGAGTACGAGCGCTCGAAGCGACGTCGCCACAACGGCTACCGCGACCGGACTGAGCGTGAAAGGCCATACAACAACCGTGTGACCAATGCTGGCAAAGAACTCTTCTCGTCGACGACCTCTTCTTCTTCTGAGCGACGACGCAACCCAACCCAACAGTCAGACCCAGTCGAGTTATTCCCTACAAAAGCGACCACCACCTTGAGCGAAATGGACACCAGCATGTCCATGGACGCACCACCACCCAACAACAACAATACCAACAATGGCACGCGCCCCAACGATGCCGCAAACCTACGCGCCAACGCCGCCGCCGCCAAACGTCTCAAAGCCGACCTCCTCAACGCAACCCAAACATCTCCCCGGTCTCACCACCGACGCAGCCACGCGATGGACGCGAAGAATGAAGAAGACCTCGCCGAGCGATTCGCGCGCAAGAGCATCTCTCTCGATAGCACGAAATCGCTCCGGAACGACTTACCCAACAAAGGCGTTGAATTGTTCCCGGCAAATGACGGCGGCGGCGAAAGCAACGGTGGATTCAGGATCAAAGGAACCGGCGGCCTGAGTATCAAGGGTCGAGCGGAAGTCAAGGAATTATTCCCCGCGCAATACCAGCGCAGCGGACGGAATCAAGGAAAGGAACTTTTCGATGAACCGGTTAGAGAGAAGAGGGAGAGGAGACGGGCGGGGGATCTCTTCGACTGATTGATCTGGCTGATGCACATAGACGCAGGTGGTGGTGGCGGTGCAGAGAAGTCAGGTTGGGGACAAGTACACACGGACTTTCATCCCATGGACATGATGAACATACTTGGTCTTGCTTTTCGGTTTCGGTCTTTCTGACACGCAATGGAATGATCACGAGAGAGCGAGAGAGCTCGGTTCAGTTCTGGAACTTGAATCTCCGAGAGTTTCATTCTTTGCACTTTCTCAAGACAAAATGCTTGACAGATGAAATACCCAACAGATGATGATACAGATACGCACGCTTGCTTCCTTCCTTTTCTGATATATTCGTAGAACAATGCCATCTCATTCGGACGAACATCAGCAATGAACTACCTGGAGAGTTCCAATATCGAGCCTGGGGTTTGATACTAGAGTAGCCTAGCACAAATTCAGATCGTGATTTCCAGACGCGCGTCCACCATGTCCTAGAAGCACAGAGTCAAACGAGAATCCACGGCTTCAATGTCAGTCAGCGCCCAGAGAATTCAAGGCTCCTCTCAGTTCTCTGATGGCAGTGGGGACATCTTCAAAATTTAACGCTGAGATGGCCCATCTGGCGTGCTTCTGGGCCTTCATTATAGATTCTTCATCAACCACCACATCCTCCGACTGTAGCTGCTGAGCTGATACGGGAGGGTGGATCGGGCTGGGAGAAATTACTTGTTTCCCCTGTGGGATGGGCGGCACTGGCCCATGGTGCTGTCTGAGTTGCGGAGGGTTGACGGGCATTTGAGGAGGGGGCTGTTGTGGCTGGAGGTTGGGGGGGATTTGAGGTTGTTGCCCTGGCGCTACGGGTGGGAGAAAATTGCCATGTCTGTGCGCAGGGGGCGGTGGTGAGGCATGTCCTGCCTTGTTCAAAGACGCCAGAGATGCTCGTGCAGATGTTGTATCGATGCTGGAAGGTGCGGGAGGGTGACTGGGACCTCGACCTACCAAATCACTGGGTGCTGAGGGAAGAACTGGACCTCCAGCGGCAGCAGTTGGAGTTGAAGGTAGATCAGGAGCGGCTTCTGAAGGAACCACGGGGAAGTAGTTACCCCCGACAGAGGGCTTGCGTTCTGGTGAGTCCAAGGGAGAGACGTCGACAGGATTCTGTTGATTGGTATAAAATGCTGCAGCATCTTGAGCGGCGATTGGAGATACGCCATTATTTGGGGTGTCTGGCAAGGAGGGTTGCCGGGAGGGATGGAGCGATTCATCCAAAGATGATTGCTTGGCCAGGTTATGCTGCAGCCGATCTGCTTCATCTGGTACTTCCACAACTGACGGTTGCCGCTCGGTCTTCCGCTTCGTAGGTGGGATCGATGTTTCTCTTGAGGGGTGTAATGATTCATCGAGAACTGATTTCTGGGAGAGAGTCTTCTGTAATCGGTCTGCCTCATCTGGGATCTCGACCACCGAAGGCTGTCTTGGTTTCGCAGATGCGCCGTCCAATGCCTTCACGTCGGCATCGTTGGGGTCTAAAGCAGGCAACTGTTCTTCTGCGTGTGTTTCTTGGCTTGGGTTGGAGAGGTTTGGGTCTTCGCCAGCTTTGAGAGCCTTAGCGATTCGTAAGGCATGGTATTTTGCATATTTGACCTTTGCGGCAATCTCAGGGTCAAGAGCACCGAAGATCTGCAGCAGATCAAGGAAGGTCGCGGCGGCCTGGTAGGTATCCGCAGTCTGTCGGGTGGCTTTGTTGGCTTTGACGGCGTTATCAGCCCTTTCGAAGGTCTCGAGACCAAATTGCTCTATGTATGCTTTGCCAACCATGTCATCGGTAACTTCTGGCTCATCGGCGTGCTGTGACTTGAACTATTGCAAGGGTCAGACGCGGAGGGAAAATGACGGGTATTGACGCGTGCCTGTTCGAGCTTGTCCATGAGAGTCGTCGTATAGACGAGGCATTCTTGGTCTGCATTGTGAAGGCCTTTTGAGAGGATCTGGTTGACAATCCAGTACTCGCCTACAGGTAAGGTGTTAGCTCAAGTGCGAAGGCCAGGGGAAGGTGATCGTACACCAGTAGGCAACTATTGGCTTCGGCTGTTCGAGTTGCGCAGCTCTGTGGGCGAAGCGGGTGATATCAGCCGACTTGAGGGCGGTGGGAATAGTAGCTGCCATGACGCAGGGGTCACAGGGAGTGAAAAGAAGCTCAGTATCAGCAGAGGATGATTGCAAGTTGGGATAGAATTGTCTGGGTGTAGTTGAATTGAGATGAGGGACAGGGACAGGGACAGAGGATATGACGTGTGAAGGGAATTGTTGCAGTGGAAGGAATTAACGTTGCCCGCAGCCCGCATGGAGAACGGAGGACGCTGCGAGTGGCAGTTACCGACTAGGGAAGGGACATGGGCCTTCGGGCCTCTGATTACAGTGACTTGGGCGTCTACGTAAGCATACTGAGCACATAAATGGAAGTGCTAATGGGGCCGGGGTGTGTGGTAGAGGTTCTATCTCGCGCCTAGAAGCACTAATGGTTTTAGCTACCTACCTAGGTAGAATTTAGTGCTCTTCGCCTGAGATGGAGAGTTTGCCGCAGCTCTCAGCCTAGAACACTCGGTCTGTAGCCTGGTAGCGCTGTACTCGTAGGCTGTCGCCTATGTAGTTCCCCCTCGTCTCTGGATACTCCAGCCCCTCAACCCCTCAGATTGGAGTCTCGCTGCTGCACCCCGCAATATCTTCAGGCTTTATTATTGCCTTATGAGATGTTCTGAAGTCTTCTCGGGCCATCAGTTCCCCATACATCAATACCCATTCGACCATGTCAGCTTGATTCCTTCGGCGCTTGCGCTTGAATCGGCGAGTCATAGACAGCCATCACGAACTCGGACAACGACCATACGTGCATGCAACGGTACCAAGCGATGGATCGATTCTCCTCTTTCCTCTCTCTTCCGTTCAACACTGACTCCACCTCATATCCCCTCGGTTCAACCCCTCAGCCAACTGTCTGACTCCAACGTCAAGGTGAGTAACTGTCTGGTGCTCTGCCTAGCTTTAATAGATGTCATGCCTGCTACGGAGATCAAGGCTGGTCCTGCTTGACATTTTTTTGTGACACTAAACATACTCCGGTGTGTTTATTTTATAAACCTATATATCGTACTCTGTGCTTTCTGCCGCTCAACATGACTCAAGAATATGCTTACTTGACTGGCGGCGCTTCTGGCATTGGCCTTGAGGTGGCTCGGATGCTTGTGAAGAATAAGTACTTACCTCGACCTCAAGTCTCGTTCAGCTCGAGGTGAGGACCAGCTAATGCGATACCAGTATCAAGGTCTTTATTGCCGACCGAGACCTAGAAGGGGCGCAGAAAGTTGTGGATGAACTCAACCAATCAGGCCCTGTTGCAAAGGCTGCCCACGTTGATGTTGCCGACTGGGATTCACAAGTCAAGGCCTTCAGCCAGGCTGTTGCTGAGTTTGGTCGTCTGGACTATGTCCACGCTATCGCTGGGGTTGGCGAAAAGGTGTTTGTTCCCAATGACCCAAGTTTGAAGGAATATGTCAAGCCAAACTTGACCACCATTGATGTCGACCTAACTGGCGTTCTTTACACGGCCGCTCTTGCGATCCAGCAGTTTCGAAGACAAGAACCTGGGCAGAATGGATTTCGAGGCAAGAGTGAGCATATTCTGGTCACAGAGAAGAGCAGTATCTAACCAGTGACAGTCGTCGCCGTCTCAAGCATATGTGGATTTTATGCCGTTCCCACTGTTCCTATTTATACTGCAGCCAAGCATGGAGTGGTAGGGTTTGTACGAAGCTATGGCAAATACCTCCCTTCGGAGAAGATTACACTCAACTCGATCAATCCCAACGTGGTCCGCACCAATATCTCTAACCCAGCTTTCTACCAAAAGCTCGAAGGTACAAATCTCTTGACACCAGTCAGCTCGGTCGTAGATGCCTTTGAGAGACTGCTGGGAGCCAATGATGCATCTGGAGAATGCTACGAAGTCGGGCCACATTGGGAGAAAGACGGGCCGGTGACAAAGAGTGCACCTGAATATCTGGACGAGGAAACAAATCAAACCATGGAGTTGGTTTACCAAAGAGCTTTACCATTGCATCTTCCACAAAAATGAGATGGGAATTTTGGGAGAGAATTGCTAACTGTTCTAGATGAGCGTCTTGAATAGTCCAAATACATATACATATAATGTCGCTGATATCAGAACGTGGCGCCGCTCCCCGCATCATATCGTCTAACATGCCTAATCAAGCCTGCCACCCCCAATGTTCCCGCCTAACGACCCCTGCTCGTAACCCACACTCAAGGCCTGCGAGGCTCCAGGTTTCGAGCCTCGGTGACAGTGCCATGCACCACCCACCCGCACGGCGACCAAGCCGTCGCTGACGTCGCCGTTCACATCACTATCTCCGACAATCCAGGTCTATTGATCTCCACCATCTTTCGTATTCTTACATTAACTATGTAGCCCCGACTCAACAACTCCAGCTACGAAAATACTACCTAGACACATCACCAGATTCACCAGCGACTGCATCCTCGAACAACAAGTCCAGCGACCTTTAATCCCCCACGCCATTCCTCTCTCACCATGGCTGCGGTCCACCGACCCGCACATTTAACACTCCACGCCGCGAAGCTGGCGTCGGCCGCGGCGGTTGCCAAATCCAAAGAGATCGGTGTCCCCATGAACATCTCCATTGTCGATGCCTCTCTGTATCTACTACACTTTGAGCGCATGCCCGGTGCAAAACTCACCTCGATCGACATTTCCTTCAATAAAGCTTTCACGGCGGCCGGCCACCGTGCCCCAACATCAATATACAAGGAGGCCGTGTGGCCTGGCGGACCGGCGTTCGGCTTGAACAGCAGTAATGGGGGGAGGTTCATGTATGTTGCCGGTGGCATACCCATTGTCGTTGATGGCGAGGTCGTCGGCGCCGTTGGTTGCAGTACCGGCACCCCTAAACAAGATACCGTTGTCGCTCAGGCGGCAGTCGATGCTGTGTTGGAATACATCAAGAAGAACGATACGCCAAAGGCGAAGCTGTAGGTATGATTCTACTATGGCCAATTGGATCTTCATGATACCTGTATATAAACAGGAGGAGATACACCAGCTTTCTGACCAGAGCGCTTTACGTTGGATCCTGCACATATAGCATTCTTGCTTGATCTTGGAAGGAGAATTTATGCAACGGTGTAATATCACAGAGCCGCGAAACAATGGGATCGTCTTGATAGATGAAGATGCTTAGGCTCATAGAGAGCCGTTGTTCACGTGACCGTAAATTAGCGACGCGGACTCTGCCGTCTTGGCGTGTTTACAACTTCCATAGTCGGTTGCGTGGATGGACTTGAACGGCGCAGTTTGATCAATGTCATTATCTGAGCACAACATACGATCGCAGTGTTTCCTTTGGAAGAAACCAAGCCATGGATACCAGAATGTCCAACTCTCCGTCACCGCCTCCACAAGCACCGATTGCAAGCGCTCCAGGCGCACGAGCGGCGGCCCTTCATAAAGTCTTTCGCGGCGCGTTGTCGTCTTCAATTCGGGCAAACTCATATGACAACTTCAGCTCGTGTTTTCCCACGCCTGCAAAATACTGTCCTACGGCACTGGAGGGAGTGTGGAAACAATTAAATACACGGCTGGAGGAAGAATGTATGAGAGATTTTGAGAAGATTTTAGAGGAACGATCGGTGGTTGAGGGTCTGAATCAATGGGATGGGATGATTGAGGAGGCACGACGGGCGAAGAATAGAGCGGTGGAGGGCGAGGAGCCCCCGGTACCGTAAGTTGCTATGGTCAGGTTATAATTCAAGTTGCACCGCTAACACGAGACAGACTGCACAAATTGAGCGCCGAGGAACTGTATACTGCCCATCTCACACCATTCATCCAGCAAGCAAGCGAGGAACTGAATACGAAGCTGCAACAGACGCAACAAGATAATGCAAACAAGATGAACGAAATCAGTGAACAGCGAGCGGAGATTGCACGTCTGTTGGCGACACTACAAGGCGCAGTCAAAGAGGTTGAAGCAGGAGTGCAGGCAACCATGCAAGCTGACGGTGGAGGCTTTGATGGTAATAGTCTCAGGACTGAGGTATGGGATATGGAACAAGAAATTACGGCCACGCGACAATGACCGAGTGTATACGAGGATGAGAGATGAATATCATGTTAGCATGGCGTTGGTCGTGATGCTGGAGGCGCTGATGGACTATACATCCGAAGTCAGGATATGGCCGATATGAATTTCCGGGCGTTGGCACACAAAATAACGGTTTGAAATATTTGCTTTTGGTGGTTGAATTTGTGTAGATGAGGAAAGCTACGCCAATTGAAGAATATGATGGACGTTGCTTGGCCGCGGACATTGGGCAACGGACCATGCAGCCAAAGGAACAGACTATTGATGAGACTGGAGGGGTTGACAGGTGGATGGCACTTCCGCGTAGGAAATACGGAGTACGGAGTAGTCGACAGATAGTCGAGGATCGAGGATCGGATGACGGAATCGAGTCGATGAGTGGTGCAACCCACATCGAAGTTCGATTTATTAGTCCTGACCAAAGGAACCGTAGAGTGCTTTACTCCGTAGGTAGGTGGTACCTTTGCGTAATGCTATAACCACCTATCATTCCACTGTTTTATTATTTTATGATTTTATTTTGTAGATAGCGCCGACCCAACCATCACTGTAAATCATGCCAAGATTGAATAGTCGTACAGGGTACCTGCAGTTGAGCAGGCGCTTATGGCGGGCGGGTTTTGCTGTTACCCACAGGCCAGTAGTTCGGAGCCCGGGCGCACACTTGAGCTGCAGGCTGCAGGTACCAACCGACCCTCCGACCTCCACTTTGCAACATTCTCATCGGCCAGTCATTGTTAATCATTTCTGATGAGCTCTTGTTGGGGAAGCTGAGCCCTGCGTGCCTTCCTGTTGTCCTCGAACCTCACGAATCATCACACCTCTCATCTGTCTGAGATAATGTGAACTGTACGACTTACAAGGGCTGATTCATCTTAATTCTCATCTCAATTCTCACCTTCATCCTCATTGCAAAAACCAACGGGCTGGTTCGTCCGTTCTCCATTGCTTGCTTGTCGAGTGCATTGTCCAGCTGTCTACTACTACTGAAAACCGTTGGTGCAAAGGCCACCCACGTGATGGGGCTGAACACAAAAACTGGACCGCACTTGTGGATGCGTGTTTACATATATGCGAATGCAGCAGACATGCGACGATCAGGATGACGAAGTTGTCAACTACGATGATGATCGTGCATCGATGCTCGCGCAAAAGCTCCGATCTGACCTGAACTGGCATGCTTGGATTACAGTCTGGTCAATGTTCAAGCCTTGGGTCCCCAGTGTGGTCTCCTCTACGGATGGAAATTGGGGTGTTGGAGAACGCCTATTGGAGAAGGCAGCAATTTGCCCTCTGCGTCTTGGTGGCTCTTGCACGACATGCAAATAAGGTTTGATACCGAGATTACACGGCCGCCACAACAACAACATCCATCCCACCATGCTCACTCGTCTTTTTCCAAGTTGGCTGCCCTTTCGCTTCAACCAACGGCCAACGCCTATTCCAATCCACGCTGGAGTCACTCCCGGAGTTTGTCCACTAATCCTTGCCATGATTCTGGTTCGCTCGCTCGCTAAGTTTGCCACGATTTGTTCTTCAGTGGCCCATCGACCCAATCTTGGAAGCTTCTCCCAGACTCCGACCTTGCCGGCTCGCTACAGAACCCGGATCCCAGACACCGCGAACATGACGCGCCAAAAGTCTTCCCCGGTTCGACCTAGCTGCTTTTTGGGCGACCAGAAAACATTGAAAGTCGCGTGTACCACGACAATTCAACGGTCGAGATACCCTCCTAGACTAGCATGGAATTTCCATCGATGCCGAAGCGACTTGACTATCCAGTGAGTAATGTCCATACTGTGAGTGCACCAGATGCGGTCGAGCACCTCTATCTTTTTTCTCACCTTTTCTACTTCAATGTTTACATGTTCTGTTGACTGTCTCAGCCTGGCTTTCCATATATGACCCCATCGCGCATGAGAATGCATGTGAACAATTTCGGCTTTGGCACAAACTCTGTCATACTCCCCCCACCTTCTTTCATCTAGACTGGGCCTTCCTCTTGCATGCCCCTCTGCGGCTTACTTTCTTCACCAAGTTTCCTCGTGTCTGCTGAAACAGCCTTGCAGTTGACTGGGTCCAGGACAGGGTTTACCCCGATCAGAACCCTGTACCCGCACTTCTTGTTGTCGCGTCCAAATTCTCCTCACCATCAACTACCTATTCTTCCTCGTTCTCTCTTGACTTCAGCTATTGCTCAAAAGTCAACCACTTCCATCTCTTCATTCCTTCTTCTCACGAGCTGTCTTGAACCACTCAAGTTGGCCTTCAAGGCACCGGTGGCCATCCTGTTTAAATGCCCACCGTGTGAGCAAAGGACCTTGATGACGCAGCCGGAGCTTCGTCCACCACCTAATTTCATCCGCCAGCACGCGCCAACTGTCATCTCAGCCCATGGAAAAGCGTGTCACCATATGGCTTGTCGGGAGCCTCGCGGCTCTTCTCAGCCTGGCAAGCAGTGTTTTCAACGTTCTCTTCGCCTATCACATTTCGACAAGACCCTTGAATTCGGCTCTTCGAATACTTCTTTTTGTCGCCTTCGCCATCAGCGTGCTGAACTTCGCGGGCGTCATCTACTTTTGCGCCGGTTATACAAGGAACTTACAGGGCCACTCGCTTGGCCTGAAGAAGCAGACCTGGGGTCTTTTCACTGCTGGCGTCGTCATTGCTGGCGTCAGTATCGCCGCTACGGGAGTTCCTCTTGTCTGGCTCTTTGTCAGACAAACGGGCTTACGGGAGAATGTCTTGAACATGCCCGTGATGACGATGCTCGCCATCTGGGCTGGCCTTTGGGGCGCTACTGCGATATTGCAACTCGTGTTTTATACCTTGCTAGGATTATGGACTAAGAATGTACTAAGAAGTCAGAGAGCAAGTCGTTTAGACATGGATTTTGGAAGACGCGTGTCATCAATGTACGAGGTGCAGAGCGCCAGCATGCATCAACAGCGGCCCTCCTTTAACTCGCAAGACATGACACTGGCTTCACCGCCACGAACGCCAATTTCTCGTGGAGGATCCGGCGTCCGAAGATCCTCGTCGACGAGGGTTGGGTACAGTAGCTCGAGGACCAAGCTCGTTAGGCCATCGGCCAGATCCTCGCTCGAAGGCAATCCATTTCCCGCAGGTGAAGCCATGTCGATAGACAGTGCCTTTGACGACTGGGACACATCATCGGTACATCAAGAGATGCGATATGCCATTCACTCATCCCCCCCGGTGACTCGTGCGGGATTGGCCACCATTCCCGGAAGTCGACCAGAATCTCCTGCCAACGCACTGGATGGGCCCTATCTCCCTGAATCACCGTTGTCCAGCTCTCCGCCCCATGCGGCCACCTCGGACGCTGCCACGATGGTTGGATGGAGCTCTTCTCCGCGCCAGTACAAGTCATCTCCGTCTTCCAGCCCTCCCAACTTCTCCCGTCCAACCTCGTCGCACAAAAAGCCAGTAGCCGCACCGCCTCCCAAGTTCGGCGTGCCAGACTCATCCATGCACGGATTGATCCATCCATTGTTCCGGCCAAACAGCCCTCAACCACCGGCAATCAACAGTGCCGGGACCATGATCACAGCATCTCCTATGGCAGATCACCTGATTACTCCCAAGACGCTAGCAAAACTGAGAAGTGAATCGTCACTGAGACGTCGTTCGCAATCGGTTTATGACGAGGGAGCGTCCAAGGCTGGGACTCCGGAACCATCAGAGTGGGTAGAAGATTCATTACCAGACAGCCCAACACTAGGCAGCTCGCCATCGTTGGGGAGCCCTGGTCCGTCGGTGGTGGATGAGGCTGAACTGCCACCCATACTTCCAGGGTTTATTCTGTCTGCCGGGACACGCAGCAGCTTGGTGGAGTATGGAAAACGAAAAGGATTGAATAACCAACGACACAGGTCTCAGTTATCGGCAGGTGACCGGTTAAGCTAAATGCTTTGATGATGCAGGCCTATGAACTTGTTATGAGGATAATATATGGGCGGGCACTGGGTATGGGAGACGTCGTTGTTTAACTCAACAATTAATGAATGGACGTCTGTTTAGCAAGGAGTTGGACTGAGGAATATCCCTATGGCGGTAAACGGTGGCCTCGTCCTTTGACTACAGGTTTGATGATCAACACCATCTAGTGTAAATCTAGTGTAAAGTATGACACAATGAGAAGTAGTCATGCTCTGAGTACTGTTTTGACTGTGACTGTGCCTGTGATTGTTCTCGAATAGTATGACTGCTTCTCTACCCTGCCAGAACATGTATCATGCTGACACCAGACCTCAACGTCGTCGAGTCCTTGGATCCCGTGACTCATACTAGCAATTAGTAGGCTGCTAACAATTCCTGAAATATGATTGGTGCAGAAGTATCGGCGGCAATAACGACGGCACGAGCCGGAAGAAGAGGCTGAAAGAGGAAAGGCGGCTGCCCAGAAGAAGAAAGCGGCGAGAAGCTCTGTGATTGGTCGTCCTGATTCTTGCCCGACACCCGAAAATGCTTCTGCTTCTTCCCTCCGAACAAAGTAACAACGTAACCATCGTGACGAGGGTGAAAAGGTCAGCAACAGAAACAATGTGACCACACTTCACTCACTTCACTCACTATTCATCCTAATTGTCCTCCAGTCATTCACTTCATCATGAATGACTGTGTTCATGTCCAGCCCCCGGATACAATCACTGATTCACCTTCAACCACTGCCGCCGAATCCATTCACGGCCAGGTGAATGTTCATCTCCCTGAGTCTTCTAGCTCAAAGGAATGTTTCCACCTCTCACCATCTTCTCCATCTCACCAATCTCCCACCTCAGAATCTGCCCACGCTTTGCATCCTGGGCTTGATCAACCATCTCAGAATCATTTGCCTGAACCCGCGGCGTCTCCTTCAAGCCCCGTGCAAGCTGATTATCACAATCCACTAGATTGGCCATCACAGGCCACATCATCCGCACTCACAGCTTCTTCGCACGGCTCCAGCTCCATTTCAGATCGATCTCAAATATTTCGATCTCAAGTGAGCACACCCTCATCTACTCATCCACATATACCCTTTCATCGCATCAGTAAGCATAGGTAAGCTCAACCAAGCCCTCACACCACCCTTTAACACTATTCTCGCTTTTTATCTACCTCAAGATGGCTGGCTGGCGCTGGTTTTTTTTTTCAAGATCAACTGAATCTGAGCCTCTAGCGAGCCTCTTACCCGCTTGACTACCTCATCACTGACTTGTTGCGATACTAGACAAATGTCACAATCGTTTTCACAGCCGACTTCCTCACGAGGTCCAACTACTCCCTTCCAGATGAAAACCAGAAGTCGTGTGGCGAGAAGCTCAGATCCTCCATCCTTTGCTCGCGCGGCCTCATCTGCATCATCTGAATCATCATCAGTGCCAGACAATCCCACTGTCATGACTCCTGATCAGACCGCTTCAACCCCGTCTGCACGGACCATCACTGAGCCCAAGGCTCCTGCTGCGGCTCCAACATCCACCTCATCCCCCCAGATGGCACCAGAGTCTCGCGATTTCGACTCTGCTGGCCCCGCGCCAGACCTGGACACCTCCACCAAAAGCACCAAAAGCAGATCACCGTCACCAGCTTCGACTGACCCATCTTTTCAATCACCAAATCCAACTCAGCCCTCAACTGAGAAACGTAGTCTTCGGCCTCGGAAGAGCCTCGCTTCAGCAGATCAGGTTCCATTCTCAGATCGTCCAAGACGCAGCACTGCCCGTGTTTCCTCCAACCCACCGAGCACCCCAGAATCGCTCGACAGCCATCAGACACCAAGCTCAGATGTGCGCATGAAAAGCCCTCCTCCTGCTACACAGTCCATTTCTAGCGTTGAGGGGTCTCGCTTCCAGACGGCTTCTGGGCATTTGGATCCCGTAGATCCCGCAGATCTTCAATCCTCACCAATCGATTCCCCAGCATCGTTCGACAACGATACCATTCCAGTGGTGCGAAGAAGAGTGCCTACTGCCATTCAACCATTGTCTGATAGGCGCACGCTTCGTCCTCGAAACGCCACTGATACCATCGACCAGGCTGGTTCAACTGCAAAGAAGCGTAAGGCTTCTGATGATTCCCCCGACGAGCCAAAAGCCAAGCGTCAGTTGCTGGTGACACTCAAGTACGCCCAAAAGAGTAATCCAAATTCCAATGCCACCAATCATCAAGAAACTCCTGTTGATTCCTCTTTCGAAGGCAAAGTGTCAACCCCTTCCAGTGTCAATGGTAATATGACGCCGTCGACATTCCTGGAGCCTAAAGATAAGAGCAAGCCTACCAACCCCCGGATGCAAGCCATCGATGCGAGATCCATCTCGCCATCCGAGTCTCACTCACCAAGAAGACCAACAAGAGGTGGCGCTGCCGGTCGTCTTCGAGGAGGGAAGAACTTTGGGTTTCGTAAAGGAAGGCATATGGCCCATCGATACGGAGGGCGCGAGAGTCCTGATCCTCCTTTCCGCAAAGGTCCCATGTCCAAAATGGATCGAGTGGAGATCTCAATGCTCAAGAACCGACAACACGAGCTGAAGAAATTCTTCAATATGGTCGGAAATCAACAATGCGATATTCTTGACATTCTCGCCACCAAGGATATTGCAAAAATTTGTCGCAAGCCTAGGGCTCACAAGCATGCCCCTCAGTACGAACAAGTGGTTGGACAGCTCCAAGAGGTCTTGGAACGCACCAAGGAAGACGTCCGTGCCAGATACGATTTAGAACTTGAATACGAGCTCAACCGTCAACGTGAAGAACTGGAAGCAATGAATCGACAGTATCGACAAGTTCTAGTGGAGATCCAAAAAGAATATGTCGCCGGCTCTGAAGGGGATATCATGCTGTTTGAACATGCCTACCGTGCTGCACACGACGACACCTACACCGAATTTGGCTCCAGTGTTGACGTTATCCCACATTATCACGAATGCCCCGAGGCTAACGCAAAAATCCGAGGATATGTTTCCAACCGTATTGTTGATGAAAAGCCGTACAAGGGTTTGGTTGCTACCTCTGACAATGATCAAGCACGACAGAAAACCTTGAACGAGGAAGTTGTTGTTCCTTTGCTGAGAGAAATTGAAGATCGGGCCCAGCTATGGCGCGAGGATTATGCCAACAGAACAGGCCAAACCATGGACGCTTTGGCTCTGGAGGCTGAGAGAGAGCTAGAAAACCTCCACCGGCCTCCTCCTATGGAATTCCCACCCATGCAAACTGCCAGTTTCACACAAGGCAATGTGTATGCACTATCAACTCTTGCGGATGTGTCAGAACAGGTTGCTCTTGGAGAGATTGCTTTACCAACACCGCAGTACCCCAATCCTCTCAGACGTCCTGAAACTGGTTACTACCGACCAGAAAGAGATTATTCTCCACGGCCGCTGAGTCCAACAACACTACCAAATCATCACCATCCGGCCTCATTGCCGCCTCTTGCAATGCCAGATCTGTTCCATTCCAACCCATATGGACAGCCACCGCCACCGCCACCGCCACCACCCTACGTGCTCTACAGGATGTCTCCTGTGTATGGACCGCACAATGGCGTGATGCAACCAGCACCCACAATTGCTCCCAAGCAATCACAACCATCACCGATGCCAGCTTCCCTTCGCCCAGTCTCACGCAACGCCGAATCCGATCCATATGATCATATGAACCGCTCAGTATTCTCGACCTCACCAGTCAACAGACTCATCCCTGCCCGACCACAGTCCAGCACAGGATCCGCCGCCATCGCACCACTCCTATCACCTATGATCTCCAGTGGCCCAGGCCAAGCCATCGCACCAGCTCCACCCAAAGCCCGTAACTCACTCTCCGGACTCAATACATTCCGGGCACGGCTATCATCAATGAATTCGAATTCATCTTCCAACACCAACGCCGGAGGAAATACAAATCCAAGCACTAATGCACCTCCTCGATTCATCTTCACCACTCCTCAACAAGCACCACAACATCAATCAGCTCCGAGTCCTACGGCTAATACCCAAAGCGGTGCAGCATCGGAATCTGCTCCAAATTCTGTAGCAGCGACTGCTACTGGATCATCAGCATCGGAATCCCGCGCTCGAATGCCAATGATGTTTGTCAATCAAACCATTGAGAGTCGGAAAGCCGCGGCGGCGGCGTTGAATACTTCCAGCCGTGGCGGATCTCCTCCGGTTAGTGGGGGGAGTGGGAGTGGGAATAGCAACGGGAGTTCAAATGGTTCTGGCAGTGGAAATGGAAATGGAAATGGTAACGGGAGTAATAATGGTACTCCTACTAATATCAAGGGCGGACAACGAATTCTTCTACCAAAGATGTAGGAGAAGAAGGCCAGGAAGGGAAGGCTATTGTGACTTGGGGGCCTGGTACAAACCAAACTTGTATCTATTGTTTTTCTTGTTTTTCTTTGAAGGGGAAAGGGGGTGAATTGGTCGGATGTGCAGTCCGAGAGAGTTGAGGACTGAGTGATGGATTGGTTTATTGGTGGGGTTGATTGTGACGATGACCTTTGATTATGGCATTGGCATTGACCCTTGGTTGGATGGGTTGAATAGTCATGAGCCTCACAAGTCGTCGTAAATGAGGTTGATCATAGAATTGATCATAAAAGGTAATGGTCATGAGCAAAGCAATGTGAAGCATGTACATTTCAACGCAAAGAAGAAGAAAAATTACCGATTAGCCGTTGGGTAAGAAAAAAAGGGAGCGATTCAAGCTATATCAAATGACCGTTTGGCCGTTTGGTAAGAAAAAGGTGTGCAATTCAAGATACATCAAATTAGCATTACTTAGATACGATAATGGTAATGACAATGATAATGATACAGCGTAGAAGAGAAGAAGAAAAAGAAGACAGACACAGGAACAAAGCGATACCTTCCTCCCTGTAACCATCCATCCTCAGACTCAAGATGATCACCCTCCCCTAAGTCATGAAACCCAGTGCCTGAAAATGCCATTCGAGGGCCTCCATAGCAATGTATCTACCATGCTGATAGTATCTTGACGCGGAATGGAACGATTCTAGGCTAGTCGTGATATGAGAGGCGGGATCTAGATTGATACTAAGTTGTGGAGTATATCCCAAGGGAAGGCTAAAGGCACGGATCTAGGCTGGTCTTGATGTGACAGGTGGAGGGCAGACAGATATTCGATAAGCTGATGATATGGCATGGGAGAGAGTCAAGTCAAGTCAAGTCAAGTCAAGTCAAGTCAAGTCAAGTCAAGTCATGTCATGTCTGGATATGGGATAATGTGATATGATGTGACATCTCTTGGCTTTGGTTTTCGTGTATATCTAGATATCTATGGCTGATATGATTGATATGTACATACTTCAGTATATGTATATGTAATTCTAACTATATGTCCATGTTCGTACCCCCGTCCATGTTCCGCTCGTTGATATATGGATCAATGACCACTCCCCAAAATCCTCTTCACTTCCTGGACAACACCAGGCAAAATCTCTTCAGCAGGTAAGCTGGCGCGAACGGGACCGAGACCAGAAGAACTCGATCTCGATCTCGAATTCAACCCAGAATCCGAATCACCAGTCTTCCCACTTCCCTGTTCCACGCCAATCGCAAACCTTTGCGCCATAGCGCTAGTTGTTTGTTGTTGCTGCTGCTCCTGAAAAGAAGCCGCCGGAACGATATGATTGAAAAAAGCATCTTCTTTCCTAACACCGCCCATGTTAAGGATTGCAATTGGCATGGACCGATCAGCTGCTCGTTTCACCAGTCGCCAAGCACTGTATGTGGCCAGACTACTTCCAACCACTAGGATACGGTTCGCACTGTCGATGGCGGATTCTGCTTCTGCTTTGATGCGTGCGGGGATGCTTTCGCCGAACATGATGACGTTGGGTTTGAGGATTCCTGGTGCTGTTGTTGTAGATGTAGATGGAGAAGAACCTCCTTTTTTGACCTGGTTGCTTTCAATCCATGCTCCGTCGGCGTCGACTTGGACGTGGAGTTTCTCTCCTCCTCCTCCTTTTCCTCCTCCGGAAGAAGAAGAGAAGGACGAAGACCCAACTACTGGCGGCCTCTTCACACATGAAGGACAAGCCGGATATCGAAACGTACTGTACGGAGCACCTGGAACATCGGCATCACCGTCTGGATTTGTTTTGAAACCACGAGACCGACGCTCAACTGGATCTTCTGTATCGAGTGCACCGGTCTTGAGTAACTCGGCGAGAAATTCCGCCCACGCGGGATTAAGCGCGGCGAGACGAGATTGGAATTCTGCACGATCCATTTCACGACCGCAACTCAGACAAATCAATGTGCGTAGGTATCCGTGTAGTTCAACGGTAGGCAGGGAAGGGTGGGCGATCGGGTGGAATGAGTCGACGTTCTGGGTGACGACATGGGAGACGAGGCCTAATGACCCTAGGTCTCGGATGGCCTCGTGCCCGGCGTTGGGCTTCGATCGTTTGAGACCTCGCCATCCTAGGAACGAGCGTGCCCAGTATCGCTGTCGCGATGTATGGCTGTCGACGAATTCGTGGAAGTAGATCGGTCGGTAGCTCCGGTTCTGTGTATATGTGCCTCGTGGACCGCGGTAGTCGGCCAGTCCTGATGCAGTGGAGAGCCCGGCTCCGCTGAGGAGGATGGTGCGTGGCTTCTCTTGATTACTGCCTGTGGATTTATTTCCGTCGTTGATGCTCGTGTGGGAAGAGGGTAGTGGTGAGGTTAGGAACTTTGCCAACGCCGCAATCGCTCCATGTTTGGTCGCCGCGGAGGGTGGGATGATCGCGGCGCCGGGAGGGGGCCCGTATACGGGATACGGAGGAGAGGTTTGGACATGCAGTGTGCATGGTTCCAAGAGATGGACAGAGGGAGGTTAAAAGGTCCTAGGCCGTTAGGGAGCGGAGAGCAGAGAGCAGAGAGCAGAGAGCGGAGGTGTCGCAGGACGTTCTCTTTTTTGGGTTGCTGACAACTGTCGATGTCATAGATATTTGGGACATACTAATATAAGCCGAGGTTGAGCCGACAGCCTTGCAATTCCCACAGCACGCATCCAATCAGGTAGATTCTGTATCAAATACTCATATAACATTCATTCATACCCATGTTTAAATGGTTGATTCCATGCCATTCAATTATTTGGTCGAGGTAATTTGACTGTAAAACGTCCTTCTATAGGCCAACGGCCCAATTAACCATACCCGCTTGCCATGCTATAGTCTATGTTTTGCATCTTGAACCAAAAAGTCCATACATCATGCCCATTTTCCGAGCACACTCATCAAAATCATACCTGCAAACAAGCTGACCCCACCAAGAAGTGTTTGACCAATGCTGGCTTCGACCATCTCTCCATGGTCCAGAATCCAATCTCGGGCCAGCATATCAACCAAACCAACCCAGAGAAGAATTCCAGCACTCAGCGAATCCAACGTTCCAATGGTCACAATGGTTTTGGGGTCATTTCCGTTAAAACTGTTGATGACGCCAAGGCCAATTGCCATGCCAATTGGTGTGATCAATGCAAAAGCAGTCGCCATGAAAAACTTGGTGGGCCAGAATCTTGCGAATTTGGCTGGGAGAACTGCGATCCGAGCACCAAGAGAAAGACCCTCGAAGAATTGGTGGAAGACTATGACAACCAAAAGTGTCTTGTAGAATGAGTCGCCAGCCACAACAAGCGTCAAGCCAATCAGGATACTGTGAAATAAGATACCCGCCTCCATAACCATGACCGACATTGTAGAGTGGGGGTTAGCAGGATCCAATGGATTGCCATGGCTATGGCCTAGGTTGGTCAGATTGTTGGCCTGATATGCTGGCGCTGATGCTGACGCGGACGCATCTTTGCCATCTTTGCCCTCTTGGTTGATCTCGCCTTTGGATGTATCGGAGGTAGAGGACGAACTTGCTTCAATAGGAGGCACATCTCCTTGGCTGGCACGGTGTACTCTTGCAATAACAATTCGGTGACCAACATACTCGAACAAGAATGCAAGAATGATGCCAGCCATCACAATTGCCGATGTTGTCCCTTCATACCTGAGACGGCCCAAGCATTGGTTCGCAAACATGAGTTGAGCGTGGGTATAGAGCTGTAAGTGATATTAGTGGTCTGGGCTCAATGGGGGTAAACAAAGCACATACATGCACAAGAGCAGTTGACAGGATCACTCCTGTGCCGAACTGCTTGACGACGGTAAAGGCTGACTGGTTGATCCTTCGGAATGGAAGTTTCGACAGCAGCATGGGAGCGAAAACACCAATGGCACTTGTAACAAGAATGACAAAGATGGTTCCTATCCGTAAGCCTATGTCGTAGTCTCGTTCGACGAGTTCGCAGTTAAGCGCAGCGCCCTCACTTTCGCCTTGCTCGCTACCGCCAGCAGGAACACAGTGTCTGGTCAAGTCAGTTGAATGTCGTATGTTTCAGAATAGGTGAAAGGCATACTCGACTCCGGCGTGAAAGTGACAGTCCATTTCTTGCTCTTCACCATCTTCATGATCGTGGTCATCGTCGTGATCGTCGTGATCCTCTTCGGCCGTGGAACTTCCGACAATGAGTACTTCAGAGCCATCAGGTGCCATACAATATCTGCAGGTGATTAGTCTTGAAAGCTTATACAACTCCGAAACCAACATACTGGTCGGTGCCATGGGCATGGCAGTCGGTATACTGGGCGGGTGGTTCTCCAGTAGCAGTTGCAGTGACAGATATTGACACTTCATCGCCAGCACCATTGATGCAGTAACTAGATCATCATCAGACCATGTCCGCTGTCTAAGATGTGTATGCAACTCACATGTCGCTTCCATGTGTGTGGCAGCCTGTGACGGCAGTTGTCTGACCTGTCGTGGTAGCCGAAGCGGAGACAGAAACCGGCAGGGTGGCTGTGGTCAATGTGGAGGAGTCGACGGCCGAGTAGGTGACCAAAGCAGTTTCCTCGCCATCCGGACCGTAGCAATATCTATACCATTGTGAGCGGGGTTCAGAATGCGCATTCTTGAGGACGATCATACTCGACGGTGGAATGATTGTGACAGCCGGTGTAAGTGGTCTGGGCTTTGACCGCGCTGGCCAGCCCCAGTAATAAAAGTATGGAAGAGGACAACATGATGGTCTCGGTGATAGATGCAAGTCTATGTCGTGATGCTGAACGATCAATGTGTCCAACAGATGATCAGATGGTCAGATAGACGCCACCTCGTTTGAGTGATTGTAGGCGAGAAACTGCGTCTGAAGCGAGGGGATTATATCGTTCCTTCCCGCTGATTCACAGGTGGAGGGTCGTGACTGCCATTTGTGGTTCTGGTGGAGCAGGAATTTCTATGACCAAAGAAGAGGACCAGAGCAGTATCAGAGTATCACTTGACTCAACAACCGCAGGAAGATCAAGGTCTCTGTTCTTGAATCCGAGTTCAACCCAGTCTTGTCAAAAACTAGGTTGAAAAGGTATACCCATCATTTTGAGCATCATCCAAGGGCAAAATGCCCTGGTCTGGGCTGCAGCACCAGGCGTGGAGGAGAGGGCAAACACATGGTGGCCGGGAGCCAAGCCCGCAAATATCCTCAAGTGACAATAGCCAAGGATAAGGTACTCAGAAACTGGAGTAGGCCACCGGCGATGAGGAACAATAGCAATGTTGTGAGTGGCTGCGCTGCCAATGGTCTGCCTTTGTTTAAGGTACTCACTTTTGTCTGGGCGGCGAGTTCTCCAATGCTGAGGGCGGAGCGGACTTGCCTTGGCATTACCGCATCGGGACATAGTGCCACTAGCTCCCGTTGAGGTAAGCCCGACAAGCTCATCGTGTAGTATCGATAGCGATACGAATAACAGGGCCACGAGGTTGTCGATATACTTCATGTTGGTAATGAGCTCAACGTATGACATAAACCGCAACCACAGCCCTCTTCTGATTGGCCTTTTATAGTCAGTCATGGTCCTCAAATTGCTCGCATATCACAAACTATAGACGAAAAACGTGCATGACCTCGTGCTCCGATCTGTGTAGTACCTGCTGCATTCGGCTAACCAGGCACGCCATTGACTTGCTGGGTCGAGGACATGGCCGTGAAAATTTTTCTGCAAGATGCTAGGCGGAGAAAAGCGTGGAATGATGATGGCATAGGATGCTCTGGCTCGGCAATTGAAGTCATCGGTTGCGGTGGAAGACGCTGTATAAAGTCGAGGATCCGGCCCGTGCGATGACAGGAGACAGAGCATCATCTCGACATCCAATTCGCAGTCTCCAGTCCAATAAGCTGGGTCCTTTCGTTTGCAAACCATGTCTCGTCTCATCAAGGCCACAGTCTTTTTGACTGCCATTTCTGGCGTATTCGCCGCTCCTGCGCAGCTCTTTGCTCGACAAGACTCCCATGACCATGATGACCATGATCACGTTGAAGCGTGGGATGCCGGTGCCGTCACCCAATATCAGATCCATTCCAGTTGCAACGCCACTCAAGCCCATCAGATTGCCGTTGGACTGAACGAGACCATCCAATTGGTTAGCCATGCCCGAGACCATGTGCTGAGATGGGGCAATACCTCGGAGATTTACCAACGATACTTTGGTGGCCGACCTCCCTATGAAGTTCTTGGAGCATACGAGATCATCATCAATGGTGACAAAGAAGGCGTTCTTTTCCGATGCGACAACCCTGATGGCAACTGCGACATCGAAGGTTTGTGACTGGAGCTCCCCCAGTGTTGATGTGTATCGGCTAACAGGCCTCGCTTTAGGTTGGGGAGGTCATTGGCGAGGCTCCAATGCCACGTCCGAGACCGTCATCTGCGACCTCAGCTATGAGACCCGACGATCTCTCAATCAGATGTGTGCTCTCGGCTACACGGTCAGCGAGTCGCCCAGAAACACCTTCTGGGCATCTGACCTCCTCCATCGTCTCTATCACGTCCCTGCCGTTGGCTATGGGTATATTGAGCATTTCGCGGATGGTTATGAAGAAATTCTCGAGCTCGCCCAGACCGACGAGATCGGTCCCACACGCGACACTGACACACTGCAATACTTTGCATTGGATGCTTACGCCTATGACATTGCCGTTCCAGGCGTTGGATGCAACAGCCCAGAGACAGAGGCAGAGAGCGGCTCTTCTAACTCAACTGCACCAACCACGACTTCAACTGGTTCACCTACCGTGCCTGAACCCAGCACATCGACTGTATCAATCCCTGCTGTGAGTACTCACCTGAAGTTGTTGACGGAACAAGACTGACATAGTCATGCAGGGTTGCCACACTCACGAAGGCGGTGATCTCCACTGCTCATAAATGTAGAATGGAGCGGGCTGCACATGCAGGGTCAAAACAAGACCATAGACGACCAGAGAGACAAGTAATGCACGCTGAGCAGATATAGCCAACAGCATACCTAATAGTATAGAACACCTATAAGTGATAACACACAGCTTCTCCAAGGTCTAGTAATAAATGAGTTATGGCAATTCTTGAGGACGGTTAAAATGTCACTCAAAGCAAGGAAGCAAGCTCTACTTATGGTTTAGCTCATCAAAAGTCCCCACTGGTCCGTAATTATGGAAGAGTGATCGTCCATAGTAGGCTTGTAGGCTGATAGGCTGTTTGCCTACCTAGGATCCATAGAGTCAAACATGAGTGAATCGAACCATCACCACGCGGGCCATGAGAACACAGCCACTCGTACATACCCAAGTCCAAGCTCGATATCATCTTGGTTCATAACGGCCATCATTTATTGTTGTATTATCTAGAAGGGAGCTCTATCGTCCATTCTCTATTCTCTGGTTGTGTGGGTTCGTGACATATACAAGCCGTCTCTTCCTGCAAGGCTCATACACCTCACAAAACCAAGGCGCCCACACCGGCTGCCACCAGCAATAAACCTATTTGAGCTGTGACAACCCTAGCCCCGTTCGTGTTCCCCTCGAGAGATGATCCAGTATTTGCTGTGGAAGTCGACGAAGTGGTTGTCGTCCCTAGGGCATAGCTCGATGTTGTAGACGATGTTGTACGAGTCGACGACGTGGTGCGGGTCGATGACAAGGTCGCGAACAAATCACTGCTACTTGAGACGCCAGAGCATCCAGCACTCGTCGAGCCCTAGAACAGTTAGGTAATCAATCTGTCATCAGCAACGGAATTGTAATCTTACTGGAGCACAGCATTTCCCGGGAATGGTGGCGCATGTGTACCCAAAGACACCTTGGCAATGACCTGGCTATGTGTCAGTACCTTCTTAAACTTATCTTTACCTGTTACTTCTCGACTTACTGCCATCTGGACAACATTCTTCGTAAAGGCCAGGATTGTAGCAAGCGTCATTGCCACAGGGAACATGTCCGGAGCCATAAAGGCGGACACAGGTTTCGGTCGTGATGCCGCCGCTGCTTCCAGAACCGCCTCCAGTACTGCCTCCAGTACTCCCCCCTGTATTGTCGTCTGAACAAGTATCATACATTGGATCATTCGGGTCGTAGCAGTGCAGTCCATCAGGACACGCTAGGTATGTCGGCCCGAAGCACGACGTGCAACTAGCCCCAACCCGGTAGCAAGTGTCACTTTCACCTGTAGACGTGGAACTCCTTGCACTGGATGTGGCTGTGCCTGAGCCGGAGCCACTGCTCGTGCACGAGTCCAATCCGTAGACCGAATCCCCAGGACGGTAGCAGATTCTGGTACTGCTTGGACAAAGGATGTAGCCGTCTCCAAAGCACTCTGCGCATGTCCCAGTACATCGCTTTTCGAGATCCCTACTCATAAGCAATCGATTGCTGGTCACGCTTGGAGTTCGACTCAGCGCAGGCTTAACGCCACTGAAGACGGCATCCTCCAGCTGGGCCGAGGCGAGGAGGACGAAAGAAGACAAGCACAACACAGCTTTAGTGAACAGCATTGTAGTCAGAGTTGCCAGTTTCCGAAGAAAAGAAGGTGGTTGACTATGAGTGACTGTCGCGATCGAACGAATGCCTCCAGGGAATGAAGAGTGAGTTGCAACTGGATACCAGAACCTGCTTCGAGCCTCGAGGAGAAGGTGATGAAAGATATACTCACATACTGTGCTCCAACTGCCGGTGGTTCGCGACTCAGGATTTAGCCTGGTCGTGAGCACGACGGAATACGGCTACATTTTGTGGCAGTCAGGGCCGAGGATTTGATCGCTCATCCACTCTTAACCTCGTGCTTGACCCTGAAATTCCAACGTGCCGCTCTGATTAGTCGGTTATCAAGATCGACCAGAAGCCATTGGTTGTGAGTACTCCGTACATAGAAGTTCTCCAAGCTCAAAAGCCTAAACAATACCTATTCCTCTGCATTGACCAGGGATCAGCCTTGAATAGACTGTTTACATCAGGTCAAGAAGGATCAGCATTCAGCTAAAAGGACCGTCAGGCGCATAGGTGAATGGGACCAATTGATCACCGGTTGAGTCAAAGACCAGTAGGATGGGAATGATGAAATTGAGCCCACAGTCAATCAGCGATCACTTCTTATTTGTGCCTCTAGGCAAATGGATCGCTGTTGCACCTTGCATTAATCAAGCGTATGCTTCTCTAAGCCCTAGTTCGTGCGCTATGTGGCGCAAATGGCCCTCAAAGCTCCGGTTTCAGGGGCACGAGGGGCGGCAAGTCTTGGTATATATGGGGGCCGATCTTGGCTCAAGGGTTAGCCGAACCCTGATGTGAAGCGAAAGTCAATCTGAGCCGTGTTGGTGGAGACCAAGGCAGACTTGAATCAGGTTGCCTTTCTAGTGCCATTTTAGTTGGGCAGAGACTCGGCTTTGATCGTCGTCGGAGACACGAATCCAGGAAAGATCTCCTCGTAGTTAGTCATGTTGTCTGCTTTCTGTGTGGTGCAAAGGGCGAAATGGTACGCTGCAGCCCCATGTGCAGATACGGAGTACTCGTGGTCTTGCACCCAACAATATTTCCTTGCGCAGGGTTTTATTCCAAGGGTGCTCAGGCCCGGGGCGCTGGCGACCTGGCCATGTGGTCAATTGTCCAATAACCAACCAGATCAAAATTCAAGCCCGGACGACAAAGCAGGGGTACGGACGCTGGCCGGGTTTGCTAATCTTGTAGCCTCGAATATTGGCAAGGGATCTTAAACTTTGGTCGGCGCTGAGTTCAGCCTTATATCTCAGGACCATGCGCATGTCGAAGACCAGATGACCCGTTTGCATCCCTATGTCTCCTCACTACTTTTAGCTGTTGAATTTCAGAGTTTTGAACCGTCTTGTTATGTCGGTAATAGCAAGCTCGACAGGTAATCTCTCCATACTACTGGCGCCAAAGAAACCATGGACGCCGGTCGTCCGGCTGAGAACATAATCAGCATCCTTCGGCTCGGCTATGGGACCTCCATGGCAGAGGACGAGGATTTGGCGATTGATCTCGACTGCAGCATCTCTCATCGTTTGAATCAACTCGACGCATTCATCAAGTGTCTTGCCTGTTTTGGCGCCGATAGACCCGGAGGTTGTCAAGCCCATGTGACAGACTGGGTTTGGTCAGTGATAGGGTTTCATCCTCGACCACATACTAATTACTAACCCAAAACATCTGCACCAGCCTTGGTCATTTTCTCAGCCTCGTCCACATTGAAGACGTAGGGCGTGGTGAGTAAATCCAGCTTATGTGCTTGGGCGATCATTTCGACCTCTTTGTCATAACCCATTCCCGTCTCCTCCAAATTTGCCCTGAAAACTCCATCGATGAGACCCACGGTGGGAAAATTTTGGACGCCGCAGAAGCCCATGCTCTTGAGTTGTTGAAGAAAGTTGGGCATGATGCGAAAGGGGTCGGTTCCGCAAACGCCAGCAAGGACGCCTATCCTGTTGACAATTGGCAAGACCTCGTTTGCCATGTCGAGGACGACAGCATTGGCGTCACCATATGGCATAAGTCCAGCGAGGGATCCTCGACCTGCCATGCGGAAGCGTCCGGAGTTGTAGATGATGATCAGGTCTGCAACCCCGGCCTCGATGAATTTGGCGGACAAACCAGTGCCTGCTCCGGCTCCAATGATAGGTTTACCCCCGTCAACTTGGGCTCGAAGGTGAGACAACACCTCAGAGCGAGAGGAAGGAGGGGCCATGGCAACAATGAGGAGTGAAAGAGCCTTTGGACAAGCAAGATATTGGAGTTTAAAGCCCACCTGGCCGGACTGTTGAGGCTGCAAATATCGAGGACGATTAAGTATTGATACTCCGCGCCTGCCACAGGTCAGTTCAACCTCCACGTCATTGCATGAGGATTGATGCAAGGTGTAAGTGGGAGACACGCGGAGACTGGAGATGCTGCGGGGCAATCATTTATTGTCAGACTGGAATTCATTCCATTTCCTATAGCAATAACCACGTGATTTCTTCCTGAAAGCTACAAAATTGAAACTGTCAGACATCAACTCCAAACTCAATCTGATCGCAGCTTCCATGTGACAGGAGCCACCAACGACCTCTCACAAACACGAAGCAACACAGGCAGGTGGGGGAAGACAGGGAGGTGCTCTTTCCTTCTTCCATATTCTTGCGACCTCGCTTTTCGATCATTTTTATTCTCATGTTCAATTCCAGCTTAAGCTCGAAAAGCTTCAAGCCAGTTCTCTCTCCACCACATCGTCACTTGCTCATTACCATCAGGTCTTAGAGCCTGATTGGGAATACCTTTGACAACAATGGCCAAACCAACTGTCTTGATCGTCGGCACCACCGATACCAAACTCGAAGAAATCCTGTACCTGCAAGTCAAGATCCAAGAGGCAGCCTGCGAAACCATAATCCTCGATGTAAGTCATACAGCTTCCAAGAACCCTGCCCTCAGCCAGATCCCTGAGCACGGAATTCTCTCACCACTCCATGCCCACAGCGAATCTTTGAAATCCCTCTCTAGAGGTGACTACATCGATAAAGCCATCGACATATGTTCTCCAATTGTTCGCGACCTTGTTACCAGCGGTCAGATCCATGGCATCGTGTCGGCCGCTGGGAGTAGTGGTTCAGCCCTCGCCACGGCCCTGATGAGAAATGCCTCCCCAGTGGGCTTTCCAAAACTAATGGTCTCCACTATGGCAAGTGGCGATATCAAACATTATGTCCAAGAGACCGATATCACCATGATGTATAGCGTTGTTGACATCGCTGGAATCAATTCTGTCATGACTCGCATTTTGTCTAACGCTGCTGCTGCCATCTCCGGCATGGCAAGCGCTTATGCCAAATCCGCTTCTCAACAATCAGGTCCCCAGACCACAGGAAAACGCATTGCAATCACAATGTTTGGAAATACTACTCCTTGTGTTGATCACATTCGACGAATTCTGACTTCAACCCCTCATGATGTGTCCCAATACGACGTCATCGTTTTCCATGCTACAGGAGCTGGTGGTCGAGCGATGGAGAGACTTATTGCTGATGGGCAAATTGATGCAGTCATCGATCTCACCACCACCGAGATTCCTGATGAGTTGTTTGGGGGCGTGCTCTCTGCCGGACCCGATCGTCTCGAGATTGCCGCGAAGAAAGGGCTTCCAATGGTAGTATCAGTTGGGGCATGCGACATGGTCAACTTCGGTCCAAAGGACACCGTTCCCGAGAAGTACCACGACCGCAAGCTCCTAGTCCACAACCCTGCGGTCACGTTGATGAGAACATCCTCCGATGAAAGCAGCAAGATTGGACGCTTCATCACCGACAAATTGACAAAATATGCGAAAGACCCAAGCTCAATTCGGGTATTGATTCCAACCAAAGGCATCAGTGCCGTCGATGCTGTTGGACAGCCATTCTACGATCCTGCTGCCGATGAAGCGCTGGTCCAAGCTATTGATGGTGGATTGGAGGGATCTGAGATTGAGATCGAGAAGCATCAACACCATATCAATGATGAAGAATTTGCAACCCAGGTTGCCTCGGCTTTGCTCGAGGTAATGGGCGTCACCCCTCGACATTATCGACTTTCAAATGCAAGACGTCGGAAATGGTCATTCGACCACGGTGCTTCTGTCATGTTGGCCAGAAGAGCAAGTCAATTGTCAGACCCACCAGCAACGAACTTCAGCGTTGATCGTTAGAGCTGAGATTCAGCAATTTTGCGTTGTTCGCAAAGTCTCGTCTTCTGGATACTTTCCGGGATGTTCATAACGCCTGGCGGCCTCGCTTCTGTCAATCTGGCTTCTCAATTCTTGGTCAGAATAACGACATGTTGGCATACAGCGACAAGCAAATCAAACAGTGCAAGTGCCATTGTTTCAGTCATTTGTATGTCGTGACACTATTATCTCAGATACCCCAGTTTGCTATTGCACAATATAAAAATTTCCTTCCCAAGGTCTAAGAACATGGTCCTTGACTCCCGAGTCGGAATAGTTCGAGAGGAGCAAGCGTGAGTTGTCCAAGTTGAAGCCAGAGGGTATATATATTCTCTGTTCCTCGTCAGAAAAATTCAACGCAACCAGAACTGTTCTTGCTGCTGTCCGTTTCCAAAATGTGAACGTCTTCTCGTTAGACGGATTCACTAGCTCGAAGTCTCCGTATACAAATACTTGCTTCCATTCCTCGCTTTTCCTGATCGCAATGGACTTCTTCCAGAACTCCAGTACACTCCCTTCGACACCAATTTGGCTTT
Source organism: Exophiala mesophila (assembly GCF_000836275.1). Classification (NCBI taxonomy): domain Eukaryota; kingdom Fungi; phylum Ascomycota; class Eurotiomycetes; order Chaetothyriales; family Herpotrichiellaceae; genus Exophiala; species Exophiala mesophila. The sequence goes on from NW_015622508.1 coordinate 913,378, forward strand.
TTGCATTTATCTTGGTGAAGCTTTCATTCACCTTGATCCACGGTTCGGTCATGCTGAAGCCTGCAGAGGGAAGGCTGTCATCCCACTGCACTGGGGTGCGGTTGTTATCTCTGCCCATGTTCCAGAATGCATGCTGGACTTTCTTAACGTGTTCTTCATTGCCTGGCTTCTCTGCAAGAGCCGATTGGATATAATTGATCCACGGGCCGTCACGCATGTCTTCCAGCGGATAATCCTTGGGCAAGCTCGTCATTCCGAATTCTTGGCCTTGATACAAGAACAAAGTCCCGCTTAAGGAACAGAGTAACATGCTCAACAACTTGGCGCTCTTGGCCCAGAATTCTGGACCGTCGTTGCCGTACTTGCTCACAGATCTTGGACTGTCGTGATTTTCAGCAAACACCGATGTCCAGGCGTCCATGTCGCGGTCTTTTAAAAAGCCCTGAGCTTTCTCAAACCCAGCTTTGAAGTCGGTCAATTTTGCTGGACCCCATTGGTGAGGAGACAAATTAGGCCCTGAGCCAGACATGGAGAAGTCAAAGTCGAAGATCATGTCGAGCTCTCGATGTTTCGACGATGTGTACAATAGTGTTTCTTCTGCCCCGGTGCCTGTCAACTCTCCAACGAGCACGATGTCTTCGCCGAAAGGATCAAATGCCAGACTTCGTTGTTCACGAAGCCACTCATGCATACGAGGGCCATTACGGAACAGGGAATTCTCCATAGGTTGAGTTGGTTGCCCAGGTTCCACCACCGGCGTATCTCGAAACGTTTGATCCTTGGAGTAGCAGTTGACAATGTCGACACGAAATCCATCCACGCCCTTTCGCAGCCAGAATCGCATAGATGATTCGTAGATAGCTTCTCGGGTTTCCTGATTCTCCCAATTCAGATCTGGTTGCTGTGAAAGACAGATGTGAAGGTAGTATTGGTCTCGAGCGGAAACATATGTCCAAGCAGGGCCCCCAAATTGACTTCGCCAATTATTTGGCGGTACACGCTTCCCATCAACGAACTTGGGATCCCGCCAGATATACCAATCTGCTTTGGAGTTTGTACGGGAGGAGGCGCTTTCCCGAAACCATGCATGTTCGTTACTCGTATGGTTAACGACGAGGTCGAGAAGGAGTTTAATTCCTCGCGTATGGCATTCTGTAATTAGCATGTCCATGTCATGCATAGTACCATATTTTGGCCACACAGCCTCGTAGTTACTGATATCATAGCCCCAATCATGTTGAGGCGAATCGTACATGGGAGATAGCCAAATAAAATCGACCCCAAGATCGCGGATATAGTCTAGAGTACTGATGATGCCTGGAATGTCACCGAACCCGTCGCCGTTGGAATCTTTGAACGAGGCTGGCCAGATTTGGTAACCAACCGCTTCTTTCCACCATTTGGGTGTAGTCATGACGGGTGTTGGAGTTCAGCTCTGGTATTGTCAGGAAGTGCAAGTGTCCAGAGATGCTACTCGAACAGATATATGTTGTTTGAGTCATCAAGGCAGCACACTTATGGTGGGGACTCCACCGTTAGAGATGGCATTAGATTCAACCCTCGTTAGAACCCGCAAAATGCACCACCTTGTTGGTAAATTTCACCGACACGAAGTTGCGCAGGGACGAATCGCTCAGTATCATCCTACCTTGTTAGTTCAGCATTCAATGACAGAGTACCTGTGGAGCATGGGGGCATGGGATCGTCTGAAAGTGACCGAGAGTTTGGCCGTGACATGGATTGGATCGAAGTCAGTCAGATATCAATCGTCCGGAAGAAGGAAGATGGTTTATCCGCACAGGCTGCACAAGCCCCCAACACGTGACGTCCGAACTCCAACTTGCATCAACGCCCTGCATATTAACATATTCTTCCCATCTCGCCTTTTGTCAACACTGCGGCTTTCCATTCTTCGGACACTGGCTCATACATCTCATCATCAGCGCCAGTATGCCTCACGCAGCCCCATCTCGCGAAGCGCCTACCACAAACACCGATCTCTCTGCTGGGGCCGAGCTGCGACTTGGAGAGTATGCCGACGAACCCACCCTGAACACCTCCGAAGCACGAATCATCCTACTCAAGACACTGTCGACACGCGCCGCGCGAGGACTACACTACGAAGAGACCGAGACGACGACCAAGACCCGCGACTACCTGGAGATCTTTGCCGTCTTCAAAGAACTAGCCGAGGCGCAACAGGTGGAAGGAATCATCGATTCATATGGCAAAGGGCTAGAGCGGTTCGAGAAGAGTCAATTGGGAAGTCTGGTGCCGACCAGCGCAGAAGAGGCAAAGGCTTTGATCCCCAGTCTGGAGCGCAAGGTCGAGAATGGTACTCTCTCTGACGAGGAGTTGGAGGGCATTTGCAGAGAATTGCAGCGGTTGAAGAGACAGGCTCAACTTTGATTTGCTTTTGGGTCCTGTGTAAGCTAGACGCAGCTTCTCACAAGTCTCACTGCATCGGCATCATCTCTCGCGCTTTATTGTTCTTCACTCGACTGTGAGAGAGGTCCTTTTGGGCAGAAGACTCTCTGTACTATACCCTCGATCATCCTCTATCCGGCAAACCTGGACTTGGACCGTGGACCTTCTACAACAATGTCAGAGATGTCCATCAATCAATCGTTCTCCTCTTCCGGAATCGAGATCTCTGTGCCGACTCGAAGATCAGTCCTCATGTTGGGCTCGTCATCAAAGGCAATCTTCAGGTCAGACTCTGGTACTTTTCTAGTTGATGAAACTAGATTCGCATAGCCAGAGGTCGACTTGATCTTTGTCTATCTGGCAGACATGCCACCATGAATCAATGTTAGCGATGAATTCAGAAAAACGCAGTAAATACTGCAAAATGATACCCATTGAAAGAATTCATTCATGTTCGCTCCTGCCTGAGGAACCATCTTCTTGTGGCACCTTCCCTTTCCCCTCCATGTACCTTCCCACCATTTCCTGTCATCTTCTTTTCTATCCTCAACCGCCTTCACGAGACTCACACAGTGGTTTATATCCAGGTAAGCATTACCATTCTCCCAATTGAAGTCATCCTATACTGGGGAGGCATTTTGTGCGAAAATCGAGAAATTGGTTGGTTCACCCGTCCACGCGTCCATGGGCGTTTGCATAGCAGTTTGGCTCGCTGCCATCAGCAACACCGCCACGCATTCTGCTTCATCGACCGCCCACCACTACGATGACTAGACCAACCGACCTTGAGCAGGTAGTTTGAACCAGAAGCTTCTGGTTCAATCTACATCTCTCTTGTCATTGGCTTTCTGCTTCGCTCATCCTGTTTGATCCCATCAAGGCAACGACTCTTTGCCTTTTCCGTTGGAACCTTGGCGGCTTGAAGTTGATCACAGCTGGCCAAGCTTCAGAACAATGAACGAGCGGGTTATGAGATTCACCTTTGGGTCAAATCGAGGCTCAGTAGGTGCCTAATCGTCTCAGTATGCTTCCTCGAGCTAAGCGCAACCTTGTGCTACAATGGTGACAAGTTCTTCACGCTCTCTCTCACTCTCTTACGCACACATGCCCCGATCTCTCTCTTTTTTTTCTCAAATCAATGCGTGGCTTAACGGCTCACTGTTGTCACAGCACAGGAGCCAAGAGTTTTGCAAACGGATTCAAAGCTATATCAGTCGTTAATCATGGCTGGATATTCACTCTCCTTTTTTCCTTCTCCTTTCCAATTCGATCCTTCACCTTTCCAAGATATCTGTGAAATCCTGAGGTCACTGGACCATTCTCTTCCATCTTTTGACAAGTTCATCCACATTACACTGTTACAACTTATACTTCCTGATCTGCCCCCTTTTCCATAACTCATCATGTCTCAGCAACCAGACAGGAGGAAGGATATACGGAGGTCTCAAGAGAATCCGGACGATAGTCGTTCACAACACTCTGGTAAATTCTGTCCTTCACCCCTCTATTGCAAACATCCCATATCTCCAAACCCCCTTTACTAGGTACTAATATATATTCATGATCAGATCAGTCTAATCCGTTGCAAGCTCGTGGATTGGCGACAAACCCCTTAGATATCCCAATGTCACGCCCATCGACGCGTGCAGAAAGTGACTACTATATCAAGTACCCAAAGCGGGAGAAATCGTATGAGAGGGTGCGGCCACAACCGCAACAAGACCCGACCGTAGTTCAGTATGAGAAAGGTCATGTTACCATCGTCAATAATCACTCCCACTTCCCAGGCCATTACGGTGCGGATCAGCAAGATTTCACTACAGAGCGTGGCACAGGCAACTACGATGACGAACTAGACGCTCCGCTACATCTAGAGCTCGAAGGAGAACGATACAATGACGCGAAGCGGCGTGACTTGACTAGCTTCGACGAGAGGAGCTCTGGCCCGCCTCCAGATGACGACGAACCCATTCGGGGACGTCAGCCCGAACGAAGGGAATATGGATATCGTGATCGTCGTCGCCGCTCGCCTCCCCGAGACGATCCTCAGGGCCTTAACTCACGAAACCGGTGAGCCTTCTCAACCCGAAAGGCTGCAGGGTGAAGTGAAAACAAGAGTAGCAGGCCTGGCGAAGGCGATGTCGTTTTCGCGATCGCACTCTCGTGGAGAAGGTCAGAGTTTTCGTATGGAACTCGATAAGGGGAGAGGGACTTGGCTATCGTCGACTGAGTTTTATGTGCTCTTTTCGGTTTTTCCTTTCTCTTTTCAACCAACAGTGCTGGCTAATCTCTTCCTCTTCCTCTTTTTCTTTCTCTTTCACATTGACCTGGGAATTGATCAACATTCATCCCCATCTCTGAGCTGACGAGCTGGCGAGCTTGAAAGAATCACCGCCATGGCCATCCTTGGAGCTAAACGGAAAGTTGCCTGTGGTTATTGCCAGTGTGGAGGAATTGTCGGTGAGAGAAGCACCCACACAGATAGGGCGAGAAGGTGTGATGGTACGGGGCTAATGTGTGATGGCTGATTGCTTCCTGACACAATGATCCTGGTGCCTGGACAGGGCTTGTGCAACAGATCATGGATTGTGCGACATAGTTTGTCAATTAGTTGAGATACCCAGGTGGATTTGAGGAGCTGCTAAGTAGAGCTGTAATGTAATGAACAACGACATTGTGCTATTAAAGTATGAAATGACTGGCTGAGATCTCGGCCTTCATCCCAGAGATGCCTTGTCTTTGCCAAATCTTGTCTTTGCCAAATCTTGTCTTTGCCAAATCTTGTCTTTGCCAAATCTTGTCTTGTCAAATCTTGCCTAAAGCTGCCTTGTCTTACCCTTTCATCTCTTCACTTGCCTAAGGTTACCTTGCCTTGCCTTATCCTGCCGTGTCCATCAGTGTGCCTATTGCCTTTGTACATCAAACAACACGATTTGTGGACTGTCGTGATGAGCCAGGCACCTATGTGTGCAGAAATGCGATAATGACACAAAGACTGTTGGTCTTGTAGAACCAGTGTCATATGAAGGTGTAACCAAGTAAATGTGAATAATACTAAGTACCAACTCTTCTTTCTCTCCATAATCACCATCTCATCTCAGCTTCCTGGACAATCTTTCATAATCTGAATATACAGTACAACATTTGACATGCAGACTCGACTTATCAGTAATCGACCGCATATCGAGAGACCTTGATTCGACCATTCGACCAAAACCCAAGGATGTCATCACCATCCAGAATTCGACGAGGACCTTCTTCTAACGACGAGAAAGACCAAGAAGGATCGAGATCGAGATCGAAATCCATGTCCATATCTAAATCCAAATCCAAATCCGATCGACACCGAGACCGAAACCAACTCCGAGACAAAGATTACCATCGGTCATCTCATTACAAGAGACAAAAAGTATCTAGTAGGAATGCACATTCTCGACATGAGCGGAGTAAAGGCCAGGAACGCATGGCTAGAATCGATGAGAATTGTCCGAATTCTTCGGTGCATAGATTGAATCTGGATCCGAATCCGGAAAGGGACGAGGGTCAGAATCAGGGTCAGGGTCAGGGTCAGGGTAATGGCGACGCTGGCGGCGCAAGTCCAAGACAAAGGTATAAACCAAAACCCAAACCCAAACCAAGATCAATACGGAGTAATGGGTCGAATGGAGGTAGAAACCATGAAGAGGATGGCGATGATATGGAGGGCGGCGTCCAAGATCAAGATCCATCGAAATATCCGGATTCATCCTCCTCCTCCAGTCCCACCAGACCGAACGACAGGCCAAAGTCTGGGCGACAACAGAACGATAGTCTACAGAAGGAGATGTCTAACACAGCATCGCCCCCTGCTACAATCGTAGTCCGAAATCGTCTCCTCATAGAAGATGGCTCCGACATGACAAATGCAGAGATCGAGGATTGTTCATATCATCTGGACCGGCCTTTGCCTGTTTGTCTTCATCGGGTGGAGAGAAGTCGTAGGATGGTAGCCGCCATCAACGGAAAGAGTACAAATAAGAGGTGATGGAAAAGGGAACGGGGTAAGCTAAAGGGGAAGAAGGTCGATGACGGTGGGAAATAACGGTCGGTCATTTTACCCCCTTTTCCCTTTTCCCTTATCCCTATCCCTCTCCTTCCCCCAACGACCACTCAATCCTCATCCTTGACTTTTATCCTTATCTTCCAGGTTCAACTTTGCCAAAGATTCCAGCAGCGGTAACTCATCAAAGGCCACACTGGAGGGAATGCGAAAGCTCGCGCAGTACATTTTTTTGTTTGGAGCAACGTTGCGAACATATCTGATCTCCAAATCCAGAGCCGTGTCAGTTTGAGAAACTTCAGCCCCAATAAAAAATGATATCCTGGTACAGATCTCATCATGTTCTTCTTTCTCCGTCTCATGCTTGGCTTGAAATAGATAGAGGTGGATCAGGGGTAATTTCCTATCAGGTGTATGAGGTGTGAATTCGGCCTCACGACCGTGATAGATACCTCTGAAAGCATCGAGGAATTCAACTGCACTGGCAGGCAAGTTCATGACATAATGGTCGAATAAGCGTGGTTCTTGATAGATTTTGGTATCTGCATCAGCCATTTCTCGCGCCCTGGTCTTTTCGGCTTCGCTGGCATTTCGAGAGACTTTGAGTTTCGGCACGATGGAGACGGAACGAGGAGATGAAGCCAGATCGGCGGTGGCTTGGCGAATGAAGAGTCGACCGTCCTGACAGGATGCGGTGACAAAGTCGTCGACTTTGTTTCTTGTGATTGCATCTTGGAGACTGGCGTAGGAGAAGGGATTCAGGTCGTTGGCTCGTACAAAGACTTTTTTCTTGCCGGATGGAATGGCAAATGGACCGACTCCCGCCATGACGTCGCATACGGCTTCGGCTTCATGGAAGGTTTCCCATAATCGTGCGTGTTCCGTGCCGAGACGAGTGTTCCAGTAGACTTTTCCAAAGTTGAATCTGAATTCGCATTGTGATTCATGCACGGTGACGTCGAGATCGTCGGGTCCAGCGAGGACTTCGTAGGGGAATGTGCGGAAGACGGATTCTGTGCCTACGTCGTAGGTTTTGTTGATGACGGTGGTGATCATGGGGTTTTTGTCGAGGAGAACTTGGCCGATGAAGTGTTTATATGGGAGATATATGTCTCGTAAATTGATGTGGGCGACGTGACCGACAGCGGCGAATCCACCGGGAGTTTCTTTCTCGTCTTCTGGTAATTCGGGAAGAGTGGCTTCGAGAATATCATGCATCGTCCAGTCATCATATGTGAGTTTCAAGTCGTAAGGTCGTAATCGAGCAGCTTCAGATTCGATCAGTTGTGTTAGAGTAGGTGACCAAGTAGATGGGTCGTCGGTCTTGATTCCCAAGCTGAGTAAGAAGCATTTAGCACCGGGATTGGAGTCATCGTCCATTAAAGGCTTGATCATAGCGAGTCTCAGGAGCTCCCCTGAACGTTCCAGGTCTTTTCGTATCTGGCCTAGTAATTTGACATTGGATACACTTGCAGCAGACAGGGGAATGACTTTTTGGAAGAATGACCGGTCCAGAACTTTCATGGACCGATTCACAGGAGGTCGAAAGACGGATGGGGTTTCTGGGGAAGTCATTCTGAGAGGTTTCTTCTTGTTAGGCTTGAAGCAGGCGACAGAGGTCGAAAATAAACGTCGGACATATGCTGCCATGCAATTTAGAATGCCCCGGATGGCGCGAGGGTCGATATGGTCATACGGCGAACATGAAGCCTTGGTCTGGATTGTATGGAAACTTTTTCATGTGACTTGATAGACCATGAAATAAATCTTGTGGAAAATTAAAAGTGCGGCAATGTTGCTGTTTTGGGAGATGCCGCTACTTAGAACGGCGCGCCGCGCGTGTGTTGAAGACGCGACGCAAAAGGACGAATGACGATGACGATGACGTCTACATCTACTGTACATCGACAACGACAACGACCATAGTGTGTCTCACAACAAGACTTGACCACCGTCTCTCACCATGCAGATAAAACACCATACCACTCGGTAGCAGCAATGTCCAAACGAACTCTAGAAGGATTCTTTTCTCCCGCTTTGAAAAAGCCGAAACTGGATGACTCTCCCTCGACAACCACCAAAACCCCTTCCACCATACCACCCAACTATCAAAATCTCCCCACAACAAACCACCCTACCTATCCCTGGCCAATACCCCATTTCCCTCCTCATATACTCTCGGAACTCGAAACATTAGTCACCGCCGATGGCGAAGAAATCCGCGACAAACCACATCTAGATCTCTTGTATTTCCAACCATTCATCCCTCGAACAATCCAACGAGAAGTATTTGAATTCCTCCGCTCGCAATTATTCTTCTATCGAGTAACATATAAAATCAAACGATTCGGCAAAGAAATGACGATTAATACACCGAGATTCACGACTGTGTTTGGGGTTGATGAAACTAGTCGGTTTGTTAATGACGGAGGAGTAGCAGCAGCAGCAGGCGGAGCCGGGCTGTTTGAAGCATCCAACGGACCTACCACAACAACGACGACGACGACGACGACAAGAATACGATCAAACAAATACAAATGCCATCCCCGCCCTATTCCCGAATGTCTCGACCTGCTTCGTCGAGTCACCGAAGCCTGTACAAACACGCAATACAATTTCTGTTTGGTCAATTACTACGCGACAGGAAGCGATAGTATTTCATACCACAGTGATGATGAATTGTTTCTAGGGCCGGATCCCGCTATTGCGTCGTTCAGTTTAGGTGCGAAGCGGGATTTTCTTATGAGGCATAAACCACCGGCAACATCGAAGGATGATTCAAGTGATGTTTCCGCGGCCAATGCGAATCGTGCAAACGATATTAAATTGTCACTTCAAAGTGGTGATATGATCCTGATGCGTGGATCGACACAGAAGAATTGGTTGCATAGTATTCCTAAACGTGCTGGATCGCAGAGTGATTCTGGGAGGATTAACATCACTTTGAGGCGAGCGATGGTGACGGCGGGAACGGAGAATTATTATCGATACAATGTTGGGCAAGGGCCTGTGTATAGGTGGGATTCATCCAGGAGGGAGATGGTGCTGTGGAAGTCGACTTGATCTCCAACATAAACGAAAGAACAAAGGAGATATGACAATGTTCAACAACCGAAGATATGCCATTGCCTACTACTCATATCAAGTATAGCTGGAAACCCAAGCAACCTAGACCTTAGTCATCTGTTCCGGATCCCTCGGCATTTGAAATCTTCAACTTGGTTATGTTAGGTTGATACTTTGGTGGTTGGAATCATAAGCACCGAAAGGACGACCCGTCCGCTAACGTCGCAGCAATCCAAATCCAATATGCTGTTCACATCCAAGACAAGAGTGGAATACCATGGCCCAACGCGTAAACATCATATCTCTTGCACGCCTTGGTGTAAAATTAATGATACCAAACATTCCATCTTTTCCTTTTCCTTGACAACAGTGAGAGCGTGAATGTACAACTCCCTGTATACAATTTACTCTGTGCGTTCCGTTATTTCCTCTTCGGTCGGACCCTACCCCACTTGTACCAACGGTCGTGATGGAAGAGTGTTGCTGGCTTTCCTCTTCTCCGCTCCAGGCCGAGCTTTCCGTTCTGTTTCAGATGGATGCCTCAGTTCCATAGGGCTAATGGCAATGTCCTGCGACACATCATCGTAACGGTCGTGGCGACACAAGCTTTCTGCCTCTCGTTGCAACATGGCGGCGTCCACCTTGAGACTAAAATCCATGAGGTAGCAAAAGGTGATTTCCAGTCGACCCAACTCTCCTTCTGTGACTCCGCCGACCTTGCTGAATCGTCCGTGAGGCCATGACAGGTCCTCAAGAGCCTTCATGGCGACACGGAGACAAGCCAACAACAGGCGATGGACGTTGCGTGGAGTCACGGGAAGTACTCTTTCGACAATAGCTAGACGTGTAATGTACAAGGAAGAGGCAAGATAGACGGCGGTCGACATGGGACAATACTTATGCATCCGCATGAGGTAATCCTCGGTCGAGATTGGTGGAGGACGTTTTGAGTAGAACTTTCGAGCCAGGGCTCCGTGCTGGATATAGGTGGGCTGGGCGTTAGCTCCGACAATCTGTGAGACTGAGATGGGTTCGCTGGCATGGGCTTCAGGTGATCCGATCGGGGTCTTTGCAAAGATGACTCCGTCAATCTCTTGGACATGTGACCCGGGAGGTCGGAGGCTCATGTTTTCCTTCTTAGGTGTCGTCACATCTCCGGGTGTGAGTTCCCTGAGTTTGGAGAGGCCTTTGGCGGGTGAAGAACCCCGACTTCGAGCGGGAGGAGTAGGAGGAATATCCCCGGTAATCTGAACCAGGTTGTCGATGCTACGACACAGTAGTCTGAGCGCTGCCACGGCTTCCAGCTTGAAGATGTCCACGTTCTCGGATGTGACACCTTCCAAGCCTTCTAGGCTAGGACTCTTGATGTCCGGAAATATGCCCTTGTCATTCTCCGGCTCGGGAGGGGCAGGGATTTTTGGAGACGAAGTGGTTGGGCAAGCTTTCGCCTCTTGCGAATCATGTTCGTCGCCAGCTCCCATGGTGGTGGGTAGACCGAGACTGCGGTCCTGTCTTCAGCCGATGTCGAAGATATAGGAAGGCGTGAGTAAGGAGGAAGACGGTGTGGTAAATGGCCGAGCAGAAGACTGCCACATGGTCATGCCAGTGACGGGGCGATGTTGCTCATTGAAGAGCCCAACAAGAGGATATGTGTTCTTGGGGAGTGGTTGTCGTGGTGCTCTTTGTAGCTGCGAAACACTTGAAACGGCGATGTTGATGTTGGAACTGTGGGCCAAAGATCTCTGTCAGAGGTGTTGAGGGGTCTATCGGCCGGCTTCGTAGTTTGTCGTAACTCGAGGTCGAGCCTGAGGTGACAATTGGCCGGAAGGCGGGAGTGGCAGTGACAGTAGGACCGGAGGGAGGGAGGGATGGCGGGAGAAAAAGGCAGGTTTGACTTTGAGGGTTGCCAGGATCAACAAAATGAGGTCCGACCAGGCGAGCCCTGCACCTGGGATGCGGCGGATCTTATCAAAGTTCCCAGTCGCACAGGGTGGGTGCAGTGAGGTTCAGCAGAAAAGCGAATCTGGGGATTCCCAACCCGGATGGTCCTGTTGAGATGTTTTATTGTCGAGGTGGCACGTGAGTGGAACAAAGGCCCAAAAGGGAATCTTTTTGGGTATCAATTGGCAGATTCGAGGGTCTAGACGGATCTCGTCAGGATGGGATCCCCGCTACGATGCAACTAACCGGTGGGTTGCGGACGCCTGTGGCTATCATGTCAGGGCTCGAAGGCGCTTACTCCTCACGAAACGGCGCCCCGCGTAGGCTTGGGCACTCACTTGGCTTAGGCACCGTCCTTTTGCACTCCGTCTCCTACTAAGCAAAGGCAGCCACTACTAATTCTGTTCCTAGCTAAGGCAACAGTCGGAGAATCTATGCCAATAGCCACATCATATCCTAGACACACACAAACGACGAGGCTCGGAAATATGTCAGATGGAACAATCCGATGACCTTTGTTACTTGTTGCCAACACAAAACCCTACATGTCACGCGCCAGGGTCCCGAATGTCAAGTATCCACTCGACTGCGTTAGCAAAGCAAGCAAACCAGATACGTAGGACAACATAAGAGAGATCGGCACTGCGTCGACTGATAACCGGGCTGCCGACTTGGTATTTGATCGAAGATCTACCAGATCGGAGTTGGCATGCAGGGTGATAGGTCGTGTTGAAGTTGTAGTACTATTGAGAACGAGCAGCAATAAGGGAATTGATGATGAAGAAAGGTGTAGAGATTTGCGCTATTCTATGTTAGTGCCTTGCACTGGCCACGGGAGGTTCTGGGCTTGAACCACTGCTGGCACTATGTAGATTTAAGGTGGAGAGGGGCACTGGAGGGGCATTGCCCCCCTCTTCCGGCCACTGGGGGGCGACTGTCGCCTAGAGGTGGTGGATGGTGAAAGTGTTGCCTTGTGTCTGAGTCATCGTGAGTACTTGGCAATGACCTGGTAGGTACCTACGGAGTATGTACGTGATAATGCAGTTCCTGTATAGGTAACCATCGGAAGCCTGTCGGGTAAGGCAGGATGCGTCCTTGAGTCTGCTGCCATGTCTGCATGCATGGCGCAACCATCTTTGAGCCTCAATTGTTCGAGTCAAGTTGCATGGGCATGAACTCATCGTGATTGGATCATTAGAAAGGGAATCATTGGTGAAATCCCCGCACCCTAGTGCCCAACAGGATCCGAGCTGCACGACATTCTTTTCCATTCAACGAATAACAAGTTCGCTGGCAACGACATGACAGGTCTGATCTTATATGTGGAAGAAGCTGAATGGAGAATGTATGCAATGTAATGATAGAATGATAAAAATGAAAAGGATGCCCATCTAGACTTCCAACCAAACTCCAAATTGTCGAAGCGAGTGTCCTGTTTCGCTCAGGGTTGCCCTTTCCCTTTGCCTCATTGACGCCTGCCCTACTTGGAATTTGAAATTGAAAATGATCCACCAACGCCTGCCACTTTCCCCTTCCTATCTACGGTGAGACCAACAATGACAAATGTACTGAAGTCGGCCCTCTCCATCTGAGACACAAGAAATGTATAAGCTCAGCAGCAACGCCATACGCCTTTTCTTCTATCACGACAGTATTCCCAAGGCTTTGCAGCCCTCCCTCCTCTTTTGTCGTGTTATCCTGTCCGTTGTTGTTGTTGCCATGGAACTCTTTTTTTGGTCTTTTGATTTTCCCTGTGAACGCCGTTTCCTCAAACCAAAGTAGGTAAGTGATGGTGTGTGCATGTTGTATGTGGAAAGAGATGTCGTCAATGACGAGAACGGTCACCGCGACGGCTTGGAGTGTCATCAACGATGACAACACTTTGTCGGCGTGGACGAACCCCCTCTGATGTCCCCGGTCGCCGTTGGTCACGCACAGGTTGCTCAACCTGGACTCGGCGACGATAGTCATCTTGAGCTCGATCCAATGCCGACCTGCTGGCTTCTCTGCCGCCGGCAACCGATGAATGATTATGCACAATGACGGGACGGCGGGTTTCGGCGATGAGTTCAGCCTCTTGGTCTAAGCGACGAAGCCGCTCTCTTTCCAACCTGTCCTCCCTGTCGCGTGCCTCCGAGGAACGCTTGTGCTTTTCGTGGGCTAGGTCCTCTCTGAGCCTGGATGCCGTGTCCTCGACGATGTTCACTCTGTCCTCGAGGATGTTTACCGCCCTCTCAGCTTCGACCCGCCTTCTGGTCTCCTGTGCGAGCAGATGATTGAAGTCTGCTGTCAGGCGTCGCACCTCGCTGTCACTACAATGACGGTCGTGCTCCACCCGGCGAGAACTAGGACGCTCCTCCCGGTTGTGGTCGGTGAGATACTTGCCACTGTCTCGCTTGGGACGCCTCGGCGGTGAGATGGGCTCCACCCGTGGATGAGCCCCTTGATCATGGACGTGCTGGTTGCGGGCGACCTTGACCTTGATGTATCTTTGAGGCTCTCTCTCCTCGACGACATAGTCGTATTGGTCTTCTTCCGGATATTTAGATCGAGACTCATGTGGAAGCTTTGGAGGCAGGGGAACAAAGTCGTCGTCGTTGTCTCCTCGGTGAGTTGCCATCCTGAGAAAAGGCCGCCGAGGTGGGGATGGTGACGGTGTTGGTTTTGGTGAGCGATGTCGAGGTGGTGAGAGGCTGCGGGTTATCCTCTCCCGATGACGACTTCTCACAGGAAACTCCTCGATGACGTGGACTCGTCTTTTGCGAGACCGAAAGAGGTTATAGATCTTGTCACCGATGGTCAGCCCTTTTGCTGGCCTTGTTGAACGGACAGTGCGGTAAGTGTGACGCACCTGTGGGCTTCTTTCAATGACAATGGGTTCAGGTGAGTGACTATGGTGGCTTCTGCTGTTTCGGCTGGACATCAACACGTTGAACAGAGTGACGTTCTATCTCCAGAAGATGATGGGTGATGCTCCTTTATACGGACAGAAGTGTGAAGTACAGAGTGTTGGTCGCAATGATGGAAACGAACATACAAACAGATTGACTGCTTGTTTGTCGACTTGTGCGCTGGGCAGTGGATAGGAAATGTTGATGAAGATGTTGAGTATGATGATCTGGGTCTGGTTTTGGGGGTGAAGGTCGATGATATCAGTCCAGGGTAAACGTCGTCAGCCCTTGGGCATCCATGACTTTTAATACTTTCACAGGATGACTTTCGCCTCGGTCATGGTGATGATAGAATGGACGGCGAGAAAACAAAACTAAATTTGAGAGAACAAGACAAGCGGAAAGGGAGTCAAAGGTCAAGGCTCTGGCCCCGATGCGATGATAGGCTTGAGGGTTTGGACTCTTCCGGGCGTATGCAAGCGGGTCACGATGAGGGCGAAAAATACAGTTGATTGGGGACAGGCAAGGGATATACAGGGAAGCAGACCTTGTTTTCTCAATGCACGGCTGTGAGAAAACGGCTGACGCCTAGTGGTCAGAGCGTGACCAGTTCGAGGCATCTTTCAGGCTGGGTCGCGACATGGCGGATAAGGCAGAAAGGTTGGTGATTTGGGCGTTTTGCTGGATCAGTCCGCTCGACTGCTTGTCTAGTCAAGCTTTTGCAGTGGAAGCATGTAGAACCAGTGACGGTGGGCAACCAGGCCTCGGAAGAACAGTATGGCAGTGTCATTGAAAAATGTCAAGTGAGCCAATGGTGACAAGGCTACAACGATAGCAGAGTTTCCGACCCCAAAAGTGATGTTTCGTGACCGCAACCAACATCTCCAGGGTGGGTGGGTGGAATTGGGCTCCAATAAGCGATTCTTCACAACGGACAATCGAGGCGAAACAAGACAGACGGTGTGCTGGAATTTGTCTGTTCTATTCTAGCTCTTACGACTGTCTTATTTGGACACCCTCGGCTTGACTGGGATGATATGGGGTCATGACAAAGAAACCCTCGCAAAGCTGGACGTTTGACCTCCAGCCCGTTGTGTCCGCGTTGGTCCGGTGAATGAACAAACAGGGATGGTTCCGCGGATTCTGCGCATCAATCATTCGATTGAGAATGAGGTTGAAGGGCTGATGAGCCAAGCGCGTGGCGTTGTGGCTGACCCTCGAATCAATCGACCCACGAGACCAACAGAAGCAAAGAACGCCCGGAAGATTCACGAGTCACAACTCATCACTCGCCCAAATATTCCACTAAAGTTGCGGCCTGTGGGTCCGGGAATCTCCTTTCCCGCCTAGCGGCCCCCCCAGAGCCCCTCCACAGTGGCTGAGCATGCCTCCGATATCCTCGAAGGATCAGACCGCCCAGGACCGAGTGCCAGGCCCAGGCTGCCCAGGCATGCCTCGGGCGTCACCGTCACCATATGCTAGGATTGGGAGTCACCACCTGCAATTCATATGAGTAGATCCCCTGTACATACGGAGTAACGGATCCTCTGCGGGTGAGGCGTATGAGGTGTATGCGGGAGCGTATCGATAGGCTGGACGTGGTGATGTCGTAGCCCCTCGGCCAAGCCTCTCGACCTGGTAAGGGTGTGATACGGAGTAGATGCCTAGGAACCTGGGAACCTGACCATGATCTACGTGCTTATGATGCTGTACCTGCTTGCCTAAGGTACCCTACCTTTGGTATGTCTACGCATATCATGCTATAATGTCACTTTACTGTAGCCGCCCAGCCCGTACCAGCCCCAACCATGGCCATCCAAGTGCAAGTCCAATGGCCATCCAAGTGCAAGTCCAAGTGTCATATTCCCCCCAGTGCCCCCGTCCATCTTGCGTCTTGTATCTTGCATCATGCATTTCCATCTTTACATCCCTGTATCTCTTTCCCTACCTCCATGCTCCCCTCCCCGGCTGCCTTTTCATTTCTTTCTCATTCTATTACTTTCTTCTCTCTCGGACCCCAGTGGCGTGTTATCCGAGGCATTGGGTATGGGTACCTACGTAATGGACAGAGCCACAGAGCCACGAATCGCGTTACAGTCACATTGTAAGTTAAGTAGTTACATAGTACCTGCATGCGTGTTATTCTTACCCCTACCATACTTAGGTAGTCTTTCCGAGAATTCGCGACTCCGCCGTGTGAATCTTGGTATCTTGGTATCTACCCAATGCATCTATACATCTATCTTCAGCCAATTTTTTTTCGTCCGCATATAGGGCTAGTAGGTTCCGCCTGTTTCGTCCGCCATGTAAGGCTGGTTTGTTCCGGTTCCAAACAAAACACCCCTTCAGCCACTCTCTTCGGCGGTTCATGCAGTCATGCAGTCATGCAATGCAGTTCATGGCATTTTATGCTGGAATTATGGAATCATGGAATCATGGGAGTCTGGAGTTGTGGACGCTGATGGATTGGTATGATGGGATGGGATTGAATTAGAACATAGGTACCTACTTCTACTTCTGTATACTATTCCGTTCAGTTCAGTTCAATTCGGAGGCGATCTTACCTTACGCAGTGAGTATAGGTACCTTGCAGCTGAGTTCCATTCCATCATCAAATTCTCTTTCAATCTATGTATAGGTAATTCTCTCACATCCAAACTCCCTTTCTCGGGCGATGCACTCTCAGACTCTACTTACACGTATGGACCTACTTTTGGGTATGTCCCTATGTATATTGGGGTCTACTGGTGGCGACACCCAAGTCACTAAAGTTAAGCCGGTTTAACCTAGTACATGGCCACGATGGCCTGTCTGCTGACTAGGCTGTCTTCTCTCCGAAAGAAAGGAACGCCTAAAATAAAGTCATCAGAGAATCAAGCCCTCTCTGATGAATCTGGTATATGTACATACATTCATGGATGCCTATTGAGGCCCCTCGACTGGCCAAAGGGGGCCATCTTTCTTTCTGCCTTATGATCTCCTTCCCTAGGTACTTATGGTACCTATCATTCTGCCAGCCTGAGTCATATTAGTTTATCTCGTGTGGCAGAGTCATCAAACTTGGTGCTGGTCCAGCTGGAGTGAAACCGCAGATGTTGTGCTATTTGTTGTTCATCACAGTCACTTGATACTTCTGACATACATTAGCTGCGGTGATACTGTGTGGCACTGTGATATATTTTGGTGACACGCGTTGGGTGTGTTTGTAAAAGGTTTGTTTGTCATCAATGTTTGTTTCGTAGGAACTGAAGTTCTTCCGTTGGGTGCCGCGGAGCTTAATCCAAACAAGGTACTGGTGGCACTCTACGCCAACTCTTGTTGGAAGTCTTGTTTGTCTTGATTCCAAGCCACATTCATTCCTGATATGCCCCTCTATTTTAGTAATCGATGCCATGATCAATTTTCTACTGCACGCCTCGTCTCGTCTCGTCTAGCATTGCCACTATTATCATCGATCCACTTCGTTTATCTGTTTAGAGTATACTATCAATATGCAGTTTGCAATTTGCAATTTGCTAGTGTAAATGATCTCAATTATTGTATTATTCATTTTGCTGCTTTCCATATATACTAAGTACTTGACATTCCAACTCGTTAATGTTTTCAAGGTGCAGGTGCAGATGCTGCTTCCAGACATGATATTGCCACATTTTCATTTCCTTACAGACTAAAAGATAGACCGGCGCAAATCCCCACGCCGAGTGTCAGCAACAGAAAACTCGTGCTGCAACCGATCGACGCCGCTCCGGTGCTTAGACTTGGAGCTGGCCGCGAAGTTGTGGCAACGACGCGTGCAGTGCTCGCCACGCTTCCTGATGCCGAGGTCTCCAATGCTTGTTGTACATTGAGCGTTGAAGTTGCCGCTGCCGTTGGATTACGGCGGTTCAACTCCCCCGTCTCTGTCGTGTTTGTCTCCATTGTGCTTGTCTGAATCGTGCTTGTCTCCGTCGTACTTGTCTGAATCGAGCTTGTCTCCGTCGTGCTTGTCTGAGTCGAGCTTGTCTCCGTCGTGCTTATCTCCGTCGTCCCTGTTTCCGTCGCCTCTGTCTCCCTCGCCTGTGTTTGCATGGCCTGGGAGCAGTAATTGATGAATGTGGCCAGTGACGGTAATAGCACCGGAACTTCTGATATTGCTCGAGCCTTGAGCGCATCAACACAATCTTGACACCCGTCCACTTGTTGAGAAAATATTCCGTTACTAGGGCAGAGTATGGATGCCTGTAGACCACAGCTTTGACCATTGGCCGGCGCAGCATTGCAAACATTGTAACACCCATCCGGCACCGACATATCCGGCCCGGTTTGTCGTTCAACATAAACCGCTCGCGCTGTGATCTCTGGTGGCGCCGGCTTTCCACCGTGGGGAAAGCCGTTTCCATTCCAATCTTTCCATCCATTGACACGGCTGGGCTTTGCTGGCTCCCAACTGTTCCAGCCTTGGGTTTGTGAAGCAGGCGCGGGCCAGTCTTGCCAACCCGTCGATGTTGAACTAGGCTCTGGTGGGCAACTAGGGCCTGGCTGGCCGTTGAAGGCAAAGATGTCATAGTCGAGACCGAAGATGGGTGGTGCTAGATTGAAATATCCTTCAGGGGGGTAGTAAGGGGTACAGTTGTGTGGGTCCCAGTCCACAGGGAGTGGTGGTAATGGTTTGACAGCAAGACATTCGTCTGGAGAGCATACGAATTCATCACTTGGGAGATTCTGCTCAAAGTTACAGTCGATTTGTTTTGGGGTGCAGATGGTGCCAGGGGGGCATCCCCACAAATAGTTGGATGGCAACGTAGTGGGTGCTGTATAGGTTGGGTTGATCGTACGCGACGGGCACGTCACCAACCCAACAAGAGACTTGGTTGTAGAGCACGTCTCAAACTTGGTCACAGTATCTGTCACTGTCGCCAGCTCAGTCACGTGGACCACATTGGCACTGGTAACGGTGGATGTCGCCGTCTTGGTTTCAATTTGTTGCTGGGTTTCCGTGTACAGCTCCGTTGCCGTATTGGTGATATAAATGCTTTCAGTCGCTGTCAAGATATTAGTCGACGTCGATGTCACTGTGATCGATTGATTGTGCCATTGAGTCGACCACACAGTACTGTAAATCGTGATTGCATCTGGTTTGGCCCACTTGGTTTCCCATGACGTGACCAAGACAGTCTCTGGCTTTTCCCATTGTGTTTCCCACACTGTCACGGTTTCCTTCTCGGTCTTCTCCCAATCCTCCCATTGCGTTTCCCGCTCGCCCACATAACCAGCGCTGGCTCCAGCAATTGTCAAGGCTGTGAGCAGACAAGAAGAGGGCCTCATGGTGTGATGATGTCTTTGGATATCTCAGTAGAGCGATATTAGTTCACTATATGGACATATGTCGTCCCATCCGGAGCACACCAGGCAGGAGCTGAAGTCGCTCAACCACAGTTACTGCTGTGATCATCTACGGTGGCAGATAAACGAGTGACACTGAGGAGGGATATGAGTGCAAGGCCGTGGGCACGGCCGTCTCTTTGAACCTCTCCGACTTTGTCCTACCTTATTTCAGGGCGCTGCATGTCATCGGACATGGACAAACTTTGCCCGATGCCTCATTGTTGCAGCTGTACGCCTTGGCTTGACGGCGGTGTCAATAGTCTGCAGTACGCCAGAACTCCTCACGGAGAATTGAAGCATCCATCAGATGTCGGCCCCAGCCCAATGATTGGCACAGTCTCGGGGCCGGATCCCTAAAGGCCTGGGCAGGGAAGGCTGCATACTGACTATTCCCTGACTAGATACTGACCGCTATGAGAATTCTGTTAGTTAGCCTTCTGTCCAGCCGTGCAACAAGAATTTCGCCCGCAGATAACTCCCTAGCTTGAAGAGAAGCTGGACGGCTTGAAGGTTGAAAGCGTGGGCGGGATTGGAAGCTGTAGTTGGTATAGTCTGGGGTCACTGAGGCTCCGCATGAGAAAGCCTTCTCGGCCATGTGGTGATGCAGAAGTCGAAGCTCGATGAGGTTACAACGATGGCTTAGATTTATTCCGGGACAATCAGCCAATGATCACGTGCCAAGCCTCAGTAGTGACTTCCCAAAATACACAGCCATCTGACGACGTCCACAAGGAAAGAGCGGGGATGAAGCACGCCGAAGAAGGCGCATCCCAACTATTCATCTGCTCACTTTGAAGTCAAGCATCAAACTGCGTCCAAACGAGTACTCGTAACACGGCCCAAGGTCTTAATCAATAATACCGCAGTCAATGGCACCTTTGTCCTTGGGGTCCAAGCCTCGATATGTGCCTCCATGACCTGTCACTCCTCGGATAGCAGCATCCCACGGATAATCACCGCACTTCCCCTGCCTCACCTCCTCTTGATACCGCCCTTGCACCTACACGGCACATTTCCAATATTCTACAGATCGAGGACGATATCCCTGTTCTTGTACAAATTGTCCGTGTCACATGCCCCATGTCAAACAATGCTGCTAGAAAGCACCATCGACCATGACCGCAAGTTCTTGTCTCCCTCCCAGCCACCGTCCGTCATACCACAACATGTCTCAGTTCCTATCAACAGGGCGCAGCTTACGTAGCCTCAATTACAACTGCTGCTACAATGACCTTGGCCACATCTCATCCTGTCCTTTCCACACTTCCAAATCAGCACATCATGAGGTATTCCGGTACCCAGCTATCAGGGAGGGTAACTTACTGCAATTCAAGGCGTGCTCGTCTGGCAGCATGTAAGCATCAGTTGACTCCACTCATGTAGGTCGTTCATCAACACCCTTGTGTCTCTTTTGCTATCATCCCTTTGCATGAAGGCCTCGTTATGGCCCCGACCCTCGACACTAAGCCCGCGTGGCCTCCTACCACACCTCGGCTCAACGACCTCTAGAAGAAATACAACGATGTTGCCCAGTCCATTC
Source organism: Exophiala mesophila (assembly GCF_000836275.1). Classification (NCBI taxonomy): domain Eukaryota; kingdom Fungi; phylum Ascomycota; class Eurotiomycetes; order Chaetothyriales; family Herpotrichiellaceae; genus Exophiala; species Exophiala mesophila. The sequence goes on from NW_015622508.1 coordinate 934,646, forward strand.
GGCCCCTAAATGCGGCCCATAGTTCCACTATCAATGACACTACCATGTCGAATATAGCGCCCTGCAGAATCGAGTGCGCCAAAGTCGGCCGGTTTACTCTTGGCGATCTGCCATCCCTTGGACCTTCAGTAGGTTGCACGACCGTCTGGCAATCTGTGACCTGGGGTGAGACCTTTCCCACAAACTACCTCAATTGGTGTCTGTTCCAGTTTCTTTCATCCTGAATGAACGAGGACGAAGACTCAAGCAATGCCAGAGCCCCATGCCATCAATATGTCCTATCTCGTTGGCTACTCCCTCCTCGCCTTATGGGTGAGCTTGACAAACGCAGACGAAGTAACTCGAAGACTATGCATGTGGACGCAACCAAGAGTTGGCGTCGTTCGAGATGTTGTCTATCTTGACGGAGGTTGGCAACAATACTGCATGTGGGATGGCTCTGCTTGGGTTAGAGATACCCAGATTAATGGACCTGATCATATCCAAGGGCTCTTATATACGATGGCCTTCAACCGCACTTTCAAAGCTGATGCCAACTTTACGGATCTCTTCGAGGATTTACACGCCACGGGAGGTGTGAACGACAATCCGCCTTTTATGAGCGGGTATTTGTTTGCTGACGATTATGAGTTCTACACCTATGGGTAAGCATTACCTCTCCCTCGCTTTATTTTCATCATCTGACTGCTATAGCGGCCTATCCCTCCTTGGAACTGATGCCGATTTGCTCAATGGTCAACTCTTCGAACCTGAACGCGACTCACCCAAGTACAATCCTGGCATCAATTTCGCAGTCAGCTACGATAGCCACTACGAGCCCAACCTTCCAGAACCCATTACCACAAATGTCACTCACGGGGCCGGGGTCAGTGTGACAGATCTACATATGGGCTTCTACTTCTCAGGTCTACAAACACCCCAAGGCGATGGGCTGGTTGCCTTTGGGACCAATAGGGCTGAGGTGGCGTATAATCAACTGCTAAAAGTTGAAATGACCCCAACGCATCTTGCCAAGTGGCATGAACTCCCTCTTCCAGACACTGTAGCTGGTCGCGGTGGCGCAGGCCTGGCATGGGTACCGGTATCGGATCAGGGACTGTTGGTCGCCATTGGTGGTGTCGAGTATCCCATGGATGCATACGGTCCTGGATATTTTAACACGACGATGATTCTGCAGAACAACGCTACTGGCCCTGGCTTCATGGAAACCGTCTCAGTGTACGACGTCAATAATGATTCTTGGTTCAGTCAGCCCACCACTGGCAATATCCCTCCTCAGCTGACAGGATTCTGTACGGTGGTCACCCACGAGGCGGAGCCCACTTCGTATCAGATCTACCTCTATGGCGGATACAACGGCGTCGATTTGTATGGAGACATCAACCCGGATCTGTATATCTTGTCGGTACCTTCTTTCCATTGGACGAAAGCAACGCCACCCAGGCCAGATCCGCTGGGAGGCCGTTGGGGCCATGTCTGCGTAACCCCATATCCGGATCAAATGTTTGTCATAGGTGGACAAGGGAGCTTTAATACTCCGAAACTGTCCGAAGGTAAAATCGTTGAGTTTCTGAATATGAGCAGCCTAACATGGCATGACGAGTATAATCCCAGAACGTGGTCGAATTATACAATTCCTCAGGCGGTTAGGGATGTTTCAGACCCTGCTCGTACTGCAGATGACATGGATGCCGCTTTGGCAGAACTGTTCACAACGAGGTACACTTTCGATTCTTCACCTTGGTATCCATATCCGCCAGCCTCGAGTGGCGGCAAGAAAATCCCACTGGCAGCCATATTGGGTGGCACGTTTGGCGGTGTCGCCCTGATATCAGCATTATGTGCTTTGTGGCTGTGTCGACGCAGACGTCAAAGGAGACGAAATCGAGAATCGGAGATTTCCAACATGACATCCACGACCATGGTAGACTCAAACCATCTGGTTAACGAATGGGTTCATGGTCAGCACAAGCAATCAGTATCTACAATTGCCATGAAGGCTGACGGCAGTGACACCCAAGGATCAGATGTGGTCGAAATTGGAGGTCGAGCTGTACGGCTTGTGGGCAGCCACACTAACTCGCCTTCCCTAATGCTTCCGTGGAGGATACCATGGGCAACTGCCGAAGTCAGTGGCGAGTCACGACAGGTGGAAGAACTACCCGACACTTCGACTGGACCACACGGGAAGTTTGACAGGGGGATCGATGACCCTGATCGACGCCCTGGTGGCACCTCGCTTGGTCCTGTGGTCAGCAGTGATGGTGCAAGTACGCCCAACATGACAGAAGGCGAGGGCACACTGACCACTCAGGGCCACTCAACGCAATCTGACAGGATCCTTTCAACACTGGGAGGAGATAAAATAGCCAACGAGCTAGAAGAGTCTGGGTCAACAGCAATGCGGAGCAGTGATTCAACAACATACAACATTGCATCGCCACGACACGATTCTAGCGTCAGTAGTAGCCTCGCTTTGTCACCATTAGACACCATGACATCGTTTTACGCGCAGCAAGTCGAAGGAGGCGGGGTTGCGAGACAATATGGCGATGCCGCCGATGGGAGCGGATCAATTGCCACAGTCAACTACTCACGACCTGTGCACCGGCGCCACGCCAGTAGCATGAGCAGTGGTGTGCAGATTATTGAACAGCATACAGCGACGGTAGCGTCCTCAGACCCCTCCATTCCTTCATCGAATCCAGCATCACCACGTTCCTCGATTCCTAGGAAACCGGTTCAAGGGACAGTATCGACATCGATCTTGGATCAAACGCAAAATTCAATGCCGAGACGAACATGATACGATAGGCGCAGTTGGCGAGGAAACGACATAGGAGGGATGCCAACGATTGTGTGAAAAGATTTCATACCCGGACTTGGCCGCACGGGTTTAACGGATGAAATAAAGCGCCATGTCACAATGCAGTATATCTGGGATCATCATTTTAGCATTTCGGATGCTCTCGTTGGAGTTTTTCTACGGAATATATATAGTATGTACTATGTATGTATATATAAATGACCCAAGTCATGTGAACCGCTCACCATTGCCTATCCGGTGAATCTGTGAATCTCTAACCAACAAAAGCTTACTCCGTAGACAAGTTACTAGGTACTTACAAGTAGATAGGCTGAACTCGTGCGCATGCTCGTATACACTCCGTACTGTACCTAACCTTTGAGGGTCGGTTCGGCCCGCTAGACTCCAGCCGTATTCCCCCTTCCTCCCTCACTTGCTCTCTTTCTCTTCCTCTCCCCATTAGCAAATCGGGACTCGTCAATGGAAAGCCGGGTCGTCTACAACGAATGTAGGGAGAGCAGACTGGCCGTCAAAACGGCAATCTCAAGGCGTTCTGTATGCTGGAAAGGCATCGCAAATACCATGGGGCGGGGCGTGGCGTGGCGTTTTCACGCGCTGTGAACTGAGCCACTATCGTTAGCCATGATGATCACAGACAGTGTTCTGGAAGACTGGGCACACATGTAAAACACCATCAACGCCAAAACCCCATAAGTGTGGAATCGGTAAAGGTACTTAGTACTTACTACGGAGTAGGTAGGCAGGTATGGTTTACGGAGTAAGTTGAGAGCAGTACAGGACTTCGTCAGTAGTACTGGCTTCACCCCGTCCACCCCAGCATTCTTGGCATATCGGCCCCAGGGCCCACTTTGAGTCACGTGTTGTACGGAGTACTATTAATACTTGAATGTGCGAGCTGCAGAATCTACTTCGTATGGTACCTAATATCCATGCAGCCAGTAGATGCGTATTCCAGAACCGAATATACCGAACTCAACATGATCACTAGATAGAACTGACCGAGCTTTGAACACTAGGAAGATATCTACCGACCAGTTCTATTATTCCGTGTTTCTACACACAAACATCCCGCTTCGAATAAATGACCGATGTTGTCCAGTTCTAGCGACTCACATGGACTAAATTTTCTTGGAACTTCCATCACAACTTTGTCTTCTTTGAATTGTTTGTTCTTCCTGTCTGCTCTGTCGAGGGCGATGATGAGGATGAAGATATTTACGTCTCTCAACCATCAAATGTACTCTACTCTCGGTCCAAATACTGACACGCACTTGTACTCGCGCTCATCCTTGTGTGTCGTCAAGGCCACTTATGACCTTGACATGGAATGCATGCAATTGCTTGATACACTCCGTCCCATTGTCAATTTCAAGTCAAGCTGGATGCAAAACCACCTGTCCCCCAAAACACGTGCGTGCAGTGACACAAATCCATCTTTCTTCGGATATTCCTGCAGACCAATGCAACGCCATGCCTGTGCCGAAAATCCTCACATCAATATAGCAAGGAACGACAAAAAGTTCGCAGAGACCAGCCCATACCTCACACACAATTCAATGACCCCAGCTGCCTTTTCGAGCACCGGCACCCCATTCTGCGTTGGCTCCACCGAGTCGCCGCGAATGGTCGTCTGCGAAATTGGGGCTTTGTCGTGCCCATTCCTTGACGTAGAGCTTGAGAGCTTCCCATCGTTTACATTTGCCAATCACCTCGCTCTCATCTGCTCCATTTCCTTCCGGTGCTCCAACGTATCCCTTGGCATCCATGTTGGCGTCGTCCTTTCTCAGTTCTTCGACGGATATCCGGCTGATCTTGCTCAACTCTTCGTCAAACATGCGCGCGAGGGTAGGGTATCCTAGACTCAAATAGTTATAAATCTGTGTGATGACACTGTTGGAAAACTCGTCGTCAATCTGTTTTTCCAACATGAGTTTTCGGTCAATCGTGTCCGTAAACATGTCTCCGCCATCCTGGCTGCGTGGAGGGGTCAATGGGACCATGTGCAGCCCCCCGAAGAAGCGCTTCCGACTGGGTGTCTGTCGACCGGGCGTCTGGTTCCCTCGGCCCGGAGTGGCGACCTCAAACGGATTGCTTTTCTCCACCACTGGAGTCTGAATTCCACTTCTGAGGCCATCCTTGGAGCTCGAGGTCTGGCTCTGCGTACCCTGGCACAAGCCCATCCATAAACCTACTCCCGCATTGTTCCCCCGCTTCTTTTCCGCGGACCAAAGATGGGGGGATACCGGACTCGAGGCCTCATCGTCACTGTTCTGACTGCGAGGTCGTGGCGCCTGGTCTGGATCACACCGGGTCATCTTGGGTGAAATGGTATAAGGGAATACAATGTCGCTGCCAAGCATGGGAGGCGCTGCAGCAGCGCGCATCCGTGCAAGTTCTGAATCTTCGTCGAGACCACGAATCTTCTTTGCTTTCTTCACCCCCTTAGCCTCTAGATGATGTCTGGTCGCCAATGCAGCGGCACTAAAGCGGCTTTGCCCAGCAGTATCGGCCTTGAGGTCTCTCTTGGCTCTTTCAAGCTGTTCGTGATGCTTGCGCATGTTGGCCATTTCCAGATCCAGCTCAGCAGCCGATGACCGACGAAATGTTTGGACGTCGACACCTTTTTCGCCTTGGAACATGGGAACGGGCAATGGTCCGTCTATGTCTTCGTCGTGGGAGATGGCGAAATGATCCACTGGTTCGTGGGGCCGTTCGTTGATATATGCCGCCATGGCTTGTTCCTGCAATTCCTTTTCGCTCACCGTCTCAGCGGCCAACCGCAGCACGTACTCTGTGTAACTTTCTTGAGGATCCGCTCGAGTGATCCTACTACTCTCAACCTCAAAGGAGGATGGGGTGTCGCTCAATGAGGGTGCGTCGGAGCTTTCGTCTTCCGTGTTGGACTCGATCATGGGGAGGTCAGGAACGACAAAAGAGTGCTGTCGAGTGGCCTCGGGGTGCTTGCGAGCCAGAGCCGCCGCAGAAAAGCGTGACTCCTCTAGGCCGCCCACTGTATCTGCTTCTTCCTCTGATGAGACGGATAGCGGCTTTGGAGGCGGAGGACTCTGTACTTCCGGTGACTGGAGATGGACCCGACGGTATGACCCTTTTGCTGTCTCAAGTAATTCGGGGGAGAATCTACGTGGACCGCTGCCTCCCCGACTAGAAGTGGAAGAAACGTGAGGAGAGGTCTGGTCGGCGTCTTCGTCCGAGTCTCGACTGTCAGCTTTCCGCCGCCGTCTGATGGTGCTGGTCTCGACGGGTTCGACGGCGAACTTGCGACGTGGCTTAGGAGTGGTCTCAGAGTCGTCCCCAGAGTCTTTGGTTTTCTTCTCTTTGCTGCTCCTTGTGGATGTTTCCACCGGCTGAGCGGCGAATTTCCGACGTGCTTTGGGAGGAGTGGAGGGCTCGTCGATCTGTTGAGGTTGAGGTCTATCCTTACTCGTCTTGAATGTGGTCTCAATTGGCTGCGCAGCGAATTTCCGGCGTGCTGGTCGTGTGGGCAATTGAACGGGCTCAGCAGTATTCTGTGTGGGTGTAGAGTCAGGCCTGCTGTTGAGCATTCCAGGAGAGGTGGGATCGTCGGAGTAGGAGAAACGAGACTTGGAAGGTCTGGTAGGGTCGAGGCCGTTCACCATTGTGGTATCTCCATCATGGTCTATGTTGTTCTTTTGGGACGACCGTGAGCTTTCCTCAAAGGGCTGTGGGAGGAATTTACGAGGTTTCGTAGAGGAGGGCATGGCTGCTGTGCCTGAGGAAGAGCGGGAGGCTCCACCTGCCGGCGTCTCAGCTAAAGTCAAAGAGAGAGTATGGTGATCTTGCGTCTCGGAAGCCAGGGAATTCGAGGAAGGCGGGGGAGAAGACATTGTGTGGGTTGATCGGAGGGGAAGCTGGCATGTTCTCTCCGATCGGTCGATGATTGGCGAGTTAAGAAGACATGTGAGGATGATTCTCTTGGATGCGGATGTCGAAGAGTATCAAATGCGGGGGAAAGGCTGACCAGGGATATATCGGGCGTATACGGAGGAGGAAGAGAGTGGTGATGTTGAGGGATAGAGGATCAGAGGTCAGGAAAGGAGGTTGCAGTGGATGAGAAATGTCAGGTATGTCAGGTGGAGCCTCTGAGGGGAGGGGAGGGACAAGAAATTATGAAGGACGAATGAATCGCAAAGAGGAAGAAGAAAACGACGCGTGTGTGGTCTCGTGCGTGTATTGGTGTGAGGGTGTGAGGTGGCGGATAGCAGGGGCGTTGGATTGGAATCGAGATAGAAGCAAGCAAAGGGCGAGTGGGATGACAATGGAGGGACAGAATGAATAGAGTTGGGTGGAGTTGGAGTTGGAGGAATGGTAAGAAGGAACGGGCCAGTAACTGTGCTCGAGCTCTAATTCCCTTTCTCGTGGTGACCTGTAAAAGATCAACTGAGGATGTAGAGAAATAATGGTGAGTCGATACAATTTCCAAATGTGAGGAGTGTTCCAACTCTGATCAGATGCAGATGCAGTTGCAGTTACAAGCCACTCCTCGCTACCCACTACCCAAGAACGAACGCGAACAATAAGCACAATTGTGGGCGATGGAGCCACTACACAAGAACTACCAGCGATGACATCGACAAGAAACCTGGTCCTTAAGAAAGTGGATCAGATCGTAGTGGATGGAGAACAGACGAAGGACTAAGCAGAGTTCTGACTGGGCATTGACTAATCCTCTAAGGAGGTTAGGTAGGTAGGTAGCGACCTACTTACTCCGTAGATAGTCTTGGGGCGTCACTCTTGGCTCACGGGCCCGAGAGGGCTTCTACGGAGTACGTTCCTAGGGCTTTTTATTCTACTTACATACCTAGGCTATAGGGTGTTTTGGGGCAAAAGAGGTTGATGCATGTGCAAATGCTTTGCCACTGCCACCTATTCCTACAGCCTACAGCCTACAAACAGTAGATTGACGCCCTGCAGATGAGGCATACTTGCATGGTACCTACCTACTTCTAAGAGACTGGTAGGTACTCTAAGTAGGTACTGTCAATACCTTGACTCCTACGAGGACCCAGGGATCAAGTTATGTCCTTCCAATAGGTCGGTACCTAGGTAGGTACTACCGCATGTCTCAACCATCACCCATTAATGCCATCTCAAACCGAACCCAACCCTGCGTGCTCTGTGCCCTGCCTAAAGATCCACGACAAGACGCCCCGCCCAACGCACCATGGCACCAATGCATGCATCAGTGGTCTGTCTTGACTCAACCATCATTACGGTATACGCCGTCTCCCATTCTAAAAACCCACAATCATATCACAGGCACACAGGCGGTGGGAGTCATATCAAAGCCACCCGGCAGGCCAACACAGTCAGTTCCGAATGGAATGTCTGCTGATTGGACTTTTGCTCGTCACTGGCTGGAACGTTGATCATGGATGCCTGCATATCAACAGTTTTTTGCCTCTCAGGTCTTCTTCTTCTGGAGAAGAGGAACAAACAAAAAAATCCAACCAAAAGGAAAGCCGCCGACTGCCCATTCCCATTCTCATTCTCATTCGCATAACCCATTTCTCCGCTGGGCCTTTTAGCTTTTGGGCCTTGGACTTTGGACACCGCAACATGATCGTCGTCATCACTCCCTCTCTTCTCCTTCTCACCTCCGCACTCTTAGCCCATGCCTCATTTCAGTTCAACCGTGTTCAACCGTTCTCAACTCCAATTTCAAGTCTTGACTCATCATATTCGGGGTGAATCACCCGAAACAACACTCCATATGCATCTCGCAATAACCATGTCCGGATCAACGCGAATCCACACCACAAGTAGAAATCCTTGCTGATTCAGGACACCGCCTTAAAAGGACAAGTAACTACTAACCATTAGTCCCATCCACTAGACCCCTCGACCCATATTCCCTACTGGACTCGCAGATTCTGGACCCCCGGGACGAGCGTGCAAGCTTATCTACCTAACCGGGGCCAACGGGAGCCACTCCCACACCGAAAGATAATCATGTCGGATGTGCAAGACATGCTTCCCCAGATTATCGTTTCCTGTCCTTATCCTTATCCTTATCCTCCTACAGTCATTACCCGTCCCTAACTCATACTTCCGTACCCTGTAGTCCGTAGCCAGTACCTAGCCAATACCTAGCCGGCAACCTGCGTGCCTGTCCATCTCGTATGCCTGCCTAGGGTACCTACGATACGCCCTTCTCCCATTCTGATTCCCCCTTCTCCACTCCTCCGATCCGATTGATTCCAATATCATTGTCCATGCTTCAAATCTGATTCCCTCCGACTCCTCCCGATTATCAAACTCAAGACAGACATACGGTCCGTTCACTGTCAGCCACGCAATTGCACTAATCAATCAATCAATCATCATGCGTGGTACTTGGTTGGCATGCAGGCAGATCAAAGGGCGCAGACCATCTCACTGATTGAATCAGTCCTCGAAACCAAGCCCAGCCCAGCGCAGCCGCCTCCCGTAATCCGTCATCCGCATTCCTTCACGTGAAACCCATCCAACGCTGTGATAAGCCTGACGCGACCGCGACCGCGACCGCTCTTGTCTCCGCTTCTATCCGTCCCTCAAGCTGCAGGTCCAAGGAGTCGGGGTTGGGGCCAGGCCAGAGCCGCAATTGCGCACATGTCATCAACAACCACTGGAACAAACCACCCCCCTCCTCCTCGTAAACCGTAAACACATCATCAATCCGAATACTCCATCTGAGCCAACTCCGAGTCCTCTCTGACCAGAATTTTAGCCAATCCCGGTTCCATCTGCAAGCTAGACGACATGGTTCCGGGACCCGTACCAAATCCTGTACCTGACCCCGCAATGTCCGAATGACTCGAGCTGACGCGAAGACTACGTCGACGTTCACGTTCATGCACCAGTCCGGGGAAAGCCCGTGGTTCCTGTGCTGAAATGTGGGCGTCGGCCTGTCCATGAGCGACAGGGTGGAACGCGTTCGACATTGTCCGGGGTCGGACGGGCGATACATTACCCGCACTACGATCCACCAACGCGCTGGTCCACGACGTTGGTTGTCCTCGTGCCGTCTGCGCGGGCTGGATCGAATCGGGCACCGTAGCATAATACTGTCGTGGGGATTCTAGTGCTTCGATCGGCGTTTCTTCTTCTGCCGGGTTCGGTAGATTCGGCGTGCATCGGTCGAAATGGCTGAAATCTTGGGTGTATTTGGCGAGGAATGCGTGTTCTGCTCGTAGAGTTTCGTGTCTGAATGCTTCGCGCACGTCCGGGACGTTGCATTTGGATACGTCGTTGCCTAGCACGCCTGGAAGGTAGCAGTATTTTCCGAGCCAGCGTTGTTTCAACGATAATTCAAATCCGCATTGGTCGACCGAGTGTTTTGCCAGCTCGCACATGTCGATCGAGCTTAATTTGTAGATCTGTGCGGCAACCGAGTATTCTTCGATTAAGGGTTCCTTGGTGAATGCGAATTGCAACGGGTCATCCGTGGACAAGGACACGTTCAACCCCTTTTTGAAATAACTGATAAATGGGTTTCGGTCATAGGTCAAAAACAGCGCATTGTTGCTGAGCGGTGACATGGCAATGCCAATCTGCTCCAGGTAGAACGCATACTGGAGCATAGGCACCTTTCGTAAGGTGATGCCGTGACTGATGCTGTGGCAGCACAACAGCGCCGCTGCCAGGTGATCTGTGTCTCCAGCTTCGCCGCAATGGGGTCGGAGCAAAAACGTGTTGAAGCCACGTTGCTTCCGCCATGCGTTCAGCGACGTCATGTTGGCGTAGATGAAGTAGATCCAATATCCATATGGCGGATTCTGCTTGGTGTTCCACTCCTTGGGTGCTGGGAATTTGCGGTACAGTCGTCTCTCCACCTTGCTCTCATCATCAACACTATCAAATCCAATCACCCGTTGGAGGAAAACGTGGAGTTTGGGGTGCGATGCAGGATTCTGTGTCACCTCGAACAATGGTTGAAAGATGTTTTTCAGTAACTGCTCGAAATCTCCCATCGTCTTCATCGATTTGTACAGGGCGTATAGTCGGGGAATCTGAATCAGCCAACGAACGTTGTGGGAGAATAGTCGATTGTCCACAACCCATGCTGCGAGCGTGTCCCATTCCTGGAGGCTGCGCCCGTATATACTGATTCGCCATTCAACCTGTGTCGTTTAGTTAAACCCATGCCATGTGTATGCCTGGAAACTCACCATCTGGTACTTGCTCGACTCCAGATCCGATATCACCTCGCGCGTTATCTCGGCTAGGTATCGACCCTTGATGTGATTGTCCGTCTTCAGGAAGATGTCTCTCAATCTGGATTGGCCCACGGGATTGTATTTCAGGTTGAATTTGTCAAATCGGTGGAACGAATCGGTGTGAGCATGCATGTCCAACGTGTCGATACTGAGATCGTACGCCGTGAGATTGATGCTCTCAAACACCTCTTTCAGAGTCAACTCCTTGTCATCACGAACAATGACCGGGTCGTCTGGACATTTCTTCATCTTGCTCTTGATGAATCGCAACAAATGCTTTTGATTCATACATGCTGAATGATGAACGTGAGTGTCGACTTTTCTGACGTTGTAGAAGTCTCGATGAGGCACCTTCTTCGTCTCGGCGACTTCTTCGTACTCATTCAAGAGAGTGTAAAGGTTGTATCGACCTTCCAAGTATTGAAGACGGCGATATGCAAAGCTCTTTGCCGGGCCATCCGAGGCAATCTCCAGGATGGTGTCCAGATCCATGTAATAATCTCTCAAGGTAGGCACTTGAACCAAAGATTTGCCGTCACGATCATAGACCTGGTATACGCTCCCCTCATCCATTTCGAAGCGATGGCTACCGTCTTCTTCGGGAATGTAGCATTCATTTAGGTCGAAATCCTCACCAATTGCATGACCAGCTTTGCGAGCCTTTTTGGGGAAAGTAGGCGATGGAGGCCCCCCCTTTTCTGACCCAGCAACACTAGCACTAGTGGGCCATCTGTTGAGCTCGCCTGCATTGGTATTGGCATGTGCCCTGGCATCGGCCATGTAGAAACTGCTCGAGGTACTGTTGGGAGGTATAGGCTCTGTGGGTCTGATCTTGTGTTCATTCCAAACTGGATTGGGGGGAGGTGGATAAATCTCCCATAACTCGTCGTCCTTGGGATTAGCGCCTGGATTCTGATGAGACGCTCTCAAGTACTTCTGTCGCAGGTCGAGAAGAGTCTTGATCTTGTCACAAATAGCCTGGACTTCATTGATGATGCTTTCGTCGTTGCTTGCAAGTCCACCAGGGCCGGACCCTAGTCCAACCCCGGCGCCAGCCCCATGAACGCCCTCATGTGCTAGCAAGGGGTCCTTGAACTCGTGCGGAAGATGTGGATGCTTCCTATGGCTGCGGGCCGCTGCATCAGCAAGCAGGGTTGGATCTCCCTGTAAATCCTGGAAACTTCCAAGCTTCGCAGTGAGGGAAGGAAATGCCTCTTTGGATTGAGAGATCTGGATTCCACCTGGTGGAGGTGCTCTGTGACCGTGACCGTGATGGCTTGGCTTAGACGCTAGGCTCGAGGTGCGACTCAACGTCGAACCATGATCCAGCGATGTAGGCATGGTAAAGGACTTGCCCAGAGATTGAGGGGGTTCAAAATCCTTTTCTGACTTTGTGTCCATTCGATGGCGTTGAAAGATGAGTTTAGCATCAGCATATGAATCTCGTTTTTCAGTGCCGTAATGATAGAATGGATGTGGGATATGCTCGTCTGCTCCGAGTTCATCAGAAGAGTTGGAGTCACCAGTCTCGGGAGTATTTGTTTCTTGCTCATCGTCGTCTTCTGGAATTTGTGATGAAGTCTTACCGCTCCGCTTGGACGAGCGTGGCTCCTCCTCTGTTCGGCTCGTCACCCGGGCTGTGTAGTCATAGATGTCGGCCTCTTCGTCCGAGTCCACAGTATCACCGTGCGGCGTCTGGGGTAACGCAGAACTGCGGGTATCCATTGTTTTGATGTGTCAAACCTGGCTATTATAGTTCATAGGTTGTTAGGGGAATCAACAGAGGGAGATGACCATTCACCGGTGAGTGAGACGGTTGATAAGGATACTCTAGCAGATAAGCAACAAAATGAGAACTAATGGAGAGAGGGAAATGATGATAGCACGAAGGAGTCTAAGGAGAGAAGCACCGACGACGCCAAAAGAGATTTCGATGCCCTTGAAACGTCTGGAGCTTTTGGACGACGTTCAGAAGGGATGAATATTGATGGTGAATTTGTGGTACAGAGTCGTAGCGCTAAGGATGCACGTGGCCAATCACGAGTGCGGGCACACAGGAGTCGGCGTCCCCCGACTGGAGCTTAACTGAACATTAGGCATCAGAAGCCGCCAATTCCGGTGCCATTTTCTCTTTTGAGCCCTGGAGATGACGCTAGGTTAGGGCTTTCTTTAACCCTATGATATCACTCTCTGAGAGTCCTTTTGCCCCAAGCTAAGCTTTGCTCTAGGTGATCCACCGTGAATACGAAGCTACTGTTGTCTTCTAGAAAACACAACAACAACCTCCCACTCTGATCCTTTCCTTTTAAAGACAAGAGAACCTGTTAGTGACATTTGTTCTTTTGCTGGCCTAAGACTCGACATGGGAACAGTGCAATCGACAAGGAAACTGTAGTGGTAACGGTAATGGTAGTGGTATTGATGATGACCAGAGTGGCCCTAGTTGAGGTTTTGTCTGGTAATAACAATGAGCAGGGGATGAGGAGACGGCATAATTCTCACAACTGCCTAGTTGCCCACCGATCATTCATCCACCACTAGCTGAATGACATGACACATACAGCAGAGAACTTCTAGGGCGTGGTTTTGCAACGATGCAACCATGTTCGGCCTCCCAACTCTCGCCTTGAGAAGTTTCTTCCCTCCCCACACCCCAACCAAGCCTTTTCGATGATGGTCATGTGTTTGGGGATCCGAGAACCACAGCCAGGCATGAAATTCATAAATGATGCTCATGTCCATGCTTGCGTCAAGTCCTCAATCCCTCGGGCTGCTCCATCAGGCAAGCCCACCACACCTCGAGTCAAAAACATCCACACCCTTGATGTTGTGCCGTGCAGCAGCAGAATGGGCTGGGATGCAGAACGAAAAAGAAAATATGTGCAAATGGTATATCTCAAGTGACAGTCAAAACAAATCAAACCCAGGTGTCAAATATACCCAAATGTTCATGGCCCGTCATGTCTTCAGTACGCATATCCACCCCTCATGTCTAGAGCCGTGCAAGACCTTGTGTCCGATCATAGCGTGTTGGAGAAATCGCCTGGCATGTGGAGTCGTCCAGGCTTAGGGCCGCCGAAGCTGCTGAAGGCTGTTGTTCATGCTTTGAGGAGCGTCTTCTCATCCATAAAAGAGGAGATGGGAACCGATTTTGATGAAACGAGGTTGGGTCTCTTGACGCGGAGTACAGCATCTTGGTCGGTCATCCGTCGACCAAGGGCTCTCTCGACCTTGGCCCCCAGACTCAGCTTGGAGAGATCGTCGGTCTTCTTTTGGCTGGGCACAAATCGTTGCTGTTGTAGGTGTTTGTTCTCGAGTCTGTCCAGGCCTTGTGTCAATTGTCGGATTTCAGCCATACCGGTGTCAGCAGACGGCAGAGAGTTGGCAGTATTGGTGGTGGCGAAGGAGGGGGAGGCAGAGTATGTCGAGTATCGCTTCGAGGTGCGTTTGGACGAATTGATCTATAGAAGTCAGTGGTTAGGTCAAGAAACATCAGCGCCTAGAGTGCTTCGACTCTGGTGTCAACATACACTTGGTGCCATGATTGGCCTTTGGGATTCGAGGGATCGACGAGACATCATTGCGAGGTTATAAGTATATTGGGATGGGAGACCTCTCCTGGTGTTGTTGCTAGGTTGACTGGGAGCGCCAGGCAGAGGAACCGGAACTTATATGGAACTCAGGCTTCTTGGTGAACCGTGCTGAGTGATAGGCCGGTGGATGCAGGGACGCAGTTTATCCACGAACCACCAAGCTGAAGGAATATGCGGTTGGAGGGACAGTCTTGAAAGTGGTTGAGAGAGAAAGCAGGTCCAGAAGTCTAGGACGGGAAGTTTGATGATCAGCGGATCGATCGAGGTTGGCGTTTGTTTGACGTGCCGTCCAAAGTCCGTTGTTTGGTAGTCTTGACGTTGTGTGAAGATGATCGGCAGCACTTGATTCGACCCGTTTGCAGGCAAAATGACCTGACAGGCAGTCGACAGAAAATGACGGTAAGGTGTGACGGCGACGAACAGGTTTGCAGGAGGTGGTGTGGAAAAGGGAGCCTAGGTAGCGTGACAAAAGGCAGGGTCGGTGAGGGTCGGGTGAAGAGGGACGAGTGCGGTGGTATGGGCCGTGCCGGTTGCTTGGGGCGGAAAAGAGTGTTACGCGATGAAACTTGTAGGATGTAAGTTTATGACTGTGACTGGAGTTAACACCGAGGTGGTGAAGTAATACCAGGTCCAAGAGAGCGAGATCTTGGGCGCTGGTGAAGAGATGACCCCAGTATCTATATGTTCTCGCTATCTGCAGCTGTAGTCTCGTGGCAGGCACCCAGGGTGAAGGAAATGTTGATTTGGGCAAGGATAGCAAGTGGGCGGCTTGGAGGTTTACTAACGAGGGTGGTTAATACTAAATAAGGTTGCAGACAAGGCATCTGCAGCAGTGCAGCAGTGCAACACCATCAACCTTGATGGTCAAGGCGCGATCAGGCGAAAGCGGCCCCTTGCAAGGTGCGACCCGAACGTGGCTACGAATACTCGGTCATTCGATCGACGATAATAATAATAATAACACTTGGTAAGAGCTGGGATGACAGTGGAGTCGAGACAAGCAAATCAGCCCCAAAAGTCGACCTGCCGTGCTAGTCAAATGGGCACCAGAATGGGGAGATCCAGGGCATGCCCGGCCCAAGGACAAGTTAGCGGGGCACCATTTCCCTCTAGGCGGGTGTTTAAAATGCAGGTTGGCCAGGCACGTCTGGAAGGCCCCGGGCCATTGGCCTGTCAAACCACGAGTTTCAACCCATCAAAGCCTAGCCTGTGGGTCAACTGGAGAGGAAAGAAGGCCAAGAGTCGAGTTGCCCGAGAGGTTTCCAGGCCCCTCGACTTCGATCCTGACTTCTCGTGGATTGCCCCTGGGGGATTTGGCCAAGGGTTTCGACGACGCGGAGATGTCCTGGCTGGAGGCTTAGAATGGCAGTCAAATAGTGTCCGTAGTCGCTGACTTGACATAAGAATGCTCAGGATTATCCTTGCAACTCTTTGGGTTCTGTGGGAGATACTTACTGCAGTTTTAGTTGACCTCGAGTTGAGGCGTGCGGCGTGCGGCTTGACTGCTCCAGCGACAGCTTTTAGCTTCCGAGAAGTGCAACGCTTCCAGCCGCTGGGTACCCGTATACATGCCTAGGCTTTTGCTTTGGTCCATTTCTTTCACACAATGGCGGAAAAAATGGTTCAAACCGGGATACAATCATAGCCACCACAGAACGTGAAGTCGTACCTAGGGGATGTTATCATTGTTAACAACCCAAGAATGCATGTGTCCAAAGAGTCAGCCATGCACCCTGAGTCTGTGCCCCCAATGCGTGGCCGTGGTGCAGGTGGCTTCCACGCTTCCAGGGGCCCTTGTCGTAGGTCCACCGCTATGGCCAGGGCCGAGGGGCCACGACGGCCACGACGGCCACGGGGGAGACTCCATTCTAATTGCTTCAACGAGTTCCACGTGGCCGAGGCCGCTGGAGCCTCTACGGAGTAGAGGGGCGGGAGTCCGTGGGCTGCGGCCCCTTCGGCCCACGCCAGAAGGACACGACATCCACCGTTCACCACCGTTTCACCCCCAAAAAAGTAAAAATATTCAGAGTTTCCAGGTGACATTTTCACTATTGGTCGAATCAACAGCAATGTTCAAGCCTCTTCACCTCAAACCACGCAGCTCCAAGTGGTTTCGTTTATGCATGCAGCTAAGCTCGAGGTTCGTGATTTCCGAGGCCAGAACATTTTTGACAGCCAGCCTCAAACTCGCTTAACTGTACGGAGTAGTGTCAATGTCTTGAGTGAAAAAATCGAGTTGTTCTTTTGTGCCATTGCTCGCATGGACATTCCTTCGGAAGGCGTTTCTGATGCAAGTAAACCATGCCACGTGTGGGTTCTCTTTCCCACGAGATCAATAGCCGTTTCGAGCTTCAGGTTTTGACAGCCGTGGTTTGGCATGTCTATCTAATGCCATTCGTCGAATGAGGTATCTACGTAAATGCCCAAAAGTTCATGCCAGGGACCTAATTACTCGCATCGTCGATGCAGCACGTCAGATATGCATCTCGGCTAACACCACCCTCGGATCCCAGGCTTTTGAAACGTCGGAAGAAGATGTGAGTGAAATAGGGATACTCCGGACGGGATGAAAGTGCGACAGTAACAAAAAACATATGATCTTTTTCTGGCCGAGTCCTACCTTGGCTCGCAGCTTTACTATACTTGAAGTCTTAGTGACTGGACACCAGGAAACAGACCATGTGTGGTATAAATATGTACCATCTGTTGTTGGATCTCTCAGAAGGCTGATCAATTCTTGGTAATTCGTAAATAATATCCCTTCGTAGACCCCATGACAAGTTTTCGACAGACAACAAGGGGCCATCGTAATAACAATAATGCCTGTGCTTGCAGGAAACATCGGATGTAAATATTCCAACACACATCCCGGTCAGTATGGAACCTGCCGCGCCGTGTGTGTCTGACTCGGTCATCTCCCCGCTGTCCAACCATGCAGTCTCAAATTCCTAGGGTCAGCACAGAAGATTTTCAACGGAACCATGTACTTTGTGATCTGGAGATTCATTGTTATAAACACTGCCTGACTGAGGCTGAGGCATTAGTGAGAAGCCTGCAGCTGCATGGCATGTATAGCCCAGACATGTGAGTAGACGCTTGGGCAGCCTGGGGCGCCACTGAGATTCAACTCTCGCTGCACGAGGGTAAATTCCGGTGAGGGACGATTCGAGTGCCCTCTCACCTTTACCTGTGCCAGCTCTTCAACGCAACTCTGACATTGTCAAGTCCTTTCCACCTCGCTCTTCCAGATCACACCTCGGCGAATCCCCTAGTCAATCAAATGACAAACTGCTTGTCCTAGGCTCCGGTCCTGACTCGAGTGCTCTGTCTCCAAACCTTTACTCATCGCCGAACCATGATCCATGAATTCCTTGAGCCCAATCATTAATGGTCATGGTGAAACCCCAAGTTTTTGCAAGCCAAAAGGCCAGCCCTCCAACAACTCCAAAACTTCCAACAACCTGGAGAGCTATCCAGCCCCTCGTCCGCATACTATCCTGCCACCGAAGTAGTCCAAGAGGATCATGCATCTGGTAGGTCGGTACGTCGCCATAGCCCATGGCCATTCGTGAACCCTTATGTACAAGCGCCTGTTGGATTTCCGGTGTCACAATCTTACCGTCTCGAATCTCCTCGCCCATCCTCTCCACCAGCCAAATCGCTCGCTCACCTCTTGCCATTCTCTCATACCGCTCTCGTTCACGTTGAAGGCTCAACTGCAATTCACCTGCCCATTTAGACAGCCGGACTTGGGCAATTCTCTCTTCTCGCTGGGTGTGATCCGCTAGCTTGGCTAGTGCCCAGCTGTTGGACGTGTTGAGAGATACCTCTGAGCCTAGCGGCAAGAGCAGGCCGGAGTTGCTCAGTGAGGTTTGTATCGGTGAGGCCAGAGTAGAGTTGTGCACTGAACGAAGAGAGGGGCTTGAGATGCTTGTCAGCTTGGGGTGCGCTGCGTGCCATGCAATCAATTTTTTCGCTGCCGTGTGTCGTAGATATGCCACAGTCTCGGGCTCAAACAGCTGCTGTACCAATACCCCAAGTTCTGATGGTAATAGCGGTTGAACATACTCTGGTGACATCAGAAGGGAAGCGTCCATGGTGTCTAGATCTGGCCCATTGACAGAAGTCACTGTGTATGGAGCGGTGGCCTCAGTTCGTTGTTCAACCCCTACCCCAAAGATCATGGGCACCCTCGGCAGACTTGCAAGGCCTGCATCCAATGCTTCTTTTACACTGGCTTGTTCCTCGGGAGAGAGAAGATCTGATCGGGCGACGAGTGGAATGACGTTACACAACTCAGATAACTGCTGAACTTGATAGCAGTCGTTTTTGAGATTGTCTATCCTTGTCAGTAGAAGCTCAGTCAGGCAAAAGTCAGGTCAGTTACCAACCTTTGGATATCAGGTAGAGTATTACATCAACATGTGAAGAACCCCTACCGCTCAATAGTCCGGAGAGTTCACTGCCAAGTTGTTCGACCGAGACCATTGCGTTGACGAGCTGTTGCTCGACATAGTGCACGATTTTGTCGAGTTTGGAAGAGTCAGGAGTGTCCACGAAGCAGAGGTTTCGTTCCAGTACGGAATCGCCAAGGCTCTTCCTTCGTTTCAAGATACGACTCTCCTCGATATTGGACCACCATGCGGGATATGGTTTCGTACTGGCATAGATCTCGCTAACTTGACCATGAGAGCCCTTTAGATCTCGTTGAGAGCTGTGAAGAGTGCTTGAAGGGGACAGTGGGTCGACATGGACGATATCTTCGCAGACTTGAACAATCGACTTGATAAGCGAGGATTTACCCACCCCTGCCAGATAAGTCAGTAGAGTCTCCTGTGCGATTGGGCATTGACAGACCTTTGCGTCCAGCAACGAGAATCTTGAAGCGTCCCAATTGCTTTCCCCGACTTGTGAATGGGCGTCGACTGGGCATCTTAATGCTGGGCATGATCAATTCAGGCTGGCTATCTTGCACCTTGGCAGGACTCTCATCCTCATCGTCCTCATCACTCGAAGCCACGGCTTGACTTCCAGTATCGTCTATTGTCAGCTCGTCATCGGATCTATGTACTGATTTGGACGATGCAGATTTCGGGCTAGCAGGAAGTGAAATGTCTCGTGACGGGATAGGCGAGGGGGTGACATCTCGCTGCCGGGCTGGCATGTTGTGCTCATTGCTCCCTGAAGAGGATCTTCTTTGCAGAGGAATATTTGTACCAGGTTTAATGGTTGATCTTCTCCGGCTCCCGCTTCTTGGTTGCCCTGGCCGGCATGGTGTCTGCTTAGAGGGGCGCTCGGCTTCTTGGATAAGATCTTGTAATGTGCTGACTGGGGGAGACGAAGACGAAGCAGGTGTGGGGGACGAACTACTCTGGCGTTCAGAGGAGAGTTTCGAGGAATCGGATTCTCGAGTGAGGAAGAAGGTCGTGGGCGTAGGGTTGGGTCGTTCGCCTGGGATGGAGGGAGACTCGGTGAGAGAGGGTTTGCGGGGACGCGGATCGCCGTTATCAAGGCCGACGCTCGGTCTCATCGTGGGACATTGATTATCAGTCTGACGATAGAGAGGCCGTGGAACAGGATTGGCAAGTTGAGAGGGATCGAGTTTGTCCTGGTCGTCCACAGGCTGGGGTGTTAACTTGAAGGACAATCGGACTGGTGGAGGGAGGTTAAGGACACCAAGTGGTGAGTGACTGACGTACGGACAAGATCGGTGCAGAGTGCAGGTGCAGGGCTTACGGCTGAGGAAGGCACGGATGGCCGCTATCAGGCCGACTTAGTCACTCGTCAATCAGGAGCCACCCCACCATTTCATTGGCTCAGATTGGCCTCCAGCCTGCCCCCCCCCCCCCTCCAAGATCTGTTGTGGTAATAATGATGTGCTGCATCTCTTACCCCACGTCTGCCTGGTCTGCCTTGACTGCCTGGATTGCCTGGGGATTGATGGTTTGTAATAAAGACCTCCTATCTAGAATACCCTTCTCCCTACGTACCTTGTATACATAGAACTCCGAGAAATCAACCTTGATGGGCATGAGCACCAAGAGCTACTAGCCACCATCATTATTTCTCATCTAATTCGAGCTGATGTACAGTACAAACTTCCACCCCACCAAGGGTATCCTGGGACAGACGTCTGCAAATAACCCTGATGGATACAAAAGTACATGATTCTGCTGCCAGACGTCGCTGTGCCCCGACCCTGTATAACCTGACTGAGATAGAATGTTCGAGGCTGAGATCCCTGCTCGAGCTGCACTATCAGCCTGTTTCTGTTCCTGAAAAAAATAATCCCACGTCGGTATTGCTCCTTCCACCCGAGAGCTTGCTATGCGAAAAAAATCCTTGCATGACGGGGAACATGAGTCAATCAACTTTTTTCCAAATGCGCCGGCTCAGGAAGTCATGGAAATCATCTCCTTTACTTTTGTGAATTCTCCAAGGGGTCTGCCACTTGCCTCATTCGCACGCAGTCCGTCTGGGAGATGTAGCAGTCGAGGTCGAGAGTGGGACGAGGAGCACTTAGACCGATGCAACAAGTCTTCCTTGAGCATTTCATGCGGTCGGGGCTTGACCGCGTCCTTTGGGGGTAACATTGCCAGGCTTGCCTCCACGGGCTTGGAAATTGCCACGACCTCCATCTTTGGCAAAATTTCCACCACGTCCACCTCCACGAGGGGTGTTTCTCCCTCCACCGCGAGCAAAGGCTGTGTTGGCACCGCCATATGCGTCAGGTCGGGGGCGTCTTTCTTCTACATAGACCAGCTCGGTGCCGATCTTGTGCGGGTTTGCAGCCGAGGCTGCTGCATAGCCCGCTGGATTGCTGAATTCAGCAAAGGCACAATTCTGTTCATGTCAGCGGCTAGCCAATACGGTGAAAAGGATGGACTCACCCTCTGCTTCGAAATATCAAAATACTTAATCTCGCCATATCGTTCGAGCGCTTTGCGAAGAGCCTCACCATCGACCTTGTCGGTCACATTCTTGATATATGCAAGTGTGATTTCTTCGGGTTTGTTCTGTGGCTTGGCCTTCTTGCCATGGTCAGCTGTTTGCCAACCGTTGCTCTGAGCCACAGAGGCTGCGCCAGCGTCGGAGACAGCGGCCGCCGGGGAGGATTCTGCAGATGTCTTTGCCGGCTGTGCGGGTTGAGCAGGACGTGCAGCCTTGTTCGAGGTGGTTGTGGTGGTTGCTGGAAGTGCAGGGACAGCTGGGGCTTTAGCACCTCCACCCAACATACTTGCCCAAGTTTTCTTTGCAGGTGGGGCCTCTGGAGCAGGCGTGGTTTCAGCGGGTGCAACAGCAGCAGCAGTGTCTTCGACCTTCTGTTCAGAAGGCGCAACAGGTGCAGCTTGGACATCGGCATCTTTGGTAGATTCCTGGGGAACCTCGTCGTGGGAAGCAGGTTGGTCAACCTCGGCGGGCACAGAAGCACCATTGACTTCGGCATCGACGGCTGAAGGTACTTCTTGCTTTTCGAGCTTCTCATCCACCTGTTCGGCAGCAGTTTGGGTGGTGACGGCCTCCTTAACCTCAGGCTCTGCTGCAGCAGGGCCATCAAGTGGGGTAGGCGGCTCCTCTGCAGGAATCTCTTCTTGAGTCTGCTCGTCTTCAACAATCTCATCTTCCTCATCCTTGAGATATCGGAAAATATCGTTCAGAACAAAGTAACCATTTGGCTGCTCAGCGAGAACAAAAGTTTGGACAAATTTGTGATGAGGTTCGGATTTGTTTGACATCTCGCCAATGACTTGGACAACGATGTTGGAGAAGGAAGACTGGGAATCGACATTGAGGACGCGAACTTTGCACTCGTGAAAGTCGAGGGTTTTGATCTTGTCGCTAATAGCCTGCCATATTGTTAGAATAGGGTTCATCGAGGTCACCAAGAGATCACAAGACATACCTTGCTACCAACGGCAGGGATCACTTTATCAGCTTCGACGCCAGAGACTAACTGCGACTTCTTGGAGTAGAACAGGTGGATCTTTTCGGGGCTCTTTGAAAGGGTGGTATAATATTGCTCAACAAAGTACCAACCGATCTCCTGGGGATCTGCCTTTTGGGCAGAGGTGGAGGTGGTAGTACTTTGGCTGGCAGACGGAGCATGCGCTGGTGCAGACGGCGTTGATGCGGCAAGCTCAGCTGGCTGGCTGAACTGGTTGTTCGCATACAAGCCATTGACAGGAGTAGCGTCGTTGGCCATGGTCGCAATCAGAAGGAAACGGATAGGAAGATCGGTGGTGCGTCAAGGGAGTCGAGCTTCTGGTTCGAAGAAGAGGACAGCGTCGAGGCTTATCTAGAGGATAAGAGGATAAAAGAGCCTTTGTGTTTGAAAATGCCCGACGAAATGAAGACGGCCAAAGAATGTGTGTAGATGAAGATGAATGCTGGCCGCAAAGATGGCAAGGTCTGGTCAGGAAGAATTTGGAGAGTGGAGGAGAGATGCGCGTGGGAAACAAATCAAGGGAAGAAGAACCACTTAAGATTGGTTAATGCAGCTGTGTGAGGACGAATCAAGGATCCTAAGTGGGATTGTAGAAAACACTTTTGGATTGAGAGTGTGGATGCAGCAATAGCAGCAATTGGGAATTAGTGGATGAAAATAAAATCGTGGAGGTGGAATTACTTTCAGAATTGAGTGCAGCAGTGGCAGCGGCAGTGGCAGTAGCAGAATGGAAGGAGCCGTCGGTCGCAGGGCGAATAATCGCAGAACCGAAGAGAATCAATAAGGTCACGCTGCGGGCTATTCAGATCCTGTGATTCGCCGTACTTTGAATTTCCGAGGTCTTGGAAAATAGAGCGGAGTAGGGGTGCTGGGGAACGAAGAGCCTCATGCGGCCCGAGCATTGCGGAGAAGGCTGCGACTGAGGTCTTTATTACTGGAATAATGACTGATCATCGTCTATAATCAAAAGGGTATGATTCGTGTCAATGTACTACAGGTATATAATTTGAAGCTTACTATCAAGCTTCTCCCATCACCAGCTCTATGTCTTGTCTGAAGAAAACACCTACTTGCCCAAGCAGGTAAATGAGTAGAGAGATCTCGTTGATGGAAACCTGTGATCGAGGTGTCGAGAGCGACACATCCCTGAATCCCATCTTAAGGACGAAAAGCCGCTCACATAAAGGCCGCTGTCCCGCCAGAGGCTGAAGTGGCTCTTGCAATCAAGACTGTTATGCACAGCCGCATCCTGTTGCCATATAGCTGGTTCGTGAGCTTGAGCCCCCGACATTAGATGTCGATAGGCCATTCAGTTCTTGCCCACAAATCTGCAGAAACAGATGGCAATACGGGCTGCTGCCGACACAAGCACGGGATGGGATAGAGGTGAGATTGCAGCCAGGATCAAGTCCGCCAAATTGAACATTGTCCTGCGCGATGACGTGCCTTTTTGTGTCTGCTGAATAGACGCAGAAGGCCATCTAAAAGATGAGAATCTGGCCTTAGAATCGACGTTGCTGTTGCACATCGTTGTAGTGAGGTTCGCTGAAGAGCTGAAGAATAGTGGACAATAATGCCATCATTCTAAAGCTATTTTCAGTCGGCAGATCTTCAGTAAAACCCTGGAGTACGAGGAGGGAGCTCTGTCGGGACTGTCTGCTGTCCTTGAGTCCTGTCGACAGAGTCATTGATGGGATTTGCGTCTTGCTTTTCACGAGCCAACCGTTCACTCTCTTCCCTAGACTTCTTCTTATTGTTCTGCCATATCCTGTCTTCCTCTTCAAGCTCGCGCAAGGCATCCTCCCATTCACGCTCCTGAATCTCGTCTCCAGTTCCAAGCACCTTTTCAACGTCCACCGGTTCACCTTTTTGCAACTTCTCTACCACCTCCCTTAATCGGTTCAGCTTGAGGTCGGCCTTGCGCATGAAAGTGTTAAAATCCTGTTGCACTCCCATGATCCGGATTGACTGAGAGCCAATGAAGAGGTAGATCCAGATAAAGTAGCTTGCAGGATTTGTCTTCTTGACCTTTCCACCCGTTTCGGACCGTCTCGTCAATCGATCACGCAGAGGCTTGGGTACGATCGAGTGCCAGAATGAGGATTGAGCCATCTTGGGGACGTGAGATGGTTGGGCGGAGTCATGCTGTAGTCGGCGGAAGGAATAGCGTTCGATAGGGTTGTGACGCCGACATGGTCTGAGTACACCGCCTCGAAGAGCAGGGAGAGCTAAGGTTCTCATTGCGCAGTACGGATCCCCAGTATCCCATGGGTTGAGTTCCTCGTTGTCGTCGATCCTGCATCTTCTCTCAACTTTCTTCCGCCGATGCCAAGAATAACCCAAAGTGGAAATCCTTCCGAATATTTACGTTTCTACTTCTAGTGAATCCCGACTGCTTCTGAACGCGTCGTCTGCGACATCAGTGATCCTCGGATTCACACAATCGTGGGAATACACCAGAAGAAATTACCATTCGAAGCATGTGGCGTTCAATATCTCCGCTAGCATAGCCGAAACGACGACACAATGTCCGCTAAGGTGCCTTCCCTTGAAGGCTTGCGGAAAGACCTGAAATCGGGAGCCCCCTCAATCGACACCCTCAGATATCTACGTTCCATTCTAAGCCCGAACCCACAGAAAAAACAACATGCTGCAACGGTTCCCTCCAAGGATAAATCTTCCAAGATTACAGCGTCCACAAAGCCTGCGCCGCCGAAGCCAAAGCCAAAGTCGTCTCGGGCTGGGCCTCAAGCCATCCCAGTCCATAAGGATTTAACAACCTCCATACCAGACCTAACGTCTCAAGACCGGCGAAAACTAGCCACTGAAGTGTTCAATTCGACCCTTAAACAGCTTGGTGAGGCGGTTAAAATACAAAAGGCAAAGCTTCAAGTTGGCTTAGAAGCCGAGGAGAACAATGCCTTTCAGCAAGAACCATTACAGCAACGCTCGCCGAACAAGGGTAAAGGGCGGTCGGCCGACACCAAGAGTAGAATGAAGAATACGACTAAGACTTCGATCGCCTCACCTGAAGAGCTCTGGGCCACACAGGCTGGATGTGCCCTGACCGCATTGTGTTGTTTGCGGGTTTGCGACACTTCAGAAATCAGCGAAAAGGCAGCCCAGAACCAAAGCCTCGTGAATGGATCTCTTATTCTCTTGGACCGAAGTATCACTTTAAACCTTGCAGCTGAGGCTGAGGCACAAGCAAAAGCCATCTACGAGCTTCACTGCTCTCAGACGGCGACTGCGTCTCAAGACCTGTCCCATCCTTCGACGACATTATCCGATTATCTTCTCGGCGGATCGGATGCAATTACTGCCAAAAGAGACTTCAGTTTCACTGTTTCTTTCCAAAGCCAAATGCTGCGACTCGCCCTCCTTCTTGGTGCACAGTGTGTCAACAATAATTTGGTGCAGTCCCTCAACCTGCAAACTGTTGGAAGCCCTGGGTGGGTCACAATTCAAGGATTGCAACTTGGACATCAAACTCCAGAAACAGCTGGCTCTCAACTCCGAACAATATCATTGGCTATCTCGAAGCTACACTCGATCGCTGTTAAAACTGAACACAGCATGGTGCAGCCTGATATCGCTTACTCTTTATATTGTATTGGCCTGCAGATCAAGTTTGAGTCTTGGAAATACCTCCATATCACTCCGAACCCTTACAACGATGTCTGGCGACACTTTATCATTGCCATGAGGAAGTTTACAGCAATGAGCAGTACGCCTGGACATGCGGAACTAATCTTGATATCAATCAGAAGAGTGCAAGCGTCCCTGAAGTCTCTGGATTTGGGCATTTCTCTGCCTCCAGAACTGCTGGAATCATTGGCCCGCGCGAAGGCTCATATATCCCATCACAAAGGCATCGATGAATTGATCAGGGATGCTGCTGGAACATCAGACCCCACAACCGCGCTTATTCTTAAATTTGAGAGTATCGTCTCGTCTCTAAGTCAAATGCCCACCGACGCCGCAGCGGCTATGAAATGTTTGGCTGAAGATATGGGAACATTCCCAGCGACGCCGGAATTGAAAATGGCCCAGCTTCAACGTTTACTACTTGCTGCTGCTCCACTTCGCAAGGCGTTGCTGTCAATGGTCTCGCCGAGTCTGCCGACTGACGTGCATAAGCCTGTGACTGAGCATTTCCAAAAGAGCTGTACAGTCTTACTCACCACTTGTGCGGACTTTCTCTTCCGAAAAGTGAAAGCGATCTCAGAGGCATCTTCGACAGATATCAGCCTAGAGCAGACTCGTGCATACTTGGCAACGTTATTAAAGAACGCGGATGTGTTGCTCATCCTAGAGAGGATGCCTCTTGTTCACAAAGACAGGCACTCAGATCATGAACAAGATTTCCTTGAACACAGCCGAACGATCCTTTCGTTCGTCAGTGCACAGTCTGCAGCCTTGGAGAGTAATCAAGCACTTCGGACAAGTGTTCACCAAATGCAACTTCGCATTTCTCAGGCGTACTGGTTGAGATATCTCGACGCCGTTGAATCGAGAAAGCCCACAACAGTGCATACTTGTCTCTTGCAGTCCAGTTTAGATGGCCTGGATGGATTATCAGTCCCACAGAAAATAGCCGCACATGCTTGCTTGAAGTATCAGAGGCTTGCTTCGTGCTTCATCGAAATTAACGAGCAAGATAAGGCTGTGTCCGCTCTGAAAACGGCGATCAATTTAGATATTCAGAATGGTTCCTTGGACATTGCTGTGCAAAGAGCACAAAATCATCCTTTCCATCAAGTCTGGGCTCAATCAGAATCAGCTGCTTGTGTCGGTCTTGGTAACAACTTGGCCACCTTTGCGCGGGTATCTTTCTCATCATCAACCAAGCTTACTACGGACGAAATGTTCTTCGACCCTCAAGAATCTTCAGCTATCCACCGGGCCGTCGTGATCGACAAACAGGTCTACACGGTGCTTTTGCTCGGAAAGACTCTCAATACTCAACAGGTGCGATGCCTGTCTTTACAAATCAAGTTCTTACTTGAGCTACTGTCGGAACCGCAATACCATGTTCTGCAGCTAGGCTTCCTGAGTCGCCTTTTACATCTGCAACTGAGTAGCCCTATCAAGGTTCTCAATGATCTGATCGACCCTGGTCGTATTGAAGGATGCCTTGCATCGACAAAAATGCCTCACAAGGATGTATACCTCCACCCGTATTGGACAGTCTTGGTGCACGTCTTGAACCTTCAGTATGACATGGCGACTGGACAAGTTCTCTCCCACCGGTTAGAAGAACATTTGCACCGATTAGGAAATGCGATCCTACATTGCCAAAACCTAGAGAGCTTCTCGAAGATCGTGGGAAACGCTGACGTGCTATTGAACGTCCTTCAGCATTGCGTCAATTACGCGTATCACTTCGAAACCCTTAGATGTGGTCGGGTTGCTTTGGAAATGATGCGAGTTATCATGGATCATGGCAACCCAGATGTGGCAAGGTCAAAGCCTGACGTCCTCCTACAACTCGCTCGACTTCATATCCGTCTTCGTGATGTGGCAGCTACTAATGATGCCTTGTGCGCTGCTGAACTTGCAGTGGCTGCACAGGGAACGGATCCCGTGGCTAAGCTTTTATATGCAATATTGCAGTCAGAGCAACACTTGCTCCTCGAGAACTTTGCGAAAAGCTCCACATATCTGGCTCAGGCTAGGTCGGTTTGGGAGACCATGCAAATGTCTACGAATACTTCTCGCAAAGCTCGCTTGAACCTACAGACGTTACTGTGTCAGGCTACCAATATTGCATCCCGGCTTGCGTTTCAGATGAGAGACCTCCCAAAAGCAGTGATATACGCGCGCCAATCAGTCAAGATTATTGCTGGGATATGGGCATCGATCGAGAGAAACGCGGGCCAGGTTCAGGATGACAGCAGTGCAAGCCCCGACAGCTCGTTAGGCAACCTAGCGACTGAAATGTCAAGACTTGAGATCTCAGACAAGCACGAGATACGTCGAGAGAATTACAATGTCGCCATTCATTGTCAGCACGCAATGCTTTATTGTTCCAGCTTTGAGAATTATGCCTCGCTGACATCCCATTGTGGATCATATCAAACGGCAGTTTTCTTCTTGGAGCAATCTTTGACCGTTGCAAAGAAGGTTGGACTACTATCGTGTACTGATGGTATAAACAGCTCGCTTGCCTTGCTCCATGCCCGGGCAGACAAGCACACCAAAGCTAAGGAGAGCATCCAGTCTTGTGTACCGATTCCACAGCAATGTGACCTCAATCTCGAGAGGATTTGGATCATGATCGATCAAGCGGACACATATCTTCAATTAGGAGAGTATGAGACGGCCAATAAAATGTTAGAGGAAGCTCGTCAGCAGCTTTCTCCCGGCCAAAGCAAGGGAACGGAGAAGAGTATTGGGAGAACTGCGCCCAAACAGCAGACGTCTGTCGCTCCCAGAAGAAAGGCGCCCTCCAAAACCGCACCACCGAAGGCCTCCAAAGCCATGGTATCAAGTGAGAAGTTTCAGACAATCGGCACTCTAGGAACAAAAATTGCCCTGAAAAGGATATCAGCAATTCAAGGCGAGCTTTCCCTGCGGAGCAACACACTGGTTTCGTTGCCGTGTATCGGTGGTGACGACCCAGACCGCCGCAATCCCCGGAAAGCAATCAGTGAAGCGCAGAAGTTGGTGCACGCGGCATTGGCACAATTCTCAGAGGATGCGGCAAACAATGTTCTCGTTGAAACAGCGGTGGGGGTTCCTGTAAGATACAAGTCATCCGGTAAGGGTGGCAGAGTGTCGTTTGTGCAGACTGCCGGCCCAAAAGCGGCCGGGGACAAGACTGTGTCACGAAAGTCAAAGGAAGCAAAGCCTAACCTGCCGCAGGACCAGGTGGCTGATGGAAGGAGTCTTCTTCTCCAGGCCTACGAGCAAATTTGCAATCTAAAGAAGGAAAGTGGATGGCTGCTCCCATCGGATTCGGTGCACGCAATTCATAGGATCTTGTCCCAGATCACGTTGCTCTCCAGTGCTCTAGGAGAAGCCCAGGTTACCTCATCAGCACAACTCTTGAGTGTTGCCATGTGTCCGTTGGACGAGATGCAAGATCGGGCCACCGCCCTGACAAACGGTGAGGTTGCAACGGCCGATGTTGCCAACATGCATCAGTGGCCAGCTCTCCTGGCAGAACAAGCTGGTGCCACGCATGAATCTATCAGCGAAACTGTGCCAAAATCTATGTTGGAGTCAATTCCATCGACATGGTCAATTGTCTCAATAGGTTTGAATGACGGTCAGAACGAGCTCCTAGTGACCAGAACGTCATACGGCCAGTCGCCGTTCGTGCTAAGAATCCCTCTCGTCCGACCAGATCCAACCGAGTTGGATCATGAGGACCTCAGTTTTGAGAAGGCAAAGGACGAGCTTCAGAAGATTGTGATTGCTGCAAATCGATCGGCTCATGATGCAAGGGGTTGCGCACCAGACAAGAATACCAGGAAAGCATGGTTCGCAGAACGCCAGGCATTAGATGCACGACTTGCCGCTCTCCTGGAGAACATGGAGAACATCTGGTTTGGAGGTTTTCGAGGATTGCTTTCCTCGGGCGGTCGCCATCCAGCTGCACTCTCGCGCTTCGCCAAAAGCATGACGGGCATCCTCAATCGACACCTACCATCGCGACAAAAAACGGTCAAGGGGCAGGTGACAACCAAGGTTGAGCTACACACTCACGTGTTGGAGTTGTTTGTGGCTCTAGGTCACCCTCGAGGACAAGACCTTGAAGAATCCATCACGGACCTCATCTACTTTGTGATTGACGTTTTGCAGTTCAATGGAGAACGCAATGCGTACGATGAGATCGACTTCGACAGTGTGCTTGTTGAAGTTCTGGATGCATTGCACGCGTATCACGATGAAGTGTCAAAGGCAAATCACGAGGATGATTGGCATGTGGTGTTGATTCTAGACAAAGAACTACAAGCATTTCCGTGGGAGTCACTTCCATGCATGAGATCGCGGTCTGTGTCGAGAATGCCTTCACTAAAAGCAACATGGACGAGGTTGGAGAGTATGCGCAAACAAGAGAAGCACAAGCAAGGCTTAGTCGCATCGTCAGCCAAAGGAACATTCATTCTCAATCCGTCGTCGGATCTCAAGTCGACACAAGAGACATTCCAGCCCATCTTTGAACGTCAACTCTCGCACTTCAAGGGCATCATCAACCAAGCCCCGAGTGAAACGGCTTTTGAGAATGCGTTAAGGATGGATGATGTGCTACTATACTTTGGGCACGGCGGAGGAGCACAGTACATTCGAGGTGGCACCATCCGCAAGATGAAGCAGTGTGCTGTAACGCTCCTGATGGGATGCAGCAGTGCTAAGCTGACGGAGTACGGAGTATTTGAGTCGCAAGGGATGCCATGGAACTATATCAGCGGAGGCAGTGCTGCAGTAGTAGGGACATTGTGGGATGTGACAGATCGAGACATTGACCGATTTGCCATGGAATTGATGACCGAGTGGGGGTTGCTTGAGAAGAACGGGGAGACGAGCAACAAGACGGGCAAAAAAAGATCGGACAAGCAGGACACAAAACTGGGAAAGGCATCTCTCAGTGAAGCAGTTGCAGGAGCACGAGACGGCTGCCTCCTGAAATATTTGAATGGGGCAGCACCTGTGGTTTATGGAGTGCCAGTGTATCTGGAATAAATAGGGACAAGATGTTGCCCTAGTTGAACTATTGGACTTTGATTTGTTCGTATTCTTATTCGCGACCAAGACCCAACAGCAACCTCGGAACAATACCCGTGTTCGACCCGCTCAGGGTGAGGAGATCATGATGTTGATCACCTTGAATAAAGCCATCTGATATACAGATGTTGGGCGTTGAAGGAAGCATGAAGTATCGAGGTCGACGTGCCAAGGCTAGATGCTAACATAAAGAGGTTAGCGTATGTTAGTGTAGGTTAGAGAAACGCATTAGGGAACCCGCTTAGGCCGCCAATCATCGTAAAGCCCTGGGATGTCATTCGCGCTTGCCTACTCGTACTCGTAAGGTTCGCACCTACCAGCCCCCCGAACCCGAGGGCCCCTCCAACAACGTCAGGCTCGGCA
Source organism: Exophiala mesophila (assembly GCF_000836275.1). Lineage (NCBI taxonomy): Eukaryota > Fungi > Ascomycota > Eurotiomycetes > Chaetothyriales > Herpotrichiellaceae > Exophiala > Exophiala mesophila. The sequence goes on from NW_015622508.1 coordinate 966,344, forward strand.
GGACCAGGCAACCACTTTACAGTAGCTCCTGCCTCTCATTGGAAACCGTCATATATCATCTCCATCTTCCTCCGCTGCACTGCTTCTCTCTGGTTCTCTCAATCATTTGACCTTGGGTCTATCAATAACATCTGCAACCAAAGTACACGAACCATCTACTAACTGCTACTAACAAGCAATCCATTGGAATCATACATATATACTTTCTGATCCACTGCAACAAGTAAACAACGCGTCTCGTCCTCGCCCCTATATAACTCACCGTCTCTCCCAGTTCTTCTTCTCACTTTACAAACTTCTCCATTACCAGAGACTACTTGTTCCAAACAGCTCGACCGTGACAGATTCATCTTGTTCGCTCGATCAAAGCTACAAACCAATTCATCACAATTCCATGCAACTCGACTCTCATCGTTGTCAACCAAGCTTCGCAGAAATGCATTTTCCACTCTTCCGCCGCTGTGGCGCGCTTCCCACCGCAACTTCTACTCCTCATGATGCTCTCCCTGCCACTGACCCCAATGGCCCAGTCGAAGACTGGCAAACTGTCCGCCGCTTCCATTTCAGGATGATGCGAAAGCAAGTCCGCAGTGTCATCTTTATGATGGCACTCATGGAAGCTCTTCGCCATGGCCCTCTCCAACTTGCCTACTCTGGCAAACATGGCTACCCTCAACCTGGTCCAGAGGACTTTGGTGTATGTTGTCCTCTGTCTCGTCTTGATTGTGACTTGAATGCTAATGTCCCATTCGCAGATTGCCTACAATGTGGGCTACTTCTTGAGCTGGCTCTATGTGTGCTTGTTCATGATCGTTTATGTCCCCCTCTTCAGTGTATGTTTTTCTCCCCTGCACACTACCATATCAACCTGCTAACCTTCGCAAGTGGTGGGTTCCAAAGTCTGAACCATCCGACTCCACCGACCCCTCTGCCACCGACAAGCTTGCCCATGTCCTCAAGGTTATCAACATGTACCTTATTCCGTTCACCATTGGCATTGCCCTTGTCCAACATCTCTTCTACATTGTGTCATGCTTCATCTATGTCGACTCGCGAGCAAAGAAATCCTGCGCCTTTCCTCCCAACACACGCAAGAATTGGATTGTCCGCGGCTTGTTCCTCCTCGGCATCGCCATCTCCACTATCTCTGGCTACTTCATCTTCAAGATGCTCGCAGCACAAGATCTCGCTCATGTCAAAGACATTGAATACTACATTATTGTTGTTCCCTTCCAGATCAACTTTGGCATCTTCCTCGGAACCATAATGCAATTCCGCATGGAAAAGATTGCCGCTCGTCGTGCTGCCAAAGCTGCTCGCGCCGAATTCAATGCTTCATACTCTGAAAAACAAAGACTTCTCGACGTCTAGCTTACGATTGGGAAATCAGTCAAGAACAAGACTTCAAAAATTTTTACCGAAGTGGTCTATAAATCAACTCCAATCGTTCTTCCTCCTGTTCGGTCCAAGAAAACCACCACCAAGTCTACTGCCACTGCCTCTGCCACTGCCTCCAAGACGGCTACTACTACTTCTGCCGATACAATTGCCAATGACACTGCCACTACAACCAGGAGACGACCTGTAAATCATGCCACGATTTTACAGATCGATCCTAGTCAGCCAAGAACGTCAACGGACCCTCTCTCTGTCATTGCGACAACCTTCGAGGACCACAAAGCGGCCCAGGTCCTCGAAGCAAAGTACATTGTGGCCAACCAACGAGTCCGAATATGGAACAAACTTGTTCGGGCTGGGGCGGGCATCGGCGGCTTCGACCCGGCGGAGCCCCGGGTCCTCGACAAACTAGCCTGGGAGCTAGTTGTCGAGGGCCAGGGCCGGAAGCCGGTCGTGCCTGTGGGTGCCCGCCGGCTGAGGCGGACTGGCCGCCTGTCCGATTATTCGGGCAGTTGGTCCAGAGGGGGTGAATAGGGGCATGGGGGGAGGACGACTATCATTATATATATTGTTATGGGGGAGGGCACCACTATCATCAGGCATTATTAGGCATTATTAGGCGGGTGGGGACCGGGACAACTATATTCATATTCATTGTTAGGAAGGGCGGTCCCTTAAAGGTATTAAATAGTATTATTGTTATAAATGAATGATTCATGCAATAACTGTTCTGTTTGTGTTGCCAACCGTGTGTTTCTGTTTCTGCTTCTGTTGACTTCCTTAAAAACTTCGAGTCTGTCATAAGACCTTATGGTTAACGTCAAACGAGTAAGGCCGGCAAGGAAGACGGGACATTATGTCTCATTGTACGCAATGAAGGACGTCAGATTTATATACGTAATTAAACCACCTCCTGGGTGGACAGGTAGGTACCTAGGTAGGCAGGTGAGGAAAAACAATCGAATTCACTCATCCCATCCCCCTCGGGCCCCTCGGTCTACTCCTCTCATCATTCTCCTTTTGTTCCTGAACTCTCTTCGCCGCGCGTCTCGCCCTCTCTTTCTCTCTCCTCATCCGTTCTCTCGCAGTCATATCACGCGTCGCCGAATCCTGTAACGCACGCGGTCCACCCACAATCTCATACGAATATGTTTTACTTCCAGGACAGGGACATGCATCCCAAGGGGCGATGTTGCCGTATAATGTGTTGCGGTTGTTGGTGACATCCGTCATGGCGGCGGAGTTGAATGTGGGTGTGGGAATGGGAGATGAGGAGAAGGTTGTGGATGTGGATACTATGGATGAAGAGGATGAGAGGCGGGGTTTTGACGGAGATTTAAAGGATGGGGTTTTGGAAGGTGATGATCTGGCAGGTGACATGGTCATTGGTTTTAATGCTCGGTCATGACTCTCGTGGTTATGGTCATGATCATGAGATTGATTGCCACAGGCTCCTTTACTTCCGCAGAGTGTTTTGCCGAGATTCGACATATGAAAAGGCGACGACGACGACGACGATGATGATCCATTGCTGCCGCTGCCGCCGCCGCTGCCGCCGCCGCTGCCGCCAGCACTGCTTGAAGACTCTGGGATACATGCTAATGGTAGAACAGTCCGTGGTTCATAGCGGACTTTATGGCTTCGCATTGTAAAGACATGTGATCCAATGAATGGTAATGGTCGTGGTCCGGATGGTCGTGCTGCTGGGGCGGGGAGAGTGGGGAGTGTAGGGAGGGGTTTTTCATCATCGTCATCATTATCAATATTGTTAGGGATTTGACGGATTGATGGAATGCGTGTGATGGCATCGACTGGTTGTTGGGATTCGATGTCGAAGAGAAATGATGTAGGCGTGCTGGAAGGGTCGGTGATGGATGTGATGGAGAGGTCGGGGCTGGGTTGACCGACTGTTTGGTCATTAGAGGAGGAAGAGGGAACTTCAAGGAGGTTATTGGTGTTGTTGCTCGTGTGGGAAGTAGAGGTGTTGCTGGTGGACAGACTAGGTCGTGTGATATCCGGAGAGTGAAATATGGATTTGGAGTTCTTGACCATAAAGTGAACACTGGTATGAGATCGAGTGGAGTCTTGTCGAGGTTTTTGTCGACCGGCGAGAAACCTCGGTGTGAATTGTGTGACTGGATGTCGAAGGGAAGGCAAACAAGCACAAATGATACCTGAATTGACTTCAATGGTCGACCACAATGCAATGGTTTGACCGGCTGCGTTGTTGACCGTCGATGTGTAGACGGCAATAAGGCGAACGATGGAAGCGGCACAGATACTATAAAGGGGATAGTCAGTATATGATATAGTAGTTGGCAGACGGTGTTACTCACAAAGCTCCCAGAAGAAAAAGAAAGATTAGAACAATGGTCTGTTTTCGAGACAGACTCAAAGCTTTCAGAACCCGAATGGGAAGAACACAGATGATGATATCTGTGGCAGAGTTGAAAGATGCGTTGAAGAGCCAAAACGCCAAAAGATCAATACATCTCGCGTTGGCGATAGAAGAGTTCCAAGCGGCAGGGATGGGAGAGCATGAAAAGATTCCAACTAAAAGCGCCGACACTCCATACGCGGTAATGATGCCAGCTAATGCCCAACATGCTCTTCGATATCCGACGTCGATTGAAAATCGTAGATATTGTAAGAGCAATGAGTCCTTTAATAGTAGGACTGCTAAATTGTAGGTCAAGTTTGAAGACCAGAGTTCCTAGTGTGGATAGTCAGAGACGGTAGGACAGATGGACATGTGTCCTGGGATATCCATGGATTTTGCATACCGACACTTGAGCGCCATATGGCGATACTTCTTCTGATGCATTATCGGGAATTGCATTGAAATTCGCTTTTGGTTGTTAGTTCTGATGTGGAGAGAACGGATGGTTTGCGTCTTGACTTACTCTTGGCCGTGACTACTGTCAGAGCAATTGAGGCGGCCAAAGCCAGGAAGATGAGACAGTCATCAACACCGACATTCTTGACAAAGGTAAGTCTGACAAACAGCCTAGCTGCGACACAACATGTCGCCAAAACCGTCAAGGCGACGGCGGCAGCCGCATATGGAGCGAGGCTTGCCATGCTCGTGGCATTGCCCTATATCGAGAGACCACCAGGATGGAAGAAAGAACGCATAAGTAGTAAACAGATATCAGAGCTGCTGGGACGAATGGATCGAAATGGCTGAGTTCTTGAGTGAATATACCGTATTCTTTCTCTTTGGACGCAACGGGAATGAATATTGGTGGGACACGAGAAAGAAAACGAGTATGAGTACGGAGTAGTGGTCTAAACTGATGATGCGGAATTACCTACCTGACGGTAATAGACACATTGAGCCACATGGCCACTGCGCACGTTCTATCATGTTGGCGTCAGTAGCCCAAGTTGGAGAAACCATGGTGATGAGCACGGATGTCGTTGCTCAGACGAATGTTAATGGAGTCGACCATTCTGATTGGTCCGGGGCCCATGAACCATGCAACGGCGACTGACTCGGCCGTGTCCAGACATAGACGATATTGTAAAGTATGAGACGGCCAGACCAAAGCAGACAAGGCATTACATAACCCTGCGAGTTGAACAAAAGACAGTAGATGATCGCTCTAGATCGTCGGCGGATGAGGCGTCCATGGCCGTTGAAAGATCAACGAAAGGGAGGCGGAAGAGGAACGGAAAGGAAAAACTGTCCGGAAGCGGCAACGCCTTGGCCTTCACACCGGACCAATCACAGTTGGGTATGGTGGGCTTCACCCAAGACGACTTCATCAGGCCTTCATCAGCTCGTTGAACTATTCCTCTACAGGGTTTGCATGGTCAAGTGGTAGCCAGTCGTGTTCAGTCCTGTCAATTCTTGTCAGGGTTGTTGACTGGACAGAAATAAAACTTGAACCGTGCAAAGCTTCAGCTTTTCTCGTCGCTATACGACTTTACCTTTGGTGGTCAATCGATGGCCTGTGCTAGCTGATGCAACCGTTTAACCTTCTACTAGATTGGAAACGCTCAGATCATTCCTTGCCTCGACCACATGACCCGTCAGCCAGAACATAGGTCGATTTTTCATGTTGCCCTCGAAAATGGATGATGCTACATGTTGGTTAATGTTTATATCGTGGCATGCGTGGTTCCCGTCACGGGGGGGGGGTGCTCACGGACTGAGTGGACCCCTTCTGGAAAAAGCTGTGACATGTTCTAGTCGATGCTAATTGCCCACAGTGTACTGAGTATGTTGAATCTCTGTCGGTGACATCGCGGGACGTCTATGAACAATACTTCCTCTGACCAGTGATGAGCACAAAGGGGATACTCCTGACCTCGCCTTGTCCCGGTCCTGGCTTGCCCCCGATGAATTCTCCTTCAAACTTTTCCACCATTTTGTCCATAGCCCAGGCCCGCTCGACTTTGACGTTGACGAAGCCAACCTTGTTCATGAGTTTCTCCATTGTATCGATGTGAATGCCATGTCTTGCGACACCCTCCAGCTTGGCTTGAGGGTGGAAGGCCTTTGCTTCTGGGCCATAGTCTTCAAAATCGGTCAAAGCCACCATGCCACTATCATTTAGACATCCGAGCATGGTGGTCAGAAGTCCCTCCAAATCAGGGACATGGTGTAAAACGAGATGTGAGGTGATTAAGTCAAACTTCAAACGTGCACCGTCAGGGGAGTCTTTATTCGCTGGAGGAAGCGAGGGATCCTCGGGGTCCGTTAGTAGGACCGCTACTGGAACAATATTGTCAGGAGAGTTTGGTGCTTTTAACTTCGTTTTGAGAACCTCGATCATGCCAGGAGCTGCATCAATGGCGACCACTTGTTTGGCCAACGGAGCCGTCATGAAGCTTAACAGTCCCGTACCACATCCGATCTCGAGGACGTTGAGGCCGGTCGATCCAGCTGCGGGCCTCAAAGCGGGGAACCGTTGATTGATGGCCTTCAAGGCGTGCTTGCTCGCCTCGTGGACGAATGGATTACTGTCCCAACTGGCCGCCTCAGAATTGAAACGTTCATTCCCAGACGCAGCATCGAGGGACGACGCAGCAGTGGCCATGATCTTGGTTACTTCTGACTGAGGCAAGTGACTTTGCTGGCTGAGGGTTGGAAGGTTTGTTGAGTTGGTGGCACGGATCAGGTAGCTCTGAAAGCCTGCTTTGATTGAGAAAGGTGGTGAGATCTAGCTCGATTAGCATGCCACGTTTTAGCTTCCACGCGCATATCAGCGCAACGTGCTCGTCCCGGTGCCAAGTAGAGGTCATGACTTTTGGAGAGGGAGTTCGTCTCCAGATTCTCCAACTTGGCCAAACCTCGGATACAGGCTCCAGGCGGAAGACCGCCGAACAATCTCCACCCACTAGATGGGAATGTTGTCTTCTAATGGAAGTTTCTCGTGGCGCAAGTCTCGAACCTTGGTTACCGCTATTGAATTTCAACGTGGAAAAAAACGTGAAAACGTGGTCAGATCAATAGTATGGTGATCATGACGTGGAACATGTCAGTATGGAAAACTCAATGAGATGGGTCTACTTAGGCATGATAATTCGGTACTTCTAAGTTGTACCTGTTCATGCCTCGAAGAATCGGAGGCGTCACGGTGGAGGGCGGCTAGAGTGAGCAGGAACGTCTACTACAGGAGATGAAATCCAGAAAATTCCTGTGTGGTGTTTATCCTTTTTATCATTGTCCAAGCTGCAAACTGCGTTTCTTATGTAGTTCAAGATCGTGGATTGGATTCGTTTCGTGATTGCCTGATGAACAAATGATGCCATCGCCCAGGATCACGTGTAACCAAAGAGAGAGGCAGGAGCAAAGAACGAAGGCGTGCCTTCCTAACTTTCAACTACCTCGGGTCAATCGTGCCTTCCGCTTCTTGTTCACCGAGAATCTTACGTGTCCAACCCTAACAACGCGTTTCCGACGCATCTCCTCCCCAGTTCCCAATTCCCCGCGTTTTGCTCTTGTCGTATAACCGAGACTGAGATTCAAGCAAGATGAGACATGATCATTGTCGATGCTGATCAGGTAGGTTCTCGTATTGATGCTGTGTTGAACGAATCTTTGATGTTGTCTACCTTGATCTCCATTTTTCAGCCGCCCACAACCCATCATGGCCACTCTCACAGGTGCAAAAGTCATCGCCCAAGCTTTACATGACTTAGGCGTCACAGTACTTCATACCCTCGTCGGCATTCCAGTCGCTGACATTGCCGAAGAAGCCATTGATTTGGGTATCCGCGTCATAGGATACAGGAATGAACAAGCCTGTAGCTATGCTGCTTCCGCCTATGGTTACCTGACTGCTCGCCCTGGAGTCTGTCTGCTCACTGGTGGACCTGGAATCCTGCATGGTATGGCCGGAGTATGTCTAACCCATCAAGTTGTCTTACTGAACACAAGGGCACAATACTGAACCAACATCATTGACAGATAGGAAATGCTTCAGCAAATGCCTTTCCCCTTCTTGTTCTGGGAGGTTCCTCCGAATCCATTTCCGTCACCAAAGGTGGCTTCCAAGAACTCGATGCCGTCGCCTTGCTCACTCCACACACCAAAACTGCCATTCGACCATCATCTCCAGATCCTACTGCAATTGTCGAGGCCATTCGAACAGCATATCGCATCGCCTGGTATGGACGGCCTGGTCCCACCTTTGTTGACCTCCCTACCGACCTCATCATGGAACCCTCACCGACCAAACGATCAATTGACCAACCAACCATCGCTGTCTCTCCTCCACCAAAGCCTGCTGCTGCCGCCGATGTGATTACCTCTGCTGCCCGTCTACTCAAGTCCTCATCTTCGCCTCTCGTGATCGTGGGCAAAGGCGCTGCATATGCTCGAGCCGAGTCCACTATCCGCTCACTTGTCTCCACCCATCATATCCCTTTTCTCCCAACTCCAATGGGCAAAGGTATTGTCCCAGACTCACATCCACTCAACACCAGTTCTGCTCGGTCCGCAGCTCTCAAACATGCCGATGTCATCCTACTGCTTGGTGCTCGTCTGAACTGGATCCTCCATTTCGGCCAAGCCCCAAAATATCGGCCAGATGTCAAAATCATCCAAGTTGATATCTCCCCTGAGGAGTTGGGTCGGGCAAACTCGATAGGTGAACCGGCAATAAGCATCTTTGGCGACATTGGGCTTGTCATCGACCAATTAAGGGCGGAATTGGGAACCTGGAAGGCGCTGCCTCAACCAACATTCAATGCTGGGGCCACAAATATTCGCAATGATGCCACTGCATCCTATGTTCGCTTGCTTTCCCAATCGGCTGCAAAGAACGAAGCCAAATCGAAAAAGGCCGCCATGAAAGTGACCCCATCAGGAGGCTCGTTGACATACGAGAGAACATACCACATCATCAAGTCGGTTCTCGATCGTCTTTCTCCCCCAGACAATGGTGACATCGTGTATTTGTCAGAAGGTGCAAACACCATGGACATTTCTCGGTCTTCATTTTCTTTAGAACATGCTCGTCAACGTCTGGATGCAGGAACCTGGGGCACGATGGGCGTAGGGCTCGGGTACGCCATCGCGGCCTGGAGTGCACATAACATCCCTCAGCATAGGAAAAAGATCATCTCCCTGGAAGGCGACTCTGCCTTAGGATTTTCCGGCATGGAGATTGAGACCATGGCTCGCCACCGTATGGATATTGTGGTGGTGGTGATGAATAATTCGGGTATCTACAAAGGCGATGCAAGCTCTTCCAAACAATGGAAGGCAATGCAAGACACCATGTCATCTGGTGATGCAGCCACCACCGACAAGCTACAACGAAGTAAAAGCTTACGGTCAACGAGTTTGCTATACGAAACAAGGTATGAGCATCTAGCTGAGATGGTAGGTGGTAGGGGATTTCTCGTCAGAGATGAAAAGCAATTGGAGCATGCGACGAGAGAAGCATTCCTCGAGAAAGAACGAGTTCCCTGTGTGATCAATGTCATTATCGATCCGGGTCTGGATATGCATGCAAGTTTTGGATGGTTGGAAACCAAAGAGAAGCACGGAGGTGGCGAGAGCAAACTATGAGATCAAGTGTGGAGGGATTGAACTGGTATTTCCCGTTGCTGAAGAATCTATTTTGTCTCGGCCAGCCTCGACATCCAAGGGCCATGTCATTGATCTGAGGCAATCCTCCCATTATCATCATTCTTGTAGCAGATTATCCAATGGAACCAGCCAATCGGCCACGTATGACAACTCTGTCCTGATTTGAACGTCCAACCTTGAAGCTCATCATCTGAGACACGACTTCGTAACAAGGCCTTGACCTCATTCGGGGTTCGGGTACGCAGACAGGAGATATATCCATCATAGACCCAGATGAGCGGAACAATGGGCACAAGATATGTGAAGAAGAGATGGCCCAGGGAGTTGCCAAAGTAGAACGGAGTAATAGCCATAGCGAGCGGCCACAATAGGGTAATGGTGATGAAGGAGGACAAGTGTCGAGACTGAAGCTCGAAGATACTAAACCGGAGGACGTCAATTAGTACCACAGCCGGCAGGGGGAGATAATCACATACCAGAACCCATCTGAAGTCTTGACCGTATTCTCCAAAACCTTTACCGCCAGATCGTCATCAAAATGATGAAACGCCAAACTAAACAACCTCATGACTTTTTTCTTTTTCTTTTCCACCCTTCCTCCCGCCACACAATCCAACAACTCACTCGCCTCAGGCGCATCCGTCGCATCCACACTCTTCCTCACATAAGCCACATTATCCGATTTCTTGGTAATAGCTTCCCATGCCGAAACATGGGGATTAATATCAGTAAGGACGAATTGAACTGGATCCTGATCCTGATCCTGATCCTGGTTCTTCCTCTGGCTTTGACGTTGACGTTGACGCTGATCTCGTAACGTTCGATTTAGGTGTTGTTCGATATATGGAGTGGGTCCACCGGCTCCAGATGCGAAATCAACATAGACGTATTCGCCCACTCGTGAGAGACCGAGAACTTGAGTGAGGATTTGTGCGGCGAGGGCAGCGGGTGTGATGCTTTGGATGATGGGGAAGCGATTCGTCCAGCCTAATGTTAGGTAATCTTGGACTTTTTCGCGGAGATACGGTGGGAACCTGTAGGTGGACGGATGGATGAATTGTTGGATTTCTTGTGGAAGAAGGGGCGGGGAGGGGGGAAGGGTATGTATATAGCTTACCATGGTTGGTCGTTGACTTCGAAGAAATGTCTTCTTGAACAGAGAACACGTTCGGCTCCATCGTTGTTGTTCGTGGTGGTTCTGGTGGTGTCTGACCAGCCTGATGTTGAGGTTGATGCCATTCTGTCCTTGGGTGGCCGTGTCGTCGTCAAGCTTATCAGGATAGCTCTGACCTCAAGCTACTAGTAAGCACGCACTTCTGACCTCTCTCACCGGTTGTCAACACAGTAGATGAACTCGTAGAGTCATCATGGAAACATGGTGGGCGATGGATGAAAATCAAAGGTGGTACATACTCAGGTCTTGTGTCTCGTGAAGTTTGGCGGTATTGGTCGACGTCATTTTAATTTGCATGTCGCTAAATAAATATTACGAGTGTCAGCTTACATCTGCATATCAAACTGGACAAATATATAATTTCTCAATATCAATATCAAACTCAGGTTACACATATCTACATAGTACTGTACCTATCGACTCCTCCATCTGATACTCAATCTACCTAATAATCTAGGTACTTACTCACAGTTAACGCAACATACATCCTCGCCTCTCACAAAGCCCCCCCCTCCCTCCACCATGTCCACAATCCTCCACTACACATCCAACCTAGGTTTCCTCCTGCACATCATCTTCGAACTCCCCGCATGTATACAATTCTTCATGTTACCCTCACGACAATTAGGAATCTACACTCCACATGCACATGCACTTATGCGACAATACGCCGTTTTACTCTTTTCATCCGTTCTGATCGCCGGTATCTTTGTCACTCGTCCACCCAGTGAAGTCTCTGCTCAATGTGCGGGTGCTTTGGCGACATATCACGTGGCGCCGGCATTACGATCTATTGCTAGATTACAGAGGCAGATACAGTCGAAACAGGCGGTTTTGATTTCAGAGGCTATGCTGTTTCTCGTGGTTCATTCGGTCTGTGGAGTGTTCTTATTCGATCATATCTGGACCGCTATACAAGTTCCATAGGCCCCAGGCCCCAAGGGGCCTCAAGAAATGGGGAGGTGCGTCCCGACCGAAACCACCTTCTCTTCTCAATCGACATCTTCAGCAACCAATGTCTCTGCCGGACTCTCAGAACCACTGGCTATGGTCTTCCTATGTCTCTTAAACATCATCATTTCCACAGCGATGCCTGGTCCAAATGCACAACCTACAATATGGTCGGTGGTCTGTCCTTCTAAGAGTCGACTCATGACGCTAAAGATGGTCGCGCTCGAGCTGTTGCCATGTGAGATGTACGTCTCATAACTTGCTCGGAGGTGTTCTGGAGTCAGATGCATGACCTTTTCAATCCCCGACATGATGGTCGCTCCACCGGGGTGCAATGCCCAGTCGTAGTCGGATGCTTTGTATTTGCTCTGGTCGACCAGTTCGGGGATCCGACTCACGAGTTCCTCGAAAATGCAAGGAACAGCGTCTGACGTTAGTGCCGGAACTCGTTGTGTGAGGACTACCTTCCAGCCTGGAATCTTTGTCAATGATCGGACACAGGAAGCGAAACAGGAAACTCACCCAAAGGATCTACATCGAACCCCAAATCCTTTTCGGTATTCTCGATGATACGATGATCCCAGTCAAGGAGTTCGAGAACAGGCTCCTCGTCGAAACGGTCGCTGTAACCATTGCCCAGCACTAGAGCAGACGCACAGTCACTGAAGAGGGCAACGCCAATTCTGATATCCTGGTCTTTGTGGATCGATTCCAGCTCGGATCGCACAAAGGAGCTCGAAATCTCACAGGCCAGCACCAAGATCCTGGCAGGTTTCTGACGGAAACTGGAGCCCAGGGCAATATTGGCTGCCGTTCGTAACGCGGCGAGACCTCCTGAACAGCCCACGCCGTGTAGCAGGACTTTCTCGATATTCTGATTTATACCGAGGGCTTTGATCACGTGGTGATCGTAACCTGGATTGGCCGAATTGGTGCATGTGGTCGCAACCACATGAGTGATCTCTGAAATGTCACCGCCCCATTGGTCCAAAGCCTTGCGACAAGCGGCGACAGAGAGTTTCACTCCATGGTCGAGGAATAGTTCTGATAGTTCGGCGATGTTGGGAGGCTCAGGGCGATTGACAATCGGGTGGTCTATCGTGCCAATGGCAGAGCGTGTATCAATCCCCGTGTATTCATTGATGAAGAGCACTTTCTCGAGTCTCCAGTGGTTTGTCAGTACTTGTGTGATTCACGGGGTCGGTCCTCTGGGAGCCAATTAAACTTACGCTGGAGTGCTAGGATAATGCCGACGAGCAAGAGTTGCCAATTCTTCTGGCTTGAGCTCAAAAGGAGGGTATTCGACTCCTATCCCATGTACATGCAAATCTGGTCTCTGGTATGGCGGGGTGACCTTTTTCAGATCTGAACGGAGGGACATGTCTTGACAGAAGAGAAACACCACATGAAAATAACAAGGTCAAAATTAATGTGTCCAGATAGAGGAGTATAGCAAGCGATTGATTTAATCAGGTTCAGTAATGCTGTGCTTTGCCGTGCTGGCTGTACTTTGCTTGACTGAAGAATGAATGATGATGATGATGATGTTGGCTTGGGCGCATGGGAGATGAAACGCTGCCGAGGTGCTTGGGGTTAGTGTAGGTGGTTGTCAGTGTCAGCGTCGCCGTCAGTCAATCAGTCTTTCTGTTGGGATTCGCCTGTGGTGCTGAACAACGAGGGTGAAACGGGTAGCCAGTTAGAGATTCAGCTAGAAAGCGATCGTGGTAATGAAGGGCTTGGATAGATTGGAACAGATGGTCTCTCACCATAAAGTGGTCAGGTCTTGCGACAAAGCACGATCTAAAGGTGTCGACGAGTATGTCAAGCGGATGGATGTGGTGCCATGGCCGATCTGTACTCGTACGCACATGCTGACTCTTGACGTAGTATATCGCCAGTGGCCCGGGGATTTCCTGGACCCAAATGTGACCCCTCGACCCCCGCAGGTTTCGCAGTCGAGTAATTGTTGGGGTGCGAGATTACGTTGCATGGTAAGATGTAGCCGGAAGATCCACGAATCATAGACACGGAGATTCCAATCCCAATACCCAGAGACTGATAGTGGGGGGGAAGGAGGGATCCCTAGGGGCTCTTTAGGTGTGGTTAGGGCGCCGCGGGCTAGCCTTCGACTTGTTTTGGGGGGTGACTTGGGGCACTAGCCTCCCTAATCAGTCATTCTAAGTAAGGAAAGGACGCTTACCACTTGCTCAAAGAACACTCTCTATCTCTCCATCGTACGTAAGGTACTCTGTTGCATATTGCCACCTCACCCAACCCACATCTCTCATCCTCTCTGTCCTACACTTCAGATAAATCCTCGTCCAGTACCCCATAAATGCATCTTGAGCACTTCAATCGCCTGGAGCCATCATGACCCAATAATCCCCAAACGTGCAAGGCGGAATGCATCCAACAATGGCTTGATCCTTGGGAAGGACTTGGCCTATTCCAAGCACAATGATCACCTCATCCTTCCTGTGGACGGGGGCATTGGCAGCTTTTGTCTTTCTGGTCTACTTCTCTCAGGCCCGGACAAGAGTACATCGGGATGGTAAGAAGTTGAGGTAGGTCTTGACATTCTCAGAAGCCCTATTCCCCACGGTGACCTGACCTAACCACCATCATCAGACGACCACCCAATACTCTTCCCCTCCTAGGCAATGCCATTCACTTTCTCAAACCACGACACCAACTTTTCTCTTGGTTCGTCAAATGCCAGAAGCTCTTCGGCCATGAGACCTTTGAGATCTCCGTCCCTTCTCTCCCTCCTGGGGTCGTCATCAACAGTCCAGACAATCTCGAATATGTCTTGAAGAACGAAGCCAACATCACAAAAGGCGACTTCTTCACCGATCGATCATGGGATCTTTTTGGTACAGCAACACCACCCCACCGATCTGCTTCCATCCACAACCGTATGACTAACTTTAGAAAATCAAGGATATGGCATCATTAATGCCACGGGGGATTTGTGGAAAGCCCAGCGTAAAGCAGGTCTAAAGTTCTTTGGTGGTGCCACCCTAGACTCTATGATCGAGGATGTCCTTCCAGAAGTCTATCACTCCGATTCAGGGATGCAAAGACTGCTTTCCCAGGCTGCTGAGGACAACACTGTCGTCGATCTGCAGAAACTCTTTCTCGACTTGACCACGACCGTTGTGGGTTATATGGCGTATGATGTGAGTATTCATTTGCTCCCTTCAACTCTCACCTCCGTCATATCGAGAGCTAATTAACACCAGCTCTAAGATGGAAATACCACCCGACCACCCCTTCAGCGTGGCATTCGACCATGCCTCTAACAACATCGGCCTGCGTTTTCAAAACCCTCTTTGGAGACTCACCGAGATCTTCACCGGGGGGGCCTTCCGTGCCTCACTCCGAGAAGTCAAGCAATTCGGACGACACATCATACTCAACGCACGCAAAAGACGAGCTCGCACAGCATTCGAAAGCCTGATCACAGAGGCGGACGGAGGTCCTCCTGGCGATGGTCTTGGTTCAGGATTTGGTACCCTCATTGACAGCTTGATTGAGAGCTTTCCCAACCCGACAATCGTGGCCGATGCAGCATTGAACTTTCTCAGCGCTGGCCGTGATACAACCGCCCAGAGTCTGACATGGACCATGTACGCACTGTTGCGCAATCCAGAAATTCTACCTCAACTTCACACCGAAATCGACAAAGTCTTCGATCCTTTCCAAACTCCTCCTTCCTCTCCGTCGTCCGAACATATTCCCCATGTCGAGCAATCTGCGCCTGACTCCACAACTATCGAAGACGATTTAATAACGACCCCACCCGCCATCACAATGTCTCATCTTCAACCTGCCTCTCTCCCCACTTTATATTCCATCTTCTATGAATCTCTCCGCCTGTACCCACCAATACCCTTCGAAATCAAACAGACCCTTGCCCCATTGACTCTCCCCGACGGAACCTTTCTTCCCAAGGATGCCGTTGTCGTCTGGTGTATCTGGGCACTAAACCGGTCCACATTGACCTTTGGACCCGACGCCGAATCGTTCCGCCCCGGACGCTGGCTCGATGATTCAGGAAAACGACTTGTTAGAAGATCCGAGGCTGAGTTCCCAGTCTTCAACGGCGGGCCGCGTGCCTGCTTGGGTAAGAAGATGGCAGAAGTTATGGTATGTTGGGTTCTGGGCACCGTTCTGGCAGAGTTTGAATTTGAGCTTGAGGACGAACTCGAGAGGGAGGCAGATAAGGATCAGTCTGCGACGAATCGTACGAATGGTCAAGAGAGGACCAGCGCAAATAGTCTGACCTTGCCCATGTTGGATGGCTTACCGGTTCGAGTGCGCCGGCGTCATTGAGATATGATCTAGAACCGGTCTGAGAAAAAGACAACTTAATGCTATGGTCACGTTGTGCAGGTCTCTAGAGAACAAGAGAAGAAAATGGATGCAATGCAATCATGAGGAAAGACTGGTTTGATAGGGTTCGAACGATACAAGGAGCTTCTCACTTGGAAGGAAGATGACTATAAGTACTTAGTTCAGGACCACCTATGGAGACATTGCGATAGAGACATCTAGTTGAGCAAGATCCCTTCACTTGTCTCACTCCTTGTTCTACAGTGACTTCCTAAGTATGTCATGGCTAGTTGGTTGGTAGGTACAAAGCAAGGAACTCCAATCGCAATGATGTAAAGTTACGTTAAAGTAGACCATGTCCATGTCCATGTTACGTTCCTGTTCATGTCCATGTCCATGTCCAAACGCCTATCATCATACCTCTTCATCAACGTCATGGTCAGCCACACTCTCATAAGCCATGCCTCTCGTTCTACTCCCACCACCTCTCAACCTCAACGGTACATCGTACAGACGTGTATAATCGACAATCTCACCACCAAGATACCCCTCGCCATTATTTCTCTTCCCAAACAACGGGGCCGGATCCATCCAGAAATCGCGACAATTGCCAATACAACCGCGAGAGAACGGGTTTCTATTGCGGGACTGCAACGTCCCCTGGGATGCATCTGACGCAGTGGCCAAAAACGCATCTAGACCAATCAACTTCTTCCACCGCGTGAGACATCCATCTGGTCGGCGAGGGATGGGGTCGATTCGTGTAGATGCGGCGGCTGTGTCGTTGAGGGAAGTAGTTGCTGATGTTGCGCCTTGGGTGATTTGATGGCGGTGTTGGGGGAGAATAGGACGTGGTGAAGATGAATTTTCGTGACGTTTCATGTTTTCATACGTCGTTTGGTTTTTGGATATTTGTACAGACTGAACCACGATCAACATGGTGACCCAGATCAGTTGCAGACACGCCCACACTGTTAAGGCGACGGTCCAGGGATCGCGGAGGACGAAGCTGCAGATCGATGGGGTCAGGATGTTGCATTGGGCGGCCACTTCGTCTGCAGGTGCGGGAAGGAGGGGGAGGTAGCTGAGTACCAGGCGCACGTAGACGATGATTCCAACCTCGAGACTGAGGATGTAGATGTAAAAGTGCCGGAGGTTGTTGTTTCCCACACAGTTGTGGATCCATGGACAATGGTGGTCCTGTTTCGCCACGCAACGATTGCATCTTCGGCAGTGTTTGGATCTTAGAGGTTTGCGGACCATGCACTGCACGCAGAAATTGTCTTCGTCGAATTTCCAGAGGGAGAATAGCTCTTCGATGACAGCGCGTTGTTGGTTCCGAGATGCCAGTTTCGGTACATACCCTGGGTCGGAGTGCATGGCTGTAAAATAGAAATATGAGGTGCTTGCAAACGCCAGGGCGAAAATGAGGGATGAGAAAGGACTTGTCGAGAATGTGGTTGGTAGGATCGAAGTCACAAAGTCGAAGCCGATCCAGAACAGAGTGGCAGCGAATATGCCTGCCAAGTAAGGAGTCTTGTGAATGACATGAAAGTCGGGAGGCCCAAGCCTGGCAATCCGTTGAGCAAGGTATTGCAGTCCCAAGCATACAACCAAGAAGACCGGTCCTCCAATGTAGATTTCGAAATGCGTGATAAGGTACAAGCCAATCGGCAGGATTAGAAAGGGGTATAAGAAGAAAAACTTGGACATTTTCGAGCGGTCGCGCACAACGGTGTGTAGATTCAGTGGGAGAGTTTTGATGTTGCCAGTCGCATCATATCCGTGATCGGCTAGGGCACGTATATACGGTCTTTTGGTGCTCATTTCTTCGGCACATACGGCGGGAGTCTTGCCTTCGTTCGTTTTGGCGAATCTATCGGCGCCATATTCAATGATTTTGTCCAAGCAGGGCTTCGAGCCTTTAACCAGCGCCCAGTGCAGTGGAGTATATCCGTTGTCATCTGCCGCATTGACATTGGCTCCCCAACGTAGAAGTAAGTCGACACAAGCTGACCATCCTTTGTACCCAGCCCACATCAGGCTGGTATGTCCTTGGGGATCGGGGATGTCCACGGGAATGTTCTGCTGAAGGAGGAGGATTAGGAGCAAGGCGTTTCCGTCAATGGTCGCTAGATGAAGAATGTTGTAACCTTGGCCATCTGTCAGTAAAGGGTCGGCGCCGTTTTGCAACAGAAGATGAACGATGTAGAAGTGGCATCGTTGCGCCGCCCACATCGCTGCCGTGGCATTGGACTCTCCTCCTTTGACGTTGACGTCTGCACCTTGTTCGACCAAGTATTTGCAGACCAAGTATTGGTTGTTGATAGCAGCCCAATGTAAAGGAGTGATCCCGTCTTCATCTTTATGTTTTGCATCATATTTCCCAGACTGGAACATTTTCTGGATGTGTTCGAGAGCGCCGATTCTTGCGCATTGCATGATATCCTCCTCTAGAGGTATCTGGGTGGCTTCCGCTTGACCATTCTGCATTGGCCCGAGTTCGACATCCTCTGAGGTCAGCTGGGGTGAGGCAACATTGGCTTTCGATGTGGGAGGGTGGGAAGGTCTTTGGAGTTCAGTCGAAGACATGGTGGAGAGGTGATCTGGGCTTCGATGATCATGAAAAGAAGCATGCCGCTGAAAGGAACATGACACAGGGATGGGCCCAAAATTTGTGGAATTCGAGGGACCGGAGAAAATGGTCACAGGCACCTCCTAGGCTCCTCTCGTAACTCCTGGGATTTTGTTTAAGTTGCGTTGCGATCCTTCAGGAAGGTTGGTTGCACAGCCGCAAGTAATCGTAGGCTCTAAGGAGCCCAGTAGTGAGCGTGCGCCTGCAGAATCCCCTGTCAACCGTGACAGCCTGGCGCAGATGACAAAAGTTCGAGGCTGCTTTACACCTTTGGGCCACGTAAGGGTTTGTTTGTTTGGAGATATCCCTAGCGACTTGAGCTAACGATTAATGGGTGAAAAACCAGCATTCTAGCTGACACTAAAATACTAGGGCAATCACCTCCGTATTCGCACCTATATAGTCACGTGAATTTCTCCGCCAAGGCTCTGCTAGCGTCAATTCCTGAATTGAACTCGAAGCTCCTTCAATCTTCAACTCCCGATTCTCAAAGCATCTACATTCGATCAATCTCCCCTCCTCCTCCACTCCATCTCATCGCTCCTCTGCTTCTCGGAAGGCTTTTGTTCTAGCTTCACGAGTAGGCAAGATGATGTCAAGAAACCTTCTGCGCCAATCCGGCCGCCTTGCCGGTGCTGTCACGGCCTCCGGTAGAATAGCTTCGGTAAGCTCCATTTCCTGCTCAACCTATTCAAAAGAGCTTCAAACCACCTCGCAAGCACCTGCATGAGCTGCAAGAATCCTCTTCGAAGCTCCAACAGTGATCTAGAGGCCTTGAAAACCCTTATCCAACGTGACCAGACCACTGATCAAATATTTTTCCAGACCCGCGTGGTTGCCCCCTTCAACGCGGCCACCAAACAGATCCGATCATACGCCGCCGATGCCAAAGCCTCCCCCACTGAAGTTTCCTCAATCCTCGAGCAGAGAATCCGTGGTGTTCAGGAAGAAGCTGGTCTTGCCGAAACTGGCCGTGTCTTGTCCGTCGGTGACGGTATCGCCCGTGTCCATGGTTTGAGCAATGTCCAAGCCGAAGAGTTGGTTGAGTTCTCTTCTGGTGTCAAGGGAATGTGCATGAACTTGGAAGCTGGCCAAGTCGGTGTTGTGCTCTTCGGTTCCGATCGTTTGGTCAAGGAAGGTGAGACTGTCAAGCGTACTGGCCAGATTGTGAGTATACCCTTGGAGCTACCACATTATTCGATATACGACTAATAACATCTAGGTCGATGTCCCCGTCGGCGAGGCCATGCTTGGTCGTGTCGTTGATGCTCTCGGTAACCCCATCGATGGAAAGGGTCCCATCAAGACCGATAAGCGATCCCGAGCTCAACTTAAGGCCCCTGGTATCCTTCCCCGACGATCCGTCAACCAACCTGTACAGACTGGTCTCAAATCTGTCGACGCCATGGTACCCATTGGTCGTGGCCAGCGTGAGTTGATCATTGGTGATCGTCAAACCGGAAAGACTGCCGTCGCTCTTGATGCTATGCTCAACCAAAAGAGATGGAACAGCAGCAACGATGAGACCAAGAAACTCTACTGCGTCTATGTTGCCGTTGGACAAAAGCGATCCACTGTTGCCCAGCTCGTCAAGACCCTTGAGGAGAATGATGCTATGCGTTATTCCATCGTCGTTGCTGCCACTGCTTCTGAGGCCGCTCCTCTCCAATACATTGCTCCTTTCACCGGTATGTTGACCTTGAAATACTTCTCATCTGCTAACTTCTTCTGTAGGCACTGCTTTGGGGGAGCACTTCCGTGACAACGGCAAGCATGCCTTAATTATTTATGACGATCTTACGAAACAAGTAAATTTTGTCCATATCACTGTTTTCTTGTATTACAATACTGACTACCGACGCAGGCCGTGGCATACCGTCAGATGTCACTCCTATTGAGACGACCACCTGGTCGTGAGGCCTACCCGGGTGATGTGTTTTATCTTCACTCTCGATTGTTGGAACGTGCTGCCAAGTTGAACGACAAGCATGGAGGTGGATCTTTGACGGCTCTACCCGTCATTGAGACTCAGGGTGGTGATGTGTCTGCTTATATTCCCACCAACGTCATTTCCATCACCGATGGCCAGATCTTTTTGGAAGCCGAACTTTTCTACAAGGGTGTCCGACCTGCCATCAACGTCGGTCTTTCCGTCTCTCGTGTCGGCTCCGCTGCTCAGCTCAAGGCCATGAAGCAGGTCGCTGGTTCCCTGAAACTCTTCTTGGCCCAATACCGAGAAGTCGCAGCTTTCGCCCAATTCGGCTCTGATTTGGATGCTGCCACTAAGCAAACCTTGAACCGTGGTGAACGTCTGACCGAGCTGCTCAAGCAGAAGCAATACTCACCTATGGCTGTCAACGAAATGGTTCCTCTGATCTACGCTGGTGTCAACGGTCACTTGGACAGTGTGCCCGTCGCCAAGATTCTGCAGTGGGAGTCTGATTTCCTCGCCCACCTCAAGTCTGACCAGCAAGAGCTGTTGGCCAGAATCGATAAGGAAGGTCAGCTCAGCAAGGATCTCGAGGCTCAATTGAAGGATGTGGTTGTCTCTTTCACCAAGACCTTCACCTCATAGGTATGCTAGCTCGTACTCTAGGTATTATCTATCATACTGACCGAGACAGACGTGGAGAAGTTCCAAAAAAGAATCGCTTGTACAAATCTCCGGCTTGATTGAAGATGGACTTCGAATGCTCCCCTAGCGACATCTACAGAGCGATGCTGCCAACATGTGCAAGATGGGCCTGCGGAGTAGTTTAGGAAGTGTCGTTGTGTATTTAGATACATCCTCCCAATCCTCAATCAATTTCATATGTTACTGATGTGCATGTGGTGCTATCTTGATGTTGTGGACGCCTAAGTCAAGTAGAGAAGTCGATGGGAAAGGCTGAAGCCCTAAGCAGTCTGGAGAGATGGCTGGCATGGTCCTATCCCAATCATTTCGGGTGAGCATTAACTCGACCAGCGGAAAATGTCTCTCAAATGCATAGGTCTGTGCATGCAACTTGATTCGATCATGAGGTGCCTCGTGACAACACCGCTCTTCAATTTTGATATCGACACATTCCTGGCCCACCACAGCAATCGTTATCTTGATTGTTCCGAGACAAAATACCCGATAGAAACCCCGGCGTTTTCCTGGAGTATAACTAACCCTACAACCACCAGAGTCCCTCTAGACACTCGAATGGCCGCCTCCATCTCATCATTCAAGCAGCATATACACTCATGTAAGTCGCTTAGAATTGGGATCATTGAGGCAAACATGTCTTGGCGGCTCAAGTGTTGGCAAACAATTGGCGACTTGTGGAACTGATTTATTACTTGGTTCACGCCGATGATATCTAGATCCTTACCCCTGTCTTCTGCAGAAGGAGCTGAGTTGCTAGGCAGATCTCATTGGCAGTCGACACGCAGTACGGCTCTAGGTGTCACACCGGTCCTAAAGCGAGGTCTGAATTACCACTTTTCACCACGGGTTCCTGCGGCTGAATCATGTCTCTCGCCGTACCAATCATGGAGGATCGAAACTGGCCCAATAACGTTGGAGAGAGAGAAAATTGTATTTTACCTGCAGCAGTCGTGTCCACCGATGACAGGCCAGACAGGGTTCGGTTGTTTGGTACTTGCTCCATGGGATGTAGATATCCTCCAACGATGTGGACATCCTCCAGCAGCTGGCCGCGAATTTCCTTAGGCAGACGCCATTACCATGTTGTTCGAGGAAAATACAGCAACTCGTCAAGCCCATGTTTGACAGTATTGACCTTCAAAATGTAGCATAAGTGGACGCCTTCACGAGCTCATCCAGCACAAGATCGACAAGTCTTTCTCTTCTCGATCCTTGCCTTTTTTCGCTAGGACTAAAGCTCCGGGAAACACAATCAAGGCTAGTCTATTCTCATGGCTTCCTGGGGCATTCACACTCCCACCTCGGGCTTTTCAGGGAGGCAAGGAAGAGGAAGCAGCTGGCGTGGAGGAAGGGGAGGGGACAGAGGAGTACGCGGCAGGGGTTCAACAGAACAACGACCGTGTCGACACTTTTCGACTGGGCGGTGCAGATATGGCTCAGACTGCCATTTCTCTCACGACCTTTCCGCAGACAACAATGGTGAGCGTTGGAGGCAAGAGCGATCAGAACGGCCTGAAGAATCTGTTGAACAAATGAAGGCTAAAGATAACTACCTGTCTTGGAAAAGGATCCTCAAGTCTCCATATCGAATATATGACGAGACTTCCATGTCAGCCCTATGGAACGGGGCACTCACCATATTGAACGGAGATGAACGAGAGTGGAAACAAATGGTCCCGAGGGACCTGGATAACGAAGAATATTTTGGTCGTGATCATATGAGGCAGTTGATGAGCACACGAGTACAATCCGGCGCCTTTGACTCATTCCTTCGACAAATACAACCATTCCTCCTGGTTATAACACACTCCTCTTTCCTCGACTGTCTCTCTGTCGACACCTTCGTCGGCGGGCTATACAACTTCATTGGGGGCACAAATGGCACACGGGCAGTCCCTTTCTTCCAGCATCTTTGTGAGAACTTGGTCCTCGCTCATGTTGAGGAGACCTCTCTGACTGGACCTGCAACCATCGAAACAACCTTGATCGCGGCATCGATCACCCTCCGCGAACTTCTGAGAAGAGAGTCAAGGGCTAGATTCAATGATGACCTCGAAGGTCTCATCGGCTCCATAGAGAATGCGGTCCATCTGATCAATGGAGACGGTCCATCCCACATGACAGCCCTGGTCACGAGCCATATTAGAGAAATGCGTGCGATGATAGCTCGTGCGAGAGGCTTGTTGGCCCCGGAGCAAGAACCACAGGAAGCACATGCCGGGATCATGGCTACGTCAAGATATCCTCGTGTCATGGACATGCCGCGAGACCGTCACGACAACGATAAGGCAGATATCATGAAAATCAAGATTTTTCCAACTCGTGAGGAAATTGTGACTGACGAACCTGACTTCTTACCGTCGACCGACCGAGACGAACCTTCCTTTCTTGCTGATGAAGGTGTGCGCCACATTGACACACATTTCCGCCTCCTTCGTTATGACACGTTCGGTCAACTGAAGGACCTGCTCGGAGGTGTCGCGGATGCGGTGAAGCAAAATCCGAATCTCCCAAAAGTCGACTTGGGTGATTTCAGAGCCAACAAGTACGCCAACGCCTGTATCAGCTACGTTGGTTTTGACAGTCGACAGGGTCTCAGTATGAGCGTCACCTTCACGCAACCACTCATAATGTTTAAAATGCCCGCCTCCGAGAAGATCAAATGGTGGAAGGAATCCAGACGGCTCACTGATGGGGTCCTCCTATCATTTATTTCCTTTCAGGGTGGTGAGCTTCATCCTCTATTCTTCGTCGCGACTGAGACAAAGACAGAGACAAACAAAGACCGCCGCGAAAAGAACAGAGATGATCAAATCACGATCACTGCCAAGCTGGTAGATCACGATGTCGTGAACGTAGAGTCTGCTGTTCGACTCAGCTACGAAAAGGTCAAAGGGTTGCTGATAGAATACCCTGGGGTCTTGCCAGCCACATTTGTAACAATCCTCGAGAATTTGCAAGACATGCAACGACACAGCAGATTGCCTTTCTGCCAATGGATCCTCCCCGGAAAATTAAACGATGCTGGTGGTGCTGCAGAAGTGCATATTCCACCGCCACTCTACTCTCGGGTCCCCGGATTCCGTTTCTCGCTGGAATCTTTGCTCAAGGAAGGCGAACCTCGTGACCCTGGCATCTTTATCGATCCGTTTTCATCAGCAAATGATGCCGACCTTCTCAGTGAGATGGAACGTCGAAGGAATCTGGATCGAGGGCAGTGTCAAGCATTGCTTCAGGCCCTGATTCGAGTATATGTGCTCACCCAAGGGCCGCCCGGGACTGGCAAGTCTTTCCTAGGCATTCAGCTCATGAAAGTCCTGATGCATTGTAAAAAGACAACTGAGTTAGGACCCGTTCTCAGGACGACAAATCGCATCAATGTTCTCCTTACTCGTGCTCAGCACGGCATGTACCTCATTGGTAATGTGGAAACCTATTCGAACATACCAATGTGGCAAAAGGTCATAGAAATGCTCCGGTCTTCTGACTCTCTCGGCGGCTCACTGGGACTTTGCTGCCCGAGGCATCAAGATACAGCCATCCAAGTCTCGGAGCCCGACGACTTTCCAAGGCTCAGTCCTGAAGGAGTTTGCCGATTAGCCTGCATCTGGCGCCTACCCGACCGTGGTCACATGTGCCAGGCCAGGTGTCACTCAGAAAGCATGCACGATGTCTTCGCTTGTCCACAGCCTTGTCGACTCCTCTTTGATCCTTGTAAGCATCCATGCCAGAAGCAAACTTGTGGAGAGGATCGCGGAAAGTGTTGTATAAAGGTGAACGGTGTCCAGCTTCCTTGTGGCCATGTCAAGGATAACGTCTTGTGCCACATTTCCCAAAATCCCACGTCAGTTGTTTGCAACGTCCTGGTCGAAAAGACAGTCCCTGGCTGTAATCACACTGTCGAGGTGGCTTGTAATGTGGACGTCGCTGTGGATCACTCCCTATGTTCAACGCCTTGTGAAAAATTCCTTTCGTGCGGTCACCCTTGCCCCGGCACTTGTGGGAAGTTCAATACCAAGACAGAAACTATCTACAATTTCTCACCAGAAATGCCGAAAACTATGTGGAAGGGCATTTGGAGCATGCAATCACATCTGTCGCAAGCCATGCCATGATGGAACCGATTGCGGTCTTTGTGTCTCTCCTTGCGAAGTCCGGTGTCAACATTCTCGGTGTAAGCTAGTCTGCCACGAAGCATGTGCTCCATGTATCGAACCATGCACGTGGTCGTGCGAACACCAGGGAGCTTGCACCATGCCCTGTTCTGCTCCCTGTAACAGGCTACCTTAACAGGCTACCTTGCGACCAGCGTTGTACCAAAAATCTTCGCTGCGGCCATCAGTGCCCAGGCTTTTGTGGCGAGACTTGCCCTGACCAGTACTGTCACCAGTGTTCGATGAAACAGGATGCTCGAGTGGATCTGCTCGAGTTGAAGACATATGCCGAGGTCGATGTTGATGAACTCCCCGTGGTTGTTCTTGGATGTCGTCACTTCTTCACAGCAGAAAGTCTTGATGGCCTTTTGGTCATGAGTGAGGTGTATGCTGTGGACCACTGTGGCCGGTTTACAGGGCTCGCAGACATCACTGGCGCCTTTGCTGGCGGCGTTCCTCGATGTCCAGATTGCAAATGTCCAGTCAGACAGTACGTGACGCAAAGATACAATCGGGTCATCAACCGTGCTGTTGCTGATGAGATGTCGAGAATTTCCCTTCTTTTCTCCCCCTCAAGGTAGTAATGAGTAGAGCTTTCTTCCTAGAGTACACTTACCACCTTCCCGGACCTACATCACACCTTCCTAGAGCTGGTCTTACCTTCCTGCAGCTACACATCCCACCTTTCTAGACTCGTTACAGGCTACGTGAGCACGTGACACCACGTGATGAGGTATAGACGGCAGGAACCCCTCGTACTGGATATATCCTCTTCCTCCTCCTCCTCCTCTTCTTTCTCTTCTTCTTTCTCCTCCTCCTCTTCTTTCTCTTCTTCTTTCTCCTCCTCCTCTTCTTTCTCCTCCTCCTCTTCTTTCTCCTCCTCCTCTTCTTTCTCCTCCTCCTCTTCTTTCTCCTCCTCCTCTTCTTTCTCCTCCTCCTCCTCCTCCTCCTCCTCCTCCTTTTCCTCTCTATTTCTCTTTAGCAAGCAACCCAGAAGATCAACAACAACACCTACATAGCTATTGTAGCTAGCCAATCCCAGTCATTGAGACTGTAGATCCTTTATCTCTCTTTCCTGCTGTCCTGAGCCCTCCGGCGTGTCTGTAGCAGTCTCGCTACATGACAATGGCACTCGTCGGCGACCTCGTCAACGACCTAACCTAGACAAATCATAATATCAAGGGTCCAGAGTTGTCCGTCAACCAAGTCTTCTACTCTATTCTCCCTTCAAAGCCAGAATTTGATCAAATCTGTGCCGAGAATCCGCTAAAATTCGCCCCCGGCATGCTCTCCGTCCTTGAGTCACCCTCACCGCCCCAGTTCGCCTTCTTCGAGTCTCCTCCTACGCTTGACTCGGATGAAGATCTCTGGGCTGTCTATATTGTCTTGCTCATCTTGAGAGATGGCACGATCCAACAGAAACTTGTCTATACTGGCTCTGGCACCGACTCAATCGACGGTGCGGATGCTAGGCTTGAGGTCTATTCAACTAGAGACTCACCAAAGCTGCCAAGCCGTGTTAGAGCCGCCTTTGACAAAGGTGCCAGACTCCACCATGTTGGTCTGCTCTGCTGGTCTCCATTGCCACCAGTATCGCTGGTGCCCCGTGCCCGAGCACGTTTTCTGGCCGTCGAGGCTCTTTTTACCACTATCTTCTCCTCCAGTCAACATACCACACCATCTAACCAGATCCGAATGATTATCCTTCGACCTAAGTAGAACCGGTCCCACGCGGATTATGGTGGATTAACTTCATATTATCCTACGGAGCGCCCTAGAGAGAAGTGCTATATGGAGGGTGCCTTGGAGAGAGTGCCCTAGAGAGAAGTGCTACATGGAGGGTGCCAGGGAGAGAGTGCCCTGGAGAGAGGTGCTATATGGAGGGTGCTCTGGAGAGAGTGCCCTGGAGAGAGTGCCCTGGAGAGAGTGCCCTGGAGAGGGTGCACTGGAGGCTAGAGAGAGTGTATAGAAGTGATTTCTAGAGCTCTGTAGGCGACTTAGCGTTAGTTGCAGCTGCTACTCGCTACGTATATTTTACTAACATCTTCTAAAGTGTGTAATGGGTGAATGGTTCCGCGACAATGGGAAGCACGCGCTTTTCAAGCTGCCATTCCTGAATGCCGACAAGCTACACGTGGCGGTTGAGGAGAGTCTCAAGATACTGGGAGAGGGATGGTATGAAAGTGTGTCAGCGGAAGAGCTCACTGCCATTAAGCAGGCGACGTTAAGTGGACGGAGTGGCATTGCGACTCATTCTGGCCACTGGTATAACTGTGTCAATGGACATCCGGTACGCATGTTTCCTTTATCCCCGACCTCCTTTCGTCTTGATTTATCTTAGACCTACCCTTATCCCGACATTGAAGGAGGCATTTCACTGATTTAGCATCCATCCAGTTCGCGATCGGAGAATGTGGTATGCCAATGGAACAAGCTCGCTGTCCTGAATGCGGAGCCCCTATTGGAGGATCACATCATCAAGCTGTTGATGGTGTCACGCGCGCTGTAGACATGGAGTCGTGACATATTGACATATGGACTGAGGTTAGATGTGATGGATGAGATTGGTCAGGGGCTTGGTTGAATCACTCGACGGTGGAAAGGAATTTTGAATGGTCACGAGCTGTGCATTTTCGATGGAGGAGGAACGAGTACAGGTCTGGAACATGATCATCAGGGGATGTTCTCCTCTGGGAGAAAGTTAGGAATGATAGTCTCACTGTTGATCTGAACCTTTATATTCTCTTGGTAACCGTCCACCCCTGTTTTATGTGGCCTTGTCTGTATCAAACAATGTCTTGGCACCAATGTAGCGAGGCGAGGCTGAACGACCTTTGACCAATCAGACGGCATTCCAGATTCTCGATTATTTCTCCAACTTTCGCATGCCAGCCTTGTGAGTCAAGAATCAAGATATCAAGAAACAAATCATCTTTCCTCTGCTTGCTACAGTCACCTGTACCTATAGCATTCCTCTATCTGTCAGCCCGATCTGTACCATCTTTTCCCAGCCGCAAGGCCATTATTCGAAAATACTGATCAGGTCGTTCCTGTTGCGCCCTCCTCAGTGGAGACGGCTACCTCGTTTCAACATGGCTTTCAATGCTGCTTCTCACAACATCAGTAAACCTGCTCCACCCACCACTATGTCAAAATGGTACTGACTCATTCTCTGCAGCCGGTAGCCCGACTGGCTCTCCCTCCGGTCCTCCTCCACCTGTGTCCTCCGAAACCACCTCCAAAATCAACGAGGGAGCCAAGAAGGATTCTCTCGGTCAGAATGTGCCTGGCACGGACAAGTTGAACAACAACCAGGGACAGACTGTCATGGGCGAAGCAGGAAAAGAAAAGACTGCCAAAGAAAGTATGCAAGATACCCGCTGATCGCAGTATTGACTGGGATCACTTTGAAATTGCACTGCAAGATATGACTCACAAGAGATCAAGTACCGGATCGCCAGACATGTGGTGTATGACTGGGAAAGTGACTCAAGCTCTTATTAGTGACCATACTTGTAGACAGCCCTTCGTTTACACAATCAAATTCCATATCCTTCCCCCCATGCTGCTCTGTCGTAGAGCAATTCCATTCTGACCATCATGTCTACCGCAGTTGAGAAGGATCGCAAAAAGGCTGAGAAACTCGCAAAGTTCCAAGAGAAACAGTCCAGAAAACAAGCACCCGCTACCAGCGAAGCAAAAGCGCCAAAGGATAAGAAGATCAAGAAACCTGCGGCGGTCGACGCATATGAGCCACAGAAGATCGAGGCCGATCGCTATGAGTGGTGGGAGAGCAAGGGCTTCTTCAAACCCCAATTCACAAAAGATGGAAAGATCAAACCAGAAGGCAAATTTGTCATTCCGATTCCACCACCCAACGTCACTGGTTCACTTCACATGGGCCACGCTCTCACCAATGCCCTTCAAGACACCATGATTCGACATGCCAGAATGCAGGGTAAGACAACAGCTTGGATTCCTGGTTGTGACCATGCCGGCATTGCCACCCAGAGTGTTGTCGAGAAAATGGTCTACAAGACGGAGGGCAAGACACGTCATGACCTAGGAAGAGAAGGTCTCCTCGAAAGAATCTGGACCTGGAAAGAGAAATACCATGGAAACATTACCAATCAACTCAAACGATTGGGAGGTTCAATGGATTGGTCGAGAGAAGCCTTCACCATGGATGACAACCTGTCCCTTGCTGTCCAAAAGACATTCATCGATCTATTTGAAGAAGGCACCATCTACAGAGCCAACCGCCTCGTGAATTGGTGCTCAGCCTTGAGTACCTCTCTATCGAATCTCGAGGTCGACAATAAAGAGCTGGCCGGACGCACCAAGCTGAAGGTTCCCGGCTACGACAAGATGATTGAGTTCGGTGTCCTCACCTACTTCAAGTACCCCATCGACAATGGTGATGCCGCCACCAAGACCTCGACATCTCCTGACCGGTACAAGAACCACGAATTCATCGAGATCGCCACCACCCGTCCTGAGACCATGCTCGGTGATACCGCTATTGCCGTCCACCCCGATGATCAACGATACAAGAGCCTTGTGGGCAAGTACGCCATCCACCCCTTCCTGCCAAATCGGAAAATCATCATTATTGCAGATGAGGAGGTTGAGCAGGATTTCGGTACTGGAGCAGTCAAGATCACCCCTGCGCACGATCCCAGCGATTTCACAAAGGGAAAGAAGCACAACCTAGAGTTCATCAACATTCTCAACGATGATGGTACTTTGAACGAGAACGCCGGTTCTTATGCCGGCCAAAAACGTTTCGATGTGCGTTACGCTGTGATCAATGACCTGAAAGCCCTTGGCCTCTATTCCAAGCAGGAGGACAATGCCATGACAATCCCCATGTGCCAACGTAGCAAGGATGTGGTCGAACCCGTTCTGAAGCCTCAATGGTGGATGAAGATGACTGAAATGGCTCAAGAGGCCGACAAAGCTGTGCTGGATGGCAGAATTAAGATCAAACCTGAGAGTGAATCCCGTCGATATCACTCTTGGATGCAAAATATCCAAGATTGGTGCATTTCGCGCCAGCTCTGGTGGGGACATCGGGCTCCGGCCTACTTCATCCAACTCGAAGACGGCTCCAGCGATGATGCGGATGGAAAATACTGGGTCGCTGCGGCCGACGAGAAAGAAGCACAGTCCAAAGCCGAGAAGAAGTTTCCCAACCAGAAATTCACATTGCATTGGGATGAGGATGTGCTTGATACCTGGTTCTCCAGCGGATTATGGCCCTTCTCAACGCTGGGATGGCCAAAAGAAACATCCGACCTGCGAGAGCTGTATCCCACTTCCATTCTCGAAACTGGTTGGGATATCATCTTCTTCTGGGTGGCTCGCATGGTGATGCTGGGCATCAAGCTGACCGGCGACGTTCCATTCACCGAAGTGTATTGCCATTCTCTGATTCGAGATGCAGAAGGACGAAAGATGTCCAAATCGCTCGGCAACGTCGTTGACCCTCTCGACATCATTCGAGGCATCACACTCGATAACTTGCACAAGACACTCTATTCTGGAAACTTGGATCCCGCAGAAATCGAACGTGCCAAGGCATATCAAAAGTCGGCCTTCCCCAAGGGTATCGAAGAATGCGGTGCTGATGCTCTCCGATTCACCTTGGTCAATTACACAACCGGTGGTGGAGACATTGCATTTGACATCCGGGAAATCGAGGCCAAGCGACGATTCTGCAACAAAATCTATCAAGCAACCAACTTCGCTCTCGGCCGTCTAGGAGATGGATTCGTCCCGAACGCGAAACTCACAGACAATCAGCCCAAGTCATTGGCCGAGAAATGGATCCTGCATCGCCTCAACGTCGCCACCAAGGAAATCAACCGAGCCATGGAAAATCGAGAATTCTCCGTCGTGGCCGGAACTCTGTATCAGTACTGGTTCAACGCTCTCTGCGACACATTCATCGAAAACTCCAAACCAATTCTCACCGCAGAAGCCGCCGCCGCCGACCGAGAATCCGCACAACAGACCCTCTACACCGCTCTTGAAGGAGGTCTCCTGCTCATGCATCCACTCATGCCCTTCCTGACCGAACACCTCTGGCAAAAGCTCCCTCGCCGCCAAGGCGACAGCACCGAAAGCATCATGATCGCCAAATTCCCCGAATACCACTCCGAACTCGACAACGAGGCCGCAGCCCAAGAATACGAATTCATCATGGACGTCGCGGCCGGCGCCCGCAGCTTATTCTCACAATACGGATTCAAAGAACCCGGCAACGTCCTGATCCAAACCTATTCCGACTCTGCATACAAAACAGCATCAGCCGAGAAAACAGCGCTTAAGTCTCTGAGTGGTAAATACGCAGGGGAAATCGAAATCGTTCCTCCACCGAGTGCGGATTCACGTCCACCTCCTGGCTGTGCCCTCCAGAGCATCAATGCCGATGCAGCGGTGTTCTTGAA
This sequence comes from Exophiala mesophila, assembly GCF_000836275.1. NCBI lineage: Eukaryota > Fungi > Ascomycota > Eurotiomycetes > Chaetothyriales > Herpotrichiellaceae > Exophiala > Exophiala mesophila. The sequence continues at coordinate 998,122 of NW_015622508.1, forward strand.
GATTGTGGGTAGAATTGATATTGACGAGGAGTTGAAGAAGAGAGAGAAGGCGATTGAAGATGCGAAGGTCAAGGTGGAGAAGAGTAAGAAGATTATGAGTGGAGCAGGTTGGGCGAAGGCGAGTAAAGAGACGCGATCGAAGGAACAGGAGAAATTGGCCGATAGTGAAAGTGAAGTGCAGAGACTGCAGGAGGCATTGAAGGATTTGGAGAGGTTGAAGCTGGAGGGTTGAATGAATAGAGAGAGAGGGAGAGAGGGAGGGAGTCTTTTTCTTAACAGATGGTTGTTGATAAGATGACCGCGTAAAAATGAATGTATTGCTACCACTGGTATTGCAAGAGAAGGAAAAGGGGGGGATTTACAGATCCAGATACTTTTCAAATATCACTCACTCACTGTTCGAAACAGAATAGAGCAAGAGGAGGGACGTGGAATAAGGGTCTGCAGAGTACACAAATTTCAGGTTTCAGTTCTCAATTCTCTATACAAAGAGAGATATTCTACATTCATTCCACGAGCCGTGAGAGCTCACGGACCCTTTTAAATCTTACTACTCAACCCCTCGGTCTCTTCAATACGGTAAACATATTTAACCGCCGATGCCTTCCCATCTCTCAAATTCTCCAATCCAGTCTGCACACCATTCAAACCACCTGGAATCACCTCATAAGGATGACCCGAAAACCAACCCTCCTTCAACCCCTTTGCAAACAGCCTAAACCACGCATAACCCAAATCCCCCAAATCATCCGGATTTCCATGCACACTTCCCACAGTGGTAATAGTCTGAGTAATCCCCTTTGGAATCCCCTCGTAACTCTTCCCGGGCAAGACCAACGACAAATGTCCCGCTTCGGGATCCAGAACCTTTGAGATATTTTGATACGAACCCTTTTCACTGACAGCGTCAAATGCATATTTGACTTTCTGACCAGCAGGGACAGCCGCCTTGAGAGCTTGAACGACGGCTTCATCGCCCTTGCGATAATCGATGACGACATCGCCTTTCGATTTGTCGATGAGGGTTTCCACAAATGGGATACCACGGCCAGCGACCGTGATGATCGGGTGGACGTTGGCGTGAGTGAGGAGTTTGACTGCGAAAGCGCCGACTGCGCCAGCGGCTCCGTAGACGATAACGCCGCCTTTACGTGCGTCGTCGCCGGCTTGGGAGACTTTGCCCCATGGTTCGGGGAGGCCAAGGCGGGCGTACAGACCCACGACGGCGGTCATGGCGGCAAGCGGGATGGTGGCGGCTTCTTCGAAGCTGGTTTCCTTGGGGAGGTGGAATGTGGTCTTCTCCCACGCGACGGCGTATTCGGCGAACGAACCGTACGGTTTGCCCATTTCGTGGAATGCGGCGACGCGGTCGCCCGGTTTGAATTCCGTGACGTTGGATCCGACGGAGTGCACGATTCCAGCGATGTCGTCGCCGGTGTTGAGACCGGACATCTTGGGTGCGAATACGATGGGATATTTCCAGTCTTTGGGGTTGGTTCCGGAGACGATGACCTAAGGAGAGAGAAAGGGGGGGAGGATGTTAGTGAAGATTGGGGGAGGGGGGAGGGGGGGAATGGAAGCTAGCTGATGGGATAAATTTACCTTGATCACAAGTTGATTGGGATCCAATTGAATAGGAAGCTGCTTCTCCTCAATCCTGACATCGAGGCCAGTCTTGTCTTTGGTGTAGACATGGGCGGATTTGAATGAGGTAGGCATGGTGGTAAGATGTATTCTGAGGTCCAACCGAGTTCTGATTTAGATGATATCTCGTTTCCTTGACGTCAGTACCAGTGGCAGATGATTGATAGAGAAAGTCCCGAAAAAAGGTAACAGCCAAGTATATCTCAGAGACTGAGAGAAAGTAGTATAGTATTCTATATCAACACAAACCGTATCTCTGTAGAGAGGATTCAGAGCTTCATATGGAGGAGCCCCACGACGATAGATGGCCAAGTATATGTATAAAATGACAAATGCAGACTCGCAAAGTGAGGTGGGGTTTGTGGGAACGGTGGATTAAGACCCCAAGGGTAGGGGTAGAGAGAAAGTCATCGAACGACCATGATCATGACGACTTCACCTCCATGGCGCCATAGACCAGAACCATGAGCATGACATGACATGACCCGATGCCGTGTTTCGCTCACTTCGAAATCCGACTCGGGAATTGTCATGATTGGCATCATGGAGGGGTACCTGGACTGGAGATTAGATTCCAAAGCCAATGAACTTTTAAAGTGGGACAATATAGCGTTATCCGAAAGACTCGGTATGGCGTTTGTTAGATGCCGAGGGATAAGAGAGAGGAGGGGTGGAACGGGAGGGAGGAGTCTTGGATTTTGCACAATATGGATGGATGGATGGATGGAGGGATGGATGGATGGTAGCACTGGTAGTCTGACATTCTGAACGTGTCGGTGGTGACGAGTTAAAGGCTGAGCCGCTTAAGCACATCTAAACTGAAGTAGGAAGGTTTGCCGCTAGGGAGGGGTTTCAGGGCCAGGGACAGTCCAGATAGGGGACATTTGCCGCCCGAGGACGCCTGTGGGCTTACATGATAACCGCGAGTGACACCTAAAGCCCCCTCGGCCCCCCTCGGTCCTTGGAATTCCCACCCCCACTACGCGACAACTCAATGTAAGGTACTTACTCGTGCCATGCCATCCGCATATCTCGATATACGAGGACTCGTAGTTCACTGCGTTGTAATCGTACTCGAATGAGATCGTTCAAATTTCCAGTTCCGAGAAACTAGTTCGATTCATAGACAGAAAGGTAAGCTGACAAGGTACTTGTTGAGCATAGCTGTCCTGTTGCGGCGGATATTCTCATTTCCCATCTTGTGAGACGAATCACCCGCGTACATTGGACAGTCAAAATGATCAAAACTTGAATTTCGTTACAGTTGGAGATGGAGATTGAGTAGATTAGGACTAAGAGTTGGGTGATAGAGTCTGCTGCGGAATACGCCTATTTCCTGGCGTTTCCCATTGCTAACAACAGCAACAATGCCTGGTTTATGGTGATGGCCCGCCCATGCCCATACCTCTATATCCTCCATACAACCCCGCAAGCAGTCCTGATCATGCTTGCCATGTCGGATTCGACCCGGTCCTGGACGTTATCGGTCGAGATTAGCTTTGGGCCGAAACGAGACCATACGATGCTGTGATCATGCTCGGTCGCTTTTGCTCATCGGTGGTCATGTCATCCCACGCCAGAGCGGAGCATCAGTTCTGAATGGTGCTCTCTTTCAAGTGGTCGAATTCGGTTCGATTGTCGTGCTGATTGGCTCGATTGTCGATGCCCAAACATCACCGTCTCAAGAAACGTGGTTTTGGGCATTCGCCTCTTGAGCCATTGATCGGACTGGTGCAAAATATGGGTGTGCCATGGCCTCTTGTGCGGTGAGACGCTCCTACAGACACAAACGTCAGTATCATTTTGGTTTCCGTACAGTCCGACAGACTACTTACCTGATGGTCATATCTCAGTAGCTTATCCAAGAAGTCAATAGCTTCTGGAGTGACGAATCGTTGGTTGTCTGCGTTGACGAAGCTCTGCCATGGCTTTTTGGGGAACCGACCCAGAATATCGTCGTACTGTGCATCCAGCTCGATGTCGTATTTGTCTAGGTATTCAAACAGTTCATCGGTGCCAAGAACCTTTGCAATTTTAACCAATTGGTCCGAGTTGCTTTGTCCGTGGAAAAAGGGTTCCTTTCGGAAGATCATCGAGGCAAACATGGCACCTAATGACCACATGTCGAGTGAATAATCATATTCTTGGTAGTCAACCAGGAGCTCTGGACCCTTGAAGTACCGAGAGGCGACCCGGACATTGTATTCTGTGCCTTGGTGATAGAACTCGGCGAGACCCCAATCAATCAGTCGGAGCTGTAGTATGTCAGTCACCATCCCCATAGCATTAGCGGAAGATCCAAATCAAAAACATACCTTCCTCTTTGCATGATCAATCATGACGTTGTGGGGCTTGACATCTCGATGCATGATTCCTTTACTGTGACAAAAGTCCAAGGCCTTGAGCAGCTCGTTGATGTAGAAGCGAACATCCAAATCGACAAAACGGGGATACAATGTTCGAAAATCCGTGTTATCCACATTTTCGAATATCAGACTCGGTGTTTTCGATTGGCTGTCACGCACAACGTCCAAGAGTGCGACAATGTTGGGACCTCCCGACAAGTTCTGTAGAATTTTGATTTCTCTCTTGATTTTCTTCTTCTTGACCGGTTTGAGGACCTTGATGACACATTTCTGATAGTTGGCGACATTGATGCCCTCAAACACCTCTGAATATTTCCCTCGACCTGGAAAACCACGCAGCAATTCTTAGTTTCATGTTTTGTTTCAAGCGGGGCAGAAATGGACCGTCGCGAGAGGGGGAGGAAAGGATGGATTCCTGCATCACACGTACCAATCTTGCGGACAATTTCGTAGTTTTCAAGAACCCCCCAACTAATAGCCACCGAATCATAGTCCCAGTATGATCGGGGCATGTTGGCGTTGACATCGGCGTAGACTCGCGCCATGGCTACGAGATGCGAAGGGTGGTGAGGGTCGTCAATGGAGGGGCAGGCTCATGCGACAGAAGTGAGCGACCAGATGTGCATTGGTGGGAGACGGGAGGGCGCGGTGAGGATCGAGGTGCAGACGTTCAGGCGCCTCCAGACAGGACAGGTAGAGAGTCACTTGAACGACAATGGAAGGATTCGAGGGACCGGAAGGGTGGGTTGTTGAATGTGGTGGATAATGACAAGTACTTGGTAGGCGGTGTTGGGATGCTATGGGATGGGTTTCGAGGTGGAGTTATATTGAAAGGCGCAGATGCGTACGTAGTACTTAGTGGTGGTAGTAGTCTACTAACTTAGTTAATTTTACTGTGTACCTCGTACCGTGGCAGTGAGTGAGTGCTGTGGCCTGCTTCTCAGCCTTTCCGCAGCCTTTCCGATCTGCTGCGGCCAGATTAGGGTCAAGTTGTTCGTGCCAATGACACATAGCCTGAAGCTGCCCAAGCACCCCCAGGGCACCCAGGGGCACCCTTACAACGCCTATGCGTTCGGAATTATTGGGGTGCTTCTAGGCTGGTTCTGCCACATGTTAGTCAGCCTTTTAAGTAACTCCAGCCACAAGAGACTTGACCAAACCAGGTTAGAATCTGTTATTGGTGCCTTGCTAACAACATCTTTTTCCCCAGGCAAAAACAACTTTGTTCGCGACCTGCACCCGCACTCACTTACTACTCACTCACATTGTTCGTCACAGTGACTGTTCTCAGTCTGCACCACCATCTAAGACCACTTCATCCAACACCAGTATCGGTTTCACGCGATATCTGGTCACAGGTGGCACGATGTTGAATGTAGTGCAGTGTCTGGCATCTCCATCTCATCTCTCCCCTTCTCAAACACCCTAAAATGCCCTTCCACGATCTAAACCTCTTGTACACATCCAATCATGACGAGCTACACAATACACTTGCCTTTGAAGCCGAGCTGGGCTACACCATTGTCGCTCTATCTCTCTCCGTAACCGGAAAACTCCCATCAACGCCACAACTCCTCCCAATATCGTCCCTCACAGTCCCCAAATCCATCACCAAACTCCTCTCACGCATCACCATCACCATCAGCGATGCCACTCAGAACCACCGCCTATCTTCATTACTCCCTCACTATGACTTAGTCGCTCTCCGACCAACAAACGAAAAAGCGCTTCAACTATGCTGCGGCAGTCTCGAATGTGATCTCATCTCCATCGATTTCTCTCAACGTTTACCCTTCATTCTCAAATTCAAGACCGTCGCTTCTGCTCTTCAACGAGGCATTCGATTCGAAATCTGCTATTCCCCTGGTATAGGTGGTGGTTCAGGTGGCCCTGGTAGTGATGCAAGGAGGAATCTCATCAGCGGAGCCACGGCGTTGATCCGAGCCACTAGAGGAAGAGGTATCATTCTCAGCAGTGAGGCCAGAAATGCTCTGAGACTGAGAGGTCCATATGATGTCACGAATCTGGCTCAGCTGTGGGGATTGGGTCAGGAGAGGGGGAAGGAAGCTATATGTGAAGAAGCGAATAAGGTGGTTCGTCTGGCGAAGATAAAGAGGACGAGTTTTCGAGGCGTGGTTGATATTGTTGATGGGGGAAGACGAGAGGAGAAGCCGCAGTCTAAGAATGTCGCTGCGAGTTCCCAGATACCTGCTTGGGGTACATCTGGCGGTATGAATACCACATCTGATCGACGAGACGGTCAAAAGGGACCAGCACCTGCTGCCTCCTCAGGCGGGACTAATGGTGTTAAGAGAAAGGCGTCTGTCTCGCTCCCTACGCCGATGACTTCAGTCACAGTCCAAGACGAGGGAGATGACAAGCCCATTTCTAAGCGTGAACAGAAACGTCGCGCAAAGAGGGCCAAGTTGGAATCTAGGGAGAGTGCAAAGGCTGGCAAGGCAGAGAAGGTAGATGGAGCATGATCGATATTCAGCGTTACATTCAAGACAGTTACAACTGTTCTTGACTTTGGGGTGGCACCCGCCCAGGCACTGCCATCTTGTTTTTGCAGAAACCTCTGTCCCACCAATTCAACTACATGCAAGCTTGCACATCGTAAGGGAAATGGAAAACGTTTTTTTGAAAAAAAGGTGGGCACATGTTTGATTTCGTCTGCCCCAATATCTATTAAACTACCACCCGATGAACACATTATGACTTTCAAACCCGCTCCATTCATCCATCTCTCCCTCCTCCAAATTCTCTTCCCATCGCCAAAGCGATTGAGAAAAAAGGAGGCACAGAAGTGACACATATGTGGAACGATCGACTCAGCCACCAGTCATCCAGGGTCTCGAGGAATACTCGACCAGACAAAACCATCTCCATGTACCTTTGGGCTTTCCCCCTTCAAGCACAGCCATAGAAACAAAAGTCCATGCTGGCTCGGTTTGCCTTTTGCTGACTCCAGACTGTTCACACACGTAACCCCCATGAGGGATCCGTCAAGTGATAGTCGAGTAAAATATAAGCGTGCACCCCAAAAACACATTCCCGGTCAACGTTTTCGTTGTTCGTTGTTTTTTCCCCCGTGGGGTGCTCTCTCTTCGTCAAATGCCTCGCTGTCTAAAAAAGTTTCTGTCACACGTTCCCAGTATTGGTGTGCATGTCCAATATACCATAAAGGAAAAGAAAAAAGAATTGGAGAAAAAAGTATTGTTCTAGTGTTCAAATAGTTTGAGTCTTTCCGTGTCGAAGGGCTGCCTTTCACACCACCACCTCGTCTAGTCAACAAATGAGGGGGGACTGGAGGGAGTTTGACTCTGACAAGCTCGATTGCCGGGTATCATTGTTTCGAAAATAGTACAAGATCACCAAAGGGGTTAGATTCCTGGATTTGCAAAGCCTCTTTTGGATGTTAGGAAGCTCTTTCCAAGACCATCTGCTTCACGTCCTGCGTGCCCAGGTCTTCAAGCAACAACGGTCGGTCGTGGAGCCCGGCGTCCAATGCCAAGGGTGTAAGCGTTCTTCAGATCGAGAGTGGCTGGATCGATACTTGACGGGCGATCCACATTGGGAAGTGGTCCAGGTGGTCCTTCGGGTCCGGCAGAGGATGTCGGAGCTGGAGCGGACGTTTCCAAGGCGGCGGCGGAGGCGGTAGTAGTAGAAGTAGATAGGGTTGATTCAGCTGCTGAAGTAGTGGATGATGATGAGGATTCTACTGCTGCTTGGGCGGTGAGAGGTGGTAGAGGGGGAGCAGGTCCGAGAGGTTCAGACGCGCTGGAAGAAGCAGCAGCAGCAGTTGTTGTCTCGGCTGCAGGTGGAGGAACACCCACAGGCGGCGCATCGGGGATCGAAGGGAAACCCGCTATTTCACTAGGTTGGGCCGAGTTAGAAGGTATATCGCCAAAACTCGAAAAGGCCGTACCAGATGAAGCTAAGATAAACGTTAGTATTGAATTCAACTGTATAAAGCATATCAAGGCAACTTACTAGGAGCGGGTGGGGGTGGCGCTGGCCCATCGGTGACCCCAGTCACCACGGCCTCAGAGGCGGGAATCGATGATCGACCAGGCATGAAGTCTGGGATGTGTGTGGTGAAGATGGGAGCATCTCCAGCGGGCCATGGCCACATGGGAGCACCGTCGTGGCCGTTTGGCGGTGGCATTCCGGGCCTGCCGCACCAGCACCCTGGAGGGGCCTGCTGCCACTCAGTGACGTGCTTCGTCGTGACAGAGACAGAAGTGCAAGGGGCAGTGATGGTTGTCTTGTAAAGTTGAGTTAGCACACCAGTACAGTCACGAACTGGTCATGGAAGGCCTACCGGGTGCACCGAAGTAATGGTGATCTTGTGCTCCTTGACACTCGTGACAGTCACGGTGACTGGGGCTGGCGGTGGAGGAGGCATTCCTTCCTTGGTGAGGGTAACGGTCACGGGAGGAACAGTGATATGGTTGGCGATGGTGGTTGGTTCGCATGTGATAGGAGCGACAGGCATGTCAGGCACGTGTGGTGGAGGAGGCTGATGTTCGCCGCCTGATGGCCAATCATTCCATCCAGAGGAGCCATGACCGGAACCTTGGCCACCTTGCCATCCGCCAGGAGGACCGCTTGGGGAACCACCTGGGCCACCACCCCATTCACCACCTTCACCACCGAGATGGCCATCAGCCACTGCCTGTGTCGAGAGTCAGTGGATTTGAGACAAAGTCAGTGTTGGCAGTCATACATGCGCCAGGCAGGCAGCCAGAACGGAAAGACTCAAAAAGGAGCGGATTGCCGGCATCTTTAAAATGTTAAGTTAATTTGTTTGATATCTTGTTTTTTCCAGGTTCGAATTGAATGAAATGAAAGGAATTAGTTGTACCAGCAACAAGAACGAATGACACGCGATGGTGGAAGAGAGAGAAGATGCAGATTGTCCAAACCGATGAGCGACATGATGCCCGTCTAAATGTACCTCTCAAGTCGGCCAGAAAGGGATGGCTTATCGCACCAAGATTGAAGGGAGGAAGCTGTTCTCGGTGCGAAAGCTATCCGGACAACGGGTTCAGACGGCGACTGCAGACAAGCATCCAGAGGAGGGAACCGCCAAAGCAGCCAGATTCTTGGCAGTCACCAAGGCTAGTATGGCAATTGGGTCGATGATCCATCTCAAACAAATCTTGCGACGCAAGCTCCTTCACAAGAGTCTCAGACCCAAGTGTATGGAGGTTGGTTGGTATCACCATGAGGTCCAACTGTGGCAGAAGTGCTTCACGAGACACAGCGTGTTTCAGGGCGGGAAATTCTTGGCACCCCTTGAGTGGAGATCGCGCGGTTTGACCAAGCTTCTTGGATGAACAAGCAATGGACTTGGCAGTCTAATAGTCGGGCACTAGATCTAGGGGAGCAGGGGATGCCCGCGAGGCCCCTCGGCCCGGCGTGGCATTGATGATTGATGTTGACAGGCGATAGATTGGCAACAAGGTACCGGAAGATGGTCCCGTTAGGTGAGTATGTCATGCCTATTATTGACGGTGGAAGGTTATGGCCGTATTTCACCTCTATCGCTCCTGCAGCCTACAAACAATGTCGCACCGAATAGGTAGGTAGGTAGGAGGCACTCGCACTTTCCTCGTCCAAATCGCCCATCCCACTTGTAAGCAAGACAAAGTCATCCCGTGGTCACCTTCCTCTGAAATCGCACTTTATGGGTACCTCTCAATGACCTTACAAACAACACAAACCCATGTACCAGAAGAGCGCTTTGGGCTTGTTGGCCCACTGACGGAAATCAGACGCTGACCGCCGATGTAGCCATGCCCAGACATGCAAGGCTGCCCCTACCTTTACCTAAAGTGCATGCCCAGCTAGTCACCGACCTTTCAATTCAGGCAGCCCATCTTGGAAGCCTGTGGCCTATTTCGGCTCGTTCAGCGAGTTTCATTGTCTCAGCCTCTGCTTAGGCAAGCGAAGACGCTTCCCCATCTCGCCTTCGAATTTTCAAGCGAGGTCGAGGCGCACTTTCGTGGCTTTCCAAGTTCACAGTCGAAAGGCTTGACCGCACTCAGACTCAGCTTCAGACAATGGCCTCGACACTAGTCTGTAATGGCTCGATGTCAACAGCGTCCGCCAATAATGACAACCAATTGAACAATAACTCTACAATTCAACATGTGCAGTTTTGGCAGAAATCAGGTAATATCGACATTTCTACTGGATCTCTACTCCGTATGTATCATCTACAGCCACCAGCTCGGCGAATGGCTTCATCTACAACCCAGCCCACATGGCTTCCACAATCCGTGGCATCGGTTTCACCCCCAATATTCAACCCCCTCCTCCACCATGGGTCCCATGGTAGATGACCCTTTTTATTTGGGGGCTGATGGGACATGCTGGCAGAGTAACCCTACCCTAACCCTTGCGTTTTCTGGAGACACTCCATGCTGACGATACATGATCCACAATACTGCTTCTGTATAGGAGATTGATACTTGCAAGTGGCAGTCATCCCAATGTTTTCGGATCTTTTTACGACTACGTTGTGGGTGACACGTTGCTGAAGCACATTCATATTCAGGCACGACTCTTTAGGTGTCAAAATGACTTGTGTTGGCTCCATCAGCCAGGCTCAAGTAGTCGTCATTCTCGTAGTCGGTCGCTTGTGCCATTCTTCAGGCGAGGATGTTCGGCAATGAGGTTAATAAAGTTCATGCTACCTCCAGTATTTCATTTTTTGATGGTTGAGATCTTGATTCAACTATGATCGGGACTTCGGACGACGGCGAAACGGTAACATCATGAAACCATTCTCCTCCCCTGACCCCCGCCGCCCCATGACCTACGGAGTACAGAGTAGACCAGCTACTGACAATGCAGAAGCCAAGAAACCCCTTCAGGAAACCACGCGCATCTCGATAACACAAAATGCCTGGCCACCTTCTCGACACAGCCTCAATCCATCGAGATTGGCATGTCCCATGTTATGCAGAATCAGGGACCAGGATTGACATCAGATACACATGCACGCATGGTTCATGGTTTGATGCGGGTATCTCTAAGAAGCACAACACAACGGTCTACTTGCTTCTCATACTCTAGTGTACACACACGTCGAATAGAGCACAACTCGGAGCTTTCTTCATCAGCCAGAATGCACAAAATGCAGCCGGGTTCCTCTTCTCGGCTTATACACTCAGCTGACTGGTCTTTGCCTCATTGTTTCTCTGGTCAATGCGTGTCTTGACCTCGCCAACCAGATTCTCGACCTTGACCAGGACACCATCCTTCTCAGGGTGACCTTCTGGCAAGCCCATCTGCTTCAAGCGGACTTCACCTCGCGCCTGCTCTTCCTCACCAAGAATCACCGCAAAGGGGGCACCAGCCTTCTCACCACGCTTGAACTGGACTTGCGGCTTCGGTTTCTCCTTTGGTGCCAACTCGGCAATGTAGCCTGCTCGACGCAGTAATCTTCTGATATGCATGCGCTCTTCAATCATGCCGCTGAATTCCTTGCCGCCAAATGCCATGACGTACACGTCTGTTGCGCTGGATGTAATGTAGCTGAACTTCTCGCCCTTGGCGATGCGGGCTTTCGTGATGCTGAAGATGCGGTCGACGCCAAAACTGACTCCAACGCACGGCATGTTGGCTCCAGGCAGGAATCTTTCCACCAAGTTATCGTACCGTCCACCTGCAGCCACTGAGCCAACTCCCACGGAAGGATCGTCTGATCGGTCGTCGTCCTCGCCCAGCTGTTTCTTTGGTTTGCTCGATTTTGGCTTGGAATCTTCTGATCCACTGACCGTGGCCGGTGCCGAGCCTTCTGTCACCACTTCGTAGATCAGACCAGTGTAATAATCCAGGCCACGAGCCAAAGACAGGTCAAATGAGACCTTATCCAGCGATTCCTCCACGGCGAGATATTTCATCAACTTCTCCATCTCTTCCGTCCCCTTCTTAACCTTCTCATTCGCCTGAAGAACCTCATCCTTCTTCAACTCCTCCAACAGATCCCTGCCCCCCTTCTTCGTGACATACGTTCCAATCTTATCCGCCACCGCCTCATCCAAACCCTTCGTCTCCACCATCTCCTTCTTAACTTCCTCCCACGGCATCTTATCCAATTTATCCACCGCACTTGAAATCTGCCTAATCTTATCCTCTGGCACACCACACACTTCAAACAATCCATCCAATATCCTCCGATCATTGATCTTGATAGTATACCTACCATTCCACTCCAACGCCTCAAAAACCTCCACAATGACCGAAATAATCTCAGCATCAAAGATCATGGGATCACAAGGCCCCGCAAAATCAATATCACATTGATAAAACTCCCTCATCCGACCTTTCGCCACAGCCGGTTGATCTCGTCTGTAGACTTTATCGATAGCATATCTCTTGAATTCCGATACGTCGGGGTTAAGAGCCAACCAGCGAGCAAACGGAACTGTCAGGTCATATCGTAACGAGAGGAGCTCTCCGCCTTGGTCTTTGAGATCGTAGATCAGTTTAGAGTCTTCGCCGTATTTGCCTTTCAGCACTTCTTCTCGTTCGAAGACCGGAGTGCGGAGTTCTTGACCTTTGTATTTTCGAAATACTCCTGTGATTTGGCTGGTGATGTCGCGAAGCAGGTCGACGTCTTCGCCGTACCAGTCTCGTGTGCCTTTGGCAGTTTTGACGAGCTCTTTCTTCGCTTTGTCTTTTTTGCTGGGGGCCATGGCGGCGGCGGTGGTGGCGGCGTCGATGTGGTAGGGTTTGGCGAAGGTGGTGGAGGGGGAGGAGGTCGAGGTAAATATGCGTCGAGTGAGTGGTGAGATTGTTTGGAGGTTTAATCTGAAGTGGCGCATATGATGGGAAGGATCGGTCGGATCAACTCAATCCTCTGGGTGGTGATTGCGGGAAAGATTGTCATGCCAAATTCTGTGGTTGTTACTTGTTGTCGTGCATGCGGAGTGTCGAGGTTGGGCCAAAATGTCCAAAATTATTTATGAGTCATGAAGGTTTCTTCTTGGCGTTTGCATGACACACACATGATCTTGCTACGACTTCGGCACTATTTCCAACAGTACGCTACGATTCATCAAGAGACACAAGGGAAATAGAGTAGTAGACCAAATCAAAAGACTTTTTGTGTGGCTATCTGATCAGCAGGCCAGAAACGTAACCGTCTTGTCCATGCAAATAGGCTTCTAAGCCCTGTTGACACAATGGCGGCCTAACTCGCCCTCATGCATATCACACATCACCAAGTAGTCGAGCCTGGCATTTGAGCTGGGCTATAGCTGCCTCGCTGTGGGCTAAATGCAATGCCCATTGCTCCCGTTGCCGGGCTGCCGTTGTGTTGTCCTCGACTGCTCCCGCTACCCTTTCTGTCTGGCACATCATATTCCGAGTTTGATAGCATCGGAGGAATTGGGTCGGCATCTTCAAACTCGGCAGAGAAATTGCTAAGTCCTCCAATGGACCGGTTGGTATCAGACCTAGGTCGACGTGCATCGCTCGATGGAAGGGTCTTTGCATAAGCAAGGAACGGAGAGCTGTTAACCTCAGGGACAACTGGACTATTAGGAAATGCCTGGAAACTACCGAAGGCATACGGTCGTGCATGTTGTGGCTGAGGTCGAGTTCCAGGGAGGTCCCCTTCGGGCGTCAATGGTCCGCTGCTTTGAAGCATGAGTTGTCGTTGTTGCCAATCTTGCTTCTCAAGTACTTCCAACTCGCGACAGTTGGCTTCCCATCGTGCCCGAGCATTTTGTGCCTCGGTCTCCATCACGCGAATCTGTGCAACCAGCTCAACCTCGCGTCTTTGATGGTCCAAGTCTTTCGCGTTGGAGTCAGCAGCCTTGCGCTCTTTTTCATTCAAACCTTGCACATTTGCATGGGTAATACGATCATGCTGTTCTGTGAGCTTGGTATTGCGCGCACTCAGGCGTTCCTTTCGCGTAACAACAGTGTGGAGGTCGTTATTTGCAGCTGACAGACCATTGCTAGCTTCCGAGCGAGCTTTGGCCAATGACTCGTTTGCCTCAGCGAGCAGTTTGATTTGGTGTTCGTACGCCTCTTTCGAACTGGCGTAATTGTCGATCGTCTCATCCGGTTCAGCCTTTAAGCCTTCCAACTGAGCATCAAGCGCACTGATGAGCTCATGAGTCTGCTCCTGGCTGCGCTCGGCTTGTAACAGCTTTTGCCTGTGCTTATTGTCGTCGTTGGAGCTCTTGAGTCTGGCTTGCAAAGCTTCGATTTCCTTCTCGAGCTTAAGCTGCAGCGTTTTGTGCTGACGTCGTGCTTTGTGGAATCGATTTCTCGCATCATTGGTTTTTGCCTCTGCAGTGGATATGGAGTTTTTCAAAGTAGTGGTGGGGGACGATGGACGAGTTGATTGACGGACAGGCATAGAAACCAGGCTGGACGGCACATCTTTATCGAGCAAGAGCGGGGTCTTCACCATGACAGAGGCAAATTCTTCGTCTCCTTCGCCACGGAAAAATGTACAGGTGTAGGTGCAATTTGGAGCGAGCCCGGATATTACACCAGACCATTGACCAACCATAGTGTCAGACACTGCATTAGAGTCCAGGGCTTCAAGGCAGACTGAATGCCACTTAGCATCATTGATTCGTACATGAAATGGTCGTGATTCAGATGATTGGGTTTGATCGTTGGCTGATAGATAGATGGCATCGAACGATATGCTTGACGGCCGGACCTCTGTAATCCATACTCGATCTTCGTGTGCCACCTCAAACGGGTTGCCTTGATTGTTTGTGACTGCTGGCAGGCCTTTATTGTGCTCGACCTCTCTTAAAACATGTACTTTGGTACTGGCAAGGGCAGCCCAAAATGGTTGTCTGCTTCTGATCTGATTGGCATAACGTCTTCGCTTTTTGGCGGTCAAAGTTCTCTCTTTTCCATCCTTGAAACCTGGGGTTAGTGGAGGCTGAAAATCAATGCTGGAAGACATCCCGGTTGCAACACTATTATCGAGGCCCGAGGTATCTGATACAGAACCTGCGAGGGCTTCAGTGTCGATGCGCTTCGATTTGACGGTCCCGATAGGTTGGTTACTCGAGGTGATCTTGCGGCGAGCGAAGGCCATGATTGCTTGACTGACAATGTGAATTGCAAATAGACTGCGAATCTTTGACGGATGACCAGGGCTCTGACCAAAGTCGGCATCAGACGGCAGGTATCTAAGATAATCGCCAAGACCGATTTGGGAAAGAAAGTCCACGGGGACGAAGTTGGAGAAGAGGAAGCGACGCACACCTCTGCTTCGCACCGAGTGTAGCACCAGGATTGAAGCGAAACAAAAGGTTGTTATACCTCCACTTTTCCCGGCATTTCCATTGCCCAAGGTAATAGCAATCTGAATCTGAGCCAGGTCCAGAGCAAAGTTCTGAGCCCAATTCCAAAGACAAATCCAAAGTGCGAAGCCGAACACATCGACCACGGCAATGGTGCTGATACTTGGGGCGCCAGCAGGGCCTTGGAAGATGTCGAGCAGGGAGAACAATGAGACCGGAGCGCCGCCACCAGGCATAAGAGTCAAAGAGGCGAAAAGAGCTTGGACGATGGTCAAGATCATGGAGGGCAATGCCAGGAGGACTATGAGTAATGAGATGGTATCGCAAGCAGGACGAGATCTCAAAATTGTGTTGGCAAGTTGAAAGGCATTGAGGTCATAACCAGATCGAGGCCTGGCACTGGGCAAATCTCCTCTTCGGTTTTGTAACATGGTAGACCCATTCGTGTCGCGCCTCGGGTGGTGGTCCAGGTCCTTCGCCGCAGAGAGATCCAGATCGTGCGGTTTGCCACTATGCAGGGATGATGTCTTGATGGGGTCGTGGTCTGCCTCAGGATGGCCGGAAGAAGAGTCTTCGTTTGAGGGCGATGTTAGAGTCGGGTCTTGTCTTGGTAGAAAAGGAACGGACTCGGAGGGGCCAGCACCCTTTGCGGCGCCATTGAGATGACCATTCGACTTTTGTTTTGTAACACGTTTGCCTGGCCCTACGAGGCCGTTCTCATGACGATTGTTGCTCTTCTTCGCAGCAGGGTTTCGTGGCATGTAGGTAGTCCTCAAGAGGATCGAGCTCAGACCCAGTCAGCTTGGTGACTCTTTTCAGGTCAGCAAGCCAACTGGAACGAGGCTTCGAATGAAAAGCTGATGCAGGGAACGATGCAACGTATGAAAGGACGTGAGGTGCGTCTCGAGGGGTCGAAGAGGGGGAAGGTAGCGGAGGCCAGCGTGTTCGGGGGCGATCGACGTGGTGCTTTAATGCCGATGATGTCGACGTTCGATCAGCGATGAAGCGGACGAGAAGGAAATCAACGTCAAGATTGTCAACAGGATCAAAGAAGATGCGAGAATATGGACGGTGTAAGGACCGTATGCAAAGAAAGATTTTAAGATGCAGAAGTGACTAATGGAGGTAGGTGAAATGTGAACAGTCGGTATGGAAGAATGATGGTGGTGTTGGTAAGTGGTGGTGAATCCTGGAGAACCTGCAGACAAGCCTGAACGGGGTAAGTCACGACAGACTTGGGGGAATGGAAATGGAAATCTTGGTTCCGTTCGCTTCTTGGATGAAAGTGGGCGGGTGCGAAGATTTTGGCAACGACTAAAAACTGCAAGGCTCCCATTGCCTCCCGGCGCGCTCCCACTGGTTCCTTAGGCTTCCAGCATCGTGCCCGCCTGCCACCGCCCTGCCTACCGTCTCCGTGCCCTCCCCTGTCCGTCATTTTGGAGGTTTGCCTAGGTGTCGGGGCGCCTAGGCACGGCGCCCGAGCCCGCTAAAGGGATCGGGCAGAGTTTGCACTAAGAAAAGACCAGCGGCCTCCTGCTTGCTCCTTACAAACAAGACTCAGTCGTGTCAGTCTATCCGCCACTACTCGTGTCCTGTGACATGGCCAATGCATTGTCGTACGTACAAAGGAAGCCAGAGCTGCTGAATACCAGTCTGAGCGCATAGCAGGATCTGCGCTACGTTTTCAAGGATGGTCTCTTTATTATGTCAATTCGCCAGGTGCCACGTCAAGTCTAGTCAGACTTAGGATTGTGCAGCCTATGACAATACTCTCCGGTCTGCATTGACCAGAACTCTAGCGAAACCAAGGCCTAGAATGATATATCCAACCTCGTCAGTGCTCATGCAAGTATGATTCGTTATATGACTACACCATGTCCCTTCGGTTACTCAATTCTTGCATGTGAGCATGTCCATTTCGGCCAAATGGCAGAAAAACAGAAGCCGCTAGGTGGTTGCATCTTCAATCACCCATCCGATCACAGCCCGGCGCAGACTTTTTACCTGTGAAGGCCCAATCACAACAGTGTAGGCGAAGATCTTCAACAAGGAACCACTGAAATTGTGGGCACTCTCCTCGTCTCCTAACCTAAATGGGGGTCCCAAGGCCATTCATGTTGCACGCAACCCGCACTGCTGCAGCTGCTCTTCCTTCTCATATGACGGCAGCATCCTTGCAAGATCAATTTGCAAAGTAAATCCAGGTTGACCAAGTACGGAGTATGTCTCCTGGAGCTGACAGGTTTTGACTTTTTGGGTATCATTCCACGAGAGCGCGAGCACTGGAGTCCTTCAAATTACCCATAGTACCATGGCAGATTTTGATAACTTTGTAGCAAGGATGTCGTCGTTATATGTTCCTACCTGTTACTGAGACCGTTGAATGTCGAGATCGACGACAAGGGTGGGTAAAAGTTTTGAAACAACGAGACTGCAAGTGTGCATATCGCGAATCGTGATCATTCGCTAGAGAAACCCCGCTACTGCTACATGGCCTGACGTGGAAAGCAGACGGTGGTTAGCCAAGGAATCTCGTACAGAGAAACTCTGCTAGAAGAGGCCCGAGAGAGGAGTCCATCACCGAATCTGGCTATGTGATCGTGATCGGAAAAAAAACCATGAAAGACCGCCTCCTCACGTAAGAGACGACTTCCAGTACGAGATAGGTGCCGACGAGTATAAGCACCAGGATAGGGACAGGGTTGGAGGCCGAGGGGGCTTCGGCCCCTCAACCGATGAAGCATCCTCATAAGGCTTATGGCGCCCACAAGCATTTGGTGGCTTCCGGTAGAGGGGCGTCAACCATGTCAGGTAACTCCTTCCAGGCTCCGAGACGCCTCGGGCAAGAGCCTCAGCCTGTTTTAGCATGCCAGTCAGCCTCTGACCCTGACTACGGTACGCCTACATCTGCACGTTGTGGGTGGCTATGGTATCTAAGGAGAATTTAGACTAATTCATTACCTTTTTAGGGGCTCGATCAGTCAGCATGCCGTGTTGCAGGACGTTGACGCCTAAAGCTTCTCAATCATGGGATGCAAGATCATGACCTATAGCCTATAGGGGACATCCAGCCAGGCACATTGTAGGTCACGCAATCCGTCGAAACGCCCCACACACCATTGGAGAAGCCCCTCGGCCCCTTGGCTCCCCCAACTTCGTCATATCCAGTCGTGTCAGTATGCGTACTCGTACGCATACATAATGTGCTCAGGTAGCGTAGCAAGGACATGTTCATGAACGTTTAGGGTCAAAGTCTGACCGCATGCTTTGCGTAGACATCATCATCGCTCCCATGGCTCCCTCATTCGCTCACAATTGCAGAGGATGACAAGTCTACCCAGAGAGCTCACTTGTCAATCTCTCAGTCAGCTCTCCAGGTCTGAACCATGGCCAACGAATTGTTAGCAAGTTCTGGTCACGATTGTAATGAAAATTGATCTCAACAACCGTAAGGACAAAGCAGTCACCGTGATGCCATAGAGGGATCAAATCGCACCATTTTCCACTAAGGGGGTGACATTATTAGGCCTGCTTCGAGGTGAAATTTACCTGTGTTCATTTCAAGATAAGCATCAATCGCACAGCCAAAATCTATAATCTAAATGAATTAATTGAGGTCATTGTCTTCGATTTCATCTCGTACATGATACACTGTGCCCACTTATAAGGCAATATCATACTTCTCTCCGCCTTTACCGTCTGTGGGGATATTGCTAAGGATCCTCAGGCACTAATCTAAGCGCCCTCGCGCTACTCGGGTGCACCCAAACGGTCTCCTTTAGGTATGGCCTTGCCTCACCTGCGATGGCTGCTGGTGCTGGGTAATGGGCAGCTGGGAGCATCCAGCCAACTCACGTGTCTGGACTCGGGATATCTCGCCCAGCGTTCACTTGCTCTCGGTGTTTCGCTCTCAGCATTGAAAAAATTGTAATAACCTTCACTCTGTTGGACCCCATCTAATTATTATTATGTGGGCTCCGCGTACCTTGTGGATTACACCTGCAAGACGGTCATCATGATACATTCTAGTACTCTGACCTCTCTTTAAATCACTACCTCTTAACAGTCATGGGCTTGAAAAAGATATGGGTCTACGTCACGAATTGCGCATCTCGACTGCGTCTACGCGGTCCCTAAATTCTCTGTACATTCTTTCACGCGTCAGCCCCCAAACCACAATCCAATTGCAAATGCCGCTGACGCACCCTCTCCGCGCTGAAACGCGACACATATCCCCTTTCGTTCGCTTCAACAATCAACAGCTTGTTGTCAAGCATTTACACATGAGAGCATGCAGAAACCCGAGTAATTTGATTATACACCGTTTCCCACACTTATCCTCGTCTCGACGTCCAAGACCTTCCTTACAGATTCTATCCCCTCTCTCCGCAATGTCCGCAACCTCCACCTTGTTACAACCACGAGTCCAAGCACGAGCACACGCAGGACACTCTCATGGCCACGGTCATGGGCACAGCCATGATAATACATACCTCACTTCGAGTAATAGAAATGATGCCGGCGTCAGAATCACAAGAATTGGGCTGTTCGTCAATCTAGGAATGGCAATTGGAAAAGGTGTTGGCGGTTATATGTTTCACTCCCAGGCTTTGATAGCCGATGGTTTTCACGCCTTGACGGATCTCGTCTCTGACTTCATGACTCTGGCCACCATTTCCTGGTCCCTCAAGCCTGCTACCGACCGGTTTCCGTCCGGCTTCGGCAAGATCGAGAGTCTAGGTGCTCTAGGCGTGAGTGGACTACTACTGTTCGGTGGCATGGGCATTGGTCTCAACGGCCTGGATGCTCTGTACACCCAGATTTTTCTCGATACTGTTGAACATGCTCATGATCATGCCGAGCATTCACATGGCCTTTTCTCCTTTCTAGGCCATAGCCATAGCCACGGTGTGTTACCAGATCTCAATGCTGCGTGGCTTGCCGCAGGCTCAATTGTGGTCAAGGAATGGCTTTATCGATCCAGTAAGTTTACGTCTACGTGGAAATGGTGGCACTTAACGTTGACAATTCACAGCCATCAAAATCGCCCGAGAACGAAAATCCTCTGTTCTGGCCTCCAATGCTGTTCACCACCGGATCGATTCCCTGACCAGTATTGTTGCACTTGCTACTATCGGTGGTGCACACGTTTTTTCAGATGCATCCTGGCTGGACCCGGTTGGTGGATTACTCATCTCTGCGATGGTTGTCAGAGCCGGCTGGAACAATACTCGCACGGCCTTACTAGAACTCGCAGATACAACCGTGGACGATGAAATCAAGTCATCTGTGAGGAGATCTGCAAATAAAGCTCTCGTTGGGGACGAGGCAAAGGGCGTTCAAGCTGTACGATATGGCGACGAAGTTGAAATTCGAGACGTGCAGGGGATCAAGTCCGGTCAGAACTATTTAATGGACCTTGAACTAGCCGTTCCACAGTCTTTCACGTTGTCACAACTCGATGTCATCGAAGGCGCTGTTCGGGAACGGATTGGATCAAAGGTTCGAGGGGTGCGCCGGGTTCGTGTCAAATTTGTGGCATCTGAAGACACCTCTTCTAGCCTCGCCAGTGACTTTATTCAGACCAACGTGAGTCCACGATCGAGCCCAGAGCCAGAACCAGAAGACGAGCACGAACACGCGCATGATCATGACCACCACCACCATCACCATTCTCACGATCAAGACCGGACCCACAGCCACGCAAATGGAAGTACAACTTTACATCAAGTACGGAAGGAAAAATAGAACCGAGTTCAATACGAGTATAAGTTGTGGTATTAAATTAACTCGCATCTCAGTCGATCCAAATAGGATGGTTGGGCAAGGTGGTGCGGACTAAGACGCTGGATATGATATCAGGCTGATATCATATGCCAAGAAGACTGTTGACCACCGGGCCTTTCCCTCATTTCCTGATCATATGAGAGTGCCTTCTCCGCACCCAAATCACAACCCTACGAACAACGTCGTCAATCTCAACACCGTTTATCCGCTGGGAACTGAACTCGATGTCAATTATCATCTATTTTCACTCTTGACCGCATGCTGGAGTATTAATTCCAATTGTCTGACAATGGCGTCGGCTGGCCCTCTTTACCTTGGCTTCGACCTTTCCACTCAACAACTCAAAGGATTAGTGGTTGATTCAAGTCTGCGCAAAGTCCATGAAGCGAAATTCGACTTTGATGCCGATTCTCAAGGCTTCGATGTCAAAAAGGGTGTTCTTGTCAATGAAGCCGAGCGTGAAGTCTTTGCTCCTGTAGCAATGTGGCTGCAAGCCATTGATACTCTGCTTACCAGACTGAAGGAAAATGGCTTGGACTTTGCACGAATTAAAGGAATCAGTGGCTCCGGCATGCAACATGGAAGTGTCTTTTGGAGCGCCGATGCCGAGCAACTCCTCGCTCAACTGCAACCAGAGAAAACATTGCAATCGCAACTTGACGAAGCATTTGCTCATCCTTTTAGTCCTAATTGGCAGGACGCAAGCACACAAAAGGAGTGTGATGAGTTTGACGCCATTCTGGGCAACCAGTCTCAACTGGCGGATGCCACAGGAAGCAAAGCTCACCATCGATTCACCGGACCGCAAATCTTGAGATTCCAGCGAAAATATCCCGACAAATACCTCAAGACATATAGAATTACACTAGTCTCGTCATGGTTGGCAACAATGTTTCTGGGCAAGTTTGCTCCATTCGACATCTCAGATGTCTGTGGAATGAACCTTTGGGACATAAAAGCCGGCAAGTGGAACGAGAAGTTATTGGCACTTGCTGCTGGTCCCTCTGGAGTCAAGGTATTGCAGAAGAAGCTCGGAGACGTGCCTGAAGATGGTGGAATTCATCTTGGTTCTATTTCACCATATTTTGTCAAGCGCTATGGCTTCAGCTCAGATGCCACCATTATTGCCTCCACAGGGGACAACCCTTCGACGATTCTAGCACTGCCACTCCGCTCAAACGACGCTATGGTGTCACTTGGCACGTCCACTACATTTCTCATGTCGACAAGCGAATATAAACCAGATCCAGCGACGCACTTTTTCAATTCCCCGACGACGGCAGGGTTATACATGTTCATGCTCTGCTACAAGAACGGCGGGTTGGCAAGAGAAAAGGTTCGCGATGCCATCAACTCGGCCTCATCCAATATCCAAGATAAGAATTCATGGGAGGCATTCGACAAGCATCTCCTCTCCACCGCGCCCTTTGCCCAGAGCAACCCATCAGAACCGCTGAATCTAGGTCTTTACTTCCCACGACCAGAAATCATCCCGAACCTCCCCGTGGGTGAATGGCACTACTCGTATGACCCAGAAACGGACAAACTCATTCGTACCAACGGCGTTCCAGAATCTCCAACACAGGATGCACGAATCATTGTCGAGTCACAATTCCTCTCATTACGCCTACGGTCACGCGAGCTTGTCTCATCGCCCGCACCGTCTCTCCCACCACAGCCTCGTCGCATATACCTTGTCGGAGGTGGCAGCCGCAACAGCGCCATCGCCAAGGTTGCTGGCCAAGTGCTGGGTGGCAGCGAAGGAGTTTTCAAACTCGATGTAGGCGAAAACGCCTGTGCTCTCGGCGCTGCATACAAAGCCGTTTGGGCTATCGAACGTGATGGATCAAAAGGCGAGACGTTTGAAGAACTCATTGGCAAGAGATGGCGTGAAGAAGAGTTTGTTGAGAAGATCGCGGAGGGTTATGATCCAGACGTTTTTGAGAGATATGGTGCGGCACTCAAGGGGTTCGAGCGCATGGAGACTGAGTTGCTGAAAGAGTATCAACAGCATTAATTCAATAGAAAAGTTTGATCTACCATGGAAAGTTGAAAAGTCTTCCCATCTTTACATTGTGTTCTACATTTCTTGCTGTAGCTGATCCCTGAGCCCCTGACCATGACCTCGAACGTAAGTGATACTTATAATGCCATACGATAAGATGGAAAGAAGCCGAGAACGCATTTTCTATCAACGCCGGGCGAAGCAAGGACTCTCATTCAAGCCACCCGCTCCCCAGCATATTGTATAGACCCATGCATACCAAGCAGCCTCAATAGTGTCAGAATCAACCTCATTCACCACCATGAACCCCATTCCATCCCCATCCATCATTGACTCATCAACAAGAGACCAAAGATATCCGATTGTCTGTTCCATAAGATTGAAACAAGAACGCCCAGCCAGTCACACACACAGTCCTCCAAAGTTCAGAAACCCCCATGATCCATGGTCCGTTCCATTCATTCGTTTCACTCCCCCATAAACCCAAAGTACTTTACTTTACACAGGAATTATATCCTGAGATTTCTAATTTCACTTGAAGAACCGTCCGACCATATTACTAGCCAAACCACTGGCAAGACCACCGCCGAAGAAAGCGGACCCAGCGAAATTCGACGCTTGACTGAATTTGTCGCAGCGGGAGAATGCCACCGTGTTCGTGAGGGTTAAGATGAGTGCGATGACTATAAGGGAGATACATATCAGCCCTGAGGGATTTGAAAAAAGGAGACCAGGGCTAGATTTCTCTCAGAGAGAAAGAGAGAGGGGGGATGATCAACTCACCAACAGTAACCAACCAAATAAGATTCTGCAGCCTGACAATGGCTAAAATGGCCAGAGCGATCCACAGAGCCGGCGCCACGTACATGGTCAACCAGAAGAATCTCTTATCTGTCTTGTTGACCTCACGGGACTCCGGCGGGGCGGATTCAAAGACCCAGTGAGAATCGCCGGTTGATGTGTTGACTTCATTCCACCAACGCAGACCAACTAGACGTCGGCCGGCAATGTTCTTCAAATAATAAAAGTCGATTGAAAGGAGGAGGAGCGTTAAGATGAAGACGAGGACGAAGTTGTTGATGAAGAGAACGCCAAATAGGTACATTAGAAGAGAGCCTGGTGGATGTGGAATGATCGTGTTAGTCAGGAGGTTCATTCAGATTGAGTTGCTTTTGGGACAATGGCGTCGAGTCCGTTCAATAGAAAAGGGTTCCAGGAAAGAAGGAATATGCGTGCGTACCTATTCTGAATCCCAGATACGTGAGGAGCGTGATCGGGTGCGCACTGAGGCGCCAGTTAAGACTGCCTGGTTCGTCCGCCATGGTGTGAGGATGAGATGACTGAAGGAGATGATGCAGTCACTTTTTGAGTAAAGATCTGTTCAGATGTATAACCAGTGCATCCTTTTCGAGTCAGGGCAGGCCGCGAAATGCTTTATCGAGTATGTATTGACGTGTGCGCCTCAAGAGCCAGACAGGCATACACGGAGGGAGTGAGGGAGAGGATACGTCGAGCGAATGCACGACCGCGAATGATGTATCCCCTAAAAGGAAGTTTGGCCGAGCCACATAAGGTAGTGGTGCAAGGCTGGGTCCCAGAATCTATGAAGATGATGTAGTATAATGTTCAGGATTTGGACAACAATTCACATATCAGTTGATAAACATGGCTTACCTTTAACATTGAGAATAGACACTTTAAAGTGAGACAAATCAATGACAAGTTGCATTTCATGGTCCATAGGCAAGTATATGACCACCCCGACCCATCGTTCCACCCGAGAACCCTCAGCCTTGCATGCCGCTCGACTTGCCCCTCTGGGACAATGACCTCGATCTTGATGCTGCGGCGACGACGTCAAAGATAATTTCACGGCAGCACCACTCACCAAGATCTCAAGTCCCTCTCCAGTAACTCAGCGGGCGATCCTCGGAGAGATACTTCTTTTAATGGCGACACAACAGGAGCAATAGCCATGCGCCTCCTCACACGCCCCGGCCTACCTCTGGCTCGGCCATTCCTCAACCGGTGCTTTTCATCACGACGACGGCCTCCACCACCACCTCCTACAGCTAACTCTCGACCTACACCCAATCATACCTCCACTCCTCCTCCCATCCAACAACCCAAACCCCAATCCACAGTCCCAGTCGGCACCGGGCGACGAACACCACAAGCCCGACCTTTGGTCTACTCGTGCGCCATATTCCTGATCATCGGCTGCGGTGCCATCACAGGAGCCATATTCCGAAATGATCATCAGGTAGAGGCGGAGCGGGCGCGCCAGGAAGCAGGTGGCGAGATTGATTACCAGAAACATATCGACGAATTGCAGACAAAACGGGCGTATTTGGTCGGTGAGCAGATGCAGTTGGAACGAAAGATTGCGGGGTTAAGGGAGAAGAAGAGGGCAGTTGATGATGGGGGAGAGGGAGTGGGAGTGGGGAACAGTGTGGTGCAGCAACAAGGAGGGGTGGAAAGATGAGATGAGAGGATAGATTAACTAACTACCTCCGTCTGACTTATCCTCTGCCTTGGGTTAAGACTTCCAGCCTGTGAAGAGAGGGATTGAGCTTGCGCTAACTCTCAGCTACGACCTGGCCTGGCCTGACGTGACCTGATATCCATGGATGAAAAGCTGGCCACTGGTAAGTAACCAGCCTTACCATTGTCACAATCTGTTGGTCAATGTCCTGGGAAAGGCTGGGCCGAGCCATGCTCCAATGGGCGGTCGCTTGCTCATGGGATGTGCGTGAGGCTTGCACATGCATATCTTCGGACACACAAACCACCACAGGGAGTCTCTTCTCTGACCACTCAAGAATCGGCAAGCAAGGGGAAATGCGACCAAAGGTGCAAGCCCTCCATGGAAGGGATGAACCACGTGTTAGGTCTGAACTGCCTAAATCCGGATCTCTTCAGCCTCGATACACCCGAGCAGCTATCGAGAGATTCCAGGACTCGTGTGAAGCCGTGAAGATTGTGGAAACACATATAAAGGGATATATCTCCACCAGGAACCCAACGGAGAAAGGAGAAATGTAATTCTATTGTATTGTTCTTTAAGCACAGCAATTTGGATCACCACTTACTTGTTTTGTTAGCTAGCAAATGGTGGAAAAGGAATGCACTGAAAGGCAATCTCGAGTGCACATGTCCAATGACTGACTTGACGAACAA
Organism: Exophiala mesophila; assembly: GCF_000836275.1. NCBI lineage: Eukaryota > Fungi > Ascomycota > Eurotiomycetes > Chaetothyriales > Herpotrichiellaceae > Exophiala > Exophiala mesophila. Next base: position 1,024,401 of record NW_015622508.1, read on the forward strand.
TAACAAAAGACATCTCCCATGTGTCAAAGACAGTCAAAGCGATAAGCGCGCGCCCTGCCATGACATGACCTGACCTGTCCTGACCTGACCAGACCAATTCCGTACAAACCAAGTGATAATTTGACCTCGCTTTGGATCCGATCCGCCCCCCCCGTGTCCGTTCGTTCCTCCACTCACACACGCCGCCCGTGTTTGTTTGTTGCCTAGTGTTCTACCGCCTCAAACCCTACACAGAGGAAAGAGGAAATCCATTCGTTTCAATTGACCCTTTCATATTGCCCGCGTGCAATTCAATTCGATTCGTCCGAGAGATATGCTGGCACACTGGATAATCTGTCATCCCATGGTTGCGTTTTGTTTGAACAAGATTTGGGCAAAAGCAGGAGAAGATGGAGCAATTCATTCTTAAATTGCTAATCCTTCTGCCTATCCCTCACCACCCGCCGTCTGAACTTTTCATTTAGTTCACCCAGAACCAACAGAATGGCCCAAGATCCCCCAATCTACCGTCGCTGACGTGGGCACATCACTTCTTGCTTGAAGGACCAAAGTCGGCTTCAACCGCTTTCTGTACATTGCGTTGTTTCTCGACCTTGAATTCTGCACATATCGAGATGTGATCACTCGGGTAGTGGAAGTTAGGAAGACCGGGAACCTGCTTGAGGTATTCGGGATCAATCTGGCCAAGAAGACCAACCACCCGCAGACTGTTGCTCGAGTACCAGATGTAGTCGAGAATATCCACATAGTGCGGCACGTAATTGGTGAACGGCATTTCGTCCTCAATTTGTGCGTATGCCGATTTCAGGGTGAATTGATGAGACATGCCGGCTCGTGAGAAAGCGCCATAGTCCCGTCCGATGAGATCCGAGTGGTCAGCGCCCATTCCCTTCTTCGTAAAAAGATCGTAGACTGCCGTACCGGTTGCAGCATTGAAGTCACCGGCGATGATCAACGGAATCTGGTTACCTTGAGCGTATGATAATGACGGACCTGGTTCTGGTGCAGGTTCGTCTTCCGAGTCCGAGAATCGAAACACTTGCTTGTTAGTTGCCGGAGGGAACTTGGTCCATTTCTCCGAAAGCTTAGTGATTTCTTCCATCATGACAGCGGCTTGAATCAATTTCACGTCTTTGAACGCAGGATCCCAGTAAAGATGGGTGTTGGCAACGATAAGTCGTGCGCCCGTCACACGATTTTCCAAAAAGACCACTGTAGCGATGTCGTCACGTTGCCACACCCGATTCAACATATCTGCCGAGGCCTTTGCACCTGGACGTTCGACTGCTTTTCTTCCGAGAACAAGATGGTGTGAATCAAGTAGGATGTACTTTTTGTCTTTCCAGAAAGTTCCGCAACCATCCACAAACTTAGCGCTTTCCCCCAGAGTTTCAGCGCGACCCTTTTGACCATAATATCCTTTGAAGCCGGACGCGGCCAGTTCTGGTCGGAAGAAGTCGTCGTAACTTGTTCGATCCAGTTCTTGCAAACAAATAATATCTGCTCGTAAGTCTCGTAGCTCTTCAATGATGAGTGTCTTTCGATAAGACCAGCCCAGTACACGTTCGGGCACCCAGCCGTAGTATGAGGGTGTTGCGTAGCGGTCACAGAGAATATTGTAGGTGATGGTCTTGATGGTATCTTGATCGTCGCCACCGGAAACGTCCTCCAACTCGTGCCATTCGCGATCTCGGGGGGCCTTAGGTTCTGGAAGATGTCAGTTAGCGTTGTGCTTGCGTAAAGTGGGATGGGGAGAAACTGACCAGGCATCGATTCACGCAGATACTCAACCAATTTTCGGGTTCCGCCTTCCGAGATCTTGTCCCGCTGGCCCTGTTCGAGAGGATTGCCATAGATGCCGAGCATTTCCAACTTGAATAAGAAGCCAACTTCATAGCAAAGAGACTGAATGTGATTGTTGAACAGCAGGAGATGCTTCAAGTTGGAGAGCATGCCGATTTCCTCGGGAAGCTCAGTCAGTTGATTGAACGAAACGTCGAGATGTTCCAGATTCTTCAACTGGCCAATCTCTCGTGGTAAGGTCTCCAATTGATTGTAGACGAGGTCCAAGCGCTTGAGAAAGTTGTACGTCGGGTTGAAGAGGACGGGGGAAAGGGCACAGAGACCTTGGCCGCCCAGGTCAAGTTCGTCCCAAGTCTGTTTGCTTGGGGCAGTGCCGTTGGTTGTGGCCACAGTTCCACGATTGTCGGCATGGATCTCTTCCGCAGCCGCTCCTAGGGGAACGTAGTTGACTCCTTTCGTCTGGTGTGCCACTGATCGAGCTCTCTGATTAGGACCATTAAGTTCTTTGCTCTCTTCCCAGCATTGCTTCTGTTCGCGCCAATGTTCGTTATCGGGCTCTTCGGGCTCGTCATGGGGTAAACCGTTACCGTTACCGTTCTGAAGATGATCATGGCCGTAAGGAGGGAGATGGGGGGTCGAGGATTGGAAGCCACCGGAGGAGAGGTTATGCTGATGTCCTAGTTGGCCGGCATGATGATGCTGAGGATGGTGCTGATTGACATTGTGGTGGCCATGGTGTGGTTGTTGATATTTAGGCATATGTATATTGCCATATCGTTGGTGATTCTGCGTCGAAGTCATCAATCCATGTTGGTTTTGGTACCCATTTTGTGAGTACATGTTAAAATTGTTGTTTTGAGAAGGGTTCACAGGCGAGCGGGAGGGAGACGGGGTGTCTGCGTTGAAAGGCCGTCGGGAACCAGGGGGAGGGGAAGTCGGGCGGTTGAGATTTCGGTGTGCGGTGTGTTGCTGATTGGGATAGAATTGTCCGGCGCCAGGTTGATGGAACCGGAACGCACCATCTGCCATCTAACCTGGCAGATAAGAGAGACTGGAAGGGTTCAAGAGGGTAGGATTGGACGCGCGAGCAACCGGAGGAGGATGGGTGGTGGGAAGACTGTGGTGGACAGGTGTGCGAGAATGGGGAGGGCTGCTGAGTTTTCGTTTTCTCAACATGAGAACCCTCAAGGAGCTCGACGCGGTCAAAGGTGAGGAAGTCGATGTTGTGTTAGTAAACACGTATCGTCAATGTCGGTCGCGCTGGGTGAAGAGTTGAGGACAAATATTCACAGGTTTGGCATTACTGCAACCTCGGGGGGTGAAATAGGGCTGAAGCTTGGACAAGGTTTGGACAAGGTGGCACAGGCGCAGGTCGTGAAAGGTGGGTTGCGGGGACAGGAGTAACAGTGAAGATTTCGACTCTGTGGCAATGAGAGGGTGACAATGTCGGTGACAATGATGGTGGAAGTGGAATGGATATATTCACAAATATCGATGGAAATGAGTCAAGGTAAGGATTGGTGTTGGTGTTGGGTTAGTCGGGCAATGCTGGATGGGATGGGATTGGAGATGGAGGTCAAGCACAAAGACTAACCTAAGACTGACTCTTGACCTTGCGGAGGAGAGGCGCAGAGACGCAGAGGGCAGAAATGCGCGAATTAGTAGACTATTCTACACTAATTCACACTAGAGGACACTAGTTCGTTTGGATGTTGCCCAAGTCGTCGCCAAATGCTCGATCTTGGGGTAGGAAGATGGAGGATTGTGCCAATTATTGTATGGCTTGGCTTTGCGTCAGACCACTAGCTCGGTTCCAAAATCCACTAGCAACTTCAAATTGACATCACTCGTTGAATTGATGGGATTCACTATCATTATTGGACATGGGTTGTTGTCTTGCCTTGGTTTGATCGCATCAGGATACTTTGACCACTCTTTTTATTGTTGTTGCTTTGTCTCGAGACTTGATATCAATCACGATGAATGTCGAACTTCGTCGTCAGGTCATTAATGTGTACAAGGGTGAGGCAAACCACACCAAGCTTGAAACCTGTCAGCTCAGGGACTAACTTCTTTAGAACTCCTTGAAATGGGCAAGCATTACCCTCTAGGTTATGAGTATTATCGGAATCGTCTACATAAAGCTTTCATGTCGCAAGCCAATCTGAGAGATGAAGAAAAAATCCGAGAAGGCATCAAACGCGCCGAGTTTGTCAAGAAGGAGATCGAGGCATTGTACTTTCTCAAGAAATATCGAGCTATCAAACAGCGATATGCTTGATAGAAGGAACCTTGTTCGATTTCTGATCGGTGACACCGTCCGTGGCAGACAGCATCATATCAGAGGTGTACCAGCCACATGCCATGGTGGCGATGTGAACTACGGAAACGCAGATTACTTCACCTTAGTCGCAGCCAGGCCGTTGGGAAGAGGACTACGAACCATCTCCATAGCAGTACTAGAAGGGACGGTCGCTTCCGAGTCCTTTGGTCACGGGTTCGAGACACTCTTCAGAACGCATTCAGGGAAGTCACCTCAACCCGACTTAGCCACAGAAGGTAATGAGCTTTCTCTAAAGATCTTTGAGCCTATGGAATTCCCGTCATGGGTCGCGAGAATACTGTGGCATGTCACTGTTCAATTCAGCAACGATATGAACAAGTCTGATTTCGAGACTAATCTTGATCAAGAGCCCATCTCTCTCGGACAGGATTAACCAGAAGACGACAAAACCATCTCACGACTACACCCTAGCTACCACCGATGCCAAGTTTCTCCCTCAAACCACTTCACTCCTTGATCTTCTGCTTATGGAAAAGCCCTATTCTCAGCCTGAGATTCTGGAATCAGTAATGGAGATCGTCCACCCAGTCTCAAGGGAACACGTACCGGGAATCTCAGGCATCCAATTATCCCGCTTACTGCAGCAGAATTGGCCTCTAGGGGGTAAACCGGTTGCTTAATCCAACGTGCCATAGAAGATGTAGGTGAAGTCGCCGGCATTAGCCTATTAGGGGGGGGAATATCTTAAAGATCGGTCTTATCAAATGGAAATGAAGGGAGACAAAAAGAAAAGGATTGGATCTGTCCGTCTATGTGACTTACGCCATAGTTGTTTTTGGGTGGGCAGTAATTGGATTCAACCAATATATATCCTAATGGACTCAAAAGAGAGAGTGAATGCTAATTTACCTTACAATTCCAACTGGGACATATGCTTGTCCTTGCTTGATCTTTATTGTCAAGTTCGATTTCACATTTTATTGCTTAACAGTAGCAACTTCCAGGGAACTTCATTGTATCGTATCGGTTGAGTCTCGTAGACTCGTAACACTTGTTGTGGACAATGGAAGTATAACTAGGTCTCTTGCTAGTCGTAGAATGTTTCGTACACAAACCAGACGCCCTCTCGTATTTCTACAGTAGGTGCTACTGTTACATAAACTAGAAGTGCTATAGTGTTTCTCCCTCCCCTCGATCTCGACGTCATGTTGCCATCTCCTCATAGCACGGGCGTCATTGAGGCAAGAGTCCTAATGACGAAATTCGAAATGTATTGTGATTGGTTATTGGGTACGGCGCGGATGCTTTGTCCGTTTGAGTATCTCGCAACGTCTTTCTGTTCTTGTCGATGTATTCACGAGGGGGTCGAGTCTCGCTATTCTCATCCCTTAGCTCCAGGCCAATCACCAAGCCAGCCGTGACAATTTCAATGTCATAGTCCGAGTGCCGCGTCGTGTTGATCTCTACAACAGAGCGCTGATAAGCGCCCATTGGCTTCTAAATTCTGTTATACACACACACATCCGACCATGTCAATCATCTCGAGTTGAAAGAAGCATGTCATTAACTTGAATCGTGGTCAAGAGTCATGCTGCGTCCATCATATGCCTTAGCTCTGTCATCCACCATCCTACAGCTTGAACTTCTCAAGATACTCCGTCGCTGCTTTGAGTGCGTCATCAACCTTGGACGAATCGGTTCCAGTACCGACAGCGACGGGAGCTCGGCCACCTGCCTTACCGCCAACGAGTTTCGACACGACGGATGACCATTCAGCAGACGAAACGCCGGCTTTAGTAGCATCCTAGAACAGAAAACATTAGCTTGATATCCCAACATATGGTATGGATCTGCTGCATGGATGTGAACTTACCGCGCTGACAAAACATCCGTGATACACCTTGCCCTCTGGATCTTGTTCGTCCGAGACCACAATGTACACACTCTTGTCCTTCAGTTTGTTTTGGACATGTTTGGTCACATCAGGAACAATCTTAGCGCTGCCCCCGACTGGCAGGCGTAAAACGGCAGAATGAGCCTCAGGATTGGTTTCGAAGTACTTTGTAACAGCATCGACCGCCTTCTTGAGTTGCTCCTTCTGCATCTTCTTTTGATGCTCCAGAAGTCCTTTGCTGATCTTCTCGGCACGATCCCGCAATTGCTTCTTCTTGACCGCAGAGATCGAAAGGGCGTCTAAATCAGACTGTGTCGCTTTGGTTTCTTGCTCCTTCTCAGGTCCATAAGGCAGTTTTTCTAGTCGGTCCAATCGTTCAGAAAACTCTTCTGCCACACGCTGCACCTCGTGTGCGTCGTCTCCAGTCACTGCAATGATTCGTCGAATACCTTTGGCGATTGCGTTTTCTTCGAGAATGATGAGGTCCTTGATATCGCCCGTGCTACGGACGTGAGTGCCCCCACAGAACTCAATGCTGACAGTCTTCCATCGTTCGTCTCCGACATTCTTGAGAATGTCATCCACCTCAACGCCGACAGAGACCACTCTAACGGGATCTGGGTATGTCTCTCCAAAGACTGCCCGAACTCCGCTGATCTCGAGAGCAGTTGCCAATGGTACGTCCTTAGCATACACCGGGCAAGCCTGTCGGATATATTCGGTGCATATATCTTCGATCTTCTGTAGCTCGGCATCTGTGACGCCGCTCTTGTGGCTGAAATCAAATCGCAGCTTCTCCTGGGCAACAAGTGATCCTCTCTGATCAACTCCATCACCGAGGACTTCCCTGAGCGCAAAATTGAGGATGTGGGTTCCGGTATGATTGTTCCGTATTGGCGACCTTCTAAACTCATCATATTCGGTGATGACCTCGTCGGCAACAGAAAGCTGGCCATATTTCAAGTAACCCGTATGCAAGACGTAACCTGCGTATAGCTGGACATTCTGAACGTCAAGCTCAGCCTGACCATCAATCACAATGCGACCAGTGTCGTACTCTTGACCACCTTGTTCCGCATAGAAGCAAGTTTTGTCGAGAAGGACTCCCAATTGATCACCTGTGGGAATAGACTTAGTATCCGAAACAAATTTCTTTGCATGGTAGATGGCTTGGATTTTGGCGGTGGTGTTGGATCGACCATACTTGGCAGAGTCGTCGGTTTTGGTGACACCGGGCATCTTCTCGAGTTCGCCGAGATCATGTACGTCGAGCTTGACAAGATCGCTGGCAGCTTTCTTCTCGCCCTTGCTAGCCTCCCTGGCCTGGAGCCTTGCGGTCTCGAATTCATTGTCATCAATAGACAAACCACGTTCCTGGGCCATAAGTCTTGTGAGATCGACAGGAAACCCAAATGTGTCGTACAATCTCCAGACGTCAGCACCGTGGATGCTGTTGATTCCTTGGCCTTGACTCTTTTGGGCATAGACTTCAAACTGCTTCTCGCCACGATCCAGTGTCTTTGCAAAGGAAAGTTCTTCCTCCTTGAGGATTTCTTTGACCTCTTCCTCTTTGGAGACGATCTCCTTGAACATACCTCCCATCTGTTGAACGAGGTTTGGAACAATCTTGGCGAAGAAGTCACCAATGTCCACATTGAAATACTTTCTGGCATATCGTGCTCCTCTTCTGAGAACTCTTCGGACGACGTACCCTCTTCCTTCATTGTTGGGATACCCACCGTCAGAGATGGCGAAAGTCAGGGTTCTGACGTGATCGGCAATGACTCTATAGGCGGTGTCGATACCATCTTTGTCATCGTCACCAAATTTGCCAGAATATGGTCTGGCTCCTGTAACTTCTTGAATTCGCTCGAAGATAGGTGTGAAGACGTCGGTGTCGTAGTTGGACAATTTATCTTGCAAGACGCTGACCAAACGCTCGAAACCCATGCCAGTGTCGACGTGCTTGTTGGGCAACGGACGCAGGCTCTTGTCGGGCTCTCTGTTGAACTGGATGAAAACATTGTTCCAAATCTCAAGCACATTGGGATCGTCCTGATTGACAAGATGGGCGGCGTTTCGACCTCCAATTCGATCGTAATGGATTTCTGAACAAGGACCGCAAGGACCTTGGTCACCCATTTCCCAGAAATTGTCCTTCATATCACCCGGGAGGATGTGGTCATCTGGGACTCCAACGGCCTTCCACAGTTCTTTGGCCTCAAGATCCGGCTCCAAGCCACCCTCTGGGTATCCCTCAAAATAGGTGACGTACAGGCGATCCGGGTCAAGTCCGTAGACCTTTGTCAACAACTCCCAGGACCAGTTGATAGCCTCTTTCTTGAAGTAATCACCAAATGACCAGTTGCCCAACATCTCAAAGAAGGTATGGTGGTAGCTGTCCTTGCCGACATCATCGAGGTCATTATGCTTGCCACCAGCACGTATGCATTTCTGAGAGTTGACAGCACGCTTGTACTGACCCTCTTTGCTTGTGGGGTCTACTGTACCCAGAAATATGGGTTTGAACTGGTTCATTCCGGCATTGGTGAAGAGCAAGGTGGGATCGGATAGTGGGACGACGGGAGAGGATTTGACTAGACATATTTATTAGGTGGGCAACAGTGTCAGAGGGAATTGCACATACCAAAGGCATGTCCTCTCTCTTGGAAAAAGTTCAAGAAGGTATCTCTGACCTCTTGGGCGGTCCACTGTTTCGTGGTCGCCATGGTTGCGGTTGTGCGCTGAGAGCGGAGACCGAGAAGAGGCGAGGAGGTCTTGAGACCCAGATAGGATTGATTCAAGCTGTGGGATATCAGACAAGGTCGAGAAATAGACTGATTTGGATCGTCGGAGGGAGTATGCCTTGTTGTAGAAGGACGAAGTGAGTGAATGCGGCGAGGTTGTAGAAATTGTGCGAGGGTTGGAGAAGTGAAGCGGCGGGAATTGTGAGTCAGTTCGCTTGTGTGGATGAGAATGCGGCGAGGGGAAGAAGTGATTGCTCTCCAAGTCGCTTCTACGAGCTGCGATTGACAGCTTGTGTGTCGCATCCAAGTCGATAACGGCTACTAGAACTTGGTTATATCGAATTGACAGTAACAAATGATCACAACTTCATTTGAGATCCTTTGTTGACTCTGACACGGTAAGTTCTAGTGGGTTGTTACAACGTCGCAGGTGAGAACTGTCCATGATTTTTTTTGATAAACCTCCATACCTCCAACGCAACTGATAGAACGCCTAAGTAGAGGCCCCCTGTGTCGCTCTAGCTCCTCCAATGGGACTGTGAGGGATCACGGGGACCAAGAGGGGTGAGGTTATTACCTAAGCTGCCCAAGTCTGCCCAGCTGCGTAGCCAGCCACCGCCTAGGACTTTATCTATCCGTTGAACCTGCCTCATCCTTATGGGGGTCCATGGTGGTTCTCTAGGCTTGGCCAAGGTCATATGAGGCTTGTCTCTTGTTCCATGAGATTCTCCAAGGCGGGGCCCAGCACATGGGAGCTCGACGAAAACGGCCTGGACTCGAGCCGACCGAGAAAATGCGTCAATTCGCATGGTAAGGGCCGGGACCACAGGGTCCAGGACCTATCGTGCCTACAGTATATCTACTAGCACTTACTAAGTGCGCATGCAGAACTCATGTTCTATACCGCCCTCGAGAGAACCAGACACTCGTTCACCTCAACATAAGCAAGTCACTCTTCTCTTTGACTGCAGCTAATTACTCACATACTCTCGTACATATAGTCAGCCAGTTCCCATCCCTGTCTGACTACAATTACATAACTGGGATCAACGGTTCAAAGAGTCAAGTGGACGACTCTGCGTCCAGGGTTACCCTCGTATTCTTCAACGTCTCTCCCCTTCCCTTTACCTCGGCCAGTACCAGTCCTCAGGTAGGGATCATCAGAGCCAATGCACCAATGATGGCATCACCGTCCCCGTATACGACCTATCCGCCATCGACGCCTACACCACCATGGCCATCAGCGATGACATCGTCGTTGAATCAACATCGAAGCAACCTGAGTGGGAAGCGGAAAGCCACCAACATCGATGTCGACGAATACGACCCCCTCTATCTTTCCGGCGGGAGCGGAAACACCACCAGCAGTAGCAGCATATCCTCTCAATTCAAGAAGCTGCGTCTAAACAACACTCGCAACCATACTAATCACTACCAGTCTGGACCGGCAACAACAGACGAAAGTAATATCAACACCCACCCCTCCACACATGTAACACCAGTTTCCTCCACATCAACCACCTACCTCACCACTCCTCCCCACTCACCCGTACGACGCCTTCACAAACCACACGGCAGTCCACGATCAAGACCACCGTCACCAATCTACACATACCACCCAAACAACCCTCAGTACCTCTCCTTATCACCCTCCATATCAACCCCTCCCATTCCCCCGTCATCCTCCTCATTCATGCCCATCGACGACACGCCCCACCGGATCGTGATCCACGATCTTGACGCCGAAATTGCACTGATCGAAGCCGAAGAACTCGCTCAGAAACAGACCGTCTTCCTTCCAGACATCGATAAGAAAGTCTCTAGCATTCCACAACAACTCTTGCAAAACCGATCGCCTGATCAACCACACATTTCCCCTCCGCAGAGCATCGCTCCACCTAATCACTATCAGCCATACGGCACATCTTCTGCTACATCTCTGGCCCCATCACAGAATTGCCCTTCAGCTTTGGTCCTATATAAAGACCCGACGAGCATCAGCGTTCCGGAAGAAGAAGACGTTGTTCGCAAGACGATTATCGAGGCAAGGAAGCGGGCCCGAGAGAAGGCAGTTGATGATCAGCGTGAGAGGGACTTGGCTAGACAAAAATTTCTAACGGAATACCGTAATCGCTCTTTCGCGGGCGATGGAGATGGAGATACGGATTTCGACGATGCTATGACGGATCAGTCGTCCATGGGTGGCGATGACGACGATGCAATGGAGATTGAATAGTCTCTCTCTCTCTCTCGTTACACTATTCTCCAGCAGGGGTCAATCAGAGGATGAAAGAAAGCAGCGTGGATGGCTTTGGCGAATGATTCATATTCCCTTCGTGTCCAATGGAGATACCTATGGACATGATGTGGAAAAGTCAGTCATTCATTCTGTTTTTGGCGGCTCGATTAAACAGTTTGTCTCCGGCCTCAACTCAAATATCAGCCATCACGTGCCAATGTCACGTGTGTGAAGGGATTGAACAAGAGTGATGGAAGGAAATGCCAGCCAAAAAAAAAGACTTCAGGAACACAGAAGGACTTCAACCTTCAACTCATGAATTTTCTCAATTCGAGAAGATACCATAGCCCGACGTGGGGGTCGAACCCACAGCCTTAAGATCACCAGTGTGGTAAGAGTCTTACGCTCTACCGATTGAGCTAGCCGGGCTTGCTTCCTGATTGTGGGCTGCTTCCCGGCTGTCGAAAAAGATCTGGGAGCTTTAACAACTTTTGGACCATGCTTGCGTTCAAACAAAACAGGCGTTTCCAGAGTTTAATTATAAAGATACAGTATGAGGCGCCAGGTGCCCGGCGCCCCGATACGATACGAGACGGAGAGGAGACATATATGTATATATGTATGTATGCACCAAAATTTTTATGAATCAATCAATATTTTAGCAGACGAAACCGTCGCTCGCCGATCACCACCAACGCCTTGCATGTATTTGCCTTTGTTTCAATCCATCCCCTATGCCATGCAGAGTGGGTTGGAGTAACTCCGACTCGAGATCTGTATCTGCTATTTTCTGACTACAACCCGCTGGAGTGGCGTGGCTCCAGCATGCGCAATCCACCTGTCAACAGACAAGAATGCTCATCTTTGACCCAACGCTGCTGCTGGCGGAGGCTGACTAGGCCCAGCCCCGTATGGCTGCGACCCGTCGGTGGCGGGAGGTGCAGTATATGTCTGATTTGGATCTGTCTTATTTGGCGCAGCAGGTGTGTAAACAGGCACGTATTCTGGTTCGTGATAGGCTGTAAGAAAAACCATAGTCAATATCGAAGCCCAAACAAATCGAATCGGTCTCCTCGTCGTAACAACTAGACTTACCAGGTGGCGGCGCCCCATAATGTCCCATCTGATAGGTCTGGCCGGGAGCATAGCCATATTGACCGGGTCGGGCGTTGCGATAGAAGGAGAAATGATGGGCATGTTCAGGATGTGCTTGGGCAAAGGCATAGCGTGACCGACGGGGAACGAGCCATCTATGGTACCGTAATGGTGGTTGTCCTTTGGCCATGCGGCGTCGTGCGTGCAGGTATGCTCCGAGGAAGAATGCCAGGCAGGCGATGACTAGGAAGGCAATGACGGACCATTTGATGATATAGGCTGTCTGTATAGAAGGGAGAGAGGTTAGTTTCGTGATCGGGGATCGAGTACAGAGAGAAGGAGGAAATCAGGAGTTGGAGTTTCATACATCTGAATACCACCAGCCCGGCCCATCATCGTAATATTGCCGTCGCACGAGGGAGGAGAGTTCCATGTTGGAGTTTATGAGGTCTTAGAGGTGTGTGTTGAGGGAAGTTCTGGTCGAAGAGAGCGAGTGTGAGTCGACCAAAGAGGCCCAAGTATGAGAGTGAGTCCAAAGTCAAGCGGAGAGTCGAAGTGAGTGACTTCTGCCGCAGTCGGAGTTGAGGTGGTACAAGCTGGTGACCTTCTCACTCAGGCGAGCGATCGAGCGAGCGACTTTGACGATAATCACTTGGTCCAAGATTCCGAATTCACGATGAATCGAGTTTCATATGTAGTAGAAATAAAGGTGAAGGCAACAGTGGTAGTAACAAGCAGTGGCAGAGTGGACAGAGGATAAGAGGATTCCGAAACATTGAAGTCCAAGCCTCGAGGGGCGCCAATCCAAGCCCAAATTCGGCTAGGCGTACGTGTACATACCAAGTTTCCAAGCCTCAGCCTCCAGGTTTGCGAAAGAGCCGTTTGAGAAGATGGGGGGTGGGGGCTGGCTGGTTGGAGCTTTCTGCTACCAATCCTTGCGCCATTTCCAGTGGCATTTGTGGTGGCAGGTCCGGGTCCCTGTCGTGTCTGCTTCCCCCCAAGTGGCTTAAGGTTCCTCGCATGGACTTGGGTATACGTACCTGAGGTGGTGAAGTTACTCCGTATTCGTCTCGTCTACAGCCTACGCAAGAGGCGCAGTCAACAAATTGTTGTGCAACTGTGTTGTTAGTCTGTACTTTATCTCGACTAGTTTACTCTACTCGTATACAGTCGTTTTTAATTGCTGCTTCGTATGCGAAACACACTCCAGATAATTCACGGCCACGATATGCCCATAATTCTATAATGAGTTTGGCGCCTCCTTACTCACCGCCAACCGGCAGAACATGTTGCCAGTCGTTCTTTTATAGGGTTTACAGTACGTGACGAACTCGCTTAACTTGAAGAGGATAGTATGTTTCACGCTTCGGTACAGCAGCAACTTATCGCCTAACTACCTACTATAATTTAAATCCCCAGCTATATTTTTGTGTGGCTACCATTGCATTATGTGTCTAACTTACAAGCCACTACAATTCGAGGACGTCGCGTTGCATAGAAGCAGGTAGGGGTTTTTGGCCACAACTTTCTCATAGGGCACAATAGTAGATGTTTAGCTCTATACGATGGGAACGATGCAAGGCACAAGCCGAATTCCCTACGGCAAATTTTAAAACTAAGGACCTTGGTTGTCAAGTGCAGTAGTCCAATCTGCGTACTGGCGCCTTATCTTACGTCTTTGATACAATACTCAGTAACTTGTTCCTCCGTTCTTTGCATCACTATTGAAATGGCATTCTGTGTCCTGCATTGACTTCTGTATTAGAGCTAATGTTGTGCGAAGCCTCCCACATAGTCCTTCGAAATCTAACCGCCCGATCCGCTAAGCCGCTTAATCAGTAGGATCGCAATTAGCTTCTCTAAGGGCTATTTGAGAGCTATAACACTATAACTCACCTAACCACTGCTGGGCCGATCCGATTGCGGGAGTGCACCGTAAGCTCGATGGCCCTCTGCTCCAAAAGCTTATTAAATATGCTGAGGTGCGAAACGTCTTGGAAACTCATAGTGACGTCCCGGAGGGCCTGCGCGAAGAGATACGACGAGAAGATTAGCAACGATATGACCGTAAGAGAAAAGCAAGAGCAGTATCTCCTTAAGGTTATCCTCCTGTCAATATTACTAATTATATGCCTAGCTACTCTAAGTTGACATCACAATCTCCACGGATGAAGGCTAAACTCGTAAACGCAACCTCGACGACGCTGAGTGCGCTTAATATTCCAGGCTACCACGATGACGCAGTGAAAGATTACGTCAGGTATCTGCAAGGCCAAGTTCGTAATGAACGTCATCAAGCTGAATTCGAAAAGGCCGGTGATATCGTCCTGGAGGACTTCATGGATCTTGATCAAGTCTAAAGAAAATATACTGCTGACTTCTTTACCGCACGAGATATAAAACAAAACCCAGCAGACTAATTCGTCAGGGATATTCCCGCCTTCATCGAACACGAGAAAGCGAAAGAAGATTGATTACAGTTCTAAAAGGAGTAATTGAATGTGCGGTAGGGTGTTTATTATTTTATATTGTACTGTACTAGTTAAGGACCTTCTAGATCCAGAAATCATGTCTTTCGCGACCTATTCATGATGGTTGAAAAACAATGCCAGTATTTCTGAAATGCCCCTTCGCACTGACACTGTCATTTCTGACCTCGTCGATACAGACTTTGAGGAATTCTTTCATATCCATATTAGGGTCTATAGTCCTCATCTGCCTCCAGATATACGCTTTCAACTGAGCAAAAGACTCTTCGATGGGATTCAAGACAGGCGAGTATGGGGATAGGTATATCAACCGTAGTCCGGCATTAGTATATAAATATTCAACCATTTCCGTGCGATGGAACGATGCGTTGTCTATAATAAATACAGGTCCCTCGTCGTAATGACGAAGGAGCTGGTCAACAAATTCTTTGAAGACCTTGCTATTCGTTATATCCTTGAACATACGTGGGAAAATAATGCCATTATAGGTCATCGTAGGCAGGATTTGGTGTCTTTATCCGCCATGAAAGCGACTAATCTAAACGGGCGTGACACCACCAGGCGACTATGCTGTACGTCTAAACCCAACCCATCTATTATAACCTGATTCGTCGATGAAGACGAGCTTCTCTAGGTCTAGAAAGGATAGGTTATATTAATAGGCATCTCTTAAATCACGACACTGTTCACCTGCTCGTCGTCGAGGGATTTTCTTCGACTAGCTACTTGACTTCAAAGTCCTGCTAATAGTCGGGAGCGAAACTCGACACTCGTACTTAAGTAAGAAAAATTCAGCCATGTCGTCGAGGTATAGATCTTTCTGCTCATCGAGAAGTTTATGGAGAGCCTCTAGCTCACCCTTTATTCATTGGTCCTCAATGGAGCACTGCGTGAGACCACACATGTGAGAGGACGCATTAGGCGCCTGCCGGTTTAATAACGTTGCCACAAATGCAGAATCAGAGGATCCAAATATATCAGTAGCGTGGCATGGTGGAAAAGAGAAAGGGATCGGTATAGCTCACGACGGGCTCAAATCGAATCGGCACCGACCACGTTTGGGGGGGCCAGAGTTTGCGTCCTCAATGCGTGAGTTTATATTGTATACGAAGCCTAGGTACTCAAGTCTGAAATGGTCTCATCGTTTTCGCCCAGACAGCTTCTGTTAATGACAAACAGATAGTGTAGTGATACGTAAGGATCCAAGCGACTAGAGCAACAGGGTGGATTCTTTGCACATCGCATATGGCTTTTACCCTCGTTGCGTAGAGGTTGGATGCACGATCGAGTTTGAAAGATCGGCGACCTATATTTTGCCTTCATTGGCGCCAATCCAATCCCATGGAAATAATAGGCGAACAAGGCATCTAACAGTGTGCTGATATTGGTACCTGTGGCCTCAACTCAAGCTCGGTCATGCAGCTATTAACTGTCTCACCATCTGAGGCTTCCTCCTGGTCGTCTACCTACATTGGTGTTTATCTACCGAGACATAGACTCCAGATGAGGGTTTTGTCTTAGGCTACGCTATTTTCTACATCGATCAGCCCTCGTCGTCAAGAGGAAGCGCAACGCTCACTCCCAAGGACCCAGAGATGCTCGGGGGCAGGCATTCTGGGTCCGGGAGGCTGCCCTACAGGACTGCTAAGTAACATGTTGAAAGCCAACACCTTTGGATAAGGGTTGGTAACATCTCCCAGCCTCCTGTACACTGTAGAGCTTTGCCTTTGGCTACAGATAGATGGGCTACCCCCTTAGCATTGAGGAAGCTCATTCACCTCAATCTTTGACATAGCAAGGCACTCCTCTCAGGGCCCGAGTGCCTCTCCAGGAAGTCGCGAGGGTGGTTAGTAGCGTGGCCTTGAGAGCCTCGCCGGGGACAACTGCCCACTACAACCCTTAGGTCGTGTTACGAACTATCTTTTTGCTTTGGAACCATTAATCAGATGGGACTCATAACATCATGAGAGCAACGGCCTGAAGTAAGGGTTTCCAAGGCACTGCAGGTGGACTCCGCCTGTCTGGTCAAGGGGAATCATTTCCCTGTTCACCGTTACCCATAGTGGGCTAGGTTTGACCATCTCTAGCTCCAACTCTGTCGCATACACGCCCAGCACCCGCCCCCACCTTTTCCACCTCCTCCAAAGTCTACATCCACATTTTTAGTCAACACCTCGATTGAGTTGGGACTTGCGTCTGGATCACTGCTTTGCGTGTGTCTTTCAGTCCATCGCTCGTAGTCGGTCTCCGCATGAAAGAGGACCCTCCGAAGCCGTCTTCAACCAGAAATAAACTTGTGTAGCAGAAATGATGCAAAAGAGGGACGTACTCCTCGAGCTCATACTTTCAGCGGGTAGTTCTAGATGTCGACGATGCGATCGTAGTTAGTCGAGTGAGATGGACCCGACCCCACGTGGATCTAGGAAATACAAATCCTATTGATTTACGAGCTGACGCCACGCCTCCAGCACCAGCATGCTTTACCTACTGATGGATATCATGATCGCCTCATAGTGGGCCTGGCTGTTGGGAAGAATGAAAGTACAGTGCTCTGTCCGTTCGAGGACATGCTGAAGATGGTCTGGGTCGATCACTCCACTCAATACGAACCATATATATGACGCCAGGCCCAGAATAGCTTGAGTCGTTTCATACTCGCGGCGCTGCCTTCTTGGCTGTTATGACAGCTCGGCTAGAATTCCTCGGACAATGCCCAGATCATGGCACGAAACTTCCCTTCTACGCAACGGCAGAATACCTGGCGATCACGTCTTCGCTCCAAACTCAAGTCGTACCGCTTAATCCCAGCTTACTTCTCAGACGGGGTAGATATTGAACGTCCTCGTTAGAGCGCTAGCGCTGTGAGCACAACAGTACCACCCATGACTTGGATAAGTATCGAGTCTGGCTATCTTGCAAACTTCAATTGCACTCATGGTACGCTGCGAAGCTGTGGCGGATACACTGTTCATCCGTTCGGACATTTTACATCCCCCTCCGTGGACAGGGGCTAGCAGCATTCCGAGTTTGCGGCCCCACTCGGGCCTATATACTTTTGGCAAGCCAACACTCTCGAAATTCAATCCCTCTCTGATCAACTCTAGGAGGGTACTTTTGACATAAATTTAAACCTAGAATACTTACTAGAAATGAAGTTCTGTTGCTCAACTTCCTAGGGTTTCCCTGCTAGATCGAGCCATAATTTAAAGAAATTTCAAGCTGTGAATTGAAAGGGCTTTTTCCTTATCATAGTTGGGTCCAACCTTTGATCTACCATGAACATATCATCTTGTTCTGCGAGCTGCCTAGTCGTAGGCCACACGCCGTTTCTCGGGTAAGCCGGGCATGGGCTTGTAGAGTCTTTGAATTTATACTGCAATCATACCTTCTTATCGTTTCGAGTGTAGGCGAAGAACGTATATACTCATCTTCTCACGATCAAAACAAGAATTTACTAAGACACGGTCTATAACCCTTCAAAACTGACTTAGTTGATCGAGATGGAACCACCTATCGTTCCAAGAGTCCGAACGCGGCTCACTCAAGACTATACGAGCGATATAGAGGTCATTAGGCCAAGTCCGCTAAAGGGCATGCCTCAGGGTTTCATCGATGAATCATCTCCGAGAACATCAACTTCAAGGTCGCAAGACCGGAATGCCGCAGATTTAGAATCGCCTACAGAGGCTAGACGCAACTTCCTACTAAGCCATGGAGCTCATCCTACGAGTCCAATCGACCGAAATACTTCAGGTGCCACCAGATCAGGGATTGGCACCTACTTTGAGAATGATAGCACTAACACCGTGGAAGAACTCCGAAAGCTAGACTTCAGCCTTGAGTCAGCGGCAGAGGATAGATCTTATGATTCATCCATCAACACTGCATCACACGCGACAAAAAAACCTACTACTACCACCTCTCACTCGTCAGCAACAAGACTTCCCGACTTTTTTGCTCCACAGATTTTCCAGGTTGTGCTCCATAACCCTACAACTGCGTACCAACTCTTGATTTTCAGTCGGTCCCGGCTCGCTGGAGAGAATATTGAATTTCTTCGGAAGGTTGAGGAGTACGGTATTTTGTTGGATGAAGTGGCAAAGAATATGTCCGAAATTCATCGAGAGTATCTTTCTGTCAACGCACCCAGTAAAATCAATCTCGAAGATGGTGCTCTCCTAAAAGTCAATCGGGATCTGAAATCGGCACTTGTTTCCACACTGCCTACACTCGAGGTGGTTTTTAACGACTCCCAGAACAAAATGGAACGTGTTGTTGCTGAGGACATTTATCCTCGCTTTGTACGACATCAGCTCACGGCGAGTGCGGTCAGGGCACTTGCTACCGATCGGAGCAATTTTGCTGGGCTGGGAGACTGTTTCGTTCTATCGGATCCTAGCAAGGCCGACAACCCTCTTGTTTTCGTTTCCGACGGATTCGCCAAAGTGACGGGATATGACCGCAGAGAGATCATCCCTCGTAACTGTCGATTTTTACAATGTCAGGAGACGGATCGAACGGTTGTGCGCAATATTCGCAAGGCACTCGATTCCTGCGAGGAATGCGTCCAGTTACTTCTTAATCAAAAGAAAAATGGGGAGCCGTTTTGGAATCTACTGTACATGACACCACTCTTCGATTCCCGTGGGAAGGTTGTTTTCTTCCTTGGAGGGCAGATTAATTGTTCCACCACAATTCATAGCACCTCGGATGTGTTACGAATTCTGGCAATGTCAGACGAAGCGGACGAGGAAGGCGACGCTCCAGCAAACCCCCCAGAGGTACAGAAACACAGTTCTCGCGCGAGCAAGATTCTGGCCCCTTTCAGAGGAAGAAGCCAGCTGCACACCCCACAGCGGGCACCTGGGATGGAAAACGAGCTCCTCAACAGAATCGAGAAGGAGAAAATGACATTCCAACGACAGGTGGACACCTTCTATACGGCTTACTCTAAAGTAAGTACTATGTACATCCCCCTATTTAAACTTTCTATTACTAACCTTCCCGCAGTATATTGTCATTAACGCATCGACTCTTTATATATCGTTCCATTCCGCGGCCATCGCTACACTCCTCCATCCGGCAAAGCCTTCGCAGAAAGCCGATTTATGGACAAGCCCACAGATCGTAGGGCTGGAAATCTTTCGCTTTTTATCAGTATACTCTAAGACGAGGCTAGGAAGTGACTTCAAATCCCGCGTCAGGCTTGCAATTAGGGCTGGTAATGCGATAAGTTTAGACCTGACTCTATGCACTAAACGATTAATGGGTTTTGAAAAGTTTGCCTCGCACTGGACACCGTTGAAGAATGAGGTCAACCAAGTTGGATGGGTGGTACTGACTCTGGGTAGTCTGAATGATTAATCGGGCAAATTTGACGTGGAGAAGGATACGGCGATTGATCAGCCACGGACCTAAATCGACATAAAGATCCGAAAGCATATGATCATTTCTCATCAGCAGAATATCTTGTGCCAAAAGCACTCGTTTTATTGCTACGAATTATCTGAAGCGCCCGCCACTCCTTGATAGTAAGTTAGCTTCGATTGAAAGATGGTCAGCTCTAGAGAATGGTTTCAGCCTTTCATAATAAATCCCTATTACAATTATCTATCTAGTACGGGAAACGACATTGTCATAGACATGATAGGACTATTAACGGTGAAAGACTATATAGGCTCGGCCTCCGCCTTCTACTAAGTCATAGATAGATTGATCCTTAAATCGCTCTAACTATCTATAGCTGAAAGGGATGCGTATAAGGTTATAGTTGGGAAGATCATACTTAAGAGATCAGGAGAACATCCGAGGATCGTCGAGTACGTTGGTGTTCACTCCACGGTAGCGATTCCCAGTTGCCTGACGAGGCTCCACTTTGCTTTCCAATCATTTCACCGTCCTACGTCATTTGTACTGTAGAGGAGGATATACACGTTTTCGGCGCGCGGGAACAACGCCAAACCAAAAACCAAAACAAGAGAGAATCGATGAAGTTTTCGTCGCTAGGAGTGGCTATTGAGATAGACTCTCTCTCTCTCTCTCTTAACTCGTTTTGCTCGCTGAACTCACTGACTAAACTGGATAAATGACTCGACTAGGGCTTGACTTGAATGAATGACTATTGTTGAACTGCCTGATGGATGACTCGCTTACTTGTTTGATTGATATCTCTCACTCCTCGATATCCTCCTATTGAAGGAGGTGTATGTCCTCGGATGATGACTCAGCATCGCCAGTCTTGCCTAGGTAGTCTAGAACGAAAACAAACTAACTAACCAATCCTCCTATCGCCTCACTCCAGTACATACCAGGTTAACAACCAGGACTACCCAGTGCCGCGCTAAAGCCTCCATTCCCACTAGCCTAATTCAACTAAGCTTGTAAATTTCATACCGTAAGTGACAAACAGATGGCGACCCTACTCCGTAGAGTGAATTTGTTGGTCTTGATCTAGCTAGCTTTAGGTGGGGTGGAACCTAGAAGTGGTCCCTTGATATTTTAGACCATGTCTGCAATGCGAAGCTGCAATCGAAAACGCCTGTAAGTCGTTTCGAGTCACTCGTCGAATAAGTTTTCAACCTGAGACCAGATGTACTCCGTATGCGACGTATGCGAGAGTAGTATACTTTTCTCAATAGAAGAATGAATGAATGGTCTTGATTTGTCGATCCCTGCAGCTCTTCTCCACTCTGGGAGCCAAAGTGTGAAGACGGTGACGCAGGGGTGACATGCAGCCCTGCCAGCCTGTCAAATAGCAGAGGATAATATCATTGCTGACATGAGGCTGTGGATGCTCATTTCGGTTTCACCAATGCTCTCGGCTATATTGAGTCTATCTCCTTAAGGCTACAGGAGGGTCTTTACTCCAGGCTCTGCACCCTGAGTTACTAATTACAGTACCTAATCATATTGTTACAGGTACAGCTATTCAAGCCACGTGACAAGTGTCGAGACAGGCATGTTTGTACGGGCAGTCTCGCATCATGTTGGAATCACTCATGCTCATCTTATGAATCCAATTTCATAGAATTACGTTGAAGGTACTAATCTGCTACATCGCAGATGGCTAGGTATCCTCCAACGGACAGGCCAGCTTTGCCTTGAAAATCAACTTTTAATCTGGGTCTTCCACCAGATCTTCCACAGTAGCATGTCTCTTTTTCGGGTCTGCTGGAGAATTGTCTGCTGCTGAACTGCTCTCAGCCTGTTGTTCTCCATTCATCTGCTGTGCGCTATTTCCATTTGAATCTGCGTTGTGAGACGAGCTAGAGGCACCCCATTGTGGTAAGGGGAGGCTCGACACTGGTTCGGTAGCGGCTAAATGAGGTTGTTGATCTTGATGCGACTCTCCATTGGAGTGTCGTGTAGCCTCTTCTGTGGATGAGATATCAGCTCGGATCTCTGGTTGCCCTGAACCTGCTCCGTTTGGAAGAGATGCCAACAATTGGTCGAGTTGCTGCAGATCATGCTGCTGCAAAGAGCTCGAAGAACCTAGCAATGGATTTTCTGTGTTGATAGTTGTGTCTTGTGTAACTGTCGTGGACGGTCGGCTGTGTGCGCTTGCTGAAGGTCCGTTATTATGAAGAGGCCCAGAAACTCCCACGGCTGCCCCAGCTGGAGGTGTTGGGCCACCAGCAGCCCGCGGCAATACCGGAGGAGGGAATTGGCCGACAGGCGTAAACTGAGGGAGTTGTGGGAAGCCAGGAAGAGGTCCAGGCATAGTCCCAAGGAACTGCCCGTTCGACCCAAAGTGTTGAATGGAAGTCGCGGGCACTGAGAATGCAGAGACTTGTTGTATCTGGTGACCGGGAGAGACTGATTGCAGTGGTAACATGGTCCAGCCTTCTGGCAAAGTGACCCCTGGCGGTAATCTGTCACTTCCCGATCCGACCGGAGGCTGTTGTGCATCAGCCATGAGGGTTGCTGGGGCTCGATGGACTGGTGGAGGGGGGAGTCCAGATTGCAAATTCGGTGCTGCTTGTCCTGGAGCCTGATTCCTCAGTCTTTCCAACTCGGCTTGAAGTGAGCGGAGAACAGTCAACTCATTGGCGCTCTGTGTCAATGTCTCGATCTCCTGGCGTATCTGGGCCTCGACAGCGTCAAGTCTCTCTCGAGTGGTCAACTCTTGATTGTCTCGCCGTCTTCTGCGAACACCAGTCCATCGAACGCCCAAGCCAAACTGACGTGGTGCATTAGGGTCCACATCTGCTGGGGGCTGAGGCCCTCTGACTGCACCAGCGACACCACCAGCATCACCCGCTGCAAGTCGTTGCTGAAGATCTTCAAACATGTTCCCACCTCTGACAGCACCGAGTCCAATGCGGAGAGGACCAAATTGATACACTCGAGGCCCAGGTCTTGCGGCGGGCGGATGGGGTCCTGCCTGGCCTTGACCACCGGCGGCTTGGGCGGGCGCGCCGGCATTCGCCCGAGCACCGGTAATCCCGTTGGCACCCTGCCCAGTTTGCACGACATTTGCGCGACAGGTTGGACATATCTGCTGCCGCTCCAACCAACTCCGCAGGCAAGAAAAGTGTAAGACGTGTCCGCAAGGGAGCTTCTTTGGTCTCATTCTTTCAGCAATGGGGTTTGGCGGGGGCCGAGGACCGCCGGCTTCAATGACAGGTGGCTCGTATGGTCTCATCTCCTCCCTGCATATGATACACACATCCTCTCTCCCGATATCTTCTGCGGTTGCATCGGGATATCGCTCATTCATATCCCGGGTTGCCGTACGGTACTTCATAAAATCCGAGATTCGTTTGATGAAAGATCGCATGGTGAGGAAGACATCGCGCAAGATGTGAATTGGAAGGCCATAAAATACAAGAAGAATGAAGAAAAAGGCAAGGTAGATGACCAGTTTGAAAAAGTCGGTGGCAAGATCGAGGTAAAAGACATAACGCCCTTTATCTTCCCAGCCTTCAACTTCGACTTCGTTGTCGTCGACCGGCTCATTGAGCGAGTCTCGCATCACTTGTTCGAGTGTGCGCCGTGTTGGGGAAGGTCTGAGTTGGGTCGCTTGTTCGTCTTGTGGAGGAGTGCTGGTAGATGGGCTGGATTCTTGAGCCAGGTGTTCTCGGTATTCCGTAACAGCAGCGTGCATTCTTTCTTTCTTGATCTGCTCAATTCTTTGCCGCTTTTGTTCCCGGACGATACCAATCTCGATCAGATTGATTGCATATCTGACGGCCGTGCTGATACTAGTGATGGACAAGACTCCGAATTCGAAACCAAACATGACCATCATATCCGGCTTAGCCTGTCTCGCAACCTGTTTGACCACATATTCGAGCATGGACATGTCAAAGGCAACACTGAGGCCCAGACTGAGAGCGAGCCGGGTGTGGAAGAGTCGTGGATTTCTAGGAGGTTGTTGTTCCAACAGTTCTACACGACCCTCGCCAATCCAGCCCCAGACTTTACCGGCAAGTAAAGAAAAGAACATGGAAAGAAAGGTGAGGCCGATCTCGCCTCTGAACACAGTCATGGCCAGACATGTTTCGGTGACGGCGAACCAGGCCTTCTCATAAAGTTGTTCCACTTCGATGGGACGCAAGTTGCCATAGAGGAGTTTCTGTAATCCGAGCAATAAGGTGGAGGCGATGACGAATAGAAGATTTGTGAGGATCATCAAGTTCGCGGAGGACTGGGCAAGGTAGACGGCGGCAGAGTAGAAGTTGGGACGTTGAGCCAGGGCTTTGACCACGACGCCTGCTGCAAGGGCAGTTGATACCTAGAAGCAGCTGTTAGTCTATGACAAGTAGGAAAGTTGGAAGAGCGGTGGACTGACCCCAGCGTACGCGGTCCATCTCAACCTCAACCTCCCAGCCATGCTGTCGATGTGTGGTGGAAGTCCAAAGACGATGGTTCAAGTCAAACACAGGGTGCGGAGGACTGAGAAGCCATTATTAAGGCGCCAGTAAGGGAATCCGACTACACACTGCGCGTGAACATGAATTGAGGGTGGTTAAGGTGCAGTAGACGAGGACGATGACTGATCAGAGGGTTCCTTTGCGAGGTCGTCGTGCAGAGAGGTGGACTTGTGAAGGATGTAATAATCGAGGCGAAAGGTGTCCAGTTTCCGGGATTCTGATGCTGGGAGAGTAGAGTTGCAGCTTATGTCACCAAATTGGATCAAATCAGGTGCGGGCGTACACCTACGGAGTAGGTAAGGCACCATGGCACGCACCGCATGTCAGGGTGCCACGGTGCACACGCAGGCGGCGGCCTGGCCTTGGTGCAGCCTCCGCGTGGATACCCCAAAAGTGGCGTCATTTTATGCATGAGCCTGCATACCAGTCAGGCCAGTGCTCCCTATGATTTCTGATAGCCAAGGATCCATCTGTTTGCTCCTAAGGTCACAACCCTTTAGCTTTAACATGTCCACTCCATGCACGGACGACGTCGTCCGTCTAAGGGCATTCACAATACATTGATACATGGAACTGCCTACTAGAATTCTAGTACCAAAAGAGCATTATGGCACCCTGAATGCTCTCAGCCTTTAGATGCTGTTCCTATGCACCATGCCTAACATCTGTTCTCCTCGGTCCTCGGTAGGTCTGGTTGATTGCGATATTTACAGCCTTTGTGAGTGTGTATTGAAAGGCATCTGTTATGAAATTCTCCTGATTTTAGGGGTACATCCGATCCTCGCGCCGTCCTTATGCTCATACTGTTCTGCTGCCATGAGAGATTGAGTTCCTGCTCCTCCTGGATACTAGAACTAGACCTTTTGGGAAGGAGCGAGTGGGAGATGCTCTTTCCCTCTGGCAGGGCGATACTACGTGTCTTCTCACCACGAAAACTTCAAAAACTTCAGACCATTGCTTTCCAATCTACTCATCGACGAGCGCATGATGCTGCCTGTCTTACAATGGCCAACTTCAACTTGACATCAATGAGCCTGTCGTCCTGCTCTCTTTTACATTGCTGGTCGAGGCGAGCTGGTTCAGTTCTGCTATCTTCGTTCGACATGGATCTGATTCTCAAGATTCAGGCTCTTCTGCCCAACCTCACTCGACTTCATGTATGTGTCTTTCGGTCACATCGTCGTCATTCACTAACCTCGCTTGTTCCAGTCGAAGAAATGATCACCCAGCCCCTCCCTTACCGCTTTTTAGTGAAACTTTTCCGCTGGTCAATGTGGACAGATGAAATGCGCTCTGATACGTCGGTGACGAAGAACGAACTTATGGCGCGTGGAAGTCATGTGTCAGATGCTCCATATGGAGGAGGGGACCGACCAACTCGCCGGCCTCCTGTCGCGACTGTGACCATCACAGTCACAGAAAGCATGTATTCCACAGGCTCTTCCCAGTCCAACAGTCGAGCACAAAACAGTGACACGGACGTGGAATCTTCTCACACACCTCCAACTCTCACCGTTGTCGTCACCGTCCCAGCAACCACTGATATAACCCTCTCCTCTCAGTGGACCGGTCAGGAGCAGAACAGCAACACAACAGCAACCGTTGTTACAACTACATCTGTGCCTGACGGCATGATTACTCGGACTGATACTTCCTTTTCTACCGCCCCTACTGGTTCTATGACAGGTTCAAACGGGACTACCGACTCCACCGACAGCCAGTCTAGTGGACAGGGTACTATATCGGAGCTATCTTCTGCAACAAATAGTGCTATCACGGACACACCAAACTCCATCTTTGTCCCAGCTGTAGCTTCAGCCGCATCTGCTGCTTCCTCGGCTGCATCAGCGATCTCCGACGACCATGGCGCTAATACTGATGCTTTGCACACTGCATCCTCGATTATGAGTGCTCTTGCCTCCTTGGCCAGTGGCTTCTCATCCACTGGCCCTTCAGACAATACTGAAAATTCTCTTGCACAACTCTCCTCTGTCGCAAGCGCAGTCTCGTCCATTGCAGAGCTTGCATCAGAGCTAGGAACAAAATCTGAGGAGCTTCCGTCTGCTGCTCCGTTCATCGCATCTGCTGCCTCGATTGCATCATTGGCCGCGTCCCAGGACTCTTCTTACGCTAGTGCTCTGTCCGCCAGCATTTCGAGCCAAACCAGCGCCTTGCGCTCGAGCACGTTCTCCACGATTGTAACAACGGTTCCAACAACAATTGTTGGGTCTGACACGACTCTTACTACCGAGACTACTAATGTGACAGTCATCCAGATCTCCTTGTCCGATAGCCCTTCTGAGGCGGCAGGAACCACATCACTGGCCAGCTCGGAAAGTCCAGATTTGCTTACCACGTCTCTGTCTTCATCCCCTTCTTCTTCCACTTCTTCTCTCACATCAACTATGTCTTACACTTCTTCTCTCACATTAAGCACATCTTCCGCTTCTTCCATGACCACAACAAACGCCCCTTTGACTTGCCAACACGATGTGAGCCCGTAGTGCGGGTTCGTCTCGAGATTTGAACTGTTGACCCAAGAGTCTGGCAGCACTCAGAATTGCCTCTGTCCTATCTGTTTCGATCTCTCCCAAATATGCAGCGAGACCAAGCCTGACCTTTCAACTTGTCCAATTGATGCTGGCTGGCTATGCCCTGTCATCACGACAGGAGATGATCCAACTGTGAGTTTCAGCCCAATAGTTGGCATCACTTTCCCAACTACCACGCCAAGCATCTGGAGCATCTTTCCCGAGATGATCACGCGAACAGACAGAGATACGGACAGGACCAGCGTCACCTGGAGTGCCACGTTGTCCACAAGTATCAGGTCGTTGGACCATGGAGTGAGAATCAGATATTTCACCTGGACTTGGGAATGTCCGCATCCATTATGTGCTGCTGTCAGGCATGGTGAAAGACTGCTCCATCTTGCTGTCGATCTACTCAAGTGTCTCTTCCCAGGAAGATGTAAACCTCCGGGTAACAATGGTTGGGAGTGGCCACCGGTTTGAATCTTCGTGTCATCGTGCCGATTGGTAACTGACCTTTGGATAAGGTGCCTGCACCACCTCCGTACCCGCCACCAGACTTGGAATGGATGACTGTACCAGAGACTTATACAGAGACTGACACCGACCCTGCGGTAAACCCTGCCACCGAGCCCGTCACGCAGCCCACTACAGAGCCTACCGTCGAGTCTGCCACCGAGTCTGCCACCGAGTCTGCCACCGAGTCTGCCACCGAGTCTGCCACCGAGTCTGCCACCGACTCTACCACGGGACCTAGCACAGGACCTAGCACAGGACCTGCCACAGGGTCTACCACCGCGTCCACCACCGCGTCTACCATCACGTCTACTACAAGACCTGCCACCGAGTCCTCTCCTAGTAATCCAACAACTACTACATCTATCGAGTCTACCACCTCAACCTTGTTGACCTCCGCCACGTCTTCTTCGTGTTCATCGACGGTGTTTTCAACATGTACGGAATCCTGTGTTAACATGAATGCGTCCTCTACAACAACCGAGACGTGTTCGATAACGTGTACAACCCTTACAGGATGCCTTGCTAGTGTTTTCTCAACAGCCACAACATCAAGTGCGACGGTTACTGTCGAAGCCTGTCAAGCCACACAATGGTACAATGGCAAGTTGTTTTCTGGTGGTACTCCCGACCGATATGGTAGCTGACTCATTCCTAGAGCCTGATGTTTCCTCTCAAATTTTGTCTTGGTTTACCCAATTTCCTGACTTTAATTTACCAGATATGGGTTCAAATGATACGATATGGTCGGACGCAACTGATCTGTTCAATGGAAGTGGTCAAGAGAGGACATCCACAACTAGAACCGATTCGACTATAATGCCTCCCTCAGATGCACCGACATCAAATTCTGACTCGACGTCGCCTTTTACGCCGGCCTCAAATTCCACTTCTGTCTCGGCCTCAATAACTACCTTGACATCAACAACGAGTTCAAACCCGACAAGCTCCACCTCTGTTTCAACGTCGATGACCCCTACCTCAACTACAACTTGGACGTCGAACTCGAGCTCGACGTCACCTTCGTCCTCAACTGTATCACCAAGCTCAGGGTCCTCTTCTTCTACCGTTTCAAGCACTAAGCCTTCCACTACCTCTTCAATTACCTCATCTGAGGGGTTTCCAATTCTACCAAGTAAGCCAACAAGTTACACCACACTTTCGACCTCGGCAAATGGAGACGTCTACAGTGGCGTTGCTGGATCGCAAGCGGGACACCCTTTCTGGCTTTCCACAACATTGCTAGGCCAACGATTCACTGCGACACGCACAGAGCGAAATGGAATGACCAAGACGATTGAAACATGCGAGGGATGGAAATTACCAGGCATTACAACCTGCACGAACCAATGGGCGGTGTCGACAGTCATGCCAATTCCACTGCCTGAGCAAAGGATATATTGTCAACAGTGGAATCCCGTTGGGCCGCTACCACGAAAAGGTCGGGTAAGATGCGCCACGAAGGAAGAAGCAAACGACTTATTTCATACATTTCATATCTTCCGCAGGGGGACGATGAGGGAATTTGCAAAGGACTTCTGCAAAGAACTCATTGAGAAGAAGATCTTCTTTTCGAATGATGGTTCTCAGAGGACTTTAAATGGACAGCAGAATTCGACGGGAGAATGTGGGAGTTATCGGGTCAAAAATACCAATTACCAGATGGGCATTGGGATTACATTTGACTCGGCTGCATGTAACCGGGATGGCAAGCATTCCGATGACAAGTGGCTCAGTGGGGTTGGAATGAAAGAGTTTGGCCTGAAAGCGTGTGTGAAGGCTATTGGAGAAGATATTCCAGGAAGTTGCCTGCTACCGGTACCGCCAGTAGTCGGTAGCTTTATGATTCAAGATCTAAGCCACGGAGGATCTTCGTGGCGGCATTGTCTGCGCTTCTCTGCCATTGGGTACAACAACAACAGCGGGCAATCAGTTCCAGATACCATTCATATATCTACATAAGAGGAGGTGTTTGCAAGGTGTGAAGGGCCGAACAATGGAGTCGTGTCACAAAGAGGTGGGCCATGAGGAATAGATGAGTGAGGACAGTGACAGTAGACTAGCTTACAAGGGCCATGGCAAAACAAGGATGTTTGTTCGATCATAACATTAGTTGTGATGTGTATGGACTGGTGAATTATAGAGGCTCTTCTATATATATGTGACTTAACATGGAAGTCATACAGTCCCACATGACATGGATAATTGACCAAAGTGAGATAGTTTCCAACCGCCGAATAATATGCTTCTCTTGAAAATGGCGTCTATACATTGCGTCCGAGGATATATATGCATGAAAACTGGTTGTGACAGTGTTGGTGACAGTGGTGGTTGTGGTTGTGGATGCTGTGATGATCATAGTTGCAGTTATATGGCGATATAAATATTCTAGTTTCTGGGTATCCGAGTTCATGTCATGTTTGTTTCTCCAAATCAAAACCCATCTCCTTCTTTCCAAACCCTCCCGGCACTTTCCGCTCTGACTCTCGGATCCGTGCCAGCCTTGATTGCATTCAAGCGACGATACTCGAGATCTGCATCTAGCTCTCGGATCAGAGTCCTGAGTTCAGCGTCTTTACCCGGTTCGGGGATGTCCAGGTCGCCGATCTCGACATCGGGTTTCCATCTCCAAGTAGATAGATCGAGCATAGATCTAGACCCAGATCCGGATTTGGCTCCACCAGACTTATCGTCAACAATGCGAAATTGTTCGATTTTATCCGCTTTTTGCTGCCACTCCTTCAAGGCCTGTTCATGGACACGTTTCTGGTAGCGTAATTCAAACCACTTGTCAAACGCCGCTTCATCCTTGAAACACACACCAAACCCATCACAGTAACAAGTCCGTTGATTCGGACAATTGATGGCCGTGTCGGCAAAGATAACCTGCCAAATATATTCAAAGATCCTCCCGGACATGGTATCTCGAATCGGCGACTTCCGCATCCAATTACGATAATGTTCATACTCATCCTTGGAAATCCGCTGGATTCGTTCCCTCGACAAAGCGAATTGCGAACAACACGGTTGGGCCAGGACTTGCGGAATGGGTTTTCCGGGGAAGATCTCTGCCCACGCTTCGGCGATCATGGATTGTTCGAGTTTTTGTTTATCAGGTTCGATTTTTCCCGGGTGGATCCAGTCGGGACAACCGGGCTTCCAGTGACAGCGGAGATTCATGTATCCTTCGCGAAGGACACGTTCCGTGGAGAGACGTTTGATCATTTCGCCGGCGTCGAAGTTGAGAAGGTCGTCGTTGTGCCATGCCAAACGGTGTGAGTGCATGAAGATATTGACGTCGGCGAGATTGTCGTAGAAGTCGAGGATGTAGGTCAGGTAGACCATGACTTCGTGGCCTTTGTTGACAGGTGGGTGGAATTCGGCGGTGGGGTCGTCGGCGACGTAGATTATTCGTGTGGGTGGTGAGGGGCCTAGGTCGACTTGGTCGAGCCAGGTGACGTTTTCTTTGAGGGTGCGTGCCATAATGAGGTTGCGGGTGTGGTTTTGTTGTTGGTGATGATGATGGGGAGAGGGGGTCCCTGGGGTGATGTATGGGCCTAGGGGATTGGTGTTGGAATGGTTGAAGAGGCCTCCTGGCCGGGCTCCTCCTTGTCCACCGCCGTGAGCGGGGGTCGGGAGGAGAGGTGGATTGGTAGGTCGCTCAAATCCATATTGGTCTTCTTCGTTGTTGAAATAGTCGCCCAGACCAATGACTTGAGGGACTTTGGTCCGGAGTGATCGGACGGTCAGTAATGATGTGGCGGTTTTATAGTAGCCGAGGATAATGATGATGATTGATATGGATCCCAGTAAAACGAAGCTGCGTTTTATGTGGATCATGGTGTAGATGGGGGGAATGAAGGTGGTTGTTGTCGTTGAGAACTCATTCGATGTATTTTGTACTATTGATATGGTGGTGGTGGTATCCAAGTGGTGGAGGTCTGCCACGTGTCCGGCAATCGGCTATTGAGTGAATAGGATACAATCGATAGATTACCAGAATGGAGAAGTGGGTGGACTCAAATGCAAGCAGTGTTTCATGTCAGTCGAATAGATGGTGTAGAAATCCCTTGGAGAAAGAAGGCCAGCCCTCAGCGAGATAGATGGATATGGTGTGTTGATTAGTGAAGGAGTGATGCGAAGAATAGTTGGCGAAAGATGAAGCAAAACTCGTGGTTGGGCTCCAGTAAATAGTCCTATGCAGGAGTAGCGTATGTGAATGCGGGAACATATGGTGTGGAGTGAGATGGAATCGAGGGGAGAGAGGGTCGACGAAAGGATTCCACTTGTGATATAGCGTCGACCGGGGGAAATAATGACATGTAAGCACCGAAAGAGAAGAGCAACAAGTACTCGTGGCACTTCAAGGTTGATGATGAGTGTGGAAAGCGTGCGCAGCGTGTTTGGTTCTTACGGTAAGCCGATAACTGCTCCCGACAAGTACTCCGTAATCAACATGTGAATATTTGATCAATGTGGAGCAGACAATGTCGATGAAACAAGGGACAAGGACATTGAGTTTTGATGACGAATGAGGGTGGATGGGTGGATGGGTGACCTGACGACGCGTCGACTTGACCTGAATTGACTCGAGTAGACTTTTGAAGGAAATCTGTCAATGGCGTCGTGTATAGTGGTTCCAAAGGTTCCAGTGTATCCAGCGTAGAGGTACGGTATCCACTGAACTACTCCGTACACTGATGTACAGTTTGCATTCGTATGACCAGGAGATAGACAGCCACTCCGACCGCCACCGAGACAGCCACCAAAAGACACCGAAGAACGGTTACGATTAGCTGTCAGCCGTGCGTGCAATGTAGTCTGTGCAGTCTGTCAGTCTCTGAATCGACTTTTCCGTCACGTGTCTGTGCGTTTTTATTCCTTCTGATTACGTCGACAAGTGGACCAGGAGAATGTGAGAGAAAAAAAACATAACAAAGACAAAAAGATAGGAGAGACACACGAGATGGGCATGGCATGGTAACGGTGACCAAAGTGGATGGATTTGGCCCCATTAACAATTCAAGTTCAGCCGGTTACACAAAAGTGTAAACATCAGTACCATAGGAATCACGCCCAGTACTACTTACAAGCACTCGAGGACTCCGTAGTCGGCCTATCGTATTGTTATTGGGACACACGCCCCAAGCACCCATACCAACCGGGTGCGGGCGGGAGTGGCATGAGTGGCATGAGTGGCAGTGGCAGTGGCAGTGGCAGTGGCAGTGCCAGTGCCGGTGCCAGCTGACTGATTGACTGCCGATGAACTTGGGCCCCAAAATTGGCTGGATCCAAGGAGCAACCAAGCAGCCACAGTACGGAGTAGGTGGGTAGGCACGTACCCCGTAAGTAGCTCCGATGGCGCCCCGGGCCCTGAAAGCTTTTGTTAGGTGTCACGAAAAGCTTAGCATTCACGACGGAGCATTTGACCCTGACGATCAGAAAAGATCAGCCTAGACCGTCACATTCAGGGCGCCGGGGCATCTCAAAGGGGGTTGCCCTGCAGCCAGTGACGCCTGCGACGCATATTCAGATCTAGGAGGCCTTCAACAACAACAATAACAACATCGTACGCATATCAAAATATGTTTCAATTACATATCACGCATATCTGTACATACCTACCAGAGGTATATCGTCCCAACTACACATTTATCCACATGAATTAGAAGAAGCTCAATATATCGCAATCCATCCATCCATCTCACTCACTGTACATGCTGTACACAGTGCCCTCTCTCCAAGGGAGGTTTCTATCCACAGAAAAAAACCAAGCCAAAAAATCCATTGATATACAAAAGTTCGTCTCTGTGGTCCGAAACCGCAACTGTGCTTCTTCAAGTGAATCATGAGCTTCCTATCCAATGCGAAGACTCGTGACACTCCCATTACCACTGGCACTGGCCGCACCATCACCTGGATATCCCCTCACGTAACTGCCATTGCCCTCACGTGATCCACGTTGATTATAATCGCCACTGTTGTGTCCATTCGAAGAATGCCAACTTCTCTCCGTGGATCCAACCTGTGGCGGGAGGCGGCCAGAGCCTGACCACCGGTCGAGGCCTTTGTCATCGTCGACAATCACCACCATCCACACCCCAATCTGACTCTGAGCTCCAACTAATGGTGTGCAATGGATCCATTTGTTCTTGCCATGATCGTCGCCTTTGGTCACCCATCGCACTTTGGCTGTTACACCACGACCTTCTGCAAAGGCTGCAGTCAATTCCTCTCGAACACGGTTCGATCCTCCAATCTTATTCAGGAAGGGCGATTGAAGAATTCCCGGCAGCCTTTGCGAGGGACTGGCAAACAGAATTCGGAGAGATGGATATGGCCTCACAAGAAGGAACTGGGAGGCGGTAGTTAGTAAAGATGCTCATGTTGAATCATGGTTCAAGTTCGACACTCACATTTTGATAGATCCCGCTCAATCTGCCATTCATCCTTTCCAACGGAGAGGCCCGGGCCACGGGGTCCTTGAGGAGCAACCTGGGTTGCTGGGAGGTGACACTTTCGAGGTCCTCTTCAACTACTTCCTTGTGCATTCGGCCACCATGTTTTCGAATGATATTGAGCTCGCCTTGATTGAGCATTTCGCTCAGCTCTTGCAACTCGTCATTCTTCTGTGGATTTGGCTTCTCGGGCACTGGTGGATCTTCGCCTTGGGCTCGTAGGTCCATCAACCTTTGTAACGACTCCATTTCAGCACAGTCCTTGACGAGTCCACTCACGTCCACCTGAGCTCCAATATGGTATCGAATCACACCTCGACTATCAGCCAAAGGTGCCGTCATCAAGAGATTAACAAACGGGGAGCCGTCGCGGCGACTGTTCTCCTGTCAGTACAGGAGCCAACATCACATCGTATTGACCTACTAATTGAGAAGCACCTCCTGATGCTGTTTTCCCGCTTTTACTGCTTCTCTCAATCTTCGCACACTATGGGGATTAGTCATAGGGCCTTGTAGGAAACGACAATTGCGACCAAGCACATATGATAGGCCATATTGTGTGGTACGGTTGAATTCTGTATGACCGTCAGCAAATCGGTACGAATCCACTCTCCATATCTTATGTACCTTCGGAAGTGAAGATGATTGGATTGTCAGGCCTGGATGGGTCGGTCAGACAAAACACCTCGGCCAATCCATCTGACAATTCTCGGAGACGCGGCGACAATGCGCCCGTGACTCGTGCGGCAATGCTTGCGCTGACTATCTGGATATATTCATGTGTGACAAATGCGGGCAGCTCTTCAGTGACCAGGACATCAAACGCTCTGGCCGCACGATCTTCGAGGAATGTGTTGATGGTGGGCTTGACCGGTTTCTGTGTGAATTGCAGGCCTTCAACGGGATCGAGGCCGTCGCAAATGGCATTCGCATAGTGAATAGCGCGCAAAGACTTCAGGGAGTCGAGGTAGTGGACGAGGATGGGGACGGATTGGGGTCGCTGGGTACTGAGGAAGGATGTAAATCGGAAGAGAAAGGCAGGGTCGCTGAAAATAACCTGTAGATGGCCCTTGGAGAAGAGCGCTGTTGTCTGGAACTCGAGAGAAAAGGGTTCGCCGTGGTCAAAAGCTGGCGGAGCGATGAGGTCAAAGGATAAGGGGTCATCATCGACCACCGGCTGGAGGTGATCGCTGTTTTCCAGAGGAACGTTGGCCTGAAGACGAGGTAACTCCCGATCTCCACTTTGACTCGTGCCATTAAGCAGCGACGAAGCCACGTCTTGCGTAGTTAGGGGATCGGATGGTTGCAGAAGTGCTTGGGTAGAGTATGAAGTCGGTTCATCGTGCGATTCGGTGGTGGTGGTCACGGGTTGAGTGGAAGAGGTTGTTGTCGGCGACTTGTCATGCGCACTTTGCGAGGTTGTCGTTGGAGCCACGATAGGAGTCGGGTTGCCATTGTCATTGCCGTCGCCGTCGGTGACAGCAGCAGCAGCAGCAGATCCCATGTCCACAGGAGGAGTCACGGTGGCAGCGAGGAACGATGAAGAGGCGCGCGGTGCGCTGATCGATAATGAGTTCAGCCTCTGCACATGCACCACGCAGAGTTAGGGACGCACAATGACATGCGCTGGAAGAGGTGGGCAGCCGTGACGTTTTAATTTGGGTCGAGCGCCGCAAGCCGTGACTGACTTGAGGTGTGGAGCGACTGACTGTGGGGAAACGGTGGTTGACCTGTGGGAGTTGCACGAGCAGAAGCAATAGGCAGAGTCGATCAGTGGCCCGTCATTGGTCTTGTTGACGGCAAGCTTGAATAGACTGGATAGACGAGTGTTAACCGATATTTGAACAGATGATGTCTGAGGTACACGGGTGATGAACAAAGAGGAATAGACGAGGAATAGACTCATGCTAAAATCACCCAAGTACGGAGCGATCAAGACCGGCTGAGAGTCGATCCTGGATGAAGGTGGGTTTTACACAGTCTAGGGGCCAGTTGTACCAATGATTAGAGGTCGTAGGCGAGTGGAAGCACTCCCCCCCGGGTCTGATGCAGGTACGGCCAAGTGCCCCGAAGTGCCCGAAAGGCTCTAGAGGCCTAATAATAAACCCTCTCGCCCTCGGCCCTGTTCTTTTGCGGCGCCTCGGGCTTCTTGCAGAACAAATCTTCCCCCTCCCCCCCTCAGCGGCAGACATGGATTGCAAAGTATTGTAGTCGCCTCGATAATCATTTTGCGATTCCTTCACACCACTTCCTCACACCCATGCCCTTGATTGGGTCCAGGGAATGCCAGTCTTTACCTTTGATCGACTAGGCTGCTCATAACCTTCTTGAAGTGGAACTTCATACACCCATGATATCTTATCCGATCTTCTGCAAGATGCACCTTGCCGATCACGACAGGCCAAAGTCGCAGGTCATGGGTTGTCGTTAGACTTTGCCGTTGTAAAGGTAAGTACTTAGTGCTTCACATTACATGAAATTGGCACACAGCAGTAAGAGGCAAGACGCAAGAGACAGCTACGAATTCAATGTCACAAGGTCGTCTCTTTCCTTTTCATGGTGAGTCGTGACATGGAACCACGTGATCTAACATATGGCATTGACGTCATCTACTCACCTCTATCCCTCCCTTTGCCCCTGCTTTAGATACGATCTCAACTCGATTCCTCAACTCCATTTTATATCTTTTCTGGCACATCTCAGATCTCAGCCAATTGAGATCTCTGTCAAGTCCAAGATGATCAATTCTTTCATCGCTGACTAGTTCCAACTGTGTCCACACCATGTTCGACATAGAGGCTGAGCGGCAAGCCAATCTGCTCGCAAAGCAGAGACTACTCGAAGAACTCGAGATTGGCTCCGGGATAGCCAACGCTCAGCCCGATCAGCCCATTGCTAGGCCAAGGAAGAGGAAGTTGGGAATCTCGTCAGCGCAGCCGCTGAGATCATCGGCCAGAATCGCAGCGTCAGCTAGCATTCGTACCGATCAGGACGACGAGAGATCCCAATACAAGCAAAACACCAAAGACACTCGATCTCGACCAAAGCAACCCATAAGGAAGAACCCACGCACCACCCAATCTACCAAGCTTCCAAATCCACCCGTATCT
Source organism: Exophiala mesophila (assembly GCF_000836275.1). NCBI lineage: Eukaryota > Fungi > Ascomycota > Eurotiomycetes > Chaetothyriales > Herpotrichiellaceae > Exophiala > Exophiala mesophila. The sequence goes on from NW_015622508.1 coordinate 1,061,442, forward strand.
AACAATGTACCAGCTTCATCTTCACTCGCCGATCTCATGACCCTCTGGAATTCGTGGGCGCCATCTGCCCGCGAGCCAACATTGACACCTGATGGCACATACCACTTCCCCGACTTCCCAGAGTTCACCCCCAACAAGTCACCTATATCGATGCTGCTTGAAGGCGCATTTGGTGGTACCTTCTTCTCCCCGTGGTACTCACGTACTCTCAGTTTGGAGCTTCGAGACGACTATCTCATGACACTCCCCAAGTCATGGCTCGCACAACTACGACCACCACGCAAGTACATCACCTCGCCCACCTACCAGCCAGCTCTGAACAAATTCCAAGTCTCATCCGGCCAGAACCAGTCAGAATGGGAGGCTGCAGGCTGGATAAACTTCAACCACGATCCGCGGGGTTGGTATGAGTGGTACATTCGCTTCTTCCTCGGTCGACGATGTGATGACGATCAGCGACAAGTGGGAAGATGGTCACGATGCGTTGGGGTTCGAGGCCGCTGGCGACGTCTTTTACTTAAGAAGTACGTGGAGATGGGTGTTAAGACCGTGGGAGATGAAGGTGGGGATGACGATGTCTGGACTGACGACCAAGGCGATGTGCAATCAAAACAGATCAGTCCAGTCATGCATCAGACTTGTCATCATTGGGCATATGAGGTGCGACAAGAAGATCTTGATCTAGCCTGGGTTGAGCACGAGCAACGCTGAAGATGGAGGCCGTTGCTGCAATGGGGAAAGGAGTGCAGGCACTCTCCACCATAAGCTTCTCAGCTGATCAAGATTTACAGCTCCCCAGTACAAGATCGCAATGACGCTTGATTCAGAACTGGAGCTAGTGATTGCAAGATCCTCCTCGACACTCCTGGGCTGGAACCAGGGAACTAAAACTCTCGGGATAACCATGTGGTACACAACAACCTCTCTACAGAGATATCAGGAGCTCATCGTCGCTGAACGAGACGATGTTTCAAACGCCAAGCCAGGAAAATGCCGCTGGAACGGCGATGGACATGCACTGACATTGGACTAGATGACCACGTGCGAATGTGAGCGGACAAATGAAGGCAATCATAGTTGTCGTGATCATCATAATGAGGAGAAATTTTATGAATGATTACCCCCATTCTCCTTGCTGACCAGGCCATCTCCCTCCCTGTTCATTAGTTCCTGGCCACGTTTTCCTTCTAACATGTCATTAACAAGATAAGATTCATTAATTGCGAGCCGTTTCATCGACTCTTCCTCACCATCCATCTCAGCCCATCATCACTAACCATCCTTAGACCTTGATCTGCCTTTGTCCAACTACCACATCATCCCAGGTTCGAGAATTGAAGTGGACAGATCCTGGCAAAGAGTTTGGTGTCAGCTCAGGGTCAACTACCCTGACGAGTTGTGTGACATTTGTCTCTTTCCCGGCCAATTCTGCCGGGGCTGGATTCGCTGTACCCTTCCCGGCTTGTTGCAGTACTTCTTGTAAGGTGCAGAGCTCATCGCTTGCTGGTGTTTTCGGGTCGGGTCCACTCGATGCGCTTTTATCTGACCACTTGCTTCTCACTGATGCTGAAGATGACTCTCGCATCATCTCCGGCGGGCTTTGGCAATGATCTCGAGAGGTTACTTCATTGGTGTCGAGCTCATGTGCCTGCTCGTTCGGGGGACAAGTGACAGGTTCGGGACTCCTTTCCTGACATTGTGGGAGATCCGCCACACTGCTGATGGCGTGCAGCTCAGTATCGATCTTCCTAATGCCATTGCCATATCCTTCGACGTAGATTTCACGGAATGGCGGACGTCTAGTCGGAGCCTCATCTGTAGTAGGGGGCTTCCTTCTGGTCACAAATCGCCTCAAGGATGATGATCGTGATCCTGGTCGAGATTTAATCGACAAGGAGGATTTCAAAGCCTCTGGCAGATTCGCTGGCAGTGTGTTCCGTCGATCTTTGCCCGGCCTGGTGCGTTGAGAAGGACTTTTCAGAGACAGCGTTGATGCGTTGGTGTGTGAATAACTCAAGTCTGGAGCCAACATGGTACCAGGAACTGGAGCTGTGACCTCGACATTCGAGGGTCCTTCCCATGGCATTCGACTCGGAACGTGGCAACAGAGAGAATATACCAGATCAGTGGTGTCACGGACCTGTTTGGCTGGCTGAGGAATCGAGTTGAGCACCTGAAGAACAGCATAGACCAAAAGCCAGCGGATTTTGCGCCCTTCTGTCGTGGAGAGATTCTCGAGTTCGTCTTCGATGGTGTGCGACTCGAACTCGGCGTATTTCTGTACTAAAGGACAATCCACTAATCCCACTTCACGATTAGTTGCAGCTGTCAGTGAGTCTTTTTCCTGGCACTTGCGCCGTTCTTTGTTGGCTTTCCGAGCATGAATGGGATTCCAGGATATCCTACGTTGAAGTTTTTGTGTAGGAGCGGTGTTGGGATCCTTTGGTTTGGGTAGAAGAGGCTGAGGTTGAGCGAGTGGCTCATAACCGTGTTTGGAGTCAAATGCTTGAATGGTTTGGAGGGTACAAACACCTCCAAACTGCGCAACATCGTAGGAAGCCAAGCTGGTAGAAGAGCTCGGATCGACCAAGTACTGATATAACTTTTGGAAGTCGGCCAAGACGGTAGCATAAATGGTTTGACACACAAATGGTTGTTCAAATCTGACTGGAGGCCATCGACCATATTGGCCAGTATAAGAGGACCTTAAGAAGGAACGCAAGCGTTCGAGATGTTCCCTAGCGACATGGGGAAGCCCCAGAAAGCTACCAGAAAGCTCAGTCTCGAAGAAGTCAGCGAGCGCTCTAGTCACTCGTTGGAATCTCTGATCCATATCTTGCCGAGCTCTACTAATGAGGATCTTGGTCTTTGGCGGTAGAGCCTTCACTCTGTTAGAGCTTCCCACAGGAGTTGCGCTTCGTTCTGACATCGGAGACACTTACCGAGTATTCGAGGCTCGAACGCAGGCCATCATGAGCCATTCCGACGCAGTGTGCGAAGGAATCAATCCAGAGGTCTTTGGTATGCACTTTTTCGGCAAAATAAAGTGCTGCAATGGCGTGATCGACACAGTCCCGGAAGTCGAGATATTTTTGGCTTCCCGCATACGCTACTACTTCGAGGATGTTCTGGGTCATGCTATCACGACGATAAAAGTCGATGCGTTCCTTTAATCGAATCAATGCTTGCCCCAGTGTTCGACCAACCAGTGGTCTGTCGTAGAGGTAGGCAAAGAAGTTTCTCGTGGTAACAAGATGGTCGAGTGCCTCTTCCACACCTGCATTACGGGGAGCTGGAAGATATAGTTCTTGAAAGCCGGTCATAGAGTCGCATCCAGGGCAATTAGGTAGAACGCAATGAGACGCAGCTTGGACGGAATTTCGCACCACACAGCGGTCGGCGAGGACATCGAAACCCTTGAGCCTCAAAAAGTTTGTATGTACACGAAAGGCAGGAGCCCGACTTGTTTGACCAGGCTGCCGAAGGTAGACCAAGCAATTGCCAGTAGGCCAGCACAGCTCAGGCTCCTAAAGACATGGTCAAGCTTGGGTCGATGCGTATGTAGATGTAACTTACGTGGAAAAGATTGATCCAGTCCGTTGTTATGCGAGCTTTGCCATCCCATCGCCTCAAACCAGCTGATCTCACACTGTCACGAAACGTACGACTGTGCGAACTTTTCATGATGGTTTGGAATTGAGCAAAGAGGTAGATCAAGGTTTTGAATCGAGGTATAAGTGTGTCGAGTAAGCCAATGTATCATCCCTGCAGAGCCCAGGGAATGGGTAATCTGAAATGGTGGACACTGCAACGGGGCTTCGTATATAAGCAAGTGGTGGGGTTCGAGTTCCCGAGGCTGCGACAAGGATCGACGCCAAAGGTCTCTCTTCCTTGTTCAATTCAATGGAGAAGAGTTGGGACAAGTCAGCGGTGCAGCAAAAGGCTTACCACTGGCAGCCAAAGAAAACAATATGGACGAGTAAAACCAGCAAAACGCCGGAGTGGCATGAACGTTGACTGGGTGAAAGAAAACAGTATTATCGTGAAGGGTCGGTGACGAATAGCTTGGACTCTACGACGTGCGAGGTGTGAAAGCAACGAGAATGAAAGAAAACCAACCCAACCATTGATTGATAACAAAGGAGAGGCATGATTTGACAGAAAACGCCCAAAGTGACGATGGGGCATTGAAGTCGGGGAAAGGAGTTTCCGACAGAGGGGGACACAGTCAATGGCGGCAGCATCTCTGCATTCGAGTGAAACGATCAAGTCGGTGGAGCACAAATCTGGTAGCTGGAAATGCAACGACTGTCCAGGAGAGCTCCGTGCAGTGAGCAAGACAGCAAGGAGCTGCTGTGATGCTCGTGCCTTGAATGGTTTTGGAGCTTGGGGGCCGGGGACACCCTGGTCCGGATTTTGGAATTTTGACTCTGGCATGAAGCCACCCGTCAAAACCTCAGCGATCGACGGAGCTCTCAGTCCGTAGAATGCATTTTGATTCACCGCGTTCAACGCGTTTGCCGTGACGCCAAGATACTGTGGCCGTCAGGGTGAGAGGACGTCCGTCGAAAGAGAATGTGAGTTCAAGTCCGGAGCTTGTCACGCCACGGGGCGGAGGGGATGTTCATGGCTGAAAGCCAAAAAGAGAGCTGGCTGCAAGCTCATAGCTACCCAAGAACGGTGCCGTTTGCAGATTAGCAGATACGAGTACATGAATGCAGGATGAATCCAGGGAAGACGTGCCTGTGAGAAAAAAGGTGGCTGAAGGAGATGAGCGGTTGGGATTGGCGTTGAGGGAAAGTTGCCAACAACTCTACGGAGCTTGTAACAAATGCAAGAGCGCGCCTCCTGCGTTTTTTGCAGATCTCCTCCATCTGGCAACCACGAAACCCGCTCCAAGGCTCCTGCTGCATTTGTTGTCCATTTACGACGTCAAGCTAGCCGCATCGAGCTGGCCGTGACCGCCTATCTTACCGTCGTCCTCGCTTTACGGAGTACGTCTTCGCCTCCCTGGTTCTGACCAGATTCGCGTCCCTGGTCTGAGCCAGTGTCGTGGTTGCTCATGTCGGCTCGTCCAATCCCACAGGACGCGATATCTGGACCACAGTATATCGGCATATCGATCACCGGCCAAGTACGTGTTTTTTTCTTGACTGCATGGGATCGACCTGCCGACACAGACCAGGGTTGCGTCGTACTCCCATAAAATCATCAGACGACTCAATGCTGATTCTGGCAAACGGACGTGTGACGGCCCCGCCACAGCCGCAATTCGCTGTTCTATCACGCTTTTTGGCCCGCCATCTCACTGTTACGGCGAACGTCAGGCATGCATGAGGTTAGCTGAAGGTTTGCCCGCCTCAACTCAAATCCCAGTCAAAAACATACTCCAGCCTTCTTGATCATCCGATCCTACACTGATACGCACTAACATGATGTGTTCTTCTACAGATGAGGTTTCCTGATTGGGTACCATTTCCACATCAGAGAAATAGTTCCATTCTCAGTCGGTCCGCATAATTGCCAGCGTTGATTAACCTCACCTTTTTGCTGCCCATCGGCTTTGATGATCAAAAATAAACACACGACAAGCTACGATGAGAGAACTCTAGATGGCCACTCCCGAAGTGATCCTTTCCACACTCTGATGATCATCTCCTGAATGATCGGCCAGGTATCTGTTGGCCTCCTGTGCCAACCCGCATGCTGGGGTAGAGACTGCATTCAACGTCCCTCGTGGCGTTTCTCCTTGGCCAGTGTCATAAGCATGATACATCTCTGTCGTATTGAGAGCCTTCTGCAGTGTCCGGTTTGTTGAAGCAGTCATGCTCCCATCTTACAGCCAGCCCCTCTCAAGTGCGGGCCAAGTGTCTCTCAAAGAGTTTTATTCGGGAACCAGGAGCGTCAAGCGTGGGAATAATGGCTGCCAGAGTTCACACCTCAACAAGAACTCTAACTTCGCCGTCCATCCAATCAACCACTCCAGCGCTTAGCAATGCTACCATCCATTCTCTGTCATCTGCAACGGTTACTAAACCATCTGGGAGCCAAACTTTGACCACCGGCATGCTAGAATCACTTTCCAGCCCTCCCGGGTGTTTCCGTTTGGCGTGAGAGATCAGGGCTGACAAGTTAGGCGTAGTCTCGGGCTGCAACGTGAAGCGAGGAATAACTCTGCGTCGAGCACCTTCAACGTTAGATGACACCACATTCACATGGATGGCAATTGAAGGCTTAAATGGAGGTGATGATCGAACATGACCATTGGTCGCTGAAATTGGGCTAGGTGTAGATGGTAGAGGTGGTCCACCGGTCCCTGCAGCTGCTGGAGCAGGAGAAACGAGAGGGCCTGTCCCTGCTGCATCCAGTCGTGGGGATTCGTCCTTATTTGGACTGTTGGAATCGGGTTTTTCATCCTCTTTTGTGCCTGTAGACTTGCGACTTTCGGCCGCATAGACCCTCTGACGCTCATTGGTGACCATTTTCCGCATGAGTGGCATCATAAGTTTGATGATGGTCTGACGGTCTGCGGGCCATGACAATGTCCTGGCAGGAGCATCGGGTATGTCACCGCCTACACCGGGCGCAAAGTACTTTTCCCCGTAGCCATGTGTCGACAGGAAGTCTTCCACACAATTCCACAGATTCAGCTTAGCCACGTCGGCGGCCCCAGACTGCTTCTGATGCCCAACGACGTCTCTTCGTTCTAGGTGCGCCTCGTCCAGCATAAATGCCTTGGCAGCAGTTTGCAGGCGGAGGAAGTTCTCTGGGGCCAGTTGTAAGGAAGTGAAGACCTTACCGAGCGGAGGTCTGCTGTATTTTCGGCTCGTCATTGACGGCTCTCGGAAGAGCACGGAGGCGGAGCTGTGCAGCGAGGGGCCGTTGGCAGGAGCGGTCTGACTGGAAGTTTGGTCAATGGGATTCTGGTAGTAAGGGCCATCAAGGTGAGTCTCTTCGTCGTCGCGCCTGCGTTTGCCTTGGGCATGGGGGGTTCGGCCTTCTTCATCAGCGGCTGCCGTGGCAGCGAGCACGAGTCCGGCGAGATGGAGATCGTCTGAATGCAAAGAATCACTCATGGTGACTGGGCTCAGATCCTAACAGGTGGTCCAGTGCAGAGCGCACACAGCACATGGGGCTGGGGTGGGACAAATCCCAGCCCGATGGTGTATCTTGACCGATGGTACAAGTGTTGCACGATCTCAAGTATCTGGATTCATGATGGAGAGGAGTGATGGTCAATGTTGCAAAGGCTACAAACATGCCAAACATGAGCAAACATCTCAAGTCCCTGACTTTTTCGTTTGATGCGCGATGTCGGACTTGAAGGTCGTGCGCGATGGCGCTATTCCTAAATAGGATTGGTGCCTGCTGTCAGATCCTCTCCCCTCCAATTGATGAAACAAAGTGACAACAACATCCTCGCCCTCACCCACCCGCTGTTTGCTGACGTTTTGAATCTGGGCATCAGGAGGCCGGACAACTTCGCAAAGACCGCTCCATAATGAATTTCTCTCGGATTGGATCTTGACCAGCTGCCCACTCATCCAAGCTTGGGGCTTTACAGCCATGTTCACGGCTACCCGACTGCAGGTAGCCACCTACTTGCTAGGTGTCTGCCCGTTCTCCATTGCATTTCTTGTTTTTCTCAATTCTTCTGTCTCATTCATCATCACCGATCTCATCGGACAGACTGATCGTGTCGGAGATGCCGTGGGAACTTTGGGCTTCGCGGACGAACTCCTCGCTATCGTTGCCTGTCCTTTGTGGGGGTTGCTCTCTGACCGGATTGGCCTCCGTTTTGTACGACTCGCCCACCACGTCCAATATGTTTGACATCCGGCTAATTCATCTAGGTATCTGTTGCTGGCTATCTGATCATTGGTCTTGCTTTGGTTGTGTTTGTACAGACAAGCAATGTATACCCACAACTCTTGTTTGCGCGGCTCCTGTTCAGTATTGGAGGAGCAGCCGCCTCCACCATGGTCACCGCAATTCTCCCAGCTGTTGCCGGTCCACCTACTTCCCTTGGTTCCACAATCCCTTCAAGCAGGGGTCACACGGAGGAAGCCAACAACCGCAATTCATTCAGTCCTTCAATCGCTTCAGAGTTGACCATCACTCCGGCCCGTTTCGCCTCCATTTCGAGTGGTCAGGAGCGACAGGCCAAAGCCGCCGCCAAACAGCCAGAGTCGAACATCGCCCGATCTACAAGTCGCATTGCTGGTTATGTCGGCATGTTTACAGGGGCTGGGGCCTTGGTCGCCTTGATGGTCTTCCTCCCTCTTCCAGCCAAATTTCAATATTCTGGATACGACCAAAAGGCTGCTCTCAAGGCTAGCTTTTACATCGTTGCGGCGGTTGCATTGATACTAGCCTCGTGGTGTTTTATCGGCCTCAGAGGCTTGCAGAAGGGGCAAGAGCAATGCAGAGGACACTTGATCCAGTACAAGGAGCTGTCCCTGGCCTCCAAGACGATTTCTGCTTTGAGAGAGATGTGGGCCAGTTTCCAGATTGCTGTGATAACTGGCTTCAAACACTCAGAAATCGGTATTGGTTACGTTGGAGGCTTCGTGGCGCGAGCATCTTCGGTGGGCATTTCACTTTTTATTCCGTTGCTGGTCAACGCAATGTTCCTAGCGTCAAATCTATGTGACGAAGGCCAGAATGAGGGCGATCCAAGCGGACTGCCAGACCTCAAGAGGAGGTGTCCTCGCGCGTATGTGGTGGCAGCGGAGCTGACTGGCGCCACGGAGACGGTTGCCTTGATCTTTGCTCCGATTTTTGGGTATTGGAGCGCCAGAACATCAAGGAAGCATTTGCCCCTTCTCTTTGCATCCGTGTGCGGGATGATTGGCTACCCTCTTTTTGCCTATGAGTTTGATCCTGACGGTTCTCACACTGGCAAAAGAGTTTTGGTCTTTTTTGCTGCCAGTCTGATTGGCATCAGTCAGATTGGAGCTATTGTTTGCAGCTTGGGAACTTTGAGCAAGGGCATTCTCGAGGGAGGAGCTGACAAAGGAAAAGACGACACGATTGCAAATGGATCTGGTGAAGAGGAGGCTGAGCCTCTCTTGGAGACGGAAGATGGTCCTGCGCGAAAAGATTTGCGCTTGTCGGCGCTGAAAGGGTCATTTGCTGGAGTTTATTCCCTATATGGAGGTCTTGCAATCCTGATCCTCACAAAACTTGGAGGGCTACTCTTCGACAAGGTATCACCTACGGCGCCATTCTGGATCATGTCCTGCTTCAATGCCATCTTACTAGTCTCCTGCATGGGCTTAACTTTGTGGAAGTATAACACTCGAGGCTGATGTATTGTGGTGATAATCATCCTCACGAACCCTCAGAATTACTGTCCTCACAGTTTTCCCCGAATGTATGTGGCTTGCGCAAAATGGGCGGTGCACTTTTAAATGACTGCACCGGCACGACCGGCTACTACAATGACGGACCACCAGCAACAGGACTGATGCTCAGCAGCATGATAGTCGACGTGGCAAAGCTATGTCTACAGTACTGGGCCCGTCCAAGGCCTTTATAACGCGCAATCAAGCAGCATTGAAACATACCAAGCCAAACGCTAGCCCTGATGGCGAGCTAGACGAAAATAACGAATACAAGGTGGTTGTTTGGTGGCAATTTGGAGCATTTCTGGCAGGACGGCGCAGTTGAAAAAAGACAATAGTCTCTCGCTGATGAGAATATACTCTTCTGAACAATCAAACAATGCATTTTTCGCCCGACTACCTAAGTTCCTAGCATCATCCTACAACTTCGCCTTCCCCTCCCTCTTATCCACGATCTTCAGATCCTCATGCTCAACCCCCAGAAATTCCCACATGAAATGAAACCGATCACTCCCAAAGAACGGCTCCACCTCCCCCTTGGAATTCGTCACCTTAAACCACGGCGCTCCAAAAGCACCCTGTTTCAAAGCCTCATTCGTTTTCGCCGTCAATTTATCCTTGTACTCCTGCGTCTTAACCAGACGCAAAATCTCCTTAACCTCAGCCTCGTCGAGAAACTTGGACAACAAATCAGCCAAACCCTCGGGCTTTTCGATGTTGACGTGAGTGACGAAGCTATATCGCCAGGTTTCGAGAAACACCTGTTCGAATTTTTCGTTTGAGTGGCGGTCCTTGACGGCGATCATGGCCCGTTGTGGCACGACGGATAAGATGGGGAAGAATGGAGCAGGGCTGAGTTGCTCGGTTTGGAAGTATTTGATGGCTCGTTTGAGCTCGTACGTGCCGAGTGTGGCTTTCGCGGGAAGCGTCCATGGCGGTTTGTTGCCGGATCCGACGTTGATGCCGCCGAGGAAGACGGGGTGGATTCTAAAAGGGTTATGGGGGTTAGATTTTGGGTTGGTAGGAGGATTGGATATATGTACATATATTGATATGTCTGGTTTTGTTCGGGGATCAAAGGGAAGTTTCTGAGTGGGGAGCCAGGACTGCTGGGGGAACTTACTCGAATTCAACTCCATACTGTCTTAACAGTTCTCGATGTTTTCTCAAGTAGACAAAGGCGAAATAACTATATGGCGAGGCTGAAGAGATGATGATTAGTCTGAGGTGTCGAGGGTTGAGGGTTTAGTCACGTGACGTGTTTCCAGCAGCAGCTCACACATTGAGGTGATCTGCTCAGATGTATATGTCGCTTCAACTGGAATTGGAATTGAAATTGAAATTGAAATTGGACTTGACTTGAGACTCACTGCAATCGAAATACCCATCAATCTTGCCCCCCATCTCGAATAAGCCGGAGATGTAGTTGTTGGCGTTGACGGTCTGATTGTGTATTGTGCTCTCGGTTGTCTGCTAAGGTTGTTGCTTCCCGCAGAATGCGTGACACACGTAGAAGGAATGCAACGAAAGAAGACGCTTGACAATACACAGATGCACGGATGGCGCCTTATTCAACAAACCAGAATCAATATTTTGAATATCCTCAATAAAGAGTCTAGATAGCCATCACATCCAAAAGCATGTGTTAAGCACTCAATCGAGGTCTGACCTTGATATGGCTCGGGGCCATGAAACGGACCGAGGTTGGTTGACCTTGGCGAGCACGGCTCTCCAAATCCCTGACTTGGACGGTTAATGATGTGGTTACTCCGTCGCACTACACGTCAGCTAGGTTTGAGCGGTTGATAAGTAATCATGATCGAAAGCAACGAGGTGCCGACGTACGTACGTGCGGAGGAAATCCATCTGAAAGTTTACCTAAACGTTCAAATCTTCCCCAAGGTTTCTAACCCCCAGGCCCTACCTCTCCCCAGTTTACTCTAGCTTACTCCAGTTCCTTGTGGTTTATTGGGTCGGCCGAGGGACCTTGAGGCCGGTAATTAGTGATCTCCCGTGCATGGCCGTGCCGACTTGGTATTAATTATTAAAGTCTTTTGTCGGTGTTGAAGGTGGTGTCGTCGAGACTTGGATATCTTGAACTTGAGAACGGACGAAATCTCACTTTCGATTGATTTTACTTATAGCTTTTGGCCTTGTGGATTTCTACACCCTGTACATCTGAATCATGGCTTCTGAAAATAAGCAAGTTTGTCTCGTTATTGGTGCTTCCAGGGGCATTGGCCGCCAGGTTGCTGTCGACCTCGCAAAACATGGATATTATGGTAATTCTATCCTCAAGCCTCAAGCTCCAACATTCTTCACCTTCAATACCTGCCCATTCCTTCTTCTAACACAATCTAGTGGTCGTCGCCGCCAAAACCACATCCGACGCTTCCACAATCCCAGCATCAGAATTCCCCCCTGATCCAAACTCACCAAAATCCACAATCAACACAGTAGCACGTGAAATTACCGAAGCCGGAGGATCAGCTCTCGCCTTACCCGTGGACGTTCGAGATGTTGAGAACGTCAAAGACCTGATCGATGAAGTGGTCAGGAGGCTCGGTCGCCTGGATGTTCTCATTTACAACTCCGGCGCCATCTGGTGGAGTGCCGTCGAAACCACTCCCGTCAAGCGGTTCCAATTGATGCAACAGATCAATCCTCAAGGTCTTTATGCCGCTGTATCTGCAGCCCTGCCTCATTTTGGCAAAAATGGATGGAAGGGTCGAATTATTGTCGTCAGTCCACCGATTTATTCCCGTTTCTTCAAGGGAAAGACGGCATATGCCATGGGGAAAGTCGGTATGAGTGTTTTGACGAAAGGTCTTGCTATCGATTTTGTTCGGCAGGGGAGAAAGGATATGGCTATCACAAGTATTTGGCCTGCTGCGGTAAGTCATGTTCTTCCGAATGGCTTCAAGTCGACGACCAGAGTGCTGATATCCGATGGGCGTGATTAGTCGATAGAGTCTGCCGCCACGTATGGAGCGGTGTCGACGGATCAAGAATTGTTGAAAGATCTTCGCAAAGCGGTCAGTTTTGGAACTCAATCATTCAGTCATCCCAACAGTCGTTCTAATGCCTGGTGAACAGACCATATATTCCGACGCTATCCTAGCCATGCTTCAATCCCCTGCGGAGGAAGTCAATGGACTTTTGGATCTTGACGAAGACTTTTTGCGCAAAAAGGGTGTCACGGATTTTTCAAAGTATAATGTTGTTCCAGGAGCTTCGCCTCGAAGGATCATGCCGGCAGTATTCCCCGATTTGACTGTTGCAGAACAAGATGATGAGGGTAGGAGAGTTGACAGTGTCAAGTTACGAGAGGGGAGAGAAGCGGATAAGGCGAAGTTGTGATTGTGCATACACCTACACTCTGTGTGTGTCTACTTGAGGGACATCTTGAGACGATTGAATGTAATTTCAACCCGAGGGTCGTCGGTCAGAACACCACCCAGAGGAGTATGTTATGTCGAAATCTTCATTGGATGCCTTGTGGCTCAGCAGGCGTTGTTCTACCTGCTCAAGTTCGAAGACTATACGTTGATCAGGACGTCATCGACGTGAACGATGGGAGCGAGGTATTCTTAGCTCCATCGAGTCGCCTCCCATTACACGTTTACATATTGAGGACTACCTTGCCTCCCCATCGCCCCAGCCATAAAAAGCCATAGCACAAGAACCCGCCGAGCGGACAGCAGCGACCTCGTATTCTCCTAGCAGAGACCACCTCAACGCTTAAAGTGCTAGTATATATTCTTTAATATCTATGTAATAGCATACTCGTGCTAGTCTTCACCCATCTACGAGTACCTCGGCATGATATCGCACCTAGCACACGGGCACAGGGCCCATGCCAAACAAGAGTCTCCACATCGCATCATACTACCAGGTGTGATCACAAGTAGATCCCAACTAGCACAATACCGCCGTTACAAAGACATACGTTTTTGAGTCAAATAATGTACGTAAATATCTAGCAGAGCCCCATGACCCTAGCCTATCGTGCCTATGCCCCTTGAACGCCTGAACCGTGCCAAATCCCCAATCGGTCGATCCACAACAACAACGCCATGGCCGATCTTCCATACTATTACTATAAACCCTGCCAGCGTGGGGGCAGTATCAGCACCATCGTTAGCGGTGGCACTAAGCAACTACGCCGCGACGCGAACAGGACGTTTGCTGAACGGATATGCATACGCATGCAAACTCGCGCGTATGCAGTACGCATGCACATGTATCCTTTTTTACTTTTATGTGTACTTCTGTACTTTTACCTTACACCGCATAATGACACCGCCGCATAGTGGAATCCTCGCGATTCATCCAACCAGCACGGCCACAAGGGCCATGAACACCCCTGAGGGGCCAAGATCTAACGGTCACGGAAAAGAGACCGCTTCATACCTACCCTCGGCATGTGCTATAAATCCCCGAGACACTTTCAGCATGACAGGGTAGCAGTGTTAACTACGGAGTACATATTCCTACGAGTACTGTAAGACTTACTGAAGACTTCGATGCAATGACACTGAAACTCCGGAAATCCGCGTGTGTTGACAGTACGGATTAGGTCTGATGTTGGGGCCGGGGATTTGATGAAGAAAAGGGTAAGTAATGTAGATCCACTTTCACGATAGGGCGAAGCGATAGATGGGTCGGTCCTTACGCATAGATGTGCATATGTCGGTGTGCATAGGTAGCAACCAACGCATAAGCATGAGTTACATAAGGCCTTGAATTTTGTGGGATTGTATCAATTATACGGAGAATGGAGTATGGGAATATACTACTTACGTCGTTTACAATAGGGATGAGGTAAGAGATAAGTATCTACTTGCGTTGACTACCGACCGTGAACACGTTTGGAATCGTCATGAACGCTGACTCCTGTGTGCCCGTACGCCATTTACTCATTGTTTTGATTATGATCTCACCATACATCGATGATTACCATCACATCATATCACATCACATCACCATACTGTACTAGTACTCCGTATGTATGTAAAAGCAGAGGCTGCCAATGCATACCATAGCATAGCCACAAACACCTCCACATCCCATCTACAGTCCCCACCATTTCCGGCCACCGATTGGATCACCTAAGTAAGGAGGATATTCTTCGGGCATCGGTCACAATCCCAAATAGGCACTTCTATGCTGGAAGCGAAGTTTGAAGAGAGATCCTACAGTACGGAGTACTTTCAGGCCCTATGGTAGGGCTACAGCCTACCGTGCCCATACATGTTCAACCTACAGGAGCACGAGCCCTACACGACTACCGTTACTCCGTCTACATTCTGTATGCATCAACATCCATGTCCATGCTGAATTACTCGATACCGACACCGATACCGATACCGATACCGATACCGATGCCCGTGACAAAAGCAAAGCAAAGCCATGCCGGCCGGCATTTGAGCAACAGGCAGGCGGGGGACGGGGCCGTTGAGGTAGAATAGATGCCCACCGGCATCTCAGCGATCCACTGGCAGACTGCAGTAAACTCTATGGGAACATCAATCCTTGTAATGCCGTAGGATGTCATCAATCTAACCCTTGAGTGCCGTGTCGAAATACGACATCGCTTAATTCACATCTTGGCATAGCTACCTAGAATGTACTGGTACGGAGAGGTGAACCACCTAAATGGAGAATGGAATTGTGTATGTACCATGGCTTTTTCGAGTTTATAGCAGCTTTTACACATGGATTTGAGGATACTACAACAAACCTCGACATGTAGATTCAAAGACTCCAAGTGTCGTATATGCACAGAAGTACTGTACTCTATGTAGGCAATAAATAAATGCCAATTGACCCCGATCATTGTGGATGCATTACGCGACCATTCATGACTTTCCTTCATTCATCTACATGCAACTTGAAGCAAGCCAAAACTGCCCCAGATGGGCCAAATCCTTCTTCCTTCCTGACGTAGGTACAGCAGACCTTAGGTGGGTAGTCTAAGTAGTCTAAAACAAATGTAAACACCAAACATCTAAGTACAGGACCCATAATAGATCTGACCAAGGCTTCTTCATATGTATGTACCCAAATACCCAACCTCCACTTTAACGTCGGGTCTTTCTCATGCAAGTAAGCAAGATACGAGCCAGCCACCACGACCTAACCGTAGCGCCATTACCTTAGGTAACCACACTACGATCTCACCGTATGAGTAGGTGCCCCAATGCATGCACGCATGCATACGAGTACCAGGTAAATAAGTATTTAGGTATGTAACCACGCAAGAAACAGGTAAGTGGCCGCAAGCGACGCAAGCCACAACCCCAAGTTCCAACGGGTTCCAACGGCTAGGCATATAACTAACCACTATTCTGGAATAGACACCGCACGACAAAGTGCCGGTTAAGAGGGACGAGAGGATAGACATGCCCAAAACATCCAAGTATACGGTCACAGTACAGTACCATCCCATGAAGAGGGCAGGATGGCACTCTCCGGGGGCCGGGGTCGAGCTTGAAGAAACGGATTTACAGTACATGACTACTCCGTACTATAGCCACTGTACTGTGTCGTGTTCGTGTTTATCTCGTTCATGCAGATGCAGATGCAGATGCAGATGCAGATGCGTCGTGCTGCTTTCGGAGAATATACCCAAAGGGACGGGTTTGTGGCTTTTTTGATCTACGCCCACCAAACCACCACCGCCATCACCACCACCACACGACAGCACAAAAGGACCGTTTTCCTGCACGTGGGGAACTTGTATCACATCAAATCGGGTCCAAAACAAAACTGCCGACTTACGATATACGAGTAGGTTCTGTAGCTGGGGCCTGGTCATCACCCACCGGAGTGTGCTCGAAAAGGTCGAAGCTTTGGTCAGCCCTAAGGGGTCAACTGTACGGTTTACCGATGATGCTTTACCTGCTCGGAACCATGCCTCCATCGTAGTACATCCTCCGATGGGATTCAACTACCTGACCTAAGCTGGGTGCTATGACCCTGTGTTTCATCTACTATATTGTCGGTAAGCATAAGAATGGAGTCAGGTATTTGATGCGCCCGTCAAAGACACCTCCGGTACGACTGAAATAGGTATGCTTTTAACGTAACTGTTTGGCTACAATAACTAAGATTCTATCGTCTTGGATGCTGTAAGGATCGAGGTTCCTGGATCTGACAGGAACCATAACTCGTTAGGAGGCGGTGTCTGAAGTGGCGCTCCCTCCGAATCCAACCACAAACAACCACATCACACCCATCATTTTGTGGATAGCAAAAGACAAGCCCAATAATTACCATCTTACTTGCTGTAGGCAAGCCATGCCGAGTGATTTGGACCTTGGGGCCGTGAAGCGACAATGACCCAGTCACGTTGGTCAGATGTCTTGACAGATTGTCATTGGCGACGGTCTGTTCTGTTTCGCTAGCAAACCATGACCTTTAAAGAGACGAATGCTTGCTAGTAAATTGTCAATGGCCAATTGTTGCGACCCGACGTCCAATTGATTCTCGTGTTGATCCTGCATCGAGGATTCTCGAGGATTGTTCCAGCTGGCTTCTGTGAGTCGGTGGCGTCACCTGGATCTTCTGCCCATGGAAAAGCTGGAGATATACAGTGCCGACGTCTTGATTGGATTGGTTGTTGTCTCTTTTCCAGGACAATGCTGTTTGGATTAGTAGGCCATGCACGATCGTTTCGCATGTGATTGATACTTCTATGGACCTTGTTACCCATAGGCAAGCGTCAGTAATCGGGAAATGTATCCTGATGGTAACGAGGACAAAAGGCTGCAAGAATAGCATTCCTCACCAATGCTTCCCATCTTGAGAGACCTAGGACAAGTTCGTTTTCTGTCTCTTGTGTGGCTGACACTATCCGACCTTTTGGGAGAAAGATTGAAGACCGTCGCCGCCGCCACTAGTAAGTCCAGATTGGCCTTGGGAAGCATTGTCACCATAACCACTCAAATCATCCTCTGCGTCCCAAGTTCGTTGTTTGCGAACTGGAAACTTGACCTCCAAACCTGCAGTCAGTGCTTGCAACCGGATCAACTTCAGTCTAGCCTCCCGTGTAAAGGCATCAATCATGTTGAGAGCTTCTTCTTGAGCCTCTGCACGAGGGTCACGCTCAATGGCATTGAGAGTACCGTATTCGAGATCAATCAGCGCTTCAAGTTTGCCAGTCTCGATCAAGCTGATAATCTCCTCAATAAAAGTCTGTTGCGTAACTTTGTTGCCCGTCGGTGCACGAACGGGTGCAGGACTACCAAAGATTTTCTCCATGTTTGCCAGCGTGACCTTGCTGAAAGGTTGAAAGTATTGAATGATACTCTTTGTCCGCACCTTGTTGTAGAGGTCCGTGATGACAGGCTGCAGGTAAAGATCCAGTAGATAGTCTGCACGGTAAGACTCCAGAATCTCGAGACATTGACTGTACTTGCTGGCGCAGAAGTAAGTAATGGCACGGCGAATATGAGGTTCCAATTCGAGGAAGTTGCGGAAATTGGCATTTTCGAGAACCTTGGTCTGAAGCTCGGCTCGAGACATGGACGCCAGAGCACACAGCCCACCATAGACTGCGACATCATTGCTGGTGAGAACATCATTGTAGCTGTCGCCCAGAGATGAATCACAGTTCAAGAAGCTGTTTGCAGCAAGTCGATACTCAGCCGAAGCCATCTGATTGAGACCCATGGCTGCATAGGTTTTGGGAACGTTGCGTGTATTTTCATCGGCCTTCATTTGCAAATTTTGAATCTTGGTGACTTGTGCATTAACAGCCAGCCAGCTCTTCTGTTCGATGGAAACCGAAATGATCCGGAATGCCGTCGAGGCAATATGGGCAGGGGTTGTGCAATAGTCTCGCATGCGTGAGTAGGCTTTGAGGGCATTGTTAAGGTCCCCAATGGAGTGATAGTGTGTTCCTAGATCTTCATTCCCCATCTAGAAGCGTGGTTAGTAAATTGTAAACACTTAAACACTCCAAAACATCTCTGATGGGGCTGTTCTTACTCTGATGCTCTCTTTAATCAGGTTATTCTTATAGCCTTTCAGCTCATTCTCAAGTCTGGCCGTCTCTGCATTGTTCTTCTTCTCCTGTTTGGTCGCCCAGGTAGGATCTAGCACATCGGTTGAGGAGTCTCTTGCGACCTTCTTGTAAAGAGCCGCGGCTTCAGTGTAGTTTCTAACATCACTGCCCTTTTTGGCTTCCAGAACTGCCAATCGCGAGGCTTCTTCGGCGAGGACGGGCGAGCATGACGCTATAAGGTGTAGTCGTCTGAAGACTGTTCGACCTGAATTTATGTTAGGTCAAGACAGATCAATTGAACGGATGCGGTCAATTACTACCTCGATAATTGGAGATGTAAGATTGAAGATCAAATTTGGGGGTTTCTGGAGAGATTAGTAGGGCGTGCATTGGGCGTCAGGGTCAGTATCATACCGTTCACTATTAAACCGCCATAAGGTGAAGGCTCTGGACGCTGCGAGTCGTTCGCCATTTTGAATGGAGTCTACCAGCAGCGTCTGAGGGCGCCGGACGGAACTGGCCAGGAACGAGGATTTGAATGAGGGGTCAGGTATATCAGATGTGACAACCGGGACAAAACTGATCTCAGTAAAGGTCAGGGATGCATGGAATGTGATGCAGGCGACAATAAAGTGTGTTGGGCTTTGCGCATCATGCCTGCTTAAGTTGGACAAGGCGCTGATGCGGTGACGCTGGCGGGAGTCACTGACCAAACATGCGTGAAGTCACAAATTCTTGGCACCAGAGAGAGTGGGAGGCACCCCTCGGACTGTGCGGGGATGTTGGTGCCTCAGGCGTGTTGGAGATACCTACAGGTCATGGTGCTAGGGGCTCCGGGCGGATGTCTGGCTGAACATGACACCCCGGAGGGTTTTTATTAAGCTCCCCGAATTCGCCCCCACAGGGAACTACGCGTGTACCTCAAGTGCCCTAATCGCCCACCTACAACACGATGCAAACTTAGGTCAAACACCAAAGAAACACCACCAATTGAAAACAATAGATCAAATAATGAGTTTGTTACAAGCGCTCAGCGCTGTATATTGCCTCCAATACCCAATTCTGGTCTTACACAAGCTGTTGTTCCATCGAGGAGACACGCTTGATGGGGATCTTGAATGATCTCCCAACTTTTGGTGTCCGTCACACATGTCCAACCCAGGTACATGTGGTTTGTACTACTCACTTTCCATAGATATGTAAGAGTATAGATCCACTTCCATCATATAGATTGGTATGCCTTCATATGTCCTGTGCACGGTAGACATTATTCCAAGACAAATAATTGTCGTATGAACAAAGAGATATCCCAGGTCCAACAGTATCGCTCAAAGTACCATCGACAAAAGAATCAAAACGAAAAAAAATCATGCCATCAAAGCGTTCAAGTCAAAACCTTGAATGTCATCTTCGGGCTGAGAAAGCCAAGGGCCTTTCTCTTCCTCAGTGGCATTGTGAAAGACAATCGCCCTCTTCATGGTTTCGACATCGAGATCTGTCACGTAGTTCTTGCCATCGGGCAAGTTGACTCGGACTTCGAACTCGTTGTGAAGCATCATGTCGTCCTTCCATAGTCGGCGATCGCCGTCGTACACGCAGAGAACACGTTTCTTCATGCGCATCTTCTCAGCCGCCATACCCCATGAAGGAGGATAGTGCTTTCTCTTCTTGCGGCCTTTGCCCACAAGAGCAACGCCGCCTTTAGACCATGTCATGCCTTTTTTGCCAGGCTTTGATTTGGACACGCCGGCACCAATGATTGCACGGGCGTGGGCGGGATGTTTGATGGTCTTGATGTGACCCTTGCCGGATCGGCCATTGACTTGGTGGTCTTCCTCGTCGTCGTCATCGTCGTCATCGTCGTCGTCATCGTCTTCATCCTCCTCATCGTCGTCTTCAGCCTTGACGTTGGAAGAGTCCTCCGTCTTGATCATGTGGAGATCGAGAGTCTCTTGAACCTCGTTGTCACCAGAGATAGCTGTCAGATGGCGTGCATTGATAGCTTCACTGGGCTCCTCTTGTTGGACAACACGAAGCACACAGTCATCAAGATGCTCATAGAAGTCTTGAGCATTGGTGAAGGTTTGCGAACATGTGGAGCACTTGCCGGTGGCATCTTGACAGTAGCTGGAGAGTTTGCGGTTGCTGGAAGTGGGCGAACGCTTCCGGCTGTTGGGGGGTGTCTGCTCCACTCCATGCACAGATGTCAGGTGTCGCTTGAAGACATCGGCCCTGTTAAAGCTCTTCTCGGCTGGCGACCCAGATCCTGGGCAGAAACCGCAGACCATGGTGCCTTTGTAGTGGGTCAAGGTGTGTCGGTTCTTGTCGTACTTTCGAGCAAAGCCCTTCTGATTATATTCACAGGTCAAGATGGGGCATTTCTCGGGCCGTTCGGCTTGATGTGTTAGCATATGAGCTTTCAAGTCCTTGAAAACTTTGCCGCAGTCGGGGTGGGGACATCGTCCTTTCTGGCGACCTTCATCGTCAAACTCGGAGGACGCAGGGCTTGACCTCGAAGCCGCCGACGCGTGTGATGCATATGAGACCAGGGACGGCCTTCGACTTGGCTGGGCTTGGTGTGGATAAAAGTTGGCATTGGCGACAGCGCCAGAGACCTGGGTTGGAGCCAGTGTGGTGAAAGGTTGAGGGGAAAGAGCGGGGGAAGCTCCAGGTGATAAGGATGTGAACGAGTGAAGATTAGATTGATAGACGCCGTCGGCATATGAAGGTTCTCCGAAGGATACCGACGCGTGTATTAATGAAGGGTCTAGAGACAAGGATAGTTAGCAGCCAGTCTTCAATACGACGTGACGAACAGAGAAATATCGAGAAAGAAATGTAAGGAAAATGGGCAAAGGACAGTGAAGAGACCAACAAGCTGTTTCAAGTGGCTGGACAAAATTGCCACTGCTTTGAGCAAAGAAATGGGATTGAAAACGAGTAAGAGGGGGGGTTGTGTTGTGACGATTGTTGTCGCGAAAGTCATGATCATTCATGTGCGCGGTGCGGGTGAGGGACGGGGATTTTTGGTGCGTTTTGGACTGGCGCGTGGCATTTGTGTGGCATCGGCGAGCAGAAGCTGGTGTCGTGGGCGATTTAAACGTACGAGCGGAAAACAAAGGTGGAGTTGGGGACTGAAGGGTATAAGGGACGACCGAAGTTGAAGCCACGGATGCGGATGCAGATGCAGATGTACCTCGAGTAGAACCATTGTTGAGAGATGTGTCAAGGGTAAGAACGGGAGATGGGGCCAAGGAAGTATGGCGTAATGCACCCGAGGCTCGAATGGCTGCATTGGGTGCAGTGGGTGCATTGGGTGCTACGGATAGGGATGCACACAGAGCAATAGTCGATGACTGAGACTGAAGATAGGAAAGATCGGCACACTCACCCACAAAAGTATCACGAAGCTTATCATGGCTGTGAATGACAGCTTCCGATTCCAGGGGAATGCAGTAAATGTCCTGTAGAAAGGAGACGTCAGGGTTGAGGATGGTGGGCATGACTCCCAGTCCATATCGAGCATTTTGGTGATCAAACAAGTCGTGGCTGGTCATAGTGTGGCTGGGGCCTGAGTAGGGTGAGCCGACAGTGGATGAAGAGGCGCTACCGATGGAGGGTATTGACCCCGAGGGTGGCATTTCTTGCATCGGATGCAGATCTTGCTTCATTTGCAATGAGGCAGAGGAAAACATTGGCTGATTGTCATAATAGGAATAGGGTAATGCGTGGAAATTGGTGAGATTCTTTTGATGTTCGTATAGGCCCATGTTGAGGCCCGGGTACGGCGCGTGGGCGTTCTGTTCAAAGGCGTATTCCTGGTCAAAATATGGTCGACGCTGGTGCTGGTGCTCAAGCTCAAGCATCGTGGTGAATTTGTGGTACTTGTTAGCACGAAGACATGGGCGTACGCTTTGCAATAGTGGTCAAAGATGAGAGAGATTTCTGAGTAGGCTTGGTTTTGAGGATTGCGGGCAGTCTCGGTGATATTGGATTCCAGAAACCTGGGTCTGAGCTTATCGTAGAGTTGAAAGCCAAATGGAGGTCGCCGGCCGATTCGGGAAATCAAGGTCTAGATGCTGCTTTGGCACTGTCTTGATTCAGATGGCAGTTGGAAGGCTTGCTGAGAAGTGTCGATCAGTGCTGCAATGGGCGTGCAAGTTACGGCGGGGGTGGCGCCGAGGTTCCCTTTACTGGCAACCACAGGAACAGGGAGGGCGTCAAGTGGGTTGGGCTGTTGGAGTGTTGGCTTGGTTTAAATCACCGTTGTCGCGGTCGTCAAGGCCACGTTTGTATGCGTAGGAGGCAGGCTCTGAGGTTGATTTTCTTGAGAGATGACCTCTGATCGAGGGTGAGGGCGAGGGTGAAGGGGGGGCGAAATCCTGAGATATAGTCTTCTGGAGGACAAGCACACAAGATGCACGATGCCCACAAGAACGGGTCCACACTAGCCCTACAAGTCTGGGTGGGTAATCGCACCCAGGATTTAGGGCAGGGATTTGGGACCGGGGGTACACATGTTGTCCTCAGTGAGGCAGAGACGGTGGCTGTAACCGTGATACGGGTTCCAATGCCAAAATAACCACTACTGCACCCGCTAACCAGCTAGCTTTCGGGGATGCCTAAACCCATGCTGTCACTCGCTTCCAAACAAGAGAGTCTGTGCCGAATTGGGCTCTGGCTTTGCATGTGAAGGGTAGCTTTGTTCAATTCTGTTCAGAGGGGGACATGGGGGCTTCTGACACTCCGGATCTGACGAGATCAAGACCAGACAGGCAATCCTCAAGCCTGATGCACTACTACGAGTATACGCGAATGGCATCGACAGCCGTCACGATCGACTCGGGCAGTCGTTGACAGGGCTAGAGTGATGGCTTCGCATCGGCCCTTCGACCTGCCAGTCCTCCGTGCTTGGGACTGTCCTCATCCCCCGCCCAAATCATGAATCATGACAAAATCACTCTCGGGTATGGAAAGGCACTGAAATTAGGTCATCTGTGCTTTGATTTAATTAAAGAACAATGTCGTAGTGGATGTGACGTTGAATGGTGAGATCAATCGGCACAGATGCTATGCAAAGTCACAGGACCTTTGAGGACCTAGGTACAGTTGCATCCGTAGTCGGAAGGCATGTTGCGGAAGCTTAGAGAGTGCCTACGCAGTAGTGGTAACTTACCAGTGTAGGTAGTGACCTGCACTGTGGGTGCCCCCAGGGATAGGCCCCTCGGGCGTTGTTGATGAGAAAAGAGGAGTACTCTAGGTGCAGGTGGTTACGAGAGTTTCAACTTGTCAAGCTCCTCCAACTGCAGGTGGATGGGTTCCAAGGAGGAGAAAGTCAGTTCGTTGACCCAAGTCAGTGGGCGTGGGTGGGCAAGGGAACACCCAAGGATTGGGCTCTGCCATATTAATTAGACTTCCTAGTGGGCGGACCATGGGCTAGACATTCTGTGTTGGGAAGGGCGCCAACCAAAGAAGAAGTAGCAAAGCACCAATCACGAGTGCCCAGGGTCTCTCCGGGTGCTCAAACTGCCCCTTTGAGCGTGCCCCTGCTCATAGACACTGCTTTGGTGTTCGGATGCTTCAACCAACAGGGTTGACCAGCGTCCTTTTGCGATTCTGTAACCTGGGAAGCACTAAGGCGAAAGCATGACCAGTAACACGCCCTGAAGGTTCGACCGCCGGGTCCTGTCCAGACAAGCCCCCAGGCTCAACCCGTCGTTTGGTTTCAATACCGTATTTTCTGTAGGCGAGGCCGATGCGATTGGCGCCATCGTGCAGATAGTCGGCGTAGCGGTCTGGCAGGGACCTAAAAACGTGGGAACGACAGGGACAAGACCCCAATCTCACTCGGAGTCGCCATGGCCGCTGAATACTCGGTATTTAATTGGCCAATATCTTCTAGTGGGGTCGTCTAAGCCCTGGCTGTGTTCTATTTTCACCGCCTGCTGCGCCATTGAGGCTGGTGCAGTGGTGCTTTGCTTGCGGTTGCTGCCACACTCCACCGACTTTTGTACCCATTTCACCCAAGGATTGACGACATGATGAAGTCACTCTTGTTCTGCTTAGGGTGTGTTCGTGACTTTCTACACCGAGTTTGTTATTCCTGCACAAACATGTTCCTGACGATCCACTCTGGAAGATGAGACGTCATGCACTCGAATACCAGGGTGTGGGGGGCAGACCACCAAGGACTCAAAACAACGCGGTCACCGACATGTGATATGTCATGGCCACGAATACTGCCTTGTCTGCAGGGTGTACACAGGTTTCAATAGGCAAGCTTTGTCACTCCCCCGCTGGTCAATGCGCGGTCCATGTTGGATCCAGGCACCAATATCTATGGGGTAACATGTGCCTGATACGGGAGGGGCAGAGGGGTCAAGTCAACTCAGACATACATACGGAGTACATATGGAATTCCATTGGTAGCCCACATGATCTCATGTACTCGAGTCTTTGTCATTTTCATCACAGATGGCGGTTGGACCAGTATCTTAAAAGTATGTTCGCCGTGCTGGGAGAAAGAGGGACGGTAGTCTCAACCCACAGGTCTCCCCAATCAAGATTAAGCACGGCCATGCTTGAATGTACAGACAAGTAACCTTAAAAGCCAGCAACCTCCCGTACGTCGACTAGGGAAAGGTGAAAAAGATGGCCCCAAAGCTTTCCCATCTGTAGAGTATTGTCCAAGTCGAGACCTCAGGAATCGACGAGAAGAGCTGCAATAATTACCGCCATGGTTGAGATAATCTGTTGGAGTCTTGGTTGAAAGTGGTGAGGCTTCTGGTCTAGGCATGTCTAGGCACCATAAGACAGGCATCAAGCCCCTCCAAGCTCGTATAAACTTTAAAAGAATCAAAAGAACCACCCAGAAATGCATGGGGAATGATGAGATTCGTCTCCTCCCTCCCCTTCGCTTCTCGAGAGACCCTGCAGGTCACAGGTCACCACATGTCTTGTTTCAAGGATGTGAGCATCCTCTCAGACAACCCACACCTTTGGACAAGGGGATCGGGCAGTTTTGGCTGACTTGACTGATCTAACGACGTCTTGGTCTTTTCTGCCCCCAGGTCGAGTAATCACCATGCCAGCCTGATTGATGATTCCTTTTCCTGGCCCCTTCATCAGAGTTCAAGTTTGAGCGGATCGTGGTGGCCTGATTGACCCGGAAAATCTTTGGCTTCCGCTTGTCTGGGTCGATTCTTTGGATCCCAACTCTGATACCCACACAGTACCGACTTAGTCAGAGGAATTCTACAGGTTCCTAACCCCAACGTCATGTACGGAGTAGTCACCTACAAACTTATCTTAACTTATCTTGCAACCATGTCTTTCTCCATGGGTCTAGCTAATCGCCTCGACCCGCCTTTACCACTGTATCGGAGGTTCCCTCGGTCTCCAGGCATTGCCTAAGTTCTTCCTCCAGTGTTCAAAGCTTTGGTATTTGATCTTCATTCCTATCGAACCACATGATATCTCGAAGTAAAGAAATCCATGTCTCAGTGACGACCACTCCGATACCCACCAGTATTAGGTGAGTCACTGGACAGGTACGCACTACTCCGTAGACATGTTGTTCGCAGTGACCAACTCAAGCCTAAGATTCTCGGTGGTCCTTGATGATCTCCATGCTGAACTCCCATGATCCATGGTATTTTCACAAAGGCCTTTAAGAACTACCTTTCTTATTACCTCGTGCCCCGTGGTCAGTGCCAAATCCACTTGATCTCCGTTGGAACCTTCACACATGCTGCATTCTCCTGTCCCGTCCAATAATTGAATTGATCTGACATCGACAAAAGCCTTTATCGTGGTTGGTACTCCAGCATCATTACACTGACCGTGACTTTCCGCCCCAAGACCGTGGTGGAAATGCACGGATCGCCTAAAGCGGCTCGATTCTTACAGCCGGTTTGTAAAGGCCAAGGTGCGGGGGGAGAGGGGGGGGGGGTTCTGAGTCCGACTCCTACCTTAGGTAGAGTATCGGACGCCTTCGGCCCCTTTAGAGTCACCAGGCCCTCTGGCGGCGTAAAGCGGCTCCTAGCTGCTAATAACAATATACCACAGGTTTTACTTGTAAAGTTGTTTGGGAGCCATCCAAGCCCCGCACCTTTCCCCCTCTTGATCTTTGTCTTCCCAAGTTCTTCCACATCACATCTCATTCCAATTCAACGACGGAGAG
Organism: Exophiala mesophila; assembly: GCF_000836275.1. Classification (NCBI taxonomy): domain Eukaryota; kingdom Fungi; phylum Ascomycota; class Eurotiomycetes; order Chaetothyriales; family Herpotrichiellaceae; genus Exophiala; species Exophiala mesophila. Next base: position 1,087,981 of record NW_015622508.1, read on the forward strand.
CCCTCGGGCCTCGGGAAAGTACGAGTACCTCGACCCTCTTTTTCGTGGTTGAAAACAAGATTAGCAGACGTGTCAAGTGGCGATAAGCATTCCAAGTCCATTGAAGTTATCCCTTCAGGCTCCCCATTCTAGTCACTACCCGGGTCTTGTTCTAACCATCTTTACATAGACTTGTATGTTTTGTTTGGAGTCCGTTCGGATCGTAGGATGTTCTAAAAGATTGTCGGCGCAAGCCGGGGTTATCTGAATCGATGGAGTCGGATGCTGCAGGACGCTAAGTGCTCTAATGGATCGATGATCTTGATTCTCGTGTTCGCTTGCCCTGGCCGTCACAAATCGATATCTTTGGGCGGGGGCCGAAAGACCGTCTCTCTGGACCTCTGCCCTACTCCGTAGGTTGATGCTAGCAGGCTAGGTACGGCCTGCTCCGGCCCCTTCACTCGGTCCTATTCGGCGCCTCGGCAGGCGCAGATCTCGCGGAGTTGGGATTTGGTTTCGGAGCCTCAGGGCGATCAATCACTCAATTCATGCTGATAGCTGCCACTACCGCCTAGCATTTGCTGTCATTGAGCCTGATCCCAACCCGCCCAGGTCCCAGGTTCAAAGCTCCCAGGCGTGCAAGGACACTTGGATACTTGGGTACTTGGCCCAGCAACCTGTGCCCAATTTTTACATACATAGCGTGATAGCCCGCGCTTGATGAATCCCAGTCTGATGATCTCCTCTTCTCCTCCTTCCGTGCTTCATTGATAATTCGTATCCAGAATTGGGAAGTTCATAAGACATTTGAAAACCTTTTTTGTCTGTTTCTTGGGCCAGATTTGGCCTTGCAGCCCTATAGGCTTCACGGGGCCGTCCCCTCTTTGGGTTTCTTCCCACTCCCACATTCATTCGGGTGCCAAGTTGGGGGTTTGTGGTGCTTGGGTCAAAAGCTGTGGCTTGCGCAGCGAAGCGAGAATGGGAGGTCTCGACTTCTCAACCCTTGTCAAATTTCTTTGGCAGCATCGCCCATATTGGGCATCGTGCTGTCCCAATTCGCTTTGTTTCGTTGATTGTCCGCAGCGGGGGATCCAGTCATGCCAGTTTTCTTCTTTTCCCTTGCACTTCACCATCCCAATTCGCATGTTGTAGCGTCCTGTTCAAGCCAAATCTATCGCTAGGGACAGTACAACATGTCATTTCTTTCATGTCATCGCGCCTAGCTCTGAAGCAATCCTTTTACCTATTTTGCTCCCATAATTATCGAATCCTGGTAACTCAACAAGGTTCGTTCGTTCCTTTTGCTTGTTGTCTAGGTAGGTACTACTCCGTAAGGTATTTGTGTTATAGGGCTTCGAGCCAAGCCCAGTCTTGCCCTTAGCTCCCCTGCTTGGTGAGTCTTGTTCCAAACACTCGGACCATTTTTCGCCTCTCGTGCCTCTCTACTCCGTATGGTCTCGATCAAAGCCTGGACCCATATTTGTTGGACCCCTCATTATCGTTGCCATCTGTGACCAAAGACTTTCCTCCAAAGATGCCCAGTCGGCCAGTCGTAGAATTTCGTCATGTCCCATATTTGTTCTGTCTACCGTGGCTTGTTGTTCATTGAAACTTATTGGACAATGATTGTCCATACTTCGACACTCAACGATGCTAAGGCCTTCCTCGAAGCTCTAGATCTCAAATGCGATAGACTCGTGACTTTTTTGCCTCCCGACCTGGTTCCAACCTTCCTTGCGAATGTGTCGAGACTGAAATTTGGAAATTGATGCGCCAGAACATGCCTGTGACAGATTGGCGCAGGTTGTTGTTTCGACCCCAAGGTCATAATTACAGACTAGCGGTTGGCGCCCCTCGACCGTCAATCTTGGTCCCATGTCCATGCTAGCCATGAAGACAATCGGTCTTGCCATGCTTCATGGATCGAAAACATTGTGGATCCTCGATTAATCGGCCAATAAACGTGTTTACGGTAGTAATTTTTTCATGATCCTTCTCATTCCGCTTGAGTCCACGCTTCGAACTTGGGCCTTGCTGATTATCCTCGTCAATGTTTGGTTCCCAAATTGTGGATTGAAGGCACCCATGATCGTTCTGTCCCCTGTCTGTACAGGCCGAAGGAAATGGTGACCGGAGTGTGCAAACCTTGACCAGGGAACTTGGAGGCTGTGCATCGCATTGCAGACCGTGCAGACCGTGCAGACCGTGCAGACCGTGCAGACCCAAGGACACTCGCATTGGCGTCGCGGATGATAAGGGCATCACTACTCCGTACACCATGCAGCTTGGCATTACTCGATCCCATTTCACTATCATCTTCTCTTTGCTAGTCAACTAAGTCAACACAGAGTGTACATGATATGGCCAATCAATTCGATGCGTCGCCTGCTCCTGCAGCCAACATGAAAGCAATGATGGTGATTGTGAACTTCCCCTGCTCCGTGGTCCTGGCTAGCCCCCAAAACCTCCGCCTGCCACATGGCACAAGCGTCAGTGAATGCTAGAATGCCAGCCGTCTCGCCACTTTCTGTGGAGAGACGGTGACCGAGCCTCTCGCTAATTGCCGCTCAGCATTGAGATGGCTGCATTCACCGACCAACATCGCAAGTAAACCTGAGGCAGGTCGTGCGCCAAGGATTGTGCGCAAGCCCCTTGAACTAAAGGGAGAGGCTGCGCAGAAAGATTTCGCCCCTGCCGGTGATCCATGGCTACCACGAGGACATGGGATATCCAACCTCAGCAACGAGGCGGTCAAGGATCGAGGGGTCTGTTCTAAGGGCATCCCATTCAGCCTTCTCCTTGACCATCAACGTTCCCGCTAGTATCGTTCCATTCAGGGCGACAGAGCTGTCCGGCCCTGCGAAGGGAATCTGAAACGCCTCTTGTTTTCTTGGACAGATTGCCATCCTGTCCGTTGTCAACGCAAGATTATAGCTAAAGACCGTGGATCCCTCGCTTTCAACGCTAATCTGGTCATTGAACGGCTGACCTGGACTACGCGAGGCAGATAATGCAGCCTTCAAGAGCAGTACATACTTGGCATGTAAGTCTTCTGGAGATATGTCTCGCTCGAGAGGAGTCGAGAAATGGAGGATCGGGAACGCAGGGTCTTGATAAAGCGGTAAGTTTGGGTGCGCAGGTACAGTCATCCGATGAACCAGCAGACGAAAGTCTGCTTGCTCTTGTTCGACCATATCTCTGACAGGGAGGAATTGAAGATGACGATGGGGTTGACTGGCTCCACTATGCTCCCCAGAGTTGAAGAAAGCAAACAATCCTTGATCGGCAGGAGTGTGACTGTCCTGGCCCCACGCGCGAAGGCAGGCATGAGTCAAGCTGAGGTCATCCATCTCGAGGACTCCAGTTTGGGGTTTATATTCGCGGGTGGCGATGATAAAATGTCGCTTGATCACGGGGAATTTGTTCAACACCAAGGTGTGGGTGGCTGCTCGAGAAGGGACGGCTGCGATGAGGAGCTCTGAAGCTGGATTATCGAATGGATCAAACTTGGACCCTTTCTTCGAGGCCTGGGAAGGGGGATCCTGCTTCTGGGGCTTCTTGGCTAGCGCTGGGCAATATCTCAGTTGAAACTGTGGATCGATGAGCAGAGGTCAGACTGTAGGGACGAGAAACCCACCGAAAGCTCTTCCTTAGGTGCCAGAATAGCTAGGGAAGTACTAGAGAAAACAATGTCCTTTGCTTCATATGCTTTTGAGAACTTGCTCGATACTAGAGCCTTCAGAGGCTGTGTGAGATCAAGGATGGCGTGTGACATGATCCTGTGATTATTGGAGCTGCAACGAATGCTCGTTTAGTTCTTCGTTGTTTGAGCAAAACGACGGAACCCACAATGAAGGAATCACCGCAAACCCATGATATATCTGTCTAGGATATGGTTGATTGAAGTGCCAACTTCTTGAACCTCGGTGGAAACTGATGGAGGTCGTCAACTTTATCATCGCAAGCTTCCGTCTCCACAAGGTTACTATGCCAAGGCCGACGGGGATACGGCGACTACATCTCTGATTGTTGCAAAAGTACATCGCCGTCTATCATCAATTATCCCCGACAAAGTCAAGTCCATGCCTCAGAATGTCATCTTTAACCCAGAATAGAGACCTGGCGATGTCTTGTTGTGGTCTCCCTCGACAAACTTGCCAGGTTCCATCTACTGCATCATGACTAAGCCGTCATCTCATCTCCTTTGATCGATGCTACTCGAGTCATGCGATGTTGATTTCCACCGTTCGCTCTCTTCGCGTGTGACTGTCACATCTTAGTGACTGTCTGACTATGGATTGTCGATTGATATAGCTATGGCCTGATTGCATTCAGTCCACAGTCATCAGTCTGCACTTTCAAGGTTTGTGTGTTAAAAACGGCCATCTTTCGCGTATAAAAGACACTCTTTCCTCTCTCTCTTGATCTTCATGCGCGAACCCAGTTCTGGTTCTTGGACTAGAGCTCCCTTTTGCGTCTATTAAAAGACTACTACATCATCCTTTAGCAAAAATCGCAATATCAGGTACGATCAATCGACCCCTTCCCGAGGGAACTGCGGGCTCCCGTGCTCTCCACACTTCTTCAGCCAGAAATAGCTGACCCACTAACAGGAGCATACAAGTCCATTCCAGCAGTGCTGAGAGCGGATAGATTAGCTCACCTGTAGCCCCATCCGGATGCTCTATTACTCGCCTATACTCCCATTGGCCATACACCTTGTCACAGCCTTGGACAGAGCCCGCGGACCATGAACGCAAACATACCTTCAGGCTCGCTCCTCCCTTCAATGAAATTACAGGCTCCTGTAGCACAGTTCCTGCAATGTTTGCTACTACTTATCCGTTGCTTCCCGGCCATCCAGCACAATGGGTGTCTCTCTATGTCTTGACATGTTCCCAAAATCATCCTCTCTCTCCCTCCTTCACGGCTTTTGACATAATGCAAATCTTTCGGTCGAGGATTGAATGCTGATGCGACAAGAAATGGACAAAAAGAGGACTTGCGCTCCATTCCTACGATCTAGATGGTCATGCGTGTCCTATCGCCTCAACCAGATTCCGTTCAATTGTTTGCTATCCTCTCATGTGTCTATCGACCTATTCTCAGCTTGACATACTGTCCTCAGCATTGGACAGGGGATTTCGCCAAGCCTTCTCCCAAAAAAATCGCGATGTGCATGACTGTGAGCCAGACATGACTGGGTAGAGAGTGACATAGGGTGCGATTACGCGCGTCAGTTATGCGTTAGGATCAGGCCCAAATATGGATGCTGGCTAAGGCCATTTGCTGGAGGAGGACGAACCCTCTGAGCCGGATCCACAGTTCACCGGGTTCCAGAGTCCAGTCTCTCCGATGATATCCCACTCAAGCATGAGTGTGCAACATGATGTGATGCTTTCGGCAGGTCAGAATGTCTTGTCTTGTCTTCCTCCCTATCACCGCGAAGAGCCAGATTCATGGGTGGCCATAGCCCGCGAAACGTTTTTCCATCTCACCCCGCGAGCAATATGGCTAATACATGGAGGATACTGATTCACCTTTGGGGTCATGGAAGGCCTGTGTTTGCATGACGAACAGTGATCTGTTGGTTTCCAAACGCTGGGGGGCGATGTGTCGTCTGATTGTCTTCCTCGACGCATTGCTCACCACCCATCGCAGCGCTCACACCTCCTGGACTCCCGAGTATCGAGTCATCCTATCGCTTCGCTGCACGCATACTCGGCAAACCGCTCCTCCACAGCGTTCCCAACTTCAATCACCGATGGAGTCTGACTTCGAATACCTGCACACATGGCCGTATGACCCAGTTTCCAGTATGGATCAGAGTCATGGACGATGTGACAGCCTTGCCCATGCGGTTGACGACGAAGTCGGCCATAACAAGACTCAGTCTTTGCCAGTCTTATCTTCTGACACACATCTCAGCTGTGACATAGATGTTCCAACCTCAATGCCTATAAAAGACGACGAATTTCTTCCTAACCCTCTATCATATCCATCAGCATCAAAACCGGATTTGTTATCAAGAATGCAACATCATACCACGAACATGCTCCCCAAGCGGAGACCAGAGCACCAGTTCAATCAACCTCAATCTTTGGAGTACAGCAACATGTATACTCCTTCAAACTGGGTGCAGCAGCCAGGTACAACAAGCGGTTCCTCGAGAATGATGGAGTCCCGGAACCAGACACCGCAGATGAACTATATCTACCCACAGTATGGCCAAGTCGACACCATGAAAGAAGCGCGCCAGCTTCTGGACTATCCAGATCTGCCGCCATTACGAAACCTCCCTCCCACAAGCCAGTTCCAGACGGCTGGCACTGAACATGTCTTGAGACCTCCCCAAGCCCAATTGCAGACGACTGGCAATCCACAAATACTTCAGCAGTATCCTGCTCCCTCCGACATTTCACCATATCAACCTGACGATTTCATCTGGTACGAGAAAATCTTTGGTGAAAGCAAGCCCATGGAAGATATAGCACCACCTTTAGGCAGTACAGCACCGACGTTGGTCAATCCAGCACCGACGTTGGTTAATCCAGCACCGACGTTAGTCAACAAAGCACCATTACAGCGGGACACTTTCTTCTCGGCAGGTCCCGAATCGCGACCGTTATCTGACAGCGAAGTCCTTGATTTGTTCCGACCAGAGCCGTCGCCAATGATAACTGAGGAGATGCTTGCGCTGTTTGATGATGAGGTGGATGAAATGCTGATAAATACGCCATATCCTTCGAACATGCCGCAAGAGATGGTGACGCCAAGTGCAGGTACTCCCCCAACCTTGGTCACCGGCCAGACTAATACACCAAGTGCACAGACACCTGGTCCATTTACTGTGGACTGGCACACATTGGATAATGATGCATTTCTCGAGCAGAGTGAGCGAGCAGGAAGTGAGGCGGTCACGAATCAATTCATGTCTACTCCCATGACCAATGCAAGTCCTACTTCAGGTCTACCAAGACCCAATAGAGTTTCAAAGGGTGGAAGATATGGGTCAAGAAATACATCCAAAGATGATTACCTTGTACGGGCCAAGCAGCAGGGCATGTCGTACAAAGAGATCAAGCAGGCTGGGGGCTTCCAGGAAGCAGAGTCCACATTGAGAGGCAGATATCGGGCCTTGACCAAAGAGCCAGCTGCCAGAGTCCGAAAGCCTCAATGGACGGATGGAGACGTGAGTAAGAAATTTACATATCCGAGATGATATGCTGACATGATTATTAGGTTACGGCTCTCTTTGCTGCGGTCAAGCAATGCTCAAAGTCGACTGATGTTGATCTGTCAAACGGTACACCCATGGCCACAATCGCCCTCCAACAATATCTGAGCAAAATCCCTTGGAAGCAGGTGTCTGAGCACATGCATGCACATGGCACATACAAGTATGGAAATGCGACGGTGAAGAAAAAATTCATGGAAGTGCTTCGACTTCGTGGACAGTTGAGTTTGAATGATGTCGGCAAGGCTCAGTATGATTAATTGGGGTGATAGTTGAGTTTCACGTTGTTGCAACATACAACAAGACTATGTGTGGATATGGGCGGATATTGTGTTCCACGTTTGAGGGTATTTCGGGGCCTTCTGGGGCGCCTCGGGCTTTCATCACCATGATCATCAATCTTATTTGATGAAGAGTATCTTGGGAGCTGCTTGGATTTTACGAGCCACAGTTTTGTCTTTACGTTGGGATCAACAGAAAAGGCCCTTCTGTCTTGAGGCAGGGGTGATTGGCAGTCTGATCCACAACCTGCCATGTTGTGAGGCTCTATTTGCGTTTTCTCTTGGAAAACGTGTTTTACTATCGGAGATATCGATCTTGAGAAGATGCATCTAATTTGGCATCTCTTGACTGTATACAGACTTGTACGCATAAATCAGACACAATGTCATAATTTCCAGTCTGTATGACCCGTCGTGCAAAAATCGTCTTCCATGTCTCCGGGTTCCGCCCATGAAAATCCTTGACTTACTCGAAATCGCAGAGTCATCCAGCGCGGATCGATTTATCTCCGTCCGGGCCAGGCGCCCCTTTACCCCATGGGCTCTCAGGCTTGGGGTACAGATGTCTTAGCTCGATGAAGGGGGAAAATCAAGACTTTCCCTGACTCTCTTTTCACTGAGTCAAGACGCACACAGTCAGAACCGAGGCAGCTTTCTAATTGGTTAGAAGCCAGCCTTGCCCAATCAACTCCTCCTCGGCAACTGATACATGGCCTTCCCCTCCTGATCCTTTTCTTCTTGTCTCCAACCAACCTGTTTAAAATGTCGCCTAGCGAGCCTTGGTATCTGGGGAAGGCTGTCCCAATGGTAGATCAATCCCACTTTTGAAGCTATACCAGCACACTTGGCCCTTTGACAAGCCCCTTCAAGGGCTCGTGGCATGGTGGGCCAAATGTGGAACTCCGATGATCAGGCCCTCTCTGAGAGGATTCAAGGCCATGTATTTAAACCAGACGTGACCTCCTTCATGCGTCGAGCCCAGCATCGCTGCATTCGACGACATCTTGCTATTCTCGGTAAAAATTCACCTAGTAGTTGCCCATCATGGTTTTGGCTTCCAAGAAGGAAGTGGGCGTACTGCGCAAGCAGAAGCTCAACATGTACAATGTTCTAGTCCTTGTTGTCTTGGGCTTGGGCTCATTGACTTATGGCTATACTGCGTCCATCATTGGTACCACACTCGGTAAGTGGCTTCATGCTCTCCTGCCTGCACTTTTATTGATTCTTTACCAGGTCAACCTTCTTTTATTCGGTATATGGAACTTGACACAAGACCCAATGGAACCGATCTGCTTTCAAGCATGAACGGAGTCTTCCAGACAGGAGGCGTCATTGGCACTTTGCTACTACCTACCGTAGCTGACAAGTATGGTCGAAAATGGGCATGTGCGGTGGTAAGCAAAGTTCCTTCTACGACGATCATTGAATCGCTACTGACAAGTTTCAAGCCTGCAATACTTGCCATAATCTCTGGCGCCATCATGTGCGGCGCTGTCAACGTGGGCATGTTCATTGCCTTCCGTTTCTTCGCTGGCGCTGCTGCATTCATGGTCCTTGCTGCTGTCCCTATCCTCATGAACGAAATCGTCCCAAGCCATCTCCGTGGTGCCTTGGTCGATGTCCATGCAGTGATGCTTGTTCTTGGTTATACAATCCAGGGTTGGGTTGGGTTTGGCTTTTTCTTTTGGACCACCGGTGGCTTAAATACATGGCGACCTCCCGTTGGACTCCAGATAGTCTGGCCTGCAGGCTTGCTCATTGGTCTTTTCTTCGTCCCTGAGAGTCCTAGGTGGCTCGTGATGAAGGGCAGAGACTCAGAAGCTGAAGCCATCCTGAAGAAGTTGCACGCCAGTGAATCTGATCCTGATCATGAAGTCGCCCAGGCAGAGTTTTACCAGATTCAGCGCCAAATTGCCATCGATAAGACTCTGGGCAACACTTGGATGCATATCATCAAGAAGCCTTCGTATAGAAAGCGTGCATTCTTGGGAATGGGCGTCACAGGTATCATTCAGCTCAGTGGGGTAAGACACTCTCCTACGTCTCGACGAGTCTCTTTTTGCGGATTTGACACTGATATATAAATGAATAGGTCCTTGTCATCAACAACTACGGCCCGTCTCTGTACGCACAACTCAACTTCTCGCCCACCAAACAACTTCTATATCCCGCCGCATGGTTGACCTTTGCTCTGGGAATGAACGTCTTAGCCATGCCTCTGGTCGACCGCTTCCCGCGTAACAAATTCATCGGTTTCGGAGTTGCGGGATGTATGGTGACCTTGATCGTTGAAGCCGCCCTAGTCGCCAACTTTGTCCCGTCCGATAACACCGCCGCTTTAGAGGCCGCTGTTGCTATGTTCTTCATCTTCCAAATCTTCTACGGAATCTGCTTAGATGGTACTCAGTTCTCCTATCTCGGCGAAATCTTCCCTACCCATCTCCGCGCAAAGGGCGTATGTCTCGGTGTTGCAATGATTTCCTTCATGAACATTATCTGGCTTCAAGCAGCTCCAACTGGTACGTTCTCTATCTCCATCTCAAATTTTGAATCTAATCATATGCAATGTACTAACCTAAATCCTATTAGCATTCCAAAACATCGGCTGGAAATTCTATCTCTGCTTCATCATCCCCGGCAGCATCGGCGCGGCTGTAGTTTGGTTCTTATTTCCCGACACCAATGGTCTCCCTCTGGAAGAAATCGCTGCTATTTTCGGTGATCAAGATGAAGTGGCCATCTATCAACGTGATCTGGAGATTGATTTCGCTACACACACTATCAAGGAACATGAGACAGATGCCAAGCCTGGTGATTCGGCACATGTCGAAACGGATCCGATTCCAGGGAACGAGAAGGTATAGAAAGTAATGAGGTGTTCGGGCTGGAGCTTCTAGAGAAAAAAAGGAGAGGGGGGGTCCTGGTGGTCTTGGGCATAATACAGACGAAAAGAGAAGAGTCGAGCCTTAGGTACCTAGGGAGGCATGGGTTGACGAGCATGGGCTAAACCCTGGCCTACGGTCAAGAAAGATTCTCTCGTGCGAGGCACGTAGATCGAGTCTCAAAAATCCAAACTTCTCGTTCGTTCTACCGCTGCTCAATAATGTAAATGCTCGTTTGGCCTTGCACATCATGCGCTGCAGTGCGAATCGCCCTGCGATCTAAATGGAGAGAATATTCCGAATTCCATGGAATCGCAACAGTAGTTTCGCCTCGCCTCGCTTCTCCCCCCTCTTTTTTCATTGCTTACCGAAGCACATCACATCACCATACCTGACCTGACATGATCTCATAGCGCATATCTGAAATACTTGCTCTGTTTATCAGTCAAGTCATTAAACCCATCAACCACGGCACGAGGATCCGCCGTTTTGCCATCCCAAGGAACAAAACTCTCCCTCTCAGCACACAATTTATCTCTCGACCTATTGTCCCACATATATGTAAATCGCAATGCCACCGCAATGACGATAATACCCGCATACGAGACAAGCAAACCAGTCATGGCGCTAAAGTATCGTGGGGCTTCGCGGGCAAAGAAGATATTGGCGCCGGCAATGTTTCCGGCCGCGTAAATGGTGAACCACATGGCATTGGCGTAGGAGCGTTTCGTGTGCCCGGCGACGTTGGTGGTCAGTAAGTTCCAGGAGACGATGACGGGGGCGCCGATGATGTATTGTAGCCATGTACAGCCGACTAGAGTCCAGCGATGGTCGAGGCTGGTGAAGCGGATGCCGAGTAAGCCGCCAAACGGTACGAGGGAAATGACGGCGAGGACGATGCAGCGCATGTCTTTGACGTAGGTGGCGATCAAGCCGCAGATGGGGACTATGGCTAGTTCGAATGCGCCCGTGGGGAGTTGTAGGAGAGTGGCGTTGATGCCGGAAAATCCATAGCCTCTGATCAGCGCGCTGGCGAAGTTGGACACACCGCCGTTGATGACTCCGCTGGCGAGTCCGATCAGGGCAATTCCAATCACTTTGATGTCAGTGAGGGCTTCCCAGGCCTGGGCGGGTTTGAATTGCTTGGTCTTGACACCCATCATGTTGTCTGCGACTCTCCAGACTGCGACCACCCGTTGCTTGTGCGTCAGAAACTTGGCTGCCGCGGGCGAGTCTGGCATGACCCAGAGAAAGATGATTGACCAGGCAAAGTTGATGAGACCGATGGTCAGGAAGATCAACTTCCACGACGCGAGAGACGCATTGTTTGCGTGACCCAGACCAAAACCGAGTAGGGCACCGACCATGGTAGCAGCACCATTACAGGCCAGGAATATGCACATTCGAAGGGGCTGCTCAGCCCGAGTGAAGAACATGGAACAGATGTTCATGATGGCAGGTGAGATGGAAGCTTCGAACATGCCGAGCAGAAAGCGCAGCGCAAGGATGCCTCCGTAGTTGGTTGCTCCGATGTGTGAGACCAACAGGATGGCCCATACGAAAATCATAGTGCCAGTGTACTTGGCCACCGGCAATTTCTGGATGAGAAGATTGGCAGGAAGCGCCTGGGGTCCGGTCAGTTTTGTTTTTTGTAGGGTCTTATGATTTCTTGCTTACCCAGAAGAGGTATCCAAAATTGAAAATGGCAGCAACCCAGCTGTATCGTTGGCCTTCGAGACCCAAGTCTGGGATCAAGCCATACGCCGAAGCATAGTTGAGTGACAACTTATCGAGGAATTGGATCATGTATGTGAAGCAAATCTTTCGACCTGTCAGCGCCATGTGATGTCATATGCAAAGAATGAATCTGAAGTTCGGAGCATGCAGACGTACAATGGGCATGATGTGCCAATCAATCTTTCTTCTCACAATGTCCTTCTCTGCTTCGAGTTCCTCCTGGGAATAGTTCTCGACCTCTGCAAAGAGATCAGCGCCGATATCGACACCTTTGCTCTGTGTAAGTTGTGTCCATGTCGACTTGAGACCATTCAACAGGCCGCCAGAAGGTTTGGATTCATCGGCGATATGTCCCTGGGACTGCTCTAGCGAGGGCTTCTCGGTTGGAGTGGTGTCGCCACTGTTGGCTGGAACCGCAAGTTTCTCAACGTCAACCATGATGGAACTCAAATTGGTATAATTGTCGAGGAGTAGATGAATTAGAGAGCGCAGGACTTGTTTATATAATGTATTTCGGTCTTGACAGGTGGATGATCAAAACCCGGCTCTTAATCCGATTGTTTCTTGTGATCCACTGATACGATGGAAGCCGATTGCAAGGGTCCTTTGATTCGAAGGACCCCCAACTGAAATCTAGAAAAATGGTGCAAACGCGGTAAAAGTGGAGGAAGCACATGGCAGGGTATGTTCTCTGAGATATCGCTTAGGGTAAGCAGTTGTGCGGACACAGTGTTGGAGGGTTGTATCCTGGCCTGCCATGCCTTCTATTCCCCAATGACGTTGGGAGGGCAAGGAGATAGGCACTAGTGGATTATATTGAACCTATCTTGATACGTGGAGTTGTACGCACCCGTGGAACCCTGTGATCTCCATACAGACGCACGGCACCACAAGACAGAGCCTGGTAGATCACAGCGATCATTCGCCCGAACAGGGGTGATTGTCTTATCAACTTCACCGGCCCGGCAGATGCGGTGTTGTGCGTCGGCGATCTCTCCACCGACAGAAGGGTTAAAGATAGTCATTTCCGTTGAAGGATTTGGCTGCAGGACGAAAGCACTGTTGCTGCTTGCTGAAGAAATCAAAGGCCTGTATATCAGACTATGGAAACCGTTGACTTCGCGCGCCAGGCCTGAGAAGTGCATTCACTGTATTCATTGTACACTTCGGCTTTCTCTCAATTGCCACCGAATGTCGTAATATCAGAATAGAGTGATGATCGGCCGAGCCGAAGTAAGTCTTTTCTTGGCGATGAGAAGCCGTATCAAGAAACAAAATGAGGTGGATTGTATTAAGGCTGACTCGGCGCAACGACTGTTGATTGGCGTATATTCCTTTATCAAGGTCGCTTGGCGAAGCGTAGTATGCCCCTTGGTTCAATCGTTTAGGGTCATTCCCCCCTAGAACGGTATATGTTTAACGGGCTTTTGATGGATGAGATTGGTCAAATGTTGCTAAGAGATGGCCCCTCTCTGCGTTCATGGGGAGAATTCCGCAATAAGTACGTATATATTGAGATATGGATGCTGGCGCTACATCTCTCCAATAGTCAGTCCACTTTGAGCGCACTTTCGCTTCTTCCCGTCCTCCCGTGATTTCTACCGTCGGGTGCCACCTTCGAACTTCCTGTGGGTAGGTATGAGTACTGTGAGAGCGTATCGCTATGATCTTGAGAGACGTTGCTTCAAACGGCGGTGTGAGGGGTGAAAAGAATGAGAAATAGTATGCTCAGTAATATGAAACCTAGGTCCTAAACGGTGGCATGTCAATGATAGAGGCAAATGAACGAGGATTTGGGACTTATGAAGAGTTGACAACAAATGGATTAGTGACTATTTCAAGACGCAGCAACTACAGACCGGTCGTGCGTCGTGTCGCTCATTCTCATCTACATGAAGATGATGTCACGTGATATCACGTGCGCAACACCCTCACCAGGGCACCTGTTGGCATTATGGATCAAAGCAACGGCCCTCCGGTCTCCTCTGGCTTCGTGCAAACTTTTCGCCATGTAGGATGTCTCAATATTGACAAATATGCTATGTAGGTTTCATTGTTATTGGATGGCTGGTAGGGCAAACATTAGACAATTGACCTGCCACCCGTGTGCCACTGGACAACGGCAGAGCATTTTCTGCGCAACCTAGGATGGAACAAAGGCAAGGTCCAAGACAAATCTGTCAGATAGACTACTCATATAGTCTGGCCATCAGGGGTTTCAGCACAGAAAATATGAGAAAGTGTAGAAAAGTTAAAACACCAAAAGTCAAAAAAGGTGAATGAGCGGAACGGTGACATCGGCAAATGAGTCAGCCAAAGATGGAGAAGGCAAATGATGATTGGTCACGTGATGAAATGTCGACTGTGGCTGACGAGGCAGTTGCCGCAGTTCTTCAGCATGGACGCACCTGCCGCAAACTCAACTGGTCCTCGATTTCGCCTTCGTCACGCCCCCAACCTTCTCACTCTTCTTCTTCAGCCTCTTCCCCTTCCGCCCATATCATTTCATATCACAGTACACAACCCATTGAACTTCCTCTACGGCCTGAAAAAGTACACCTCAATCCAGGTCGGACACCAACGTCCCTGGAATCGCCAGCCTCGGCGTCTTCCCTCAGTTTCAACGAGTGCTGCGCGCCACAAATCCCTCATTCACCCCGCAACCAAACAATCATGGGTCTCACCAAGACTCAGAGAATCAGTGTACTGCTGGCTATCGACTCTGTATTCTTTCTGATCGAAATCGTCATTGGTATGCCAAAGTCCACCTCTGCGCCGCTACGTTTGTTCATCTGCTAACAATTGCGCAGGCTATGCCGTTCACTCTCTTGCCCTGGTGGCAGACTCCTTCCACATGCTCAACGATGTCCTATCTCTCTGTGTTGGTTTATGGGCCGTCCGTGTTGCAAACACCGGCAACTCAAAAATGTACACATATGGCTGGCAGAGGGCCGAGACTCTTGGTGCCCTAGTCAATGGTGTTTTCCTCGTCGCTTTGTGCTTGTCCATCTTTCTCGAGGCAATTCAACGTTTTGTCGAACCTCAAGTCGTCAAAAACCCCAAGCTGGTTCTTATCGTGGGTTGCTTGGGTCTGGCTTCCAACGTTGTCGGTCTTTTCCTGTTCCACGACCACGGCCATAGTCATGGTCATGGCGGAGGAGAACAGTCTCACGAGGAAGATGCCATTAGGTCTGCCGAGGAAGGCCACGGCCATGCCCACTCGGACGACGAATCTGGCCAGATTACAAACGAAAGAGGTAATGTCGAAGATGTTCTGCCCCAAGTCCGAGTCGCTGGCTTCAAGGGTTCAGATGCCCAAGACTTTTCGAAATCGGACGAAGACAATACCACCATATCAGCCCATTCCTCGAACAAAGCCCACCGCAAGTCTGGCGACCTACACACTCGACAAAGAAGAAGAGCATCTGGCTCTTTTGGTCGTGGATTCGGTTCCGTCGATGACATTCTCGTTCATCCTGCATCTTTCCGCCACGAGATCATCCAAGCTGCTCGGCTGGACGAAGAGACAGAATCCGATGCGACTGAGGAAGACGCATTGTTGGATGAATCCGACTCTCCAAATGAACAGTCCAAGATTTTCAGCGACAACCACAGATTTTCGTCCAAGGGTGACAAGCGATTTTCTGGCTACGGAAGCATCGGCAAGAAGAGGGCCAGCGTCAACTACAACCATCACGACCACAACCACAACCAATCCAGGGACTCGCACAAGTCGCATGGTCATGGTGGTCATGGACACTCACATGGTGATCTTAATATGCGGGGCGTTTTTCTCCATGTCATGGGTGATGCACTCGGGAACATTGGTGTCATTGCTTCTGCGCTGATAATATGGCTCACCACGTTTCCCGGACGCTACTACTTTGACCCCGCCATTTCACTGGTCATCACAGTCATCATCCTCTGCAGTGCCGTCCCACTCTGCAAGGCTGCTAGTCGCATTCTCCTCCAAGCTGTCCCCGTGGGTATGTCCATCGACGAAATCACGGCCGATATAGAGTCGTTACCACGTGTGGTTGAAGCCCATCATCTTCACGTGTGGCAGCTTTCCGACACCAAACTCGTGGCCAGCTTGCACGTCAAGGTGGACTGTGACATTGAAGGCTCTGGATCGGCCAGCTACATGCACCTTGCCCGTGAAATCCGCAATTGTCTCCATGGCTATGGTATTCATAGCTCCACCATTCAACCCGAGTTTTACAGTCCAGAGAATGTCGACTCGCCATCAAGCTCGACTGCAGTTGCTAATGGCAACGGCGGTGTGACTCCAAAGAACGATAACGGCAGCAAGGCTGGAAGCCTCAGGAGCGAAGGAAGAGTGTGTTTGTTAGATTGCGGCGATAACTGCGCCGACAGCAAACAATGTTGTCCGCCAGGAATGGAGGCTAAGCCGCCCAAGAAATAAAGGGCGGCTGAGCAGATGCCGCACGTTGTCGAGTAATATCTGGTTTTTAGCCAGTTGTGTTTGCCAGACCCATCAAAGGAATACCATGGTATCGTATCAAGGCGTGTCGGAGTTTAGGTTGGCGTGTACAGCACGCCAGCGTCATCGTCATTGTCATTTTTGTTACACGAGCAGTCATGACTGCGTCCGCGGACTGTCTTTTATGTATTCTACCATGGTCAGGAAAATGCAACATTCTTGGGGAACTTCCTCTGTCCAGAAAAAGATACTGTTCTACACTATTTTCATTCCAATGTCCTTGCTTTCCAGTCGTTTCTGTGTTCTTCTCTTCCATATGAGTCGGGGGAGCGAGCCCTATGGCTGACCTATATGTCCACCCTTCAAGTCATACCCAAACATCAATAGCCATGTCGATGGGTCGTCTATCGATACGTCAGGAATATCCCAAAGTCTGTACGTTCTGTCAAGTCCGTGAATGACACCCTCCAATCAATCATTCTTTTGATACTTTATTCAACCTTTCCAAACCAACCAAAGATACAAACACACAACAGGCCATGAAACCTGCCAAAGAGTTTTGATAAAATACCCCAGCCGCGTCTTTGGTCCTCGTCGTTGTGAAGCGCTGGCTTTCCTATCGGAGGCGGTGGCTGATGGCATGCCCCAGTCATCGTCATCGTTGAACGTCAATCCTTCGAGATTCCGGTCAGTACCGGCGGCGTATGGATAGGGTGGTTTGGATGGAGAAGAGCTGCGGCTTGATGCAGGGATGTTGCCATAGCTACTTCCGTTGCCGTTGGATTTGCGGGTTGAGAGATAGGTGTCGCTTTGGTGATGACTGAGGACCGAGGAGGTCGAGGATGTCGAGGATGTATTGCTCGCAGGGTGACGGGAGGGGTAGTCTTTGGTCAATGGGAGGAGAGCATCGGACTTGGGATGGCCTCCATGCCGGTATTCGGCCGCTGAGGAGGGCTTGTATCGAATTGTGGCGGTAATGATAATGATGAGTGTGAATACTAATGTTTGGGCGTAGCGGATGAAAATGCCCAATTGATCAGGCAGAAGACATAGATGGTTCTGTACTGTGTCTCTGGGCACTGACATCTCTTGACCTCCCATCATCTGGTCACAATTGACGGGGTTCCAGAGACTCACGAGTTGAACTCCCGGTATTCGAATGCCCATAGCCCAACTCATACTTTTGACCGTAATTTCACGCGGTCGACCGGTAAATTCATTATGTTCAATCTCGCAATAGTCGTGGTCATCGCCTGAATAGATCATGGTGACTTCTTGGTGGAGATGAGTGATGATGTCCTGGGAGACGAGTGGGGTCAGGACATTTTGATATTGATAGCCAGCTTGTAAAGGGATGGCAGTGTCTCGTTCTCGGTGAGGGCCACAATGTGTCCCGGCAGCACGGAAGAGGGGAACATGAGTCAGGACAACTGTTGGAATTCCTGACGAGGATATTTTATTGGGTGGTGCGGACTGAGCGTCTGACTCTGCACGGCGGGTAAGGTCCTGACCGTGGTTTCGGATCGAGTTCTGTCTCATATCCATGCCGGCATCCCTTTCGTCCACTTGCTCTGTGTCTTTGTTCTGGGTGTTTTTGCGTGCACGTGGATAGGCTTTGAGCTCAGGAAAGAAGAGCTCGCGCGGTTTTGGGTCCCTCCAGCCAAGGTTGTTCTCGCAGGTCTGGCGAATGGCTCTCGCTTTGACATCGCCGGCCGTGGTAAGGAAATCTTCGACAGGTTTCCAGATCTTCTGGGCCTTTGTATCCGGGGAGGTGCCATCACCTAGTCCAGAACTCCCTGTAGTGTATTCTACCTGATCCATAGCGCTCAGGGAAACGGAATCAATGGAAATAAAAGAGTGATTTCCAATTATGTCGAGACGGTTGAGAGGACCAAAGTATGCATCGAATCGCTTCTTGACTGCAAGAGAAATTCCCTGGGCAAAGCCTAGATCATGATTGCCTGGGATGGAGGCTATCAGCCTTCGTCCAGCAGGCTCACTCTGACTGGTGGCTTGCCCATATGGCCAGGGGCGCAGAAAGATATTGGAGAAGCGCATATACTCTCTGAGCCAGAATTGTTTTCCATATTGTCTATAGCGTTCCTCAGGAGAGGAGTATTTGGCATCTCCCCATTCTCTGCCACCATCAAACAAGTCACCGAGGAAGAGAGTGCTGTCAGGCAACAGTTTCTGTTGTAGGCGCCGGTAGGAGCGGTCGAGGTATTTGTCCGTGTAGAAGATTGTGAGGGTGGACAAGGGCCAAGGGCGATCAGGGTAGGTATGAGGATCAACAAGCTGAGGGTCGGCCACAAGCAGGACGTGATGAGGCTGGGCGTATGAAGGCTAGACAGTTTCAGTAGGAGGAAGTCGACATTGCGTCTTGGTTTCCACATACCCATTTCTCCCAGCGCTGCCACTGACAAGCGGTGACGCTACGATCGAAAACCACTCTTTCTCCCCAAATGAGTACAATAGCCCAGAGGAGGACCAAGAGAGAGGATATCCTCCATAGATGAAATGTGACACTGGTGGAAGCGTGCAGGCGACGGAGAGTCTGGCCCAGCATGCTCAATCATGTGATGGGATATGACTGTGATCTCATGGCTGGGTTTGTCGCGGCTGCGGATGGTGGAAGCAGCAAGAGGTCGTGAGGATGGAAGCAGCAGGGTTCAATGAGAGACTCAAGGGCTGCTCATGCGTCTCAACGACATTTGTTGAAAGATGTTGCTTTGATCATCGACTGAACGATGTGGGGATGGCATTTCAAGCGGAGTGGATTGATGATGGTGAATTTGACAGGCACAACAGGCCAACGATAATTAAGCTGTCAGGGGCATCAAGCAATGGAAGCCACAACCGTGTGGTAGCTACAGTTAAGATTTCTGGGCGATAGTGGAGAGCCGAGATAAGGGAGACATATCAGCTTGTAGGCTTCGAATACAGTGGCTACAGTGGCGACCGTAGGCATAGCCTGTATGCATATGCGGAGGCAGTTGCTTGCGTGCTTGCGTGCTTGCGTGTGTTGAGGGGCGGAGCGCAGGGCGAGGGGCCGCTGGGTCTAGCCGTTACCTGAATTAGGGGAGGGGACGAGGGGTGACAAGTCAGCTGGGGGCATGTCTACCTACAGAATTCCTCCTTAACGGCCCGAAGCTCCCGTTATAAAATCTTCCCAGGGTGCCTAACCCCGCCATCCAACCGTTATTATGTTGCCTATAGGCTATATTCCACGATAGACGTAATTAGCATTGTTTCAAATCCAACTGTGGCCGCTTGATCGGCCAAACATTTATCAACAAGTCGAGAAGCATGTCTGGCCCGACATTTGTCACGTTGTACTGTCCATCGCTCGTCGTTGTCGACGGAACTCATTCATTATCCAAGCATGCCGTTCTCGATTCAATGCCATCTCGATTCAATGCCATCTCGATTCAATGCCATCTCGATCCAAATCAACTTTCCCCTACTTCCAGATGGACAAGAGTCAGCCCCAACAAATTGTTAGCAACCTGAACACAATCACCAGGTCGGCAGCATGAACATAGCATCTTCTCTCTCAACTTAGTTTCAGCATCAGTCTTTGCCACCTCTCTTGCCAGTAGTTTCGATTGACTGCTCGGCTATATCAACTTTATTAATCCTACGAAATTTCTCTGCTGAACACGTCCATGGTTTTCTCTTCACGATTCTTGTGTCCATGTCCATCAGCCTCGATGCAATCTGTTTCAGATGGACCCGATTTCTATCTCCAGTGGCATTGCTGGCCTCATCACTTTGGGCTTACAGGTGAGTGCCACGCTTGCCATATATATCAACGCCATCAGAGAACGAGACAATTCCATCAAAGAGCTCCGCGATGAATTGATTTTACTCGGCGAAGTCCTCAGCCAACTACGGGACTTCCTCACCACCGACGAGGTTAGATCTCAGTCTTTTGACCAAGATTCTGTCCTCCGCAACGCCATTCGAACATGTTACCAACGCATAGAGAGAATTGGAGACAAAATTAAGGTCACTGATGGAGGCAAGATGGCCCGCGTTTTGGAGAAGCTGAAATGGCCTTTTGAACAACGTGAAGTCAACCATATGGTCGAGACCCTCCGTAGTTTCTCCCAGACCTTTCAGTTTGCACTCAGCATTCAAGGATGCCATCTCCTGTCAAAGACTGCCGACTCGGCGAGCAAGAGCCTTCAAGAATTACACGACATGTCAAAGAAGATGGAGGCTTTCTCCAGCTCCTCGGTTATCGTCACCAACCAACTCCAACAGATACTCACTTTACTTCCCATGTTGAGTGAAACAGTGGACCAAGTCAATGAATTGACTCAGACTGCCAGACTCGCCGAGATGCGAGAGCAGGAGCGAAGGACATCAGATATCTTGGACTGGCTGGCCCCAGTGTCAGCCCTACACAAGCATCGTGACATGCAAGCTAAACAAGCACCAGGAACTGGCAAGTGGTTTCTTCAAATGCCACAGTTCTTGCAATGGATTCAAGATGGCTCAGCACAGCATGATCTCTTGTGCGTTGGCGGCCCGGGTGCGGGCAAGTCAGTCCTGGCCTCCATCATCATCGATCATCTCAAGGCACATGCCAAAGATACCGATATCGCTGTGGCCTATTACTACTACGATTACTCCGAACAGCAGTCTCAACATCCTTCAAACCTGGCTCGATCGTTATTGCGACAACTTTGCACCAGACATCGAAATTTGCCTATAGCGGTAGCTGACTTCTACCAGCGCACAAGGAACGACGTCAAAGATCAGACCTGGTTTCATGACTTACTGTCCATCCTCTGTCGAATCATCTTGACTTATGACCAATGTTTCATTGTCATCGATGCTCTAGACGAAGCGGACAATCTCACCCAACGTACGGGTTTCTTTCAAGTGCTCAACACTATAAGAAATGTAGCCGCCAACATCAAAGTTCTTGCCACCTCTCGACCGCATATCCTTCGCAACGGTGGCAAATTTAAAAATCCAGTCGTAGTGGATGTCGTCGCTAACCCACATGACTTGCGACAGTTCCTGGAACAGGCCATTGAAGCGCACTCCGACCCGGATGATCGCCTTGAGCCTGAATTCAAAGAGCAAATTATGTCGTCTCTGTGCGCCAGTTCAAACGGCTTATTCCTGCTGCCTGCTCTCCAGATTCGAATCATTATGGACCAGACTTCAAAATCGGAAATGAAGAGAGCTCTTCACAATGCATCCAAAACTCTGACAGCAGCGTTCCAGTCCACCATGCAAAGAATTAATCGTCTCTCGGAAACAAGAAAAGATCTGGCTTTGCGATCATTGATGTGGATATCCCATGCTCGAAGACCCATGAGCATGGTGGAACTACAGCACGCACTGGCAACTCGACCTGACGATGTCGATCTTGATCGTGACAACATGACCTCTCCCAGAACCCTCCTAGACTGTTGTTGTGGGTTGATTGAGGTCGACCGCGACAACAGCATCGTGCGATTAGTGCATCATTCGCTCGAAGAATACCTACGAGATTATAGCCATGGACTCTTCAAGGACGCCGATATGTTGATAACTAGAACTTGTCTGAAATATCTGTCCTTTCATTCCATCGATCAACTTCCAAGCAAACACCGCTCGGAATTTAACGCCGCAATAGCCAACCTTTCATTCATTGAATACGCATCGGCGGAATGGGGCCACCATGCTCATGATGTATCCGCCGAAGCAATCAAAGATCTAGCTCTGCCATTTCTTCTCAACCCCCCAGCCCTATTCACTATGACCAGGGTGCGTGAGTCGCGGACACCCGACTTCCGGAAATTCATTGGGAAGAGTTGGAGTTGGGCGAAATCTGGGGGCGCTGGTATTTCCGTCTGTGCCGAGTTTGGTCTTGTAGACATGCTCCAAATCCTGATCGAAGAACAAGGCAATGATCTTTGTCTAGATTCTCGCAACAGCTACGGAAGCACACCTCTTCATGAAGCAGCCATGAATGGACATGTCGCAACAGCAAAAGTGCTCATCGAACACGGGTCCAGTGTGCTGTGGACCAACTATGGACACAGCACGCCGTTGTACTTGGCCGTCACCTTTGGCCAAACTGCCATGATCAAGTTTCTGCTCGAGCATGGCAGAACTCAACTCGACCTGAAAGGCCCCAATGACTTCACACCCCTTCACAAAGCCGTTGAGCAAGGAAACGAAGAGATGGTCGCTCTCTTCCTTGAAGCTGGAGCCTTGTTAGCATCGACCGACAAACAAGGAAACACACCCTTACACTTGGCAGCCAAACGTGGGTATAAGTCTATTGCAAAGTCGCTGGTGGAGGCCGGAGCATTTGTGCACGTCAAAGACCATGACCAGCTATGTCCACTAGATCATGCAGCCACAGGCGGGTTTGCCGACCTGGTGGAGTTTTTCGCCAACAACGGTGGTTCGATCGGACACAAGGGCAAGGAAAAATGGACTTCTCTCCATCGAGCTGCACGAGGAGGTCACTTTCAGACGGTGTCGTTGTTGCTCGACCGGGGCGCAGATGTTATTGCCGAAGATTTCAAGGGAAACATCCCCCTCCACCTGGCAGCCCGTTCTGGCAATATGGAGACGGTAAAGATGCTACTGGAGCGACGACCCAATCTCAAGAGTGTACAACTATTCTCAAAAGATCGCAAACACAGCACTCCCCGTGAAGTGGCGTTCTTCACCGCTCACTATGACATCCACAAGTATCTCCGTGCAGCAGAATGGGAAGTCGTGGGCGGTGAGCGCAGCAGGTCAAGCCTACTCACAACAGCGATCGAAAGAGGAGAAGTCAACAAAGTGCGAGAAATCCTGACCAAGCAACCCGAGTCAATCGACCAAGTTGACGAAGACGGCCAACCTCCATTACACGTGGCAATCCAGGAACGACAAACCAGCATCATCCATCTCCTATTGAAATACGGTGCTTCAGTCGAAAGAAGCGGATACCACGGGTGGCGAGCACTACACATCGCAGCCTCACTAGGCGATCTAGATCTAGTCAACATCTGCCTTGCACAGAAAGCAGATGTGTCGGCGCGCACCGACACAAGTCAGACGGCACTACATAAAGCGGCCTCAGCGGCGTCGTTGGACGTCATTCGTCGCCTCATCGAAGCAGGTAGTGACATCAACGCCCGCAATAACCGAGGTATGACTGCCTTACATATCGCGGCCCATCAAAACCGAACTCAGGTTGCTCGCTCGTTGGTGCTTGATTATGGTATGGATGTTCTGGCGAGGGATAGGCAAGGCTTGACTCCTGTGATGTGGGCTGAGAGGTCGGGTCATTTCGAAGTGCGCTCCTTTTTGAAGAAGATGCAGAAACTGGCAGCGGGTAATAGAGGTGTCGCTGTCCCTACCCAGGTTCCTGTTGTTGGAAGTGTCGCTGCCACCGATGATGGGTTGGATGGGTTGGATCATGATATGCATGGATTGGAAGTTGTTGCGTGATTATTTGCAGATATGACATCTGGGCATAAAACATTTAACGATTTCACGATGACGATGAAGAAGAAGATGACGATGACGACGACGACACCGATGATGAGAACGACTGTTATGGCACGAAAAGACATATCAGCATACATGCATGGATTTGAAATCTTGAGGAATAGAACCATCACGGCATCTAGTGTGCAAGATTGCTCAGCATTATGGCCGTATATGAACTCTCTACTTTTACTATCGGACAAGACCAACACTGTCATTTACATTTCCTTTCGGCAGAGCAAGAGAGATATATAGGTCCTCTATTCAAAAGCATCATTTCTGATTTCATCTATGCCTAGCCCTCTTATTCTCATTCTCATTTTTATCTCATGATAAAGCCCAGAGACATAGCTGTTATTTCCCTCCACCACAAGAAGCCCTCACTCAGTCATATCCAATCCAAATCCCTAGATATCCAAATACCTAGGATGGTGATCCATCTATCCCGTAATCCCCATCGCCGCCACACCCCCTCTCGCCTTATCACACGCACTCCGGAGAGCCTGCTGCTCAACATCCGTCCACTTCACACTAAGCCGATCCCAATTCTTGACCTTGAATTCCTTACGATACTGGGCGTGTAGTTGTTGTAACTTGAGATATGGTCGCATATCGCCCGTGCCGCTGTAGATGATTACAAGTGTTCTCGCCGGGAGTGTGGAGTAGAGTTTCTGGATACGTTGGAGGGTTTGAGTTATGGTTTTCTCGAGGGTGTTGGAGGCATTAGTGTCTTCGAGGGGAGGATTTGCCTTTGGTGAGGAGGTGGAGGTGGAGGTGCAGGTGGAGGGAATGGAGGGTGTGTGGTTTTGGGTTCCATTTGTTGCTGCCTCTTGTTTGTGATCTCGACTCGGTAGTGAGAATGCGAGGTCCGCTGAGGTGGGATTTTCTGGGAGAGGTGGAGGCGGTGTGTTCCAGCCTCGAATGGATTCGAGTTCGTGGAGACGTGCCCAGATGAAGTCGACCCCGCCTGGAGGGATGACCGTGGGATGTTGTTGGGGAGTGGCAGATTCTGGTGATTCGTCCTGTTCAGCGTTGGACGAAGGTTCATTCGAATTCGGTTCAGTCGTCGTCAACGTCGCGAGCGCTTCCGAGGCCGCTGTATCTCCATGTGCAGCTCTCAAAACTCCTTGGATGATTTGATCGTCGTCCTCACAAGCGATTTTGAACGTAGCTTCACGTCCCAAGCCCCTCTCTGGAGTTCCATACTCAATGAATGCGCTCTGTCGCTCTCTACCGTCAGGTCTCTTTGCTCGAGCAATTCGACGGAGTATACTCTCCCCGTTGGCGTCTAGAGTTCCCCATTTCGAACCTTTTTCGCATTTCAAACGGACCAAGTCAAGGACAGCGCGGGCATCTTCCACGGAGTCATGGCCATTGGCGCCTCCCTTTTGGATCTCGCGTTTGAGGTAGCGATTAGCGAGGAATTTCAATGATGATCGAAGAGGGAGGCCTCGAGGGTGTGGGTAAATGATGGAGGTGTCGATGATATATGGATGAGTGAGTTTCAGGGCGTTAAGATCGGAGTCGAGAGAGTGGCCAAGGAGGATGGAGTCAGGGGTGATGAGAGATAGGAGTTCGGCTTGGATGTCTTGGAGGGTGGTGTGAACGTCGGCGAGATGTTCAGGAGTGATGCCGGAATATTGAGTGAAGTAATTTTTGATAGGGAGGGAGGGTTTAACGTATTTGTCGAGGATGGTCTTGCCGTGCCAGTCTAGGATGGAGATCCGAGCAAGCGAGTATTTGTCGTCATCAGTAAGTACCATTTCGCAGTCCAGAGCATAAGGCTTGAGTTCGTCGACCAGAGATTGGGAATGTCTGACTAGCTTTGGGGAAGGGGGAATTCGAGAAGCATCGAAATGTGGGACTTTTGTATCTACCCAACCAGATGATGCAGACTGAAAAGTACTTTCTCGTCGATCTTGCTCCAATTGTGCATCTCGCGGGTTGTCAAAAGCTGCTGGATGGATGGGATACTCAGCTTCGCGAAGATCATCGCTAGACTGAATGAAGCTGGATATATGCGTTCTTGACGAGTGAAAGGGCCTATCATCTGTTGCATTATTTCGTTGCTTTTGCTCTTGAGATGGAGAGATGAGTAGAGCATGCAGGGGTGAATGGACTTTGCTGGTACCGGAATCCCCAGGGCCTTTGACTGGAACAATGTTCTGGGCAAACCATGATGTATGGGAGGCGTCGGAGCTCGAACTTGGCACGTCGGGGGGTGATGATGATTTAGGTTGATGCGAATAGGCTTTGGTAGACCCAGTGGTAGGATCATCATGGGCGATTGCTTTCGAACGCTCCAAAGTCTGTTTATCCAGACCTGGGACCATGAGAACAACGACCTTGTCGATGTGTTCTTTGTTCCTGACAGCCAACCAAGTAGGGGCTACACCATCTGCTAGAACATACAAAACGAGTTCTTGTAGGGCTTTTGCCTGGATCTGGGAAGGTTTACTGGCATGGAATGAGATACCAGGCTGGACGGTTCTGATGGGGGTTTGATCATTCGATCTATGGTCAAATGGAGCATCATCAATCTTGCGTCTTTTACGCGATCTGTTAGATTTTGATTCGACCAAATGCCAGTCTCCATCGGCGGTGTCATCTGGCCCGTTGAAGGTCGGCTCTAGTTCAGTCATCTGGAATCTGTCTGTGATTGAAAGTGGACGAGAGGTGGATTTGGTGGTAGCAGATAGTGATTGTTTGTCAAACCAGACTTGTCCATTTAACTTGACTTCTGTGGCATTCTGATCGTCCTAAAACGCATCAACCATTCTAAACGGTTGAATGATCAATCGAAACGATCACCAGAGGAGGAAACGAGTGCCTTGAGAGTGTTGGATAATGTTGAGGATTTCTTGATGTATCAAAGTTAACTCGGCAAAGTTGCCCAGGGTCACGGTGCACTTTTATAGTCGCGGACTAAAGGCTTGGCGGGTCCCTTGACGAGACTAAAGCGACGTGACTAGGGCGCAGTCTGTAAAAGGCTGCGCTAAACTTCTTTCAGCGCATATGCCAAGGTGAGTGAAAACTGCTCTCCGCTTACGGAGGACCCTCCCCTCCAGTATGCATGGGACAAGGATATGGTGGCGTGTCCCGTCCTCTCCTAGGCTGAGGTTCTCTTCACGCAATGGCGTCAAGCCCCCCTCGATGGTCCGAGAAAGACGGGCAAGTCAATGATTGTCGAGAGCGCAAGAAAACGAATGTTCATGTATGAGGTTGAGGGTTGGCAATGTCACCTGCCTGCGACCGCTGCCGGGCGCTCAAAACAAAATGCACCTTGATTCAAGGGACGACCATCTGTTCCAAATGCAATCGCTCTTGCAGGGAATGCCGGTGGACACAACACCGTCCAGAAACACATGGCCCTCCCAAAAAACGCCAGACACTCGATAGGATCGTGCAAAAGCTCAATCGTCTCATCAGACTGGCAACAAACATCATCTCCGAGCAGCCGTCTCACGTGGCCGTACAGTTGTCGACAGAAGCTAACGGCCAGGCCGATCCAACAACTGACAATAGTGGTGTGGCGGTCTGCCACTCCCGGCCAAACAGCAAGCGGTATCCTGGAACCTATTTTCCCACTTGTACGACCAAATCCCATGATCTTGGCCGTAATTCCCTAGGCCAGCGCTCCCTCCTCGTATGGGACGTTCTTTGTCTGCATGCCAGAGTAGACACAGCAAAGACCTTGTTGACTTTCCAGCAGGGCCCGGAGCGTTGTTCCAAGTCAATGTTGAGACAACGCTACGACTTCTTCATCCGATACACCCAAGAGCTTCTTCCACGGGTGAGCACGTTATACTCGTTGGCAAAACGGAAAAGGATCCAAAGTGTGTCTCTCCACCCGTTGATGCTGCTCGACAGCTGCATAGGGTTCATGATCATGTTGGCGACCATACTAGGAGACAACTTTGCCTTGAAGCACCATTACGGGGTGTGGCAGTCTGAAATGTTCACTTATCGTCATGCCCTAAAATCCACAACGCGATTGGCGTCCCTCACCAATCCTTACGGTGTCAATATACACATCAATCCGTTTTCTGGAATCGTCGAAAACAATCAGCCAGGGTCCTCGTCGATGGTCACTGAAGATTACTTCCAGCATCTCAAGACAATGTCTGGCTGTCGTGAGGCAATGGATCTTCGGGCCGAGGAGCACTTGACTCCACAATTACACCCGCTTGACGGTGGGTTTGAAGTGCTCGCTAGATTTCTCGTCTTTGTAAACAAGTTCGACGGCTGAGACACATGTTCTCTTCCCTTTTCCGATTCAAGGGGCAAACCTATCTTAAACATGGCCAACCGCTAGGCACATGATGGATTCTAGGAAGTGGCTTAAGCCAACACATTGTGGTTGCTCAAGCTTAGGGACCAGACCAAGGCCGATTCCACGACTTGAAGGAACACATTTTCTCTGCTCATCTTCTCCTCAACGAAGCCTCCTCTGGCTCGCCGATTTCAGCCACGGCTTCCCTTTGACAGCCAGCGTCCAATTCATGGACAACAAGATGATGTGTTTTAGCCTCGCCACCTGCTTCATACCTATTGTCTCCATCCATTCTAGCCTCTTTCTCTAGTATGACTCGTTGCGACCGCCACTCCTGTGAATTCCTAACACTCCCCTCCCTGGATCCTCCTTTGTGTTTCTTGCGGAGAAATACGGTGACTGTGACTGCGACTATCACCAACAGAACGACACCTCCGACAGTACCACCGACAATTGGACCCAGAGGTGTCGAACCGCCAATGGAGGCAGAGGTAGTGGACGAAGGTGATGGTGATTCTGCAGTCGAGGAGGGAACAGCCTCAGAAGGAGCAGAAGGCGCTTTTGTGTAGGAAAAGTTGAACATGGAAGCCATCGACTCGTCTTCCCAAGTAGGTTCGCGGTAATGGTTGGAGTAGTATGACTCTATCACATGTGGCAGCTCATAGGGAGCTGCTTCGGCGTCGTAATGGTCGGTCCAAGCGAAGGAGCTGAGGTCAAAAATCCCAATGCCTGATACCCAGGGATCCTGAGCCACCCCAAGGCTCTGCCGTGAGGACGGTTGATATCCACCGATGGAAATCATCTGTCGATTTCCGACCAAGGAGCAGGCATGAGCTGCCCGCCGGACGGTGGTGCTTGAATTGGACTTGAACCAAACAAATCCCGGTAGAGATAGGACAAAGACATTCAAGTAGCCCTCATGGTTCGGTGCCCCCCAATCACTTGTTTGGTTGACGGATCCGCCGTAAACAAACATCTCAAAGGTCTGACCTGAAGAGGCACCTACCATACAAAACTTGGAACGAGGGGGAGGGATCTCACCTGTCGCCGTCTGCGTGTACCACCGAGCTGTGCCAATGTCGCAGATGACAACTCTCGACATGTCGGCCATCGAACGGCCCTCCTCATACCTCAAGTCCGGACCGGATGGATTTTCACCACCCACAACCACGACGATGCCCGACTGCCCAAAATTTGGGATATAGCTGGCGCGAGAAAAGAGCCGGAATCCGCTGTCGTTTGGAATGGACATTGTCTCATTGGTCCAAAGCCCCGTTGCGAGATCTTGAGTGATCAAATTTGCTTCAAGACGCATGTTGGGCCAACTTTGCGGTAGATGATTGCCACCTCCGATGGCAAAGTAGGTCCTGTTGCTGAAAGCAGAGGCCGGTGACCAGGGTAGAGTGAGATTTGTCACGAAACCCTCACCTGAAAGGAACACATCTTGGGTCCATTCGATACTCAACGTAGAAGGTGTGAAGACAAATGTATTTGTGGCCGCACTCAACGAATCACTCGAGTATCCCCATCCGCTGGCCCATCTCACAAGGTTGGACACACTGTCGTAGTACAAGGTCGGATACCTCGATCCAAGCATCCCGACCGGATTGCTGCTTAAGATGCCTGAGACGGTTGCGTTGGTCCAAGACTGAGTTAGGTCGACCGCGATAGTCTCTTCAACTGTGTTTATCAACATCATTCTGGCATTGCCCCATCCTTTTGACTTACGCAACGATATCTGCGGTGAGCCACTGATTGATGTGTAATATTCACCACCAGCGATGTAAAGCACATCCCCAACGACAGTAGCTGGCAATGTCTGTATTAGAAAGATTCTCCAACCGACAGATGCAAAGAAACCGACAAGATTGCCAGAGCCACTGAGTGACTTCGGGGCCCAGCAGTGCGCAAGTGGCCCGCTCAAACGTCAAGAGGATCGAAAGGAGGGAGATTAGCGTCATCTTTGCTTCGAAACGAATCAACCTATGGTCAGGGACAGTGAAACCTTGACGAGAAGGGTTTACAAGTATGTCGCAGTGAGGCAGATTTCATATATGGATCATCTTCTGGAAGAGATTTTCCTCTTTCAAATTTCTTCTTTGCCCAAAGAAGTAGTGCTGTGGCCGAGGACCAGATTTACCTGAGGATGCCTATGTCTCACAGCCACAGCCAGGGCATCGATGCTGGAGCCATGCCGAACGCCTGAATTAATGGCGTCATCCGAGGCGAGAGATTTGGGATTCTGGACCGCTCGGAGAAAGCAGAGATCATTCAAGCCTAGATACTAAGTTCTGGGATTCTGAGGACGATGGAAGGAGGCTTGCTGTTTCTCCACTAATAACCCGATTCGGGCAAACAGCATGGGGAGGGGAGATCTGCATGTTCAGCATAGCCTAGACCTCTCACAGTCTTGAGCTCGCTTATGCATTCATATGCAGTGCCTAGACAACAAGGAGCGCGAATTGAGGGCTTGAGGAAGGTCAAACTTTGCGATGAGGAAGTCAGAGCCATCCAAGCAAGAAGGTCTGGTCGGATACCAAGCATTCGCTAGACAACTTCAAGCGAGTAATATGACAGGGATTTAAACTTCGAACCCTGCGATCATGCCGGTAGACGGAGAGCATTTATCGCCATTGCTGCGCATACGAAGTTAACCAAACTCTCGACCGGTCCTCGCTTTTGCCGAGTCCTGGACACAGCATCGCCGGGACCCATGCTCCGCTGCCGGTCTTTTGCTCAGAGGTGTGGTTATTTGACCATCAGAAGAGTGTTGGGTTGGATGCTGGACAACTTGGCGATTGCATGATGCATTCGCCAAGCTCAACGGCGACATCGATAGCGGCGCAAGCAACATGTCACCAAGTCTGCCTGGACGCTTGCCGGCTGAGTTCACCAGGCTGGTTGGCCACGTGTTTGTTGAGGGCCGTGTCTCAGAGATTAACATGCTCCTTGAAAATGGTATAGGTGAGTTCTGATAACCACTGCTCTAGTACTCAATCATTCATAGCATTGCCCGACTTTATCACGCCATCTAGAGAGGAGATGGAGGAGATGGACGACGAGAAGCGTCCAATGGCGATATCAGCCGCTCCCAGAGAAGATACAAGAAATCGACCTACTGCACCAAGAATCCGCCAACCCACCATCAATGTGGAGTGGAGATGCGACCAAGCAGAAGAGGCGAATACTAGAGATCGTGAGACGATGTCCAAGCATAATGAAGGATGTTTGATCCCTTTTCCGGTCCGTTGCGCAACGTGTATTCAAAATTAAAGCGGCCCAACGCCTGAATTCGAAGCTGTTTGGCAGTGCTCACAACAAGTCCAGCTCTCAAGGATTCTCCTGAAATCCTACCATGAGAACGCCGGCCATCCTGAGGAGTCGTGATGTCGATATGACCAACTTTGTCACGTCTTGGGTCATTTCCACTCTCACTCTTGCGGGTATCCGGACGTTGTTCTCGATCTACGTCTTTGCCACTATTGTCTACTCATTCGTCTACTTCTCCCGACATACAACGGTCGTGACACTGACAGACATCGGTCTGCCAACCGTCAGTATAACCCAAGGATCCAATGCCATTGGGCGGTCATTTTCGTATTTTACATATCTCTCCTTCTGGGGATTGGGGTTTTATTTCTTGGTTGGTGCATGTCATGGATACTTCTTTCATCGACAGCGAAGCACGGTACTAGACGGCCGAGGGTCTTGTCGGTATTACTTGCGCTGGTTCCATTCCCTGTTTTACACAACAATTACGACATTTCCTTTCCTTGTAACACTCGTGTACTGGGTCTCGATGTACGTACACGGGCATGGATTTCCCACCACCTTTACACGATGGGGAATGATATCCGTGCACGGAATCAATTCCTTTTTTGCACTCTTCGAGCTGGTTGTTCCTGCTACGTCTGCACCACCGTTGGTTCATCTGGCATGCCTCATGATCATCATGATGCTGTACTTGGGGTTTGCATACCTTTCCAAGCTCACGACAGGGGTATATGTCTATTTGTGGCTGGATCCTCAATACGGCGTGGCGCAGATCATCGGGCATATAGCTGGCTACGGGGCTCTCCTCGTCATCATTTTCGTCGTGGTGGTTGGACTAATACGTGGACGGGTGGCAATCACTGATCGATGGTTCGGGGAAAAGGGCCAGGAAGCTAGACAGCCTACGTGTTCGATGGCTGCCGTTGATCGTGTCGAGGTTCCCAAACGCTGTTCCGCTATGTGACATCCTGGACCAGAATAATGGGCATAAACAAGGTCGGTTCGTGTGACCATATCTACGATAGAGCAAAACAAACCCATGAGCACTGTTTTGTTGGGAGGAGCAAAATTATCTAACTGCAAAGTGCCAAATTACTCAGATTGTAATTTGTCAAGATTTCAAGTCTTCCTTTCTGATAATGTGTCCAACAATAGCTCAGTTCGAGTGCCACCACTGTTGGCAAGTGGTTCTCCTCCAATGCTTGAAGATGATCATTCAGAGCTCCGACATCGACATAATCCGCACTTTCCTCCCATTCCCAGACTCGTTGAGCCGAACTCGGACTGGCTGAGCTGCTCTTGGTTTCTCTTTCCTGCTCTGAATCGCATATATGCGGTCATGCAGTGTTTCGACAGAAATAGAATGAGATTCGTTGTTCAGCACCTCGCATATTGCATCGGACATGCCTACATATGTCGAGGATTCCCAGCTCGCTGCTGAGAGGAGTTCCTTGGGGTACTTTCGATCTAGTTTGACCTTCGTAGCTGTTTTCTTCACTGTGTCGTTGAACTCCTTCAAGTTTGGTTTCACTGCCTCTGGAAAGATTGCCGCCGCACCAGAGTGACAACAGTCGAGGATCATGGCGAGCTCGCATGGGGCGTCCATAATGAGTTGTTGGATGCCTGTCCAGCTTACCCAAGCGGTTGGTCGATAGATTTGACTACTTTCGTAAGCTCAAGGACTATTAGGTGCGAGACATGAGACTCAATCACTTACTATTGTTCCATAGCATGATGTATGTTCGTAATGCAGTTGTTGATGACCGAACGAGTGCTTTCAGAAGAGACTTTGTCATCTCCAGATGCGCCAGATGTGCGGGATGTTTTGGATGCGTTGGATGTCTTACCCTTTGGATCAGGAGGCAGCTTAAGATTGCGTAACGTCTCGCCCACATCGAAAAGAGTACGCGAAAGAGCCTGAGCGTCCATTTGTAAGACCGCCTTTTTGTCAGGGAGATTATGACTTGAGTAGAGTGAGTATAGACTTTGGATGAGAACGGTTCTAGACTGGAATCAAGTAGTAGTTCTCACCTGGCTAAGAACAGTTCCTTTTCTTTTGATATTCCTCCATGGCCAGAATAGTAAATGAATCTCCCGGTGGTACTGTGTTTTGAAGGCAAGAACTTCTTCATCGCCTCCTCCAGGGCTCTCTGAGAGTCTTCCATAGGGATTTTGAAGGTGTCCACTTTATACCCTCGGCGCTCGAAGGTTCTTTTGACCTTTGCGACCTCTGCATCTATTTCAGGAAAATCACAGAATTCGAACGTGACGATCAGAACCTTTCCTGCTGGGCGTTCTGGTGCTTTGTTAGGTTTGCGACCGGCTTTTACTTGCTGTTTGTCTGGCGGTGGTGGTCCACGAGATCGTAGTCGAGGAAGTGGTGTTTGAAGAGGTTGTGACGCTTCGGGATCCGCCATCGTTCGCTCTTTGTCTTGGTGACGGTGCGGTGTAGTTCAATAGCTTTAGTTGTTCGGTGAGAATGAGTTCACTCTATGATTTCTATTCATCCAATTTTTGAATTCCTAGAAACAGAGCAGTAGGAGGAATAGATTGGGAGAAAGAGAAGGGTTGATGTTGCAGGCAGGGAAGGGGGAAGAGAGATGGGAGGATGAGAACTCAAGATAGTTAGATCTGGTAGAATAAATAGAAAGCCCTAAAGTCAAGAGCAGCCGGACTAAAGGACTGTAGAGCTGCCTCCTTAGTCATTGTAACAGTATAAAGAAAAGTCTGGTAGCGCGGCAGCCATGCATCCCTTCCTAGGTAGTTGGAGCAAACTTGAGCTGCAATAATGGCGCTCTATGGGATGAAATCGATTGCTTACACGGATTGCCTGGATCTGTAAGCGAGCATATGCGAGCGGGCTGTACGCATATTGTAAACTCAGACAATGCGAGCATAGGCCTAGTGAACGTGAAAGATATCTGTGGACGGAATCAGGCTGAGATCTGGTGTAGAGTTAAGGTCAGCCGAGTGGGTGTGTGAGGAGCAACTGTGGTCCGTTTTCAGGACGAGTAAACCGCACCTACATCTACCAAATGTGTCAATGTATTGACTGCTTTTTTTACGCTTATGAAATCTCAGTTTTCTACATAGGTGGATTAGTGGAAGAGGTGGCAGGGTCTGAAAGGGTGAAAGATAAGGTGAAAGGCTCACGAGGAGAGGTGATTGCACGAAACATTCCCCTGTCATAAGCCGGCGTACATACAGGCAAGCAAATGCAATTCTTTTAGATAGACGTTTTGTCTAGGATGTCTCTTTGTGTGCGTCGTGAGCTACAATACGTTGGTTAAAATGTGAACATACCACGAAGTCATCTATGATCGCATTCAGAACTATATACAAAGTCGTTTCCAACCTCTATCGGCCACGATAAGTTTATGCGTACGGATATAGAATGATGCTGATCTCATCCAGCAACTTCCATTCCGCACCCATCTTCCTCCTATCTCATCAAATAGTCATATCCTCCCTGCTGTCACCCTCGACTCCCAGCATGCTACTCCCAGAGACTGCCCTGTTCACCACCTTCGGTCCGCGGTAGCTGCCCGACCCATCGCAACTTCAGAGCTCCGCGCTGCACCTCATCCTGATGACGCTCAAGGGTTTCGACATCCCAGTTCACGCTGATCAGCGAGGACTTGAGAAAGTCAGCCCGATTCGTTGACAAATACAAGCTCAAAGCACCAGTCAGCTCGACCGAATCCTTCGCATATGGCAGTAGCCATTCTTCAAGAGCCTCTGTCGCAACGATGCCGGGTATTGTTATGAATGTTCGAATCTTGGGGTATTCTGACATTATTTGGCCTTCATGTTAGTACTGATACAGTAGGTAGATAGGGACTCAACGGCAGGATTGCCACAGATATGAATGAACTCTTACCCAGACCGAGATATTCGACATATCGATGACCTGCCAGTTTCGAACTACCGTAGCTACTGCCCCCAGGAAATGCGAACCCACCTAACGCTGAACTCACACTGATGAATGTTCCTTGAGGTTCCTTGGGGTTGTGTTGGCTGCGAATCCATTGTACCGCAGTGTTGTGCAGTCCTTTGACATTGACTTCCTATCGCTTGCTTGTCAGTCTTTTCAATGTCCCTAGATGGATGAATCATCCATCACCCAGCGGGTAGCTTCTCATCTCACATAGCCTTGCCACCATGTACTGATATCTTGCTCAGCAACCAAGGTTGACGGTGGAACATATCCAGCATTTGCTACCACGACATCTGCAGTGCGGCCAAAAGTGGTCTTTACTGTTTCAAAAAGACCCTTCATATCACTTTCTTGCACTACATCTGCTTGCACGCCGAGGACTTTTGTGCCTGCGGGGGCAATTCCTTTCAATTCTTGCACGGTTTTGTCGAGAACATCTTTCCGTCGGCCGGCGATGACGACTCCTTCAGCTCCAGCTTGGATCCAGATCCGTGATATTGACTATTTAAGACGATTTAGCTTGGGCTTACCAGAAGTTTGTGAATCTGGGATGAATACATACTGCACCAATGCCAGTTCCGCCGCCAGTGATGACAATGATTTTGCCGGATTGTTTGTTTAATGGGTTTGAGGGCGATATGTATTCATACACGTCACGTCGAATTTGTTTGGTTATTTGAAAGGGATGGGTATAGAATAGGTCGTCGATGGATGCCATGGCTGTAGAAATAAGTCTAGTCAAGGAAGTTGTGAGGTCTGTTTGAAGAATGAGTGAACACTGCTAAAGACGACCTTTATGATCCATGGACCATGTGGTTCTTATATCTAGTATCCGTTGGGTAAAGAAAGGCTTGTGTTTGGCTATATCTGTCCACTTCTGGCATTTAAAATAGATTCATAGTGTCAAACGCTTGAATTGTGGGACGGTTGTCCTCCCATGACACGCAATCCTGGCTCCATATTCAAAGCTAACCTCAGCCGATGGTCGAAGTTCAACTATGATCCAACCCTACGACATTGTCGAATTCTATTCCAAGACTTGTTCATTCCAGTAACCCAGTCTAGTTTGAATCTGACAGAATGGTCCAAAATACATATGTATGCAAGACATAACCTGCTCTTCCCTTGCGGATACAAGTACTGATTGCACATTGGACAGGTGCCCACCCTGTGGAGGCAGCAGGCTTCAACGCTTACCAGCCCTATTTCGTATACCTCTGAGACCCACATATCAGGTTTACCGCATCAGCCGCAATATCCGCCCAACATCGTACGGCCTAGGCGATTCAACGATAAATATTGACGTCTACGGTGAAGATCAATCAATAATGATAGATGATTTTATTCTAGGTCTATGCGTCTTCAGAGTGTATCTACATGAACGAATTGTCAGTAGAGGTTATGGGGCCATGAGAAAGAAGTCTGTGTGAATAGTCCAGTGGGGGCGTGGGGAGGCTGGAGCTGACATGCTCTAGGGCGTGTGACAGTCATCATTGTAGCACCCGTTCCCTGGTCGAACGATCGCTTACATGTAGTCATGCTGACAATGGATGTTGTTGCTCTACATGCTTACACCATCAGACCCTCCATTCATCATCGCGGCCTGGACGCTTGCTTCTCAGCACGTGCTTTCCTCCCGCCGGCAGCCTTGAAGGCGGCACCACGACGGCTACTCCGCGTGACTGGCCTTTTAGAATTCCTCTGTTTCGATTTGTCTGACTTCTTCTTGCTTGATCCTTTTTCCGAGGTCGCTCGATGACCCTCGAAGATCACTCGGCGGCCACCACCAGCATCTCCAGCATTTTTTCGCCTCATGGCCTGTTTCCTTGATGACGTGCTGTCGAGGAAGCCCAACTTTCCTCGCCCTGACTTCTTCTCTGCTCCGATGCCACGGGAGGGGGCTTTGGGTTTGGTTTTCTTGGCTCGCATGATACGAAGCTTTCGTGGCAGCATCGGAGGAAATTTCTTTTCGTTGAGCAGTAATGCCTTCTCGACGCTATTTTCGTCGGTGAACTGCACATAGGCGAACCCCTTACTCACACGCGTTTCTTGATCGCGGATCACACGCACGGATTCAACAGTGCCGATCTTGCCAAAGGTACGCCACAGACCCTCCTCCGGATCGGCAGGAGTTTTGCCTTTGGGACGGAGAGTGCCATCGGTCGGGTCCGTCGACGGGGCTTCTTCATCCACAAAGCTTAGATTGCCGACAAAGATACAGCGGCGGTGGTTGTGCTGGGTGGGGGAACCAAGCCAGTCGGCGCGAAGATGCCGGTCGAGCACAATGGTGCCGTTGAGTTTTGGAGCCACCAGCTCGGCAGCCAGAGTCGTGGTGAAGACGGCATAAGCATTAGTACTGCTTGTTGTAGCATCGAGAAGTTCCTTCTTTGCGAAGGTGGCCTTTTTCGGACCCGAACTGGGTGCGTATGCGGTGGAGCGGAATCGGAGCGATTCTAATTTTCCCACTCGCTTTTTGCTGTCGGGGGATTCTTGCAGCGACTTGACGACAGAACGGAGATACTTGGTCAGAACACGTTTTGCTGCCTTGGTTTTGATGGCTTCTGTCGAAACATTGCCGAGAAAGACGGTGCGTTTGAGTTTGTCGGCGTCAGTGCTGATACGAGATAAAGACTCGTGGACAGGGTGGTCGTCGGAGGGTTCAGAATCGACATCTTGATCAGAGTCTTCACTGTCGGAGCTAGATGTAACGTCTGCGTCGTGGGGCACGGTTTCCTTGCGCTCCTGTTTCCTCTGTTTGATTTCTTTCTCTTCTTCTCGCTCCAGACGCTTAAAGTAGGCGGCTTCGAGATCCTGACTGTCTCCATTGACCAAACGTCTGCGTTTTCGAGGGGGTTCAGTCGAGGTCGGCGGGGCAGACGCCTCATCCGAGTCACTTATATCATGAGATCCCTCCGAGCCAGTGCCTTCACCCTCATCAGAAGTATCGTCATCTTCGATGGTCTCGACTGGTTTTGCTTTCTTTTTTAAGGGCTGGACAGCCTTGGGGACAATTGTGACAGGGCCCGACTGGGGGAGGAATGTTAGACATAGTACGACAAGAGGTCAAAGACGGAGGATTTATCTTACACTGGAAGCGAAAAGTGAGGCGAGGGCAGGGTCTAGAGACTTGTTGGTATCGAAGAGGGATTTGGAAGTGGGCTCTGGTGCGGCGCTTGAGGTAGGTTGATCGGAAGACTTTGAGGACTTTGATTTTGATTTGGACTTTGAGTCTGATTTTGACATGATGAACAGACAGATATAGCGAGTTCTAAGACTCGATCAATGTCCCGTGGTAGAATAATAGGAATTTCAGCATCAGTTGGCGCGAATTTGGGATTGCCGTTGCAAAAATTAATTGGAGAAGTGGTTTGCTCTTGCCGCTTTGGATTGGAGGTGACGGAGGCGGTGAAAATAATACCGAAATCTAACCAGGTTGGGCGAGAGGGACTTGGCGCTAAGTAGGTACCTGAGTCATGAGGCTCACCAGCAAGTGCAATTGCCGTTCTGACTCGCGACGATTTGTTCATCAACAGCCTTATGAATGACGACTAGGAGTTCAGAATGAACAGAAGAAAAAGTACAACGTAGGGCATTGGAAGAGTGGAGAGGAATTACAGTGTTGGACATTCAGCGAGTACTATCAATCTCTCGAGTGTCACATATGTACACGTGATAGAGAATGTTTTCAGGTGCGGAGGTCGACGACTTGTCTGCACGGGAGTACTCCGCAGTCGGTAGAGGGCCACTGAAGTGAGTCTGAGGTACATACAATACATACAATACCACAGTACCAATCCCTAGGTACCTATAGACAGGCACAACAGGTAAAGGTATCTTAGGTAGGGACCCAGCAGTCAGGGCCTGTACGAGACTGTGACTCCCCACTCTTTACCTCCCGTCAATAACCAGCAACACCCAGTCTGTCAGTGTATGGGCACCAATTCACCTGCGCCAGGCCACCCTGCGCTTTGGCTGTTCACTGTACTCTCCCTGTCTCGTACTGTAATCCGTTCCCCAAACCGCATCATCATCGTATCCTGTCTGCGTCTCTTGCGTCTCTTGTGTCCTGTTTCTTGCTTCCACTTTCTCGCCCTCAACTCTTTTCAATATCCTCTCACCATCCACGCCACTTTTCTGACATATTCTTTGGTCATTGCATCCAGCTTCATTCTGTCTAGCGAATGCTCAACCAGTCTTTCTATCTATCCTCCACGATTCCCCTCTACACACCACTTTTCACCACGCCAATTCCCCTTGCCCCGCGACGCCAGTCCTCGTCTGCGCCCACAATCTCTCCTGCGCGACCTCTACAACTCCTTCCCAGAAAGACAGTCGACCAGCTTGATATATTGTATTCTTCTATTTACACGCCTCTCATACAAGACACGTCTCCCCTGCTCTCCCTCTCTTCACCCCAGTCTCTTCATGTGTTGGCGCCAAAGCTCTCCACCACCACCGAGCATGCCACTGTGACCTCCGCGCATCGTCCTTTCTGTACGTCTCCCAGCTCTTCTTCGCTCCTCCTCACCCCTATATACTCCTCTCCGCTCCTCGTTTCTACTTGAGACTCTAATAACTGACCTTCAGTGTTAGCGCCAAGACCACTCTCCTCGACCACCTCATTACCCTCGTACCCCAACTTCGCACCCTGAAAATCAAGCTTGAAACAAAACCATGGATTCTGCTGTCGATTCTCTCCTAGCTCTCTCCAATACTGCTGCCGCTATTGCCGCGCAGGACGATCCTGCCTCTGACGACGATAGATCAAGCAGCTTGAGTGAGCTAGACGATAACCTCGATGGTGATTCTCAAGATGAAGAAGATGACATAGACCCCACAAGACCAGTCGGTCACGAGTCCGAAGCCGAAACTGAACGTCTTCAAGTGACTCCTGACAACCTCCAAAGGAAAAAACCTGTCGAAATTAGTCCCTCCAAGTTGGCACATTCACAAGATGTCGACATGCGCCCAGAGATCGAAAGCTTGACCGAAAGCCCTCCTTCCTCTCCCCGATCCTCCCATCCTGACTCCGACATTGAAAGTGCCCTGAGTGACGCTCCCGACGGCGATGACGACGAGAATGAGCCTGCCCCAGAAGTAGAAAAAGCGGAGAACCTCTCCTCTCCTAACAAACGAAAGCGACAAGAGTCTGAGTCGGACCCTGAACATCTTCGTCGATCTCAAAGGCGTCGAACAGGCTCGATCGACTCGGATGAGGAAAAGTCAGAGCCTGAATCGGAGATTGAGGACTCGCGCCAACCAAGCCGTGAAGCAAGCGCAGAACCACCGCAACCCGAAGTGGCTGGTGACGACCCTCCAGATCACGAGGAAGAGCCCGAAGATCCACCTGACGATGAGCAAAAAGAGCCTGAAAAGGACGAATCGAGTGAAGATTCCAAGGGCAAGACCAGGACTCGAGCCAAACGACGAGGCCAACCCGCCGTTCAAGACCCGCAGCCTACCGAAGAGGAGGAAGGCGACGGCGAAGTAGCCGAGGAGAGCGACACCGAAGAAAATGACGTGGATGCCCACGCTAAGAGCGAGGAAGAGCAAGCAAATCGAGTAGCGGCCATGGATGCCCTTATTGGTTTGGAAAAACACTTTGCACAGCTACGGGATCGCCTGTATGATGAACGGATTGCTGCCATCAATCATGAACTCGCCTTGTTACAGGCCAGCAAACCGTGTCATCCAGAACTCCTCCGTCAACTCCAAGTCGTTCAAAAGTACAGAGATGACAAGTTTGAGGTCGAACAAAAACTCTTGGTATACAAGATTGGAGCTTTGAAGAACAAAAGTGTTGCAGAGCGCAGTCAGACCCAGAGCGCATACTTTCAGACCATCCGAGACGTCAGAGAAAAGTATCTGGAGAAGATCAGCGAACACTTTTATCGC
Organism: Exophiala mesophila; assembly: GCF_000836275.1. Taxonomy (NCBI): domain Eukaryota; kingdom Fungi; phylum Ascomycota; class Eurotiomycetes; order Chaetothyriales; family Herpotrichiellaceae; genus Exophiala; species Exophiala mesophila. The sequence continues at coordinate 1,129,410 of NW_015622508.1, forward strand.
ATTCAGCGAGACAGATTCAAGGCCGATTCGACCATACCAAACTTTACCATTCCTTTCCCTACCCGACGATCACAACAAATCCTTCAACAGACAGCCTACAATAAAGAAGTCTCCATTCTTTCCGGCGTTGCCAAGTATGTTGGATTTCCCGCCGCCCCAGAATTGGCGCCCTCGAAACAGAAGGACATCGAGGATGACATTCAAAAGATGGGAGTAAGTGTTCGCCGCCGCTCGCACAAGATGTTTGACTAATCATGACAGATCTCACTCCCGCAAGTTCGACCTGTACGCCCAACTCAGCGGCCCATGCAAAGTAACACATCTCAAATGTCGGCGCCGCAAGCTGAAGAACAATTTCTGGAGCAAACACCGTGGGCGAACCCACAACATCCCATTCACCGGCTAGCGAGTCAACGCCAATCTTCGAATCGATCGCCCTTCAACACTGATGTGTTTGTCACTCCGGCCAACCAACAAAGGACCACTGACAATCTTCAAACGCAAGGATCTGCTTCCACCATACCAGATCCATCAGCTCAACTTTCATCGTTAGCCAACACTCCCCAAGAGGGTATTTCAAGCACGACCAAGCTAGAACAGCAAGGCTCCAGTGTACACAATTACCGCCTTCATTCGGCATCACCTCTCGACCGAAGAGCGGTTCCACCATTCCACGATCGACATGATGTCGACAATAGTCAGTCCGGGCCGGCGCCAAAAGAACACATTCGCGACTTGCCTTCATCACCACTCAACGCACGTGCTAATGTGAACGTGGCTACATCCCCTCCCCGAGCACACAATGCCAGGCCAGAAAAAGTGACTCGAATGGCGAATAACGAGAGCCCATTTCTTCACAAAGACACGGGTATCACCACAGGCGGGTTAGGTGGATTTGCTGCAGTCACGGGGCGATTCAGTGTGAGATGAAGCGGACCGAACTCCGGGCACCCGGCTGAGAACTCTTGAGCGATTCGGCAGAGAACGCTACGACTGACTATACGCATTCTGGATTGGAGTTGTAATTGATGTCTATCTATACATACATGGATCATGGTGTTTTAATGACAATCTCTTCTTCATGGGTGGATTATGGTGGCGATGGATATTATTATACATAATGAAGGCCTAACTGTCTGTCTATCAGTCACTGTTGTGTTCAAAGGATGATGTAGAATGTACAATGTCATCGAAAAGATGTGGGTCTTGTTCGATAGGGATCTTGTAATCTTGACCCTCATATTCCAATATCCACAGAGTAGAATTACCATATCATCAATTGGTGAATGTATGAACATTAGATGAGATCAAATAGTTTTTTACATATATGTGTATATATACAGATACTGGTTGGAAGCAGGAAATGGCTGATGCCTTTTTCCCTTGCACGCCGAGTTATGGCCGACATATTCGAATATCTCCCATTACCAATTCTCAAGTGTCGAGGACATCGTCATTCAACTTGGAGGAGTTGAATGTGAATGTCGAAAACTTTTAGCCCCAGGCACTTAAGCATGTTTCATAACGTCAGGTCGGTTAGGTGGGATTGAGATCAGACATAGACATAGATACCAGTGTGTGCTTGACGCTTAGGCAAGAATGATATGATATGATATGAGATGTCGAGGTCGAGGTCGATGAATGAGGTAGGTAGCCTAGCCTTGGTGGGTGATTGGGCTCTCGTTTGTTCGCGAAGTTCTGTGACATGAACAACAAACATCGAGCAAGGCGGAGGGTAGGGTAGGGTAGGGTAGGGTAGGGTAAGTCGACTTTTGAGGTGCTGTGATATGGTTTGGTGGGTGGAATTGAGAGGAGAGCGTATGGTAACTCCGACTTCCGGTCCATCTATCGACTGAGAGATGGTAGGTAGGGAGGGATGTGTGTGGATGGGTCGAAATCGAGGTAGGAGCCACATCTCCCGGACAAACGAACGAGCGCAGAAAGCAGGCGGGCGCGGGAAATCAACGGGCATTGAGTTCGTTCTCTCCATAGCGAGCCTCGCCTCTCCTCTCCTTGTCCGATGAGGTAGGGGTGTACCATCACACCCGCACCCACAACCTCTCTTCATTTCTGTTTTCCACCTCTTCCCCTTCTGTTCCCTCCCTTCCTCCCGCAATCAATCATTCCCCCGAGCTCTTTTGTAAGATCGATCCCCTTCTGTTTGCTTCCCCCCCTACGACGTCTTCACCACCCCCGCCTAACTCTGACTCTGACTCTGACTCTGCTGCGGCGCATCAGGTACGACGACATCTTCAAATTTATCTTGTCCAACGGCTTTGAGTGTGAATACGACTAAACAAGAAAAAGGAAAAGAATTCCCGGCGTTAGGTATTATATTGAATTGAAAATCGTTGTAAAGAAAGGGGGAGAAGAGAGAAAGACATACAAACTCCAACGGCAAACATGGCGATTCCAGTACCGGTTAAAATGTTACGGAAGAGAAAAGGTCGTCGGGCTCGGATCAACGCCGCGGATTGTCGGTAGTCGGAATCATAGTAGGATGAGCGTTTGAGACTAGTAGTTTGAACAAGGGAGGGTTGTTAGTACAGGTAGAAGGCAGAGAGGCTGCATGTGGGCATGGGTATGGGTATGGGTATGGTTAACGTGACGACAGCTGGGAGTTTTGCACTTACAGGCCGCGGAGGGCTGGTGAGGAATGCATTCTGAGATGATGATGATTTATCTGATCGGTCGAGGGGTTTGGTGGGACACAAGTGGTGCTGGTGGTGTTGGTGGTGCAGTTGGAGGCTAGGATGAGTGAGGAAGGCTATTAAACTAAAAGAAGTCTTGTAGTCTGAATGCTGATGTTGACTCGAGAATAGGTGTTACAATACATCTCCGACATCATTTCATTTCAATGCAAAGAAATATCACGAGAGGTCAGAGGGTCTGTCGCAGATGCGGAGAGCTGCCAGATTCATAAAGGGAAGGTTTGCCGGTATATATATCCTCGTAAGTACCGAGTACTACGAATAGGTACTCCGCATGTACGGATAGTACCCACTGTATGTCAGCATAAAATTCCGCAATTCGCAGCCTTGTCAAGTTTCGTTTCTTTCGTTTCTATATTATTGCCTGCTTACACTCGTATATATCGTTGCACTTGTACTTGTACTTTCTCACAGAGAAGTTTAAAATTGTTCCCCATCTTGTCAACGGTTGCATGTTTTGTATGTCATCAGCGTTATCAGCACATCAGCATATCAGCATGCTCTTCATAGTAATAAACATTCCTGTTGTTTTCCCTTTTGGTTTGCAACCCCCGGATGAGTAGATTGTAGTATATCGCGGTGAATCTGAGATACATGGTGATCCCTAGGCGCTTGGTCCTCATATACCCAGTGGTTCGTGGAAGGTGGAATTGGATTGCTTAGACTTAGTACAACTAGGACGATGGTCAGCGATGATTGATGATTAATAATTAATAATCGAAAGGATCGAAAGAGGGGAAATATTTTGGATCAGATCAGATCAAACGTACCCCGAGGAGTTTGTTGTTGTCTTTCAGTTCTCGCTGATATTCGTGTTATCGGTGGTGGTGGACTTGGTTCATGCGATGATCAAGCTCGTGGAGGTAATGCCGTCCATAGAACGATTCTCGCGGATGCAATGTCTATATGACCCCGTTGATAGGCTTGATCAGCTTATACCGACGTCACACGGCTTTTGATTTGCCTCTGTGGTGTTTTGATGCGCATCCACCATATTCACACCCTGGAGATTTGGAAAAACTCAAAAGAGTGTTCCATATGAGAAACGAATCCTCAGTCTCATGAAAAGAACGAGTTCTTCCTGGCATAGCTATGAAAATGTGAGTATAGTTACCAAACAGCCGGGAAGGAAAAAAGCACTCACTCCATGTGAGTTCGAAGACTTGCACTAAGACCATCACTCCACAAGAATCGATTCGCATTCTCAATCATCTCATCCACGGTATATTGTTCGAACAAGTCGAGAAGCATATTTGCCACTTGTTCACGGGGCTTGGCTAGCAATCTTTCGCAGTCTGGCGTAGCGACTACCAGACAAGAACCCCAAAGCACCCATTCCGACTGTGCTTGGGATCGGGTACCTTGTTTTGCACATTCCATGGCAATTTGAGCGAGTTCCTTGCAATCAGAGATGTATGTGGAGCTTCGAAGATGGAAGACCAGGACCGTCAACCAGGCCATGCGTTCGATCGGGCTGGAAGCTCGCATCAAAGCTGCCCATTCGTAATCCGACTCCTTGCTGGGAGCTGTGGCCATGAGATGGACGATCTGACTGCGAGTGATGTTGAGTCTGTTTATGAGTTGAATGGAAAGTTGACCTGTTAATGCGAGTTCACGAAACCCCTCTGGCATTCGGGCAATGACGGCGCACATGTCAGGAGGGAATGGGTGTCTTGGATAGACAGGTGTTCTCGCATATTTGCCGGGATCTCCTGTCGGAGAGATCTTGGGGATAGGTTCGGAGGAGGAATCAGAATCGCCGGGGGCGCCAGCTAAGGCTTCGAGACTTGAGGATGCTGCGTCAGTCGGAAAGTTCGGGGTTGAGTCAATATGGAGGAGGGTATTCAACACACGCTGTGAGACCCGATTTGACCCAGTTATCCTCCTTTTCAAGTCCATCAACACCACCTCGCATTTCCACCAGTCTGCGAATACCTCTCAAATGCGTGTCAAATCGCTTTGTGTCTCGACAATAAGCCTGGGAATATGATCAGTACCAATCGTTGGGCTCAAAAGGCATGGTCCTTAGGGTCTTGGGCGTACGCATATGACGGCCAGATTGGCGATTGCCAGAATAATGTCGTCACCGATTCTGCGACTTGGATCTGAAATGCTGAGTCGAATGTTTTTGAGAGTGGAGCCATAATGATGCATCATGGCGACTTTGGTTTCGGGGGTTTGACGAGGTTGAACGCACAAAACATAAGTGACAATGGCCTCGAACAGGACTTCATGCGACAGGATGAACTGGAAATAAATGGGCCCCAACGCGACGACTTCTCTGCAAAAATCAATAATAAAAGGAAAGTATGTCTGGGTAGAGATGGGATAGTTGGCAAATGGATCGGCCCTCATACCACTGAATAATATGTCATTGAGTGGAAGACGGGGGTTGGGGACCGAGGAATTATCTCTCTGGGACTCGTATATCAGTCGAGTCGCAGTTTTGAGGTAATCGACAGTGGCTGACGAGTCGAATGGTACGTTGTCCATTGTTTGGACATCTTGTCTGGTGATGACGGCGTTGGCGTCAACGGTGGGATCGACTTCAGACTCAGGTGTCGGAATCTGTGAGTGCTGTTCGGGCGGAGAGACAGGTGGATCTTCCGTGGTGTCAGACCGAGACGTAGTGGGAGATGGGATGTTCTGGCGATCGGCGAGGTCTTTTAATCTGATGGCCTTTTCACGCTTTGCTCGGTGAATCTTTTGAGATGTGAAACGTCGTTGAGCAGAGAAGGTGACGGAAGTGTCGAAACGCTGGGATTCGCCATTGTAGGGGACAAACATGACGACAATAGGCGGTCATGGTCAGGCGTGCCACAATGGTACAATGACTACCTAAAGGAAGGAAGGTATTGTATACCGGAGGAGTGATGGAGGGGGCATGGCTGGATGGTGGTTTGGTATGCAACAAACAATGAAAATTTGAACACGAATCTGTTTTGATCAGAGGTGGCTAAACAAAGAGGCAAATCTTACGAGCAATAGATTGATCCCAAGATGGAGAATGTGAAGAGATGTGAGGTAACGGTGGGATGAGATGGTGGCTGTAGAGCTGAGTACCTATGTAAGAATAAAATGGGGCCAGAAGAAGTGCGGGCTGCAGTTGCGCGCAGCTGCGGGTCAAAAGTGAACAAGAATGACAGACAAGATTGAAAGGATTAAAGCTTAGGGGGGCTTGTTGAGGGGGGGCGAGGGGCCCGAGAGGCCCTCGCGCCTGAGTCGAAGGGTCTCCTCGTATCAGGTTTCTTACCTAAGCCTCTGGAGTTGAGGTCCATCACTTAGAAGCACCTGAGCATATGGGCATTGGGACACCTAAACACTTAGACACCTGTGACACCTCAGGCATCCTCGACTGTTACACTCGACGTTTACTGCAAAAGCCCTACCGCCTGCACCGTACTAGGAATCAGTCATCCGTCTTAATCCATGCAAAACAGACAAGGTCATGCTTGACCATCAGCCTCAACCAATAGGTGGTCGATGCCTAGAGAGACCAAGCACGGCTTCTTCCTTACTGTATGAGTGATTCCAGGTCCAGACAGACACTCTCACTCTTTACCTAAGTACTTACTACTCTTTTCAGCTCTTTCCAGGATATCCGAGGGGCCTTTCGACCGGGACGTGATAGCCATTGGGCCCACCATGCAAGGTACTTACTTTACCTCATACAGTAATTGGTCATCTAACATAACCAATCACTTGATCCATTGAATTATGATGCGAGTCGGCGTTGCTCAGATGAGTCAAGTGGCATGAAGAGCTTGGCAATTGATCGCTTGACCAAGAATGGGATGCGATTGTTCCTTAGCCATTTGTTGCATAGGTATCTAACTGTAACTTGATGGTTCCCTACGTCCAGTACTCGAATACGAGTGCTCGCAACGTCGTCCATCCTACTGGCTTTATCCTATTTGGAATTTATGTCAGTCGCAAGTCAAGATCAATCCGAGATTAGATATGACATAAATCGATTTCACATGATGTCGATTCTTAGTCATGCTTGGTTTCGCATCGAATCTTGGACCCCATTGCTCCATATATGATCGACAAAGTACTCTGTGCCGCATGGATCAGGAGAGACGTACCTTAGACGGACATCGGCACGGTCATGCAGGGAAAATGGACCATCCCATCCCATCCCATGCCATTCTATATATGTCAACTAACACGGCCTTATTACTTACTACAACCTCACATTCTACACATCCTCATCACCTCACATTGCAGGAACATGCTAAATTTCCTATCTTCTCGTCCGCAGCACCCCCTCACCCGCTCAACGACCGAATTTCAGACCTAGAAAGGAAATATCCTTCCTTATCTCAAAAAGGAAACGAAGGCTTACGTAGGTATTTTCAATTACCACGTGGCTTAGAAGCTACGTACCCTAGTCTCTAATCCAATCCGAGTTGTTTTCACTATCTTTTCCAGTCCGATGAATGGAACTCGGAACTCCATAGGTATTTATTATAGGCAAAACTTGTGATATAGTTCCAAAGTTAATACACTTTAAACCTTCAAGCAAAGGTTACAGGGTTACCTACAACAAGGAGTGTTCATTGATCGTTCCATCTATAGTCCGGCAGCACGAGACAAGTACCTCAGTCTTAGCTGTCATACCTTATTACTCACCACCCCACCCCACCTTTCCACCCCCGCCTCATCTCGTCTCTCAAAGATCTCTATCATCGTTCACAGTACAGTACAGTTCCACAACACAGTCACACAGTCATAGAGCGGTGTCACAATGGCCAACCCATCCATTTTCACCCCCAAATTCACCAATGAGCTATCCCAGCATCTAACTCGCATACCAACCATACAAATCGATTCCCTGTCCCGACTAACCCCCGACCGACTCCGCCAAACAGCATTTCCACACATTGGCTCTATCGAGCTCGTCCACTCCCAGGATTTCATGCCCCTTTACAACCAGTTGTACGTCGACATGTTTCCCAAACGAACTGAACGCGAATCTTCCGCCTTGATCGTCGAGCGTTTGGCCGCTCAAGCCATTGGAGTCCGTGACGGTCTGGCTCCCTATCATATCGTGGGCATTCGCGATCATGCCGGAAATGCCATTGGTGCAGCTCATTTCTCCGTGTTGTGTCTGCCGCCCGATGTGAATGGGAATAAGTTTGCGGTTCCGTATCTCCAATATATATATGTGCGACCGGAGAATCGGCGGCAGGATATTTCCGAGGTGTTGCATACGATGGTTTTGGCGGTTGCGAGTGCGGATGTTGGGATTGAGGGGCGCACGGTGCCGTTTACCTTGTTTGAGACGGAACCCGCGGGATATGGTGAGGATGAAAAAAGTAGGGCGGTTTCTTTACAGAGGACGAAAATCCATGCTTCGGCGGGGAGTGTGGCTTTGGTGCTGCGAAGGCATTCGGATGGAAAGGTGCTCAGTGCTCATGTCCAGCCCGGTCTAGAGGGGGATGATCAGCCTTTGACTCTTACTTGGGCGATTCGAGAGTCGCCGAATCAGAATCAGGGTCCAGGTCCGGACTATAATGTTGCAAGCATTGGTGCACACCTTGTTGCTGCGTATTATCAAAGTCTCAGAGATGAAGGGTTTCCTTTAGACAATATCCGTCTCGCTGAGTCTATCCTACAAGAGCGCTGCGTTGAATCAACCTTTGAGACAATGGCCTTGGGAGACGTTGTGGCCCACGTGAACTAAACTTATCTTATAAACTAAACCCACTCCTTTAACGATTTAGACTATAGAATCATACTATAAAAGTACCTAGCTCTGATGGCTGGTCTGTCAAGGAACAGTGGTGCCGAGGAGAGAAACGAGGGGAACTATAGGAAAGTGAAACAGATAAAAGGGTGCAGATAAACATAGCGTGACCATCGATCAGAGACATTGTCTCGGGCGGTAGAAAATACCAGCCATGTCCACATCATCCATGTGTCGTAGTCGACTCAACAGCCACATACACTGCTTCATTGTGAGTTGAATTAGTGTCTTGGTGGCGATTTCCTTGCTGGGCGTCTGCTGAAGGCGTCTCCGCCATTGTGTGCGACCCCAAGCATAGTTAGAACATTGATAGCGGCAGTCTCACCGGTCGCAAAAGCACCATGTACACATCCGTTTCCGGTGCGTGCACAGTGCTCGCCGGCAAATTGCAACTTGCTCTGTTGTCTGCTTTCTATGGCATCCATCCAGAGGTCGGGTTCGTCGCCAACCTTGTCAGCAGAATACGTGCCAAACCCTGCATATGGATCCTGTGTCCAGTGTGTCGTTTCCAGATTCACTACTGGCGGCAGTTTCTTGTAGGGTTCAGTCCGAAAGAGTTTGAAAAGAGGCTCAAAGAATGCAAAGATCTCTTGATCTGATTCCATTGCCTCGATGCGTTGGGTCAGTGGCTCAACAATCTGGACGGACAGTTCCTTGACGCCGTTCATGATCCAGTTGTTGCTGGTGACCGTCATCTTTGTCAAGTTAGATCCAGCAAACTCATGATGGGACAAGACACTCACATATGATAGAATTGAGTTTTGGTCGACTGGCTCGGTGGTAGGATCAGGGTAATAAATGAACTGATCGTTGTCTTTGGGCCAGAAGACGGATTCAAACTCGAAAAAGACCTTTCCGAGAGCACCGTAGCTGAGCTTACTCAAACCCAGTCGAAGGTCGTCGGTCAGTGGGGGGCTAAACTCGACGAGGTCGTGGTGTAGCACTCCAAGGGGCAGGGTACAAATGACCGCCTCGGCTGAAAAGACGGACTCTGCACCACTGGGGGTTTTGGCACGAACGATGCACTTTTTGCCCTCATCCTCGTTCCAGTCGATCTTAGTGACGACGTGACCAAGTCGAAGGATGTTTTGATGACGAAGGCTTGAGGCAGTCCAATCAACAATAGTGTCATAGCCACCTTTCATGTACAGATTTCGTTCAATGGCAAAGTAGGCTAGGTGCTTGGATGAGGCTTGCTCGAGGCTTGTTCCTATCCAGGCTTCCACCTCACGAGCAACCTGAGGAGCCCACAATCTTTCATCTTCAGTAATCAGAGGGTGACTAGCAACCCATTCATGAATAAAGGTGAGGGCAGACTTGTCCTCAGCGTCAGGGTTCTCTTCGTAGTAGTATTCGAGATAGTCAGCGAATTCATCAGCAACCTTTTTAGCTTTGAATTGTGAACCGAGACGACCGTCTCGAGTGAAGTACAAGGGAGTACCATCGTCATAGTAATGCTCGACCTTGAGCTGGCCGATGAGGGGGAGTAGTTTGTTCTGGCTGGTCTCGTGGGCCCATGCAGCTCCTGCAGACAGTTAACGGGAGATTGCAAACAAATGAGAAAACAACCCAGCAATGGACGTGGCCGTAAATGAGCGCTTTTAACGACATCATCTCAAACGCCTACGGCGATTGTTAGTATTGCCCTAGGCATAATTACCAATGTCTCTTGGTGCTCTTCCTGGCTTCCTACTGGTATAGATGCGGCCTCCGATACGGTCGGGGCGGGCTTCTAGGACGATGACTTGGACACCATGAGTTTGGAGAACGGATGCAGCGCGAAGGCCGGCAATTCCGGCACCGACTACGATGACTCTTGTCGGTTCGGACAGTGTATCTGGGGGTTTGTTGAGACCCGTCTCACTCACAACTGGTTTGAACGTGTAATCTTCTTTTGGGTTTCGACCATCCTCCAACTCTTTGCACAGGACTGACTTTGAGGTGAGTCCATTGGCGAGTTGAAGAATGGTCGAAAGACTAGATGTTTCTTTGGGTTTATGGGCGGAATGGTGCGCAACATGGAAATGTTGAGCCATCATGAGCTGGCAAGTTGACATTCGCTTATGCTATTGTGTGGGGGAGAAGAGGGACTTGGTCTGGAGGGGGACGAGAGGATCCGTCCAAGATGTGTGAACGCAAGTGTAACGATAGGATTGTTGCAGGTTGGTGAGGTGACAAAGAGGCGAGAAGAGGTCAAGGATTGTAGATTCTAAGGCAATCAACTGTAGAAGATGGGGGAGTGACAACGAGTCACAGCCAAGGAGAGCCAAGGGGGAGAAAAGCGTGGGAGAACCAGTAAGAGGACGAGGGGCGTCCTTTTTTGACGAATTGGAGGGGAGGCAAGTCCGCCGAGGAGAGGCATTGAGGCAACGACAGTGACAGTTCTAGGCGGATTGGAGGGGTAGGTTAATGTCCACTTCAGTGAGAGTACCTACCTGTAGGTAGGTAGTGAAAGAGGGCCTTGAGGGCCTAGGGCTCGAAGCTTCAGGCGCCCCTCGCCCCTCAGACTCGTCACTTTTCTGGTACTTGACCCAATAATACTCCAATGCGCCAGCCCCGCCCATGCCTATCTACGGAGGACGCATACGATTTCTGCATCTGGAACTGCGGGGCTTGACCAGCGATCGATCTCAAGATTCCTTCCTCACGTTGGCGACATCTTTAGAGGAGCACATTCTGTTTGCTATGCACTTGTGGATATCAAAGTACGTAACCAGATAGAAGACATCCGTAATTACTGTAGGTACCCAGTAAGAAACCTGCTTGCACCCCTGGCTCGCCTTCGTTGTTCCGTCACTGCTGATCCTTCTATTCAGATGTCACCTTGTCAGGAAGTAATCCTGGCAAATCTCTCACATTACTACAAATCAGGCAAAGCGCTCACGTCCTTATCTCTCCTCTCCAACCAAGCTTTTCTTTAAGCACCCGCTTTCCGTTGCTTGGTATGCCGCACTCCATGAGTGACGAGTCTCAATGCACTCTCTCTCGCGCTCTCTCTCTCTCTTCTCATCCAGTGTCTTGCTGCTATGTCTACATGTTCGATTGACGAGATTGATCATTGAACTACAAGGTGTGAACGCAGACTTGTTGGTGGCGGGCCCAAGAACTCTTCACCCTCATCGTTGCACCAAAGCCCGCTAAAATAACGGACTTTTCTCCTCTCGCTAATATGCGTACGTATTCAACATCTTGATGATAAGCTTTCCCCTGGTCGACGGGGGTCATCTCGCAGCGATCCCATAATGCAATTGGATCCACACCGCGGCATGACCGCCACAAAGTGCCACCCTCTCACCACCCGTGTAACTGTGATCTGTGCAGTCAGCGCAGTAGGTAAGCTCCCACGGCTTTTCTGATCAAGGTCCGTACCCCATGTGCCCATACAATGCCACCTTGGTTGAGCGTTTTCAGCTAGCCTATATACCCACTACACACCTCGTCATTGCCTTTGAACTCCTCGGGTTCAATCTCACCTTGATGCTCCAACACACATTCAGCACTTGGTTCAAAGTTGATGCATAGTGCCATCTCTGCGAATGGAGTTTAACCAAGTCCTACCTGGTACTCGTCGAATTTATGACACCAATGGAAGCCCACTCGACGCCGAAGCCGGCTTGAAAAGATCAGGCGAAATTGTTCTGGTGCCTCAGCCTACTGAATCGCCAAATGATCCATTGCACTGGTCTCTGCCACGCAAGATCTGGCACAGCTCTTTGGTCTGTTTTGTGACTGCGCTTACTGCTGCCACGTCTAATGACGCAGGGTCGGCACAATACGTACGTGAGAACCTCTTTCGATGAAATCTCAGCTCGAGAATAGCGCGAATGGGCTGAGGATGCTTTTCACTGTTGGAAATGCTAGGCTTCGCTGACGTTCCTTATCTCATGCCAGAATGAAAACCTCGAGCTGGGCATCAGTTATGCCTCCTTCAATACTGGAGCTGGCATCCTCTTTCTAGGAATCGGATACTGGTGTCTCCTATCTTCACCTGCAGTCTACCTTTATGGTAGACGTATCTTGTACTTAATTTGCATGTTGTTCGGCCTCATCGGTGGCATCTGGTTCGCCCGTGGTCAAAATACGAGCGATGCTTTATGGAACCAACTCTTCGTTGGGGCGTCCGAATCAGTGGCCGAGGCAACTGTCCAGCTCTCTTTGATGGATCTGTGGTTCCAACATCAACGAGGCTCCGTCTTGGGTGTTTATATTCTCGCAACGAGTGTGGGAACTTTTCTGGGTCCCCTCATCGCAAGCTATATTGCCGACAGTGCCATCGGCTGGAGGTGGATTGGTTGGTTTGGTGCAATCTTTTCTGGCTGCACTTTTGTCCTTCTCCTTTTCGGACTGGAAGAGACCACTTTCCGCAGAGATCGCTATCTGACAAACGATGGCGAGACCTACCTGGTGGATGGTGTTACTGAGCAAAGCCAGGACACCAGTCAACGTTCACCCTCTCCGTCACAAGATGCCTCTGGGAAAGAAAAGGATGATGAAAACTCAGTGGAGAGGCAACCTTCGTCAAATCCAAGCCCTGGGATACTTGCCCGAGATGAAAAAGCAAAGACGTACTGGCAACGAATAGCCATCATCACACCAGCTGACAATCTCCGAGGCACCGGCTTCAAACAATATTATCGACGGCTCTTTCACACTCTTCGGGTTTTCACGTTTCCAGCCGTCATTTACTCCGGTATCCAGTAAGTTTTGCGTGTGAGAATCTCACTTCAAATCACCCTGCTGACACAGATGGTAGATGGGGAGCGCAAGATGCTTTTCTCACCTTCTATTTGACCGTGGAAGAAGACACTTGGTATGGGCCACCATGGAACTATACCGACGCCGCAGTGGGCAACATGTCGATCCCAAGCTTGATTGGCGCCGTTATTGGCTGCTTTTATGGTGGATGGTTCAGCGACAAATTCGTGCTCTGGATGGCCAAGAGAAATGGCGGCGTGACCGAGGCAGAACACCGGTTATGGATTATGTTCCTGGCCACTGCATTGTTCCCTACCGGCATGTTCCTGTTTGGCATCGGAAGCAATGATGGATGGGCATGGCCAGCACCATATGTTGGACTCGGCTTCATTGGATTCGGCTGGGGTTGTGCCGGAGATCTTTCAATGACATACTTAGTCGACTCATATCCTGACATGGTCCTCGAAGGCATGGTCGGAGTGGCAACAATCAACAACACCATTGGTTGCATCTTTAGTTTCGTGGCTTCCAAGTGGCTTGATGCTAGTGGGATCAAGAACACATTCATTGTCTTGGGAGTCCTAGCATTTTGCGCCATGATGCTTACCGCGCCGATGATATTTTTTGGAAAGAAGGCACGTCTATGGACAAGAACCAGATACCAACGCTTCTTGGAGATTCGAGATGGATTTGGTCAGTGAGGGAGCCGGCTGGTTTGTCCAATACCTTTGATCAGATATCAATATCAGTACACATGTTTGATACATAATAATGAAACTGGTCGAGTCAAGGCTGTAGAAATCGAAGGGGGAGTCATATGAAGCTAGTCCATCTTCAGCTAGTCACTATATTCTGTGCTACGGTGCATCATCCGAACTGCGCATCACGTCATTTGTTCCTCCGAGTCACCCTCAGCCACTCTTAGCCACCTGTCAGCCCCATACAAATGAAACTGCAGACTCGCTCTGGATATCTTTTATTTTTTTCTGATAACAATATAAAGTCGCCCACTGCTTCATGCGCTGAACCGCAGGACGCTCGCTAGTGACATACTCACCCTCATTATGATCACCCCTTGAGCTTCAACAAAAACAGTGCTCTATGTCCGCCTGAAGTCTCAGGCGTCCTCGCCGCAAGGTGTCTTATCCTCATCATAACCACCATGACGACTGTTGGCTGTATCCGCGCACCCACCCTATTTACGCGGTCTTTGGTTTTTACACCGTCTCATCTTAATCACCGTGCGGCAGAATTCTCTCGAAGCGATCCAACCCTAGCTTACCGTGTCCTTTCAGACCTTCGCCCAACGATTCGAACAAGTCTTGATCCTTCCAAGACACACTCCAGACCTTTTCACTCCTCATCACAACGTGCTTCTACCGCCTCTTCAGCAATGTCGGCCATTCCTCACATATCTCTCCATATATCGGCCTCTTCCAGCGGCAAAGGGCGCAAGTACCGTCCTGAGGCCAGCACGTTCGATTACCACCCAACTCAAATGGACGGCTTGGGCTTACAGCGCGGGTCGACCCAAGAGGAGAAACGAGCTAGGCGCCCTGATAGCGGACAGGACTCGTACTTTGTGGCTCGGGTAGGAAAAGATTCCAAAACGACCGCATTTGCCATAGCCGACGGAGTAGGCGGATGGGCGGAACACGGCATCGACCCGGCAGATTTCTCACACGGCCTTTGCAGTCATATGGCCGAAATCTCACTTTCCTGGCCCGCAGGCGAGAAACTTAGCCCTAAGCAGCTATTGAAAGAGGGCTATGAGAGGACTCTGCAAGATCCTCACATTCGGGCTGGAGGCACAACAGCATGTGTCGGCATCACTGAGCCTGACGGACAAATGCGGATTGCCAATCTAGGAGACTCTGGTTTTCTTCTCCTTCGACTTGGCACAGTACATACCTATTCCACCCCACAGACTCACGCATTCAACACTCCCTACCAATTAAGCATTACGCCCCGCGAAATTCTAGAGCAAGCCATCATCTTCGGAGGCGTCCCGCTGAATGACTCTCCTGACCGAGCCGACCTTTCGGATCAAGTTCTTCGACACGGTGATGTTCTGGTGCTAGCCACTGATGGAGTGTGGGATAATCTCAGCCCCAACGATGTCTTGAGCGTGGTGTCGGCGAATATGCGTCAAGCTGGAGCATGGCTCCGATCCCCTGATCAAGGACTGTCCATCTCACCCGTCCTTCCCGAGCTTGTGGACAAGTCTCTTGGGCCACAGAAGCACAAGCTTCCGGGAACTCTACAGAGCTGTATCGCCGCCGCCATCACCGGGGAAGCCAAAACAGCGAGTCTCAGTGCCAAACGAGACGGACCTTTCGCAAAAGAGATGCAGAGGTACTTTCCATATGACCCGTGGCACGGGGGCAAAGTGGACGACATCTCGGTGCTGGTCATCATCCCAGTTGACGAAAATAAAGTTGCCGCCAGCAAGGCGAAGCTCAAAGCAAAATTATAGGCGCCGGCTTGTGAGAAGCGACTGTATCATCATCATTCATATACACGACATTTCATATCAACATATCTAAGGGTATTAAGTACAGCTCGACATCATAGCGCTGGAGTTTCTGGTCAGAATGTTGTATAAAAAGTACGAAAGCTTGACATTGACATGCAAGTTTTACGAGGGGCCAAGCGTGGAGATGGCGACGACGGCAACGTCATTCATTCATCACAAATATCATATGCATATCTGCTTGGGAGGTGGTCCCGCGTGGAATGGAGGTAGAATTGCCAGATTTCTCGGATGTAGGTCTAGTTGAGACAGGTGACGGTGTGTATAGACATATGGGAGACCTGCCATTAGATCGACACAACCGGACAATGAGTATTCATAACATGACAAAAGGGGTCATTCCACTGATTATAATTCACTTCTTCAGGACATCTCAATTCACTCCTTGCCTGATAACTACAAGAGACAGATGGAGAGAATTGAGGACGAGTAGGAGCTGTACCTATTCAGGCCCTCTGCCCTTCCCCATTAGCTAAGTTGTATAGGAGGGAGGAGAGGAGCATAGTTGTCACAATTGATCTCTAGTGTCTTGTGGTAGCCTAACAAGGGGAAGATTATATGGAAGACTGAACGAAGAAGAGAGGAGAGAAGAGGCAAGTGAACAGAAGAGACGATAGTGAAATGAAAAGAGCAGGCAAATCGTTCATCGTCCTATAAAACTGGGGAGATTCAATCGCCTCAACCCTATCTAGCAATCAACATACATAAAGTAGCATCGCATCATATCTGCGAATATATACCATCCAAACATGTATATATCCACCCATAGTCATCGATATATCCCACCTGTTCCAACCACAAGCACACTCATCATCGCTCATGATCATGACCACCACCACCTCTTAAGTTGCCCTCACCCTAATCCCAACATTATACGCCAACGGCTTCCTCAAAAACCCCTCTCTCGTCTCGAGTGGGCCCTCATGTTCATCCCTGAATTCAAAATTCCTAAACACAGTTCCCACAATACACTTCAATTCCATCTCGGCGACATTCCTGCCCACACAAGCCCTCGGTCCATAACTAAACGGAATAAACGCATCTTTCTGCCGACTGGTCAATCTCTTCTCACTCCACCGTTCCGGCACAAAGTCATCTGCATCGGAGCCCCAAATTTCCTTGCTGTGATGAATCGTATAACTCGGCACCGACAACGCCGTTCCGGGAGGGAAGCTATAGCCTAGAATCTCCACTGGCTTGGGATGTGGGTTTTCAGGCGTCGCACCGGGCGTTAGACGAGGGAGACCGAGTGAGGAAGTCGAATGGATGCGCATGGTTTCATTGATGACCCATTGAACATACGGCAAGTCGCGAACTTGTTCGTAAGATGGAACACCGGGTGGGAATGCGGCGTCGAGTTCCTTTTGGAGGTTTTCCAATACACCCGGTGTGCGGAGCACGTAGTACAACAAAGCGCATGCGGTATTGGATGTGGTGTCGGATCCGGCGATGAGTTGAGTGAGTGCTTCGGCGGTGAGTTCTTCTCGTCCGAGTTTCTGACCCTGAGCGTCTTTTCCTTCCATGAGACGAGCGAGGAGATCGACGCGGTCGGGATTAGGGTTTTCAAGTCGTTGTTTCACGCGTGCAATGGCAATACCAGCGAGGTTCTCAACGGCTTCGGCTCCCTGGCTGAAGAACGGGTCGGGGAGGTATTTCGCATACGGCTTCAATGCGGGGAGACAGCCTAATGTACCGGAAACTTCGCCACGGCGGTTAAGAACTTCAATGGCGGAAGCGGTCGTGGGAGGTGCGTCGGGTGATTTGCGGATTTCGGCGAAATCACGTTCGTGTTCAAGCATGCCAAAGGGAGTGCCGAAGGCGAGGTCGCCGATGATGTCGAAGGCGAGGTAGTTGAACCAGTGGAGAGAATCGATTGAGGCGTAGCCCGTGGACGGGTTTTTGCGGTTCTTGGACATGTCGGTCCATTTGCGGGCGAAGAGTTCGAGATTCGCGTGGATGTATTGTTCGAATTGGCCGATGGATTTGGCACTGAATGTGTGGGAGACGACTTTGCGTTTCCGTGTGTGTTCGGCGCGATCGCGCGTGTTGAAAAGACCACGGCGGATGGAGACGAAGGCGTCGTAGTATTCGCTGGAGATGAGATGGTTAGATTAGGTCCGGTGAGAAGGGAAGGAAAGGCTCACCTCTTCAAAAAGCCATTTCCATGCCCATAAATGATTTGAATGGCATCCATATCGGCGATTGAGACATGGTTAGGCTGTATCCTGACCACCTTGCCATATTTCTTATGAAGAGCATCAACCTCGAGATATCTGCGACCACGACGAGCTTGATACAGAAGCCATAAATTGGTCAATGCAGGAAGCAAAGGACCGGGGATTTTGCGAAGACTCCAGTTTCGTAGATATGGAAGTAAATAGTACAGAACAGGGAGGAGGAGGAGAGCATAAGGTGTGAGAAGGGTGGAGAGGAACATGATGACGATGCCGGTGGTTTACTCTCGGAAGAAACCCCCAAGGATCGATCAAAGAAATGAAAGAGCAAGGTGGAGTGATGGACAATATATTGATAGAAACAATTAGGAGATGAACAGGGAATATATACCATCCATGAGTCTGGGGAAACAAGGACATGAACACATCAAAGCACGTCAAGAGCCGAGATATGTTCGTGGCCACCCACTGGTAATTGAAAGAGAGGGGATTGGTGCCCACACGATCCCAAGCAGCGGCGACGAGCCTGGAGAACGGCGTAGCGTAACGGATTGCCCTTTGACGGCCGGAAGAGAAATTCGGGAATTGTGGTCAGGATGATGATGAGGGTCTGGGTTGAGGGTGAGAGAATTTGATTGGTTCATGTTCGCCATCTCCAGATTTTGCTCAACCCCGCCCTCGGGTTGCTCTCCTCATCCCGATGTAATGGCATATCTGGGGAGCAGGGTCATTGATGATGGTTATGGGTTTGGGGACTAGTGATGGTGCTGTTTTTTGGGATTTGATCATGATTTGGGTTAGAGTTAGACGACTCGTTCATGATGTTGTGGTCGAGATTATGTCACTTTATGGTAATATTCCATTAGAGCCTCATGTTGAGCAAGTCACGTGCCTTGGCTCTCTACGCATCCATCCCGAAAAGCCAAGTTAACCAATCAGTAAAGGCCGGGATCAATCCGGTCATGTCTTCGCTTGCTGTGGAATAACCCCATGCTTATGCCCATGTTACATGGACCTCGGCGGAATTTCTTCCGAGTTCAAGACTCTTTCAGATGCTCTCTAGTCGTAGTACACGACTTGCCCCGGGTCCTTCCATGGCACTTGTCTTGACGTGCCTCTTCAATAGCCCTAATGATAAGGGTGGTTTGGTTGGTCTATTTCGTCTTGACTGGATGTTGGAGCCATGTAGCTCTGAAGCCGGCCGATACTGATAATTACCATGGTTAAAGTTGTAGTCGTGGAAAGCAGTCTATGCTATGCTTTCAATGCACTGTCTGTCCAGCACTAAAACCCTGTGTTCGTTAGTTTTCAGACCGGAAACTCGTCCACCAACATTCTCACTCACGGGAAAAGCTTCAGTGATGCCTGTCACACAACGTTCGACGTCTTCCACCAGTCCTTGGACACCATGGTCCCATTGTCGGAGGTCACGACTAGGTCCTCCGAGCGCGACACCAGGAACACTCTCAAAGGTGATGATTCCAGCCATTTGGTCGATTTCTCCTCGTAGCCGGTCCTGTTCCACCATCCGAGCCGCATATTGCTCGGCCTTTTCTGCTGCAGTCTCGTCTGTGCTATCCTTCAAGCCCAAAATGTGCGCCAGCGCCGTCGTCGTGATGTTTTCGTACAGGCGACTGGTCGCCAGTAGATTGTGCTCAATCACTGCTTTGCTCAACACTGTACTGCCGTCGGCGTGCGGGGCCAGCTGATCGGGGTCGAGAGTTGACGCAAAAGCTTCCACTTCAGTGCGCGAGAGCAAACGATCTAAGAACATATTTTCCAGGATTCCGTATTCTTCAGTCTCGGCTGATCGTTCGTCCTTGTAGAGCTTGGCCAATGCCCGGCTTCGCTGAGGTCCTGCTGGGGCTAGCACGGCGGTTTTGATGGCAGCCGACAGCGCCTGCTTCCTATCCTCTTCAGCCGCTAGGGTGTTGAACGAGACATTGAGATATTCCGCCGATGCGTTGAGGAAATCTCGGCGGGAATCTAAAATTCGTGCCTGCGACAGTTGATAGAGCAAGCGAAGGTCGGGTGAGTCCTTGAGCACCTGAGCCGCGGACGCTGAGTTCTTGATCTTGTTCAGCGCCATCTCTGCTGCCACCGTGTCATTGTCCTCGAGGAAATTTCTCACAATGCGAATTCCAATCTCCACTTTGTGTCGGTCGGAGATCTGACGTTGGGTTGAATCTAGTTGGATTCCCTGCAGCGCTTTGGCTGCGGATGTGTATTCTCCCTCCGCCTCGTAACCATTGGCTAGGATCCTTCTGACCAAGGCATCTTGTTCTTCGTACGACACGATCTGAGGTTGAAGTGCTTCTAGCATATGGGAACCGACCTGCACCTGGACATCGGCTTCATGTTTCTCCAGTGACTGGATCAGAGTGTTTAGGATTGGCCGGATGGAGATGATTCCGACCGAGGAGTCAAGGACGGCGTCGACATATTTGATGATGTTGAAAGCGTGTTCGGGGTCTGAGGTGGAAGGGGGGACGGTCAAAAGCGCGAGGATTTCGTTGTAAGTCTTGACCTTGACTGGTGCCGGCTTGTCTGCGACGTCTTCTAACGCCGATATCAATCCTGACGAAGCCATGTCAAGGATGGGAGATGAGAGGTTGTCTTGAACGGTTTATTGCTGAACATCTACCAACATACGACAGAGACATTGGGTTAGCGACTTAGAGAAGGCAGAATGAGAAAGGGATGTCACCTCACTTGGTTTGCAATAAATTCACAGAACAATTGCCTGGGTCTATACACTAGAACGCAGACAGACGCAGCATATACGTAGGTACTCCTCCAATGACAGTGGGGGAATGACACGTGACTCATATCATTACGGGTCACGTGGATGAGAAAAGGAACGTGGGGGAAGTAGTTTTAAGATCCACCGTAGTTTAGTCGCTCGGGTGAAGTGTAAAACCGCGATATGCAACAGATATGCATGTCTTCCTCTCATTTTGTTCCCTCTCCATTTATTGTGGTCATCGACAAGGGATTCACCTGAACTGCTGGGTGCCAGTGTTTCTTGGAGCTGTGACCATATCGTGTTGTACAAGTGTTACACAAGAGAGACTTTTGTAATCCACAGTGGTTGCATGAGATTGCGCCGTGAATGACAAGTCAACAACTCAGGCCAAGAATGAGCCAATTCAATTCTTTCCTGACATCTTGTCTGTGCAGATGCCTTCTAACAGATATCAATCGTCCATCTCATATGCTAGTCCATTGGTACGAAAGGCTGAGGATTCTCCAAAGGCTACGTGAACGTCTCCTCATCCACGTTGTATAGATCCGACGCACACAGAAAAAGGATGTAGAAGCTAAATAGACAGGGGATCCGCATCTCAAGTCGCACAATCCTTATAACTATTCTGCTTAAACTGTCTTGCCCCGCACACATATGCATATACGCATTAACACGCTGTCCTATCGTCGATAATTCTGTAGTTGTGAGTCGCCTTGCCTGTTTCAGACTGTACGTACACTCCTCAGTAGCCCAAACACCTCACTTCCCATCAGTCTGTCCACTCAACAATCTTCTTCTTCATCCACATCTCTTGCTCCCTCCAGGGTCCCCACAACTCATCCTCATTCTCAAGCCAGTGGCTCCTTGGTCTATACCGACCGATTCTTGCATTGTCCAAACCCTTTACCGTGGCCGTAAGGCCTTGCCAACATGCCTTATCCAAACACAAAGACCATTTACGTGGGCTCCTTCTACGAGTTCACCGATCTTGGGGTTTGTATCTATCTCATCCTAGTTGCTGGCCTCCACTGACAAGTCTCGGCAGATTGATGAGTTTACTTGCAATTTTCGGTATCCTCATGCCCTCCTTCGTATTCAGCATCAAGACTGACCGTACTCTCCTACAGCGATTCTCACGACGACCCTGATCGGGCACCCTTTCTGTCCTACGACAGAGACCTGCGAGTATGGATTTACTCCCACCCAGCCCAGTTCTTATGCTAATCTGGCATATAGTGTTTCGTCGCCGAAGTCGACAAGGACGATGATGAGACTCTCGCAAACCTCTGCACTCGTCTTGAGGGTGCCATCGAGGCTAGCTCCAAGATGTCCTTGTACGATGAAATCCGTTGTAAGCCCATCGATGGTATTTGGGTCGACGTTGGGATGAACAACTCAGAACCCGACGGTGGCGATCTCATTGATCACCTTGATGAGGCTGAAGACGACGAGATCGGCAATAGCCACAATGTCCCTGACAGCATTGCTCATCTCACATCATACTGGAAACCTCGCGGCGGAGACATCACTATCCTGCCCCAAATTTTGGCATCTCAACTCACTGAGCACACAAATTGTCAGCTGTTCAGTGAGGTGGAAACAAAGAGATGTCGAATCCTTGGTGCCAACCATGCACTGGCTAAGGACATGCTCCAAAACATCGAGCCCCTCCTTGAGGTTTTCAAAGCACAACAAAATACCACCTCCATTCCTGCTAATGGCAACATCCTGATACTGCCACCTACTGGTAGCACCACTATCCTCCAATACCCTCGGATCACAGCTCCCCATCCAGCCTTCAAACGTGTCATCACCCATGTCCATGATCACGATGCCCTTCCCACCAAAGCCCTTGGAGAGGTGCGTCAGTATGACCATCAAGGCAATTACGTTACGCCTGACAATCTCCTAACCATCGGAATCTCTCCCACCAACACAATTCGCAGCTCTCGTGTTTGGGATGATTACATCTATCAGACCTTTGGGGATCGCAACAACTTGCACCCTCGCTTGACCCAGCCTCCACCGAGCTCTATTTCTAGCACAGGCATTCTCCACAATCAAACTCAGGTCAGAATCGCTGCCTGGACCGATGAGGTGGTCATGGGAGCGGATCCTGACGTCCCCCCGCCCACCCCGAAAGAGCCTGTTGTCCTGCCTCGAAGAAGAGTCATTGCTGAAGCAGACAGCGAGAGTGATACCGAGTCTGAACCACAGGCTGAGACCAAAAACCAGAGCACCATCCCACAATCACAAGGCCAAAGCCCAAGTGAATGCTTGCTTACATCTCCCTCCTCTCCGCTTCCCTCAGCTGATTTTTCACCTGCGATTCCAGGAGCAGGCATCATCATCACCCCGTCGATCTTGCCCGCCTCGACCACTTATCAGTCAGTAGATGTTGAACCAGATGTTGGCTTCGAAATTCCCGAGGACTTTGGCTTGCTGTCAAGCCCTTTCAATCCAACTCCAGACCCAATCGAGCATGGAACAACATCCAAGCTAGGAAATTATTCAGCCGATCAAGGTGTCCAGACACTAATTCAACTTGACGCGGAATCACCAGAACCACCATCCTATCCCCGAGGAAGGGGCTATAATGCAAAACAAGGCCGCTCTACTACTCAGAGAGGTGCTTCCACTGCACAACGAGGCGGTCACAGAGGCGGCTCTACTGCATCACGAGGTGCTCACGGAGGTGGCTTCGGTTTCCAGAGAGGCGGCTCTGCTTCCCAGAGAGGTAGTCAGAAGGGAGGTTCTCCTGGCAAGAGAGGCGACCCTGCTACTCAGAGAGGTGGTTTTACTACACAACGAGGTGCTCAGAAGGGTGGCTCTCCTGGCAAGAAAGGCGGTTCCACGGCTCCCCAAGGTCAGAGAGGTGGCTCTGTTTCTCATAGAGGCCGAAGCGCTCCTAGAGGTCCGGTGTCTTATGCTACAGCTTTGTCTCACGGACATAAACAGCTGTCGACTAGTGACATTCTACCCACTGGCTCTGTGAACCCTGGTCCGAGAGATAGTCAAGCGAGAGAAAGTCCTTTGAGCCATACAGCCACATCAACAACAGAGGTCTCCCTCTTCGATCTCTCTCAGTCACCAGAGGACCAAGTTCCAGGACAAGATACCAACTATCGCCCAACTCTCTTGCCCGCAGTTCCTCCAGGCTTCGAGAACTCTAATCATTCTCGAACCTTTGGAGTTGTAACGCAGAGAGACGGTACCCAAGATTTATCCACGAGACTCGGAAGTACCTCTATCCATTCTGCCAGTGGGTCAAGTGCCACAAATTCCGCAACGTCGAATGGTGTGCGATCTCTACGCTTCAGCGAACAAGGCGCGAACTATTCTCAACCCAACCTTCCACAGAAAAACATCCACATGCTCAGAGAGCAGAGGGTGAGAGAGTTACAACAAGATCAAAACAAGAAGGCCCCCGACACGCCTCCGCAGATGTTGCGTTCGACTATGAACCAACAAGCAGGGAAACCTAAAAAAGGACATCAGAGAGGTGACAGTAACCATTCACAGATGAAGCCGACAACTGAGAAGCCTACAGCCAAACCCGAGTCCGATCCGTCTCGAGCGGCCGGTAATAACGCAATGAGCGCTGCTAAGCTTGCTCAGATCAGGAAAAACCCTCTGCTAGCAGAGCTGCATGCCGATACCCTTGAGGCGAGGTTGAGGGAAGAGCAGTGCCGCAAGCTCATTCCTCAGCTCGAGAGATTGTTTGAGATTTCACGGGCTTTCAATGGAGAGCTCTCCTTTCAGGCTCAACTAGGCCAGGTACTCGTCACATATGGCTCCATGCTTTCGAGTGAGAAGCTCATCGATCCGGAAATGTGGTCTAAGATGTTTGCCCCTCAGCAATCGGGCAATAATATGGTACAATCCTCTTTTACACCAATTCTCACTACTAACGGGGCCGACGTCGATCGCGCGTTGGAGATGAAGATGCTGGATGGCAAATCCAAAATCAAAGCATTCGGTGCAAAACCCATCTCCTATTCAGTCAGCTATCGTTTCTCGTGCCAAAGTCGCAGCAATGATGACTTTTGGATTGTCGTCGATCAGAACGGAAATTACGAGCTTGTACGTGAAGCTGTTACAACGGGTATGGTCAACGTTCACTGCCCGAACCATATCTGGGATGCTTCATTCGTGCTCTCAGGCCATCTGAAGTGGTTGAATCCGCCACCGGCTCTCCAAAACAGTATCTCTGCATTTGTGGAATCTCTATACGTCCTTCCAGGTCGGGAAAAGTTCATGATGGTTTTCCGTCAGCCTAGCGATCACGAAATGGAGATCCGAAACATGGTGGTCAAGAGAACTAGCAAGCATGGCTGCAACATGCCCAAGTGCAACATGCTGCAGCTGCAGGTCACAGAAACCAAGACCCTCTTATTCAAAAAGCATCCTGAGGATCTAAACCTCTGGCAGGCCTATGAAAGTACGACCGATGATCACCAGAGACTGATGGACACTGGACGTGTTCATTATGAAATTTCTGTGATCCATTCTGACATCAGTAAAGCCTTGGCCCAGAACGTCGACTTGCAGTTTGGACGTCTCACCGACGAACAGACTACAGGCAAATCGCTCGTCAAATCGCACCGAGACTCGATCTGTTCCATGCTTGACATTGTCGTTCGCATGGTGTCTAAGCTCGATTTCATGGGTCTGTCCAACATTGGCACTCAGCAACGTAACACCGCGGCTGAGGCCGCTCACAGACTCAAATTAACACAAGCCGCTGCGTCACGAGGAGGTCCCCCCGCCCCAAGGTCAATGCCTGTGCAGACCAAAGACTCATCGAGCTTGGCGCACGATGACCATGGTCCAGCGGCAATCGAGGTGGTTCCTGGCATCAGGACAAACACTCGGGCTGAGATTTTCTCGAATCCTGATGGATCCAAGTACAGATTAGGTCTGGGAGGTGCCAAAATCCCCGTCTTTACCAACCAGGATATGTCTGCTTTCTCTAATACCGAAGATTCCATGGCACCAGATGACAGTGTGAGCCAGGTGGGCGGAGCGTATCGAAAGCCTCAAAACCCAGGTATACATGCAACCCCGTCCGTTGTTACAGACATTGGTCCATCTCGCCAGCTCTCCAGTGTCAACAATCAGACGAGCGACAAAGACGAGCCCACTTTCTGGTAATGGGTTTAATTTGGAGATATGACAGGGCTCTTGAATTCATCAACAGCCAGATTTCTATCATGTGGTGAACATTGCAAGGACAACGAACGGGTCGAGAGAGAGTGAACGGTTCGGTGTGCATACCGAGAGACCGATATTCTCAGCAACGCCCCTGCACCTTCGTCAACGGTTGATTAACCCGACAGAGACGTGGAACATATGGAGTTTTACGTCCTATTTTCTTCTTCTTTTTCTTTATTGTACAAAAGTTCAGCGTTCAATTCACCATTCAGACACGACGCGCCATTATCATGAAAGGCATACTGAAACGAAGCAAAGCAACGTCAGAGCAAAAGTCAGTTGACCCAAAAACGAGCAGAACATGCAGGAAATGCAGCAACGTCGACACGATGTACGAGCTACGAATCAACAAAAAAGGCCAATATTTGTTTGTCAAGGACATGGGAGAAATGGCACGGCTAGGCATGATTGATTTTCCAATGTACAACTAGAAGCTTTTCTTTTCTTTTCTTTCGAGGGGGTTTTCCCTTCTTTGCCTCCAGATTGAGCTGCACACAGATCGATATGGCGAGATTCACCATATCGCATGGCCCCACCAACAAAGTTCCAAAAAGGGGTTCTCTAGAGTTCAATCAGATAGAGTAAAATGTATGAGTAGACCAAAAATCCTCACCCTCACCCTCTAACATGGAGATCATGACTGGCTGAAAATGACGTTTTGTATGAGGTAGGTACCTATATTCATGTCTGAGATTATGGATGCATGGGCTTTTGATAAAAACACTCATTCATACAATGCCGGGATCGAAGCTTCCACGCCCCCTTTTTTTTCCCGGCGACGGTGAAACCAACTCCAGCCCCAATCCCAACTAGATGACAAGTAGGTAGCTTTTGCTTTTGCTTTTGCTTTTGCTTTTTTTATTCTACCGTGGTGCAAACCCTACCAAGGAACCAAGCAACCGGCCAACCGGCCAACCGACCATGTCATGTCTATAACATAACATCATCGGGGGATGGGAAAATGCAAATGTTCTGTTACATGTTTTTTGACCACACTGAAACAACGTGTGGTGGCGGATCTATATGAGTTTCATGAGGTTCAAAGTGTGTGATAGCCATGGAGGATTGGTGTCGTCCAGATCATGTCATTTCATCACTCAATCCTCTCGAAGAACTCTGACGCCCTTCTTACCTGCGCCATGAGTGGTCTTCCTCTTCTTCTTGTGGCCCTTGTCAAAGGCCACGGCACTTTGATGATCTCGGCCCACGTTGTCGAGATCCTTGACCTTGTAGATGCGGATGATCCAGTTCTCGCTGGTGAATGCCTCTTCGAGAACGTTAAGCTCAGGACCTTGTGCGGGAAGAGCAGAGCCGCGGACTCGATCTTGTGCTTGCCCTGAGGGGAAGAGTTTGTCGAAGTTGTAGTAGGACATTTTGTACCTAGAAAATAAGCTGGTTAGTAATCCTTGGTGCAAGGGGGAGGGATCAGGGAAAATGAATCGGGATGGAAAGGCTTACATGAGTGAGTTTCTCATTGTTGGTGTTGCTTGGTCGTCAACACGATACTCGCCTCGTGCTGTGAAAAAATCACGCTCGCGGACTTCTTCGGGCCAGATGCCCTCGGCAATTCGCACCATCCACAGAAACTTGTTGATATCGTCACCACTGTAGCCCAAAAGTCCTCCAAAGACGACGAGGACATAGTCGACGTCGTGTGCTCGGAGAATCGGGTAGCTGACTTCTTCTCGGGAACTCATGGCTTTGCCGACAGTGGCAATGTGGGTGTTGTTCCAAGTGTTGTTGTCCACAAGGGTAGGTCTATCAGCCATGCCTCCAATCTGATATCCGTAGTCCCACCATGACATGATTTTGGCGTCTTGGGGAGTATTCTGTCGTAGCCAGTAGTAAGCCTCTCGGTAGTCATCAATGATGTGTTGAGAACCGTCTGGAAGGCGAGACGCGAGAACGACGGATGGTGAGGAGTATGCGTTGGACGTCACCCAAGTGCAGTGGGCAACGAAGAGGAGCAGAAAGCCAGTGGCCAGGGAGCTGACCAGGGACTTTGAAACTACCGAGTAAATGCCGACCAAGGGGTTTCGCATGGATCGAAGAGTGAGATTGGCGGTGGTTTTGCTTGCCTTGACGGGCCCATTGCTTCCATCGGTAGCGGCATCACCCCGAGGAGTGCCCAAGAAGAGATATGTGTCCAGGATGTGAGAAAGTGCAAGAGCTGCTGCACAACAGACAACAGGAGTCAGGGTGAGCATCAAACGGACCATGACACCAGCAAAGTAACTGGCCAAGACGGCGTAAATAACAACAAAAACATGCTCATCCTTGAGATTTCGGAAGCACATGTAGACACCCGCAGGGAACAGCCAGATGAGCATGTTGAGGTCGAAGAAGAAGGCAGGCCAGGCGGTTGGCTGATGTTCCGAGACCGAGGCGATGATGGGAATGTGTATTTTGGCGTATCCTGTGTCCCAAAGAGAGTAAAATCGGCCGCTCCAGGGTGCAATGATGCCAGAGACGGTGAAGAAGACCAAGGCGGCCAACAAGATGGCGAAGATGCTTCCACCTAGAGCGACTAGGAGAGTCTGGAACTGCTTTCCAGGGAGCTGTTCTTTCAAATAATTGAAAAAGCCGACAAGTTGGAGAAGTCCAAAGATGCCGAGGGCAGCCATATGATCACTGCTTCGAATGGGCAGGAAGCCAACAAAGGGGACCTGCATACTGGCGAGCGTTCCAAGGGCGTACCAAGTTGTATAACTGATGTATAACCTTGAGCTGTATCGACCCATCAAGATCAAGGTGAAGGCATGCAAGGGGATTAAATTGGTGATGAAGACGTAACCTCCCCAGGCCGATACCATGTAGCCGTAGAAAAGAGCGGCCAAAGCACCCCACATGATGGAGCCATTCTTGACTGCTTTAATCCAGAGATAGAAGGTGAAGACGAGCAGGAAAATGGCAATAGCTTCGTTGTCGTAGCTGCCAGCCACGGAACGTGAAATGTAACCTGGAGCGATGCCCATGAACGCTGCCGCCAACAGACCAGCCGATGGCGAAGATGACATCTCCGAGGTGAGAAGGTACATGGCAAAAGCTGTCAGGCCGGAACAGGCGGGGGCCAATAGAACGCAAATGTTTCGAATGTC
The DNA here is from genome assembly GCF_000836275.1 of Exophiala mesophila. NCBI lineage: Eukaryota > Fungi > Ascomycota > Eurotiomycetes > Chaetothyriales > Herpotrichiellaceae > Exophiala > Exophiala mesophila. The sequence continues at coordinate 1,158,333 of NW_015622508.1, forward strand.
AACGGGTAAGGAGAGAAGGTTGAGGAGATGATAGATGACGCCTGATGTGACCATGAGGCCGGGGTATAGGGTACCACCAGTGACTCGACCGAGGGGATGCCATGTTCCTAGAATATCTGGTCAGTCGAGGTATAGGTTTGGAGGTAGAGGGAAGACGGACGGTCATCGAACCAATCCCAAAAGCTATAGAAGCCATGCTTGACTAGGTATTTTGTTGCTCTGAAATTGAACCATGGATCAACTATAAGAAAGGTTAGAACGAGGAGGGGAATGCGGTCGATAGGTGTGGCTGCGAGGGCTTGGACGGGTCGTCGACGTACACTCGTGAATGATACTCTCGAAACCTGGCAGAAGAAGTCAGCATATGTTGACATGAAGGGTGTCTGTCGACTTAGGGTTTGATCGTACGGATCACACTGAACAGTCGGGAAGAGACTGCGGCTGCAGCAATGGTGACGAGGATGATGATGCGGAGCAGAGCTCTCGTCTTCTTGCTGGTAGTGCTCCGCAAGAAGGGCTCTAGCGGAGTCGACGTAGTTGCGGCCATAACGGCCAAGAAGGGGAGGAGGAGGACAAGGTGATGGCTAGGCAAATCAATGCAGCATCAAAGGGTTGAAGGAAGTTGTCAAGGCGCAGGGCAGGGTATACGAAGTCGAAGTCGAGGCATGATGGACAGGGTGTTCTCCAAATCCATGCCAAGCCAAGGCTACACCTCAGCCTTGTGACTTTTTTATGCATACGAATAGACATGTGAGAGGCACGGAGGGCTAAGCACGCATGGCGCTGTCAGCCTGCATCGATGGTGGATAGAATGATAAGTCATGTGTCGACAATCTAGCATCCTGTGCAGCGACTTGTCTAGGTATGTACATATGATTGACAGCTTTTCTCACATCTCAGCCTCTTTATCCCATCTATCTAACCAAGAAACGACATCTGTTTTGTCACCTTCGACCTGCGACCTCTCAGGCTCATCATCCCAGTCGAGTAGCTTTTCTTCGCCGGTCTTTTCCTTGTTCTTGCGGTTCACGACTTTGCCTGCAGTGGCCGTATAACTTCCCGAGGCGAGCGTCTCTTCTTTGGTCTCTGGTATGGTCTCCAACTCGTGGGTTTCTAAACCGCGAATGGCGTTGGGTCCGACCTTTGCTTTTGACTTGATGTAATCTTTGCGGACCTGCTCGCCTTCTTCGATATTTCCAGAGGCGAAAAAGCGTTTGGCAAGCTCTTGAATGTATGGTCGTGCAGTAAAATACAGGAGAACGAAGATAAACAACCAGACATAGTCCTGCTTGTCCAGGGTGCCTTTTTGCATGTACCGCTGGATGGGGTTCAGCCGGTTAAGGTCTTTGGGTGGTGCGGTATATTCTACCATGGTGTCGGTAGGGGTGGGATGGCTGCCTCGATGTTGCTGTAGAAGAGAATGGGTAACGCCCCGGGGCGAGCGGAAGATGTAGTCGCGTAGTGCTGTCGCCGGGTGGTCGAATGGCTCTTTCAGAATTACAAGCGCGGGAAGAGGAGACTAGATCGGCGTTGCAAGGGATTTATCCTGCAGAGTATCCCAGAGATAGTGTGGGTGGGTGTCGACAGATAAAAAGGAAAATGCAGAGGATGTTGATGCAAAGGATGCTCAGGAACGATGGTAATCTGTGAGGATATACGGAGTAATCGCTGGACACCCTCCGTAATTAAGTTTAGCCGAGTGGATGCTTGTGCGGGAATTAAAATGGCAGGCGCGAGGGGGGGGGCGAGGGCCTACAGGGGCTACTACTACGGAAGGCCGAGCGGCGTGGGAAGGAGAGGACGAGAGGACCTTCCTGAGGGGCCGGCCTGCACAACTCGAGGGATGCTCTTGCCGCCACGTATTTGAATCAAAGTACTTTTTTTTCTTTTATTTCTACTCATCGCTCAGTGGTATCGTTGTAGACTCTGTCCATCGTTTTCCCCTTGTCGTGATAATCCTGTCGTTCCATGTCGTTTCAAGTTACTGGCCCTCAGGGGTTCCAGTTTTGTATGCTGTCTGTTTCCTTTTGATGATGCGTCCACCGCAATTTTCCTGATCTATCTTCCACCAATCTGACCCTTGGGGATTGGTCGCACCCAGCAAAAGATCAGATTGAATCCAATAACCATGATGCCCAATATCCAGAAGCTCTCCTGGTAGTCGGTGCCATGGAAACGGAAAAGGATGGCAAAAATCACACCACCTAGGTTGCCCGCCGCACCTGTATAACCACTGATGATTCCGTTGGCATGTGGAAACACATGAGGCACCAAAGAGAACGACGCGCCATTGCCAGCTTCCAAGAAGAATGCCATTCCGGCGATCAGCCCAAACATGGTCGCCTCATCATGGGGGTCAGCCAACCCAATCGCAATGTTAAATGCTCCAGAAACGATTCCGACAAAAACAATCCACCACTTTTTGACCCACAGAGAGTGAGTATAGTGATACAGAATATCAGAGATGATTCCTCCAAGCGGTCGCGTGAAGACGTTCAACAGACCAAACATGGAAGCCCATTGACCCGCTTTTGTCTGTCCTAGGTAAGGAAAGTTGCGAAGATAGTAGGACGCCAGGTATGAGTTGATGGCCAATTCTCCACCGAAGGAGCAAATGTAGACGCAAGCATGAAAGGCCATCTGCAGTGAAAAGAAAACATTGAGAGCCTCTTTGAATGTAGGCGGCTTGATGACTTCGCCTCGAGCAATTTCCAACATTTCTTCTCGCGGAAGGCTGACTTCTTTTCCTGCCGAGGCTCGACGAATACTTCTCCGTTCGATGTCGGGGTGGCGTGATGCTTCCCTTTGTCCCATCTTCTCCTCTTCTACTGAAGTGGCGGTGCCGCTGAGTCGCTGCGTAGGTGTTGATGAACCGGTATCAGTGTCAAAGACCGGACCTTGAACGCCATGTTCGTTCAACAATTGCTTGGTGGCGTTGTGTCGGTCGCTCCACCGTCCAGTTGGAGTGTCAGGGCAAAGCAGATACATGCCCAAAGCTGTGGCGGTGATGATGATAAAGGGGACCACGAAAGAAACCCGCCACGCCTGGGAGGAGGTAAGACCCATGTCATTTTGGAGACCTGCGGGAGAAGGTTAGCTCGAGACTGGCCAAGGATTGTTAATACTTGAACATACTGTCATAGATCATAGGCATCACAAAGTATGTAAATCTGTCACAGTTAGCACGTCAACACGAGAGTGCAGAGGACACTATATCTCACCCGCCACCTGCATTGCCCCAGCCTCCAATGAGCGCATTGGACGATCCAACAACGTTCTTGTCAAAGAAAGCAGTCGACCAGACCTGGCAGGGTACGAAAGTCCCGCCCAGGATACCGACAAAAAATCGAATGGCAATGAGGCCAGAAACAGTTCTGACAAGACCGGACAGAGCAGTTGGAATAGCGCCCATGACTAGGATACCGACATATGTCATGCGGGGACCCCATCGATCGCAAGCAGGGCCAGCAAGAAACCGGACTAGTAGTGTGCCAGTGAGGGCTGCAATATTGGAATTGCCCACATCCGCACTGGTCATTTCCAACTCTGTCCGGATGGTCCTTGTGAGGAGTGGAGGAAAGGCATCTGTCATAATTTATCAGACACCATCATCCTATATCAGATAAGAAGATAACTTACACCAGGACCAGAAGGCAATAAAGAAACCAAACCAAGAGAAGAAGAAGACGCGCCCGTAGATATTGATCACATTGAAGACAGGAATGGAGCGAGCTTTGTAGTTGACAGGGTTGATATCTGGGGCAGCCCACAGCAATGAGAGCTTGTCCATCATGTTATGAATAGAAGGACTCTCGAATGCAATGCGATGGAGGAGGTGGTGGTGGTGGTAGTTGGTGAAGGCTTCTTCAGCCCTGAAAAAGCCTGATTTTGAGGCTGAAAAAAGAGTTGTGTTTAAGATGACCGGCTCGTGCTTTGAGGATGATCACACTTTCCATCATGAATCAATCGAGCCATCAGTGCCTTTTTATCATTTCTCTCTTCCTCATTGCCAAGTCATGTATTCCTTCCAAAGACCATTTCAAGGGGGGCGGAGAACATAGTGGTATGGGTTTTCTGTAAGTGAATGATTGACGCGGAGATGGACATGTCGTCCACCCACGTCTCGAAATGGCCAAGCCTGAGATCTGGGAGAGCTTATCACTTGGCGTTGAACCCTCGGACTTGCATTGTATTCTCATCTCCCCCAAAGCTGGCTTGTCATCGACTTTGTCGGCCAGAACCACTTCTCTTGTGAACAAGATCTCACGTCACCGAGGAGGTAGTTAGTCGTATGCCGCGCTTTTCTGGCCATGGACCCCAAGGTATATCGACACCCATCGTCCAGTCACAATCGTCTAAATAGCCAGTTCGTCATTGTCTGGACACTATCTCGTTGATCGACCTTGCAGGCGGAAAGTCTGTTTCGACTCCACAGATAGGACCTGATCTTAGACTTGCACGATTCTTTATTGGGTCGAGAGAACATGGACTTGAGAGGAATGCTCCCCGCGGAGAAAATAGTGAGATCCTGCGGGGCTGGCCCTGGTGGATCGGTCTGATAACAGTTTCGTTATAGATAAAGAAAAGGCAGGGATGTATAGTACAATGCCACGGTGCGCCTGTGGGCGAACGTCCAAAATGTGTGCACTGTAAGTGCCATGGGATGGCGAATCTCCCTGCTGCTAGCAGTCTTGATGTCTGATAATGCATACAATGCGCTACCAGAGCGCCCTAAGGTGAAGTTGTGCTCCTTCTGGATTGACCACATCTCCACGGGTCAATCAAACGTCTGAAGTGGCGGACAAGCACGGAGGTAAGTTCTCATGTTCAAGGTGCTTCACGCGATGTCCATAATGCAGAGATGGATTTATCAACTCTTTGAAACGTTTGGGCTCCGAGGCGTTGCCAGAATGTACCCAAGCGACCCCTTTCCAGGAATGAGATGGCTATATGGAATCGGTATCCAGGTAAAGGAGGATACGATACACTTACCAGAGCCAGCCATATTCAGGAAGGCATGGACCCAAGACCGTCTCAAGATAGGGATTCAGGTTAGTCATCATGGAATCGAAATGGGCAGCATGCAGCGAAATATTCGCAGAGGCTCGGGTGACAGCTTGCTTCTCCCAGTCTACCCATGCAACATGCAAGTCCCTTTGCCGACCCTTTGAACAATCAGTCTTCGAAGACAAACACAGTCAGAAGAACAATTGTGTGATCCGGACCAAATTCCCATCGACTCTCCCGAGATCCCGAGATCCCAAAGTCCCCACAGATCAGTTCCATTGTTCTTTTGTAAATCAATTGTCTAGACGGATCTCAACGGGACATGGTTCCGGGACCACCACCACTCCTGTCACTTTACTCTCGGGGAATACAACGCTTTGGAATGAAACCAGACCACCAGACCCTCCATACCTCCATACATCATATCATGTCTTGGATCTCGTCCTCCATCTTCTGGCGGTGGCGTGGCGGATCGATCGTCCCCCAGATCAGACATGTCAAAAGCACACCCTCTCTATCCATGATTTCTCATTCCGTTGTGTCTTCTAGAAAAGAAAGACATGGAACTCTTATCACCTTCGGACCCTCTTGAAACTTTACACAAGTAGCTATTCATCGTCCTCGACGCAAACAAGCAAACTAAAATAGCTGATATCAAACATTCTTTAAAATATCGGTTTCCAATAAAACTCACATCATAGCGACGATTACTACCTAGACACGCTACGCAATTACTGTAAGTCGAAGACGCGACGCGCTTGAAATACTTCACGCGCCCATTGGGAAACACTGGCCTGGCTGGAGCATTGCATTGCATTGCACGACCGACGGGATGCACCTGCCCGAACCATGCAGCAGAGAGAGACCCTACAGACCTTACCTGAGCCCCCAAAGGCTACCTTAGGTACCTACTCACGGTACTCCGAGTGAGTGTCTCAGTACTGTACCAGCACCACGGTGAGTTTAGGAAGGACGAAACCCACCCAACCACCGACCGACTGACCGACGGCGCGCAAGGGGCTTGGAGACGTCGCCTTTGAAGACAAGACATTGGCGTTCACGCTTTATCAACGTCCGTTTCTCCCCAAAACAAACGCATTTATCGTGTCTTGTCTTTTCTTGTCTTGACTTTTTTTCATCTTCCTGGCTCTCAGATACGGTGGACATGGCACTCGGCGGAAAAATCCCAAGCCCGTTACTTTGGCTCATGCTGATCTTTTACACCGATGTGTCGTTGACATTCAAAATCACGGGTGCAACAGGTGGAATTGATCCAGAGACTGGAGCTCGACCATTTCGATACGAGATCTCGGATTTTCAATCTCATGGTGCAGCTTTCGATCTCTACATTCTCTCGTTGAGTTCTTTTCAGAGTGCAAGTCAATCTGATCCGTTGTCGTATTTTCAGATTGCAGGTATGTTCATGTCATGTTAAGTTATGCGCTGCAGATCACTATGTATACATTTTGTACGATCGGTTCTGACATGGTATCTAGGTATTCATGGATATCCTCGTGGACCCTGGGACGGAGTTGAAGGGACAGGTGTATATCCTGGGTATTGTATGCATGCATCAACGCCCTTCCCCACCTGGCATCGACCGTATCTGGCTTTATTCGAGGTAAGAAAGAAGAGCATGATTGATCTATCTCCTGGATTTCTGTCTCACACTTTCGTCAAGCAAATGATCTGGAACTACGCACAACAGATTGCCGAAATGTATTCCGACAGTCAGCGAGCAGAGTATCGGTCGGCGGCGGCAAGTCTGCGGATTCCATACTGGGACTGGGCGAGTAGTCCTGCCTTGCCTGCTGTGGCGATAGAGCCATCGATTCTGGTCAATACGCCTGAAGGCCGACGCACTATTCGAAATCCTCTTTACAGTTATCGATTTCAATCAGACGCTGCGGGCAATGGGTTTCCACAGGGACATCCGGTACGATACGACCACGCGGCGCAAATAGCGATCGAGGCTGACGAAAGCCCCTAGCTGGCAAACATGCAGGAGACTGTTCGTTGGTGGGATTCTCAAACACAATCGAGCAATCAAACAGCAGCGACTGCTGCAATGTATGCAAGTGCTGCATCGTATGGCATGCCTATGGATTGGTTCTGAACTGAATACACTGGATTGTGAGCTAACTGATTGGCAGCGTCCTGGCAATGACCTACCAGCTCTTGACTTTTACGGCCGACTACACAGATTTCTCCTGTACCTGGCCCGGAGGGGTCTGGACAGGAGCCAATAATCTTGAGACCATCCATAACAGCATCCACAACGCAGTTGGAGGCTATGGTCATATGCAGTTCCCCGAATTGGCCGGGTTTGATCCCATCTTCTGGCTTCATCACGCCAATGCGGACCGTCTGTTTGCCATGTGGCAAGCGTTGTATCCAGATAGCTACATGGTATCGACTGTGAATGCGTACGGTTCGTATTACGAGCCCGCAGGGACAATCGACTCGGGAGCCACAGGTTCGCGTTGCACAATGGTGGCTGTTTGAAACATTGGTTGACATTTGGCCAGGGTTGGCGCCCTTTCACTCGGGCGACGATGGCACTCTTTTTACATCCGACCAGGTCCGTGGAATGAGCATCTTTGGATACAGCTATCCAGAAATTCCAGACTGGCAAATGAGTCGCGAACAACTGACTCAGCATGTCAAGGAGAGGGTCAACATGCTGTACAATCCTAGCACGAATACGACCCGCCCGCGCTCGCTGCCTAGTGCACAGAGGCGGACAACGAGCTTGGCCGAGTCTTTTAGCCATGTGAGTTTCGACCTGGCTCGAAAGCTCCGAGTGAATAATCTGGAGAGACAATGGTCGATTACGGTTGTGGTGGATCGATTCCCGACCGAGATGAGTTTTGTGATTGACTTCTTCATGGGCGATGCGCCTGAGGACGTGGCAGGCTGGGCATTGGCAGACAACTTGATCGCCACATACTCACAGTTTGGACCTGCCAACGCAACGAGTCTAGCTGCAGATGGGGAGTCTGGTGGTCAAGTCAGTGGCGAAATATCCATCACTCACACCTTGGCAGCAGGAGTGTCTCGGGGCATCATCCCTAGCCTTTCACCGCGACATGTGATCCCGCTACTTCGAAGGGCTCTGACATGGAAAGCTCGAACACCGTGTGGAATTGAAGTCAAGGTGGAAGAATTGTCTGGGTTGTCGATCTCGGTCTCGAGCAAATCGGTTGTGCCGACGAATGCAAGGAATCGATTCCCATTGTATGGGGCAGTGGAATGGCAAGGGTCAGCGACCGAGGGCAAACCTTGTGGAGCTAGACGACCCGATGTCCGAAAAGTGTCATGAGTAGTGCAAGGAGGTAGGTACAAAGAGTGAGGATACTCATTATTGCCACGATAATTGGAAAACGCAAGGGCGATTGTCAGATTTGGCACGAGGCAGAAGGAAGGTCTTGTGCTTGTTGATGTGTACCTGCGTCTTGAACCTATCTTGAAGCCTGAACCCGATGGTGGCATTTCCAGAGCATGCAGTCTTCGTATGCGTACGAGAAAAGGTTGGACAGACAGTGCAGGGATAGATAGCAGGACCACCAACAAGGAAGCGGTCTATCGAGAGCTGGCGAAATCAAGTGGCTGAGTAAAAGACAGTTGGAAATTGGTTCGACGGCCATGATGGGGAACGGCGCAGGGAAGCTTTGGATCGACATCGATAGTCATTGGCTTGCAGAGGAATTCTGCCAGATGGATCTAACCGTATTAGCAACCCGAAGCATCGTGTGCAAGCCTATCTGGTGCTTGTTTGTGAGTTCTAAAATCTTGTCATGTACTGGAGGGATTATTGACAACTTATCTGGCCAGACACCAGATACCCACAGGGAAACCTGGTCGATGTTGTGCTGTCGGTGGTATCCATCAGACTGTCGCGTCTCAAGATGAAGCCTGCAAAGCGATGGAAGGGAAGGTTCCAGACTGCAGGCTCCAGACCAAAGACTTCCTTCCTGTTTCGTTCCTTGCTTGCTTCCTTCCTTCGCTCGACTACATCTCACCAGTTGTTCTTGCCTGGACGTGCCCTGTCATGTGATTCGTACAAATGGCCTTGCTTTCTCTCATTCTTTCTCTTGACGCATAATATATACACTCGTTTGTGTTTTGGTGTTGACATTGCTGCTTGCCACGTTCCAAGGGTGTGGTCTGTGTACGGTATCCAGGACGATCGAACCTTTCCTCCCTTTTGATAGATTTGGTTTCAGAGCTGTTCTATCATCTCGACACTGGTCTAAAGATGCTGGCCAAAAACTTGTTCGTTGTGGGCGCAGCTCTCGTCGCCAGTGCTTTTGCTCAGGGTCGACTTGCATTTACATCCACTCCAGGAACTGCAGTTCAAGGCTCGACATACAATATTTCATGGAGTGGTGGTGATGGCTCAGCGGTGACATTAACCCTTCGAAAGGGTGATCCCAATGATTTGGAAACGATCGGCATTTTGGGCCAGAGCATCATGACGGATTCATATGTGTGGGAGGTTTCGGACTCGCTTGAGCCTGACGAGTATGCACCCACAGACCGTATGGCATCCGCAGACTGACCTTTGTCACAGTGACTATGCTCTTCAAATCACTCAACGTCAGGACGTCATCAACTATTCGGGACTGTTCTCCATTATCGCAGGTAACTCGACGGCGGCGTCGACGACTACACCTCCCTCCAACAGCTCTTCGAGCACCACCACATTCATCGGCTCATCGGCGGGCACGGGTACTGCGTTGCCACGAAACACGACTTTCAGGTATGACTTTCAGACCACTAGGCACAGTGATTAGTGGCTAACAAGCCTACTCTTCCAGCTCTCCAACTATTTCACCCACGACTAGCCTCGAGCCCGCAGTCACCCAACACGAGACCCAAACCGAAAGCGTAGCCACGACCACTACACCCGCTGCCACTACTGCAGCTGGGGCTTCAGCTACGACAAGTGCACCCGTGGGTGGCAGTGCCGCACAGCTAGCCAGCTCAATGGCATTGGTCATGGGTGTCTTTGCCGCCATCATGTTTAGCAATTAGAGATGAAAAGTTGGGCAACATCAGACAAGCGAAAAGAGGTCATGTCTGTCCGTACTGTCTTCTAGGTGGAGTGGAATGCAGTTCTTGGAGTTGAATACAAGGATATGGATATGATAACTCACAACCATGAGGTGTTGGGGTTGATTCTGCATACTGGAAACATATCAAGAGATGATTTGCATTACGGTACATTGAGCTAGGTTGGGTTACGGGCTGTATCTAGTAATAGGATAATGTCTGAATCTGGAGATGTTGATCTCAAGTCAAGTCGAATTGTATCGTGCGTGTCGTGAGTTGTCACATGAATGGCATGAGCTTAACAGATAGACTTTGGTCCCTGAAAGCAAGTAGAAAGAGTGCCAAATCATTGGAGCTTGGAGGCATCCAGGGACCGTTTAAGCGTTGGTCTTTCAGGTACCAAAAGCAAAAACGCCGCACAGGCCATAGTTAAAATCCCCTCTTTAAGGGCCCGAGGCTCTGAACGTGCAGCGGTAAATCGGGGATTTAGTTGAGTCTTGGGTGCACAATTCCACCATTTCCAGGCTGTCTTGGAGGCTCTGTAGCCCGCAAAAAGTACTCGTAGAGTAGCGTTGACACGTCGTTCGTTCAGTGGTCCCGCCCGTCACGTCCATCACGTTTCCCTACCGTGGATCCCCCCGGCCGTGATTACTCTCTTCTCCTTTGGTACGTCTCAAACAAATAATGCCATCATCTCCATCGCCAACTCCCAGTTACCAGCTTACTGCCACTTGGTTGGTGTCAAAGGGGAAGCCACAATCCATCATCTCGAATCTTTTCTATCCAGTCATCGTTGCTGTCTGAGTTGCACACTCTCAACTCCCTCTTTTACTTTCTTTGTCGACAACCTCACCGCTGCTTGCATCACTCTTCTCCCTTTTCCATGGTGAAACCTTCATCCACGCCTGCTGTCCCAAATCAACAACGACTTTTCGATATCCGACACTTTGCACGCGCCATCATTCCTCTATCTTCCTCTCTCCCTTCCACCGTGCACCTTGATCTGTGTGCTACATCATCCACCGTGCCCTGAACCCTCCGGGCCATGAAGTGGAAGTCCAGACTCTCCAAAACTGTTCCCACGCCGGTCTATTCCTCCAACCCTGAGGTTTCCGGCGCTGACTCTGGTATGGATGCCTACAATCCTACATCTATCTGCCCAGTTCAGGCCTTGTCACTTTTCTCTTTTGCACCTGCCCTGGCGTACCAATTGACACGTCTCTCCGAACAGGAATCGACATCTCCATCACTACTGATGACAAGCCCAATCCAAACATGTCCGAATCAAATGGAGTGCTTAAGGAGCACAGTCCTCTCGAGCCCTCCCGGCCCACCACAGGACGACTTGTGAGCGCCTCCATGATGCGATCCGGTACCACCCTTATCTCCTTCCGATGAAAACGGTTGCACTAACACCTCCCAAGTAATGTCATCTTCCGAGTCGTCTCCGTCCTCCGAATCAAACCAGTGGTCGTCCGCAATTGGCCATGCAAGCACCGGAAAGTCAGGGAGAGTCATTGAGCGGTTACAAGGTGACATTGACCGCTTACGACGGGAAAAACATCTCCTCAAAGTTCGACACGAGGAAGCTGAGAAAGCGAACGAGACTCTTCTGACCAGAAATCAGTACTTGGAGGATCGCAACAGTAATTATGAACAATCCAACGAGGCCAACCTGCGACAGTTGGGCAGGAAAGAAAGACAAGTCGAGGAGCTGAGAGAAGAATTACGCAAAGAAAGATTAAAGACCAGCAGGGCCGAGGCACAGGCTCAAGCCGCCGCCACAAATGAAGAGTCGTGGCGAGACCAGGCCAGTCAGGCCAAGAGCCTCGCTGCCCAGAAAGAGGTAGAATATGAGACTATCGTCGCCTGTCGAAAGACCGACTATGACAGACATCAGCTCGGTCTGGACAAAATTCGGAGCGGCTTCACTAGCCTCCTTCGAAGACAACAGGATGATGTGGAGAGGAAGAAAAAGCTGGAAATCCTTGCCGAACAACAACGGCAGACAATTTCCCAATTGGAAGAAATCAACAAGAAACTCACTGTCAACTTCAGAAGTTACCGAGCCGAAATCGACACAGCGATCGCTGACTTACGCCGAATGGCAAGCTCCAACGATGATGCCATGACTCAAAAGTTGCATGACATGACAGAGGTGACTGGTCAGATGAGATGGGTGATGAAAGTCGACGAGGTGGTCAATGGCAATGTCCCAAGTGGGCATCCTCCTATAGCAGCACACTCATCACGTCCTCCCTCGCAACATCAAGACCAATTTATCACCAACGGCGACATCGACACACGAAGAGAGAAAGAATCTGGACGACGCAGCCCTACGAAAGGTTTTCTGACCCGACACCTACGCAAGGAATCGAACAAATCCACAAAATAAAAACCAAAACCGGAGCATATACTCTGAGTATTCCAAACGACTTGTACGAAATGGCCACGAAAGAACCCTCTCAAATTACAATTACAATATATCAATACCCTGTAACTACCTATGTACCTAGGACCCCATCATTTGTGCTCCGGAGTTGCTGTACTAGACCAAGACCGACACTGGAATCTGAAGAATCTGGACCTGAAATGGGTCTTACTCAATGATGAACTGACATGAGGCGTTTTGATTCTGGTACCATGAAATCAAAGCCTGCTACCATACATGCACGGCACGGCACTACATGGAGGACGTGGGCAATGGGCATGACATGGTGGATTTGAAATACATAGCTTATGTAATTAGACCAAAGAAAGATACATAATGAAAAACAAATACATAAATGACGACCTGAATAGGAATAGGTTGGCAGTTGGTGATGGTTTATGTATATATTGAAGAAAGGAGTAGGTATTGATATGGCTGGTGACCTAAGAAGTTGACCTCGATCCTCAAGGTAGGTAGGTAGGTAGGTAGATTGTATGGACCGACCTACGAGATACCGTAACACACCTATTTGTAAGTCCCTAGGTAATTTGTCATTAACAGATAGATTTGTTGATATTAACCAGAGACATGACATGACATGATCATATGATATATATATATACACAGGACATATGATATTGCCGCTTCTGTCAAACCCTTTCGGAGTGTTCCTTTCTTTCTGATTGTGTAAGGTAAGCAAGGTACCTAACCTAGGTATGTAATATATGTGAATCAGGGTCCTCCAGCCAAACCGGCAAGAGAGAAAGACCTCCAAGCTCCATAGATGAGAAGAGGAAACAAAACGCCCATGAGCGCCTAACATTCAAAAGTGACATACATAACGCCTTTGGCTAGCCCCTCGGCCCCCATAATACACATGACCAAGGTCGTCTTGACCTTTGTGGTATCCCCAAACTCCTGAGAGAGAGAGAGCTCCATTTGGCTGATGAAGGAGGAGCCAAAGTAAAGCAAGGGCATGAGCAAAGACAAGGTTTATTACAGATTGGCTGATGGAGAAAATGATGCAAGATAGAGATAGAAATATCAAGTGTACAAAGACAGTAGGGAATTGACTTTGCATATGTGTTTTCTCATTCGGCATTTACATCATCATCATCATCCTCGTCGCTCTCTTGCTGCTGAAGCTAGGTCTGGGTGAGCTCTCGCCTTGAGCCCAAGGCTTATGGAGGAATGGCTGGCCATCGACATTGTCCCAGTGAGCACCTTCCATGGTTGCTGTGCTGTCTCGATTTCCGCCGGCAGTACGTGCCTTGGGCATGGGCATCAGGTCAATGGTGCTACCCCGGTATAGTGGACCCATCAGGCGGTCCTTGACTGACTTTTGTCGTCGCATTCCACCCCCAGTTGCTGCAGGTTTCTCCTCGGGCGGTGGTACTTCAGCGAATTTGTCGAATTTGTCTGATCCATCGGCGTTCTTCTCTCCAGCGAGAATGGCTCGCTCTTTGTTGATTTGGGCTAGATGTCGGGATCGCCGAATGTGAATGACAAAAAAGATGATGAGACCACACAGCAGGATGGCTGCCACGGCAATACCAACACCAAGTCCAGCTTTGGCTCCTGTGGTCAAATCTCGTTTGCGTAGAGAGGGTAGGGGTGAGGCTACTGTTGATGGAATGGCGGAGAGAAGGATGGAAAGGAGAAGAGTGGTGGGTGGTGAAGGAATCATTGCTGCTGCGTTGTGTGTTTGGCAAACTGGACGAATAGGTGGTAGGGTGACTGTTGCAGTTGTTCGGTGATGAAATTATACTCCGGGTATGTCGATCGTGGATCGTTGAATAAAGCGAAGGCGGATGAAGGGTATTCGAGGACAAGTTGTGATGTTGGTGAACAATGGGGTTGGAATAGAATTGAATGATCGGTGTTTGAGCAAGACGGAAGACGCGATAGATTGGAGGATCTTGTCGAGATAGGTATGGAGTATAACAGTCGGCGTGAAATGACACCAAGTCGAACCAGGCTGTGCTGAGGGTTTATGAAAGGAAGCGAGACATGGGAAAGCAACCACACATCCACAAGGACTAACCAAACGGGATGTTCTGGGCTGGGAGAGGCTTGTCTATCTGAAACGATGGATTGGCCCGACCGGGGCCAGGGATATAAAGATGGGTGGGGAGGGCATTGAAGGTTGCCGACTAGGTTAGCACGGTTAGTAAAGGCTCGAGAATAGAAAAACTCAATGGGAATTGTCGCATGACAGGACCGAAAGGCCACGGTGATTGGAGTGACCAAGGCGGGAGGCTTTTACATTGGCGCCAGGTCCGGGTGAGTGATGGTCAAGGATCAACTAGAGCCTCTGCATCTCCGTTGTTTGATTTTTGACAGGAGGTCTTGGGAGATGGCCTTGTTTCTGTCTCATTGGGGCTTCAAGATCTGACATTGGGTGTCTTGGACCACCTATGGTTGGATATTTCAAAGACAATGCAAAATAGGTTACGCATTTCATTTCTCCGGGGTCGTGCGAGGAACAACACTTTTCCCCAGTATTCCCATGAGACATGTTGTCAGAGGCGGGCAGAGTAGATTTCAGGGGACCGAATGAGAAATGAACCAGTTTCAGCTGCGGACGAGTTCTCATGGCATGTAGCCACCCGTGTTGGATTTTGAGCTTGTGGAATGGGAAAGGCGGTGATCACTGTGGTTCGACTCTCGAGCACGGGCGAATGAGACTGGGGCTATCAGCGTCCGCAACAAGACTTGGATTTCGTTGATCACATTGACCTTGGGGCTCACCTCAATCAGGCTTGAAGGCAACGCGTTCACTCGCCGGGTTCATGGTGTTCTGGTTAGATGGGCCTCCATCATCGGCACAGGTTCAATTGGATGATGATTCGGAGGCGCTGGAGTGGAGAATCACAAATGGACACTTGGTGTGTACGGAGTAGCGCTTTTCCTGTTCCTGAAGTAAGCGTCCAGCACAAGAGTCCGTAGCGGCGGAAGCAACATGGGGGGGGTGGCAGTGGGAGTGACATTTGTGGATTCTCTGGGTTGCTTTTGCATGCACCATGGCCCCTGGTTCCTGCCTTGTCGGCGCCGATCTCTCCGGCCCTTGCCCCTTCTGGGAGATTGTCCCTGGCACGTGACGATTTGGGAGTGAAACCCTTGCCCGTCCCTCCCTCGCCAGTGGCTGCCAGTCCAATCACACTTGATTTAACTCAATCCAGCTCCTATCGAGTGCAGATGAAAAATGGGATGCCTTGTCATCAGACTGCGAGGCTCTTGTCACAGTACGGATTGTGTCGGACAGAAAAACGTACCATACATACAGTATGACGACGGAAGTTGTCACAGGCGTGTGATGAGTCAAGCAACGAATTGAGGTTGGCATGGCTGGCTGCACCTGCAACTTTCGGCTCCTCAGTCGTCATCATTTGCCATCTGCGGCGTCCTTCCTACACGGCGACATGAAGCCCCCTTGTCCGCTTGACGCGACGTCGCAATCTCTACAAATCCTGACACAAACGCTGATCCACGAGGCTCGGTGAAAACCAACCACCGCAGTCCGTTGGCCCTTGCGCTGACACAAACAGATCGTCATCATCGCATCTTTCTTCTACAGTAACAAATACGTATGAATCGTGGTTGGAATCACCATAGGTACCGACAATGGATAAACACTGTGACACTTCAGCCATGGACGACATTTCCTTGATGACATGAGTCCACATGCTTGGTCTCCGCTATTGAGAAACATGTGGCGCCGTCAGTCTCTTTTCTGGCAACAATATTGATGGCTCTACTCAGAGGACTTTACCTATGTACTGATGGTACCTTAGGTATGTAGGGAATGGAATTGATGAATCGCTACCGACATTCAGGGGCCATGACTTGAATACAATAATACTCGGTATGTGCGTCATTCGCCTGGAAGTGCAACCGCGACCCGACCAATACCCCTGTACAAACTTTGTACCTACCGCTCTTGCCACTCCGATCCTCTACCCGCGCTCCTACCCCCACACGCGTCGTCGCGTTTGTCCATGACGCGACGTCAAAAAGCTTCTCACTGATTATTGTTGTTGAATCACAGGCCACCATGTGCATTGAGCTGCGAGGCTGTGTACAGAGTGACATGCATGACCCTGCCGGCATTCGTTTATTATGTCTCACTTCTATCATTCTCGGTTCGGAGAATACTAAAATGACAGCATTGAGGTTATTATTGTAAAACCAGACCTATGGGTCCGCTTACTCCGTACTTTGCAAAAGTATCCATGCCAAGGTCATGTCCGTAGAGGACTTTTATATGTGTATATCTAGCATGCATACGGAGTACATATTCGTACTGTGGGTATGCTGACACCCCACCGTGTTCTGGGCAGGTTGGATGAAACAACCAGGTAAAACGATCATGTGCTTCGTGAACTCTACCATGATTCTAAATGTCCCCGAGCAAGAAGCTCAAGAGACTGCCAACGGTGAGGCCACCCACGAGCATCAATCCCATAAACCCTCCCGCGGCCTCCCGTTCTTCAGGAAGTACCCATTCACCCGAGCCCATCATGCATTCACTTCCCAGGTATCCATTGCTGAGCCCGAAGAAGAATTGCACAATGGCCAAGTAGAAGAAGTCGCTGCTGATAGCCGCACCCTTTCCCTTGATATTGCACAAAAAGTACAGGGGAATGAACAAGAGCCTTGCCATCGCAATGCAGAAAAGGGCAAAGGGATAATGAGTCAGTGAGATTGGCTTCCACAATGTTGACAGTCGACCCAGGAGATCTCCGATGTTCCAAATCAGAAAAGCTGTAGGGATGAATATGGCCGAGTCGACTCCATTGACAGATCGGATGGATGCTGTGAAGACTGGGAATGTCATGGTGACGGCAAAGCAGACAAACACTGCCAGAGCTAGGAAGGGCATCCTGAGGAATAGTGTCGTCAGGGCCACGTTTGGACGCTCCTCAGGACTGGGGTCTTGTTGTCTGCCGGATATGCGAACATTCCCTCTGAGGGCATCGCCTTCCGACGTCTCGTCCAGTGTAGGTTTGGAGGCAGATGTAAGACTGTGCGAATCGCCCTTGCGAGCCAACAGATAGAAGAATGCCAACAAGGCCAGGACTGAGATTCCTGTAGCAGTCAGGAAGTAGATGAGCGCAGAAGTTGGCGATGCATCTGCCGTTTCTGTCCCATCTCCTTTCTTCGCTGGGACAGCAGCGACGGAGATGATTTGTGCAAGTGGTGGAAGGACACCTGCCACGGCCTGGCCTGTCATAATAGCCTGTGTATATTCGCTTCTCCCGAAGCCCGACGAGAAGGAGAACAATCCATTTTGGATCAACCCAGTCGAAAAGCTGGCTACGAGTATCGCAACCAGCAGAAATCCAAAGTACACCCCTGCGCTTGTCTTGAACGCCGTCGATGCAGACAGCACAGAGAATACAGAAATGTTCAAAAGCAGCGATGTAGATATACGCTTTGGATATGAAGCCCCCTTCTGTAGTTTAGAGAGGATGATCATCGAGGTCAGATTGGTGACTGTCGATACGGAAATCTCGGCAGCCTGAAAGTGGTTGAGAATCCATTCGTCATTCCGGAATCGATTCTGAAAGTAGGGAGCTGCGGCAAGAAACATGTTCCTGGACCACCCAGTCAGTACTCGTATTTGTTATCCTTCTCATTCAGTAACTCACCAAGCCCATAACATGGCAATCCCAAGCAGGAAAAAGACACTGTAATTGATCCATGAGAATGGAGGTTCGACGACCGATTCGCCAGAGTCAGATGCCACACTTTCATCATCATCTCTTTCTGTATCATTCTGCAGCGGTTCATACTCTGGGCGTGGCCGGAACAGGGCCTTTATCCGATCCATGTTGGACAGCTCTTGTAACTCGATTGTCTGCGGAGGTGGAGGAGTGGTGTTCATCAAGAGTCGTTGGTCATTGCTGTCGGTTCAGTCAATGGTCTATTGTGCCATGGCAAACTTCGGACAGACGCTCTGCCGGGATCTTTGCTTAAATTCACAGCTGGCTGCCTTGAACTGTGTCAAGGAGCATGAATAGGCACGACCGAAGGGTTTGGAGGTCACGGCTATCTGCGATGAGTTGAGACACGCATATTAGAATGACGCGTGATGCGATTGGACCCGTGCGTTCGCTGCCCCTTCAGTCCTCTGTAATGATCCGGCAGATCTTAGAGCAATCTACGCACTCTCCTTTCCGCAATCGTGAAAGTCAATTGATATACCATCTTCGAAAATTTAGTTGGTCAATTCATCGTCATTCATGAGATCGTCATAGCTAGACTCAATTAATCCGCTTGGATGCTTTTGCCTACCAACACACCAAATGCCAAGTCAACAATTCGTCGATCGCCCTCGACCTTTTCTCACTCCTCCAGCAGTGCCTTGCACGCTTCAATATCAGACTTGGACAGCCAGCCTTGGTCCACCGCCGTTTCCAATAGATCGCCTGCACTAGTGGGCATCAACTCGGCGGTGGTCTTGTTGATATATGCATCAACCTGCTCCAGCCTCGTCCACATATTGAGCTGCAGCTTCTTTGCAACTCGAGAGCTGCCCTGAAGATAATCCCCTCGACCTCCACTTCTCCTGAGAAGCAAGTTCATCACCAGATACCCCAACCACATGACATTGGACTTTGGAAGAAACCTCTGATACTTGTGAGTCGCCTCTACATTGGTACCGTCCAGCTCCGCCATCGCTGCCGCCGACTTCTCTGCCACTTGTGCCAAGTCGCGGACTTGTCGATAAGTATCATACTGTTTCTGGTCCGAAGGGTTGTCACTTCCAGCATCATTACCGTCCCAGAACTCGATCGGATCGTAAACCACAATATCATCGTCTCCATCTTTGAGCTTTGCTCGAGCCAACGTGTAGTCGATGATGGTGATGCCAAGGTCTGATAAACCCACGCTAGCTTCCGGAAGCTTGGTCATCTCTGTGATGTCTTCTTCTCTTTTGTCATTTTCTCCTTTCGGCAATCGTTGTCGATAGCAGATATTGCCGTCATGCAAATCCCGATGCTCAAACTCCAGACTCTGCTCAGCTTGATGGAGAATCATAGCGGTCATCCAGAATGTGTCAAAGGCCTGAAAAGCCGATAATGATTTGAACTTGCAGATCGGGGATCCAGCGTCATTCATCTCGATGATGACATACATTTGATCTGGAGGAAACGCCGTGGTAGGGTCCGGATTGACTGCTTCCGCTGTATTCGTGGTTTTGTACAGATTGAAGGCATCCAGCAGAATGTCGGGATACTTGCCACTCACAACATGTGCCCCTCTACACCGAACAAAGCCAGGAAGTGGGTCGAGAGCGAAAAGAGTCCGCACTTCACGACTGACGGATTCGAGGTCGGCAATATCGTCGCTGCCAGAGTTTTCAAGGTTGAAGGGAATCACTTTGCACACCAAGCCGCCATAACTTTCGAGTTTAGATGCTTCAACTGCGTCCTTGGCCGTGAATTTGAAAACATCTGCAAATGCTCCTTCGCCCAGTTTGACGCAATCGTATTTCTTGCCCATACTTTTGCCAAACTCGAAAAAGTCTCGAACTTGGCCTTGGACCAGTGATAGCAGTGGCTTTACAGCCTGGAGTTTGTCCTGCCCAAGTGTCTTGCCAATAATCAAATTAGTTTTGCTGCCATTTCTTCGAGCACATTTGGAATATCACCCAAATACTCACCACTACCTTTCGAGAAGCCGTAGCCTTCCGCCGTCCTCTCAACCTGGGATTCAAATCCATTGACTTGTGCGGCCTTGACATGTTGGTTGGCAATTTTTCTTTTGTGGCACTCTCATCATCCACATTCACATGCACAGGAGGCTCCATCACGGTCTCTTGCTCCGTCACCGTCATTTGAGCCGTTTTCTTCACAAGCTTGTTGTCGTTGTTATTCTGATTCCCTCCACCAAAGAGATCGAAATGCAATGCCATGGTGTGAGCCATATTGGGTTTCTTCTTGCCATAGGTCTTTTCCCCGCGACGACCCGGTCGCTGCGAATTGCGGATCTCTCCGAGAGCAACAAATCCGTCCGCCATCTTCCTGCAGACACGAGAAATTTCGGTGAGACATGAACGGACATCGCTTACTACTAGTAATGGTGCTGAGCGAGAATGGGGCGTAGAAACAGGGGGTTCTAACGCGTTTTTGGTTAGTTTGACAGGGTCGAGGCGTGTCACTGGTTGCTAGGTGACGATTGGTGGAATAAATGAAGTAATAAGTCACGTGTCTAGACTCCACCAATGGTCTGGCCCAATGTACGGAGTATGTACGGGTAGAATGATGCCACTTTTATACGGAATCTCTCACGTGGTATCTGAGGACTGGACATCGATTACTCGTCCACGGTCATGATGATGTCTTGAGTTAACAACCTAATGACAAACTTCAGTTATGATTCTCTTCTGTACGTCTTCAGTTTGTCGTCCGGGACGGCCCGCGGTCCCTATATAAAACAGTTAGATCTTCCTTAGTCGACTCGTCGAACCCGCTTTCCTCCGTTTCTTCTTGTTCTGCGTCTCTTGCTGCTAGGGCCGCTCGAATTTCCGCAGGTCCAGAGACATGCTTCCTTGTATCAGACAACCTCTGCTGCCGCAGTTTGTACCTGCGTTCCTGGCGGCCCGAAGTGAGTAAGCCTAGCAAAAGGAAGCTCTTCTCATACCGAAGTGGCTTGGATCGTGGTTGCCACCTCGCATCGTACAGTGCCCAATAAAGCCAATAAGGGTGAGGATTACGTTCCCGTTGAACGTTGTTGTATTGCTCTTCGAAGCCATAGTTGGATATCGAGAACAGCATTCGGACTCTGTCCAAGTACCATTCCTGAATCTGTTCCTCATCGACAGGGACGTTATATTGGTCCCTGAGTCGTTTCAAAATAGGAGCCCATCTGAGGCAGCGCTCGGCAAATAACAGCTTTTTAGTCTTGACCGCCTTGGTCTGCCAGGATCGTGGGCGGAACGCCCAGGCCATCAGTCCCTTTTGGTAGTCGGGAGTGAAAACCCTCCTCAGGTCAGTGTCGCGTGCAGGAAGTCGTTTGCCTTTGAGATCGTAATGCGCAGCTATAGCATTTGGTTGATAGAATTCAGCGAGCCAGTATGAAAGACGTGCCAAGGCTTCCAGTCGATCCAATTTTCCGAGGGAGAATAAACTATACTGCCACGTTCGCAATGGGATCAGCGCACCAGCACCCGCCAGCTGCTGCAAGATTCCAATGTGTGCTGTAGTCAGATCCCCGGAATCGCGTTGTTTGTCAAGGACATGTCGGTGAATGTCATCCCTTAGGCTGGTGAGCACGTCGCGTACAACTGCATCTATCATCGGGGTCTTTTCTCGATGCATTCGCATATCAGACAGTAAGCGGATCATACCCTGATAGTGTTTCAACTGCGCCATCGCCCGCAGGAGAAAACCTTGGGCCTGTCGATTTTCTTCCTCTCCGAAATTGCCAAGATTCAGAACGGCGAGCGTTCTATTCAGTTTCGGCCACTCGTTGGACCGATAATATTTTAAAAGGAACTGAAGCTGGGTGTTTTCGTCTTCAAAGACTTGGTGGTGCATGTCATTATCCACCAAAGATCGAAGAATCTCCCATCGGCCAGCAGACGCGGTGTTGCGCAAGGTGCGGACATAGGCCGACGAGCCTGTGTCAATCCCACGGTCCTGAAGAAGTTTGAAACGATTCTGGACCGTTGCGAGATCTGGTGATGAAGACACCATTTCGCGCACCGATTGGGGTCCCACTTCGACCAAACCCATAGGAATTAGACTGTTTACAGTGAACTCGAACGGAATAGCGCGCGTTGCAAATGCTCGTGCAACAAAGGTATCGCTGAATTTCCGAGGACTTTGTCTCCGCTGTCGGTGTGCAACGGTGTTGAGCGTCTCTGGAGAATGTTCGGTGAGCTTGCTCGCTTCAAGAGCCCAAAAGCGCCGGGTTTGAGCTTCAAACGAAGCGCCTGCTCTTTTTAGCGGGCCAAGGAATGTGTTCAATCTTTGCTCCTGACTCTGCCCATTTTCCTCCTGATGAACCAAGTGCACAATCAGAGGTTGAAGTACTTCAAAAGTCGGTGGCAGATCACCTTTCGACAACAGAAAAAAATGCAGATCAAAAGCGTCCGAAAATCTTTCCAGGCTCCAAAGTTGAGGAATGACGTCGGCATAAATGTTGCCCCTAGGCAAGTGGCTGTAAACATTACAGAAGGAGGTTAATGCTTGAGGAGAACTCGAACGTGTCATGCTCAAAAAGATATGCGAGAGATCTTCTTTTCCTCGAAAACGCGAATAGAGAAACTGAGCAAGCTCAGTTGCTCGAGCGGGCGTGTCCCCCTCTAATGCCGCACCCACAATCTCCCTAAAGATATAAGGCCGGTGAAGATCATAGCTCAGAGCCTCTCCGGCAAGGGTTCGTAAGAATTCGAAGTCAACGGAGCCAGCAGCAAGAAAGACCTGCCATAATGCTGACACACTCGGGTCGTCACCTTCCAGCCTAACTAGCGTACCACGACTCGTGATGCCATGGTAAATGGCTTTGATGCCATCATGGCCATTATGTAGCGCTTGAGCTCGAAGCAGGACAAGCCAGAGATCGATATTCTGTCTGGCTGGGGGTAGATCGGTTATTCGAGTGTCACGGTTCTCAAGGTGACCAACGTCTGACTCGAACAGCAACCGGGACTTTGAGCGGATGCCGTAAAAGAAGGCATCCTCAAGAATACTTTCCCATTTTGCTGCCTCTGCAGCCTTTTCATCCGAATCTACCGAATCAGCAGACTCTGGAGCGGCTGCATCTTGAGATGGAGTTGGCTCTGGCCAGAAGTCCACATTCTTCAAGGTCGTGGGACTTCCAGACGATTTGTTGTCGGTGACTGGGGCTGAAGCAGAGAAGTGTCGACGTAGCTTGGGTGTATATATCCTCTGGCGGGGGATAGCGTGATGAGGTGATGATATCAATGGAAGCAGGTATGGCGTCGAACAGTGATGGCTTTGCTTTCGATAAAACACAGCAGTTGTAAGCCTTTGCGGAAATGTCGCTATGCGCACTTGCATGTAGTGACTGGCAATTGGCTCCAGGATGACAACAAATTCACCCTCTAGGCCTGATGCGATATTGAATTAGACATGGACCATGCAGGCTTTTGTGATGATATTCACTGGCTGGATGTCGTTAGTACAAAACTCGAGAAAGATCAGGAGACTTTTGAGGTGGTCCAATACGTAATGTATCAGCCAATCACAAGCGACGTGATGTGAGAGCGAAGGTCTTGGCAACTAGCTCTACCTTGAACTTCACTTTGGACGAGAACGACCTGCGCTAGGATTCTCAAACCACCTCGCCTCGTTGTTGTCGACAAAGTCTCATAGCTCTCACGTCTGATTCATACCGGCAGCGACCTCAAAACGAATCTACTCTCCCCTCATCGTCACCATGGTCACCCCCACTGCTGCCCGCATGATGCAGGCCACCCGAGCCATGCGGTTCAGACAAACAGCTTTCCAACAGAAGGGGTGAGTCAATCCAGGCGACTGGTCCGACCAGGATACAAGAAGCTTCTCTTTATAGAGCTAGAATATCACTTTCAAAGTGGACAGGGCTAAGATGTGGTTACAGTTTCGTCTTCCGTGAGAACCGAGTTCCTTATTATCAACGCCTGTTCCAGAACCATGACGGAAAGCGACAATGGTGGAAGGTCAGTACCCGTGTGTTGTTTGTGTTTTCTATAAAGAGGAGGTGAAATATGTCCGGTGATGGAGAGCAACGACGAGAGAGATTTGCATCGAACAGCACGCATCACTATTTTATCAGCTTTTCAGACGACTCCAAACTAGGTCGACTCGACCCAATCAAATCCTGGAAACTCTTCTCAAGATTTTGTCGCAGTCAATACAGCTAGTGGTCAACGGACAGGGTGGAACGGAATCGTGGCATTTTGGTCTTCATTTGAAGTCGCATCTTTAAGAGAAGTTATGCTGACACCAACCCCAACTACAGACCCACCGAAGCCCATACATCCTTTATCCCTACTATGTGATCCTCTATGGATCACTTGTCACATCGTTCTATGGCATGGTTCGACTTCTATTCGGCCACAAGACTATGTGGTAGATGGGTGGCCTCTTGAAGAAAGTGGACAGGACTCCACGACGATGCGATATTAAGGCGAAGAAGTGAAACTGTACATATGTCAGTCGAATCAGAATAAAGAAACAGAATTGCAGCACCTCAAGATCACGTTTTTGCTTCACCCTGGATTTCTTTCATTTCTTGGAAACTCTCCGCGATCCTCGTTTGCGCTGCTCTTCATTCACTCTCATCCAACGACTTGATGGCTTCCTGGGCTTAGATCTGCGAAATGGCCAGGATCATGCCAGGAGAGCACAAGGTAAGAAAGGAGCAAACCACAAAACCCTTCATAAGAGATCAATGCCTTGAGCAATCGGGTCACGCCTCATCTCTATTCGAGGAAAGCAAAGTTGGTACTGGTGGAAGTCACCAGTTGCGTCTCGAGCTGTGATTGGTCAGAATCAGGAGATTGCAGACCAGGTCATGGGCCATGGCCTCCTTTCGAGATCCAACGACAGAAGAATATTTCCCTGTGCAAATACTACTCCATCTTAACTGACCGGCAGATCGTTGGGCTTGTTGGTCACCGCGGGCCGACCAATATCTCCAATGTACCCTTACCGGCTCGCTTCAGAGTCATCCCTATTTCTACACATGGTATCTGAAGTCCAATGACTGCCCTGAACCTTCACAGTCATATCAACACTGGATACACTGGATATGAGTGAATCTCAAATCAAAGCTTAACTGATGGTCCTTTTGTTCTGGTTGATGATCTATAAAGCTCGGCTCCTGGCCGCGCTTTAGCCTCGAAGGAGGACAGAAAGGTAGGCGACATTGGGTGTTTCGTGCTTTCGATCTCATTTCCTTCTCTCAGCATGTTGTCATTATATTATTGCACCGTCATTCTTTTACTTGTCACTCATTCACTATCATTACCCATTGGCCGACGCATCCAGCAACGTGATGTACCCGACTTTGTTCGCCGATATGGTATGTATTTCCATCCCAAACACAACCACAACCTCTCCATCATCAGACTAACCCTCTTCCCTCAGCTCCCGTGGCATACCTCTCCGCCACAGAGAAATACTTCCCCTCCGACTTGACCACCCACCTCGCCAACTCCCACCCGGTCACCGGATCCGGCGATCCCATTCCCTTCACTAGCCCCTTATCCCTCACCAACCTCAACACCCTCTCCGACCAAACCGACATCTACACCACTTCCAACACCGGCATCCTCTCCCTCCCACCCTGGTTCCACGGCACAAAACCCTCTCCTGACGGCACATTGGGCACGACACGCGCGTCGGTAATAATCACCGTCTCCAAACCCAACAACATTCTCGACGTCTTCTACTTTTATTTCTACACCTACAACCAAGGCAACTGGGTCCTGGACAATCCAGCTCTCGAATTCGGCAACCACGTCGGCGACTGGGAACACACGATGATCCGGTTCCAAAACTCGCTCCCGCAATCCGTCTACTACAGCCAACACAGCACGGGCCAAGCGTTTTCATATTCGGCCGTGGAAAAAGCACCTGATGGACTACGTCCTGTCGTCTACGTCGCGCGCGGGTCGCACGCTAATTACGCCGTTCCAGGACCTCATGATCATACGATTCCAGGGTTTAATTCTCCGGTGGGTCCGTTGAAGGATCATACGGATCGTGGCGTTTATTGGGATCCGAGTGTGGGGGCGTATGTGTATGAGTATGATGTGGCGACGGGGAAGTTTCGGGCGTATGACCAGAATGATCCGGTTGAGTTCTTGGGCTTTGAAGGGAGGTGGGGAGATAGGCAGTTGGGGGATAAGGAAAAGGGTCAGATTAATGTTTTTGGGGCGAGGAAATATACAGGTGGGCCAACGGGGCCGAGGGATAAGAAGTTGGCGAGGGAGGCCGTTTGTCCTGATAGTAAAGGGTGTTGGGTCAGGCCGGTTTTGATGCCGAGAGAGGTGGATGGTGACGAGGGAGGGGATGTGAGATGAGTGAGGTTGGTTATAAAGCTGGGGCAGGATGATGAGGATGAGATATTCAAGGGAGGGGCTGGTGGGCGATTATATTATATCGCCATTTCGCAGCTTTAGGACTTCAAAGGATAATGGACACCGCCGCGAATGAAATTAGGGTGTAATTATAATACAAGACTGGACGTGAGCCCCAGCTCAATTGAATAGAAAAGATCACATAGCACGACACATCATCATAGTAGTGCGCTTCCTACTTTGAATTTTTGAATGTTTATACATTTCTTCTAGAAATGATATGACAACGACAGTCAAGAAAGTATTTATGGCTTGTTTGTTCAAATAAAAGAACCCGGACCAAGACCTTGCTGATACCAGTAGTAATCAAAATTCCGCCCATCTGTTAAGACAGAATTCAAAAGGAAAATTCGCTAAGAGACATAAAAATATGATACCTTCCCATATGTCACACTGCTTGGAAAAGGTCAAGGCCACATCACAAAAGGGGTTCTCACATGACCAGTGATCTCATTTCCGAAACCTCAAATTGAAGAGTCCGAATATGTCCACTTCTGGTCGGTGGGCTCTGCCCATCGAGGGTCTCGTCAGAAAGGAATATCTCAGACGTGGAAAATATCGTGAATCATGCATGTCGTAACCACCTGTTGTTGTTTGTCTCGCTTTGCTTTGAAAAAGACAGACCGTGCGAAACTTGGATATTGCCTGACGGTGTCGATTGACCCAAGATGCAATTCGTCCGAGATCTCCGCCTCCAGCACCAGGAGGACGAACATTGAGCACCAGATTTCCAGGCGATCAGCTGTACAGGTCTAGACTGTCGTTCGTTTGGTCGCTTGCGCAAATAAAAGTCTAGTAGCAGAATCTGCTCAGAAAAAGCCTCAGTCGAGTCTGTCAGATGAAGTTCCTGGTCATTGCGACCGAATTTGCCTTTGTTCGTGCGTCATGTCGACTCCAAGCTGACCATCCCTCCTCTGTATGGTTTGTTTGATTGGTTTGGGGTTGGACAAGCTCATGACTCTCCTCACTGAAAGCAGTCTTTGGCGTGTAAGGGGCAGTGGTATCTGATCGACCGCCAGCTGACCTCTCACTGGGGCTTTTCTCGACTAAGAACCTCTTAAAGAGCGGTTTCAGGCATGGAATGCAAGCGCAGACGATGCCTGTTCCAATCTCCACCACCGACCATTTGATGGTGGATACTGATCCCATGGTGACATCGAGATCGTTCACCGCTGGAAGGACGGAGATCCGAAGAGCTGATGCCACAGTAGCGAATAGACCAACGCCGAACAGGATTGACACAATATACTTTTGCCTGGGTGGGAGCTTGAGTCTCCAGAACACGGGCAACGGTAAGGTACAGAGAAGAAAGTCTGTGAAGATGGAAAAGGCAGTGGTGAAGTAGAAGAACTTGACGATCGGTAGACAGGTACGTGTCAAGTTAAAGTCCCAAGCTCCACGGACTGGATTGCATTGGAAAATGGTGACCAGTATACTGCAAATCCAGACGGCCACGATGGCGGCGCTGAGAGCGTACATGATCCTTCGAAACGTGACGGTGGGGAAGACACGCAGGTATGATGTGACAATGGATATCTTCACCAGCATGAGAGCGGTGGCATACATGATCTGGCATGTCCAT
This sequence comes from Exophiala mesophila, assembly GCF_000836275.1. Lineage (NCBI taxonomy): Eukaryota > Fungi > Ascomycota > Eurotiomycetes > Chaetothyriales > Herpotrichiellaceae > Exophiala > Exophiala mesophila. The sequence goes on from NW_015622508.1 coordinate 1,186,509, forward strand.
AACGTCTATGGAGGTCAGGCATTGCTGGGAGCATCTTGATGGGAGATGGGAGATGGGAGAAAGCGAGGCGTACCTGAATCACCTTTTTGGTCCTGTCTACCAACTGCAGGTCCTGTGGTAGGTCATAGATATGTCGACCTAGGCCATAGCGTATTCCTTTGCCAAGTAAGCATCAATCTATATCACACATGCGTCGGCCAAACTTACCGACAATGACCATGACAGAAAAGGCGGTGGAAAAGAGCCCCGCCCCCACCATGAGATAGTCATCTACTGCGACATGCTTGACGGCAAAGACGCGGACTGCAAGACGCAATCCAATCACCACAGACGTGACAGCGATGAAGGAGATGTTGACTTGATAGATCTCTGCTACTGCGTTGTCATGGGGCAGAAAGTCTGCCTGTGATTGACTCATTTCGGTGCAGGAAACACGAGACGCTGGCTCTGCGGCCCGACAATTGACGTTATCGGGTATCTATTTTGACGTCTGTGACGTGGAATCTCAGGTTTCAGTCAGCGGCAAAACAGCAAATAAAACCTAGGCCAAACAATAGATCGATATATTCGACGGTTAGTGAAAGAAGAGAGATATGCACGTTCAAGCTGGGAAAGACTGAAAAAGGACGCCATCAGTACTATATGACCAAGGGATCATCTGCAGCGCGAGTTCCTCGAGGGGCTCCAGACCATCCTTCCAGGCCATAGTTCCCACAGGGTATGACTTGAATGACCAGGGTGGAGTGGAGGATGAGTCTCCGAGTTTTGGGAATTGTAGCCACTTGAGGACATGACAAAGAGTTACCGTTTCCCCAACACGTTACCTGAGAGGCGAGATATATTGACCAGACCAGCTCGGTCGGTGACCATGGCTTTGTGTGGTGTGAAGGCGGCTGAGTGATTGACCAAAGATATGCAAGAGATGAAGAATCTCAGTCTAGCGTGTCATGGCTGCAGCCGAACCCGAGCGGTTCATTGGGGGCTTGGCAGGGGTTGGAAATAGAAAAACTGATGTTGAGGCTGTGATAGGCTGTTGTCTATCAAATAGTCTGCAGAAAAAAAGAGACAATCAACAAACCTTTGGACGAATGCTGCTCGTCCTGGTGTTTTGCTGTCCAGGCAATGGTCAATTTGATCGTTCTGGCCACATGCACTCCAGGAGTTCACCCCAGATAATCACACCAACTCGGATCATGACACCCGCATGCAGACATGGATTGGCGAATTATCATTGTATATTCCATCATGAGAGGATATGGTGGGGGCAGTGAGGATGAAGGAAGAAGGAAGATGAGATAAAGAGAGGTGTAGTTGATACAGGGGCTCTGGGGTTCCTGGCGTCCCTACCATGTTCAGTTTTGGCCAGCACCTTCCGTAATTATATTTCCGCATGCGAAAAACTTCAACGGCATCTTTATAGCCACAGTGTAATCGATACTTTGGCTGAGCTGAAGAATGGCATGGTGGCTCATTAAGGGGACTCCAAAGGTAAGTTTGATGGAAATGTTGGAATGAAGAGTCGCAGATGCCTTGATGAATGCCAAGACTCAGACGCAAGTCACGTGTGGCCAGGTCGCGGTGGCCGCCCTTTCCGTTTTTGTCTCATTTAGGACCTTCCCCAGATGTCACTTTGCGAATCATGCAACCACGCGCCCTCAAGTCAAATTCACACTTTTGCTGGGGAGTCAACGAACAATCCTATTTATTTCTTCCTTTCTAACTCTCTTGAACATTCAACTTCAACTTATCATAATCATCATAATCATCATCATTTTCTCTTCAGCAACCGCTTTCTCAGGCATCAGGCCTTCTTCTTTCCATCTCTAAAACCTTGCCCAAGATGGACTCCTCCTCACACGCTCCCATTCCCCAGGCAGTCGACATGCCTCTTCATCGTAATGCCCCGCTGGCGCCAACTCAAGAGCTTGCCTATCGGAACAAATGCATCCAACTAAAGAAGCGTTTGGCAGAGATCGAATTGAACAACGACGCTACCCGCCGGAAAATCAGCCAAGAGACTCAGCACGTCCAGAAGATGCGCCTCCTCCGTTCCATCCTGCTCAATCATCTCAAGAACATAATGGAGTCTCCTCCGAAGAAGTTGACTCCAGAGCAACGCGAGAAATTGGGTGCTTTGGCCAATGGAAAGGGAAGCCTGGCAGAGTTGGCTGGCCCTGGAGTGACACAAGATCTGCCACCCTCACGGCCAGAAGGAGAAGGTCTACTTGACGATAGCTCTGAAGAGAGCGACGAGGAAGAACCTGAGGTGGGTCCTCATCTTAGCATGCCCAAACGAAAGCAATAGTGCTCACGAAGCTGCAGCCTCAAGAACGACCCGAAAGACGGAGAAGAGCAAACAACAGCCTTCGAGAATCCATGTTCCTTTCGACGAACAATGCAGCAGCATCTCCTGCTCCTTCCCAAAACCAAGCTCCGTTATCCACATCCGCCCTTCAACAAGATCACGCCCAGCAGGATTCGCCCTTACCCGATTCTACATCCAACCCTCAGCAAGCTGCTCAAGAGCAACGAAATGATGGTTCCGATCCATATTACGGCCAGTCTTCTCCTGTTACATCGACCCATCATCAGGCAGGCGCGTACACTGATAATGCGGCTGATGAAGTCAACGGTGTGAGACATGGCCCCATGCCACGTCCTGAGAGACCTTACCCTCCCTTCATGCAATTCACCAATCATATGCAACCTCAACTTGAAGCAGATAACTATCCACCCTCTCTGATCGCGGATCGAATATCAATCGAATGGGACAATTTGAGTGACGGCAACCGACAATTATGGGAGGACAGGTACAAAGAGCAAATGAAAGAGTACACGGCGGCCATGGATCAGTATAAACGAGCGCAGCGTAGCAATGCATCTGGGTCAGGGTTTACGCCATCAAGCTCATAGAATGTGCCTAGGCTTAATCCCACGACTCCAGCTTACGCAACGGCAGCACATCAATTCAATGCGTCTGGGTCCGGATGTGCGCCATCAAGCTCATAGAATGTGCCTAGGCTTAATTCCACGACTCCAATCGGCGCAACGCCAGCACGGCAATTCAATGACTTTACGTGGCACCAACCTCACACATTAACGTCCTATGGTCCTAGTCCTAGCAATACCCTATCGATGGGCAGTTACCACTTCCAATGAGAGAGCGGCGCGGCAGTTCGAACCGGATGCTCAGATCTTCATGGCTGGAGAATATCCTTTTGTGACCATGCCTCTCTGCTCTCATGTCAGAGTCATATCTTTTCACGACTATACCAGTTCAACTAAGCCCAATGGAATGGACACACCGAAGGCTCTGATGCTGTTTTCATAGGGCAATCAAGCTTCATTGTTCGAGTATGCACACGGATGTGCAGACGTGCAGATAGTATAGAGTTGCGAGCAAGTCGAGAACCCTGAATTGAATGCTTCCGGGGATAATTCCAATCTATTTTCAAAGTTTCACAATTATAGAGATCTAGCCCTCACCTCTCATATAGATTGCTGTGCGTCTACTCTGAGCCATAAGCCCTGCTTTTGAGCATATTCTGGCATCAAACTCATGCAAAGACACATTTATGAATGATTGAAAAATGTTGTACAATGGATGAATCATTCAAGACTGGAGTTATGGCTCCAGCCCCAGTCATCGAGGAAATCTATACCTATGGCTTCAGTCTATGTAAGGTCCACGCGGTTGTCGATATCAACCTGCTGAACAATCCATTCAAACGCGGGTGTACAAGATTCAGGGTCTTGGACACGGGCGCATGATGAATCCCTCTTGATGCCACATGTTTCTCAGCAATCCCCTCACCACTTGGCACATATTGAAATGTATCGAGGATAGGATGGGTATACTGTTCACTCTGACTTCTTGCATGCCGTATCATGTCGTCCTGTGGCATATTCCTCACCCAAGCCCAGTCGAAAGGTTGGTAAGGTGGGGAAGGATGGAGGGTGATCTGTCATCAAGGTAGATGGGAGGACATCCCATTCAAGGATCGTGTGAGGCATCACATCACATCACACCTGACATTAATCCTCTTTCAACACATCACACTACTTAGACCTTAGACTCAGTCCTCAGTCCTCATCCCAGTTAGGATTCGGGCCCGGCGGTTTCGGTCCGCCCGCCTGTCTCGCGACGATGATTTGATCGACGCTGAGCACAGTACGTGCCGCCTCGGTGGCAAGTCGAATACCCCAGCTCTTGACACTCATCAAGTCGAGGATCTGTTCCTCCACTGCGTCCAACACACCAGTGGCGTCTGAAGTTTCTAGATCCACGCCAGTTGTCCAGTACGGATCTTCTGAGTCGGATGTTCCAGACGTGTCTTCTTCATCTTCTTCATCGTCGTCTTCCTCGGAGTTTTCGTCGCTGCTTTCTGCATCTTGTGTTCGGCGTTTGACTTCGCTGGTATTTCGCTGGTGGGCGGTGTATAGTCGTGCAATAATTTCCGTGGCATCCAGACCGGCTGACTCGGCTAGAGTGCGTGGGATCACTTCGAATGCTTCCGCGTACTTCTTGATTGCGTATTGAGGGAGGCCTGGTGTTTTGTCGGCGTAGTGGCTGATTCGTTCTACGAGTTGCATCTCGGTGGCGCCGGCGCCGGGAACGAGGCGGGGATCTTTGGTGATGGCTTTGATGGCGTTGACGCCGTCGTCAATAGCTCGTTCGACGTCGTCGAGATGATTCTGGGTGGCTCCTCGGAGCACGATGGTGGCGGTCCTGGTGGTTGCTGTCTCTGAGTCTTGTCGGAAAACAGTGACTCGGTCTCCGCCAATTTCGGTGGTTTCTACCACGTCGATGCTACCCATCTCGTCGGGCATGGGTGCTCCCAAGCGGGCGAGTGGAGTGGCGTTGCAGACACGACAGAGGCGGCGGAGTTCGAACTTGGAGAGGATCTTGATGACAAGGATGCCGAAGCGGTTGAGGTAGTGAAGGGCGAGTTCGCCGACGGTGGAACCAGCGACAACGACCCGGAGCCCCGAATCATAGAGTTCCTTGATTGCGGCCTCTAGTTGACTTTCCTCGCCTTTGCTGAAGTCCATCATCTCTTGTGCGTTCTTGAGGAGAACGGTGCCTTTGGTCTCGGTCTGCGAGACATCAATGGGGCAGGAGAAGACGCCGACCTTGGCTTTCTTCGCTCGCTTGACGGTTCCATCAGGCTCACGTCCAAGTACCATGCCCTTGATCACGCGAGAGGCAGAGAGGTCGCCACCCATAATTTTAACCACCCGGACATTATCAACATTGAAGTTAACGGGGTTTTTCGGTAGGACAACGAGTACGGCTTCTGCGATGAGTTGTGCAAGGACGTCTTCCTGGCCAGACTGTTTCGATGCCACAACAGTGCGAAGTGCCTTGCTGAGGTCTTCCGGGGATCTGAGGTTTGATAATCTGTCGACCTCGAGGTCTAAAAGTTGTCAGAATAATGAACAGGACACCGCAGGAGAGACCACGAACCTTCGAGTGTTTTCAATGCAAAGGCCTGTGCCTTCTCGTATCCTGACACAATGTCACTTGTCTTGAGACCCATTCGTATTAATTCTTCCGCCTTTTTCAGTAATTCGCCGGCCAAAATAATGACAAAGTTTGTTCCATCTCCCATCTCGGCTTCTTGTTGTTGACTTGCCATGACCAACAGTTTGGCAGCGGGGTGAACGACTTCCAACTCTCGTAGGATGGTAGCGGCATCGGACGTCAATACCAGTTTTGAAAGGTGATTAATGACGATCTTGTTGCGACCGTATGGGCCCAGTGATGTTTGCACTGTCTGAGCAATCGTTCTGCAGGCATCAATCTAGGATTTGTCAGTGGAGAGGAGAGGGACAGGTGGAGGGGTCTTTACATTGCGTATGACTGCACCATCTTCTGCATCGTAACTATTGTACCCTGGCTTGAACAACCCTGCCTGCGAGGCTTGTGGGATCGTCAACGACATCTTGATCGGTTTGCGAGGACGAGTTGGGAATTGGTGACGAAGAATTGTTGGTTGTGGTGTCTTCAGGATCCTCGGTGCGGAGCGACAATTAATTTCTAGACGCCTGCTTGTCTCGCAAGGCTGTCGTATGCCAAGATATGTATGGCGGGCCAGAGGTGGTCTTTTCGTGGGTTTCGTCTGACGAGAAATTTTGGTCAAACTACGAGAGAATTATGGCCGAAGAAGAGTAGATCAGAAGTCAGACAGAGAAGTTCTTACCTCGAATCATAACTTACTGAGACGTCATCTGGCGCATGTCAACGCGAGTCCGCATCCAGGAGGGAATCCTGTGCCTGGATATTCAACATCAACTCGAAATTGACAAAGCTCTACCCTTCGCTTTGACGTGTATTGCCATACGCAGATTCTGCAAGCAAATACGAATCGAAGCCGTGGTTGAGAATGACACAACCTGCTCGTCGGTCCCTCCAGAGGTGAGCCTTGGTCGCAATGTCAGGATCCGCATCCAAGTCGAGCGATCACTCCGATCTAGATCTATTCACCGCCGACGACGCGGGTGACATTTCCTCAAGGTATTGCACCTGGCTAACTTGATACTATATGCGATTAACCTGTGTAGCAGACCAACCCAACATTCAGACAACCGACAAACCGGGTCATCATCAGCAACTTCTTCAAGCAGAGCGCATCCCTCGACACCGGCAACATTAACACCTTTGAATACCACGGTTGCAAATGGCACCTCGGATGGTGCCTCACTGTATGAAGAAACCATTGGGAAAGAAGGAGGACCACCAGATTGGTACATCGAAGGCCCGGGACGTCGTGTAGGATATGATGACTTGACGGCGATCGATTGGATTTATGAATATACGAAAGAAAGACAACGTTTGAGGAAGCTCATTGCAAGCAGTCAAGGCTTTTCTGGCTCTCTACGACAATTCTTCGATGCCAGCCAAATCTGGATTGTCCTTGTTGCGACAGGGGTCTCTGTAGGATGTGTTGCCGCGGTCATCAACATTGCCTCTGACTGGCTCGGCGACATCAAGACTGGATACTGCAAACAGGGAAACGGCGGTGGTCAATTCTACCTCAACAAGCAATTCTGTTGCTGGGGTCATGACGATTATAGCCAATGTCTTGACTGGACACCCTGGCCAAAGGCCATGGGCATCAGATCGACTGGTGGAGGCTATATCATCAGCTACATTTTCTTCATCTTGTTTTCTGTATGCTCCTCGACTTCCCTTTCGAGCTTATTGCTAACGTCATCTTGAGATAATTTTTGCTATTTCCGCCGCGGTGCTTGTAAAGCATTATTCGCTTTACGCTAAACATAGCGGCATACCCGAAATTAAGACGTTGTTGGGTGGATTTGTGATGCGGCGTTTTCTGGGTGGTTGGACTTTGGTGACCAAGTCGGTCGGCTTGGTAGGTACACTCAGACCAGATTTCTGTTCCATCCTTCTTACAATCACAGTGTCTTGCAGTTTCCTCGGGCCTTTGGTTGGGCAAAGAAGGCCCCTTTGTCCATCTAGCTTGTTGTTGTGCAAACATCATCATGAAGCCCTTTGACTCGTTGAGTCAAAATGAGGCTCGAAAAAGAGAAGTCCTTTCAGCGGCTGCCGCGTCAGGGATATCTGTCGCTTTTGGTTCGCCTATTGGCGGCGTCTTGTTCTCCCTGGAACAACTTTCCTACTACTTCCCCGACAAGACCATGTGGCAGTCATTTGTTTGCGCCATGATTGCCGCGGTGACCCTGCAGGCACTGAACCCGTTCCACACGGGAAAGATCGTGCTATATCAAGTGACATATTCCGAGGCGTGGCACAGTTTCGAAATCGTTCCATTCGTCTTACTCGGCGTGATCGGTGGGATTCACGGCAGCCTATTTATCAAGCTCAACATGTTTGTTGCACGCCTGAGAAAATCGGATCGGTATCCTCTCCGCGAGAAGCCCATTCTAGAGGTGCTGATTGTGTCGGCCATTTCAGCCCTGATCAATTTCCCCAACCTTTTCATGCGAGCTCAACTCTCAGAACTCGTCTTCTATCTGTTCGCCGAATGTGCAAGCATCGGCAACAACGATATCTTCGGCCTTTGCAAGGATACTACTCTCGGATCGTTGGCTTTGGCGTGGCTCTTGCTTGCTGCTGCAATGCTTGGATTTCTATTGGCGAGCATCACCTTTGGTCTGCAAATCCCAGCAGGGGTGATTCTCCCAACCTTGGCCATCGGCGCATTATATGGCAGGACAGTTGGCGCCCTGGTCGAATTGACGCACAGAAACTTCCCAACCTCGGTGCTCTTTTCTGCTTGCGACGCGGACGTACCATGCGTCATTCCAGGGACCTATGCTATTGTCGGAGCGGCTTCAGCACTTGCAGGGACCACGAGGATGACAGCTTCAATTGTGGTGATCATGTTTGAGCTGACAGGCGCACTCACGTACGTCCTGCCTATAATGATATCAGTCATGCTTGCCAAATGGATTGGAGATGCACTCAGTGCTCGGGGCATCTACGAGTCATGGATTCATTTCAAGGAGTATCCCTACCTGGAGCAGAAAGATTCAACCCAAATACCACATGTCTCAGTGGCCAATCTCATGACCAACATTGAAGAAATGAAATGTCTGGACGCCACCAAAGTCCACACTGTCGGGTCCTTGCAGAAGACCCTTCGCTCAACGCCATACCGGGGCTTTCCCGTGATCGCTTCAAAGAGAGGAACGGCTGGAGACACCAACAGACACCGATCTCCTCGTGACAATACGTTGCTAGGATACATATCAAGAGCAGAACTATCATTCGCTCTTGAACGATTCTCCCAGTCAAACCTGGGCTCAGAAACAAATCCACAAGAAGCAGTCACGCCACAAACACCATGTTATTTCATCTATCATTCAGAAATAGGAGCCGCCCGCGGCATCGACCTAAGACCATGGATGGACCAAACACCCATCACATTAAACGCACACAGCTCGCTTCAACTCGCAGTCTCCATGTTCCAGAACCTCGGACTAAGGTATTTACTCCTAGTCGATCGAGGAGCGTTCCGTGGCATCCTGACCAAAAAGGACGTATGGTGGATTTTGTCATCATCGGAGGACAAACGCAAAGCAGGGGCCTTTGTCGCGGGCGCAGGTGCACTTCGCGAGTCGGCAGAAGCACAGGATGATGAAGACGGACCTGAGGAATCCATGGGTCTGCTTCGAGAAGATTCGGGCGCCAATACCACCAATCTGAATGCCTCTTCGTCAGCATAGAGCTGGCATGCCATGGCATGCCATGGTACATACATATATGCATGCAAACTTGGCACTGTATGCAGAACTATTGAAATTTTTCCAAGATAGAGACCAAAAGGAGGAATCCATCTCGACGTAGGAAATCCTACTCGTATACGAACAGGATTCCCAGAGATTGGATTTTTTTGTTCATTTCCTTTGGTCCGTCGCTTGTGCATTGCAGACAATATGACTAACTGATGCCTACCTAACGGACCTACTGCTGCCCATTCGTATAAGAAATGCTACCTACCTACATACCTAGCTAGCTATATGTAGTACAAATCACGGCTTTTTGGCCGTGGTGTTGGGACTATTCCCGTTCCTAATTCACCGACCTCCACTGATGAAATACGTATTACAGGACACCGCTCACCTGATCCAGTACGGGGACCTGTGATCAGCTAAACCCAGAAAGAACGATTCCACATAAGTACATATGTACTTCATACATGCATGCATTTTGCCCCTGCAGTGCCTTGCTTGGTGGGCATTGAGCATTGAGCATTGGGCCATTGAATACCGTTCCTAACGCCATGTTCATCACTCGCTCATCACGACCCATAAGTCCAGAAACCCACAGACCCTGTCTTTCTGTGCGACATACCATAGACTCCTCTACGAAATCCTGTCTCTGGTCCCGATCTTGTGATGACCTTGTGATGATGTTGGAATGATCCTGAATCTACTGACTGATGTGATTATAGTGATAACACTCAGTTCTCATGCATCAAGATTAACCTACCACCTTCCTATATTCAACCCGTGACCAGAGATAGAGACATGATACACACGATGAGACAATGGCACAATGCAAATATGACGATCGGATCCATTATGATGATGATGATGGTGATCGATCCTAGGGTTGATTTCTGATATTGAGCAAACGGCCCAGGTGTCTAGCTAGTGATATCACATACATACTCCCACATTCGTGTAATACTTAGTACCTCCCTACAAGTACATACCAAGTATCTATGTGCTTTACTTGTTATAGCATTCGAGTTGACGCTCGAGAGTACAAACAAATGAAACGAATGCTTGTGGATGGATCTACAATTGGAACTACTGGATCTAGGACCATGTAAAAGATGTACGGTACTCCTCAACCGGGGTTATTCGTTCGCCTGTTCGCTCGTTCATTCGCATAAATCTTTGTTTCTGGATCCGAACATAGAAGAAACATTGGCTTCCCCTTGCAATAATAACAACAACCTACGGAACTCGTACAAGTACATTGATCGTGATGATCGCGAGTTCACAAAGTCCCATCCAAATCCCCAGACCTAGGCCTAGAATCAGAACGCCAAAAGATGTCATAGGCAAACACATACTCGAACTAACTGACTACCTATTTAGGAACCAATGCACTCGTGACTCGCCCACTCATTGTCACAGAGTCAAGGACCAAGACTCACAGGACCCAGCCCCACAAGTCGTGACCCGATCCCTACGGTTAGTTTTACAGTAGAACAACCCCCGAAACAGCATCTATGGATACATACCCACGGAGTACAGTCCCGCGATTGATTGCCATTCAGTAAATCCGGCAGGCTGGTAGAACCTGTTAGCCACAGTTGGATGCCTGAAACACCAAGGGTGGAATCTCCGCGGGCTGAGGGGCCGCGAGCGAAGTCTCTGTTGATCATCCCCGAAAAAGGGATCGTCTACTTAGACGATCGGTTGGGCACTTCCTAGTAGTCCACGAGGAACTAAGTATTCCGTAGTCTTTTCTAGCGAGAGGAGCTATGTACGTTTACGGACGACGAAGAATTGGACTGGAGTACTTTTCTGTAAATCTATGACAGCATGCAGATATGGGGACATGTGAGTCTGTGGACTATATGGATGGATGCAGTATGTATGTATGGGCGGGGGAAAGAAAGAGGCACGTAAACTCCACTTTGTGAGTAGAATCAAGATTTCCTGTAGGCAAGTAATGATGTAAATAGGTGTTTGCAGAGGTACAAGTGCCTAGGTACTCAACAGAGTAATGTGACCGCTGCCCAGAGTTTCCTCGCTTGATGAAGAATGATGGGGCAATGGGAGCTCGGTTCGACGCACTCTCTAAAGGATCAGAAGGGGGGCGTCCGGTGTTGGACGCCTCGAATGTGGAGGATTCAAGTCCACGAGAATCGAGAAAAGAGCCAAAAAAAAGTACCCAGTTCAATAATGCCAGCTGCGCCCAGGCATCGCGGGATCGGGCATTCTTCTACCTTAGGCAAATCATCTTTCACCGCGGTTCCGTTAGTTCAAATCTCTTTCTGCAGTATACGAGGCATCCATTCTCGAAGGACCAGACGGGAGGCACGGGTGTAGTCCCTACAACTCCCCGTCTTTTCCTGGCGATCACACGTCCGTGCAAGGACTTGAGGCCCCGAGGGGCCTCGGCCACAAACCATACCACAATTGGGTTGTGTCAGCGGCGTTGTCACCCTGTTCGCACCGGTAGCTACGACATACGTCAAAAACTGGTGACAGACACGTGGTCATTCTGGACCACGGTGATGGATTTTGTTAGTTTGTTTTTTGGAACCAGGCCACGGTTTCCATTATCGGAAGCGGAATCCCTCCTTGTTGACAATCTCGAGAAGATTGGGAAGACCAAGGCTGATTGTTTACCTGTTGTGTCTGGCCTTGCAGAAAGTTGACAAGAGGGACACAAGTCGAAAAGTTTAGTGAGAGACGGTGTCAGGGGAAAAGCCCCATTCAGTCTTCACAAAACCCTGCTTAGGGTTGACAGCCACACGTGGAATTGGGTGCTCAGGCTCCCGAGCCAATTCGCCTTTTTTTACGCTTCTAGAGGCTAGAATGATGTCCGAGGCATTCCTTTGGCACGATCGTCGGGATCGGCATGGGCACATGGTGCTAAGCTCTTATGCTGCATGATAATAAGCGAGACGACGGTGCGTCGTCAGCCATTCATTGGACAAACTCGGCACCGTTCGTTATCGTGCAAAGTCCCCAAGTGTTGGAATTTTGTGCGTGCAGCCCCCATAAATCGAGGAGAAGGACTTTTTTCCCTGGTAGGATGAAGGGTCTCCTCTCGTGCGAATGGAATGGGTCCTCTGCTGTCAAACAACCGACACAAACAGGCACGACAGGTCAGTCTAGCTTGGAACTAGACAATTGCTAGACACAGGTCGAGGCGCCAGGCCACGCTCAAGTACTCCGTACGTCCAGCATAATCGGCAGTAATGTACGCAAATGGATCCTGCTGTCGATACGCATCGATTTGCACATGTAGTGCCTACGCACCAGGAATGTGGACGCAAGGTTGACAAGCCAAGTGCGAAGTCCACAGATGATGTGGGATTGTCCAGGTTTCCGACCCCACGCACGTGTGAGATGTCTCCTTTCACCTCAGAAGCGTCCCGTCCAGGAGTGAGATCATGACGGGGGCACCGAGACCAGTAGTTAGTCGCCGTTAATGAGATTAGTTTTCTATGTGGTCTGCGTCGTCCAACATCCGTTTTGACTGCAGATCTCTGTCGATCATTCACGTAACAGTATGCATCTTCCTCCAGAAACATGAGGTATACTCGTGGCTCGCATAACCGCCACAATTCCCAAGAAAGTCTGTGGACGAACATGCAAAAGAGGGCAAATTTTGAGAGGCACATTGTCCGGAGCTAGTATGATGATTGACAGAGGTCTCGATGTGCAAGTGACAAACTTTTCCTGCATGACTGCTGCTAAAATTTGGCTGTCGCTTCTGATGTTGACAGAATAGAGTCCAAAACCCGCCACGGTAGAGGATCCCTCTCCCCGGAGGTTTCCAGCCCCTCAGCCCGCTGGAGTCTGTCAAGGCCCATCCACACGACATCTATCTACGGAGTACTTGGTGTAGAAAGGATTTCTTCAAGTGCTTCGATGCCAAGTCAAGGCACCGCTCCACTTGGTACTTATTAGTGAGGCAAAGACGGCTCGGGGAAGTTCTTTTAGCAGTATTAGTGTCGAGGATTCAACTCTTTGGTACCTTATGGTGCTTCTTGTTATGGTTAACACCAGTGACAGCAGTTTGGAACTCCCTGTTGCCGCGTGGTGTCAGATCCACTTGCCACCTGAGTACTGCTCGATCAGATTTCATACCATCTGTCCAATAGAATATCAACCAGAGCACGGCGCCCATTGCGAGGTCATCATTGTAACCATGGAACAAAAGTTCCACAATCATCGACGACACTTGACACGTCAAGGTCTTTGTCCTTCTTATCGCCAGTCCACCACCTTAGTCTGAAGTTGCTTCTTGACATTCGGTGTTGGTAGCGCGCCACTTATGCCTCTGCTGCAGGAGGTCCCATAAATTGGTCGCACTTGGTCAATTGAGCATGACTGTAATGCTGACACCCGACACCATGGCATGACGCTGAGAAGAATACTGGTCTTGAGATATTGGTAACTCTGAATTGGAAATCCCCACATTGCTGGGTCATGCTCTGAGATGATCGAGTATGAACCCACTCTGGTCGCCAGATCTTTACACCCCCGGAGCTGATCAACCTACACACTGACTCCAGTGAAGATGGTGGTGGGGATCTGGGACGATGGAGTACGGAGTAGTCAAAGTTTCTCCTCCGCAACAACCTTCTATCGGCATCATTATGTCAAAAGCTGACACTCCAGAATGCGCGACCAGAATAAGTACTAGACCAAGTGATGTCTCTGAAGATGGCCTCGCTACCGCCACTGGAGACAGTTATCCTTCACGAACACAGTCCTCATGTCTTTTGAGAGGCAGGAAGCCCACCAGACAACTCGTGCCGTAGCAGGAAGAGTCGTTCCAAGCTCTATCCCAAACCTCCAGGAAGGACACCCTGTAGGCTCTTACTGTACAATAGCATTCTGTTTGAATTTAGAGATAATACTTGTCGTTCCTGGAGGCTGTAGAGCTTTTAGAGAGGTTGTTTTCTGCACAATTCGCGCCTAACTGGTCCAATTGTACTGAGTACTCACATGATGACCATATCTCCGAAAGGGAGACGTTGTGCGCGCGGGATGTGGCCCAAGTTACTTTTAGTTGAAAGCCTGGTTCCCACTTACCCACTCGACAGAGTTGCGAGATGCAAAGCCCTAAACCCCCACTAATACCTGAGGGCTACCCTGTACTCCGTAGATGATCCTACGGATACTCATATGGCTGGTGGCCATGAAGTGAGTACGGAGTTCTGCTCAGGGGCCAGGCTCCATTGTTGGCCATCTTCAGCTCGTTGCTTGCAGACCGTCAATGGAGGCAATGTCACGATCACGTCAACAAGCTCTTATTGGTGTTTTCCATATACAAGACCAGAGCTTGTCCAAAGCAAGTCTTTGTATCAGGAGAATGGGCTCATCATGTCTGACTTCTGATCCATGATGTTGTTACCAAGAACTTGCTTATGGCTTCGTTAGGGCAGCACTGAGCAACTAGCCATGCAGACTTTGGTACCTTGCAGCGTTGCCCATTTGTAGCCTGTGAAGAAGAGGACGAAAGCGAGATCCAATATTTCTGATTTGACCGCGATTGAGTGTCAATGTAATCATAGGGTCTCTTCAAGTGCTACAAGAGGCCTCGCCGAGGGTTTCCAAGACTCGTTTCCAAGGGGTCGGGGCGCCATCTCGAAGTCTCCATAACCGGAAATCAGACAGAACACCGACATCCGGAATGAGTGCAGGACGAGAGCACATCTTGTAACGCCCAGCTATCTCGAGCCTCCCTTATGTAGTGTAGCGACAGTAGTGCGAACTTTGTGAATGTCGGACCATCTTTGGATGACCGTTTGGATTGATGAGTCTTTGTGGAAATCATGGATATCTCGACCATGACCCTGGGAAGATGCACGTTTGGGCCTAGCAGGAATAAGAGTTGAATGACAGCGGAAGCGGGTGTGACTCGTGCGAGCCGCGACAGCCATCAGTGAATAAATCGCGTGGGAGACTTTGACACCTGACACACGCCATTCAACGACGAGGTCTGGATTGTCTACCCTGCTCGTGCCAAGGGTGCAATGCGTGCCCTGTACGGAGTACATTGGAAGGCATGAGGCCTGATGAACTGCTTTGTGGTCAGTGAGGTTCACTGGTGAGATGATTGATGAGTATGCGGACCTTCTGCGTAGCGATCAAAACGCATTATGCGTAATCACGACTAGTGGGGGGGAGAGGAGGCCTTCTCTGCACCAGGGGTCTCCAATCGTTGGTCTTTTCCATTCCAGTCACTCTCAGCCCTCAGCCAAGTCCCTGAACGACTGGTGGTGCAATTACCCCTAGCTGGCACTCGGAATGGGGCAAGTAGAAGTAAGGCCTGGGTGATTTGCCCATTGTGAGAATGGTAGTCAAAGTCAGCTGTGGCTTTGTGGCTAACCCGCCGATCCCTCAAGGATCACAGGTTATGTGGCCCTCCTCTTGTATCACTTCAGTTGCAAACTTATCATGTGGAAACGGAGGCGAGATAGAGAGGACAGTGCATGAATGTGATAAGCCGAGGACAGTGTCCTGACACTGGACAGTGAGGGTGACATTTCTCGTTGATGGAGTTCTCATCAATTGCGAGGCGGTGACAATGGCGCAGGGGGATCCTCGAGAGTCCAGCTTTTCCAAGGCGAGATACGCATACAGAACAACAGACTACAGACTACCTACAGGCTACAGCACCTTCCTTGAATTCATGGCTACGTAATCATCTTAGGGGTGAGCATCTGGAAGGAGCGACGAGTCTATCCAGAAGCTCCTGCCTCTGTAGTACTAGCACATGAAAATCTCCCATGCCTGCCACTTTTCTGCAGAGGGTCCCACTGCATGATGCCACCTGGTAATGTTGGTAATATTTCCGATGCATAACCTCCCGTGGTCCAGCGCCGTGAGAACAAGTTTGTGATACTCTGGCCGACATGCCATGTACCAGGTTCGGAAGGCTGGAGGATTTCCACGGCTGGCCTAGTTGACGGAACATTCTCCATTGGATTCGGTGCGGCGGTGCGACCCTTCTCTGCTAGACTGATATACCTAGAGCAGATGTTGCTGCGAGATATGCAACAGCAAAGCGATCCAGTCAGCAAAAACTACCTAAAGAAAGAGCATGGTTAAATACGCATACTGCACATTAGGAACGTACGCATCAAATCTTGCAGTAGCAGCATCCTCAGAACCTATCGCCTATAGGCTTCGGTCTCTCCATCGCCAGGAACAGCTGCCGGACACTCGAGGTAATGAAACACGATCCTGGGGATGCCTGCCAATCGCTCAAGTTGGCTCGATTTGACTTGCTAATAAACTCCTACTACTGTAGGCAGCCTCGACTCTGCAGTTTCCCATGCTTAATCTACCAGGAACAATCCTGACACTTCCGTTGCTCTTTTAAATTTTGAAATGCAACTTGAACCATCCCCGTGTCCAATCGTGAATAGCATCACTATTACCGAGCTTCTGGGCACCCAGTGGCAGCTTTCAAGCCTGTGACAAATTGGCACTACCCTCAAAAGGATCCCACTTTCGTCGACCCACAATCCGAACCGCACTACACCTGTACGGAGTATGCGTATGCATAAGCTGTAGGCATGCCACCTCTCAACATGTGTGGTTCGTTCCTGTCTCGAGAATCAACGCGAAGATGGTCCCTTGACCACGGATGTGCATCTCATCTCTCGAGGCTGAGACTCGGGTAAACCCGTTTTGCTGCTATATTTACCAGCTAGCTATACCTGTTATCCTGATTGACTGCCTGTCCTTGTTTGTATCCTGCATTGAAAACCCACTTCTGTAACAAGTTGTACCTTTTATAACCCATCCAGCTGGCCGGAGGACTTTAGAACCGGTTTCAAGTACAGAAAATTCCATCTTTATCCGTCTCCGCCACCTATCGTATCTGGCCCAGCGATCGGTGAGATGATGACACAAGTTGAACAAGGTCTTCCTCCAGATCTTCTAATATTGCGAACTGCGGAGGTCGGCTCGCCAGTTAGACCAGGTGCATGCCACCATGCCACCCTGCTTGCACTCTTCTCTTTGGAGCAGTGTTGAGTGCTGATCTTTTGCCTGCGCGTACCCGGATCGGGGCAGGCCACGAGGGTGCTGACATTACTATTGGTAAACTGTAGTGCAAGGCTAGCTTAGACTCTAGAACATCACGGGCCACGGGCTGGGTTCTTGGGCCTTTGTTGAGAAGGTTTGCGCCTACAACGCCGGGGATCATTCCGCCTGTACGCCCAGCATCCAGTCACTGCCGTGCAACAATGACTAGGCCCGAGGGGCCTACCAGGCACTCCAGGCTTCCAGAGCTCCGGCGGACGGGGTCGCGGATGCCACTCGGCCATACTAACCCGCGGCGGGGCAAGCTTCAAAAGCCCAGAGGGGCCCAGAGGGGCCCCCCCCAGCTGTAAGTTAGGTGGGAAACCCCCCCGGTGCGCCGCTGCGTCAGCTGTCAATGCTATTATCCAGGTGCCAGGTGCCAGGTGCCAGGGACCATCTTGCGTGCCAACGTGCATTGTTTGGCACTACTCGTTCTTGGATTCATGCCCATGATCTTGCCTCCTAAAGGTGCCAGCATAGCCCTGGCCAAGGCATGAACTGCTCGCCGGGGGCCGGAACAAAGGACGAGAAGGGGCCCTAGGGCCACGAGACCTTGCCAGGTTCCTAGGTTTACGCAGGTCCCATGCCCCAGGCCCCAGGCCCCAGGTCCCAGATCCAAGGATGTTCGCAGTTTGTGTTACCATGAACATCGCTTCTAAAAGATTTGCCGTGCGTGTGTGCCTGGGGGCGTGGCTTCACACAGTCTCTCGCACTCGCAGACACCAGGCAGCGAGTGCAACACCATCCTCACCCTGGCTACCAGGGTCATCCTGAACTTTTGACCCACCGCCATCTGCACGTTCTCCTGTCCGCTCCATGCCCCAAGAACAAGCCACCGAACCACTTCCACTTGTTCCTGATCCTCTCCTCTACTCCGTAAGTAGGCACTAGGCTCTTGTCAAGCAATGACAGGTCGGTGGGCCCCCATCCGCTGTTGCGCCATGACATCTACCCACGGCGCCGGTTGCACTCTAGCGACCATGGTGCCATGTCCTTTGACTCGTGGGTTCTACAAAGTTTCAAGAGTTGGATCAAAATGTCCCCACCGCCGTTGGTCGGCTTCTGTGAGCCCAACTACTACTCTTCCGCCCATGCACTAATATCGTCGCACCCACAAATTACGGAGAACTGTACTGCCAGTTCCTTTGCTCTTCAATTCTCTAGCATTCCCGAGTCCCATTCAAGGAGACGACCAATGTCTTACGGGTCTTGGTTGCATCTTTGATCTCTCCTTGGTGCTCGACTCATACCGAAATCCACCAGCTCAGCCAGCAGCGGAGATAGTAGTGGACTGTCCCCACGTGGTCCTCAACCCTCGACCCTACCTGAACCTACCTGACCCTACCTGACCCAGTCCTGCCGCCATCTGCTCAGGTCCAAACCTCATCTCTTTTGTTGCTCCGTCCAAGTCGCCTGCGATCCGATCCCGGCGTCTCTTCTATGAGCAAACACGACCTGCCTTCAAGCAGTAACAAGGAGGAGGGAGAGATCACGGAACAAGCCCTCTACGAACTTGGTCTTCTCAATCGACATCCTCGCCCAGGTTCCAGAGTCACCAGACCACCAGAGACAGACAAAGTGGCGCACTGTAAGACAGTCTCCCTGCAATACATCTCGCCCTCCAGCTGCTCGAGATTTCAGTCTTCGTTCTTTGTTCAAGTTGTCCATCAAGAGACATGAAAGAGAGAGAGCGCTGACACAATGTTTGACCATTCCTCAGACCAGCCCTCGCGTGCGAGGAACGGTAACTATAACTCGCGCACCCTTTCTCACAGCGGTTCTGTCCAAACGCCAAACTTCAAACAATCCAGCATATCATCGGGGACTCTGGGACGGCCGCGCACCCCCACCGATCCCAGACCTCGAACCAGAGACCGTCGTGGTCCCCCATCCCCCTCTACCAGCATCCCAGGAGCGGGACACCCTATGGCCGGTATGCTCGACTCGGATCGTTCCCGTTCTCGTCGAGACCGCACCTTTGTCGGCGGAGAATGCGCTGCCTGTGAAGAGCTGCTGGAGCATACCCTTCGAGGTGAAAGAGTTCTACAGTTTTCGTGTGGACATGTTGCCCACGAGGCCTGCTTCTATGAATACATAAGAGATTCCGACACACAATACTGTCCGACCTGTGAGGCCCCGCTCGGGCTGGATTCGTTTCGAGGAGGAAGCATTCTTGATCTGAGTATTTCTTCACGTCATCCCCGCTACTATTGACAATACTGACTTCGTGTAGCCAAATTGAGTAACCTGGTACGAGCGGTTGCACAGAAAGAAGTCACCTCTCCCCGAAGCACCGCCACCACGCCCATGCCATGGGACCGACAAACTCTACAGGACGACAGTGTGAGTGCTCGTGAGGGAGGCCAGCGACATAGCAGAGACAACTCAAATCGCAACAGTCGAGATAGCCAACGACTCAGAATTGAACGCCTAGGCGTTGGACTAACAAGCCCACCCGCCCAACAACCCCAATCAATCCTGCCGCCCCGAGAAGGGCGTGAAGGGTCACTGCAGAATGGCTCGCAGCACGGTCCCCTTTCTCATATACGCACAGACAGCGGCAATACGTCAAACGACTACACGAATGATCACGCCCACTCTCGCAAGCATGATTATGACCTACACGCCATGGAAACCACCGTCCCCAGTCCTCATATGAGACAAGTGACACAGCCTATCCCTTTTCCCACTGTTACCGTCCGCAGCGAATATCCGACCTTGACCAGGTCCCATCAGCAGCAAACGTTGACCTGCCTGGTCACGATCGAAGTTCCCGAGAGCAAGTGGCAGCCACAATTCGATGAAGTCCAAACTACTCCTCCCGTCCCTGCGCTCCCTTCCGATCCAGGCCGGGGCTCATCTAAGACAAGACAAGATATCCCCCAGCCAACAGCGCCTGTTGAATCACCCGAAGTTCTGGAAGAGATCACCGAGGAGCTCAGAAATCGAGTGGATAACTGGCATGGCCTCGAGTTTCAAAGATTTGGCAACCTTCGCCTCCATAGTGTTATCCGTGTGGGCAAGGATCGCCACTCATGGCAAGAGCTGGAATGCTATCTTTTTGGCGAAATGTTGATTTGCGTCAAAGAAAAGAAGAACGGCCAAGGATCTGTTATCTCAGAGTCTAGTCGCAAGCTTTCGAGGTGTACCCTCAAGGGTTCCATTTTGATCAAGAAGCATTTGCGTCAGGTTCATGCGTCACCAGACGAGAATATTCTGACATTAAATCTCTCGGTTGCTGAACTGCCCACCTTCCATCTGCATTTCTCTGATAGAAGTCAAATGGAACAGTGGCAGCGGTCTCTTCGCAACCTCCACTCCTCGGAACCGGTGTCTCAATTACCCACCGACTATGAGCAAGACACTTCTGGGACAGATGATGAAGAGTTTGGTCGAAGACACCAGGGCGAGAGACGAATACCATCTGTCGCTTCATCGTACGGTGCACCGAAGTCAGCCACAACCGCAGCCACCGAGTATTCCTTGCACAGGCCACCCACAGACAAGCGAATGCCAACTTCTTTGCATGTTCCCGTGGATCTGGTGGTTGTGATCCCAGTCTCATCATCCATGCAGGGTCTTAAGATCACGCTACTCAAGGACACGTTGCGCTTTCTCGTCAACAGTCTAGGCGATCGTGACCGTATGGGTTTGGTCACATTCGGCTCCAGCGGAGGTGGAGTTCCCGTGGTTGGCATGATGGGCAAGCAGTGGTCAGGCTGGAACAAGATTCTCAACTCTATCCGTCCCGTAGGCCAGAAGAGTCTACGAGCAGATGTTGTCGAAGGCGCCAATGTTGCTATGGACCTTCTCATGCAGCGCAAGGCAGAAAACCCCATTGGCACCATCCTTCTCATCAGCGATTCATCAACCTCGGAAAGCGACAGTGTGGATTTTGTCTCCCAAAGGGCGGAAGCAGCTAAGTACGTGATCACTTTTTGATATCTTCTCGTATTCCGCATTGACTAACTTTCCCTCCAGGGTTGGAATCTACTCCTTTGGCCTAGGCCTCTCCCACAAACCAGAGAGCATGATCGAATTATCGAGTCGCACCAAGGCGTCCTATCTGTATGTCAAGGATTGGATGATGTTGCGCGAGTGCGCTGCTGGAGTCCTTGGATCCCTGCAGTCGATCTCGCATCAGAACGTCAAGTTGAGACTCAAGCTGCCAGAAGGGTCTCCCGCCAAATTTGTCAAGATCAGCGGCGCCCTTCAAACGACCAAGAGAGCCACAGGAAGAGATGCAGAAGCCGCTTTGGGTGATCTGCATTTCGGGGATAAACGAGATATTCTCGTTCAGCTCGTCATCGATCCTGACAGCTCGTCGCAAGAACCTGCACCACAAGACCCTTGGGAGTCCATCGTGTCCGGATTGGAAGCACTGGGAGGTCCCTTGGACAACGAGGATGCACGCGTGCAAAGCGTAGAAGAACTTCCTCTCTTGCAGGCCGATCTCCACTTCGGTGACTTTTCGCGCGATGGATCTGTTGCACACCTCTCGCGTCCCTCATTGCTTGCAATAACAATGCTACCTGCCAATCCCAGGGCTCGGCAAAACGGCCGTGCATCGACGCCTCCTATCCCTCCCTACCCACATATTGTCCAACGAAGGATGGAATTACTAACTTCGGACATGTTGAGTCGTGCCCTGACACTGGTGGCTCGCGGCCAACACGATCGGGCTGCTCACCTTTTGAACGAGACCAGGACAATCCTCAAAGGACTTGGAAAAGGCGGACTTCCTCCTCTTCCTCCCGGAGCGGCACAACCAGCGCATAAACACAATTCCCCGACAGTGAAAGCGA
Organism: Exophiala mesophila; assembly: GCF_000836275.1. Classification (NCBI taxonomy): domain Eukaryota; kingdom Fungi; phylum Ascomycota; class Eurotiomycetes; order Chaetothyriales; family Herpotrichiellaceae; genus Exophiala; species Exophiala mesophila. The sequence continues at coordinate 1,208,597 of NW_015622508.1, forward strand.
GAAGCCCCCGAGCGGCCACACCAGATCATGCACGCGACCAGAGCCCTCATTCTGACACCAGTTCGAGCACACCGATCCCCCGCAACGCTGGCGTCGATCAGAGTGTCATGAGCGCTCTCGACGCCGATATCGAGTCAAGCCTGGAGTGGATCGGTCATCCTGCCGTGTTCTCGCGAGACTCTCGTAAGGCTGTGCTTCAAGCGATAGGCGTCATATCCTCTCAACGGGCTTACACCTTTCGATCTGCTTCCGAGTCCATATGGGCTGAGCGAGTTGCTGGCGTCAAGCGACTTACGGAGCTCTCACGGGAATGGCGAGAAACGGTCGACGATGCACTGACCGAAGAGTAATGAAACCCACGATCTATTCAATTGGTTCTTGACCTTGTCCATAGGTAGTACATACATGCATATGTACATCCCTTTTGTATAACTTTGAGTATAACACGTGATATGACGAGCTTTTGTGACAATTCAGCAATAGTTCATTGCGGTTTAGCGTTGCCAGGCATATAAGCCAACTCCTCATATTCTTTTAGGCTATTATTATATTTAGTTCAACCAGCATATTCATTTCATGTCCCCAGAAAGCAAGATTTTTTCCGATCCTAAATTTGATGGAAGCACGTGACTTCAGATCGCCCGCGCCTGTCATTAATGGAAAAGCTTTGGAACGCGCCAAGATTCAGCCTCGCAATAAACACTAGACCACATTAGTATTGGTGCAGCCTTGTCGATCAAAATGTGTTACCGCTTTTGGCCACCAACTTTTTTCTCAAGAGATCAACTTCTGGTGGTTCAGTTTTTGCCTGTCAACCTGAATTGCAAGTAACTCGAGATAAAACGAAGGTTTTGTCTTCGTTTTGTGTCAGTTTTGACTCCCATGGAAGACATAGCAGTATACTGCTCATGGGCTGACGCACAACTCGATTCGAACGACGAAATCATCAACATTTTCCCCGTCGAACTTCGCTCCCTCATTCTCCAATCTCGCGGGTCGCAATATTTTGAGGCTTTGAGCGAAGCTGCCCGCCTGGATCGACTCACGGACATATTATGTCCTCTCTACAGACCGCTTCTCCCAGAGTTGGTTGCAAGATGGCTCGTCGATCCCATATCAACCACTCAAGACCAGAAAATCCGAACTCTATCTTCGCTCGGTCGAATATTGCCTCTCGCCACATATCTTCTGCCTCATGTTCGACATCTAATATTGTCCGATGACATCCAGGCTCTCTTTCGTCTCTCCTCTAACCAGTTCGCACAGCTTCATGAGGATCAATTCCATTCACTTCTGCTCGCTCTCTTCCGTATTCTATCCTACGACCGTGATGTACTCACTGGGGTGGTAGACCCAGCCTTCTTCCTCCGAGCCTGTCGCTATGGTTCGCCATCAATTAGATATCTTGCGGTACAATCCCTCTCGAGACTGGCCCACTTTGCAGATGCTCTGACCGAGGAGCATATCAAGCTGAATATTGGCAACGGTGCCATACTGGGCCAATGGGAGGGACGCTCGATAGATTACAGGATACTCAAGCTATGGGAAGAGCAAAGATGGAAGTCTCTGTTCTCCGCTGCGCAGACGTTCGAGGCCAAATGGCAGCAAAATTCATCTACTTCTGTTGAGCGAGTCTTCAGTTTGGATGATCTTTCGCAGAACACTGCAAATGTGGGAGGAGTTCTACTGCCTCGCCATGGGCCCATTCCTACTTCGAACTCTTCTTTCGTATCAACACCCACCGCGAAGCGCAATTTACAGAAACTTGGCACATGCTTGCTACAGTCTAAATCAATCCTTCTCAGCGGACTGCCGAGTTCTGGAAAGACACTACTTGTTCACGAAGCGGCGAGGTTGCTGAACAGGGTCTCATCGATGATCACACTTCACCTCAACGAACAGACTGATGCCAAAAGTCTCATTGGCATCTATACTTCAGCCTCAGATGGGTCAGGCTTTAAGTGGCAACCAGGAGTATTGACTGAGGCGATCCAACAAGGCAGATGGATTTTGATCGAGGATATTGATCGAGCTCCTGCTGAGGTGATGGGAGTTTTACGGCCTATACTTGAATCTGGTGAACTTTATCTGCCTAATCGCAAAGAAATCATCAAGCCACGGGATGGGTTTCGGGTATTCGCGACCTTGACCACGGACGGACGATCAGGAATCGTCGCCAATTCCAGAGGCTCTTGGTTGGTGAACGGCCGCATCTGGTGCATGGCGGCGGTTGAAATGTACGAGCCCAATGAGATTGAAACCCTGCTCAGCTCCAAATACACTGGAGCCGCGTCTTATATGTCAACCATTCTGGACGTGCACCAGGAAATCGAAAGAACGTACAAGACGGATGATCGTTTCAAGAGTCTTCAAGGTCGGCAACCTTCACTCAAAACCCTCCTCACATGGACGAGACGTGTACACAATAGGCTCCAAACCTCTGATCAGACCTCTGGAGCTACACTGGAAGCTACAAATATTGCGATTTTCAAGGACGCCATTGATTTTTACGCTGGATACATCAATGATCCCATCCTCCATGGTGTCGTTGCTAGCGCCATTGCTTCAAAGATGGGAATCTCCCCGCAGCGTATCCGCCATGTCCTCGAAGAAGAAGCTCTCTCTCTTTCAGAGACTGCAACAGCAATCAATATTGGTCGAGATGCTCTGAGAAAGGTCACAACCCGACGTCGAAACAATCGAACCTCTCCTTTTGCACTTACTGCTCAAGCCCAGAGAACCCTTGAGAGTATTTCGTCCGGCATCTCCTTCTCTGAGCCATGCCTCTTGGTTGGAGAGACGGGTGTCGGCAAAACCACTTTGGTCCAACATATTGCATCCCTCGTGGGCCAAAGACTCACGGTGGTGAACTTGTCTCAGCAGAGCGAGGCAAGTGACCTTCTGGGCGGCCTAAAGCCTGTAACAACTAGGTCTCTCATCATGCCAATCGTGGAGACATTCAATAATCTGTTCGAGGACACATTCTCGTCCAAACGTAACGAAAGCTTTCAGATGGCAATCACGAAAGCTATAACCAAGCAGAATTGGTCCCGATTACTCATACTTTGGCGGGAGGCTATACAGTTGGCTTCAAATTCCCTCAACCCATCTTCAGAGCCCTCCACCCCGGACGGGTCCTCTCATGCCAACAAGAAACGCAAGCTCGCAAAACCCAAACATGACGCTCTGCGTCAAAGATGGGCTAATTTCTCTGAAGATTTCAAGAGGATACAAACCCAGGTTGAGCATGGTGATAAGACGCACACTTTTGCATTTGCAGAAGGCCGTCTCATCAAAGCCGTCCGGGAGGGTGAATGGCTGTTGCTGGATGAAATCAATCTAGCAACCTCAGACACACTAGATTATATTGTTGGTCTTCTCCATAACGGTGACGATGAAAGACCAGGGCTACTTCTTGCCGAAGCTGGCAATGTTACATCTGTCACGGCGCATCCAAACTTCAGAGTTTTTGCCGCAATGAACCCGGCGACAGATGCGGGAAAAAAGGACCTTTCGCCTGGTCTCCGCTCACGTTTCACAGAGATATATGTCCATCCAGGAGACAGCAATCTGCAAGATCTGACCACTATCGTCCAAATCTATCTAGGAGCCCAACTTGACAGCGACAAACGAGCCGCACAAGATCTTGCCCGTGTCTATCTCGGTATCAGACAATTGAATCAGGAAAATCGCTTGACGGACGGGGCAGGTGACATGCCACATTTTAGCATCCGATCATTGGTTCGCACGTTGCTATATGTACAACAGCACGGTGCTAGTCATGGTCTCAGACGGGCAATGTATGAAGGATTTGCGATGAGCTTTTTCACAGTTCTAAGCAGAGCATCTGAGACTTTGGCCGTCCCCATCGTGGAGAAGTACCTACTGTCAAATGTGAAGAACAAGAAAGCATTCTGGAGCCAGCAGCCGAAACTTCCTCTCGGAGATGAGTTTGTAGCCTTCAGACATCATTTGGTCAAAAAAGGGCCGTCATCCCCTGATCTTCAACCCCACTACATCCGCACGGTGTCCGTGGAACGCAATCTACTCAACCTGGCGCGAGCGGCATCAATGCGACGATTTCCCATTCTTCTACAGGGTCCAACCTCTGCTGGCAAGACGAGCATGGTGGAATATCTGGCAAAGCTCTCTGGTAACAATTTCGTACGAGTCAACAACCACGAACACACAGACCTTCAAGAGTATTTGGGGAGCTATGCATCAGATTCAGATGGTAGACTTGTGTACAAGGAAGGTGTACTCGTTGATGCTCTTCGACAAGGTCATTGGATTGTGCTTGACGAATTGAATCTAGCACCAAGCGATGTGTTGGAAGCCCTCAACCGGTTACTCGACGACAACAGAGAGCTGCTGATTCCAGAAACTCAAGAAGTAGTTCGACCTCATCCAAACTTCATGCTTTTTGCAACTCAAAACCCTGCCGGCTTATATGGAGGCAGAAAGCGACTGTCTCGTGCTTTCCGAAACAGATTTCTAGAACTCCACTTCGACGACATTCCAGAAGACGAACTTGGAACGATCCTGGAAAAGAGGTCACAGATTCCACCTTCTTATTGTAAGGAGATCGTTGCTGTTTACAAGAAGCTCTCACTCCAGAGACAGTCGTCTCGACTATTTGAACAACGGAATAGCTTTGCCACTTTACGTGACTTGTTCCGCTGGGCAGCAAGACCGATTTCGGATCGACAGAGCCTGGCACAGCATGGCTATATGCTCCTCGCGGAACGTGTGCGAGACCCTGCAGAACGGATTGTCGTCAAAAGGTCGATTGAGGAGACCATGCGAGTGCGACTTGACGACTCAATCATATATGGCATAACGTCCATCCCAGAACAGAGTCGATCCAGTAAGCAAATCGTCTGGACCGCCGCGATGAGGAGATTGTTTGTCCTCGTATCCGAGGCGCTGAAAAATAAAGAGCCGGTCCTACTTGTTGGCGAGACTGGGTGTGGAAAGACACAAATCTGCCAAACCATCGCCGAAGCCTTCGGGGTCCCTCTCAATGTTTACAACGCGCATACGAATACCGAGACTGGCGACCTCATCGGCTCGCAAAGACCTATTCGCAATAGGACTGAAGTCGCGAAGGCAGTGATTGACGATTGGACATCACTCACTAAAACCAACCAACTTACCTCTGAAGGTGGAGACATTGATGTCGATCAGATTGTTGCCGCATTCGCAAACCTCAATAGATCAGACTATGATACAAACCTCTTTGATCGTTTGCGAACAAGTATCGGTACTTATCAATCACTATTCGCCTGGAGCGACGGCAGTTTGGTCAGATCCATGCGCAAGGGTGAACATTTTCTCCTCGACGAAATCTCTCTCGCCGATGACTCGGTCCTCGAACGCCTGAACAGTGTTCTGGAGCCATCACGGACCATTCTATTGGCCGAGAAAGGTTCCTTGGACAACCTGGTCATTGCTGACTCGTCCTTCCAATTTCTTGCCACAATGAACCCGGGCGGTGATTATGGAAAGCGCGAATTGTCGGCTGCTCTGCGGAATCGACTGACCGAGATATGGGTACCTCCGCTATCAAAGGAAGACGATATCCTACCAATTGTTCAGAACAAGCTACGGCCTAATCTCCAGCATTTTGCCAAAGCCATGATTCAATTTGCTATTTGGTTCCGTTCACACTTTTACAGCGCTACGTCTGATTCCATTCCTCTACGTGATCTGCTTGCGTGGGCAGAATTCATGAATCGGTCAAACGGCCTCCCCAATGACCATGGCTTTGTTCACGGGGCATTCCTCGTCTACATTGACTCGCTAGGGGCAAGTCCGTCAGGATTGACTTCATCCGAACACTCCACTTTGAAAGAATCTAGATTCAAGTCTATCGAATACCTCCAGAATCTCATTCAAGCCGATGTGTTTGGGCTTTCCAGCACAGTGCCAGAATTGAGGTTCACAAATGATCGCCTTCAAGTTGGTGCTTTCTCAATTCCGCGAATGGTCGATTCAGAGCAGACACCGGCAGAACTGGTGTTTGATGCTCCTACCACATTGCAAAACACCATGAGAATTGTACGTGCTCTGCAAATGAGTCGACCGATCCTTCTCGAAGGTAGCCCTGGAGTTGGGAAAACGGCCATTGTGACTGCCCTTGCCCACGCCACCGGGAAGCAGTTAACGCGTATCAACTTGTCCGACCAGACTGATCTGATGGACCTCTTTGGCGCGGATGCTCCTTCGGAGGCAGAACAATTGGGAAGATTCTCTTGGAGGAATGGACCTTTGCTTGACGCTATGCAGTCTGGAGGCTGGGTCCTTCTCGATGAAATGAACCTTGCTTCACAGTCCGTCTTGGAAGGTCTGAACTCTTGCCTAGATCATCGACAAGAAGCATACATCGCAGAACTGGACAAGTCGTTTTCATGCCACCCAGACTTCATACTGTTCGCTGCCCAAAACCCCCATCATCAAGGTGGAGGTCGTAAAGGACTTCCAGCATCCTTTGTCAACAGATTCACTGTCGTCTACGCTGACTCCTTTCAGCGAGATGATTTACTTAAAATTTCTCAACGAAGATTTCCCACCGTACCCATCGAAAGCATTGAAACGGTCATCAATACAGTCAGTGACGTTGAATCTGACATCAGTCGACTTTCGGTCTTTGGACCAGGTGGACCATGGGAGCTCAACCTACGAGATGTCAGTCGATGGCTCAGGCTGTGTGAGCAGTATCCAACAATCAGCCCAGCCTACCATGTTGGCTCAATAATTACAGACCGCTTTCGTACAACAACGCAGAAGACAGCGGTCGTGGAAGCAGCGTCACGAATTTCTGGTCCTCATGCCCCAGAGAGCTTCTACTACAACCTCACGTTCAATTCACTCCAAGTGGGTATAGCCCATATGCAGAGGGATCTGAGGTTCCAACATACCAAAGAGACACATACAATGTTGCCGCCTGCGCATCTTCCAGCTGCCAAATCTGCAATAACCGCCCTGAACAACAATTGGCCTATTGTTCTTACGGGTCCTCCAGGCTCCGGCAAAACATCGTTGATTCGTCATCTGGCTACTTTTGCAGGTGCTGAGCTGATTGAATTCGCCATGAACTCTGATGTAGATACGGTTGACTTGATTGGGGGCTTCGAGCAATTTGACGTTCGCCGCAGTATTGTCAAGCTACAAAAGGAGGTATCAACTATTCTGTCACAATCATTGGGCACTCTGCATCCTTTAGAGAAGTCCGAGTTGTATGAGCAGATCCTCAAATCGTGGTGGATCTTGATGTCAGAGGATGTCAGTATCGATCAGATCCAGGCTGTTCTTGCTACCTTGAGTCCTCACGTCCAGGGTCTGAGCTCCTTTGAAACTGCGCTTTCGGAAATTCTCAGCCAGAGCGAAATTTCTCAGTCCAAGTTCATCTGGAATGACGGCATCTTGGTCGACGCTGTCGAAAAGGGGTGGTGGCTTCTTCTCGACAATGCCAACTTGTGCAACCCTTCTGTGCTTGATCGACTCAATTCACTTCTTGAACCCAATGGTTTATTGGTTATCAGTGAACAGCACGGCGCTCTGAATGGCTGCCGGACAATTGAGCCTCATCCAAATTTCCGGATAATTCTGACTATGGATCCTCGCTATGGCGAGCTCTCCCGCGCAATGCGCAACCGATCGCTGGAGATAGCCATGCCGGTCAACGCTGCCGTCGGTCAAGATGTACATCAGCTCGCATATCCTGCAGCCTCGACAATAAGCCGCTTCAGGTATCTCACTGAAACTGGCTTCGACAGCATATCGCCTGATGTAGTTGATGTGTGTTTGGACAACTTATCCACAGCCGAGGTGGCCATCTTGGAATCTGGTTCAACAGTCCTGCCAGGCTTGGACGAGGCTAAGATGACAGCGATGCTTGAAGTCCAATCCATATCGGCAACACTGAAGCCTTTTGCTATCCAGTCATTTACATCGGATTACTCCTCGGACCAAATAGACTCGCCGTCTCAAATGGCTCAACTCATCACTCTCAATGAACCATATGTTCTAGCAATGCCACGAAGAGGACAACTCGTCGCGGCCAACTTATTCACGAGGGCCTGGTACATTAGACGACACATTTCATCCATTATGGCTAAAATGAGACTTGCTGTTACCAATGGGTTATCTGTCTCTGCAAATGCTCGAACAATGCTTCAGAAATCAGCCCTGGCTGCCGAAAACTCAAGTTCCAACACATCTGCTGCTACCTTTGCAGTGTTTGTTAAATCCGTCGTCTGTCATATTGAACGCCTGTTTCAAGCTCACCTGAACAGCGATATGGAGCCCTCTTTGCTTGATAGTGTTGCCCAAATCATCATCTTTGTGCAGCAGCTCATCAGACTTTTTGAGCACACCAATCTCGACTTCTCCATCCTTTCTGCTTACCTGCGCATTGGCAACCAGATATCTGGCACTTTGTCTACACAAGTCCCTAGTGCTGCCTCAGGTGATCTAGCTTTATCGTTCGACGAATCAGTCGAGATTCTTGGGCGCGGGACTGGATCATCATCAAAAGCAGGAATCTCGTTTCAGCTTCTCTGGGAGCCCTTGAAGCCCAAAACGGCAACGAATGGGGACCAGCTTTCAGCTCAACTTTGCCTCGAAGCCCTTTTACGACGTTTTGACGAAGTCTGTCGGTTTCTTCCACAATCGCGAAAGTCACTAGCAGTCATAAGGTCGAAACTTCTTGATACATACTTTTCAGTCCTAGATTCAGACCAATCCGAGGCTGCTTGTCAGGTTGTGGAGGATGCTGTATCTCAACTTGAGCTACAATCTCATCGTGGCTTCGCAGTCAGCGGCAAATTTGAAGAGACTTTTAATTTTATCTACCAGATGATGATGTTGCAGGACCATTCAGGCCTCGACCAAGATCTGAATGTGACAGCTTTGTTCAGCCCAGCTGGAAAGTTGCAGCCACTCAGTCTCGCTGAGCGAGGCTCACCCGCCAAATCTCTTGAACGCCTTGCTTCCATTGATCACGTCACTTTGTCAACTGATGGCTCCGTGGAGTTACAAGTCGTCCATCAGCTGATGACAATTCATGACCAGCCGTTGGGCATGCTGGAGCACGTGAAGGAAGAGTTGACACAGCTGGTGGACACCATGGCTTCTCGACGATTCGACTTTGAATCTGCCTTAACAGCCCTGAAAGAGGATCTTCGATCTGTTCTTGTTGTTATGCTGAAAGCACATTTCGACATGTTTTCTTCACGTGCAAAGCAGATACTCTCATCGTCCAGTGACCTGTTCAAGGACTTCAGTCTCATGTCACCAGATGAAACTGTACTCGGTGGACAAAGAGGCGAGAATTTCTACCAGGAGTATTCCAACCATCTTCACAAGGTTGTCTTGATGCTCAACGACGTGACACATTTTGGCGTCAAGCAGTTCAAACTTTCTCTTGTCCACTTTGCCATTTCTGGTCTCCGAATGATGGCACCTGAAAATGTCTTCGATCCTGCTCTACCAGCTACGCTCTCTGTTGAACTTCATGATAAAAGAGTCTCTGAGCTTCAGGATCGAATTGCGGCCCAGAGACACTTTCATCAACAAGCTTTTGGTCAAGATTCCAGTTTGGTCATCAGAATTCTTGAAGAAGAGCTTGCAAACATAGGTCGACGCCCACCGGTTCCATCTGTCTACAGACCCCAAACGTTGGGGTTGCATCAGGTGCGCGAGATCCTAGGCAGGATCACCCAAATCTTGTCTGAAAACATTAACGTGGATGAATGGCTCAGCCCCGACGCATATCAGCTGCATGGGCAAAATCTGGAGTCTATCATTGATCGACTCCACAAAGTCGACAGGGGCTTCGACGACTTTATGAAGCCTATTAGCTGGTTTGCTAGTTGTCTTCTTCTTGGAATCCAGATCACGGAACCCGAAGTCTTCAGGCCTGAAGCCAAGTCAAGCGTGCAAGAAATCATCTTGCATACCCCATTGATAAGCTCGAAACCAAATGATTTGCAGAGTTGGCCAGGTTCTGTCAAATCCACACTTGGAGATCCCATTAAGCTGCAATGGTTGCGACACGCTGGACTTTCGGCGAGCATCTATCCTTCATCTGGCCCAACCCAAGTGGCTATTGTGAAAAGACTAGTAAATGTCGTTGACCATTTCTATGCTCGGTGGAAGACTCAATTAACCAAGGATCAAGTAGATTCAGAAATTCAAGCTCGCTACTACGCATATCGTGGCGATGGAGACAATGACGAGGCTCTGCAAGCCCGCCATATGCTTGAACTCTTCCCTGATTTCGAGACTGATTCTGCGCAGGAGGACCGTTCAGAGCCAAAGTTTGAGAGCCGCGCCAGGAGCGTTCAACTTGCTCATGCACATCAATCATTTTACCAGCCACCAGAGGCACGCGAAAATGTCCAGCAGTATCTTCTTGAATCATTGGAGGCTCTTTCGAAGACCAATGCGAACGATCGACGATCACAGACAGTTTCTTTCTTTGAGATTCAGCCTGCAGTATCCTGGCTGATGGAAAAGAGGATGTCTGACCTTGATGGAAAGTCTCAATCCAATGCCCTCAACATCTACAAAGATTTCAGTACGAATGAGAGCACAAAACTCTTCACTTTGGTAAAGCAAGTGGAATCAAGATTCCGCACAATCGCAGAGAAATGGCCAGAGCATGCAGTTCCGATTGAGGTTCTGTCAATGTGTCAGACAATAATGCATTCAAACCTTTGCGAGCCCATTGCGAAGCTACTAGTCTCCACAGAGAAGTTATTTGAGATGGTGGCACAGTGGCAAAGCGTCGCCAGCAGAGAGTGGTCAGTTGCTGAATTGGTCGATCGACTGACCGCTCTCATCGTGAGTTGGAGGCGTCTTGAACTCCTCTCTTGGTCAAGGTTGTTGGATGAAGAAAGTAAGAGACACCAAGATGACGCCCAAGCATGGTATTTCATTGCGTATGAAGCCATCATCTACAACACGGTGAGAGTTACATCCGAATCGGACCTTCGACCCTATTGCATCGAACTTGCCCAAACTCTGGAACAGTTTCTCAAGACAACGACACGCGGTCAATACACTTCACGTCTCCAATTGCTGGACACGCTCTACAAAACGCTTCGAGATCTCACACATGACGACAAACACCTCCTGCCAGTGGCTCAATGTGTTGCCAATATCATCTATCACTTTCGACGATATGAAAGTAACATCGAGGAGCTGTTGAGATCTGGCCGCGCGGAAATCGAGAAGGCGCTCCATGAACAAATCCGACTCGCTAGCTGGAAAGACACCAATGTTACAGCTCTTCGTGAAAGTGCTCGACGATCTCATCTCAAGCTCTTCCGTATTGTCAAGAAGTACCGTGACCTTCTCAGTCAACCTGTTACAGTCTTTAAAGCACAAAACCTGGAAGAACCTCTTCAGGGATCTGACGACCAGGATCATGAACTCATCAATGCCAGCTCCAACATGGAAGTCGTCACACGTGCGGTGGCTGTTTGTGCCGAATCCATTCCAGACTGGACTATGAGGCCTGAACGGGTCACAAACACCATTGGTGCGGTCGCAAGCATACGGCGCCTATATCAATCTATTCGCGTGGAGTTTGAGCCCCGCTTTGAGCTTGCTTCTTTCCGAGAAGAGCTTGTTGCAGGTATCAAGGAACTGAGAAGTGAGAATCCTGCTTCTGCAACCGACGACAACGAAGCTGCAATCCGACACCTACAGGAAAGAAAGCGTCGCTTGTTCACTGAGACAATTAAAGCCGTCATGCAGATGGGAGTCAGGAGGAACTTGGCCACGTCTGAGCTAGAAAGACAATCTTCGGCTGCGCTCGTACTGGCCTGTTCGCCGTCAATGATCTCTCAGAAAGAGGCATTCCATGAACTTCTTGATGCCATGTCCACAGCAAGAGAAGCGACAACCGGTCACTCCGATGACCTTACAAGCGGAGAGATCCAGCGAAGCATGGGACTTCTGGAGGGGATACTCTTTATCACTCTTAGTCAGCGAAATGCTCTTTCGTCAGCCTTGCAACACATCTCACAATTATCTGGCATTGCCACTCAGCTGAAGAATATTGGAAATGTACCTTCCAATCTCGTTTCGTGTGGAAAGCTGTCTAGCTACCATCACGAAGCACTTGGCCGACATACTGCGTGGTTGGCTCAATGTTTAACCTTGTCTGTTCAAGTCCTTTCCTTCCAAGCACGACATTCAAATATCGAGATTACCAGTCTACAGCAGGACTTGCAGAAGTACAGTGAGGTATTTCGTTCCTTCAGTGAGGAACTCAATCGACTCCCAGATCTGCCCGATGGACTTTTAACAGAACTCGGCCGCAATACCCATGACAGATGCTTTGGAGAGCTAGCAGCGCTGAACGAGCTCCTCGTTAGGTGGCAAAAGCAGGAGCCTCGAATCGCAGCTGTCCTTGCCAAGTTAGTGCCTTGGACGGTGTCAATTGCCGAGATATCAGAGTCAACGCAGAATGGTGTTTCCTCTTTGGATCTACGGCAACTTGATAAAGACTTGAGAAATGCCATCGACCAGATATTTGTGACACTACAGGGACTTACAGACCTGCAGCAAGAGTTCCCATCCTCCATCGAGGACACCGCCTGGCTCTCCAAGTCTGACAAAGCTTTCTCACACCAGATGAGCGCGTTGCATGTCAAGACAATTCACAACGCCATCCAAGGAGTATTGAATAACCTGCACAAAGTCCAACCTCAAGACTTTAGAATAGGGATAGCCCTGGTTCAAGTCGCTACACCGATCATTGAGCAGTACTATGGCATTTGCGACCATATTCTACAGAGACAATCAGCTATCCATACAGAGACCTGCAAACTTGGCCTGCAACTCGCTAGGTCGTTCACCAGTCTGGCAAAAGACGGTTTTTGTCGTCCATCTAAAGCTTCCGATGGAGAAGAGCAATCAGGCAAGCTGGAAAGTGGCACTGGACTTGGCGATGGCGAAGGTGCCGAGGACATTAGTAAAGATGTTGGCGACGATGAAGATCTGTCAGAGCTTGCTCAGTCTGCGCAGAAAGAAGAGAAACAAGATGGTGAAATGGAGAATGCCGAGGATGCAGTTGATATGGGAACCGATGATCTAGAGGGACAGACTGGTGAACACGAAGAGGAGAAGTCCGATGACAACGACGATCAAGATCATTCTGATGAAGAGGAGGGTCAAGACATGGATGAGGAGACGGGTTCCGTGGACGATCTTGATCCCACGGCAGTCGACGAGAAATTGTGGGATGATATGAAAAAGGAGTCTGAATCGGAAAAAGAATTGAAGAACGACAAAGCCAAAGGCACAAAGTCGGATGATCAGACCGGTGCTGAAGGGGAGAAGGAAGAAGGAGATGAAATGGAAGGAGTTGAAGGAGAAGATGAGATTGAGGACGACGAGGGTGAAGGAGCCGAACGAGCCGAAGCTGAGAATATGGACCAACACCCAGAAGATCAACAAGCTTTGGACTTGCCTGAAGAGCTCGACTTTGTCGGAGATGAGGACACCAAGGACGACATCTCGGATGATGGGATGGAGGACCTCTCGGATGTTGAAGCTCCAGCAGATGAGACAGAGGAAGTGGAGGAGGTGGATGGAGACAAAACAAGCAAGCCTCTGGATGAATTGGGTCAAGATGAAGACGGCGCATCTGACAACGAAGGTTCAGATGGCGAAGCCTTGGACGATGAAGTGATGGAGGAACCTCCTGAAGAAAAGGAGGAGGAAGAAACTGGAGAGCTCGATCAACGTGAGAGCAATCTTCCGCAAGATGCCGATGAGCATGCTGGAGGCGGTGATTCTGGAGCCGCAAATGAAGCGGAAGACGATGTTCAACAAGACCAGAACACCGAGGGTGTGAACCAGTCAGAAAAGGAGATCGATCCACAACAAGCCCAACCTGGAAAGGCTGAAAATGAAGAACAAGGCGATACCGGCAAGGGGGCCACTGAACGAGGCGTTGGTCGCATGGACACGGTGGAGCAGCAGCAGAACGACGCTCTGCGAAAACTTGCAGATGTTCTCGACCAGTGGCACCAACGTCGAGAAATTCTTCCGGCGTCAGAGCCTCAGCAAACCAATGGAGATACTGAGAAGCCAGATCTTGACATGGCCGAAGCCGACCTGGAGCATATTGGTGATGATCAAGAGGCCGATGCACAAGCTCTTGGTGCTGCATCTGCTGAACAAGCTCGAAATCTCGATCAAGACAAGGCCATCGAAGATGATCAGTTGCCTGTGGACCAAGACACCGACATGATCGACGCAATGGAGCCCGAAGTACAGGACAACATTGCAGAGAGATTCAATCGACTTCAAGAGCAGCAACTGGGACTTCCTCAGGGCTTGGGTGCTCTCCTGCCTGAGCGACAGCCTCGAGATATGGAAGACGCTGAACACAAGGCGTCTGACACGGAAGCTCTCGAAGATGATGTGGCGTCTGATATCGAACACCTGGATATCAGTCAAGACCAAGCAGTAACCTCTCCTCCGATGAAGACGTCAGATGCTGTCCAACTATGGAACCATTGTTCGACCACGACACATCAATTCTCGCTCCTCCTGACCGAACAACTCCGGTTGATCCTGTCACCGACAACGGCAACCAAACTACGTGGCGACTTCCGAACTGGAAAACGACTTAACATCAAGCGCATCATCCCATACATCGCCTCAGGATACAAACGTGACAAGATCTGGATGCGACGATCAGTCCCAAGCAAGCGCAACTATCAAATCATGATCGCCGTAGACGACAGCAAATCCATGGCCGAATCCGGAGCGGACATGCTCGCATTTGAGACTCTCGCCTTACTCACCAAATCACTCAGCATGCTCGAAGCCGGCGAACTATGCGTCATTGGATTCGGCGACGAGGAACACGTTCGCGTAGCCCATTCCTTCGGCACACCTTTCTCACCCGCCGAGTCAGGAGTCCAAATCTTTCAGAGTTTCGGCTTCAATCAAAAAGGCACCAATGTCAAAAACATGGTCAAGGAAAGCATCCACCTATTCCGCGAAGCGAGGATCAAGGGCCACAGTTCCGGTCAAGATCTTTGGCAATTACAACTCATCGTCAGTGACGGTCACTGTTCGGATCATGCCGCTATTACAAGACTGGTTCGTCAGGCTCAAGAGGAAAAGATCATTATTGTCTTTGTCATTGTCGATGCAGGTGATGAGAGTATTCTGGATCTCAAGGAGGCGGTTTTCGAGCCTGATCCTGCCTTTGATGCTAGTGCGGGTGGGAAACCGGAAATGCGTGTCACCACTAGGAGATATCTGGAACATTTCCCTTTTCCTTATTATCTTGTGGTGAGGGATGTGAGAGATCTGCCTGGGGTTTTGGCAACGGCTTTGAAGGGTTGGTTTGGGAGTGTGGTTGATGTTCAGGTTTAGAGAATCAGCGATAGTCCCATAGGCGGCACTAGAATCTATCATGTACTAATAAGTAGTACCTTAGTAAGTCTAGGTACCTAGGATTTGAAACGTTGAAGAGAATTTCCATTAGCGAAGAGGCGTGGAGTCCGCTGTGCAAGTGATTCTTATAGATGGCATTTTTTCATTCTACACCCTTCACTGCCCAGATGGGCAGAAAGCCAAAGTATGACAACGTGGGCGTGGTCCTTCGTCGTCTCACGCGCAAGCTCTTACGCCGCTGCCCCTTGCTTCATGCAGCTCTACGGTATTTACCAATCACAATTGAACTATATATAGGCAGTATCTAGCAGAATTCAAGGGTGAAGTAATCGAATATGATAGCCTATGTGATAGGCGCCGCATTAGTCGCTACCTAGGTTGTTTGGCCAATTTGCGCTTTTGGCATGCCCGGATCCCCTGCAACGCCCCCTGAAGCCTGATATCACTTGAAAATTGACAATGTCTCTTCAGGGTGCACTTACAATATTCCCGTGTTACGTTCGTTGTGGGCCGTCGAAGCTCTTCACTAACCAACCAGGCCGGTATGCCTCTATGTGATCGATGCACAACCGCGATCCATCAACTTCGCCCTCAAGAGCAGTCCAACTGGCCAAAGGTGGTCCATTTGAGACACCCGGCCTCTCGAAATACAAACGCCCACAAATGTTGGATCTGTGCCCGCTTTAGTCGATGGCTACAAAAGAAATACCCCCTGGCGGTCAAAAGATGGCATCGACGGCCGTTACGAGTCTGGTACCGGGCCTTCGGGTGCATGGTCGTTGATGTACCCAACGAACCTCTACCCAACTTCTGCCTGCTCCTATCCCTTAGCCACCTGCCACCCACTCGTGCTGAGAATCAATTTGGTTGTGATTTAGAGTTGGCTTTGCTTCCCAAAAAAGGTACGATATGCCCTTTCACTTGGTACCCAGTATCGCGGCTTTCGTCCTGGGTGGCAGGAATGGCTAATATGAAGTTGCAAGTAGAATTCAATAAACATCCGGCCAGGGCATTTTCTGATGTTAGAAGCTTTGAGACTGATCTTCGTCTGGTCACAGGCTGGATTCAGGAATGTGCTCTGAATCACGAAAACTGTAAAAGAGGACAGAGGAGCTGGTATCCCACTCGATTGCTCCATTTTGAAAGCAAAGCCCAGAACGTCAAGCTTATCGTATCAAAAGAAAACCCTCCAAATGGACCGTACGTGACTTTGAGCCATCGTTGGGGCCAACACAAGTACGAGACGCTGAAGCCCTCTACAATGCAACGGCTGAAAAAGGGTATCGACGCCGTCACTCTGCCTCAAATATTCCAAGATGCCATTCAAATCGCCCAGGCCTTGGGCGTTCATTACCTTTGGATTGATGGCCTTTGTATTCAGCAAGGAGAAGATTATCGTTCAGACTGGGCACGTGAATCTCAGCAGATGGATCAAGTCTATTCGAATGCCTTCTTCAACATTTCCGCAACCTTATCCGAAGACGGTACTGAATCGCTGTTCCACCGAAGATCGTGGAGATCAATCATCCCGTCTCGCATACAAATCGATATGCAGGGTCGACTGGAGCAATATTATGTGCTCGACGGCGATATATGGAAGGACGAGGTCGACGAGGCCCCACTGAGCACCCGAGGCTGGGTATTCCAAGAGCGCATTCTGGCCCCACGAGTAATACACTTTGGGCCATCTCAAATCGGCTGGGAATGCAAAGAGTTAGAAGCCTTGGAAATGTTTCCCAACGGATTACCGCAAATGTGTGGTCTGTCCACAATGAGAAAAAGCGACATATTGCAAGATCCCCCGGCGGCAACCCAGGATTCAGGTAGTACTGACCTGGACGGTTTTGTTGACTTATGGCAGCAACTGGTGAGTGCGTACTCGAGATGCGCACTGAGTCAACCAGGTGACAAACTCGTTGCATTTTTGGGCATTGCAAAAAAGTTCATGCAATCGAGGACTGACACCTATATTGCAGGTATGTGGGAAAAGACCCTCACATACGATCTTGCTTGGAACAGAGCCACTTTGGACATCGAAGACTATCCACTCAGCAAAACATCTTGTCGTGCCCCGAGTTGGTCATGGGCATCGGTCGATGGCGAAATTGAGTTTCCGAAAATGCTAGACGGTGTACGGGATCACTTCGTCAGCGATATGCAGCTTTCGACCACTGTCGACAACAGCACACCTGCCGTCCGCCGCTCCAAGGTCCAGGCTCGAGGACTTTGTCTACCACTGAGACTCAAGTGGTCGAACAGAAAGATTTCCGGCGTTACCGTGGCGGGACTTCACTTTATGGCGGCCGACGAAGAAGACTCTGATCAAAAAATCGTGTTGGAAGACTCTACACGGGCGGCGGAAGCGGGCGGCGCAGTCGGACGTCTGCTCCTTTTGCCCTTGTTCACCACAACTCACCTCTTGGTCGGGCTGGTACTGATTAAAACCCGGGGAGTCAACGCGCATCTCCGGGTTGGTTCAGTTCAGTTGCGAATTATGGCAGAACCAGTTGGTGAGATTACTCCACCAAAGGATATGAAACGCGAGAGAGATGGAAACCGTTACTGGAGTGTCCCAGCATTGAAGTTAAGGCTACATATCCTTGGGAATCAGCGTCAGGTACGGAAAATCGAAATATTCTGACGCGTCTTGTTGGTGTATTCGAGGTAAGTACTTTAGGTACCTAAGTACCTACCTACTTAAGGTACTTATTCTCTACAACCTTTTAAAGAAGCAACACTTAGGATTGGGGCCTGTTGAGTCCAAGGAAATTGTGCTCATCGACGCGCTTTGGCTTGCTTCTTTACTTCCTCCTGTCTTCTGGCGCGATTGGGACGCCCTGGATGCCTTCGATAAAGAGATTTCCTGGTTTGGTGGTGGAGTTGGGGACCCTGGCGTTGAATTGTGTGGACCTTCTGGGCCTGTGTAGGTACTTTACTTATGTATCCATTTGTGCATCCTGAGGCATGCGACTTGTGTGCATCCATTCTAGTCAACAGCAATCAAGTCAGACTTTTCCATGACGAAATCAGACTTAAACGCTGCAACTTCAATCAGAGATGGCTCACCTCAACTAAGTCTACTCCTCTCCAGATGAAACAACTGGAATTGAAGTCCTTCATCGAAACCGTCTCTACGAAGATTACTAGGTACGTACCAAGTACCTACCTAGTAGTATAGTACTTCAGTGTCCTCAATTATAATATAGAGTCACGCTTAGACAACTAAGTACCTAAGTACCTAGGTAGGTACCCTAGGTAAGTAAGTACCTAGGTACCTAGGTACTACCTACATTGTGATAATCATCATGGTGGGTGGTACCGTCACTGCCACTGTCCTACGATCCCAGACTTGCAGCACCTTCCTAGTACAAGGGTACTCTAAGTACTTAGTACTTACGTAAGTTAGTACTTACTTAGGTTAGGTACTTACCTCACATAGGCACACAGGAACAGTTCTAGAGTCGTACCTGCCCGAAATTGGCAACAACGGCCCGACCGAAATGCAGCAGCAGAAACCGGAAGGAGCTACCAGAAGTCATCAGCGACATCAACGAATATTTTTTTCCATATTATGGCTTGAAGGTAATATGGTGCTGCATACATGGTATATCAGACAGGGAGTTTTAGTGACATGCCACGGCCTCATCTAAATCAAGGATAGCGCTGAGCATGGATGCACGGACGGTGGAGTAAAAGTGCAAGCTTACATAAGATGGTAAGGTACAACTTGAGAATTCTTACTATAGTATTGTCCTAGGTAAGTAGGTACTAGTAAGTACTGAGGTAACTTACTTAGTACCTCGTAAGTACCTAAGTACCAGTACTTAGGTAGGTACCTAAGTCAGGTACCTAGTAGGTACTCGATACCCTGGATCCTAGGACACAAGAAATCTTCAACCATCATTTCTCGTCAGAGCCTCCAGCCTGAGGAAGTGCCGCTTTAACCTGAGCTCCTCTAAGGGGGGCAGCGTGACGTAGTGAGACAATGGCTTTGAAGTCTACGATCTAGATCAACATGAATATAAAGTACTTAGGTAAGTAGGTACCTAGTATTCGATGTTCCACTGGTCTATATCTCTGGTACTCACAGAATATACCTAGTAAGTAGGTAGTACTTACTCTACTTACTTAGTTGATCCCCTTGCACAAAGTTCGTAAAAATCATAAACGTCGGTGACTGGGGAATCTTGCGACACCTTAAAGGTCGATACAACCCCGCCTTCCAAAAAGAACGTGTTGGTAAAGGCATAAGCGCCATCCATGGCAAATAGCTCGCAGATGTAAGCATCTATTATGACGTGAACATCATACACAGGTTGGGTGTTTGGGATCCACATGCAGACCTTGTCGTCAAACAGAGGATGGTCCCACGAGGAACCAGTTCGAATTCCACCTCGAGCCAAAGAGATGTACATGCCTTCGACTTCGACAAGAAAGTCGAGTCCGATTGAGCGGCCGCTAGGGTTTGCAATGTCCACTGTCGCCCTGACAGCGGGCGTCCCTGAACAAATGTTGAGTTTGAACTCGAATGAACCAGAGCCCTGTAGCTGCTTCTTGTATATGACTTGAGTGGAAGGGTAGGCCTTGGTCGAGCCGTTGGTATAAACCATGGTCATGTCATCATCGGTCGGCAACCGCACTTTTTCAAGGTCGATAGGCCGCGAAATGAGCGACAGAGACTTTGTAGTTGTATTCAGAGGAACCTGGCGGACGGTAAACTTGCGAGGGAGTGACATGGCGGACCGGTAACACTCAGCGGGGACCCGGTTGCAGTACTGCCAGTTGCTGGCCCATGCAATACCATATGCCGTGTCGTCTGGAGAGTTGGACCACGTTTGCGCCGCGTACCAATCTTTGCCCAGATCAGCTGTTCGCAGGTAGTTGTCGTCGCTGGTAAATCTGGTGCCATCAAATTCACCCAGGAAATATTGGGTGAAGCTTCCGCCCAGAGGTGCACCAGGGCCGATGCTTAAGAAAAGTACCCATTTCTTGCGTTGATTGTCGTTGTCGAACGGCACCTCCACCAAGTTGGGCATCTCATACTGATATCCACGCACACCAGAGCCTTCAAAATCGGACAAATGGTGCCAGTGGATGAGATCTGGGCTGCCGTAGAAGCCAACCTTGAACTCACGAGATATTGCAATCACCATTACCCACTGGTTGGACGGCGCATGCCACAACACCTTGGGATCACGGAACTCGGCCGAGCCTATGTCAAGTACTGGGTTGTGCTTGTACGGCGTGAATGTGTAGCCTTCGTCGGAGCTGAAGGCAACATTCTGCGTTTGGTGCCCTTCAGTTCGGAGTGTGTATAGGGCGACGATTCGATCATCAGGGCTAGTTGACTCGTCGAATTGCAACGAGGTGTTGTTGCGATCAATCACACAACAGCCGGACCATACTGATTCATGATCTGATGGTGCCTCAATGGCTTTCTTATGCCACCTCCAGCTCAATAGATCCGTCGACGTTGCGTGGCCCCATTCTGCATGATCGGCAACCAAGCTTCGGTTGTCCAGTTGGTAGTACAGATGCCAAATGCCTTTGCTATACACCAGTCCATTGGGATCGTTCATAAACCCCTGTTGTGGCGTAAAATGGAAGGCAGGTCGCCGTTCCTCGTGTTTCTTGACAAGCACGGTCATGTTCTGTCTGCTGTTGCTTGCCCGTTTCGTGTCTTCCAGTGCACATATACCTAAGTACCTTATCTACACCAGCTTTGGGCCGAGGGGCTTAAGGTGGGGCAAAGTATTAGGAGACCAAAGAAGTCAAGAAGAGTAGGAACGATGTGGCTCACATTCATGTACATAATACCAACCACGGACACGAGAAAGCATGTCTCGACCTCAGGAGACTATAGTTTCAATTATAAGCCCAGGGTTTTCAGGCCTTCTCCAATAATCGTAATGCTCGGCTTGCTGGGAATGCTCAAACTCGAGCTGGACAAGTGGCAGACCATTCTCCATATTTACTACGATCGCGCGCCCTCATGCCGAGTCATGATGAACATCTCTGGCGATGTTCTGCTTCCCATTGAACCTTGCTGAACGGCCGCGCACCAGCAGTCCGGGGATAATCGGTCAACTATGGGGCATGGCATTGCTAAAAAGACCCATGTTAGCCTCGCCAGACAGCTTGGGGAAAGCCAAAACAGATCCAGATCTAGCTTTTCCTTGATGGAAGTGTTAAGCGACAGAGTGGAGTACTAGCATGCATGAAAGATCGTCACTGGCGATGTTCTCCTTAGCCTCGGGGGCCGTCGGGACCCGCTCACTTCTTGAGGGCAGACCAGAACGCCAGCCACAAGTTGAAAGGTTCCAAGTTCTTTATTTGTCTCACACACACCACAAGGTTAGTAACTACATATGTACACATAAGAGAGTCTTGCTGGGGATGTTCGTCGGCCATACAAGTTGACGGAATATCACCCTCTAACCGGTCAAGACTACTAACCGTTTGGCATCAGTGGTAGCTGGCCACATTGGGATACCAAGCCGTCGACTTTAGGAGTGGCGTATACTTTTGTGCATAATAAGGCGCTTGTGCACTGACAGTCATCAATCTGGACAAGATACATACATACCTACTTACTTAGTAGCCATGTCACAGCCCAAGGTGGCGGTTTCGATGAACCCGCTGGACGTTCGCAATCCCAGTGTCGATGGTCCGCAGGGAGATGCTATCCCTTTCTTCCACGAGGGCAAGTACCACCTCTTCTACCTGGAGGCGCCAGCGCTCAAGTACGATCAGCCTGACCGCGGCCGCACACCTTGGCGGCATATTGTCAGCGACAATCTCGTCGACTGGCAGGATCTCGGGATTGCATTGCCACTCGGCACGGGCGACGACCCCGATATCGACGGCATTTGGACAGGTTCCCTCATTGCAGTCGATGGCGTGCTGCATGTCTTTTACACCGGTGGTCGACGTGTAGCGGACATCCCGCAGACAATCTGCCATGCGACGAGCACGGATGGCGTGGTCTTCAAGAAGAGTGCCTCGAATCCGATTCATGTCCCGCACAGCGACTGGTTCGAACAGCGAGACTGGCGTGATCCTTATGTGTTCTGGAATGAAGAGCACCAGCAATATTGGATGCTCATCACCTCGCGTGCGCGCGAGGGGCCTCCTGGACGCAGGGGTGTGATATCGTTGAGCACTTCTGACGATCTCATGAAATGGACCACCATGCGTGAACCTTTCTACGCGCCAGGCAGCACATACTCGATGGAGTGCCCGGAGGTGTTTCGTCTTGGGGGAAAGTGGCGCCTAGTCTTTTCCCGCTTCACTGAGTATGCCGCTACCGTCTACCGCGAGGCGGACGATCTGGCTGGCCCCTGGCGCACGCCGAAATATCCAGCATTCGACGGCCCCTACTGGTATGCCGCAAAGTCTCTGGAAGACTCGCAGGGACGCCGGATCGCATTTGGCTGGGTCCACGATCGGCGTGGCTTCGCAGAGGGAGGCGAATGGCTCTGGGGCGGGGACATGTGCCTGCCTCGCGAAATCTACGTCGGTGAAGATGATCGTTTGTGCGTCCGAATACCAAGCGAAGTCGACGCTCAACTGACGTCCCAACAACCACTCCTCATTCGGCACGCATCCGGTGGTACGACGACAGAATGGCAAGCCAACGTGGCTGGTGGCTTCTCACAAGCCGAAATCGAAACTGGCGCTCTACCGCGCAGCCTCACCCGGCTTTCGGTTGAAGTTGACATCCAGGATCTGGCCGGCGGTGTGGGTCTGGCGCTCTACACCAACCAGGAGCTTACAGACGGTTTGCTGCTTTTCTTCGACGCCAGCTCTGGGGTCATCAGCTTGGGTGGTCCGACAGGAGGCCAGGAAGACGATCGTCTGCCGGTGCCCGCTGTGACGAACCGGATTAAAGCTCGTTCCCACGGCAAGCTCCAAATCGACTTGTATCTACGTGGCGACGTGCTGGAAGTATTCGTTGATAGACAGGTCGCGCTGTCGTATCGCCAATATTTCAACCGGCCATTCACAGCAAAGCCATACGTCGAAGATGGAGTCGTCACATTTAAGGCAACACTGGCCACTCGGTAACAGGCTCTCAAGATAAAAAAGAGTGCCTGCTGTGTAATAAAAATCATTTCGTCCAAGGACGTGGAACAAAATGGCATGCATTTGGTCAAAGCTCGTGTAGGAAGCAATTTTGATGACTTTCAAACCACTTTGTTCAAGATACAAGGACTATTGTCACCATAGAGCTCAGTAGTCTAAATTATTGTTCCAAGGGAGGCCCCCTCCCCCTTGACTCCCGACTAGTTCGAGTTGATCCGACAATTATGCAAGTCGTGTAAGATGGTGGTGAAGTATCTAACACTTGGACTGGACCGGGCCATTGATTCGAGAAAAGCAAAAGCTTGTTGAATAGTAGAGTTCAGTTCCTCGGGTCTGTCATAAGCAAGTGGAGCTCTTTGGATCATGCGTACAATGGTCGCCGTCATGGCAAATATGCTCACGGCATGAGGCCAGGCTGTCGGCAGCTCCGAGAGTCGAACGCTGGTTCCACACAGCACCAGTTGGACATACGAGTCGATGGATGTTTTGAACACATCTCGATGCTCCTGAGTTGGACACTCCCCGGTCATGATGATCTCCATCATGCACGGCCAATACATAAGGATGGCTGTGGCGAAATACTGTGCTCTGATGATCGCTCGAGTGCTGTGCCTTGTATTGGTCACTGGCCACGTCGACTTGTCAAACGTGATGGACTGTGGCAGACAGAGATACCATTCATCCAGCTGCGATTGCAATTCCTTGGCCACGATCGAGGCAAATGGGGTCGTGCCCGTGGTGTGCGATTGTGAGTGATTGAACGTGTAGCATGTTCTGTCGATGATCTTTCTCACCCCAATCTCTGCCAGAAAATGAGGGTCTGACTCATCTATTTCAGACGAGTTTGATTCTGGAGATCCTGGCCAGGGGTACGGCTCTTCTACCAGGGAGGGAAACTTCATGTTGCTCGCATAGGAAAACAGTCCTGTGTTGGCAAAATAAAG
This sequence comes from Exophiala mesophila, assembly GCF_000836275.1. NCBI lineage: Eukaryota > Fungi > Ascomycota > Eurotiomycetes > Chaetothyriales > Herpotrichiellaceae > Exophiala > Exophiala mesophila. The sequence goes on from NW_015622508.1 coordinate 1,233,058, forward strand.
CACACCGGCATACTCACTTTCCAGTATAAACAATGCCCAAAACGCTCTCGTCTCGTACTCCCCGAGATTATAAACGATGTCTCCCGATTCATCCACCGACTTGTTGACTGGTTGTATCTCCATCAGGTTTTGCATCTTGATGGAGCCTATGGAAAGGTATTCTTGAGCTTTCGTCGGCATAAGTTTGAGTCCGTAAAAAATGCAGAGCAATATGACGCATTGTATCGACCGTAATGAAACCTCCTCCAGAACACATCCAAGCATGGACAACGCTTGCGTGTGAAACTGCTCTGCCTGAAATGGTCCGATAGAATCATTCGCGTTCAACCCGCCGATAGCTAGCACCATGAGCAGTAAAAACAAGTCCGGACTTCCAGCGCATACGGTATTCTGCAAAAGGGGCAGTTTCTCGAAGATCTCTCTTTTGCTTAGAATCGGGAACCAGTTGTACGTGTGACGAAAGAACAAATGCCCCAACTCATGTGCACTATGACGGAAAACTGCCACCGATCCGCCGTTGTTGTATTCCAGAGCATGGTCCAACTCAAGAGAGCGGGCATTTGTTGACAAGTTGATGTCAGTGTGAAACACGATGGCCGCAAATTGATCATCCTTGATACTGAGAGAAGCAAACCTCGGGGGACGACTTTTCTCACGCGTCGATTCGGGCGCGATGTACAATGGCGACTGTGTCCCCAGCCCAAGGTGTTTTTCGATGGATGAAATCTTTGTCAGAATGGTCTCGATATTTGTCTCCACCGAAGGGCTTTGCGTAGGACCTTGCGGGGCCTCATATCTGCAGACACAGCCGTTATCCTGACAGAAGGAGCACTTGGGCTGAGCTCCATCGCATCTCGTCTTTCTGGCCCGACATACTGAGCAGGCCACTTTGCTCCGATTCTTGTTGTAGCTGGTCATTTCTTGGGTGCATCCGACGGGCCCCGACGACCAGACAACTTGGTGTAGAAGGTGGGTAGTGGGCCTTACAGGTCAAGTGATAGTCGAAACAAAAAAAGGTAACTTTGCTACTCCGGACACAAGGTCGTGTAGCAATTTCTATCGAATTGTCGGTGGCACAACGTGTTGGTCTGCGACATCCACTGCGCTAGACTCTGCGCGATGATATGACCAAGTAGCTAACAAGTGACACTCTCGTGACCCTCTGCTTTTCTGGCCTTTTTTCATCTCTTCCGGGGGTCAGCGGCCTAGACTGCCGATTGGTTCTCGGCGCCCTCAGAACTTCGCTCCTTGTGCGGAGTGCATTCCACATCGTCCAAGCCCTATGGGGATGACTGTGGGGGAGTAACTGTGAAAGTCTCAGCTGATTCATCACACGTACAATTTTAACTTCGTCCGCCACCAAGCTGGCTGGGTTGCCTCGGGGGAGCTCGGCCACGAGGGCGAAATTGAGGAGGTGGACGGGGAGGTCCACCGGGGGCCATCGGCCCGACGAGATTTTCTGTCGCTGAACTCAGTTTTGATACTGGAGAGTCTGGAGTTGCAAATGTTGCCCATGGGGTATTAAAATGCCATTCTTTCCCCGGATGAAGCTCTCCAGCTCCATAACGAGGAGCACATGAACGCAAAGCCTGCTGGTCACCTGGACGAAAGGCTTGCTGTCAACACTCAAGATCTATTTTCGACGATGGCTCATAACGGCAGTGAAATGAAGGGCGATAAGGAGAGCAAGCCAATTGATTATCAGGAAGAAATGGCCGAATTGCCACTAAAGGCCGACAACTGGACCAAGGTGACTGAGGATGCAAGGGAGGCGACGGCTGTGGAGCACAATACGACATTCTGGCAGGGAATCAAGCAGTATCGCAAAGCCGTGTTCTGGTCATTCATTGTCTCCATGACCATCATCATGGAAGGTTATGACATGGCCCTCCTCGGGAATATGTATGGCGTGGACGCATTCAAGATAGACTATGGCACATTCTCGGAAGGTTCCTACCAAATCTCGTCACCGTGGATGAACATGCTGTCCTATCTGCAGATGATCACAAACATCATTGCGGCACAGGTGGCGGGCTCTCTCTCTCAGCGGTACGGCTACCGACCATTGTTGCTAGTGGCCCTGGTGCTGATGGGCGGTGCCATCTTCGCTACATTCTTCGCACCAAATTTGCCTGTCTTACTGGTCGGTCAGATATTGTGTGGAATCCCCTGGGGCATTTTTGCGGTGCTTGCTCCAGCATACGCCTCAGAAGTTTGCCCCGTCGTTCTCCGCGGTTACTTGACGGCGTATCTCAACCTGTGCTGGGTAATTGGACAACTTATCAATGCCGGTGTCGTGTATGGCGTTCAAGATTACCCAGGCGAATGGTCTTACCGAATTCCCTTTGCGATTCAATGGGTGTGGGTACTTCCCTTGTTCTGTCTCATCTTCCTGGCCCCTGAATCTCCCTGGTGGTATGTCCGCAAAGGTCGCCTGGAAGATGCAGAGCGGTCTCTGCAGAGGCTCTCGCACGCATCGGAATCACACAATATCAAGCAGACGATAGCGATGATGTTGCACACGGATAATTTTGAAAAGGAGCAAGAATCTGGAACTGCAATCATCGACTGCTTCAAGGGATCGAACCTTCGACGAACCGAAATCGCATGTGCGGTTTACGCCATGCAGCCCATGACCGGCGGAGGACAGGTCCCATCCTCGTACTTCTTCCAACAGCTAGGGCTTTCGACCCGAGAATCTTTTGGAATGGGGCTCGGTGCCACTGGCGTTGCATTCTGCACAACCATCTTGGCCTGGGTCGTCCTCGGACTGACTGGGCGGCGGCGAATGCTTCTCAGTGGTATGACTGGCATGGTGATTGTGCTCTTGACAATCGGCTTTTTGGCTCTCGGTCCAGAGTCGAACGGCGCCATTGGTTGGGCGCAAGCGGGGCTTGCACTGCTCTTTAATGTCTTTTACAACCTTTCCGTGGGCACATTGGCATTTACGATCTTCAGTGAGGTCTCTTCGACCAGATTGCGCGGAAGAACTATAGCTGTGGCTAAGAATGTGAATGCTGCGAGCTCGATTGTCGTGGGAGTCGCAAGTCCATATTTCATCAATCCGCACAACCTCGACTGGAAGGGCAAAGTGGCGTTCTTTTGGGCAGGAATCAACGTGCTGTGGATGATTTGGGCTTATTTCCGTTTGCCTGAACTTAAGGGACGCACGTATGAGGAACTCGATATTCTCTTTGCCAGGGAGGTAAAAGCAAGAGACTTCAAAAAGGCTGTGGTGGATTTGGAAGCATGATGACAGGAGTTGAGAAGTCGTCACAATGCTCATTCACTGCTCTGGGAGCTCATTTCGGCCTGGTCTTGATGCAGAAACTTGATCTTGTAATTTGAGAACCAAGCTATAGTCTATCACTACAATTCACCTCTCTCTCCTGGTAGGACGAATTTCCTCTCCCTGGTCGCAAAATGACGACGATATCTCGCTGTCGCCACTCTTATTCGCGTCACGATCGCCATCTCGTTCAACTTCCTATCATTATCTTTCTAATAGTTTTTCTTGCTCCCATCTATGCCTTTAAACTAGGCTTTCTCGTTCCTAGTGTTCTCGTTCTGATTCTGTTTATCGTTACCACTGCTTTAGACTTTACCAAAGATGCTCGACACTCTCGTTAAGGATAGGCGAAAAGTGGATTATTACCCAAGTACTTTATTTAAAGACCGTTCAGGCTTAACAGTCCAGCGCAATATACTTATGCACTCTATATAGTACTTTCCCCCTTCGGAGTTTCATGGTTCCAGAATCCGACATCTGGCCAAGGAACAGTCATCGCAATGGGTGACACAAGTTCCATACTCCCGATTTTTGGTACCTTTTGATTTTGAATGATATAATTTTCGGCCCACTATTTCAGGCAGCGGTTGCCTTTCGGTCCAATCGTTTGGGCTTGAGGGTGTCTTTTGGATCGATTTTGGGATACTAGTGCATAACTTTGTAGGCCGTGCCCTATGAACCGTCCCCACCTTATTCAGCTTCAGGGTATATAATAAGCATTGATCTGGATGTTTCCTGAGGCAGGGGGGCGAATGAAATAAATCCATGTTCAAATAGGTTCTTACTGTCCTCAAATCATTCATCCGTGTACACCTTTCTTTTGGTCCAGAATTAAGCTGTTCTTCTCACCGAAATCAAGACCTCTCTTCTGGACAAATCAAAAATTCCAAGTACCTACTTTCCAACCTGCTGAGGTCCAAGCGACAATCACAATGGCCAAAAATGCAACTCCCACTCCTGTCACCAAGTCACGCACCTCTGAATCCAACCGCCTCCTGCTCATCGCTGGAATTTTTGCCACGATCTGGACCGGCTTTGGCATCAACGCACTATTACGACCAATGGCAGCATACTCGGTTTTCGAATTCCCCGTCCCCATAGCATCCGCCGACCAAGCCGTCATCGAGGCACTGATGCTGATTTACGGAGCGAGGGACCTGTTTATGGGCTTTGCAGTCTTGATAACCGCACTTTTGGGTAGTCGTCGTGCCTGTGGGTACATTGTTCTGGCTGGTGCTGCTGTCGCTTTTGTTGACGGTTGGGCTTGTCTTCGTGTCGTTGGTGATGGGCAGTGGAATCATTGGGGGTATGCGCCGGCGTTGGTCATTGTGGGAGCCTTGATGGCTGGGGTATTAGATTGATCCATTGATCGAGCAAAGGAGTGGGTGCTTTGGTATTCAAATGATCCAGATGCTACGTAAAGAAGCCAAGTGACTACCTAACTAAGTACTCCGTAGCGGGGGAATGCGCTGAGAATCTCCTTTCTCCGCCCAGCCTCGGCAGCAAGTCATGGTAGCATCACGAATTTTAAATCCTTTCTTTTGATTGTCCTCGAGCAGGAAGCGGACGTGACAAAGAAAAGAAGAGCGCTGGCAGCGTCGAGCGCCGGCCAGCGCACGGGCACGTGACTGGACCAGTCACCCAGTGTGACAGCCAACCGCCAGCCTTTTCCCTCACAACACGCCACAGGAACTCAATCTCTCAGGGTCTCTTCCTCTTCAGCAGGGATAGCCTTAAAAGATGTCTGAGTTTTCCCCGAATCAACCTATAATTCTCTCTGATCAACAGCCAGGTGGACGGTGGCCTCTGCAGCAGTTCACCACCCCTGAAAGATCACTCCCTACGTATTTTGAGGTGCCGAGCAAGAGGAATGTGATAACAATCAAGTCAGCTAACGGAGACATTGTCACCCCCAGAGACGAAGGATCTCGAGGGCCAACGCTGTCGGAGCGCCCTGAAACGACCGAAAGTGCTTCTGAAAATGATAAACCCAATGATAGAGTCTCTACGGAGTGGCCCGCGCAAACCAACAGAGGCCATCCAGCAACAAAGTTGAATATTTATGCACCAATTCATGTCCCTGATTGGCTTCTTGCCATCAATGAGTCAGTGGTAGCTTATGTGCCCTGTACACCTCTGCGTCATTTCGATGCAGATAAGTATGCCGCCGCCTTTGGAGCAGACATCCATGTTCAGCCTCGTGACAAATGGCCTCTCCCTCTGGGTCTCCTGATTCCCGACCGCCAGACTCCTGTCAAACCAGAACAATATCAAGACCGATTTATAGCTCTCCTGCGAGAAGAATTAGCAGCTCTGGACCAGCGGCTGTTTTACTATTCACTCTACAATCACCCTATTGTGATGCGGGACCCTCACCAGCTGCTCTTTGAAATCCATGTTCCTGGCTTGCGCGAAAACTCGCCTCGTGTCGATCTGGGTGATATCGTGCTTGTTCGGCCCATTCTTCTCAATGACCACCTGGTCGTGTTTAGCCAAAACAAGATGTGGCGAGAACATATGCAAGAAAAGGGACAATGCCACCCGGCCTTTGAAGGCAGAGAATATCGTGCGGTGGTATGGGGCCTTAACCGCGCCAAAGAAGCCGTTTTACTTCGCATTGAAAATGGAGGCAAGGTTCCTCAAACCGCCAACCTCAAATTCATCTTGCAAGTGCCCAAGACGATGCCACTGTTGTCCGCCGTCCAGTCCATCCACGCCGCCCTTGGCTCATCAGATACTACTACCTTGCGGTCCATGCTTTTCCCGCACAGATCGGACGCATGCATGCAGACAAAACTATCAGCAGCCTCATTCGACATAGAATGGCGAGATGACTCCCTCAACTTTGAGCAACAAAAGGCTGTCGCAGCCGTCGTTGCTGATAGATATGGGACGGTCCCATACCTCATATCAGGACCACCTGGCACGGGCAAAACAAAGACCATCGTGGAGATGGCCCTCCAGCTGGTTGCGAGAAATGAATCGGCCGTTCACCCGCACCTCCTCATCTGCGCACCATCCGATGCGGCTGCAGATACTCTCGCGCTTCGACTTTCGCTGTGGCTTGACCGAAATCAGTTGTTTCGACTCAATAGCTGGACTCGATCCTTTGCTGAAGTACCCGACAAACTCATTCTATATTCATATACCGATTCACACAGCCTTTTCAGTCTGCCACCGTTTGGCCAACTGATGTCGTATAGTATTGTAGTCACCACCTGTCGAGATGCCAACATACTCATTGAAGCACGTCTGACTAACAAAGATCTGGCCGAACTAGCCTTCAGCACCATGAGTGCGGTATCCCCCTCCACTGTAGAGGGTCTGACTACACCACTACTACACTGGACAGCTCTTCTTCTCGATGAAGCCGCCCAAGCTACCGAACCGGAATCTCTCATCCCGCTTTCAGTAGTTCTACCACTGGCGCGACTCCCAAAGTGTCAACTTGTGTGCCCACAGTTTGTGCTCGCGGGTGACGAATTCCAACTTGGCCCACGCCTGGAATCACACGCGCAGAGGACTGGTCTCGAAATCTCCCTCTTCCAACGCCTCTTCAATCTCCCCTTCTACGCCGATCACCCCCTCTCCATGGCCAACGGTCTTAAACCTCTCACTCGCAAGCTCCTCCCAATACCACGACCTGCCTTCACAAACCTTACGCGCAACTACCGCTCCCACTCAGCCATTCTTTCTGTCCCTTCCTCGCTCTTCTACTTCGACAACCTCATTCCAGAATTCACTCCCCTTTCCGCCATCACGACGTCATGGCCCGGCTGGCGCAAGCCCAACTGGCCGGTCCTCTTCATCCAGAACTCGGGCCCCGATGAAGTTGATGACATCCTTGCTGGTGATGGCACAGGTGTCGGCTCCCTATACAACAACGACGAGATCGGCATTGTGCTCACCCGAGTTCAGACCCTACTCAACCAAATACCCGATCTTCAACCCGAGGAAGTCATGATCATGTCTCCCTTCCGTGCCCAAGTGACGAGAATCAGAACAGCATTACGGAAAGAGGGGTTGGCCGCGGTGAATGTTGGTCCATTGGAAGCATTCCAGGGGTTGGAGAGCAGGATCGTCATGTTATGTACGACGCGTACGAGGCGCGGGCCTGAAGGCGACGAGGTCAAATTTGTCAGGATAGATCAAGAGCGTGGGTTGGGGGTGATTGATGAGCCCAAACGGTTTAACATGGCCATGACAAGGGCAATGGAGGGATTCATGGTTGTTGGCGATGCCAGCACCCTGGTTTGTACGGGTGATTCTTCCTGGCGGAACTTCATTGCGTTTTGTCTAAGGAATGGGCTGGTTGAGGGTGAGTTGGGTGAGATTGAGGAGCAGATCAAGGCATGGGATGTGAAGGAGGGAAGGTTGGAGCGTGCTTTGAGGCGGAAGGAGCTTGGTGTGGAGGAGAACGGCGGCGGCGTGGTGGGTTTGCGGCGGTTTGTAGAGAATGGGGAAGAGGAAGGAGAGATGATGCTGCCTGAGGGGTGACGAGATCGAAGACGGCGAGTGAGATTGAAGACCGACGTTACCGTCTATACATTATTTTCAGTTGGATGAATAGTGTTCGGTCTCCCAATCCAACCCCTTGGAACTTGAATGCAAGCAACTCCTTTGTGAGCCTTTGGTTTGGTGAGACGGTCCGAGACCTGGTTTTGACATTGACATTGACATTGGAGATCAATTCAGACTTGATTTGAGAGGCTCCTAGATACCTAGTACTTGATTTTATAGACAGAATGAGTGAGTGAGGCAGGAGAGGTTGAGATCTAAAGAGTGCCGCACGGTACTTCGAACTGTTACCTTTGACACCCCCTCATGCCCGCCATTTCCGATCTCATACTATGGCATCTCCTGCCTGATGGCTGTTTCTGTGATTCAGTAGAGACTGCTACAGCAAGCCTTCCGTGCTTGAACTCGTTGTTTCCAGAAAGAAGATCTCCAACGGGCGAACACAAGAGGCCCCAAGTTAATCTATTGTACTTAATCAGGTTAGGCACTTTTATTCGCCACATCTCCAAAAACTGATTTACTTTCCCACTACCAGAACCACAAAGTACCCATAGTACCCAACGAGTTGTTAAAATTCAAAATCAAAAATGCAAAAACAATCAACAGCCAGGATTCCCAAATGGTCACCCACTTTAGTACTAACTGACCGGCATATGGCTTAAGTATGGCTGAGCGGACGGGAAGCCCTGTATTCCATATCCTATGGTCGATTGCGAAAGCAAATCCGATGATTATGCTCAAGTATCTACATTTTGATTTTGACCCTAACAGGTTGATAGATACTTACCTACCTTCACCTACTAATATCCCGTTTCTACACTGAACGGTAACCGAAGCGGATGATGTACTTAAGGTAGTAAATATATGACATTCATCTTTTAGACCATTCTACCATGGTCATGGAAAAGACATAGAAGCCTTAGACAGGGCCGCCACAGACCATGTTGAAGAGGCCATGTAGCGTTATTGTTGAAAAAATAACACCCTGATCAAAGACGAGGTACGTACATAATGATGGTGGGATACTTATCCAGTAAGTAAGTATTCCCACATCCAGTAGAACTGTCCACTGGAACGCCTCGCCCATAATGCATCCATTATGATAAATGTCTCGTTCGTTGATGTCGTCGCGTCGTCAAAATCTTGCTCTTTTTGGAAGCGGGGTATCATGTTGAAATGAGATGCTTTTTCCTCCTTTTTCTCGCGAGTGCATCCTCCTGTTCTGTCGCCTGTTCCCTTTTGCCCAGGTCAAAAGCCTGGAAAGTGAAGCCAAACACCAGAGAATAAACCGGCCCAGTAACCCCGTTCACATGCTCCTCCTCATGGCCACGAAATATGAAAATGCTATAAAGGCCCGCTTAGAATCTCAATGCCATACTGTCACCACTGTTAAGCCGTAACTCCGTTGGGTTGAGACGATACTTTCGGTCCATCACCATTCACAGCGTGCCTTTGACGGCATCAGAGCTAGCTTGGCCGTTCACCAGCTCTTTGGAGTTGTTCGTCACGTCAACGACCTCGTCCTCAAAGACCTTGTCGATGTCTTGAGGTTCGAGTCCTTCGAAAATCTCGAAAATCTCGTGGGTCTCTCGGAAATTGTTGTTGACAATGTTGATTAGATAACATTCATCCATGATGGTTTCGATCAGCTTCCTGCTTCCAGACCCTGGTGCGTAACACTTGGACCAGTCCTGTCCAAGCCTGAATGCTTCATCCTTCCAGGCGAGGAATGATACCGTCTCGACAATTGTTGGCTGGACAATTTCTCGGTTGGGGAAGATACCCCACGTGACTGCGTTGGGCCCTTCATCCTTGGTATTGGTCAACAGTCGACCTTTCTGATTGACGGCGTAATAGGTCAAGTTCGGATGTGCCTCCAATCGCTCAATGACCTTGTCAATAATTGAAGGGAATGCCAACAACTCCAGATAGGCTTTCTGGTAGACCCAACCACCTGCTGGACCCCAGCCATGCACAGGATCGGAAGAGCTCACGCCATCGATGGCTGGTTGCGAATTGATGGTCAACAGACCATGCTTGTTGAGTTTCAGGAGGTCGGATTTGATGCTGTTGGCTTCAGCTGAGATTGCACCTTCGCTCCACGGAAGCCGGTCTAGACTGCCGTCGACGAACTTGGTAAACAAGACCGTAACATCACGAAGAGATTTAGGTCTTCCCCATAGCTTGATGTTAGCTTCGTTAGTGCCCTTCAGGCCAATACCGTAAGCATCCAATTCACCAAAGGCAGGAGATCTGCTGTCTCCCCAGCGTCCGTTGGGGAATTCGTCCCAGTCAGCTGTTCTAGCGACATAGGAAGTGTTCCGATTTCGCCAAAAGATGGGGCGGACAGTCTCGTCTCGGCGGTTGAGGCCGAGGGATTGCCTCCAAGGCAACGGCTTCTCCAGCGGAGTGCCCGACATGGAAGGAGTCAGAGAGAGCTCATCCAAGATCATTCGAGTCGATTGAGCCAGGTTCATGGTATAAAAGTGAAGATGCAAAATTCCGGCGTCAAGCAGTTTCTGACACATTGCTGCGACAAGATCCTTTCCCACCTCACGTACGGCTGAATCGTCGTTCTTGACGGGATCCAAAGCCTCCGACCAGGCGGGAGGAACATTGCATTTTGTCCAATCAGCTCGTCTTTTGAAAGATGCATAGGTTGAGATGGGCATGATGCCGGGAATAATGGGGACGTTGATGCCACTATCACGGCATTTTTGAGCCCAGTTTAGAAAAATGTCCACATCGTAGAACATTTGGGTAACGACGAATGTTGCGCCGGCATCGACCTTTTCCTTTAAATGTTTGACCAGGAGGTCGACGTCACGATGATCATCACAACCTTCGGCGTATCCAGCGACACCAATGTCGAAGTGATCGCCATACTTTGATCGAATGTACTTGACAAGATCCTTAGCATATTGAAAGCCGCCCTCTTTTGCCTCCCACTTCTCCTGGTCTCGAGGAGGATCACCGCGGAGGGCGAGGATGTTCGTGCAGCCAGATTTGAATGCATGTTCTAGGGCTTGGTCTATCTGAGACTTTTCCATGTCGGTGCAGGTGAGATGCATGCAAGTCTCCAAGCCATACTGGCTCTGAGCGGCATTGACCATTTCCAGCGTGAGCGTTGAGTGTCTACCTCCAGCGCCCCAGGTAATGTCGATGAAGGCAGGACCGAGGTCGTGCATGCGGTCCATTCGGTCATAGAGGTTTTGTACGCCCTGGGCGGTCTTGGGAGGGAAAAACTCAAAAGAATAGGTTGGTTTTTTCTTCTCATGAGCGAGAGCGAGTTTCTTTGAGATGTGCATATTGGCCGCTTAACAGGCGGACCTGATTTCCACCCGCGGAGAAGATGTTGAGGAAGGTGGAATTTGGGTCTGGGAGGGATCGAGAGGGAGACTTAATGGTTGTTTGAGGCTTGGAGAGATATTTGGTTACAAGGTGCAACTGCGACGTGCTACTTTGAAGGTTGTTTAGACGGTGTAACTAATGAGTGTGTCGGAGGTCGGAGTGAAGCCAATCAACCAAAGTAGCGTTTGCGAGCCCACCTGTCTGCCAGCTGCCGCGGCATTTGGATTATGTGAGGGTCAAGCAGTCATTGAAAGGGAAAGGAATGTCGAGGGTCGTGCAAAGAGAAGAATTGGATGTGGTGGGAAAGTGTAGAGTGAGCGATGGAGGGGTGGAGGGGAAATTGAGGCAAGAGAAAAATGAATGGAGATCTGAGGTCAGAGATCTGAGACTAAAGTAGAACTTTACGGAGTAAGTAGAACTGTAGTTGAGAGAAGAGATGTGGTGAGGGTCCTCGGTCCACTTTCTATTGGCGGGCTTCAGTAGGCCCAAGCGGTCAATAGTATAGTCGTATGTAAGAATCCAACAGGACACAGTAGAGAGAGAGAGCGTTGACAAAAAAGAGGCAGTGCGTATTTCAAAGTTGGGATAGTCGGTCAGGACAAGTACTATGGTCATACAAGCAACTTAGAGTGGTTGGATGCTGATGATGCTGGTTTCGAATCATGTTGGAGGGACGGAAAAATTCTTGCCAGCAGTGGAGTTTCAAGCACATGGAAGAGACAAGGGATTGACGGTGACTCTCGACGCCTAACTCTCTAATGATTGACGTGCCTGTAACAAGTGTACTTGCGGTAGACGAGCCTTAGTAATTGGCCCAAGGTCTCTACGTCAGGCCCTAAACACAGGGGACGCTTCCCTAAACCCATAGGGTGCTAGGCATCTTTGGCATGCCCGGGTCAATAATTGGTCAGGCACTCAGGCAAGGACGAATCATGCATGTTGGACAATTCTTGGCAGGCACAACTGTGCACCAAAAGCAAATCAAGATGGGCTTTTCGCTCACCGTCCACGATCAACACAATAGGCCTGGATGAGTAGCCCGAAGACCCCTCGGCCCATTGGCATGCCTGGACATCCTGGTACTTATTCCGTAGGTACCTTAGAAACACATGCGAACGCCTAGAGATTTTTAGGTACTTTTACCCAAAGTACAGTACTTCGGGCTCCCCACAGCCCAGTCCGGCGTCGATCCAGCCAACGTACCAAAATCAACCAGCCAATCTAAGTTAGACGACGCATTCGTCCCTTCCCCGCTACCCTCACAAAATTTTTTACCCCTCGTCGATATCGAGAAAAAGGCAACCAGCATTTAGAGATTACAGGATAGAGATTCGAGATTCGATTACTGCTGCTGTGTCAAGCTTGCTACTTCTCGCCTCGGAATTCCCTTACCTCATAACCCACAATCAATCATGGCGTCATCAACATCGTACAAAAGCACGCTACTCCCTCTTCTCCTCAAAGCATCAGCCCTATCATTTGGGACATACACACTCAAATCCGGACGGATATCACCATATTTCTTCACTTCATCACTCCTACACACAACCTCGCTCCTAGGAGCCCTTGCACGAGCATATGCCTCTGTGCTGAGCTCACCACCTTTTTCTCTTCCATTGGGCACTGAGGAAGCCGGGTCAGAAGCAGATGGGAAATTCTCTCCTCATTTTGATGTCCTCTTCGGCCCCGCGTATAAAGGGATCCCGCTGAGCGCGATTGTGGTGCGCGAGCTCGAATTCAGTGGTAAACAGTTCGAAGGTGTTTCGTACTCGTTCAATCGCAAGGAGGCTAAGGATCATGGTGAGGGAGGCACTATTGTCGGTGCTCCTTTGAAGGGGAAACGCGTCGTGGTTATTGACGACGTCATGACTGCTGGCACTGCCTTGCGTGAGGCTGTTTCTATCATCAAAGCCCAGGGTGGCGAGGTTGTTGGCGTCGTGCTGCTGTTGACACGACAGGAACGAGTCAGTGACGAGGAGCCCAGGAGTGCCATGAAGGTTGCGGAGGATGAATTGGGTGTTCCTGTCAGGGCGGTGCTGAAGTTCGAGGACTTGATCGAGGCTATCGAAGCTGGTCAACTGGAGAATGCGGGGCCAAAGGAACTGGAACAAATGAAGGTCTACCGCCAACAATACGGTAGTCGAGATTAAAGTCTGGCTCACCAGCAGACCGCTATCCATGTCCCATGTGAGATGGGAGCTCTTGATGCAAGCACAGCGGTCTAGATAGACACAGCGACAAGATTGTGGACAAGTATCATATGGCGTGAACCGCGCCTACGAAGGCATTTTGATTTTCTAATCATTCGTCAGACTTGGCTTTTCAATCGCCAGTCATCATCTCAATCCATTCTTCGTATCGATCTCGTAGAGTCATCAGTATTCACATCAGCTTCTTCGTCGCTCCACTCCAGTCAACACCCAAGCTCGCCACCAGAAATGTCAAAAATATCATTAACCACGTTGTGGGTATCATTCGAGAATCACCGAACTCCCATAGATTCCCTCCCCTGTCAGGAGAAACTTTTCCAAATACATCCAATTGACGATAAAATTAGCACAAAGCCTTCCCACGTCGAGAACCTGGGTGAGCACAAGACAGGAGTCGCATGCGAACCAGGTTCGATTGATGCCTCAAGCCAGTGCATGCAAACCTGAAAGCCCCAAGCCCTTCAAATCAGTTACTCCGTGTTTTGGGGGTATAGTTGTATCAATGATCGCCAAAGTTGGAGTGACGGTGTCACTGTCTCGTCGTACAACCTCCTCGTCCGAGCTAACACCAGATTCGGAAGTGTTGAATAGATCGTTGCAGAGCGCTTCAAAATCATTGATATCATCCGAGATTTCAGGTTCATGGTCCGCATCCGCAAATAGGCGGTCGGCCTCCGCATGCCATGACGATTTTTTAGTGACCAAGTTATTTTCGTTCATGAGACTACTCATCTCGGGTGAAGCTTGTGTGGACGATTCTTTCAATGGAGATGCTTTGCCTTCATTCAACGTGGAACCGCCATCCGAGTCCGAATGGAAGAAGGTCGACGTGGAGGGGGATGCGAGAGGAGGATGGGATGAGGCCTGAGATCCGCGGATAGACAAAATCACCAAGCTCTTTTCCATGGCGCCTAGAGTAGTCGAATCTGCTCTTTTTAGACCCACGTTCTCGTTGTTGTCACCTCCTTTGACGGGACTTGCTTCAATTGCTGGCAGGGAGAACAAACCTGAGACTGGCCGAGAAGAAGTCCGTCGGCTATTTCCCGTACTCTTCCGCTTGTTGGGATGTCTGCTTGGTGGAGAAGATGTCGAGGTCCTCGGTGTCGTGGCAGGATGAGATGAAGCGGTTGATTGCCAGGATCTAGTCCGAGTCGATCCAGATCCTCTTTTAGCAGAGCTCAGTCCACTCTCGACCGAGATGGACGAGGTTAGCGATGGAGTCATCTTTTTGGTTCGCAAGCTCTGGGCGGGGACGTCAGGCAAGGGTTGAGTAGGTGGTGTGTGGGCTTCAATGGCATTCAGGTAGTTTATTCTCATGTCGTGAACAATTCTTCGAATGTCCTCTCTGGGTGTAGCGTAGTCCTCGGCTAGATTTGTACGGGTCATGCAAGAAGATGATGCACGAGAAAGAATTGAATCCCTCGTGTTGGATGAGCCATCCGAATGAGCCACATCTAGGTAGCATAACGAATTATTGAATTCAGAGGACGGATTTCTCGGCGTGTCATCGAAAGAGTTGTCTTCGATGGGGCAGCCTTGTTCTGGTAACCTCATGGAGGTTGGATCGATCTTGTCTTGCTGATTTTGACCGTACAGAGACATGAGTCGGCCATACTCGGCTTTCCAGAGAGCTCGAAGGGTGGGAGTCTGATCCTCCTGTCGGCTCCGTAAGGATACAGTCGAAGCCACGGCTCGGGGAGAGAGGCGTGGAGACGGTGGAAAGGGACCATTTTGCATGGACACCGAATGGCGATACGAGTCGAGAGAAGGTCGAACAAGGGCAGAAGAGGAAAAGGAACGGTGGCTGGGCGAGTTGTTGCCGTATATTGGGAGACCGTTGCGTGGAAATTCGAGGTCATGCGTGTTGATCGAATGGGGTATGGATGACAAGGACGGGGAGGAAGACGGGCTAGCAGGGGAGTTTGGGGCAGTTGAGATGACTCTCAAGGCCGACGAATCCACAGAAGATTCGAGGGGAGGGGATGGACGAGAACTTCTCTTCTCTTTTCCAGGAAGAATGAAGTCGCCTTGACGGATCTCCTCCAACGTTCGTTCATAGTCCTGCTGGGTGACAAGAAGCTCGCCAGAGCTCAAACGGCGGCTCGCCTGGAGTTTGACAGGACCATTGCCTCGTTGAGGTTTCTCTCCGATCTCTGGTATGGGACCAGCGATGGTGGAATCGTAGGAGAAGGTGGGAACGTCTCTCGAGGGCGGGTGCCTGGACTTTGATGATGAAGGACGTCTGAGGGCGTGATTGAAAAAGGATGGCAGTCGGCCTTGGGAAGGAGACAGTTTCGAGGGAGGAGGAGGAGTGGGCAGCTCATCGTTGGTGAGTATCAAGGATTGAGGTTTGGTACGGCGCGGAGACCAGAATTTGCGAAGCCGCGATTCCATTATTCTGGTAGTGGTTGAGCATTGACCTGAGGGTGTCGCGTGTGAGCGTGGAGATCTGGGGTGAATGGCAGGTGCCGAAATGGATACTGGGGCACGGTTATGTAGTCCGAGCGTAATGTATATGAGGCTGAAGGTAGCGGTTGCGGGCAGGCAGGAGAAAGGACTTGTCTGGTATAGAATGAGGATGCGAGGACTACAGGTCTTGAAAGGTCAATCGTGCCCAAGCTCGACTCATTCTGGTCGCGAGTCTGAGAGCGAACGAGGGCTAGGGATCGGGGCGGTCATGTTGATGGAGAAAGATGGAGAGCAGGATTACGGATAGTGTTGACGTGAAAGACAAATCTCTGTTGATTAGCTGGCGAGGATCATGCTTGTAGGTATATGACAGGAGTCGGTTGGGATGTGCGGCAGGGGACAGGGGGAGGGATCGGGCTGAAGGCAATATGTGTAGAGTGTGCAAAGTCAAAGTTCGTGAGAAGTTGGTGGTGGAGGAAAACCAGGATGTGCGAACATTACGGAGTACTGTACGGAAGACGCAGGACGCATATCACACGAGGATGTGGGAACTTGGGAGAGGCAGGTAACAGGGGAGGTTGGGGCAATAATTGGTCGGTCGTGGCTGCCATTTCAATAACGTCGTGAAAAGAACCCCACAAGGCAGGAGCGAAGGGGGGTTTCCACACCGCGTTTAGTCTTTCCGGAAGCTGCGTGGCAGCGGATTGTGTCATGAGACAGAACCCAGTCCCGCGTGCCGTGCCTGTACCTGTTTTTCCGGGCAGTTGGTCAATGGCCACGACGACTTACTCCGTACCGTTGGTAAAGTTTGGGGGGCCGAGAGGCGTTGACGGGAGTAGCTGACGTCGTAACAGTATCCAAGTGAGAGATCCCACCAATCTGAACAGTCAACGCACTGCCTGGGGCCCGCAAACGCCCATCATCGAGGTACACCCGCAAAGTCAAGAGTGCGGAACTGTTTGAGATCGAGATTGGTGAGAATCATGTGAGGACCAGGGATTGGTCTGTATGTCTACGGAGTAAAGGGCCAAGTGGATTGGTGAGACTAGGTTTGGGGCAGGGCCATCAACGACGACGTTTGCCTCAATGTGTTATAGAAGGCTCAGAGTAAAGAGCTGAAGCTGGGTTATTGAATATCGGTATGGACTAGGAGTTGTCTGATCGAGGCTGCAGGCTATGGTACACACATGCGTACTGTAGGTCCAGCTTGCATTGTCGGCTCCCAAATCTACGACCATGCCTTAATGCACGTCAGGCGAGAATAGGCGAGAAACCCGGCTATCCTTAAAGGCCAAATACGAAAAGATTATTGGAAGAAGCAAAACAGTGGGCCGATGGCGGGCGCAAGAGGCCTTGTGGCGCACCCGGAATTGCCTAAGGGTCAACCTGCGACAATTGCGAACATGGCTGTACCGAACATGTGTCTCGTAGTTGTACACACGCGAGGACCTCAATATACGCGTACACAGTCTAGGTAAGGAAAGCATGTATGCAGACACTATCTAGATACCTACTATCCTTCTGATTGCCCTGTACCTCGATTTGCCGTCTTTGGGCGGCCGTAGTAGTCGATTCCCAGGGGTGAGTTTTTAGGCATGGAGATCACGCAGACGCAGATGCATAGAGTTGCGCCTTCCGCTACGGATACAATTTTTTGACTAAATTCACGTGGGCATCTCGGGCTTTCAACCCCAACAAACGGCAAGAATTGCCTGTCCCCAGCGTCACGGGACTCGGACGAACAATACGCGGACTGTTTGGTACTCTGTACTTGTAGACTTGACAGCAGCAATCTTCTGCTTCCATCCACAATTCATCTATGTTGCACAAAGGCCCAATGCTACAACAATTGATGGGCATGGGCACAAGCAATCCTATTCCGTATACACGCCTTATAATAATAGCAGCACCAAAAGAACACAGCATCTGTAGCTTGGCTACGTGTACAAGTACTCCGTAGGTGATTTGCATATGCAAGCCACGAATCGCTACTGGCTTCTGACCCACCAAGCCCACCCAGCCAGAATGCAGAGGCGGTCAGGCTATCAACGCCTTGCCCAAGCCATCCGTAAGCAAACGGTCAAATAGCAATCAGGGACGTTTTCTTTCATCGATCCAGACTTCAATATGCCGTCTACCACATGCAATAGTCATGGCAATGGCTGGCCCAGTGGGCTGGCTGATTATTTTCCCATAACACTGATCTGGCACGCCTCGCATTAAGTCGGCACTGACTTTCTGCGCAACATGACAGATCAGGAAACCCCGGTCTCATCGTTGTTTAGGGTGCTGCTGTACCTGAACTGTCAACCTGTCACCTTGGCTCCTAATAAATTCTGTGGACTCTAGATCAGTTGATAGAACGCAAGCCAGCAACAGTGCCTGACGGTTTGATGTCTCTCGTGCTGAAGACCAGCTTGCTACCAGCTGATGTCAGGAGCTTCAAGCCTATAGAATGACACATTTGGGCATGTTTCGCCCCAATGTAGTGTCTTCTTTTGGTTAACTCCCTACCCCTTTGCTCCACCTACAAGGCTACTAGATCGACATTGTATTCTCTCCATCGTTGCCATTCACGGTTCCCAGCTCTCTATCCGAACATGAGCATCTTCGGTCGCTGACGGGTGGGTCTCCAAGACCAACGCTAAATCTCGAGACCAGCTCGAAGATCTTGCTCCGTCTCCTTGGTATTACGAATCTGGTCCACGTCGTGCCTCGCTGTCATCGTTCAACTTCTGCCAAAGACGCTGAAATTCTCACAGCTTGACAAATATTGAGAATCAAGCAGCCCAGAATGAATATGAGGGAGCTGCCCGGACAGTTCAATTAACAATTCCGCCCCCACTGAAGTCCTGAAGTCTTTGTGGGCGATAGCACGCGGGAAATTTTCCACTCGACCATGTTTTGAATCCTCTACGTGTGTCTTGCCTCGCGAGAGACACATGACAATCTAACTGAAACAGACTGAATTAGCATCAGATAGAGACGAATCACGAGGGATCTAAGTCACTCTCACACAGAGAGGTATGGAAACAGACCAGGCCAACGCAGAGACTTCAAGTTAAAACCTGGAGTCGCCCCATTCTCAGTGAACACACCCTGAGTTGAGTTGGCCTCTCTCAGATCTTGCACAGCCGGCCATGTGAATGTATTTATTGTACCACCATACCTTCTCTGTGCACTACAAGGGCATGACGGGGGGTTCTCCTCCATTTCAATGCTGTTGGTAGTATGCTGCCAGCGCTGATACTCGAACTTGAGGTTGGAGAGGTGATGTGCGACCCTTCGAAATAGGGGTGCTCGCTGCAATGAAAATGTGCCATGCAAAATCCTGCATCGACTTGAACCCCGTGTCGCTCACTCGCCGAGAGACCCGTACCAAAGGAGAAGTGTCTAATTGGTGTCAGTGAGAACATCGCCTTTCGAGATGCTATTTTCGTCATTGAATGTCCTGCCCTGCTGTAGGTTCCATTCAGGAACGTCCTTGAATCCAGATAGATCTCTCCTTCCGCAGCCAGCGCTGTCCCACCCTCCTCGCGAAGCGCGTTTGACCTGCCAGGTTTCGCCTGTAAATGCTCCCCTTCGAGGTATCAGTCGATGGTGAAATGGCAGGACACGTTGGGTCCCTGGAGCGCAGCAAGACTATACCAGGGACCTTGAAAATGACATAGGATATGACGAAGACCACAGCCACGATGCTCAATCGATTCTATAACGGCTCAAAGATGAAGGTTCTACTATTATATAGAAAACCCAAACCTCAAGGAAAAGGTCAACGACGTCGAGCCAGAGGCGTGATTGAAGGAAATTGGGAAGTCATTTCCTCCAGGTCGGTCATGGAGCGCTATCGTATTCTAATAAAATCATGGAGAATACAAAGTGAGTCAGCTCCTCCTCCGTCTTCAAATCATCAGTGCGTTGATATTCTTGGTGAATAGCTTTCTGCCAACTGCCGCACCTACGACATGGTTTTCTTCACCATGAACACCAAACACGTGACCAGTATCCGCCTCAGTCACGTGTTACAACCAAATGTAAATGTAACATCAGCAGGCGCGGCGTGGGCCGATACTTGGACTGGTGAATTTCTCCGAGTGCAGATAGGCGCTCAAGGGTCCAGGCTCACCCTCGACATTCACGGGTTACAACAAAAATTGATAGTGGAAGTAACCCTCCAGTGTCACTTTGCCAATCAGCATAATCAATTGCTACCACTCCCACAACCACTACCACCCTCACAGACAAGCACTTAGCCGTAAGTAACATGACCAGCACAGAAGACTCTTTGCCACTACTCCCATTAATTCCCGAGATTGCATGTCTGTTGTTGCTGCTGCAAAAGTTCGCACTACATGATTCAGGCATGGGAGGTGGTGGTGTTGACTCGTCGGTATAACCATGTTGAAAAAAAGTATACTCTGTAGCAGTAGCACTCACTGTGTTGGGTACAGGGGCGTCTGGCTGCGTAGGTGGCTGGCACTCTGGTTAGGTAAGGCAAGGATGGCGACCGCGAGGCTTCTCTGTTCGCCCAGCCTAAGGAGCTTGTCCCAAGCATAGGGTCATAGCCTAGAACAGCCCCCTGTGCCTTTCATGACTCTAAGGGCTGCGGATCTACCGTCGCACTGGCAGTTGCGGGAACTTCTTTCTCCACCTTCCCTCCACCTCAACCTCCACCGTGCCTTCCCTCTTGCAGTGCACATCATCGACTGGGACTCTACATCTCAACCCTTGCAGACACTCTGTGACTCTCTTTCCAAGTACCACTTCCCTCCACCATTGTAGCACTCTTGACAACGGTGTGTCTGGGTGTAATTGTTTTCACCGACTACTGGTAATCACCCGAGCCCTTATTCTTACCCTCGAGCCCTTACGACATCCCCCAGTCATGTTATGCTACTGCCACTGCCACCGCTGGGAGTGACTACGACCGACTCCTCTGTCACTCTTCCTTTACCACTTCATCCACTCAGTTGACCTGACCATGTCACCGCAAATTCCTCCTGGTTCTCTCATACATTGACCTTCTCTCCTCCGGCCTGAAATCGGGTGTGCTTACTTGCACAAACAAAACCACATCACCATGACCTTCCTTTGTCCTCTCTTCACCTAAGATTCAGCTTTGTCCAACATTGATTGCCGCACCCCTCCTCCCCTCTCTCGACCGGGAGTGCCGCCGCAATGTCTCTTCTCGACTTCTTTCGCAGGATTCTGCGACACCTCGCCGCAATGCTCCTCTTCCCCTCGACTCTCAAAGCCATGCCACTTTCTCCAAAGTCTTCACATCCCTCCGTCACCGTCACCGAGACCACAGACTCACTACATTCCCTCGACTCGTTGAAAGATGAAATCATGCGCCTCTTCAGACAACCATGTACCATGCGAAGAATGATGTCCATGTCTTCGGCTCTCCGCATTCAATACAAAGCAAAAATGCAGGACAGCCAGGCATGTATGCTGCCTTCTTTCTGTCACTCTCTGCCTACTGGTCAAGAAAAGGGAACCTTCATCGCTCTCGATGTCGGTGGATCAACCTTTCGCATTGCCCTTGTGGAATTGCGTGGAAGACATGCCGAAGACGGCAGTCCTATGGTCATCAAGCACATCACATCCTTTAAAATCGATGACTCTATCCGCAGGCTACCTTCGACTCAATTCTTTGACTGGATGGCCAGCAATATTGACGGAATATTGCAGCTCGACAAAGACTTGTCTTCATCAGACCAAATCATACCCATGGGTCTTGCTTGGAGTTTTCCCGTCGAACAGACGAGTCACCGCGGTGGCAAAATTCAGGGAATGGGCAAGGGCTTTGCATGCCATGAAGACACACTGGGCAAGGATTTAGGCCAACTTCTGGAATCTGCCTGTACACGGCGACATCTCAAAGTTCGCGTGGATGCCATACTCAACGACTCTTCTGCCACCCTTCTCTCACAGGCTTACATCGACCCCGCCACCTCAATGGGTTTGATTCTCGGCACAGGAACCAACATTGCCGCGTACCTTCCCGTCGCCGCTATGGGAAGATCCAAGTTTGGTTCTCGTGACCCATCTTGGTTTCGCAAGGCTGAAAGAGTAATCACCAACACCGAAGTGTCCATGTTTGGAAAATCAATCTTACCAGAAACACGTTGGGACGAGATCCTGAATCAGCAACACCCCCTCCCGGATTTCCAGCCTCTGGAATACATGGTCAGCGGTCGCTATCTCGGAGAAATATTTCGATTGATCGTTGTCGAGGCTGTTGAGACTGGAGAGCTCTTCTCTGGTGTTCTACCCAAATCACTCCGTCAAAGCTATTCTCTGGACACTGAGTTGATGGTCAGGATTGAGGAGGACAGTTCACCTCACTTCGCACAATCCGCCTCCTTACTCAAGTCTACTTTCCAGCTGCCATGCTCGCCTTCTGAAAAGGAAATGTCATTCCTCAAAGTTGCCGCTGAGTCAATATCCTATCGGGCGTCAGCGTATATGGCAGTGGCTGTGCACGCTCTGTGGGCGCTCCAGAAGGATAGCGATATCAAACCCACCACAGCCCAGGGGACACCAAAGACGTCCGTCGCATGTAACGGGAGCGTCATTCTTCGGTATCCTGGGTTCAAGGATCGATCTGAAGCCTTCATAAAAGAGTTGATTGATATGGGGTCTACCGGTCGACCAGAATCTACTATTGAAGAGATTGTTCTCGAGCCCACAGATGAAGCTGTCGTACTTGGGGCCGCGGTAGCGGTTGCCCTCGCAGATGATCCCTGAACATTGCCAGTATCTGCATGGATGATGTACATGATACTCACATGCCTGAGATACACCTTACATTAACTGTGAAGGCCCTCCCACGGTGACCCAAACAGTAGCAAGTACAATCTGGGAATGATCACTCTATGTCTACTACATGGCTGGCACCAAGTTGCAAAACACCAAGTTGACGTAGGATCTTGAATGATATTCGAGATCAATGTGAGGACTCCAATGACAAGACTGCGGGGGCAGACAGTGCGAGCAGGTGTGAGATGGAGAACTGATGTCTGTCCTACTATCAAGCATCGCCTATGTCAGAGGAAATGTCTCTAACTTGCAAATATGCCCGTCGATTTGATGATGTGGCCAGCAATTTGCACGTCAGGAGTGACCCATTGGGAGCTGGATGGATTGAACGATCTCCTCAAGCTCTCTCGCAGTTGGGTCACGATGACAATGCTCCTCTCGACGAGTGGACACTATTTCCGTCTGCTCGGTAGCCACAGTCAGGTCACCTTCTTGAACCAATGATTTGAATGGATTATGTAGATGAAAGATACCCAAGAAGGGAAAAGGAATTTTGTGACATATCGCAACATATCGCGTGGTCAATTACGTATCTCTACGTCCCCACATACCGAGTCCTAGGTCGACTCTAGAGTTTTTATGTATGCTGCAATTGATCACAGCCTCCTTTATGGAGTATCTGGAATCACATGTGCTGAAGGAGAGCCCAACTACCTAAGCAAGGGAAGTCATGTACTTGTCTATTGGTTGGGTTGTTAATTACTACTTGTATAAGGTACCTAAGGTAGGTACCTATATCATTGACCCCTCGGCCATCTTCACCCACTGCACCACCCTGAATCAGCACCACTACCATTACCGGTCCCGGTGCCGACGCCGACAAAACCCTCACCCACCCTTCCCCACCACCAAACTGGGTTTAGGTACTGCTACGGGTATGGTGTCATGGATCCCCTCCCACACCAGTTTCTCCAAATCCTACGCAGTCGTGGCATTTTACAGCTTGGACGATGGAGAAAGCAAACCTCAGGCGATACAGAGGTGGGGATCGGCGGGTGGTGGCCGATGAAATTGAAAAACCCTAGTAAATACAAATAGTACTCAAGTAAAGTCACGACCTCACTTCAACTTCATAGAAAGGATATGATCGCCGATAAAATCTAGGAACGATCAATATCGCGTGTCTACAGTTCAGCGAACCTTTTGAAAAGTGTTTTGAGTCTATTTGGATACTGAGAGTCAAGCTTCATATCCGTCTCTCTATCTTCGACATCTTTTGTTCGTTGTTGCATTCTGCGTAAGCGCAGTTAAACACCAACATAAACATCAACACCAACACCATCGTTCAATATGGCCAGTCTTAAAGCAAATGCTCGCAAAGTGATTTGCATAGGAAGAAACTATGCGTGAGTTTCATCCATCTATCTCCTTCCCTGTGTCTGTGTCTGTGTCTGTGTCCGTCGGATTTCAAACACTTCCTTCCTTGCCTTACTCCTCCCCCCTCCACCACCTTCACAAGTACCTACCTACCTACCTACCAGGTACCTATCCCCAAGAGAAAAAAAACCCCTCCACTAACCAAAGCAACCCATTGAAAACCCCACAGCGACCACATCACCGAACTCAACTCGGCTCGGCCATCCCAACCATTCTTCTTCCTCAAACCCACGTCTTCGATCCTCCCACCGGGCAAAGGTCCCATCATCCGCCCTCGCGGAGTCGATCTGCACTACGAAGTCGAACTCGGGCTCGTCATCGGGCAAACCTCGCACCCGCTGAAAAATCTGTCTGCCAACGACTCGAAAATCCTTGATTGCATCCGCAGCTATTTCCTCAGCATCGACCTCACGGCGCGAAACGTGCAAAACGAAGCCAAGAAAAAGGGACTACCTTGGTCGATTGCAAAAGGGTTCGATACGTTTTTACCCATCAGTCAGGAAATTCCAAGGGATCGTATTGCTGATCCGCATGATGTGGAGATTTGGTTGAGTGTCAATGATGAGGTGAAGCAGAAGGATAATTCGAATTTGATGTTGTTCAATATTCCCAGGATTTTGAGTGATATTAGCAAGGTCATGACCTTGGAGGAGGGGGATTTGGTTTTGACGGGCACGCCTAAGGGGGTTGGGCCGATTAAGGGAGGGGATGTGGTCAAGTGTGGGTTATTGTCGGATGGGAGGGAGGTCGTCGAGGCGAATATGTTGTTGGATGTGGTGGATGCTGATGGAGATGATGGATATATCTTTAAGGAAACGTGAGCAACTAACTAAGGAAACAATCTCAACATCTCACATCACAACAACCTGTTTCTAGGATTTCGTGCTCAAACCCATGACGACGCGGGATCAACTGCCCATTGCACTGCAGTTTACCGCATTTCACTCTTCTAACATGTCATCGCCTGTCGTGGCCTACAGAACCTTTGCCAAGCCGTCATTCCTCGGTCGTTGTCGACAATATTGGGATCTCCGGCGGTGGTGGCTGGTCAAACGCTCGGGTATTGATTGCAATCTGCTTCACTGAGACTGCTACACGTCTCATTCTTTTCATACTCGGCAAGAGAACCTCACTGTCGCTGTCGTTCTCAAGATGGAGACTTGGTCCTCTCTTTCCAGAAACCAGCTTAGGGGATCGAACACTCACACCTTCTTCGGCAGGAGCCATACTTGAGTTTGGAGTCGCTGTGTCAATCTGGTGTCCATGGATTGTGTTTCGACTCAATGTCTCCGCTACGGAACTTTCTTCATTCTGTGTTGCAACATCCACCGCCTCTTTTTCTGCATCAACACCTGCACGTTCAAGGAGACGCTGGCTGCGACGTACTGGGCCGGTGTTGCGAAGTACCTTGCGCCGTATCACCTTTCGTGGGCTATTTTCCTTGATCACCGTCAGCAGACTTTGAGGGATTTCACTGACAGACTCAGCAGTCGCTGAATGGCTATCAAATGCTGGCTTTGGTCTTTTTGTTTCTGCCTCAAGCTGGGAACACGCAGCTCCGAATGCTGTTATGTTGTCCCACTTCCAACCAATCTTCTCGAGGAACTGCTGGCATTGCCTCCTCTGGACCTCTCGAAACATTCCATCCACGAATTGACGCATGATGGCATCTCCAAAGACAGAAGGTAGGTTGTCCAGCAGCCTTTGGGCTCTCTGGTGGTAAATTTCCCATGTTTCGAATCGCATTTGATGAAGGGTATTGATCTTTGCTAGTTCAGAAGGGTCTGCTGCTAACTCAGGCAACATAGTCAGTGGTGTCTCATTCGCTTTTGAATAGTGATGATGCCCTGCGTAGCTGCTTGTCTCCGCATTGGCATCCAGGTCCAGATCGTCAGGTATTGTGGTACTCTGTCGCGGAGGCTCACGAGAGTCAACCTCTTCTTCTTCTCCTTGACCACTCTGATCTCCTCGAAATTGTTCTTCCGGTTGTGAATTGCATACTTGGACCCCCTGGTCCCTCACGATGTTCTCCGTCTGGCCACGGACTATACTGAACAAGTCAATATATTGGGAGACTGGAGGATCTTCGATGCTGTCTAGGACACGACTGAGAGTGGGCGATAACGATCGAGAAACTGATCGGTGTCTTCTCAACTGTTGTTGTATTCTTGCAACCGCATCAATATCCGCTTTCTCCTCGAGGGCACTCGTCAAGACTCCGAGGGATGCTTTCAAAGATTCCATTTGACTCTGATGGTCCTCGGTGGTTCTCTGCATAGTCCTCGAGACCTTGTTGATTTGCTCATCGAAATGACTCTGTAGCTGCTCCTGGTCATGTCGCCATTCTTTGTAGAGTGTGCTCATAGAAGAGACTTGCTTCTGTAGACTCTCATTTGAGGCCTCAAGGCGAAGAATGTTGGCATTTTGAGCCCCTAGATCGACCTCATAACGCGAAGTGTTGGCCAGCAACTCCTGTAATTTCTCTTTCGTCTTGTTGCTGTCGTTTGTTAAAGACTTCACCTCATCTCTCAAGCTGTCGATGTGTTCCTCGCAACTCTGCAATCGACCATGGAGCAACACGTTTTCTCGACGGAGCTGGTGGGTATGCAACAACGTGGTGGCATAGCCCACTACATGTGTACGATCGAGCCCCATCGTTTTGTCCAACAGACGTGTTCTGGCGTTCATCTACAAAGGAGGACCGACATAGAGAACATCTTGGAAAAGTGGTGGGAATCATCCTGGCAAATTGGTGAGGAAGGTGCGTTCCACACCGAGGAAAGTACGAAAGTACGAAAGAATGAAAGAACGAAACCACAGGCAAAGAAGCACAATGGCTTTTTTTGAACAATTTGAATTTCTAACTGTCTATGGAAAAAAGCAGATTGCCATCATCCTTTCATGACACATGAGAATATCGTTGATTTCTTTTGTGCAGTTGGAAAATGGTAGCCAACTTTTGCCAGCGAGGACTAAAAGCAAAACGCCCGCGAAATCTGCCACATGCTTGACCACACCAGGGTCATCCATGTGGTATCACCGCGCTCGTATGCCCATTGCAATAGCAGGATAAGGTACCGTGAGATATGAAATTACAAGACTTTTTGCACGGCGGCATTCTTGAGCCAAGCAGTCGGAAAACTTGCGTCATCCCACTTTTCTCAAAGAACCTCGTACAAGTGCTGCGGCAACAAACGCCGTTTTCATGCAGGAAGGGAAACGACGTACGCCGCGCGGCGGACGTTGTCGCTTAGATCAAATCTGGCAAAGTTAGCATATGAATTCAGTCGACGAACTGGGGAGTGTTGCTTACCTGCAACGTTCATTGGCATCTCCTCGATTTGAGTGCTGTAGAACTGTTCGATTTCTCTCATCATTCGGACGTCATCGGCGGTGACAAAGTTGATGGCAACACCCTTTCGCCCGAAACGGCCACCACGACCGATACGATGGATGTAGTTCTCGCGGTTGGCGGGAAGATCGTAGTTGATGACGAGGGAGACTTGCTGGACATCGATACCACGGGCCAAGAGATCAGTGGCGATCAAGACACGGGATGATCCAGATCGGAACTCCTTCATGATAACATCACGCTGGGCTTGTTCCATGTCGCCGTGCATGGCAGAGACGGTGAAATCCCGAGCAGTGAGCTTGTCGGTGAGCCAGTCGACCTTTCTCCGAGTGTTGCAGAAGATGACGGCCTGGGTGATGGTGACGGTCTCGTACAGATCAGACAGGGTGTCCAACTTCCATTCTTCCTTTTCGACAGCAATGTAGAACTGCTTGATACCTTCGAGGGTCAATTCAGCCTTCTTGACCAAGATGCGGACAGGATCACGCATGAACTTGGTGGTAACCTCCAAGACATCCGCGGGCATGGTGGCGGAAAGCAGGACAACCTGGGTTGATTGAGGGAGCAGCTGGAAGATATCGTAGATTTGCTCGGTGAAACCTCGAGAAAGCATCTCATCGGCCTCATCGAGGATGAACATCTTCATGTTGTCGGTCTTGAGGACGCGTCGCTGGATCATATCTTGGACACGGCCAGGAGTGCCGACCACAACTTGAGGGCCGTCTTGAAGAGCCTTCATGTCCTCACGAACGTTGGTGCCACCAATGCAGGCATGGCATTCGACGTTCATGAAATCACCAATGGCAACAACGACCTTTTGAATCTGTTGAGCCAACTCACGAGTGGGGGCAAGGATGAGAGCCTGGCAGGCCTTGAGGTTGGGGTCGATCTTCTGGAGGCATGAGATGGAGAAGGTTGCAGTTTTGCCAGTACCGGACTGGGCCTGTGCAATGACATCAGAGCCTGCGAAAGATGATTAGCCAAAGAACGAAAAATAATGGTGTTGAGGGCAAAATTTACCTTTGATGACTGGCATGATAGCGCGTTGCTGAATAGCGGATGGGCGCTCGAAACCGTAGGCGTAGACACCTGAGAGTATAAGTTAGACATGTTTTTTGCGTCCAAAGTAGGGTTCAAGAAAAAGACATACCTCGAAGAAGCTCGGGTTTCAGGTTCATCGCATCGAAGGAATCGGTGATTTCATCGTAGTTGGATTCGATTTGTCCTGTTTGCGCCAAAAATTTGTTAGCACGGGTTATCAAAACTAGGCGAGGGGCATCAACTGCGTTTTCAGGGGCAGTTGAGAGGCTTCATATGAACCTAAGCAGGGAGAAAACGTACCCTCTGGGATCTCTTCGAGTCCTTTGTCCGCCATGATTGCGAAGTTTGGGCTGGTGATCACTGGCGACCTGGCCTGTGATCTGAGTGCGGTGGGGTTGAGTGGCGTGAAAAAAGACTTAGTCGCTCGCGGGGCGGCCAAGTCTTGCTGGTGCTGAAAGTTGTAAAAAGGCTAGTCAAAGGATCCTCGCTGTGAGAATCCAAATGTCTAGCTAAAGTGGTTGTAAAGTGGTTGTTGTTGATGTGTGAGATGGAAGAGAGAAAAGGACAAAAATTTTGGAAGTTGATGGCAGCGCCTGTCTTTGACTTTTATTCGAGTCTTGGCGCTGGGATGGCGCTAGTCAAGTTGCCTCGCTGCTGGTGCCACAGAAAATCCTCGCAACACCTGAACAACCTACAAACGTCCAGCCTTGTCGGGCAGATTCTGTCTTGTGGCGGAGCCTTTTACTGTTCGTACTACGCATTGTATAAGCACCCAAATTGTCGTCCCATGACAGCTGGCATTGCTATCCTACCCAACCATATTGCAGCAGAAATTCGCCAAAGTCACGTGCACCGGCTTCTCCGTCCTTCCAGGCCAGTCTGTGAAGGCCCAACATTTATCACAATTGACTAATGCCGTCAACTCCTTTTACAACGACTCAGACCAATGGCACGTTAGTTCAGCAGTCTATACCACCCAATGGCGTATTGGCTGGTGAGCTGGCAGAGGAGGAAAGCAATCAACATGATATTGCAAGACGGCACCCGCTAGGAGTTCGGCCCAGTGGGAATGCCCTCACTGCTGATCAGAATTCGTCTCGATATATGGGTCTTTTTGCGACGCTGCCTGATTCTCTTCTTCTGACGCTATTAGAATATCTTGACGCTTCGAGCCTTGTTCAGATTGGCGGGACCTGCCGTGCCCTGTTCGCATACAGTACCTTTGATCAGCTGTGGCGAGATATCATTGTCAATCAGGACCCTGCACCATTGCAACAAGACGATCTCAAGCGCACATTCGCATGGCGAGGCAGTTGGCGGGCATCTCAAAGGCAGCTCCCCACGGCGGATATTCCACGAGTGGACTGTTCCAATGTATTCTCGGACGCTCTGCATCGGCCATTCCTTTGTTCGCAGATACCCCTGTCGCCTTTCGTGTCTAACATCCCACATCAAAATAAAATTGCCCGATTAAATCATATGTCGGCCGATGTCTTCAATAGACAGTGGTCGGACCGGCCGTTCATCCTTACAGAGCCAGTCAAAAAGTGGCAAGTGTACCAGAACTGGGATACCGAAAAACTTCTGAACAAGTACGGTGATGTGGTCTTCCGTGCCGAGGCTGTCGACTGGCCACTCAGAACGTACATCGAGTACATGAATGGAACCGAGGACGAGAGCCCTCTCTACCTCTTCGATAGGAGCTTTGTTGAGAAGATGAAGCTCGAAGTGGGCAATGACGCAGATGCAGCGTTTGAGCCACCAGAATGCTTCCAAGAAGACCTCTTCATGCTGCTCAAGGAGCAGAGACCTGATCATCGCTGGCTAATCATTGGTCCAGAGCGGAGCGGCAGCACTTTTCATAAAGACCCAAATGCCACCAGTGCGTGGAATGCTGTGATACGGGGTTCAAAGTACTGGATCATGTTTCCCGCCTCAGTATTGCCACCTGGGGTGTATATGAGCGACGACCAAAGTGAAGTCACCTCACCTCTAAGCATTGCAGAATGGCTGCTGTCGTTTCACGCCGAGGCTCGACAAACACCAGGCTGCGTTGAAGGAATCTGTCAGGAGGGCGAGGTCTTGCATGTGCCATCCGGCTGGTGGCATCTCGTGGTCAACCTCGCACCATCAATTGCAATCACTCAGAATTTCGTCCCTCGATCTCATGTTGGTGCCGCCGTCCGGTTCCTACGATACAAAGCAAATCAAGTGTCAGGATTCAAAGATGATGTGACCGATCCTGGCTCTTTGTTTATGGAACGCCTCAAGGAATTCCAGCCTGAGATTGCCGCTTCTCTCGACGACTCGATCGAAAGAAAGAGGAAATGGGAAGAAGTAGTTGAAGCATCTGATCAAGACAATGGGCGTGCAAACGGTGGTTTCAGCTTTGGTTTTGACGATGACATTGAAGATGAAGATGGCTGAACTCTCTAATATGACATCTTGAAGCACCAATCTAGCTTTCTTCATCAGAGGCAGGCCCCATTTCCGGGCTCGTCGAGCAGAGAAATGCAGCAAGGGCTTTGTAAAGATCGACATGATATGTCGGAAAATCAATGACAAGCCACGCTCTTTGCTGAGGAGAGGTTGCGGCCAAACGTGATATAACCAACGAAGGCCCCCACCGCAACTGCCAACATGACCCAACCATTGTAGGTCATGAACAAGAGCCTGCGAATGCTTGAGCCATTGCGATCTAGAGCAGGGGGATGAAGGCTCACATTATAAAAAAGCTGTAAAACACCTGGACAGCATATAGTGCTCCCTTGATGATGACTCCTTTTCTTTCGGCGGTCGCCTTGGAATCTCTTCCTACGACGAGTAATGAGCGGGATTCGTTCAACTGCGCATCTTCGCCTTCAAAGGTCTCAGTGGTGAAACACTGTTTACGCTTGTGATGGTACACGTACTGGAAGAACCGCTGCTAAACGCACTCATCCGTGCCTCGTGGCTCTGCTCATATCTTCTGCTGACTTCTCGAATGGCCTCGTATCCGGCGGCGAGTAGGACGATGGCAAATAGGGAGACAATGAGCGAGAATGTGCCGGTGACATGCCACTGGCGGAAGACAATACATAGGTTTTCAGAGGACCAGGTGAACAACATCTGAACTGGTGAGCAGGGATCTCGGGCAGATGCATGCGCATGGGCATGCGCAGCGCATAGAGTGGTACCTACATTCATGGAGCATTTTGGGCCCATGTCCATATCGCCGTGACCGCCATGATCCATTCCGCTGTGATCCATCTTAAAGTCCCAGTATCTGGAGATTCAATATAAACGGCGAGAGAGGTTGTACACTCAATGGGCGTTGTGCGGGCGGTGGCAGATACTGTCTCCTGACGCGGTGTGAGGTTGAGCATGGGAGGCTGCGTATCACATGATTAAGGTCCGCCGGAATTGATACGGTCGACCAATCAGCACAAAATGAAAATATCAACCGCGCATTGACATTCAATCGCGATTTCCGTGGTTCTGACGGATCAACCACCTCCTTCACACATTCACGCTGTTGACCAAGGCTCTCCTAGGCCATTTCATGATGGGCGAGAATGTTCCGCCAGGCTCAGCAAATAAGCCAACAGCCAGCGCGGACCGGCCTGGCTTGCCGTACTACGAAAAGTTGAGAAGAGACTTGCGCGACACTCTCCAACGGAAACGTCTTCTTGATCGTAACCTGGTAAGAAAACCTACTTTTTGTACTGGCCTCTGGACTTATTGGACTCTAGGCGGCGACAGAAGATCAACTGTACCGACAAGAAACCACATACCTCGAAGAAACGTCGATCGCAGGCAACATTGTCAAGGGCTTTGACAACTACATCAAGGCGTCAGCAGTGTCGGCAACTGCAAACTCTGCTGGAGGAACAATATCCGGGAGCGCAGCTGGTGGTGGTGTAGGAGCAGGTCGTCGCAAGGCGGTCATCAACGACACCGATCGAATCTTCTCTCGAAGTTCAGTCTCATACATGCGTGACTCTGATTCTCCCAGCAGTTCGACAAGCACGCCCAATCACGCAGGAACACCCACAGGAAGTTTCACGGCTGACAAGGTTGACAAGAAGAAGAAAAAGGGTACGGCGAATGCAGCTGCACATGATGACGAAGGCGAAGGACGTTCGACCAAACGACAAAAGATCTCATTTGGTGGCCGTAAAGGTCATGATGATTGAGGAGCTCGCAAGGTGGACAACATCTCAAGATGTTGTAATCTCTCATACTGTGCTGAGTTGCACTGCTCCAGCGGCCGGTTACCTTTGGATGATCTTACACATACAGAATTGCAAGGGCTAGCTACGTGGCTCAGAATCATCCCACGGCAGAGATGAAGGGCCAAAGTGTCTAAAAATATCAACGCCGATTGAAAGGAAGGAGCGATAGATTTCCGGATGCAATGGAGGTCAGACTCCGAAAATCCATCATCAGACCATGCTGCAAAGGACGCGAAAGCGACAACTATGGCTTGCAGCGACAACGGCGCTGTAGCGTCTGAAGCCACGTGTCACTGCAGAAGAACCAAGCGAGCCCGAGTCTTGAGTGATCACAGACCGGTGATAGGAATATGTGTGAGGTACAGATCCAGGTCTCATCTACATACTGGCATCGATTGGTGACAGTGAACTGCACGTGGTGGCAATCAGAACGGGGAGTGGCAGAGTGGTTGGCCCAAAGAAGGTAGTCAGTCACCCTGGGTTGCTTATGTAAACTTGATCTGGTTGGGGCAATTGAGTTGCATCGATGATTCCCCATATTGGCTTTGTAACATCGATAACAAGGGTCAAAATCTCGAAGAGCACTAGAAAACAACTTGTCGAGACTACACTTGTGACTCTGTTTACTCCGTACACATCCTCTACTTTCATCCAGCGACCTACTCCATAGGGAGGGACTTGGGGGCGTGTAGGAGCCACGCGCCTTGACTGGTTCCCCAAACCCCGCGGTTGACGGGTACACGGGCAGCGGACTCCTCTCGGCCTCGGGCTACAACCTATAACGGCAAACCACATCAGAGTTTCATCAGAACGATGGTGCCTCGGTTATGTCAACATCCATTTCTTGATCTTGGGCTTGTTGGCATTCATTCCACAGTCAAGACGAAGCCTATACCTCAGATGTTCAGCAGGTTGACTTCTCGAAGTGTGAGACGCGTTTCTTGTACAAGCCTATCTTGTCACCGAACTTTCATTTCTCTCAGCTATCGTCTCAACGACACCATGCCGCGACTTTCGCCCGAATCTCAAGTATGTCGCGGACCCCACGTCATGATAAGACCATCTTCATCTAACCAAAGAATTAGAAAGCTCTGGATCGGTTGAGGAATTACACTTCTCCGCACACAGTATGGCCAGACATGCCTCTGTCAAGGAAAGCAGCTGTGCTCATCCTTCTCTTTGCCGATGAAAACGGAGGGCTGAGAGTCGTCATCACCATGCGTTCAAGCACTCTGAGCTCTTATTCTGGACAAGCTGCCTTGCCCGGCGGGAAGGCAGAAGAAGGAGAGACGGCATTTGAAGCGGCGAGAAGAGAGGCTTCTGAAGAAATTGGCTTGCCGAGACGTGATGCCTCTCTCCCACCGCCTTTCCGAGTCGAGCATCTTTGTGAAATGCCGACCAACCTCGCCAAAACTGAGCTAGTGGTTCGACCATGCATTGCATTTCTACACTCGTATGATCCTGAGACTGGTCTGGACGCAAATGTGGGTGAGAAGCTTCTCCCTAGGTTGGATGCCCGAGAGGTTGCTGCAGTCTTCTCCGCTCCTTTCAAGAATTTCCTCTACATGGAAGACCTCCCGGACCAGCCTGACCTACCTGGCAAACCTAGTGATTGGTACAAAGGTTCTTGGACAGACTGGCACCAAAGTAGGTGGAGAATGCACAATTTCTTCGTCCCTGTCACCAATCAAATTGTCACGAAGCCGAAACGAAATGAGGGGCAGAAGGTGGCCGCGAGTCACCTGGATAGATTGGCGCGGTATAGAGTGTTTGGCATGACTGCGAGAATCTTGACCGATGCCGCTCGATTCGCATACGACCAGGAACCTACCTTTGAACACAACAGCCATTTCGGTGACGAAGACATGATTATCCGGCTCCGTCGTATTGGACGATTGGGACATGTGAGAAAGCCAGGGGACGAGTTGACAAAAGAAGATTTGGCCAAAGCGGCCAACTTGTGAAGAATGCCCCGTGCAGATGGTTGGAATGTCCATGGAATGCCGCGCCCAGCAAACTAGATCAATTAATGATCGGCTCCAATCAAACCACACATGGTGTCAAATTCTTCATGTACTGGTCCAACAGCTCATTCGGGTTGCGGTGAATTGAGCGCACAACCAAGGATTGTGTGTCGCTGTCAGGGTGTGATGCAGCTGCAAGCGGTGCCCTTTGTCTGCTATTCCAGGATGCCGATCGCCGCAGAGAAAGAGGAATGGGTTAACTCGGGCACTTTGGTGTGGTTGCTCAGGTAGGCAAGTGACAAGACCTCAGAGCTCTCATCTCGAGAATTGTTGGGTTGTCTTGCACGGCTCAGGCTATCGCCTGAGATTGTGGTTGATGCTGCAATACCATGAGTTCACGGCCGACCTCAGCTCGGCGTCGGCAGACGACAACACCACCACCGTCGAAAGCGTTGCTGGAGTTGCAACGAAGGGGATTGGAGTTGGGAACACCATCACCACCTTTTAGTTTGCGAGTCCCTGGCAGTGACAAGTCTGCTAAATCGAGCTCGTCCGACTTGGACAAACCTTTGCCGCTGGAGCCATCTGAGTTGGGACGGAGATCCTCGAGTGTATACAGTACCGACACTACGATCACCAACATCATCCACATGTATGGTGGGTTCCGGGATCTTGATCTTGATCTAGATGATCGACTCGAGGCCCCTCGGTTAGCCCGGTTGCATCACCCACAGGCTTACAGAGACACCGTTGCGCCATTGCTAGCTAGGCGGCTCAGCCTCAGTCGAAGCCCTTCTCCGTATTCGCCATTCCCAGACCGAAAGCAAGCGAAAGCATCGGCATCTTCGCTCTCGTTAAGATCCCTTGGTCCTCCAAGACTTGCTCCAACCCTGGCGGAATTCTCCCACCGGCTCCAAGATCGCAAGGATGAGCTAGCTTTACCAGCAATCAGCATATTTGACATTCACCGGCAAGTTGCATTGGACCAACTATCAGCCCCCTCAGCGCAAATTTCTTCAGCTGAGCAGTCCATCCGCGTAGGACACACACCACCTCTTCCAGACGCCATGTCAGGAAGCGTTTCAGATATCACCGACGACGACCTCCTCCCATCACCTCCAGATCTGAGAAGTAGCAGCCCTCCCAGCCCAGTCTTCAGCTCTCCTTCACAATATGATCTCCTGCAACCACAAAGACCATCCGAGAGGCCACCGAGTCAGTTCACGGAGCAACGGTACAAAGAAAGACATTGGTCTGAAAATTGGTTAGTGGATGAGCACATGATCGATCCCTTTCCACAAGACATGTCTCGAACGGGCGCACTGGAGATTGCCAATAGCAGACAAAGTTCTATGGACCAAGCCAAAGAGCGAGCAATGTCGTACGCAACGTCCTACAATTCAGGGCTGGAACAAGGGAGACGGCCTTCCGGCAAATCTGCACGGCAAAGTCTCCAAGAAGGAGTCAGTGACCTGCTGAGGTCAGTGTCTCAGTCCGGCCGGGCGTGGAACGGCGCAGGAAGTCCATTGATGGAAGAAGAGATGCCTCGAGAACAGCAACTAGGTGCACTTGGTAATCCATATCAAATCTACGATG
This sequence comes from Exophiala mesophila, assembly GCF_000836275.1. Lineage (NCBI taxonomy): Eukaryota > Fungi > Ascomycota > Eurotiomycetes > Chaetothyriales > Herpotrichiellaceae > Exophiala > Exophiala mesophila. Next base: position 1,269,204 of record NW_015622508.1, read on the forward strand.
AGGAGATGTGGTCGAAAAAGAAAAAGAAGCCACGGGAAGAGCGAACGGACCCGAAGCGAGGCAAGTCGCTGGACCTAGCGACGGCATATCACAATGGACAAAGCCAAATCGTTCATGCAATGCAGAAATTCACGAGACGGGCATCGATGAAGCGCAAGAAGAAGTTGAAACAGAGTATCGTCATGGTTGGGCCAATGGCTACAAGGAATAGTGGAGGTGGAATTGTCCAGCAAATGCCTGCTAATGGTAAGATGGAATGGATTTGACGAGAGCATCATAGACTACATAGTTGGATTCAGTAGACGCAGCGTGAGAGAAATTTACGGCACCCATGCCCATTTGATTGCTAGTTTTTGAGGGCCTTCAATTGCTTTTGTATGGAGTTTCTTGGCTGCACCTGGTAGAAGTGGCTGTTTGCCTGGTAACCAAAAGTTTTGGTGATTGGGTGCCTGATGCAGCACCTGGAGCACTCCCGTGTGAAGTATTGGGGGAGCCTATTGGCGCCCGAGAGCCCCCCAAGTTGCCAGTTCTCAATGGAGTACTTACCTTATATGGTAGCCTCCGTTAATCGGTGCCAACCATGCTAAGCTAGTCAATTATTGGGAGTCTAAGCGCAAAGCTACGGCAAAGCTACCCCGCATAATTGGAGCAGCTGATGAAACATCGAAGTCACCGGACTGCAGGTGCAGGTCCTCACATCCCTTGGATTTGAGTATCACCACATCCAAGCCCTATAACATCCCTACTCATATTTGTACCTCCAGACACTACTCCGTTCTCCCTATCCTCATCCTTCTTCGCGTCCAACTTGTACACTAGCACAAAGCCCTTGTTTACAGTCTCTATCGCCAGCATGGGAGGCGAAACTACGGCTCGTGTTGAGTCGTCATACCCCAAGTTATCAAAGGGCCCCGTCGGTCAGCAGATCCAAAGCATCTACACAGACCGTCTGCGTCAGTTCACCTCGACTGGCCAATATGAAAAGCAAAACCTCCTTTCGTAAGGACTTCTCTTCTAAACCTCAAATACCCAGGCCATCCATGCACTAACCGCCCATTCTCCAGAAAGCTCTATCACAACATCGAGGACGACTCCAAATACGTCAAACTCTCCGTCTATTCTCCCCCCGACCTGTCACGCCCGACCTTCAAAGATGCCACTTCCCATACCTTCAGACCAACCCACCGTGGAGAGTCTTTCGGCCCATCATGGTCGACCCATTGGTTCAAGATCCAATTGACCATCCCTGAACGGATGCTCGATGGCGAACACCTCGAGTTCCACTGGGACGCTAATAACGAGGGAATGGTGTGGACTGAGGATGGAAACCCTTTACAAGGCCTCACAGGTGGCGGCGATCGCACCGAATGGATCTTGCCCCAAGAATGGAGAGACGGCAAGGAACACATCTTCTATATTGAAATGGCTTGTAATGGCATGTTTGGAAATGCCCCTGGTGGAGACAGCATACAGCCGCCCAACCCAAACAAATATTACCAGCTATGGAAAGCTCAGATTGTTGACGTCAATCTTGTCGCCCGTCAGCTGTATGTCGACTTTTGGATCATTGGCGATGCTGCAAGAGAGTTTCCCGGAGATAGCTGGGAAAAGCACGAGGCCTTGCAGGTTGCAAACCGCATTATCGATGCCTTTATCGCTGGCAATGGCTCCAACGATTCCATCCATGAGGGTCGCAAAATCGCAGAGTCCTACATCGGGAAAAACGTCGATTCCTCCAAAGTCTATGACTCGGACCAGAATATTCTTGTCTACGGCATTGGACATTGCCATATTGACACCTGCTGGCTTTGGCCATGGGCTGAGACCAAACGCAAAGTCGCCCGCAGTTGGTCCAATCAATGCGATCTGATGGATCGCTATCCGGAGCACCGGTTCGCCGTTAGTCAGGCCCAACAGTACAAGTGGCTCAAAGAAAATTATCCCTATGTTTTCGACAGGGTCAAGACCAAGGTCAAGGAAGGCCGATTCCATCCCATTGGCGGCAGTTGGGTCGAACACGATACCAATATGCCCAGCGGAGAGTCATTGGTTCGCCAATTTCTGTACGGACAGCGTTTCTACGAGAGCAACTTTGGTGATCGCTGCCAGACCTTCTGGCTCCCTGATACCTTTGGATACTCTGGTCAACTGCCTCAGATTTGCCGTCTTGCCGGCATGACCAGATTCTTCACCCAAAAGCTGAGCTGGAACAATATCAACAACTTCCCCCACACAACCTTCAACTGGGTCAGTCTCGATGGTAGCCAGGTCATCTGTCACATGGCTCCCAGTGAGACCTATACGGCTAATGCACACTTTGGTGATGTGCGCAGAAGTGTTACTCAGCACAAGAGCTTGAATCAAGACAACACTTCTCTCTTGGTTTTTGGCAAGGGGGATGGTGGCGGTGGTCCGACCCGCGAGATGCTTGAGAAACTGCGAAGATGCCGAGGGCTGAGCGACACGACTGGGTTACTGCCGCGCGTGCACATGGGAAAATCCGTCGATGACTTCTTTGCCGGACTAGAGAAGAAGATCGAGAATGGCACCAAATTGACCACGTGGTATGGAGAGCTGTACTTTGAACTCCACCGAGGAACATACACCACCCAGGCCAACAACAAACGAAACAACCGACACCAAGAAGTCATGCTTCACGATATTGAATACCTAGCCACCCTGGCCAGCTTGAAGAGTAAGAGCTACAGCTACCCCAAGAAAGAGATTGATGAGATTTGGGAAAATGTCTTGCTATGCCAATTCCATGACTGTCTCCCGGGAAGCTCGATCGAGATGTGTTATGATGACTCAAATGCGCTCTACGCACACAACGCTCAAATCGGAGATAAGATCAAAGAGGAGGCATTGACAGTCTTGGGGCTCTCGCAGCATGTCAAGGCCAATGCTGAGCTTGCCGCGATCAATACTGCTCCATGGCCTCGTTCAGAATTGGTCAAGATTCCCCAGGCTCAATCCACGTCGCAACAACAGTCGTATACCTTTGTTTCTGGCGGACCTGGCGTCATTAAGAGCCACGCTGCCTCTGCCATCCAGTCAACCGCATCCGTGACCGAAACCAAGAAAGGTGTATTTGCACTCAAGAACAGCCGATTCGAAGTCCAGGTCGAGGCCGGCGTTATCACGTCGTTGTATGACTTGAAGGCTCAGCGACAAGTTCTCGCCAAGGGCGGCAAGGCCAACCAGTTTGTGATTTTCGATGACAAGCCCCTGTATTGGCAAGCGTGGGATGTCGAAGTGTTCCACCTCGAATCGAGAAAGGAACTGGGCTCTGGTACCACCGAGATTGTCGAAACCGGCCCTTACCGTGTCAGCGTGGCGACGAAAACCCAGGTCAGCGATGACAGCTGGATTAGGACCGTGATCAGCCTGGACGCAACGGACAGTACAGGCGAGGCTGGTTACGTCATGGTTGAAGCCGAGGTCGAGTGGCATGAAACCATGAAATTCTTAAAGGTTGAATTTGAAGTGGATGTGTCGAATACGGAAGCGAGTTACGAAAGCCAGTACGGCATCATCCGCCGACCGACACATTACAATACTACGTAAGTTTGCATTGCGTTCTGGTGAAAGGACTTTATTGACTGGTGCTTAGCTGGGACATGGCCAAATTCGAGGTCTGCTGTCACAAGTTTGCTGACCTGTCCGAGGCCGACTACGGAGTGTCGATTTTGAACGAATCCAAGTATGGCTTCGCTACGATTGGCAACTTGCAACGGCTGTCGTTGCTACGTGCTCCCAAAGCGCCGGATGCACATGCGGACATGGGCCGACATCACATCAAATGGGCGATCCTCCCCCATCAGGGACCTCTCGGCGCGGAGACTGTCCGAGCGGCGTACAACTTCAATCACCCATTGGAATTGGTGTCGGTGGTGGACAACTCACCAGCCAAGGAAGTTTTCAACTCGATTAAACTGAGTGGGGGAAGTTCCCTAATTCTGGACACCATCAAACGGGGAGAAGACGACGAAGATGTTTCACGCGGAGAATTCAGCCCTCGAGCCGGGCAAAGTGTGATTCTACGAATCTACGAAAGTCTGGGAGGAAAGGCCCGTGGCAGCATTGAGACTACTCTACCTGTGAAAAAGGTGTACAGAACAAACGTACTGGAGGACGACGAAGAGGAATTGACAATCACTGGCAAGAGCAAGTCGACGATTGCGATTGAGTTGCGGGCGTTCGAAGTGGCAACGTTCCGTCTGCAACTCTAGGTTGAAAATAGGGGGAAGAAGAGTATGGTGGAATGTCATAATGACCAAGGAGCCCTGGAGGAAGTGCATGTTTGTACGAGCAGAGGAAAAGCAGGTTGCAGTAGCACGAGACTGGCGTCAGGTTAGTTGAGGGACATGCATTAGCACATACCAGGTCATGATCACATTCATGGCATTGGCATCTATCTCTCCGGGATTCTGGATGGTTGACCAGTGAGTAGGAGGACTTTAGGCATCGAAATCGAGTACGTATCCAACAAGGCGATGGACATGTTCTCTTCCAGCACTATTCTGTAGACTGGAGGTACTCTGTACTGTCCAATGGTCCAAGTTTCATAATACTTATGAATATCGTATACCACGTACTCTGAGTGTTCCGAACAAGCCAAGGCCAATCTGTAAGCATAAGCAATATCCTTTCGGTTGTGTCCAGGTGTGGCAATCTCGCTAAGATGCGAAACGAGTGAACGGGGGTAATGACGAAAGCCGGACTTTTAAAAAGTGAGATTTATGGCCAGGAGACGAGTGATTCGTGGAGAGAGTCGAAATTGTCAAGCCAGCATGTTGAAATCAAGCTACCACAGAGAACTGGCTACTGGATATTTGGGTAATCATGGTACGTAAAGTCCAAGTCAAGAGACCAAGATGGAAATGTCCTACAACAGTAGAGGTCCCTGGGTCCAGGAAGGGGTACCAGCGTGGTTCTAAGGCACATGTCCCAAGCCATGAGCGTCCCCGGCACTGTTTGATGCATGGGTTGCAACCCATGCAACTCAACCCACACAGCCGCGGCAGCTTATACCCAGAGATTCGGGCTCAACCCCTAACTTCGAACCCAAGGCTGCCTCGTGGTGGAATTGCGGGTGGGCGAGGGGACCCCCCGGAAACTCTCCCTTGCGTTTTGCTGGGTTAAAGGCATTTTTACATCCTTCTGGGTACCCACGGAGTAGTACTTTCTCGGGCACGTCTCTAATTTGACAAGTATCAAGATCCGTTCTTACACAAATCCAGGGTGTTTGTAGGATGTCTGCCAGTAGTTGGCTGGACTATTTATGACGCATTTGCCATATTCAGATGCCTTAGGTACCTAAGAGCATTGATCGGGGATTATATCCGCCAGGAGAAGCCCGAGGCGCCCGCAGCTTGTCACCTAGAAAGTCAACTGTAACCATGTTTTGACCACCAAAGACGCCTGAGGGCTCATTCCTATTCCCACTTCCACTCCCACCACTCCCTTTCCCTCTCCCACTCGTTCTCCCATGCCACCAGCACGGGCCAACCTCACACCCTTCCATCCATCTCGGGCCACATCTGTCAACCCAGCCCATAAACGTGTGAAACCCGCACCCTGGCCTTTAACAGGTCGATCGGCCCTCACATCCCAAGTTAGTCAGCGAGTGTGGCGATCCTCCGAGCCAACCTTTGCGCTTTATTGACTTCACACGTTTTTTGTTTACACGTCCCTTAGTATCTTCTTACCTGGGAACCCCTGTCCCTGTCTTCTCCCTCTCCCAAATCCACTCTGAATCCATGACTCGCGGACAAAGTGCTCTCATCAATTGCAAAGCCAACGTCCTGCGTGTCACCTTGTCAAAGTCCCTTTACAGTCAATTTGTACCTGTTGGGTGAACTTTGATCACTTTGTCACTGATTTCAACGTGCCCGCAGTCCTGTATTGGTTGCGCAGGCAGGCTGGCAACCAACCAGCGCTTCACACGATTCAATCAATCGTCTTCAACAACAAACGCAAACGACTGCACCGTCCTCATCAATTCATGTCCAATCTTCACTCAACGGCTTCCTTCAGTCATATCCTCTTTACTGCCGTTTGCACGCGCATTCTGTCCTCCGCCACACAACCCACCGATCTCTTCCTCTCCCATCTAAACCTAAACCTATCCCTCCTCGCCGCGAACCATCCTAATATTCACAATGTCGATTACTCGCGTCGGTGACAGTGTTATGGTCCCGGGGGACATGCACGGCGTCGTCAAGTTTATTGGCCCTGTTGCTGGAAAAAAAGGTACCTTTGCTGGTGTTCAATTGTCCAATGAATACGCCGCTCGTGGCAAAAATTCCGGTGATGTTGAGGGCAAATATTACTTCAGGACCACCATTCCAGGCTCAGGAATCTTTTTGCCTTTAGAGAAAGCAGTCAAGAAACCCGGCAGTTCAGGCAGTAGCAGCGGCCTGGGAATCAGAGCCAGCCCTGTTCCCGGCACACCTACGCGCTTGAGCAGTTTCAATCAAGGAGGACGCACCCCGGGCATTGCGAAACCCAGTTTCAGTCAATCTATCGGTCCTGGAGTCAGGGCTGGCGCTGCCAGTCCCGCCCTCAAACCTCCTACCAGGAGAGAGTCACTGCCACGCCCGACCAGTCCACTCCGCAAAGCCAACACTCCCACACCTAAGGCGTTGATCACGCCAAAGACCCGTGGAAGCGGCATTGGCATGGCCAAAAGTACCAATGGCGCCCTGGGACAATATACTAGACCAACCTCAAGGCCAACGAACGGCTTCAGCCAGAGTCTGCGCCAGAATAGTGCCGCGCCAGCGTATTCCAACGGAAGTCCCTCACTAGGTCCCGAGTCGAGTTTTGACGAAATGCCCGAGAACGAAGCAGATTCTACCCCGACCCCGACACCCAACGTCTCGAGAAGTGGTGATGGAGATGACCTACATTATCAAGGAAGGATTAAATTACTGACTGATGAACTCAACGATGCTAAACGCCAGCTGCGCGAACAAAATGCAAACTTTACCGAGATGGAACGAAGTTTTAATGAGTTACAGAAACTCCTACCAGACCTGGAAAAGACTGCCAACGGGCGCAGACGTAATCGTGGCGACGACGAAGACGACGAGGATCTGCCCAGAGATGTGGTCACATTGCGTGACCTGCTCCGAGAGAAAAACGATAAAATCAAAATGCTCACCTCAGAATTCGACAACAATCGTGCCGACTTCCGATCCACAATCGACACGCTCGAGATGGCAAGCTCGGAAACGGAACGAGTCTACGAGAAACGTGTCGACGAATTGCTCGAGGAAGTTCGCAATTTACAGGACAGGAGTGAGGATGTCGAGACCGTGGCTCAACAGCTTAAGCAGCTTGAAGAACTGGTCCAAGAGTTGGAAGAAGGTCTAGAGGATGCCAGGCGTGGAGAGGCCGAGGCAAGAGGAGAAGTGGAATTCCTCAGGGGTGAAGTTGAGCGATCCAGGTCCGAACTGCGACGAGAAAAGGAAAGGATCAAAACCGAGGAGCAGCTGAATGGCTATTCCAACAACTCTGCCAACCACAACTCTGGGATTCAAGAATTAGAATCCCAGTTGAACGCCAAAGATGATGAGATTCGGGGTCTCAAAGCCATCATCCAGAATCTCAACGATTCTCACAATACCTCACCCAAACTCAACGGCAATTCCACACGGAATAAAGATGCTCATGTAGAGTCATCATCCGACGACACAAGATTCGACATGCAGCAACAGATTCGCGACCTCGAAGCTCTCCTACAGCAGAAATCTTTACATGAAGAAGAGCTTGCTAATGAAGTCAAGCAACTCCGAAACAGTGTCACACTCTCTCGCTTTCCACTGCCAGGAAATGCCTTTGGCATGCGAACTGCAGCAATGTCACCCCCTGGCGGTCATTCACGAGACAACAGCCAAGATCTGGCACAGAAACATCTCTCTGCCGGTTCTCAACGGACTGTAGTGCTGGGCAGCCCCAAGGGTAAAAACATGCCACAAAGGCAAGGAAGCCAACGTGAGGAAACATGGCATGATGCCGCACAGTCCCATGGCGCCAGCCCCGTCAAAGGTCCTGCATCTCGCCATCTTGATTACAATGCCATCATCCCCGGCAATCACCGCAATGCATCTCATACTGATGGCTCCGATGATGGTGTTACAGATGGATCCGTTTCAAGTGCAACTCTCTGGTGTGAGATATGCGAGGAAAGTGGCCACGATATCTTGACCTGTTCAAACATGTTCGGGACGGGAAAAGCCAGTGATTCCAACCACCAGTCTGCATCAGGAAGCGGCAGTCTAGGACGAAAAGGAGGCCGTGAGGTCTTGAGAGACGTCAAAACGTTGTCGACAGATCATGTTCGAGACAGTGACAACGGAGACCATATGTCCCTTGACAGAGATCGGCCCGCACCCCTCGTCAGTCGTCGAAGCAACACATCACTTCCCAGCGCGTCTCCAAGTGAAGCACCGAATGCCTCATTACCGCCGCCTCCGCCTGGTCTATCCAAATCAACATCCAATGACGAGCCACCCACCGCGAACGGAGCTGCGAACGCCACCTCAGCAGCCTCCTCAGCTCCCATCGAAGGCACAGGGGATCAGGCGGGCATGCTGGCAGGTAAATCTTCTGGTGTCATTGACCCGGATAAATGGTGTGCCCTATGTGAACGTGATGGTCATGATAGCGTGGACTGTCCTTTGGAAGATGCTTTCTGAGTGTGATCATTTGGTCGATCGACAGACAAGACATGACATGATATGACAAGAAGGGAGGGAATTGTGTGACTGCCAACTGCATGCCACATAGTGGATGACAGACCATTGGGCTTTGCACATCGATTCCCAGTGGATTCGGACTGTCTTTGAACAGCAGTCTCTGACCGACATAGAGAAGTACGAAGGACGTACATACAGTACCTACTATCTTCGAATCCTTCCAGGCTTTCAGCACCATCACCGACCACAGAAGCAGAAGTAGAAGCACAATCACCACCGTCACAGCCCAAAGCTCGAAACCCGAAACCCGAAACCCGAAACTCGAAACTCTTGTCAACCAGAAACAGACAAGTGTTCAACTCTTCCTCCGGCAGGAACTTGCTTTGTTTACATATAGTTGGGACCCTCCACTCCCAACCATTGAACAATCTATTATTTATCATCTCCCTCAACCTTTCTTCTTTTCCCCTCTTGGAAATATGCCATGCCATGCCGAACGAACGAGTTTCTATTTTCCTTTCAACCCATACAACCCATATCAAATGGAATACAATGAACATGGAAAATGAAAAAATCGGATGAATGGGATAGAGAAAGATGGATATGGATCGGAGTCGAGTCATGAGGATCCGACCTGGAATGGACCGATGGATGGAATGATTGACCGATTGACAAAATGACAGACTTTGCGTCTTGTCTTGTCTTGTCTTACATGCTCACTCACCTCATTACACTACACTACTGATGTGTCGACTGGACCTATTTTTTGGTTCTTGATGGACGTGAGAAAAGGGTTAGTTGATTAATGGATAATAATCTAATTAATTGACTGGATGGGATGGGATGGACTGGAGTGGAAATGGTATCTGTGACCTTGATCATGACCATGACATTGCCAGATCTACTCTTGATGGGTAGTAGTATAGCAAAGTGGTTTGGTTTGGGGTTGCTTAAGGGGCGGAGGCTCTCTCTCTCTCTCTCTCTCTCTCTCTCTCTCTCTCTCTCTCTCTCTCTCTCTCTCTCTCTCTCTCTCTCTCTCTCTCTCTCTCCTTGGGTCTTACAGACCAGACCTCTTTTAACGAATGAGTCGAGATGACTGGGAATGGACCGGACCGGACAAATTGACTTACCATGATTTGGGTTGGTTTGGTTTGTCTTGTCTGTTGTAAGACCCATTTCGAGTCAACACAACGCAACGCAACACAACACACCTCAATGATAGGATAGGCGAGGCCAACCAGCAGAGGCAGGGGAATTATCATCATTATACCACTATCATCAACATCACCATTGTCATCTCTCTCCCATGCTTACCTACTTTTATTTCAATCACCATTCTTTTTTACTACATACTTACCTATAGTACTACGTTTGCTATATTTGTACATTATTACGCATAGCTACTAAGTAGGTCAGACTTGGTTTTGGATTCAGACCTACCTAGACAGGACTCAGACGCGCATCTGTAGCCGTTTCCATATCCATGTCCTGGGAATAAGGCATTAGCTAGCTAGATGATGAAAACTAGGTACTTGTCCTGTCTGTCCTGTCCTATGCCATGCATGTTGATGTACCCCGTTATGCTAAACCTTTAACCATCCTTCCATCCCCTTCCAGTCATGCCCATAACAAAATACACATACCTTTAACACATACACATGTATGAAGTCAACCAAGTCTCGCATGCCTGCCTGCCTGCCTGCCGGTCTTCATCCAGTACCACCTACCCACCCACTCACCCACCCACGCAGTCCAGTAATCCTTTATTCTGTAATCTGTCCGTGAAGAGGGGGGAAATTCTGATATCCCCTCGTGTCTTTGTGTATGTCTGCCCCATGGACATGGGGCATGAACAATAGTGATGATGATGATCTGAGCTTGTAGAAAACTAGCTCCCAAGTGGACAATTGACTTCAATATGAAACTCCATCCCAATGTAAAGTAAAAAAAAGATGCCCTTGTGCCCGATCCTGGTTTCTCAAAAAGGTGGACCTGTATTCTCCGTTTCGTGAAGAATGAAAAATGAACATGACCTCGCAAATCGGCAAGGTCGGCCGTAAACGCCGTGCTTATGGGTAATCGGTATGGGTATTTCCGAAACCGAAACCCTTCGTAATCAAAAGACTATCCTATCCCGAAAAATGCGTGGGATAATTATCCTCGGCTTCTTCTAGAGTCGAGGTGTTTGAGAGAAAAAGGGGGAAGGCGGGCGATGGGAGGTGGGATCGAGGATACCGATACCGATACCGATACCTCATACCTCGATGCTAACAACATCTTCCCCTTCGTTTGGCCTCTTCTGGGTCCCAGGTGCGGGTAAACCCATCAGAGTCACTACCACCAGGTAGGCCGACACTTGGCAGGCCTAACCAACTTCTCCTCTTGTCGCCGTAGCCGACTCTAAAACTGCCGGAATGGCCGTGTGGTCCGGCAAAGTAATCGTCGCCATGCTCAGACCGATAACCCGGGGTATCTTGGATACGGGCGTGATCGGCTGCGTCTCTTTGGTGTTTCTGGTCGATTAATTTCCTGGCAATGACTCGAAAGACTTCTTCGATGCCTTCGCCGTCTTTTGCGTTGACTTCATGACAACTGTCCCAGCCAATGTCCTGGTTCCAGAAACCAGAACTTCGTGTTGAGTCTGGGCTGTTGATGGCGGCCAAGTTGCCGGGTTTCATGCTCATTGGAGGGGTGGAACTGGTGCTTTGAGCAGCGGTGACTCCACCTAATTGTTCAGCCACATAGGCGATTGTTCTCTCAAAGGTGACTTGGCGACAAGATGGGTCTTCGGCCACCATGTCTGACTTTGTGCCCACCACGTGGATAATGGGCATGGCATCATCTCCAGCGGCGCAATTTTCCCTCATCTCAGCTAACCACGTCTTCATCTCCTCCCAACTGGCTTCATTGGTGATATCATAACACAATAAGCCTGCGTTGGCTCCTCGGTAGTATAGCCGGGAAATGCTTCGGAAGCGCTCTTGACCGGCAGTATCCCAGATCTGCAGCCGGACCGTGGTGGCCGTGTCGGGGTCTGTGATGCGTTTGGTCACAAAGGACGCACCAATGGTGGACTGGATATTCTTGGCCAACGGTGCATTAGGGTTGATGTATCTCGAGACCAGCGAGGTTTTCCCTACGCCTTGAGCACCCAGCACGACGAGCTTGGCCTCGATAGATGTGGCGGGGATCGGTTGGGGGGCAGTGGTAGTAACCATGGGGGGAGCGGTATTCATGGTGGAAATGAGGAGAAAGTATGAAAAATGTAGAAAGTAGGAAGGTGTTGGATCTTTTGAGATTCTGGTTGTGATTGTTATATTTTGATTCTATTTCATCTTGATGGCTGTGCAAGTGGAATGGAATGGACAACGGTCGCAGGTGGTCGCGAAAAGGCCAGCGGCGCAGTGTAATGTGAATCGGACGCCTGCGTTTGATGTGAGTCACCTGGAGATTGTGAGTGATGGAGGCGGGGTCCCGGTTAGTTATGAGCAGCTGTCGGGTTTGTCGCGTAGTCAAGAGTCAGCTCTATGGGCAAACGCACACGATTCCAACAAGAAGCCAAAGGACGACCAAAGAAGGGACAAGGAGACAGAAGACAGTGAAATAGAGAGATGAAGATGACGAAATGAAGAAAGACGTCGCAGTCGGCCGAATGGTCCGAGGAGTCGAGGGTGTGAAGAGATGATGCGATTGATTGTCGCAGGTGTGTGAAAAAGTTGGTGTTGAAAGTGATTGAAGCGAGTCGAGTCGAGGCAGACAGGCAGGTTGACCACCCCGGTCCAGGCAGTCCAGAGTTGCATACGATGATGCTCACGACATCACACCCAGGGGATTTGGTCCACTCCTTGGCGAGATTCCAGGCTTAATTACACTGCAAATGGCACCCAGATGGTTGTCACTTTAGGCCTGGTCCGGTGCATGGTCTCTTGGTAGGCTGAAAATAGCTGCACCAAGATTAGGCGAAGAGTCGAGTGTGGGATTTCGCTGACCCCGCGACCCTGGAGCCTGGGTACTCGGTGCCTACAGGCTACAGGCTATAGGCTGCAGGCTGCAGCATGCAGCACCTTGCTTTGCTCCCTCTTCTTCCCCCTCCAACATGCTGCAATCTCCAGACTCCCACACACACCGCAGCGTGTTGTCATCACAAGACCAGGACGCGAGTCTGATATACGGGTGTGAATGTGGGAACCAGGGTGTCAGACTCCAGATGACACACATCATGTTGAAGGCTGCAGCCAGTCATGGAACCAGTGTGGAAGCACGAGCATGTTGGTGATCAAGGATCAGTGAGCAGATAACAATGTCACGCGAGCCCCTCAAAGACCACTTTTGGACATGGTCAACATTAAAACAGAGGCTATGATGTAAGAGCTGACAGGTTTGTTTACACATCTCAGAGGAAGGGCCATGAGAATTAAATAATGAGCGATTTGACAGCTGCTGATGTCCCTGGTTCCATGTACGGAGTACGGAGTATATCTTGCATGCATGTTGTCCAGTGGAATGCCACCAATATGTTGGACACCTGGCACTACTCGAGCTGTTGGGGGCCAGAAGATGTGAGGAGGGGCAACAAATCCGGGGGCCTTCTCGGGGCTGTAGCTCTCAAAGCAAGTGCGTAACCTCGGAATTTCGGACTTGGGAGCACTTAATGAATTGCATGAGGTTTGGACCACGTGAGACTGGCCGTATTACCTACTAAGGTGACTAAGGTAAGTATGAAAAGCCATTTATCAATGTTGCTGTGCTGTTGTGCTACTGTGCAACTCGTTCGGACTTCTTGCGTCGGTAATGGTAGGCTATGGATAAGCCCGTGCGTAAGGGAGCATCACCGACGTGCGGAGGTACCTTAGGGGTTGCCCACAAAATTATTGGGCCTAGACTGCACCAGGCATAACTCGCACAAGAGTGACATAGCCATGGTAGGTACCCAGGTACCTAGGCATACTGGTAGTTGGCGTGGATGGGTACGTGGGCAGTACCTAAGGTAGGTAAGTACTAGGTACTAAGTCAGATCCAGAGAGACCCGCGAGTCAGAACCTCCACGGAGCGAAGCCCGTCATCATCTCTACACACAAAACCTCGATCTTGTCCCCGCGTCAACAAAGCCAACCTTTGAGAATCCCCACACACCGCAACCAAGCGCCCCATCATCATCCTCACGGCCAACTTCTTCCACCAATCCCGTTGAGATGGATGCTCATTACGCTACCTCCATGGATTTATTCCGAGGACAATCTCAAATTATTGATAGAGTCCCCCAGATACTTATAATTCTTTTTGCGGCTCTAATCATCATCGCCTTTGTGATAGTCTTCTTCCTTCCCTCATCTTCTCGAAATAGAGAGCCCATCGCTGACCTCGAACGCGACCAATTACTTCCATCGGAACCCTAGAACCCCCCCACGTCATGAATCGAGACAAAGGTGAAAACGGTAATGTCGGCGCTTTGACGGGCGACGAAGTGGCAAAACACAATTCGAGAGAATCATGTTGGGTTATTGTCCATGGAAAAGCGTACGATGTGACAGAGTTCCTCCCAGGTAGGTATCATTGACGAGTATCGCACGTCGATTGCCGCCAGCTAATCTATTGTCGCTTAGAACACCCTGGTGGTCCCAAGATCATCCTCAAGTATGCCGGTAAAGATGCGACTGACGAGTACGCGCCGATTCACCCTCCTGATACCCTAGACAAGTTCCTGCCAAAGGACAAGCACTTGGGACCTGTCAATATGGACACTGTTGAGCAGGAAGAGAAGGTAGAGAGCCCCGAGGAAAAGGCACGGCAAGAACGCATCAAGAACATGCCAATCCTGGAAGCATGCTACAACCTGATGGATTTCGAGACTGTCGCCCGGAATGTGATGAAGAAGCCTGCGTGGGCATACTATAGCTCCGGGGCCGATGATGAAATCACCATGCGAGAGAACCACAATGCCTTCCATAAAATCTGGTTTCGACCAAAGGTCCTGGTGGACGTGGAACAGGTGGATATCAGCACCACCATGTTGGGAACCAAGGTTGATATTCCCTTCTACGTCACCGCCACTGCGTTGGGCAAACTGGGCCATCCAGAAGGTGAAGTGGTTCTGACGCGAGGCGCCAAAAAGCACAATGTCATCCAGATGATCCCTACTCTGGCATCGTGCAGTTTTGATGAAATTGTTGACGCCAAAGAAGGTGACCAGGTCCAATGGCTGCAACTCTACGTCAACAAAGATCGAAAGATCACTGAAAAGATTGTCAAACATGCCGAAGCCAGAGGGTGCAAGGGTTTGTTCATCACCGTCGATGCTCCTCAGTTAGGCCGACGAGAAAAGGACATGCGCAGCAAGTTTGACGACACAGGATCCAACGTTCAGAACACCAGTGGCGAGAATGTGGACCGATCACAAGGTGCAGCGCGTGCGATTTCCAGCTTCATCGACCCATGTCTGAGCTGGAAGGACATCCCTTGGTTTTTGAGCATCACCAAAATGCCTATCATCTTGAAGGGTGTCCAACGAGTGGAGGATGTGCTCAAGGCGATCGACGTGGGTGTCCACGGAGTTGTTCTCTCCAACCACGGTGGTCGTCAGCTCGACTTTGCCCGATCGGGCGTCGAAGTCCTTGCTGAGGTGATGCCTGTCCTTCGAGAACGGGGACTGCAGGACAAGATTGAGATCTTCATTGATGGAGGTGTACGCAGAGCCACTGACATTATCAAGGCTCTCTGCCTGGGGGCCACTGGTGTTGGTATTGGACGACCTTTCCTATATGCCATGTCTGCATACGGCCTTCCAGGTGTGGACCGAGCGATGCAATTGCTCAAGGACGAAATGGTGATGAACATGAGGCTGATTGGAGCGTCCAAAGTGGAGGAGCTGACACCTGACATGGTGGATACAGCTGGCCTTAAGAGTCATACGGCGGTCGTGCCCCAGGACATTCTGGGTCAAAGAGCATATGACCCTCTGATCACACCCAACGACATGCTCAAGGCGAAGCTGTAATGATTGTCAAGACCATGCACATGGAAAAGAGTATATAGGGATATGTCTAGGGGCGTCTTTGAGTGATTGATGTAACGTACATATAGCAATCCATTGCCTCGGTGCTGAAATTTGAAGAGTACAGTACAGGTTCCTTAACAGGTCAGCATTCATGCCTGGGGATGATGCATCCAACCATCGACGACTCAGCAGGATAGAAGTATTCGCGTGACTCGAATGCCTATAAGGAACCTTTCAAATGGTTTTTACTCTCCAATCAAGTTCCTAGTCCTTTATGCAGTCGACAGTTTAATTCTCCGGGCACAAACAGTCTCTGCATTAAGGTCACTAGGAACTAAAGGATGCAGCCGGCACTTCTAGCGGCTTTTAAGCCTCGACTGATAAGCTCTCCAGTTAAACAAACACAAGCCATGGGTACTTTATGCACGCCGAGGATGCCCTGAATCCCCGCCTAAACCCCATCATTGGTTACTCAGCCCCCCAGAACTCTACCTACACGCTTCCGCCGGTCGCCGTGATCCCATCTCGCATGATGCAGAATCCACTCAATCATGGCTCGTGCCACTAAAATCCTGACACTCACGAGTCACCATCCACAATAATGCCACCACCCACCTTCACGTCCATTCATCCCATCCCATCCCATGTACACCCCATCTCACTTGACGCTATCCATATCCGAGTTATGAACAGCCTTACCAGACTCCCCCAACACATATTGTCCTGTGTTGCTCGAACCAGGTAGATTCACTTCTTTACAGACATGGCATTTATTCTCTCAAGTCGCACGTTCTCCCACTCACCCTCCGACGGTCGGCGCGACTGCTGATCCCTCCACCCCGCCACAGCCATATCCTGACCCTCCGCGTGAATCATGTTGTTGATACACCAGACTGGCTCTGTCAAGGTCGGCGAGGTCGTACGGTATGTCTGTATCTTCCCGCACTCTCCACTCCTCTGACCAACCCTTTCACATCTAGATACACAGTCACCTACACTCCCAGCCTTGACCGCATCCTCCCACCGCCTACCCACCTTCATGTCAAGATCAAGAACACCTCGGCCATCCCTCTGCGGGCTGCATATCTTCATGGCCCCTATACATTATACGTCTCCTGCTATCCCTCAACATTCGACCCGTACCAGAAATTCAACGATGTCAAGCTCCACGGTGCGCCCGAATATGAGCCCCAGCTCAAGGCTGGCGGTCAGTGGAATGCGACATTGACCGTCCCCGAATCCGTGAGAGAAGACACCAATCATAGCAACAGTTCCCGTTTCGACGGCTCCAAACCCTCCCGCAAGTCCTTTACCTGGATCATCGAGCTTGCTTCACAGGTCATCTTCTCTACGAGCGCAACCGTCCACTATGAAGTTCTCATTGGACGAGACGAAAAGTCGGTCGATCTTGGTTTCCATGGTGTTGTTGGATCCGGTCAAGGTGCCCCTGGAAAGCTGGAGGATCACCAGCAAAATCGTACCAACCCTACCGGTCAACCGAAAGGCGTCTTCTCCAAGGCCGTCAGATTGTCCATCGATGACACCAACAGCCTCTGGAACACTCCTCCGTTTCCCGAATTCAAGAAAGACGGCGACGTCAAGGTGCAGGAGGGACCGCAACATGGCGACAAACGAGACACTGACGCAAAGCCTGATGAAAAACAGCACAAGCAGCAGAAGATCCACCTCGTCCTGTTGACACATGGCCTCCACAGCAATCTCGGTGCCGACATGCTGTACATGAAGGAAAGTATCGACACTGCTGCGAAACAAGCCAGACTAGATTCCAAAAAGAGAAAAGCACAGATGCGTGCCGATCAGATGGCCAAGGCCAACAAGTCCTCAGCTAAAGCCCAAGGTCAAAGGTCGACATCTGCACCAGAGGTATTGCCGGGCGGGCTTGAGGACGAAGACACCGACGCAGATGAAGAGCAAGTCATTGTGCGAGGTTTCAACGGCAATGCAGTCCGAACAGAACGCGGCATTCAGTATCTGGGCAAGCGTCTCGCCAAGTACATCCTGTCCATCACGTACCCCGACCAGCCCTATCTACCAGTCAAAAGCTCAATCTCAAAGTCCATCACCAAGACCTTTACTGGTGCCAAACCCAATCTCCCGGAAGGAACGCATTTGACGCACAAAAACAGCAGCATTGTCAAGGATGAAAACCACAAAGATCACCATATGCCCTACAAGATCACCAGCATCTCCTTTGTCAGTCATTCCCTCGGAGGACTCATCCAGACTTATGCTATAGCATACATCCAAAAGCATTCTCCCGACTTTTTCGACTTGATTGAGCCTGTCAACTTTGTCGCCATGGCCACTCCTTTCCTAGGTCTGAGCAACGAGAACCCCATGTATGTCAAGTTTGCCCTGGATTTTGGCCTGGTAGGGAGAACCGGCCGAGATCTCGGACTGACCTGGAGAGCGCCGACTTTGGCCAAGAGTGGATGGGGTGCCGTCATCAGTGGACTCACGAGTGAATCACAAAATGCCCAAAAGGAGCCGGACCCTGGGGCAAAACCATTGCTTCGCATTCTCCCCACAGGCCCTGCTCATACTGCCTTGAAAAGATTCCGTAATCGAACCGTCTACTCCAACGTGGTCAATGATGGGATTGTGCCGTTGAGGACTTCATGTCTGCTCTTCCTAGACTGGAGAGGGTTGGGGCGGGTGGAGAAGGCTCGTCGAGAAAACGGCCTTGTCGGGACCATGGTAGGTTGGGGATGGGCCGAAATGACCGGTCAAAATGCAAGCGCGTCACGAAAAGGCTTGACTTGGAATGATCTTTTTGGTGAAAGTGGTGATGAAACGCCTCGCAGTGGCAAGGCCTCGCCTGACCCCGAATCCACTGTCCCAGCTGCAGAAGCCAGTCAAGCGTTTGACTCGTACGAAACAGCTCCAATTGAACGAGAGGGGGCTGAGGTAACGAAATCTGAAGCGACGGCGACGACGCAGGATAGTCCTGTGACGGGTGCCAGCCTTTGGTCAGGCTTGATGAGCCTACTGAAGCCGCAAGCCGGCCAGAAACCGGAACCAAAATCACCCACCAAAACACAACGCATTCTCCGACGTGGTCAAACCATGCACCATCATCATAGCAATCAATCTGATACCGAACGCTCGCGACACAACTCCTTTACAAGTGATGCAAGTCTAACTGAGGGCGGACGACCTTCTGGACTGGTTCGAGGGTCCTCGCTATACACGAACAATTCAGATGACGGGAACCTTGAAGCACCGCCAAAGACGACTTTTTTCGAAGCTGCAGGCGATGTGTTGAATCCCCCTCTGCCATCTCAAGACTTCATCCTCGATCCTGGCGCTAGACCGCGCACCATCTTCCATGATCGAGTTTACCATCCCCAGGACATTCCTCCTCCTCCAGCCAAGCGTCAACGCACCAACTTGCTACCTAGAAGGTCAGGGTCTCGAGATCCCAACACCTCCCAACAATCGCTTAATTCCACAGCAACTCTCGATCATGTACAATCAGAATCAAGCCTGTCTTCGGTAGGTAGACCGCAACCTGTCGGACAGATGAAGATTGAAGAAAAGATCGCGCGTGCGTATCATAAGGATTTATCTTGGCGCAAAGTCCTTGTGCGTCTAGAGCCTGATGCGCATAACAACATGATCGTCCGCCGCATGTTCGCCAACGCTTACGGTTGGCCCGTGGTGAAGCACATGTGTGACACCCATTTTGCCTACACGATAGCAGCACGCACAAGAGACGATGAAGAGGCAGCCGTGGAAAGGGCCGAAGCTTCTGATAAAGCCGTGCGACCAGACGGCGAAGAGGTCAAGGGACAAACAGATCAACCAACTTTGCAAGGGCTGGCAGTCAATTCTGACCAAATACCACATCGTGCTGATAGTGCAGATGATCTAGACCTGACGCCTGCCTCTCCTGCGGCTCTGGAAGGGATTCAAGAAGACTTGGAGCAACTCCATACACATTGGAAGGCAGAAAGCTCTCGTAAACGAACGGAGCGGACCGAATCCGAGAGTCGAGAGGCGCGGGACGACGTGTCAGAACTGGTCACCATGGTCAATGCGACTGGTATTACCTCAAGTGCAGCGGGCTATCCCAACACAAACTCGGGCAAGGCCGCGCTCTCAAGACTAGCCAGACAAGACAGCGCACGCTGGAGCGATCGTTTCTTTGAAGGCGACGAGGATGATTACACCGAAGATGATGACAGTATACTAGCCACAGAAATCGACAAGGCACGGGCCCGTGAAGAACTCCAAAAAGCGGGATCCACAGGAGGTGCTGAGCGAATGCAGGCACGCATTGCGGACGGATTGACTATCAGTCCACAAGTGACGAGACAGACTGCCACCATGGACAAGATGGGAAGTCCTTCAACACAGGGGTTCATACTTCCAGACTCAACACTGACGAGTGAGCCTGGAGAAATCGAACCTTTATCTCGAGATTCGGGCAAGGAGACGCCCGTATTGGAGGACCATTTGAATCCTGGCTCAGTGACTGCATTCAGCACCAACACTAATCCCTTGGGCCTGGCATTGAGCGAGAGGGCTAGTGAGGCGATTGCTCAGGGAGGAGATGGTGGTAAGGGTTCCAGCAGTGTAGCGGAACAAGTCGCAGAACAGATTGCCGCTGCACAGGCAGAGAAACAGTGAACTTGAGCGAGGGTTGTCTTGGTGACTCTCCATTCAGCTGCTCTCCTTGGTTGGGATACCCGTTTTCTGTACGATACGATGTGTAGATGACTACATTGTAAATGGACTCATATTACTTTGATGATCTACGATATAAACATAATATGCATGAATGATCTGCAAGCGTGTTCATCTATAATGGTTGATTTGGAGCAAATTCATCTACTTCACAGCATGCGCTGTGTGGGGGTGACGTACACGTGACTATCTTAGGTATCTGATGTGTGTAAATTGATATCCACGAGGCTGTCCTTCAAAGGGCAATTCGTGGGGCTAAGTACGAGGGAACGAAAACTGTTTCCCAGGGCTGGAAAGAATGAGGCCTTGAGAGTTTTCGGCACTTGATCTCATCACAGGGTAGTAGCTGATATATCATATATAGCTAACTTGAGGTACTTCTGTATCTATAGCGTACTTCCCTCGTTCGGACCCAAGCACTCCGTAGAAGTTCGAGGCAGGCAGGCTCGACGGTACGCATGTGTTGTCCTTCGCACCAAAGACACATGGAGGAAGAATAGCCACAATTGAAATCCACCCGACGAGGTTGGTGGACACCCAGTTGACAACATCTGCCCAGGTCAGTGGACGAATCTGAAATCCAATCGCTTGGAGCCTTCGTCCTTGGTGTTGTGGATATAGTCATTCTTCTCCTCTCCGGTCAACTTGCTCCAGGCCTCTTCACGCCGCTTGTTTCGCACAATGTAGTAGTACTTAACAAAGAAGAACAAGACGACGTTGAAGCAGCATATGCCTAACAAGATTTTGTTTCCACGAATGTAATACGGGCGATCCTCGTCACGGTAGATGTTGGATCCAACAATATTGCCCGCCTGCACAAACATGTTGTACAGTGCCGCCGACACCGCGCGTGTTCTCACCGTGTTGGAGTTTCGAGAGTTCCACGCCACCAGGATTGCATGACAGTATGGATAGGATAAGAGGCCGGTGAGCAACCCGTACCGAACCCAGTTGCTCGCCGACGCTCCCAGCGCCACTAGGGACACGAGGAAGGGGAAGATCCAGATGTTTGACGTCGCCGAAACCAGGGATCGCTCATTCACCCATTCGCTGATCCAGGAAATAATGAGGAGATTGATTCCAAACATGAATTGGGAGGGGATGGTGAGCAGATTGGCATTGAAAGTGCTGAAGCCCATCTGTCGCAAGATAAAGGCCAGATAGTTCGACGGCGGGCTGGGTGGGATGTAATTCGTCAGGCCAATGAGGTAAAGGGGCCACAGGTCAAAGTCCTTCAGACACTTCCAAAGACGGCGGAGTCCTACTGCTTGTCGGTTGTGCATGTCTCCCTTTGAGGGGTCGTCGCGGAGCAGTCGGTTCACCATGATTTTCTCTTCTCGCTCGCTGAACCATCCGTCCTTACCTCGGAACCAATGCTGGGTTTGGCACGGGCTTGGAGGCATCAGCAACCAGCTCAAGAGACCGACGATGGATGTCAGAACACCCTCGATCAGGAACAGCCATTGCCACCTAAGGTAGGTACCGATTAGTGTGCTGATATAAAAGTCAATGAGAAAGATGCCTTCGAAACTTACCCTGACCAGCCTCGAAGCCCTCGCATCTGCAGAATTCCCGCCGCCAACAAAGACCCGACGATGTTGCATGTGCTCAGAACCGTCCAAAACCAACTCAGGCGAATGGGAAGTTCTTTGGCCTTGTACCAGTATGTGATGTAGAGCACCGTGTCAGGCTATGACAAAATATCGTCAGCTTGCTCTCCCTCATACCGCTCCCGATAAACTTACGATGAAGCCTCCCATCAGGAGGCCCAACAAGCATCGGCACACGTAGTAGCCTGCTTTATTGGACAGCCCAGCCTGAGCCGCCGAGATGACACTCCAGGCAAAAATAATAAAGGGGATCCATCTGCGCACCCGGGGATCAGCTCGACAATTCACCGCATGCATGCAGAAAGAGGAATATATACCGATCAGGTCCTAGCTTCTTGGAAATCAAGCCAGATGGCAATTCTGCAGAGAGAAAAGACACCAGGAAGATAGTTTGGCCATAATTGAAATCATTAGTGTTCATGCCGAGCTCCGTGAGCATATTGTCAGAGATGGCTATCAAAAAGACTGGTCAGTCACGAGTTTTGCTTCGCTAACGAGGGCGAGGGTAGGCGGGGGGGTCCAGTTAGGATTCCCCAGGCTATTTTGTTTTTTGTGTTTTGTTTGGGTGGGCTTTACGGCTCAAGAAAAGATGCATACCTCGATTGATGTTCCGTCGATTAAGATCCAATGCCATGAACATAATCCAGCACCATGTCATAATGCGCCAATCGATCTACGAAACAAAATGTCAGCGTCATTTTCATGCGCCGGTGAGATTTATGGCGCTTCGTTTCAAACTGACCTTTCTCCTCAGGCGTTTCTCCTCGGTCGCGGACCAGGTGAAGGAAGGATCGAAGCGGTGTCTTCCCTCATATGTCGCCTTCTCGTACACGTTTCGCCAATACTCGGCAATCTTGGGCTCTGAGAAGATATGGTTGCTGTAGGAACCATAGTCGCCGTCAATGTCCTCGATGGAGCTGGCATCGTCGCTGCTCACTTCATTGGAGGGCAATTCCTTGGAGTCGGGAAGGTTGGTGCCGTTAAGTTCATCGGCAGCTTTATTAGCTGCCTGAGGAGGGAGTGCGGACATGGTTGTTGACTGGTCAAATATGCGCAGTCAGGTCTTCAGCTTGAATTTCTATATGTTAACAGGAAATAGTTCCGAAGACTGGACCTCCGCGGGCAACTAAGAAAGGTGCCCAAAACCTCTCCCTTTTCTACTCCAGCCTTTCCTAGCCATCAGCGAGCTTGGGATGAAGAGATTTTTTGGCAAATCACACCATCGCTCCAGTAGATCTCGCCAGTCCTGGGCATTGAATATCTCCACCTCGGGCATTGGATACAACCAACCCTTCGAATGAAAAGAGGATTCTGTTCCACCTCTCCAAAATCTCGGCGCATTGTTTGTTTCTGGCAGGTGTTCGTTGTGGTGTCTGAAGCCAAGACCGATATCAAACTCTCACAAGACGATAAGCAGGTAAGCAAGCATATCATAGGCGAGTGTTGTCGAGACTGGTTGCAGAGGAGCATCAACTCGTTATTTCTGCCAAGACTTGCGTGCTTTGGAGGCTGTACGGTTTTGGTGATGGCGCCTCAAGATCAGACGTCCAGACTCGCAAAGAAGTCATCGATGTTCTCTTTGGATCGAGGTGCATGCGCCACGAGTGACGAGAGTCCGATCTATTTGATTTCAACCAAGGACACTGGAATGATTGTGTAAAACACGTGGCATCTTTGCAGGTGTTGGGAGCGTCTATTATTTCGTTCATGTCACGTCGACTTGGCATCCTCGCTATACGACTTGGTTCGATGAGGTAACGATAAGCACAGGGTACTCAAACGTAGGAAACTGGTCTGCTGTGAAGTGCTGGGGGATGGAGTTGAGCGGCGGACGTCTCCCGTCTTTGTCAGATGATGGTCTTGCTGATGTTGACAAGGTGAAGGCTTAATGCTACCATACCCATTTTAGCGTGTCTTGATGTATATGATTAGCCACGGCCACAGCTTGAAGGTTGCTATTCTGATGATTTTATTAATCGTTATCGATTACTCTTTAAGTGACGTCTGATTGTGTGCGTCGAACGAATGATGCTTGGTATTCCATCACAGGATTGCCCAGATGACAATCTCAGGTGGTAGTTGGAGGAAAATGCGATCTCACGGCCACACTAGCAGACCAGATTAGCTTTCATCACGCAATTCTTGGGGCCACGGGCCCGAGGGGCCGACATCTTTACCTTCCAAGTACCTGCTTTAACCATCTACGTTAGGTTCAGTTGCCTCGAGCCTTCTAGACCAAGCCCGGTGTTCCCGGCGACCAACAACTCGTCCAAGAACCCGACTGTCGCAGCTCAGCCAGATTGGGCCTCCCGTACACTTTATTGAAGCCCTTTAGGGGGTTGCTCAGTAAGAGTAGCCAAAGGCTCCGTCAATGCTTAGGCTAGAGCGGTTTTCACTCACTCACTAAGACCAAAATGTAAATGGCATTGATGTTTGTCATTCTCGATTGACCCGGGTAGTTGAGCTAAGCTTAAGCGGCGGCTTGACCAGGCTGAGGAGCTCAACGCTGAGGCTGAGCCGAAACTGAGCCAGGTTGATGATGGAGGAGTAAAGGGGCAGGCCACCGTCCCACACAGCCTATGAACGCTGCCTGATATAATTCAGATTCCAGTCTAGTGACGAGGAAACTAATAAACATACTATACCCAGTCTATAGCCAACGCAATTACAGGGCCATGGCGAATCACAGTAAACAGAAGATTGATTTTCGAGTAAGGAGTAAGGAGTAAGGATTGATATGATACATGACAGTAGACGCACGACTCATGTCGAGTATGACCATACTAAGGTACCGTTTGATCGAGTATGACCGAACAGCAAGGTTCGACTTGTATAAAGATGTCCATGAGATCGGGCAGTACAACCTTTTCCTATCATACCAATCCATTGCCTGTCTGCTATCTCCATATCAAAGAATCAAAGAAGCCCTTCTTTCATCCACCACAGAACCAAAACAAAAGACGCTCAAAGACGAAGAAATTCAGAATACCACCACCGTCATCCTCCCCCATCACCACCACCATCACCAACATGTCCCAGCTCTCCGCTAAAACCCTCTCCCTAGCCTGTTTCCTCATCAGTTTGGTATCCCGTGCTGACGACGACGACTTCTCCATCGTCGAAAACCACATCCTCATTGAAAAAACCGTTGCTGCACTCAAAGGTCGCCTCGGTCTGGAATTAGTCGAAGTCGGAAATTCTTATTCCGGCCATGTTGCTCGAGGAGAGGTACTCCACGGTATGATTGAGGATGTCATCAAGGGGCGGTATCCTAACCATCATGTTATTACTCTATTGCAAGAGAGGGGGTTTGATGTCGAAGCGGAGATGTATGCTGAGATTGAGGGGTTGCAGGAGTTTTTGTAGAGTTTGAGCTCATTGCGCTGTGGGAGTTATATAGGGGATCCAACCAACCCCAAGTCATCTATAGAGCTATAGATCTGTTGCTTCGCTCTATAGTAGTTCTGCCGCTTGTTTTGGATTAGATCATGGTTTACATCAATCAGTCATGCGACTATCTGAGGTGATTTGTTCGGCAAGGGGCACGGTGTAGTAAGCAGCCACAACCATCTAGATTATCGACCAAAGACTTTGATCTCCCACGATCGACAGAGAAAGTACATGATCGGAGCGACAACTATAATAATGTAGTCGCTCACGTCTCCACCATAGGCTCCAATCTGCTTAGCAATGGGACCGACGAACTAAAGAGCCGCATACATGGTTAGATATCAGTCGTCGACTGCATGCACACACGAGGATTGGGTCTGTAATGGCAAATGAAAATCGACTTACCCAGGTTTGACACATGCCGAGGAAAGATAGGCCAATACAGGTCAGCAAGGTAGCGACGGCAGCCAGGCCTACAGGAGTGCGCTTCGAGTCTCGCCAGCCTTCGAGGTCGTAGCCACCAAGTCGCGGCCGGAAAACGTAATGTTCGACGAACAGGACCGAAGAAAAGCAAATGGTCCAGTACCCAAGGATGGGCAGTACGTTGCTGAGGACGTTCTCAAACACGTTCCGACCACCAAGTGCTAGGGCGAGGGTAATGACACCAAAGACCAGTACCCAGATGAATCTCGGGATTTCAATGAAGCGGCTGTGCATGACCTGGACCGCAAGTGCGCTGGAATAGAAAGTGGCTGCGAGGTTTGCCACTGTCACAGCGAGAGTCAGTCAGTACCTGTCACTTGTCTGCGAGAAGAAGGAGACCGAACTGGATGAACCAAAGTATCGGAAGGGAAGGGCTCTGACTTACATGCTGCAAAAGCGTAGAAGACGCCCACAAACCCCGAGAAACCCGACGGGTGCAACAAATCCAAAATGACTTGACCGATCCCACTAGTCTCGTAGACTTGGAGAAGATCGTTATTTGAGAAGATGGCGCCACCGATGTAGCAACCCAGGAGGGCGCCGAAGGTGGTGGGAATGAACATGCCCAGCCAGGTCAAGCCTGCCAGCTTCCACTTGTTGACGTCGGCGGGGAAGTGAACGTAGTAGTCACCCGCGCAGGAGCACCAGGCCACACATTGACCGAACATGATGGCGAAAAACGTCAGGGCGGAGCCAACGTAGTCGATGCCTTGAAGTTCATGGGTTGTGATGTCGGAGGGGAAGCGAGGAGCCGACTGACCCCACTGGACGAGCATGAGGATAAAGATCAGGATCCACGCCACGCTCTCGTAGTGGTGTAGGACATGGTAGCCCAAAAACGACACCACGAGGGCCAAAAGCACAACCAACACGATACCGAGCGAGATGTCCAGCGACCCGCCCGAGACGGCTCTTAAAAACTGGCCAGCCAGGATCGCCCCGATGACGGCGTAGCCGATATTGACGAAGACCGTGAGCGCGCCGCATATTTTGGAGCCCTGAATCCCAAATGCGTACCGCGAGACCGCCACCGCCCGGAGGCCTGTCTGTGGCACCAATGTGACCGTCCACGCCGGCACCAGACTTCCCATCGCATTTCCGATGCAGGTGATCATGATCGAGTCGGCCACCGATAATCCAAAGATCGGGCCCAACGCCCCGATGGTGATCATCCCTGGTGCCATCAAGAGGGAGAACCACAGGAGCATCATCTATAAGTAACATATGTCAGCTAATGGTAGCTCGTCGGGGATAGAGAGAGGAGGGGTAAATTCACGTTCAGAGTTCGTGGTGGCTTGCGTGCATCTTCAGGCAAGCGGTCGATCCCCATGGGTTCGAACTTGAGCCTCTTGTCGAGCCAGAGCTCCCAGGCCCTCATCTTCGCAAACACCGACTTCTTCTCCTGAAACGAGGACAACCCATGATCATAGCCACCATGGGTGTTGGTGTCGCTTGTTGAACCCTCGGTTTCGGCGGTTATGGTGGTGTCTTTGTCGTTCGTGTGACCGACCTCGAGATCCTTGCCTTCAGTCATGTTGTTTGTTGTTGATTGCGAAGGTAAGACAGGCGTGTGACTAGTTCGCCCTTCTAGTGAGATATAGAGCGAGTGTATTGGTGTATAGAGCGAGTACATTGGTCCACCACAAGTCCTGCACAGCGACTCTTGTATATATACATATCGGCTCCTTTGCCAATACGTCCGTTGAAATAGCAATACACCCAGCAGGGTCGGAAACGCCCGCTGCTCCCTTCCCCTCCTTCAGTCGAGAGATAGCTGCTATCTCCTACGTATCGTAAGGTAGGCTGGGCGCTAATTGGACATTGAGGTATCTGTACTGATTCCTCGAGACAACAAGATAAGACGTTCGAATCGATGCACGTCGTTTCCTGGTTTGGCCACAATTAACTCGGGAACAGCAAGATATGTTGTCGAACCCAGAAGTACCAGATTCCCCAGGACGCGAAGCTAACTTTAAGCCATATGTCCCCCGAACTTAGAGGTGGGATTTGCTTCCTAACCGGGACTAGCACTACAAGTGGGACGGGAGAAGACGTTCGCGATATCTCCGACCAATGAAGCCTCGTCGCTTAGCCTATGATCAAGAAACCTTCCAAAATCCCATGCGGTACCGAGAGTCTGGACGGTGGCTCCTTGTTGGTAGCCCAGAGTGTCTCCAGCGCACCGAGCGCATGCTTACTGTGTCGACACCCTGAAGAGAGCAGCAGCGACCGAAAGTGATCACGAAGCCATAGCTGGGTGGCATCGTCTTGCACGGAGTCCAAGCCAACCTGATACAGAGGCCAGGTCAGCATATGGCACCATTCGGTGGCTCTTGGAATGGCTTTCGCGTGGAAAACCACGTCCGAAACTAATCTGCTCCTCTCTGTATGCCTTGCGTCCAGATTGAAGAGGCCGTTGAGGAAGAGTAGGACACCAGAGCGAAATGCCTGCACCAAATGAACCCTGTTCTTGGTCTTTTGAGGCCGAGGCTGCCACTCTAACAGGCGGTGTTTTAGGCATAGCGCCTTTTGAGTTAGATCGTTGTCCGCACACATATCGTCTCTCTGGGCGGACCTGTACATGAGTGTGGCGGAGGCGATAATGTCGACAAGGAACAATGGACACGGAAGGACTTCAAAGCTCCACTCCTGATCTGGGGTCGGCGTCTTGAGATTCGTGTGCTTATAGAGTTCTGCTTGGGTAAAGATGGGTTCTCTGGAAGATGTGGTGGAACCCATGATATCAAGACTATAGTAGACAGTTAGACATGGAAGTCAGGAGGATCATTGTGAAACTCGGGTGGGGTGACTTACCACAGCAACCCCTGTTCGACAAAGCCCCCAGGGCTGAGTTCATTACTGGATGATTCCATCAAGTGCTTTGCCGCTCGTAGGTGGATATCAAGCTCAGTACAATATCCCAGGCACAACTGTAGACGAAAACGTCAGCTGGGGAGACAAACAGAGGGCTCAGCGACCCACATCAAGTTGAGCAAGGAGCTGGATAGCCGCGAGGTTGCCAGGAGCCTGAGACGGGATAGGGTCATGTAGCCTTTGGCGCAACAAGTTTATCGCCACGATGCGGAGGCGAAGACTCTGCTCAAACAGTCGGTCGTCACCGAGACGGGTGGAAAGGTGGCAACTGGCTTGGGAGGCCAGAGCGAACCGGACAGGGGGGACTGTCGAGGCCATAGGAACAATGTGCAAGAGATAGGGATTTTCTGACGGCTCGGCATCGAGAAAGAATCGAGAGCCGACATGCTGGGCATCTGCAAATTCACAATCAGCTTCGTGCGGAAAACGCATCTGGAATAAGGTAGCGAACCGTAATTGACCAAATCGCCCAGTCCATCTGGAATTGTGGCAGGATCAATCAGGTAGCCATCGTTGTAGCCACCATTATTATTAGGAAGGGATGTAGGAGAAATAACAAAACTTGAATCGCTGCCCTCAGAGGGAGACGGAGCCAACGCTCCTGGAGAAGGGTGAAGACAATGGCTTGTGAAACGATGGCCACCCACATCTTCCGCGGACACCAGGCTCGGGGATTGCGTATGACGCAAACGAGACAACTTTCGAGCTCGTGATTCTGGGAAGCTCTCACGACTCTTCCCGGCACATGACGGATTCGAAGACAAAGCTTCGGCCCATCGCCACACGTAGCCTTCGCACAAGACGCCCCGCACTTCACAACGATAACAACCTGGTAAGGTCTTGTCACACTTGCGCCGGCGTCGTCGACAGGTTATACATGCACTCCCATGCGTGCTCGTGCTCGTTGATCCGTCCATGGTGGAACTTTGCGATTTCTGAGATCTCCGGTCTCCGGTCTCCGGGACCCGGCAACCAGGTTGTGGAGTCCTCTGGGTGGTCATCAGCTAGACGAATGAATTTGACTACGGGTGCTTTCAGATGCCGATAGCAGTTAGCTATGGCGAAGAGGGTTCGAATAGTGAAATACAAACGAATTCGATCCTCATCAGCTTTCGAAGGAGATGTCGAGGTCCCTGATACTTGGCGCAGATCAAGGCGGGGCAGTGGAGACTTGGTTCTTATCGCTATTGTGGAGGCAGACCCGACGTTTTAGGCTCGGAACAGGGGTGCAATGACTGTAGTGGCTGTGGTGACCAAGTGATGTGTAGAGGAGAGAGTCTCCAGGTCGATAGAAGTTGTGATATCGTACCTAGTAAGTAGTATGCGTATCTGGCTGCTCCAATAGAGCAAGGTGCGCTCGTAGCTTCGCAACGTCTAGACCGGCAGGGGATGGGTCAAGGCTTAGCTCCGAACTCTCAGGTGGGATACGCTTCCAGACTGGGACTGATGTATATGCACTACTAGTTCATGCTCAGTCCTTATCTTCACCTGGGGTCAAGTTCTCAACTTGGATTGACCACCACGCCTCCACTCCGTGGTTCAACAAAAGAAGGGAAATTAGCAATAGTCACAGTCAACAGCCTCAGCAGCGGCGTGGAGATATGCGAGTCGCATGGGTATGCCATGCCTGTCCTGGTCTTGGTATATCTATACCAAGTGACGACGTCCCGTGGTGTGCCATAGCATATCCGGGGCTGGTTCATTCAATCCCATTCTCCTCTTCGATCTGGACTTCACTAGTATCCTTACACTACGTTGACAGAAGCTATGGCAGACTCACCATTCGTTCCTCAAGAGGTACTCGCACATTGGCACCACCAAATTCACACCATCAATGATCCTTTCATCAATGGACTGCCCAAGGTGGAACTTCACATGCACATCGAAGGCGCTTTGACGGCCGAACTGCGATGGAAGTTCTCGAAACGCAACGGGATCCCAGTGATCAACCATAAAGACAACACCGAGTTCTCGAGCATGCAAGAATTGAAAGACAGCTATCTGGCCACCGGCGACTGGGGCTTCTTTGAAGCGTACTATCATGGTCTCCAGGCGCTGCACACGGCTGAAGACTTTTACGAGCTGGCTATGGATTACTTTGAAAAAGCCGCCCAGATGAACATTCGTTATGCCGAAGTCTTCTTCGACCCCCAAGAACATACTTTCCGTGGCGTACCGTTCAATGTCTTCATGGATGCATTCGTCAAAGCGTCGAAAGACGCTGCCGACAATCTAAAGGTATGCAAAGTCACGCTGGGGGTTACACAAGGCTTCACTTTCCGCTTATCAGTACTAACGCAGAAATCAGGTGCAATCGAGCTGGATCATGTGCATCAACCGACAAAAGTCTCTAAAATCGGGTCTTGAGCATCTAGAAATGGCACTGCCATACCGGGACTCCATCGCCGGCATTGGCCTGGACGCACCCGAGCATGACAAGCCCGTCATGCTGTTCGAGGAACTGTGGATCCGAGCCTCTGACCTCGGCTTCAAGCTCACCTCTCACTGTGACACCGGACATAAAGACACCATTCTCAACATCACTTCCGTTGTTTGCGAGGCCAATCGAGGTCGAGGCCTCGATCGTTGCGACCATGGCCTCAGTGCCGCCCGGAGCCCAGAACTCGTGACGCAGATAGTGGACAAGAAGATTGGCATGACTCTTTGTCCCTGGGGATACATTCGTTGGGACTGCGACGAACACATCCTGGGCAAGATCCGCCTCTTGTATGACGCCGGTGCCATTGTGACCATCAACAGCGACGACCCGGGGTATATGGGCGATTGCTACCTTACCCACGCCCTTCTGCTCTGTCGGTATTTTGGTGACTTTAGCGAAGCCGATCTGGTCAAATTTCAGCTCAACGCGGTGGACATCAGCTGGGCAAATGAGCAGGTCAAACTTGCCTTGACGCGGGCTATCACGTCCTACGCAAAAGAAAAGCTCGATGCGGGTGTGCAAGCGTCAACGAATGGGGCGGCCCCGTTACGGAGTCCTATGTAGCCATCTCCATTGATAGCTACAATGTCTTTGTTGATTCTCTGAAAATATGATTCCGGTTACTGAACTCTTGCCTTTTGGATCTCTGCATTATCTCTGACTGGTGCTACCTGACTTCCGTGGCTCAAATGCAAATTCATCCATCCACTATCTCATGTTCTCACGCGCCAGACCTGATTCCATACGTAGCGTTCAACCTACTCCATAGATGTTCTTTGGCAGTCTGAGCTTTCGTAACGTGGTCAGCCCCGTATCCATAACCCGTTGTCTCACCCTCAGTTCCATCTACTGCCAGGCCTTGACTCTGCTTGTGCTCCTGCACCAGCCGACTGGGGACCGGCAGCAGCGTTGTCTCCTCTGCCGGCTGACAGAAATACGCGATCGAGTACCTAGGTTCGCCGTCTTTGGGTGCGCCCTTGGGGAAGATGACTCTGTGGACGGTGCTTTTGAGTAATCCGCCCGTCCAGTAGCTCAGCAAATCTCCAATGTTGACCAAGATGGGCGGGAACGTGTCGCTCCCATAGCCGCGAGGGATGACAGCCACCGGCGCCCAGCTGCCATCATCCTTCAAAATTTCCAGTCCTGGCTGGGAGGGACGTTGAAAGAGTAGAGTGATGGAGCCATAGTCCGAGTGCGCCCCGGCGCGAACGTCGACCTCTGGTTGATAATCGCTGCTGGCCTCCACAAAAGGGTAGTAGAGCATGCGGACGGCGGCTCCGCACTTTTTGGTCTCGTCGACGCTGCTGTGGCATTTGCTGAAGAACTCGGTGTCGGCAATTTCTAGACCGATCCCCAAAAGATCCAGAATTCGGCGGCATGTCTCTCGACACGCCACTTCGAATTCCCATAGCTCCTCCCTGTGATTCTCGAGAACTGAGGGCAGGTCCTGTTGAGGACGCCCCTGGTCGAACTCACCGATGTTGAACGCCTCCTTGTAGTCTCCCTTGGCTTGTGCTTTGGGGTCTAACGCTTCGACTTTCATGCCGGCCCAGCCCCGGTTATCGTTGATACGATACGGCTGTTTTTCCAGTGTGGACAAGTCGAAAAATTGTTTGGAGAGATCAAATTCTCGATCCACCAGATCCTGGGTGAGCTTGGTGCCGGTTGGATCTACATACAGAAATCCATGTCGAACCGCGGCTTCCAGGACCTGCTTGCCTGTTTCGGGAGTCAGGTTGGAGATGTTGATGATGGGGAGATTGACCGTTTCTGTCGCCGGGTCAGACATATTGAAGACGCAACCGATGGCTTGTAGTTTTCGCGGGTATAGCTATCCGGATAATTTGATACCCTGTAGTGTAATGGGACGAGAGGGGGAATAATAGCGTTTATCCTGCACCTAGGCGTTCCTATATGTGAGTTATACGTACTCGAGGGCCATGGAGGTTAGATTTCCCTGGGAACCTGGTCTAAACCTATCTTAGTATGCGACGGCGCTCTCCGACGCGCCCTTCTATCTCTTAGCGTACGAGCGATGCATAGTTGTAGATAATGTTATACGAAAAAGACTTAAACGGCATTAGATCCCGCGAAATAACACTAAAATCCACCCCAAGCCTAGAACTTTCGACGCATGGTTCTTAGAAGAGGGTGAGGGCATCAACTGGAGTCACCGAAGATGTCGTGGATGTCTTAGCGGAGATATGCGTCATTACATACATACGCACATATGCTTTGGTCATTGCTTTTCCTCAACAGATCTTCCTATCGCTATAATTTCCGTCCATAGATGTCATTGGATGGGTGAGGGGTGTTTCTTTTAGAGGCGGCGTCGCGTGGGTGAGGCCGAGGGGCCCCCAGTGACCTCAGCGTCGATAGACCTCCTCTTATTCCCCTCTATGCCAGGCATATATTCATATTCACAATGTCCCCGCAGCATCACAGACATTCGCACTCTGGGTAGTACTTCATGTCCTAAAAGTGACCAGTGACAAAAGTACAAGTAGTCATGGATCATAATTCCGAAGAATGTTCCGTCGCAGAAAGAACTTCCTCGGTCCAAGAATTGTGGTTCAAACTCCGATGTTGCCAACTCGTATTCCCACACGGGCCGGAAATCGCCATGATCGACAAAACCCTCGATCTCTGTCACAAGAAGCTATCACTGGCATGTAACATTGATCAACATCCAAAACTCGGCGGGAAAGATTGTTTCGTCACCAGTCTCACCAGTTTGAGAATCATCTTGACATCACATTCATCTGTATTTCATACATAATACATTCCTCACAGAATCACTAACTAGACAGTCAACATCAAGATGAGTCGCGTTTTTGGAACCTATCGCCAAAATGGCTACATCGTCCACAACCTCGAAGCCGCCATAAAATACTGGACGGAGAAAATGGGCGTAGGCCCTTTTTTCATAGCTCGGAATCTAGAACTTAAGAGCTTCACTTACTGCGACAGCCAGGAGATTCCCTCTCTTGACATTGCTCTCGCCAATTTCGGCGATGTTCAGATCGAACTGATCCAACCAAATGACAATGTTCCATCTCCACATCTCAATTTCTTGAAGACCAAAGGTCCTGGCTTGCACCACATCTCAGTCTGGTCGGAAGACTATGAAAACTTTATTGCAGATTTACAAAAACGAGGCTTCAATCGCGACTGCTCTGGTGTGGTAGGGAATGGTGTTCGGTTTAGTTATTTTGACAGTGCAAAGACAGAGGGGACAACTATGGAGGTGGCAGATTCTGCGACGCCTGGATTCAAGGAGGTGGCGGAGACGATTCGTATGGCGAGTGTGAATTGGGATGGAAGTGAACCGATTCGTGATCTCGCCTCACTACGGATCTTGTGATGCTGCAATGGAATGAGGTGGAATGGTACAGTGATTTCATATATCAGATCGGGCAGTCGAGATGGGGAAATTGACATCAAGATCTTGATGAAAGCCTGGTCTAGACTAGAGATCATAGTCATTCACCATGCTCTTGGAAGGAATAACTACAAGTATTATCAAATCAAAAGATTCTTGTCTAGTCAACGAAAGAGAGCGAGACTACGGAAACCAGAGAGAGAAAGGAAACGGGTCTTGTCCCAAGCACCTCGTGCCTTCTGAAGTCATACTATTCCTACTGTTTCTGCCAGTCAAGTTCTGCCAGTCTCAGTCAACCCAGAAGAGATAAGTGACTGGGGACGAGCTGGATCAATCCTTTCTGCGACACCCTCGCCACGCACATTCTCTCGTTCTGCTCCCAGGTACTTATACTGGATTCTCTCTCTTCCTGCATGAAATTTGACAGTCTCACACAACTTCATCACCACCATCTCCCTAGGCGGAGGCAGCCGATCTCTACACAATCAAAAGAAGTGTACGTATACATTGATACTTCACATCCATCCTTGCCATACTGATAAATATCGCTATCCAGACTCAACCCACCATGTCGTCCACAGCTCCGGTTACGGCCTTAGATCATCCTTTAATCTGGGTCTTGTTAGCAAAAGCTCAAAACTCCTCTTGTAACACTCAGGAGAAAGAAGTTACCCAAGCGATAGAAGACATCCAGCACCTTCTCGAGAATAGCTTAGGTCGAGACGTAACCCAACTCAAAGTTCGCGAAACTAGGGACAGGCTCGACCGGGAAGAGACAATGGCCAAGGCACTTTCTAACATGGAATACCTGGAGGCAACCATCAGTCATTTCTCACGTATCATTAGTCCTGAATCTCCAAGATCTGATGATAATGTCTCGACGGATCAAGCAGCCAATCTGAAAAGAAAATGGAAAATCCTTGAACAATCTGAGCACAAATGGGAAGAATTAGAAGATTGTCGCAAAAGATGCCGCGATGATTACAACCGTGAGATGAGATACCAGGACGAGTTGGCAAAAGCTACGCTCCCACAACAGCCCACTGTTACCGACCATGTCGATTGTATGACTCAGTCTAACAAGAACATTCAACCACAATCACATGTCGCTGAAGATCCTTCCGCCGTCTCAAGTCAAACCGAGAAAACTACACGCAGAAGTTATTATCAGTTTACCCCTCAAAGGGGCTCCTTCATGCAACATCGTTCATCTGGAAGAAGAAGAAGTGGCTTTATCTAGCCGTATCACGACAAGATGTTACACCGAGGTAGCTTGGGATATCAACAGAAGATCACAGACATGGCTGATATTGAGAATGCTTGAAAGCATGTAAATCGTCTTGGAGCATTCAACCACAACCAAGCTGGATCACAATCAGAATTAAGGAGCTACAGAATTCGGGATCACAAGAAAGCAGACCCATAGTTGAAAATCATCATTTTGCTGCAAATTCTGCCATGATCTCTTGATCATCGCTTCACCAGTCTGAACGCGTAGATCAATTTACTTCACTCACTGAGCACGTGAAAGCCAGAATATTTTTATATAAGAAACTAATTTTCCCTTTGTTCATTTCTCACTTGAACATGCTACAGAAGTCAAACCCCAGACGCGACACTCAGCCATCATGTCCTCTCCTCCCGATGACCAAGCCACGCCAGGGGCATTGGTTCATGAGCTACTCATCGCCATAGATCCTCATAACAAGAATGTCTTCTCTCACTTGATTCCATCCATCGTGTCTGACTTGTACCATCGAATCGAAGAATTGAGCAGCAAGTCGGTGGTTGAGACCAAGAAAGCCGAGGCGAGGAAGAAGCTGATGGCAAGATTTTACAATCACAAGAACAATTATGCAGAGAGAGAATCTGGCAAGAGATTGACGTCGACTGGTCAGACAGAGCTAGTTTCCAAGACTGACAACAGCAACCATGCCGTGAGCCGAAAAATACAGGAGCCGAAGCGAGAAAAAGAGAAAGAGAAACAGAAAGACACAGAAAGAGATGTTGATGTTGACATTGACCAAGTTTGCAGTAACCTTGATCGGAAGCATGGACATGGAAATGAATACGAACATGAACATGGCCATCCTCATTCCCATCCTCGAAAACGGAGGCCCGGAGTGTTCCATTACATTGACTACGACTACGACTACGACTATGATCCGGAGCCAGGCGAAGAAGGAAAGGGAAATATCCCCAAGAAACAACGCAGACAAGATCAGAACGGCAATGTCAAGGAGTCCACAAATTCGTTCTATCCTGTTGGAGGATTGGTCCATCGATTCAAAAGCAAGATGCAAGAAAAACCTGTCCCACTGCAGAATCACCACCATCTTCAGTCAATGCCAGTGTCGACGACAGAGACGGCAACGGCACAGACAAAAAAGTCAACAAGCTCGTCTAGCAATTCTCAACACAACCAATCGAACAAGCACGATCATCATGGCCATCAAAACGCAACTCCATCAACCCTACAAACCCCACCAAACGGGCTGACCAAACCCCGACCATATCTCTACCCATATCCCTACCTCAAATCCAACGTCTGGAAGAAACCAAAAGACGAAACCGATCCAACAATCTCTACAGCCTCTACAATCGCTGCTCCATCCTCCGCGATCCTACCACCACAATTCTACAAAAATCGTGTCTCAGCCGCATCTAAGATAAGCATTGGTAAACAGACAAAATACTCACCTACCGAAGACAAGGACAAGGAAAATAACAATACAAATGCAAGTGTTGTCCCTGTCATTGCTGCACCTAGTTCTACAGCAACTGTTACAATAATGACTCCTTCACCCGCGCCTCATGCGACCACAACAACAACAACGATTGAAGAGAAGATGGCAAAGACTGAGGAACTCGTTGAAGTCAGTCATCGCAGTTCAGGACGATATTTCAATTCCCTTCCAGATGAATTGGTTTTGGAAGCAAAACAATGGTGTGAGGAATGGGTGGGGAAGAAGGATGATTGTGGCAGCAAGGATAGTGCCAGTGGTGCCGGTGGTGAAGATGCAGATTGGGAATTCGCGTAATGTGAATTCACTGGAACTGAACATTGACATTGATAATAACATTGGATTTGAAGGCGGAGAGAGAGCATCACAGGGTCATTCATTGGTCTGAATGACTGGCATCTTGAGGCAGATCGGGACTTGTCCAAGTACCTAGATAGCAAGTAGGCAGCTCAGAGACTTCGATAGAGCACTTTTTGTTCTGGATAGGTACCTACCTTAGGTATGTATGATAGTGTGTGTTGTAGTCGAATCAACAATGAAATTGAGCAAAACAAAGCAGATTTCCAAGAGCTAAGGCTGGTCGTACCATACCCCTGGTGGTGTGCAGCCTTGTTTTCCGCTAATCTGATATGTCGGGAATAGACGAATATGATATCCTCGTAGACTACGCCTATTTGGATAAGTCAAATACGAACGCAAACCATTACGCACGTGATTGCTCTCGCTAAGTACTACTTTAATTTCATGCTTGTCAATCCTCCACGATTCAGCACACAGAATGGTCATGATCAAATTAGTTACTGAAAAGTACCACAATCAGTATGGACTAGAGAAAAACCCCCGAGGCTCCACTCCTGTCCCAATGCGTGGCTAGCTAAGTACGAGCAGTCGACTGTCTGGGGTATGGGTATTCATCAAGATCTCGTCCCATCTCGCATCACATCATGGATGAGATTCTTTCTGACCGGTTTACGTCATCGTCAGGTTTCCTTCAAACATGAAAATGTCTCTCTACCTGTGCAGTGGAAGTCCCCTCAAACTCAAGCAACGAGTGTCTTCTCAGCCATCTGACCTTCAGCTCCAACAATGGGACTGACGGGAGCAACGTCTGCGATTGTCTCATCGGAGAACTTGAGATCTTCTTCCAGATCGGTGGTATCTTGGACTTTGATCCAGATAACTGGTGCGGCGATGAGGAGTGATCCTGCGAGAAGACCCCAGTTGATGGCGAATTGAGTCATGTACGAAACCCCATTGGTGTCAAGAATGGGAGAGATGGCACCACCGGCAGATTGGATGCCCTTGTAAAAGCCGGTGAAATTGGCGAGCTTACGGGCGTTGTTGGTAAGAGAACCCATTAGCCTAGAATCTGTTAGTTGACATTCAAAAATAACAAGGATACGTGGGCATATATGCTTACCAGTATGAAGTGGTCTGCCAAACAGAGTCATAGAATCCGTAGAAGATGTACAGGAACATGGGTCCAATATAGTCGGAATCAGTCCAGTCACGTGGGACATAATCCTCAGCGTTGACCTCCGCGCGAGTATAACCTCTCTGGAAGGCGTAGCCACCACCCCAGATGACGAAGGTAAGGACGAAAAGAACGATGATAGCGAGTCTTGCCTTCATTGATCGAGACACTCTTTGGCTGTCGAGGGCAAAGCCAAAGATCCAGGCACCGATGATCTGAGAAATGTAGTACAAGACATTGTTCAGGGCACGGGTACGGATGTTAAAGTTAACCAAGTTGACGCCTTGGAAATGGTAGGTGTAGAACCAGTTGGAGGCGAAGAACATGGGGAACAGGAAGAAGATGTACCAATCGGTCCTCATGGTTTCCCATAGACCAAGGATTTCCGTCTTCCAGCTCGGGTTCTTCATCATGATGATTCTGGATCCATCATCTCGAACGACCAAGCGCGGGTTGCAGAGGAAACCGGCAAGGACGAATCCGGCAGCCATCAGGACAATAAAGACAATATAAGTGGCGTCATTGACTTGCCTGGACCTGGAATGAATGTTCTGAGCAAGGGGCACGAGACCGCCAATAACAGCTCCGAGGTTGAAAATCATCCAGAATGTGGCAATGTAACGGCCCTTGGACTTCTCCGGGGGATATGACAACATGATGGCACCCTGGGCACACCACAAGAGACCCGCGCAAACACCCAGGAGGGCACCAGCAAAGATCAAAAATCCCGCATTTCCATTATGGTTGTAGGACAAGATGGAGGCAATGTACAAGGCGTAGCCAAAGCCACCGATACCAAGGGTCAGTCGAAGGCCAATGGTGTTGGCGATACTGCCGGCGAAGAAGCCAACAACGGAGAAGGTGGAATAGATGGCCGTAGAGGCATTGTTAATGTCGTGAGCATTGACCAAGCCAGCGGCGCCCAGACCGTTGACTGCGTTGAACATGCCGGGGCACAAGAAGCAGACAAAGGCGACAAAGACAACCTGGAATTTTGGGCTTGCATAGGCTGGGATGGTGAAGAGGCCGAGATTCAACGACTTGTACATCCAAGGTTTACCCTTGGGGGCGCTCGAGTCGTCCACCACTTGGTGATCATAGTTGGGAGGGGTTTCGGAGCCAGCAGACCCAGATGCAGCCGTGGCCATCTTTTCAGGCTCGACTTGGGACATTTCTGCAGACGACCGACGACGTCGACGACGAGTGAGAGTTGTGAGAAAGAGAAGGAGGAAGAGTGAGAGGCTCTGATTATGGATGGATGGGTCGAGACCGCAAAACTACGTCGAGTAGGATTGGCGGATTGGCGACTGGAGGGTGCGGGTGCGGATGCGGATCTGAGTGGCTGGTGGACACCTTTGGGGACTTTGGATTTTTGGATTTCTGGTGGCGTAGGTGACTTTGACCAGGAAGCCAAGGGCTTTGGGGTCAATGGTTGGTGGCCTAGGGACCACTTGTCACGAATCACGAGTGATAAGTGACTTGGTAATAGGCGTTGGAGGGTGCGGAGGAGGTAACCAAGTAGAGTTTGGCTTCGGAGATCTAAGCAAAGCCAAGGGGTCAGAGAAGCCTGTAGAACAAAGCTGAGAAGCTGAGTTGCTTGTACTGGATTGGACTGGACTGTGTTTTGTCGAGTTGCCAGGTGAAAAAAGAGTTTTGGAAGATTTGGACGGGGGAGGGGTGCATACAAGTACCTCTCGAGTCATGCGCGTCAAAGACTCGGTGACTAGAGAACCAGAACACCAAGGACTGTTGGTGGTAACCAAGTCAAGTTGATGGATGGAGGGAATCTTCTGAAACCCCAGGCCTGGTCGCGTGGTTCAAGCCGCACTAGACTACCGTTACCACGCCGTGTACGCCGTTCATGAACAAGTATCAGCAGACATAAAGTCAAAGTTGGAGATAGCGAGAGATAGAGCAGTCACATCGTAACATGGCAAAATAGCAACAGCAGCATTGGATATCAGAGAGCGGGGATTATGGCATAGTACTAGGTAGATACCCTACTGACCAGTGACCACTACCACTACTGATCGGGTCTTTTCGACAGGTCGCCTACGGAGTGCATAACAATGAGAGCGTTACACGACCACAACTGGCCAGGTCCTGGTGGCACCTGAACCTGGTTGAAGCATGATTTGTCCCCCTGGACGTGGGTAGTAAGTAACCACACAGTTTGCAGGTTCTGATGGACAAAGGGGGGAGATATGCCTACATACAGTACCTAGGCACTTTGGTACGAGTACTACGGAGGACTGATGAGGGCGTAACGGGGGATCGACATGGCATGGTTGGAGCCAGGGTTTGGGTGCCATATCTTAGAGTGGCCAGTAGAGCAGGCTGTTTGCACTGATATGGCTGGGTCCACAGGTGCTCGGCATATCTGTCATGGGGGTGAGATGCCAAAGTTTAGAGGCTAACAGACAAGGTACAATACATTGGTTCTGGGGAAGGACAAGGTGGGAGATAGGATGACAGGGTCCTACGCATAGGCGGCGGGGGCCCCTGGTTGTTAGCCCGAGGGGCCTCCAGGTCACTTAATTGCCTTCCCCCGATCGCCTCCCGCCATCTCATCCAACAGTCACATGTAAGTCACGTGTGTGGGACTCGGTGACCGCACGATAGCAGCGTTGCAACCAATTCTTTGTCTCTCCGCCATGACGTTACACTCAAATAATTGTCCCATTGCTACCCTACCACCACCAACGTCTCATTCACTGACACGACATGACATTTGGCCGGCACCTCACCACTTCACCACTTCACCACCTCACAAACTCCTCCTCCATCGTGCCATTGTTGCATCCCTTTTCAAACATGAGGAGCAGTTGCTAGTACTGGAGTTGAGTTGGTTTGGCCTTGGATCGAATCATCACCGTCGCCAGTAGTAGCCCGACCTCTCTACTCTGTAATCAGCCCTTTGAGCAGACGCCAAACAACCTCCGTTTGTTTGACCCGCGGAACAACCCGTGGTGTTCTACCCTCAAAGGCACATTCCCATGTATCACCAATCTCCTCTTGCCGTCGTGTTGAACGTGCTCTTGGACTGTAACATGACAGGATCAACTCTATCCCCGGATACCTTCGCCTCGTGGGTACAGCCATGCTATGACTAACATCGCCTTTTTGTCCACAGGCTACCCAAATACTTCTCGCTCATTTCCGTCGAGTGCCGGCCGCTACAGCCCAACGATAGCCAGTCAAACTCGTTGCCGTAAACATTTGTCCAATGAGATTTATGACGTGACTTCGATCTACTAACTCATCTAAAATCCCATATTATCCCAAGCCGATTCTTTCATAAGGAAAAGTCTCTTCATTCTTGTAGCCTTATTCTACAGGCAATCGTCCCTTCCTTTATTAATAACATCTTTATCGTGCTCAAGATCATCAGCTTCTTCGTCATCACCCTCCTGCCGTCTGACAAAACGCACACAAAGACAAGACGCCACCATGGAGAAGCACGCTCCTCGTATCGTCAAGTTTACCAACGCCCAATTA
Source organism: Exophiala mesophila (assembly GCF_000836275.1). NCBI lineage: Eukaryota > Fungi > Ascomycota > Eurotiomycetes > Chaetothyriales > Herpotrichiellaceae > Exophiala > Exophiala mesophila. Next base: position 1,311,508 of record NW_015622508.1, read on the forward strand.
CTTCGCAACGGTCAACTTGTTCCGGGAGATTTGTGGGTGTCTTCCGAGACCGGCCGCATCATCAGCCCCCAATCCGCCTTCTACTCGTCCCACAAGACTGCCGATGAAACGATAGATTTGCGAGGCAAAATCCTGTCACCAGGCTTCATCGACGTTCAGATCAATGGCTCTCATAACTTTGACTTTTCCACCCCCGATCCTGACTTTGCCGAAAAGCTGCAAAGGACAAATCAGCAGATGATCAAGACTGGCCTGACCTCGTATGTTCCCACAGTCATCAGCACTCAACCTGAAGCCTATCACGCCGTCCTTCCACATCTGGGACCCTCGGGAGCCTACCGAGATCCCTCAAAAGGCAGTGAAAGTTTGGGAGCCCACATTGAAGGGCCCTTCTTGTCACCACTGAGAAATGGGATCCACAACAAGGAAGTTCTTCGCACTGCCAACTCCTGGTCAGATGTTGAAGAATGCTATGGTTCATCAAACCTTGACAATGTTCGATACATTACAGCTGCCCCTGAAAAGGGGGCAATGCTGAGTCTAATCCCCAAATTCGTGTCGAGGAAGATTGTGTTTTCGGTTGGACATTCGGATGCCACATTCGACCAGGCACAGGCAGCAATTGGAGCTGGTGCTTCTATGGTCACTCACCTTTTCAATGCTATGCGACCATTTGGGCATCGAGATCCTGGCATCTTCGGTCTCTTGGGTCAATCTCTTCCCTCCTCACCAGTCACCACCCCTAAGCAAAGTCAACCAGCCAGTGCTTCGTCATCGCCTCACGGCTCACCGCGGTCTTCTCGACGGACATCGCCGCGCTCGAGCTTGAGCATCAGTACCACTGTTTCAGATTTGGATGACGAAGCACGATTCAAACAGCCTTTCTTCGGCCTCATTGCTGACGGCATTCATTTGTCTGCACAAACTCTGAAGATTGCATATTCGGCCCACCCCGAAGGGGCTATCATAGTGACCGATGCCCAGAAGTTTGCAGGATGTCCAGACGGGGCGTACGAGTGGAGAGGAGAAGATAGGTTCATCAAGGAGGGTAAGCTTCTGCGGCTTGAGAGCAACGGGAGGATAGCTGGAAGTGTGGTGGACCTGATCGACTGTGTCAACAATTTCAAAAGATACACAGGGTGCGGATCGGCAAAAGCACTCGAGTGTGTCACGAGTACACCGGCCAAGATGTTGGGCAAGGATGTCGAGGAGAAGAAAGGCCGACTGGAGGTGGGCATGGATGCGGACCTTGTTGTTCTTGATGAGGGATTGGACGGGGAGTTGGCCGTGACACAGGTATGGAAGTTTGGGGTTCGGGTGGCATAACGGATGGAGCGGAGGCGCATTCCAAAAGCATAGGATTGATCAAGATTGCACATGAATCCCCGTTATTGCGTCTAGGGTTGGTGTTTGGTGGTTGCATGACACAGAATATTTGCATAGTTAATTTGGGTCCTTTGGATGAGTGATATGATAATGATTCAATCTAGACACATGTATACTAGAGATGAAGTTGAACGACTGGCTATCATACTGAGGAAGATGTGTGAATGTATTTTGGTAAAGTGATGAGAAGGATGAGATTGAGGTTGAAGATGATATTATAGATGCCAAGCCAGAGGTCACGTTACGCAGGCACACGGCACGTGCACACCTCACACCGCGCCACCAGACCTGCGCCTCTGTGGCACCCTGCATCGTCGTCCTGTTGTAGCCCGAGGCCCTCCTCCTCCAAATCCCTATTTCACCCGTTCCTGTGCCCTCCGACCTGTCCCACGGTCCCCTTGGTTAGTGCTACTGGGCATGTTCCGTTCCATATTCGTCTGGTAAGCCTTGTCAATATCATTTTGAATTCATCGAGTTCATCGTCATTCAACCGACCCTGAGATCGAGAAATTCGCGCACAGAAGCCATGACGATTCGCCCTGAGCCAATGTCGGTACACGTGGGGTGCGCCGCTTGCCACGATTCACCCAAAAGCAATGACAGAATCAGGTTTAGCTCGCCCCGCGTTTTTGTTGAGGCAACCTGGCGCAAGGTCCAGAACCTCGAAACGGTGAGAGCTCAAGGCCTTCTCTGGTGGCCAATTTCCATCGTCATCAACACTGTTGTCTTCATTGCTTCTTGTCAAAGTGTCTAGGCTGCGACTAACTACTGACTGCTTTTTTCATCTGACCCTCAAGCTGTATTTCGCCGCTATTCCGGACCTCCCGTCACCCTGAAAACCGCACAATTTCGTTGTGATGACGGTGAGGCGCAAATATACACCAGAGTAAGTCCAGCCTTGCATTCGCCGTCAACGTACTCTTGCTCAGGCTTGGTTCAGGGTTCTCTTGAGCGCTCCAAGGCGATCGGCAGCTATTCCCAGTCCAGATGGAAAGCTAGCCCTGTACACTCAATCCATATATTCATTTGAAACCCACACCAAGACCACAGAAATCCAGGTCCTAGACCTCGTTCACGGCCAGGCTGTCGTCATTAGTAAGGATCCCAAGGTCAGCGAGCCTAAATGGACCGGCCATGGTCACGAAATTGTTTGGTTGAGGGAATGCGATAATGGCAACACGAGTTTTGTCATCGCTGACGCAGCTCTTCCTGGCCGAGTCTATACGGCAGGCACTGTTCCAGGCCCAGTATCAGGTCTTAAACTGTTCACTGTCGAGGCTGGTAAGATTGCTATAGCTGTGGCAGCTTCTGCCAACCCAGATGGCAGTCTCTATAACCCCAAAGACGTCAAGAAGACTGTATCCTCCGCTCGAGTATACGATTCTCTCTTCGTACGCCACTGGGATTCCTACATCACCGAACAACGCAATGCTGTATTCACTGGTCTGCTCCAAAAATCGCAGCCAGTGGTTACTTCACGTCAAGGCCGCTATCATCTACTAGGCTTTACAAATGCTCTCATCGGAACTGCTCTCGAGTGCCCAATCCCTCCATTTGGAGGCACTGACCACTTCGACATCGGCGCTACCGGTCTGGTGCTAGTTTCCAAAGATCCTACTATTGACCCTGCTACGCACACCAAATGTGATGCCTATTTCATCGCAAAGAAACATGACTTGGACGCAACAGCTAGTTCCTTTCACAAAATACACGTCCCAGGCCTGAAAGGAGCTGCGTCGTCACCAGTCTTTTCACCCGATGGCCTGTCCTTTGCCTTTCTCAAGATGGCCACAGATGGCTATGAGAGCGACAAAAATCGAATCATTCTTGTTAATGGCCTTCAGAGTGGCGAACTGCAAGCCCAAGAGTTGTTGCATACTAGTGACATTACCGGTGGCTGGGATAGGTCGCCGAGTACAGTGAAATGGTCGGTTGACGGGAAGACTCTCTTTCTCGAGGCCGAGGAATTGGGAGTCGGTTCTTTGTTCGCTCTTGATCTTGACGTGGCTGCATCGGGAGCTACATTCTTACCTCGAAGACTGACTCGAGGAGGTTACATCATCGACTTTGCGCCCCTTGCGAGCAACTCCAATCTGTTGTTTGTCTCAAGCAACAGCCTCGTGGACAACAGTACTTACACCGTCATCGACCCGTCTGGTGAATCCCAGCCAGTAGTGGTCTCTTCACTTTCACGAGAAGGATCCTTGTTTGGTCTTTCGCCTGAACAGGTCTCATCCATCTGGTGGAAGGGAGCTAACGATCATCCCGTTCACGCTTGGATGATGCGACCTTCGTTCTTCAAATCCGACCAAAAATACCCCTTGGCGTACATGATTCACGGTGGGCCTCAAGGTGCGTGGAACGATCAATGGTCCACCCGCTGGAACCCAGCTGTGTTCGCCGAGCAAGGCTACGTAGTGATTTGTCCAAACCCAACAGGATCCACCGGCTACGGCCAAGCATTTACCGACGCAATCCGCAATGAATGGGGTGGGCTTCCCTACGAGGATCTGGTCAAAGGATTCGAGTATATCGAGTCGGAGCTTGACTATGTTGACACTAGCCGATCAGTGGCTCTCGGTGCCAGTTATGGGGGATATATGATGAATTGGATTCAGGGCCACGACCTAGGTCGCAAATTGAAAGCTATCGTCTGTCATGATGGCGTCTTCAGCATGACCGGCCAACTCGCCTCAGAGGAACAATACTTTCCTATCCATGATCTTGGTGGGCCTATCTGGGACCGACAAGATCTGTACGACAAATGGGATCCGAGCCGATTTACCAAAAACTGGGCGACGCCGCAGCTCGTAATCCATAACGAGCTGGACTACCGTCTCACGATAAGCGAAGGACTAAGTGCTTTCAACGTGCTGCAAATGAGGGGCGTCGAAAGTCGATTCCTTAGCTTTCCAGACGAGAATCACTGGGTTTTGAAGCCGGAGAACAGTCTGGTTTGGCATCTAGTGGTCATCAATTGGATCAACAAGTTTGTCGGCCTACCCAAGCTGGTCGATCGTCAAGGCAGGGACGGGTCTTCTTTCTGTCGCCAAGCACGACGGCGGAGAGGAACAAACATCGTCACGCGACTCGGAGCAGCAAAAATCGGCCAGTGAATGACGATGATCCCATGAGCAATGTGGCGCTTTGGAGGGTATTCATGATTTGAGTAGCGAGTTTGGCCATTTATCGACAGAGCATGTGCAGTACTGCCGTTTTGGAGAACATTGAGATCATAGCATTTATAGCATAATCACCCAAATTATTGAGAACAAATATCCTTCATCATGAAGCAGCATGATTCGATGCCAACTCCTCCCTCACCAACTCGGACAGGATCTTCCTATCCAGAGTCTTTCCACTCAACGGTCCTCCATCTTCCTTCAGCAGATGCTTCATGACCACTCCAGGTTTCACCGAGTCGCCCTCTGCCGCCTTTAGAGCAATAACCTCCGTTCTCACAATCTGTCTCATCTCAGCAGCGTCCATCATCTTAACACTCGCCGTATATTCGTCGATGATGGTGATTTCCGTCTCATTCTTGGCCGCCAAATCTTCACGATTGGCGGCCTTTGCCTCGTCGATAGCAGTCTGGGTGGCTGAACGGCGTTTTTTCAATAATGACAGGATTTGGAGGTCATTGGTAATAGGGGTGGAAGACGAGGCGGCTTGGTTAATTTCAGAGATGGTGCCTCGGAGAACAGATAGTCTGGAGAGGGCTAGTATCAGTGACGGTCCGGAACCGGAAGTTGTGGAAGGGTCTTTGCAAAACATACCTTGCAGTGTCTTTGGCACGCATGGCTGCCTTTAGGTCAGCCTTGAGCTTGGTCAGTAGTGATGGTGGTTCCGTGGAAGCAGTGGACGACCATCGCAGGCCGGATGCTGTTGCGCGAGTTGTGCACCGAGCACAGGTATACTTCTGCGTTGAGAACAACAGCCTTGTCGTTCGTGGAGAGGCCATGATGGTGGATATGGACGAGGAAGACTTCTCTAGCATTTGTCGGCCCTTGTGAAGCTTCGTTGTTACCGCTGGCGATGATGGGATATATTTTTCATGAAGCTGTTGATTCACCCCGGATTTGGCATGATATAATTATTCTGTTAATGAGCACTTAGCTTGTATTAGCTCATGCAGTGCCTGGGACTAAGCCTGAAGCGGGCGCAAGCACCACCTACAGATGACCATTAAACTAGTCCAATAATAGAATAGATTGCCGCTTAATTATTTAGCGTGTTTTTTTCAAAAGCGCATCTTGCATTTCCAGCCTCTGGTCGCTCCAAGGCCATGAATTTCTGGCAACTTTTAATTGTTCCAATATTATAAACACATCTCAGATCAACAGTGTTCTTCGGCCCATGTCGAGTCCGGTGTGACAACATAAGTCACTCGCTCCATCCTGTCCCCTTCACTCCATCCATTGCGCCGCGTCGCCGCTGAGAAACACTTTCATCTTTTGAGCGCCTTCCACCGTTCATGCATCTTTCATAAAATCTCCCACCTGCGTCCGTCCACGCGACATCTCTCACACCCATCATGGCCACCGTCGCAGTTCCACCTACTCCTGCGCGGCCTGTCCCCGGCGTCTATCCACAGACTCCTGCTCCACGCCCTCAAATCCCTGCACCGTCCTTCCAATCACCAGCTGCTTCCTTCCCCGGATCAAATCGTGCATTACAACTAGCCTCTCACTCCGGTCAAACTCCTTCGACGTCGACAGACCTCGCGACACAATCTACCGTGAGACAGCCTGAGCCTCTAGAACCTCTGCAGCGGGCAGCCAGGACCATCAATGAAGCACTCATCACTGAATCACGCTTCCCTGAAATTGACCATTACCTGAGCCAAGGTGCTTCCGGCGATTATGACATCCAGGCCTCTACAACGTGGGCCCCCTTCCAGAAGGCCGGCGTGTACAAGATTCCAGATGAAGTCTTCGAGCAATACCATAATGCCCAATTGTCGACCAGCATGGGTCTATTCGCAGACTTGAACCACGCTTGGACAACTATAGACAATGCGCTATACCTGTGGGATTACACTCAACCGAACCCGGAGCTTCTAGGCTTCGAAGGTCAACCTTATGGCATCACTGCTGTCGCTCTGGCTGTTCCTCGTCAGAAGGTCTTTTTGCCGAATATCAACCACGTCATCGTTGTGGCCACCACCGCCGACGTCTCCCTGCTGGGCTTGGGCGTGGACCCTAACGCAGGTGCTGGTGGAGGACTCTGTCTCTTTCAAACAGGAATGTCGGCTTCAGTCAAAGGTTTGGATATTACCGTCATTGCCAATTCGCCAAAGTCTGGGCGCATCTTCTTCGGCGGTCGTACCGAAAACGAAATTTACGAGTTGACCTATCAGCAGGAAGACCGGTGGTTTTCCAGCAAGTGCTCCAAGGTCTGTCATACCGCAGGTGCGGGCAAAGCTCTAGGTTTTGCCTTTAGCTCCTTCTCCGGGGCTACCAAGGAATATGTCGAGCAGATTGTGATTGACGACAGTCGAGATCTGCTCTATACTTTGTCTTCCTTGTCAAACATTCGAGTCTTTCGAATCAAGTCGGATGGTACCTTGACATTGTCCATCACCAAACCTGCTAGCTCCATCTATTCCAACATCGCACATCTCATCTCTCCCAATGAAACTCTGGTGCAAAGCATCAAAATCGTCTCCATCTCGGCCATCCCAGCCACTGAGGGTTCCCGGTACCACCTAGTCGCCATCACAGCAACAGGCTATCGAATATATCTCAGTGCTACAAGCTCGGGTTTATGGAACAACAGCACGGGGACCATTAACATGCAAGCTCAGCATGTCAAGGTCCCTCCTCAAGTGGGCGTTCCAGGCAGCGTACTCAGTGCGGCCGCTGCCAATCCACAACAAATCCAGAATTTCAACCAACCCATTAAAACCCTGACAAATACGAGGATAGCATCACGACTGGCGCCTGGGTACTTCTTCTGTTTTGTCGCTAGAGAACCCAATTCTCCTACAGACCAACTATTCATCTCCGCACCTGATGCCGCAAGATTGGCGCGACCACCCGAAGCCGGACAGCCAATCCGGACAGCAGAGTCCTCCATCTGGCTATCTCTTGGTAGCCGAACAGAAGATATTGGTGTCGTTGTGCCATACATCGCTCCCACTAACCAGCCAGCTGGTTTTGGCAACGACTTGGCTGTACAATTTGACAAACCAATTCCTGAAATTGCCATTTTGACCAATACTGGCATTCACATCATTCGACGGCGACGCCTGGTGGATATCTTCGCAGCGCTTGCCCGTGAGGGTGGCGGCGCTGAAGGGTTTCAGAACGAGGTCAACAACCTTGTCCGAGCATATGGTCGTACTGAGACACTGGCGACGGCATTGGCAGTTGCTTGTGGTCAGGGTATGGAAGTGGCTAAGGACCTCAATTCCATCCGAGTTAATGACCCAGAAGTACTGGATCTTGCAAGGAAGACTTTCATCGAATATGGAGGCAAGCCGAGTATCAACCAGAATTCTATCCCGGATAGATCAGTGCCACTTATTGATGCTGTCAAACCTTCTCCTCGCCACGCTGCGATTGCCTTATACCTATCACGGTTGCTGCGATCGACGTGGAAAACAGGCATTGCTGTCGAAGAGACGACGCCTGCGGGATACATGATTAGACCACGTGTTGAGATCAAAAAGCTGAGGGATGTGCAGGAAGCGCTTTCCTCTCTTCAGAGATTTTTCAAGACAAACAAGTCTTTCATCAGGGGTCTCAGTGGTCCAGATGACCTGTCGAGCACTGGAACTCAAGATGATGAGATTGCACTCAAGGGCGAGCATCGCGCTTTGCATTCACTGGTCAAGTTCACATCAGACACCATTGAGGGCCTATCATTTGTTCTGGTTCTCTTTGAAGAGAAAGTTGCAGAGATTGTTCCTCTTCTCCCGGAGGCATCTCGCCCACAGTTCCTTCAGTTGACGTTTGAAGAGTTGTTCACAACCAAGAAAGGATATGATCTCGCCAAAGAACTTGTCAAGGCTATTGTTAACCGCAATATTGCTAAGGGCTCAAATGTGGAGACGGTAGCCGAGGCGCTTCGTCGGAAATGTGGCAGCTTCTGTAGCGCAGACGATGTCATTATTTTCAAGGCACAAGAACAGTTGAAGAGAGCAGGCGAAGCGGGTGGAAACGCCGAACTTGCCAGGAATCTGCTGAATGAGAGTTTGAAGCTGTTTGAACAGGTTGCTCACAGTCTTCCGATGGAATACTTGCAATCTGCTGTTAGACAGTACACCGAACTGCAGTTCTACGCTGGCGCGATCCAGTTGGTTCTCAAGGTGGCACATGAGAAGGATAAGGCGAATGAAGCATTATCCTGGATGGCCGACGGTCGACCAAGTTCTGATGCCCGAGAGAACAAGTTTGCTGTACGGACTCAATGCTACAACCTCATTCATGATGTTGTCACTGCGGTGGACAGTATCAGCGATCGAGGCCCCAGCTTTGTGGACGGACGGCCGACTTTGATTGCCACCAAGAGAAACGAGGCTTACGATGTGATTAGTCGATCAAGAGATGAAGTTTTCCTCACCAACTTGTACGATTGGTACCTGCAACAGGGATGGTACGATAGGCTACTTGCCACCGATTCGCCATTCATCCCTACGTATCTACAACGCAAGTCGTCCGAGGATATCAACTATGCTGACTTGCTGTGGAAGTACCATGGACAAGTCGGACAGTTTGGAGAAGCGGCTAAGATTCAACTGGACCTGGCGAAGAGTAATTTTAAACTGTCACTGGAAAAGAGGATTGAATATCTGAGTCGGGCGAAGGCCAACGCATCGACACAAACACCTGGCGGCGGCAACCGAAGAACGAGGCAACAATTGCTCCAGGAGATTGCAACCCTATTGGATTCTGGGCTGATTCAGGACGAGATCTTACAGCGATTACGAGATGACCCCCGTCTCGTTCCTGAGAAGAGACAAGAAGTTCTTGCGCAAGTTGATGGAAAGATATTGTCGAATGACGACCTATTTAATAATTATGCCGACAACGCAGGGTACTATGACATCTGCTTGCTCATCTATGAGGTTGCGGACTATCGAGACTCATCACAGATCAAGCAGACATGGCAGCAGCTGTTGCAATCCGTGCACGACCGCACAGTTAAAGAGGATCAGATCCATCCATTCGAAGCTCTGACCGAAGAGATTCGAACGCTGGGAGCCAAGTTGAGACTCTCCGAAGCCACATTCCCCGTGCACATCCTCTTACCAATCTTGGAGAAATACTCCTACGAGCACCAACGGACAGTCGCACCAACCCACTGGGTGACGGACATTTTCTTGTCCCTTGAAACCCCCTACGAAAGACTCTTTGAGGTGTTAGAAGACATCTTCTTCGCCGGTGACGCCACCTACTCTGGTGGTCAACGGAAGATTATCGCACAGGAGATTGTTTACGTGGTGACGAAATGGTGGCATGATTCCGAGAGGGCCGGAGGTATCCTTTTCGGCAGTGAAGCAGGAGCCGTTCGAGTCAGTGAAACACTATCGGCTCTTTTGCAAGAGCATCGTAGTGCAGGACTTGACCCCGAGACAGTGCAGCATTGTCGGTCGCTGGTGGAACGACTCGCGCAACTTTTGGGGTGATTTTGGGTGGACTTTAGTCTCCGGATAGACAATCAGACGGTAATGAGGAAAAGTGAGGTTCTCCAGTTGGGACAGGACTGCTTCACTGGCTCAGGGTTTTGGCCGCATTTAGCGATCGATGATTTGTAGAGATCCGGCTCCTCAGGTTCATTTTGGTGGATGAATACAATGACCGTTGATTCCTGCATTGAGTTTATGGGTGAGGTATGGTGTTGTGATTGATCATGGATGGCCCATGATGGACTTGATGGACTTGATCCAGTTGCGAGGGCCAGTGAAATAGACGTACTGGTGGAAGAGGCAGTCAAAATGAAGGAATGCTTCCAAGTCTATCTCGAGATACGTTGAACAGACCAGCCGGGGTTCATGAGTAGCAATAATAATGATGGTAGGATTACACCAACGATGGCCACGTGACCAGTCCTTACTTTTTGACCCCTGATCCAATATCCAACATCCAACATCCAACATCATACTATCTTATTACTTACAGTACTTAGACTCGTATCCATTTCCAACACCCGACCTACCTAGGTACATAACAGCACGTCTTTTTGTTTCCATTACACGACCTGTACATCACCACTCGGACTCGCATTGACATTGAGCCTGACATAACAAAACATCTGAATTGTTCAGTCACTCATTGCCCACACCTCGCTAGTCCCATCATATCATATCATATCATATTATAATCATCTCCGTGATTAGACTTAAAAATGCCAGCCTCAGCCTCGCCACCACGACCTTTATCGAGTCGTAAACTCGATATTTTATACCTCGTCTTCTTCATGATACATATTCCTATCATTCTATGTAAGTCTAAATTGCGAGTTCTTTGCTTTTTTAAATGTCTGGGGAATTACTATCCATCCCCCTTTCCCTCTCCAATATCTCTCTCTAAACTAACCCTCACCCCCCTGCCACCTCCTAGTCGTCGACCTCGCATACTTCTACCCTCCGGCCTTAACCCCATCTATCTCGACCACACTACGAACATTCTACGTCGAGACATACGCCGATCGATTCTTCATTTCGCCTCCCGCGTGGTTCAAAGCATTTGGTGTTCTTGAGGGCGTGTATCACCTCCCCATCAGTATTTGGTTTCTCGGGGCGATTTGGAATGGTTAGTACCTACCTACCTACCTACTTGCGGACACAAAGGCCAGTGACTTGATGGCCTGATGAATACAATGAAATGATAGGTTTGCTAATGTTCCTCTTCCTCTTCTTCTGTATTCGAACAGATCACTCCCTCGTCCCGCTCCATCTCCTCATCTTTGGTCTTGAGACGGCGATTACCACGTTGACTTGTTTGATTGATACGGCCGAGTGGCATGCGTATAGTGAGGTGCAGAGAGGGAGGATTTATCAGTTGTATGCGCCGTATTTGGTTCTTGGTATGTGGATTGATTCGATATGGTTTCCGTCTTGTTGATTTTCCCGTCTTGGATTGGAATTTGTGTGAACGTGAGCTAACATGAGTACCTTTTTTTCCCTTGCCTCAAACAGCCTTGCTCATGGTCCTTGATGGTTTTATCAAGGTGAAACAACAGATTATGACGGGAGGTAGCTCCATCGCGGTTTCGACTGGTAAGAAGACGAAAGAATCTTGAAGTTTTCGACAAGGAATACAGGAGCAGCTGAGGAAGAAGAAGATCGGAGATCGAGGAATGACCAGAGAAAGACTTCCTTCAATTCCCTCACGTTACTGTGGGCGAGAACGATAGAAACATCACATCAAATCCAGACAAGATCCGCTGATATCAAAATTCTCTGCCTGGTTCTCTACATACAGTTCGACGGTCAATTATGCATGGTGACGGTAATGGAAAGTCCTGGACGCCATGCATTGCTCTGTGTATCCATTCCTCAGTCTGCCTCTCCATCCAAGCCTGTGGCGATCACGCTACTTCAGATTGTGGTGCTTCGCGAATCAAAACATTGCATCCAATGCCCCAATGGCTTGTCGATTGATTCCGACAGAGAAGGCTTTCCAATTAATACGTTCTTCAAAGTTGCCAATCTCGCCTCTCATTCCTCCGCGAGAGTCTGTCCCTCTCTCAGGCCCTCCACCTTCAACTCCTCACCCATTGCTCGTTGATAGATGTCCCTCACGTTCTCTGTGACAGTCTCAAAATGGCTAGAGGCATCGAAACTGTTGGAGATGAAAATATGGTCATTAACGCCGCTTTCAAGAGGTTGGTACAGGGGAATAGGTGGTCCTTGGAACTTCTCCTCGATTCGACCGAGTCGTTCCAAACCTGGTGCAAGTTCAAGGTGATGGTTGGCAGATGTTTCGGCAATGGTGGAGACGATGGCAATATAGTATCCTTTGGGGCACACATTGTGCGCCGAAGAAACAACCGCAATATAGATGTCGTGTTTTCGGCCAACTTGAGATTGTGGAATGATTAGCTGAAGAGAGTCGGCGTCGTTGGTCTTGTCGACGGGGTGGTTTAAGATGCAGATGGCTTTGAGAAGGTGACCGACCACTTGGACTTTCCCGGGGAAGTAAGAAGGATCGCCCAAGATCATTTTGGTTTTGGTCTCGAACTTCATGCCGTCGCCTTCTTCTCCTCGCTCTTTCATGGTAGCCTTGATGCCACTGATCTTTTTGCCATCATATAGAAATTCGTCTACCGAAGTGTTGAGCATGTAAGTCCCACCATAAATGGCGGAGAGACGGGCAAACCCTTGAGGCAGCTCGCCAAGACCGTAGAGGGGGTAGATGTAGGGAGACTTTCCGTATCGTGCCATCGAGTTGGCATACAGTCGGATCCGTTCGACCGTTTCTTTGGCTTGACCTGGCGTGTTGATGTATTCGTCTGTGGAATATAAAGCCATTGAGTGGCCGATAAAGTCTCTTGTGGTGGCCTCCAAACCAAACTTGTCATATACTTCTTTCATGCTGGCCCTGTTTATGTTGATGCCTACAACGGAATCAAAGTAAGTGCTTTGTCCAGAAGTTCCTCATAGGGTTTCACTGACCGCCGTGCGTAGCCGGATCCGAGTCTTCGAATGCACCAACCCATTCTAAGAATTTCTTTGCACGTCTCTTTTCAAAGAGTCCCATCAAAGGTGAACTGAGAGCTTCGGTCGCAGTAGAAGGGACTTTGGCGACGGTGGCGCGGGCTCCAGAACCCTGCTGGACGAAACTGCCGGCAATCTGCTTGAATTCGAGATAACGAGTCACATCGGTGGACACGAGGATGTTTGTGAGTTCGCCATTGGCCATCAATAGCTTTGGGACGAGATCAACGTTCCAGTCGTTGATTCTGCCATATTTTTTCCATGGTTCCTCGCCCTGTCGATAATTGCCGTATTTCTTGAAGAGCTATGGAGGAGGGGTTAGGATGTGGGGACAAGAAGGCGCAGGGACCGTAGTGGTTGGAGCGGGTGGTTCATCTTACAGCTTCGATGTTGACGGAGGCAGCTTCCCTGCAAGGATGTCAGCATGATCATGAGCATTTTGGATTGGGTGATTAATCGCATACCCCCCGTAGTGATCATTGCGGTCAATATGTAGGACTTTCTTGCCCTTGACTGATAAAACACTGGTTGGATAGTTAGGAGCAAGCCAGAGTGCATGTATATGCAGTATAGCTCACCCAGACAGCACACATTCCGTCAACCCTGCAGAGCATGTAAGTCAGAATGACGAGATATACAAACGGGGGCTGGGCAGCGGACCTGTGCCTAGGACAATAACATCGTACTCTGGAGCAATGTCGTCGGCCATGGTGGATGTAGATTGAAGGAGAGACTGTATATGGTATTAGATCTGGGTCAATGAGACTGTGGTACAGTATGCAGGCAAGATGTCAAGGATAAAAGGCGAATGTTGGGATTAGTGTTGAGACGAACTTGGGATAGAATCATGACATTGAAGTGTTCCCCATCACCGCCTTCCCCCGGCGGCTCCTCGCTCTTGCCTGTTGATCCTTCCCGAAGAGGTGAGGTCATATGCCAAGAACTCACTATACTATTAAAAGACTAGTGTGATATGACTCTCCTCGGCCCTTTGATCTTTGATACATACGGAGTACACGTGATACACCTGAAATCCTTCCATGGTTCTCATCCTCATTAAGCTCATGCTTCCTCGTCAACTATGATACTCCGTAAGACCTCCAGAAATCTTTGATCTAGTCTAAATGACATATTTCGCTTTCATGTTCATCTCAAGGCCACCAATCATTCAAATATTCGTGCCATATCATACAAGCATTTCATCAACCGTTTCACAAACTCGAGACGTGTCAGTAAGTGTTTGACCTGCTCGCGACTCGATAAGATGCACTCTGTCTGGGCCGGCGAATCCTAGCCAAGTACAGACAGACCAGGATCGCCACAGCCATTTGCTCTGCATGGGGAGTATTGAATTAATCTGTATTGGGCCATGTCATCTGTGATTCGTTCGTCGAATTCGTCATCATTCGCTTGGGCATCTGATTCTTTTCTTCTTCGTCGCGCTTGGAGTACGATTGCCTATCGATCATATGGCTCATCTTTGATCAAAAGGTGACCTTCTGGTTCGACAACCATTACTGGTCATGAATTGGCCAACAGCTTGGGTAGGCTTTCCAAACCAGCCATGAGCATGGAGACGATTGCAAAGGGCAGGTGGTCGATTTCGATATTAATGTGGAGTCGCATTCGGCAATCCCAGGACGTTAAAGTGGGATGAATCATCTCGATCGTCTGGGAAGGGGCCATGGGTCCATCTTCAGGAGCAACTGTCTCGATTGGATTCGTATTGTCTTCAGCAAGACCACATGTCTTCACATCATTGTCGAAGGCGACATTGTACTCGTTATGGTCATCGTATCTGGACGTTTAGGTGGTGGTCGATACTGCCTCCCTTCGAATCGAGTCATGTTGATTTCGCGAACTTCGCGCATATATGATATCTGATCTTCCTTGAATGCCCTTGTATGGTCCTTATACTCGTGAGGGTTGATCATTCGGTACAGCGCAGCTCCTCCAACTACCACAGCTGCTGCACCTAAGAGACAGAGAAGGATCACTGCCCAGGGGCTGAGTTCTGCCATTCTATGGCAGTTGGTGAATCAGGTGGCTAGGCGTAGGCTGCAGTTTTCGAACAAAAGAACGTGGTGGGAAGACTCGGGGGTTTTGCAAAGGGAGAAGACTAAACACCTACGGTCATATACATAACAGCCAGACCGGGAACGTGGATAGAAAGCATTCTGACAGTGGGGGCCTTGCGTCGTTCCATGCGGAGGTGGGTTTATTATTGTCTTACTCCGTATGTTCAATCAGACCCTATACGAGTCTTAGTCGGTCTAACTCGAGCGCATGGACGAGGGTCCTTGCCGAGACAGGAGTGAAGGCTGTCTCTTAATGTCTTAATCTTAGGGGTGCATCAGCCTCACAGACGCTTGACCAACATAACTTTGATGTACAATTCCCACTTGTGCCTGACGGACGCACTCCGTACGTAAATAGCTCCACTATTGGGTGCTCAGCCAACGCAGACACACACCAGAACTCACGACGCGTGAAGGTCCGGAGGGGCTGTGCTTAGGTTCCCTAATGTGAAGCCAGCGACTTGATTTGAAACTTCTGCAAAGAAACATAATCTAAGGTAATAAAGTTTATGCTCTGACAGCCGAACGAGCCGCTGTGATGTTGAATCGGATCGTCCTGTAGACCAGAAATCCACAAGGGGTTCCTCAGACTAAGAGTACTCCGTAATAGGAGCTGCCGTCTACGTATCACCATCGAACTAAACGACAAATAACTAGCAGGCTATCGGTTGATCGCTCGCATCACAGGGGTTAAGATCTTTAGTTTACCTGCCCACACTGTCGTGCTTGTCGAGAGAATGTGGTCTTCGCATATGGAAGAGTGGAGGTGTTGGTGGAGTAGAGACCTTTCCAGAACTCACAGACACATTATTGTGGATCAAGTTTCTCATGAACACAGACAAGGGCCACAGTTTTCAAGTGAAGCAAAAGGACGAACTGCATTTCCTGGATTATCGGTCGGGGACTTACCGTTGACACCAATTTTCAACCACCTGCATGCCGCCTCGGTGTCAGTACTCACGTCAAGTACCTGCGTTGCGTGACAGTAGAGAAAACCACAGCCAAGGGGCCTCGGGCCAACAAGCACATGAAGTTAGTGAAACAACTGTACTTAGGGACAGATCGGGTTGTTGCTAGATCTCGAATAGCGAAATAATTGTACGTAGGTATAGGTTTGGTAGGTTGTGATACTATGACTTGAGTCTCGCTAAAGCCACAATATCATGACAAAGCTCTCCGCGTCAATGGGATTGCTGTTACTATTTCTATCAGGGGGTTTCCGAGTCCTCTAGTCATGGACCGTCTTGTCACGTATCCAGATATGTTCACCCGAGTGTCAGGAAACAAGGAATTAATATTGTACAGGCAAAGATGACATTTGCCAAATCAAGGTCGAGGCTGTTCAATGGGTGCTTGATCGTATGAATCTTCAACCCATGATTCATTGTCCTCATCTTTCTCTCCGTCGCTGGAAAAGATCTCCTTCAGCGTCTCGTTGTGTAGCATCGTCTGCGCTTCTTCGAAAGCCATCTGTCGATCTGCAAGCACCTTTCGGATTCTGCTCATGGTTTTCTTGATCTGCAACGTCTCAATTAGCTTACATGCCAACGTGGAGTCGGTGACAAATATCAACAGTGCAAAGTTCATGATCAGATAACTTTCCAGTAAAATATTCTCATGGCTGCATGGTTTAAGCGTCCTTGCAGCAAACTCATATCGGCGAGTGAAAGGATGAGGTTCATCATTGTGAAGTTTAGGGATAGATTTCTCGAGGAACTGCTTACCTCTGCGATCCTCTCCTCGGCCTCAGCCTCGCCATACCCAGCCCTTCGGCGCACTCTCTCTCTTTCAAGTGTCAAGGTTTGATTCTTATGCTTGATGCAGACCCAGTAGAGCTTGTGTAAGTCTTCGAACGATTTTCGTGATAGCTCTTCCCGTGTCCAAGCACGACCTAAGTATCTGTTGTCAGCACGAAACACTGAGCGTTCGACCTGAATGACTGACCATGTTGGGCTGAGACATGTGGCTCAACCATCGACTTCTTGGTGCTGTCGAAGAATTGCCATAACCCATGGTTGGCTGTTCCTAGGTAGTCGGTCGGCTGAGCAACTCGCTCTCTAAATGCTGGTTCTGGCAACGCGAAATTCCATCGACCTTGTGTTGTCCGAGGTCCAGTCCGTCTGATAGCTGATTCGCCTCTTTTTTTATTGGCCTCACCGGACCTGCGGTTGCTTGAGGAGTGGGCGATTGAGGATGAGAAGGTTCTCGAGGATACCAGAGCTGGGAAAACAGTCTGGGTGGGCTTCAGGAAAGCTGGAGCGAGGAAGATTGGTATGCTGGAGACTTTGGCTGGGACCGCCGAGACGAACCGACCCGGTGCAGACATCTTGACGAAGCCTACAAACAGCTATGGGAAGATGAATGCTATACGCAGTAGAACTACTAAAGTCGAGAGTAATCCCAAACTCACATTTCAGAGATGAACGCCAAGCTTTTTAATAGAGACGCGGCTAACCTGCCATTTGTGGTTGGTTGATGGCTAGCCTAATTAGGAAACATCCAAACACGTCGACCACGATTGCGCTTTCCAATCGAGATATGAGGTGAACGTGTCAGGGCGACAGATTCTCGACATTGTGACCAATTGCCTGGAGAAAGTTGCACTGCGCATCTATCGGAGCGTGTGAGAGGCAAGATGAAGATCGTAGAACTTGTCATTGATGGGTAAGAACCTCCTATATCTGCTCACCAATGACCCCGACTGATCCTCGCAGCTTCAAGTCCTACAGCCAGCGCACTGTCATTTCAGGATGGGATCCTACCTTCAACGCGGTCACTGGACTCAATGGTTCGGGAAAATCCAACATCCTCGACTCGATCTGCTTTGTTCTCGGCATCACAAACATGTCTACCGTGCGAGCGCAAAATCTCCAAGATCTCATCTACAAACGTGGGCAGGCCGGTGTCACAAAGGCCAGCGTCACCATCGTCTTCGATAATGCCGACAAGCAGACCAGTCCTATAGGGTTCGAGGAGTATGCACAAATCAGCGTCACACGGCAAATTGTTATGGGCGGCACAAGCAAATATCTGATCAATGGACATCGTGCCCAACAAACCACCGTTCAAAACTTGTTCCAGAGCGTTGGCCTCAACATCAACAATCCAAACTTTATCATTATGCAGGGTCGTATCACAAAGGTTCTAAATATGAAAGCGGCCGAAATTCTCGCCATGATAGAAGAGGCCGCAGGGACACGGATGTTCGAGGATCGAAAGGAAAAGGCGCACAAAACTATGACCAAAAAAGAAATGAAGGTTTTGGAAATCGAGGGCTTGTTGAAAGAAGAAATCGAACCAAAACTTGACAAGCTGCGTGGCGAGAAGCGAGCGTGGCTTGACTATCAGAAGACGCAGAGTGAACTCGAACGCTTGACTCGAGTGGTGGTCGCTGCGGATTATGTTCGATCTGGAGAGAAGATGCGATCAGCCACCCAAGAACACGAGACGAAACGAGCCAAGGTTCAGCACCTGGAAGAAAATGCGGTCAAGCTGAAGCGCGAGATCGAAAACCTGGAAGAAGATGCGGAAAGAGTCAAATCAGTCCGTGAAAAGGAAATGCGGAAAGGAGGCCGCTTTCAAGAGCTCGAGAATAAGGTCAAGGAATACAGCCACGAACTTGTGCGTCTTGCCACAGTTCTTGATCTGAAGCAGTCCAGCATTGCTGAAGAAGAGCAAAGAAAGAAAGACGTCGCCAAGAACGTCAAGGCCCTAAAGGCGCAGGTGGGCGATAAGAGAAAGGCATTTGAGAACCTTCAGTCAAGATGGAACAGTGCCAAATCAGAGTCCGACTCACAAAACGCAGAGGTGGAGAAGAAGGAAGAGCTCTTGTCTACACTACAGACCGGAGTGGCGTCGCGCGAAGGTCAGGAAAGTGGCTATCAAGGTCAACTTCAAGAAGCTCGAAATCGCATGACATCGGCTGGCACTGAACAAGAGCAAGCCAAACTGAAAATTTCACATCTCGAGAAACGCATCAAGGAAGACGAGCCCAGGGCCAAGAAAGCCCGAGAGCAGAACGCGGGTTTACTCAGCGGACTCGAGACCCTGCGAAAGCAAGCGCAAAAGCTCGAGAGTGACTTGCAGAAGCTTGGATTTGAGCCGGGGCGTGAAGAAGCGATGCGTGAACGAGAGTCGACCTTACACAAAGACATTCGTCGCCTGAGACAACAAGTGGACGAGTTGAAGCGGAAAGTGGCAAATGTTGACTTTCACTTCAGCGACCCTTCGCCAAACTTTGACCGCTCCAAAGTCAAAGGTCTTGTTGCACAACTTTTCACCTTGGATAGAGAAAAGGCCAACGCCGGAACGGCTTTGGAGATTTGTGCAGGAGGACGGCTGTACAATGTCGTTGTTGACACTGCCGAAACTGGTACGCAGCTGCTGCAGAACGGGAAGCTCAAGAAGCGAGTCACCATCATTCCTCTTAACAAAATCTCCGCCTTCAAAGCGTCCGCGGAGAAAGTCGGGGCTGCTCAGCGAATAGCCCCTGGTAAGGTCGACCTTGCCTTATCACTCATCGGCTATGAACATGAAGTTTCTGCAGCGATGGATTATGTCTTTGGAACCACGTTGATCTGTCAAGATGCCGAAACTGCCAAACGGGTCACATTTGATCCGTCGGTTCGATTGAAGAGTGTGACCCTTGAGGGCGATGTCTATGATCCCTCAGGGACACTTTCCGGAGGTAGTTCGCCCAACTCAAGCGGTGTCCTGGTTATACTGGGCAAGCTCAACGAAGTGACTCGAGAGCTGCAGAGGCATGAGGCAGAGTTGGCACAGCTGCAGGACACGATGAAGAGCGAACAGGCCAAGCTTGCTAGCATCAAGTCTGTCAAGCACGAGTTGGATCTCAAGTCGCACGAGATTAAGCTCACCGAAGAGCAGATCTCGGGCAATTCCTCATCCTCGATTATTCAAGCGATTGAAGAGATGAGGGCATCAATTGCCCAGCTCAAAGAGGACATGGTCAATGCCAAAGCTCGTCAAGCCGAGGCAGCTAAAGATGTTCAACGGATCGAGAAAGACATGGAGGACTTCAGCAAGAACAAAGACAGCAAACTGAAGGAGCTTGAGAAGGCTCTGGCGGAGCTCAAGAAATCCCTCAGCAAGACGAGTGCTTCGATCAAGACGCTACAGAAAGAGGTCCAAGACGCCCGGATAGACTGTGAACAAGCAGAGAGCGATCTCAGTACAGCTGAAGAGCAAGTCGTTGAGGTGGATTCCTCCATTGCTGGACAAAAGGACGAAATGCAACAACTTCGAGAGGAAGAGGCAACAGTCAAGACGAATCACGACGTGGCTCAAGCGGAACTTGCTGATGAACAAGCGAAATTGACCGGCTTTGATGACGAATTGCGAGAACTAGAAAAAGCAAAATCGCGTAAAACGAAGCAGGTACAAGAGGAATCCCTGGAAGCACAAAAGCTCGGTCACGCCGTGGAGAAAGCGCAAAAGGACGCACAAGCAGCCGCGCAATTAGTATCAGCTCTGGAGAAAGAACACGACTGGATTGAAGACAACAAAGACCAATTTGGGCGAGCAGGAACACCATATGACTTCCAAGGCAAGAACCTGGCCGAGTCAAGAGCGACATTAAAGAACGTGACGGAGCGTTTCCAGGGCATGAAGAAGAAGATCAACCCCAAAGTCATGCCCATGATCGATAGTGTCGAGAAAAAGGAAACAAGCCTGAAAAACATGTTGCGGACGGTGGTACGTGACAAGAAGAAGATTGAAGAGACGATTGTGACACTGGACGAGTACAAGAAAGAGGCGCTCCTCAAGACATGGAGGCAGGTGACAGCCGACTTTGGCCAGATTTTCTCGGATCTCTTGCCGGGGAACAACACTGCCAAACTGGTACCGCTGGACGACAACATCGATCGCATCCAAGAAGGGTTGGAAGTCAAAGTATGTCTGGGCAAGGTGTGGAAACAGAGTCTGACTGAACTGTCGGGTGGACAAAGGTATGTCTCCCATTTGTTTCTACCGTTATATTCTCCCTCTCTCCCTCTCTCCCTCTCTCTCTCCCTTGCCTAATATTATCATATCATCCACTCCCACGTCCAATTCCAATTCCAGAAACCAACTAACCTCCTTGCCACCCACACAGATCTCTCATCGCACTATCCCTAATCCTCGCCCTCTTACAATTCAAACCCGCGCCTATGTACATTCTCGACGAAGTAGACGCGGCCTTGGATCTATCACATACGCAAAACATTGGCCGAATCATCAAAACACGGTTCAAGGGATCGCAATTCATTGTCGTCAGTTTGAAGGACGGTATGTTTCAGAACGCCAATAAAGTGTTCCGTACGCGCTTCAGTGAAGGTACCAGTGTGGTTAGTGTCATGACGCCAGGGGAATTGAAGGGATGATCTCTTGGAGAGAGAGACAGAGAGAGGCTCGTGAAGTTTTATGCTCATGTTTGGGTTATAATGGCTGATGGATAACTGCACTTTTGGGAGCGGCATTGATCTATATCCTAGAATGGGTTGGGATCAGGTTTGATGGGACGAATTGGGTTAAGGAGGTGTCGAGGCGTCAAGATGACTTCTGATGAAGGTTGTCATGATTTCAGAGCATAGCATTGTGAGTGGAGTTTAAGGATGCTCTACGACATGTCGGATGGAAAGGCTGGCTCGGGTGAGCTAGGAATGATTGATGTCCATGATTGAATGCATTTCGTGTTGGGTCTTTGGTGTTGATATCTCAGTTCATTACACATATACTCAAGAAGAAGAGAATGGTTGAATGTTGGCGAATGAAGCTACTAGGAACAAGTCTGGCAAACATATCATTTCATTCTATCTGCCTGTTTGTTTTGTCTATCCGTTGATGGATGGCCGTCACGTGACGTGATGTGATATAAGAAATGAAAAGCGTAAGATACATACAGGGAGACTTTGTCGGGTCCAGTCGAGTCGAGGTCAATCTACCCGAGTGAATTATCTGGAACCAGACTTTCATCTCTCAGTCATGTCTGACGACATCGTCCAAGGCCTCAGCAAAGTATTTCACATTGTGGGTGTTGAGACCAGCCATGCTGATACGACCGTTCTTGGTCATATAGACATGCCATTTCTCGCGAATAGCCAGGACTTGTTTCTCGGTGATGCCAGTGAAACTGAACATGCCGATTTGACTGGTGATGTGTTCCCAGTTTCCTGGGGTACCCAGTCTATCGAGCTCGGCTTTGAGGGCTTTTCGTTGTTGGATGATGCGACCGGACATGGTCTTCAGGTCTTCCTCCCACTCGGCGAAGAGGGCTGGGTCGTTCAGAACCAGACTGGCAATACGGGCGCCATAGGCTGGAGGGTTTGAGATCTCTGAACGTTGGAGAATGGCGAGTTGAGAGGCGACTCGTTTGGTGATGTCCTGAGCCTTATCGCCAGGGCCAGCGACAAAGTGGAAGGCACCTGCTCGTTCACCATAGAGACCAAAGTTCTTTGCGAACGACTGGGCGATGATCAATTCGAAGCCTTGCTCCACGAAGTAACGGATGGCCCAGTTATCCTGTGCGAGATTTCCCGAAGCGAAACCCTGGTATGCGCAATCGAAAAAGGGGAAGAGATTGCGTTCTCGGACAACTTGGGCGATTTGTTTCCATTCTTCTGGCGCCGGGTCAACACCAGTGGGATTATGGGCGCAGGCATGTAGGAGGACTATTGAACCTTCCTTGGCGGAGGACAAGGTGGAGAGGAGTCCCTGGCAGTCAAGGCCTTTGGTCTTTGCGGAGAAGTATGGGTAATTGGCGATTGGCAGGTGGACGTTGGTGAAGATCTGGTTGTGGTTGGCCCATGTGGGTGATGAGAGGTAGATAGTGGGAGTAGGTTTGGGCAGGAACTTGGAGAGGAACAGGCCACCCAGATGGACAGCGCCAGTGCCTGAGACGGTTTGTAATGAAGTGACCTATGAGGGTAGCATGTCAGTGAAGGTCAGGCGACGGGTGCAGGTTTCATACTCGTCCTTCCTTGATGGCGGGGCTATCTGAACCCAAGATCAACTTTTGGGCGGCGGCAGTGAACTCGGCGAGACCAGCGATGGGAAGATACTCGTGGTTCAAGTTGGGATCATTGCGAAGAAGGTCATCAGCCTGTGAGATGAGTGTCAGTGAGAGTAGCGAGTTGTCAGGAGATGATAGAATCGAGAGAAGTGGTATGACTGCAGGGAGAAAGATGCAAGTCGGTCAGAGGGATCACCCACCTTCTTGACCACGGGCAACACCCAGGGTTTCGCGTTGTTGTCACGATAGGCACCAATACCCAGATCGACTTTCTTGTCAGAAGTATCTTTTCGATAGGCAGCCATCAATCCGAAGAGAGGATCCTCAGGGGCTTGAGGAACAACATCCTCGGTGAAGATGGTGTCGGCGACGGAAGAACCCATGGTGTGACGTTGAATCTGAGTCAAACGGGCAGCCGTGTGTGATGGGGAAGATGAATGGACCGAGTTAGAGGAAGATGAGGAGGGAGACGATCGAAGGGAGGAGGAGGAAGATGGCTTTGGCGGTGAGGATGAGGACATGTCGAAAGACGAATGTTACGATTTTGTTTTTTGAGACTGGCCCGAATAGACAAGAGCGACTGCAGACTGCGCGAGTCAAGCGGGCGTGACTGATTTGCGCAAGTGTAGCAGGCCTGGACGTGTGGAGGAACGGAAGTGTGACTCGTTATGCAGGGTTCTTTAGCTGACGTCCCTAAGCCCGATCGAATTTCACCATCAAGGTTGAATCTTTTATCCGAAGAGCCGGTCAAGTTAAGAGGTTATTTGAGTATTGAATAATTATTAAGAGAATTGAATCGGAAGAAGATATATCCTTCCAAGAATCTACCTATAGCTAGAGAACCCTTGCATCATTTCACATGAACCGAATTCCCATCTGGATGTTCACCACGAGAACTTGGAAGTTCCGAGGTAAAAATGACTCCGAAGAAATATCGAGCAATTGAGCACCAAGCATGGGCGGGTGGATTGGTGGGTTGGTGGGTTGGTGGGTTACCTGGAAGTCGGGGTGATGGCCCCGAGGTGCCTGGGGGCGGCGCCTGGGGATGCCCCTCGGCCCCTCGTGCTACGCTAAGCCTCTGCCTGGCTTCCCGGTGGATCGCGTGTGAATCACTGGGGATTTCTGCTTACGGGGTCGGAACCTCCTTTAACCATCCGGCCTTCAATTGGTCCGTCGACTCGCCCGTGACATTATCGCTATATTGGGGCCCGAGGGATCTTACTTACCTAACTTAGTACTTAGCTCCCCAGCTTTGTCGCCTAACCTCACCCGCGCCACGGTTCATCCTGGATCGAGCTCTTTAATAAGGAGCGGCTAAGCTTCGGCAAGAAATCCTCTATGAGAGATTAGTGTCCTTGTCGTCGTTTCATCATCCCTATGCATGGAAAGAGCAACATATAGTACGAGATAGCTTCATTGTATCTCCAGAAGCACTATAGCAGCGTCAGGTCCTATGATATATCTCAAATGACCAGGTCCCAAACCACCAGAAAAGAGCACAGCCCAACGGTGGCATAAAACACCAGTCTCGCAGTGCTGGCCCTCTCACTCGCCCGTTGAAGCTCTTTGTTACCTTTGCGCACATTCTCATCTGTCGACGCAGCATCTTCCACCAACTGTCCGATCATCTCTCCCTGAACACTTAGATGACCGACCAGAGTTTGCTGTAGACTCCCAATTTCCATCAGGCTCTTCTCCACCTGTGTCACTTTGGCCAATTGATCATTAAAATGTTCAAAGATGCCCCGGTTCTCCTCTTCGAATAACTGCAGTTGCTCTGGAGTTAGCTCTTGCTCTCCACCTTGTGACGGGTCAAGAGCTGGATTATATTTGTCGTGTCCACGGAGATCCCGATTGCCCTGTCCTGTAAACTCCAGACTGCTTTTTACTCCCTTGTTCCTAGGGTCGTGAAGAATGCTCATCTGTTTATCTCGTTCTCGGTTCAGCCTCTGCTCCACCATCTCTTGCTGCACATTCAACGATTCTTTCAAACGGTTGCTCAGGTACCATAGCACCCCATCCCGGAATGTCTTCTGTGTCTTGACTTTTCCCTCCTCTGTGATCTGTTCGTCTGATTTCCCAGCGTCTGGCGTGTCGCCCTCTCCCGCTGCCCATCGCCAAATTGCCGAGTTTGGCTTTCCATATTTCTTCTCTAGAATCTTGGTCGATGTATCGTGCTGAATGTCAACAGCGCGGGAAATGTTTGTAATTTGACTATTAATTTCTCGGAGGACTGATGATGTCTCCCCATCGATCGCTTCTCGTTGTGTGTCTGTGAGGTGCTCTGGAACTGGGCCAGTTGGTACCAATGCCGACTTGATGGACTGTGGACGTCGAGATGGTCGGGGAGCCGGGGCGCTAGAAAGGTATGGTGTGCGAATAGCTCGAAGGTACGAAAGCAGGGTGGTAATCGATCGATTCTAGTAAAACACCACGTGAGACCTTGATAATTTCCTGAGAGCCGGGAACCACCCTACAATCTGATATGCCTCCTTCAAAAAAGAGTCGAGGACTGCGGTCGACGAGTATTCATCACCAGCGAGTGGTTTCGCAGAGTGTCGTTCGATCAGAATGGTGGAAAGCTGCGCCGACAAATCCGCCATTCTCTCAGACGCCAGTGGCTGTAACCGACCATGTACAAAAGGACAATGTCGACAGTCGCAGCCACTTGGATATGCCTCAAGTCAAATGTTGGAACTAAACTTGAGTCGCGGCAATATGTGGCCAGATATTGCAATATCGGAGTTGTAGTCCGCACGAAGTGATACGGAGGAGCATAAAGTTGGACATCTGCATATCAAACTCCCTTTTCTATTTCAGCCTTAGAAATGAGTAGGCATGTTCATTGACTCTCATTTCTATATTCATATCAGACATTATGTACTGTGTTGATAGCATTTACATCATGTGTCCGTTTTCCTTTACCGCAACCCAAACGCAACAATGGATAGGTGAGAGCCTAGGGAAGCTCAAGGCATTTTCCAACTAAGAGATGGCCCAATCCACTGTCGGCTCAAGCAACGCTGAGCCAATCACCAAATCGAAGGTTCGTTTTACAAATGGCTAATTAAATGATCAGGCCTGGGTTGTAGAGTGATTTTTATTTGTGCCTCTAGGGGTCATTGCAACACCATTGGCTAGAGTCACAATGTGTTGTGGAAATGTACCTAGGTGGCCTCGTCTGGAGTTTTCTAAGTCCAGACAGGCTATCAGATTGCCCTCGCAGATACAACGAACACCATATGGGCTGCACTGCCATTTGAAACCGACTCGTACGTGTAGCCAGTCCTGGTATCAGATGGGACTTGATTGAATGACAATGCCAAAAGCCTCGTACCAGGCAATATCTGTTTCCATCGGGGTCTCCTAGATGCTGTGCACGTCCGAGGACAGAAACCAGTTTACTCGAAATGAATAAGATCTCACCGGCTCCAGGAAAACCTCAACTGCCTTCTCCAACCTTCAGCGGAGCTCCGTGCCTGGGCTTGTCAAGCCAAACGTCGATTTCAGTCTTTGTCTCGACCATGATCGCTCTCACCTAGAATGCCAGACACCCGAGAACAGGTCTAGTCTTTCTTCATTTATCCTCGCCAAGATCACGGAGATTGCAAACATGAACATAAGGTATCCCTGTGCTCCTCAGCCTCGCCAAGCCTGGGAAGCGCTGTTCCACAGGTCAGTATGGTCCCGATGAACCCCCGGATGCTTATATGCCGACCTCCAAATGGCCACGAATATGAGGGAGGTAATGGTCAGTTGCCACAGAGAAGCTTGACCCACTGATTCTGAGAATCATTGTCAGAGCCTGTTGAGTCAGAAAGACACTTTGCTTAACCCCGGCCAAGAAGTAATACGTGGTCGATGCAAGGCTAGGTCACGTGTATTGGGGGGCGACCGGGGCAAAATCGGCTCACCTCCACATCACGGGCCACTAAGGAAGTATGTCTGAGATGGACGTCGGCTTTAGCAGCATCACAATCGACAAGCTGAAAGCGTTGAAGGCTGTCCTCTCAGCAGCGTTTCTTGGGTTGTGGACACCAGACAGCCCCTCATCATTGGAACAATTTTCCTGGAGGGTCGGATTTAGCAGGGTTCTGACGTTGTGGGGAAGCCCCAATACATACTCGACCAGTACGACCCAGCTTATATGATCCCTTCAGCATTTCCCGATATTCCCGTCGAGCATTATCCATCTCTCACCGGCTCAGGCCACGGAAAAAAGTGACCCACGGGGAATGCAACAAGCAACACGTGATACATCCAACCATCGCTGGCTGTGTATCATACAGCTACAGGAGCAATCATGACGGCGGAAGCTCGCCGTTCTTCACAAACAGAGTCTCCAGATCAGTCCACCGCGGCGCCCTCGTACAAGAGACGGCGGATCGCTCTAGCATGCACGTCGTGCAGAAATCGCAAGTCTCGTTGCAATGGAGTCAAACCCGCTTGCAGCCTTTGCGTTGAGCTAGGTTTCGAATGCATTTACCAACAACCAGCTGCTGCAAACGGCGTCAATACCACCGTCCCACAGCAGAATTCTAGTGGATATGATGAGAGACTCCGTGCCATTGAAGATACACTGCGCCTTCTGGTAGATCAGAATGAACCATCTGGACCCAAGCGAAGAGAATCCTACTTTCGTCGCGCCGAGGTCCTAGAGCAGGTCGAGCAGCAGCAGCAGCAGCGCCAGGTGACGGTCAACTCTGATGAGGATGTTGCGATCCTGGATGAAGATGACGATCAGCCTGCGAATGCTGGGGAAGACTCAGTCGACGGCATGGCCGCCATCACTGACCCAGAAGACAGAGAATCGCGATTCTTCGGCCCCTCATCCAATATTACCTTCTTACGCCATATCTCAGACGCCACTTCAACCACCTTAAAGGCTATAGGTCAATCGCGAACCTCAGAACCACCACTCGGACAGTCCCTTGTCTCAAGAGCCGCCTCGCCTGTCACGACATTGCTATCAGAAAAAAGCCCTGCCGTAAGAAGTCAGTATGTCAATATCAGATCTCTTCCGTCTGAATCTCGAGCACTCCATCTCATTCAACTATTCTTCTCCGACACTGGAATGCTCTTTCCATACATTCATGAGCAAGAAATCCTTCGAACATACTCCACCGCTCGGCGGAATCGCTTCGTTTCTGTGAGCCGGTCCTGGCTTTGCCTCCTAAATGTTATCTTTGCATTCGCCACCTATATCAGTGCCAGACCAGATCAGCCTGCGGAGAAGAATGCAGCAGAGTCAGAAGTTTTCATGGAAAGGGCACAAGCGCTTGCAGATGAGATTGAGTTGAAGTCAGCCAATCTGGAGAGTGGTAAGTCACAGCATCATGGATGGCCAAGCAGTGGCTGACAATGATAAGTGCAATGTTTCCTGTTGATGGCGCAGTATCGTCAAGGTACCCAGAGATCCGACAAGGCATGGATTCTTCACGGGAAAGCGGTGCGTGCCGCGCTACAGCTGGGCCTCCAATCCCGGTCGACCTTGGCCGGATTCAGTCCTGTCGAAGCAGAGATAAGGAAGAGAACGTGGTTTGCTTGCATGATACTCGATAGGTGGGCTTTATGAATATCGCATTCGGTGAGACGTCGCACTGACAGTGCGTTACAGGACTTTAAGCATGACCTTTGGCCGTCCCGCCACAATTCCAAATTCATACATGACCTTGGATCTACCTATCAACCAAAGCCTCGACAAGATCGCTATGGCTGCGCCTGCATCAGCTGGCCATAACGGGATTGAATCACCAGATACCGTTTGTCTCTTCACTGCAACCATGTATGTCTGAACCTGCCGTCTTCTGAAACATGACACTGACGTATTCAAGACAATTATACTACATCCTTGAAGATATAATGACCCAGTTGTATGGTTCAAACGTCGATACTGATCCACAGTTGACTATGCCTGTCATGTTGGAACGAACGCTATTGCTGGAACAGCGCATGGCAGAATGGAAGCGAAATCTACCGTACCAGCTACAGCGGAAACCATGGGTTGAGATCGCACCTGGCACAGTGGGTTCACCTGCAAGGGATCCAATCTCGGATCGACTCAGTGTGATCATCACACTACGATATCTCAACACACGTATCTTATTGCACCGACCGGTCCTGAGCACCTTTCTGCAGAGGAGGGCTCGACTCAGAGCAGATGGGGGAGCATTTGACGACGAGGACCATTTCTTCCGTGACCTTGGAGAACGGAGCATCAAAGCCTGTGAGCAGTCGGCTTCTGAGATTGTCGAGATTGTGCAAAGGACCAGTCGGCCTCCGGCTCTACTAGGTGCATGGTGGTTTTCGGCATACTACAGTGAGTATTATTGATGACACGTTTTGGAACGGTTGCTAATGGTGAGGAAGCATTCAATGCCGCACTCGTGATATTCAGCTGCATCTTGTTGGAAATCACTACTACCAACCGATGGACAGCCTCGGGACCTACCATCACGGTGGCTGAGCTGCTGGACACAGGCAGGATCATCGACATGATCACACACCTGCGGAGAGCCGCCGAGACACTACAACGATTTGGCGAGGGCATGAGATCTGCCAAACGGATCCGCAAAACATTGTTGAAACTGGTGCACATCTGCATGAATCTGGCGCAGAGTAACAACGAACAAGGAGCTGCCATATTATCAGCCCTATCAAGCAATTATGACGCCGAGATGGCCCAGCTACAGCAACAGATTGGTCTTGATCTTGCCAATTCAGGTGGAGGCATGGTACAAGGACCGATGATCACAGGGGATGGAATGATGTTGCCTCCTACGACGATGGACCCCTTTGCGACGTACGATGTTGGAATGCATCAGTACTGGTCTGAAAACACGATGGATTTGTTCAACGATTTGGTCGGTGTAGAAAGCGGATTGACGTCCCTCATGGCAGGTTAGACTATGAGTGTGGACATCTCCAGGGCAATCTAATGGCTAGGAAAAGTGACGTATATGCCTTTCTAGCTACTTTATAAAAAGTTCATGTATATCAACTGCTGCAATAAGCTATAGCAACAGTCTCTATGAACTAAATCCGGATGGCCCCTTTTGCGCAATCCGAACCACCGGAATGGCGCAAGATACTTAGACAAGAACATCACTGAATCAGTGTGGAGAGAATCTGGCTGAGGCTTTCCGTTCTATCCCCGGATCGGCTCCTGCCCTCACAACCCCCTCCAATGCCTCCTTCCCCTTATGGAACCGCACAACATGTGATTCGACTTTATTATCCCAACATTCTCGACTTCTTGCAATTCTAACAGAGCATTGGAACAATTTAGAACGTTGTTTACAAGGGCAAATCTCGTCAAAAATGGTCACATACGCCTGGAAGCGGCTCATCAGGTTCGAGTCCACCGACGGACGCACGCTGAGGGGCGAGCCGATCGTACCATCGGACGACTTTGACATTGGTACTGTCACGGAGAAAGATGGTTTGAAGGCCAAAGTCATCATTGGCGACGACATTTTCGACACGACAGGCAAGACTTTTGTCACAAATGAGGTCGTCGATGTCAAGAGGGTACTCGGACCGGTGGCGGCATCAGAGGTACCAATCCTGAGATGCGTGGGTTTGAATTATGCCAAGCACAGTGAGTCTCATTGTTGACAGAGGAGAGACGATGATTGTTCGGGGATCTGTTGTCTGTCACGATGAGACATGGCGCTGACACAAGGCACGTTTAGTCAAGGAAGCCGGGAGACAGCCACCACCATTTCCCTTCATCTTCTTCAAGCCAAATACGACCGTCATCGACCACGAGGCGTCGATAGTGATACCTAAGATCGCCCAGGACGATCAGG
The DNA here is from genome assembly GCF_000836275.1 of Exophiala mesophila. Lineage (NCBI taxonomy): Eukaryota > Fungi > Ascomycota > Eurotiomycetes > Chaetothyriales > Herpotrichiellaceae > Exophiala > Exophiala mesophila. Next base: position 1,342,459 of record NW_015622508.1, read on the forward strand.
CAGATTATGAGGGTGAACTGGTTTGTGAAATCATTCCTTCAGCATGGCTCCTATACTAACAACTGCCTCTAGTGCATCGTCATTGGCAAAGACGCCAAGGATGTATCAGTGGACGAAGCACTCGAGTATGTCGGAGGATACACCGCTGGCAACGACGTCTCTTCACGAAAACTCCAGCGTAACGTCGAACTTGCTGGTCGAGTCCCTCAATGGGGATTCTCCAAGGGATTCGACACCTTTGCACCTTTGGGACCAGTACTTGTCTCGCCAGAAATCATCCCAGACCCGACAAAGCTGCATCTCAAGACTATCGTGGACGGTGAAGTCAGACAGGACGAGGGTGTTTCCGACTTACTGTTCGATTGTAAATACATCATCTCCTACTTGAGTCAGGGAACAACTTTGCAGAAGGGAAGCGTCATCATGACGGGAACGCCTGGAGGTAAGTGATCTTGTTTGATCCGACGTCTATGCTATAGGAATGTTGCATGGCTAACATTGCAATTCTTCGTGCACAGGTGTTGGCTCTGGTTTCAACCCAACGAAATACTTGAAGCCAGGTCAGGTTGTGGACGTGAATATCTCCAAGATTGGGACGCTACGAAACCCGGTTATCTATGCTTAGAGGATTCCGATCTCAGAAAATCCGCTGGTGTTTGTATATACCGGTTGGATAGTGCGTAAAACTGCATCGAGAAGAACTTTTGTCAAGACATTACGATAGAGAATCCAGTCCAGTAAAATGTTCTTTGGATAATGTCATACCTATTGCCCTGATCCATTGTAAATCCTGTCAGACAAAATGATTTTGACCATAACTCTTCGAACACTACCCCACTTCTGATTCCGTCAGACACGTCTATCAAATTCTTCAGCCTTCTCATGAATATCTTTCATTTATATTCCACGAATAGAACCAACTGCCACCTTCGCAACCCCGATATGGAAACAATGTCACAGAACCAGTTGTAAATAGGTGTTCATATCCGAACCATAATGTCTTTCTCATTTGGCTTCAGCGGCGACGACATCGAGGACGACGGCGAGGATGGACTTGTGGACGACATGTCCAAGCATCAGATCTCAGAGCACGCAACATCCAATGTTATCGCCACGCTTCAGCCCAAGAAGCATGCTTTGCAAGAAATGGTGAGTTTTAAACCTGTCTCCGAATGACCTGCCCCACAACATATTTCATGTTTGCTGGACAAACTTACCCCTCTCTCTGTGCTGGATCCGAAAGAAGAGCATTAGATCATTTGGTGGGAGGACCATGACATGAATGACTTTCTCAGCCTCCTTCATGCAAACCAATGGCACATGTGTTTCTCTTCATGAATGAGCATAAGCATGTGAATTTCTAACATACCCTTTCCCATAACTAGCTTCTCTCCATCCCATCTCAACTCTCATACAACACACTGAGAATACCAATACCACTCCCACCATCCTCAGCAACATCGGCATCAACCTCAACCTCAACACCATACATCTCTTCTCATCATGATAAGACCTCCCATTCATCACCTTCAATCCTCCGACGATCACTATTCGACATACGAGCACAACTCATGGCCGAAGCCGACATGGACCTGACCAACACTGAACCAACATCCCCATCGAATTCAACATGGACGACAAACCTCCTCTCCGGCCTTGAAAACGGCGATTTGACATCAGGAATCTACGAAGGTGGATTCAAGACCTGGGAATGTGCACTAGATTTAGCCGGTCTATGTTCAAGACTAGATATCTCCATAGAAGGGGGTTTGAACATCATCGAACTCGGTGCAGGAAGTGCCATCCCGTCGTTGGTCGTATTACAATCGATGCTAGCGATGGCACGGACGATAGACTCAAACAAGAAGGATGCGGCCGCGGCGCTTTCGCTCACTCTGTGCGACTACAACGAAGACGTTTTGAGATTAGCTACCGCGCCGAATTTGTTGCTGAACTATGCGCAGCAATGTCAGTTGGTTGATTCACTCTCTCCACCGACGTCGTCATCGTCGTCGTCGTCTTCGACGATTGCACAAGGCCAAGATCCCCTCGACGAAGGAGACCTCGACATGGACGACCTTGGCGAAGACTACATCTCTAGAGTTGAGACCGGTCTTAGAGATCGAAACATCTCGATCGACTTTATCTCGGGTGGATGGGGTCCGGAGTTTGTGGATCTGATCCTACCACCTCCCTCGACATCGACATCGACATCGACATCAACATCAGCCACCCCTCCATCGCCTTGCAGGAATCTACTGATTCTAGCCTCTGAGACCATTTATTCACCTTCTGCAACGGCGATTTTCGCTGATACTGTTATTCGTCTGCTGCGTCGGCATCGTGAATTATATCCGACGGGAAGTGCAAGAGCTTGGATTGCAGCGAAAAAAGTGTATTTTGGTGTCGGTGGTGGAGTTGATGATTTTAAGGATCAGGTTCAGAGTCTGGGTGGATGTGTTGCGGGTTTGACGGAGACGAGTGATACGGGCGTCGGGCGTGTGATTATCGAAGTTACGGTTGTAGAAGATTGAGCACCATGTCACATGTAGAGCATCATGGAATCCAAGTGATATATCTATCATTTTGTGGGATTCAAAGACACTTTCTTCCCGTCATATTAAATCATAAATTCCACACGCTCGATTGATCATTCATTCTATGTATTGCTTGATCTGGACGTCTCGACGCCATCAGTGCTCGGTGATGCTGTGCCAGTCATGTCATGTCACGACGGGCGATGCACCTACTTGCCTGACGGCAGCTCCGACGACTCTACGAAGAAGGAAAACCTAGAATACATATGCGCAATTTTGTCGGCATTGAACGGAAAACCAGTTCATACCGTCCAAACACCCGCGAGAACCTTTAGCAATATCAACTTGCGTCAGATAGCCACCCATGCACCCAAAGACCACACGCGGCATTGCTTGTCTAGCCACGGTTGCGCTGGCTAGGAGGCACGTACTTGCCGGTGGTTGAGGTTGTGGTTGGAGTAGGTCTTCTGGGGGCATCATCGCCGCTGGGAGGTCCTGGAGACCTGGCGTTGTCCCGAGAGTTGCTACGTCCTTCTCTCAGATGTGCCGGGACGTACTTGCCACCAGCGCCGCCAGCGCCGCCAGCGTTGGCTGGTGAGGTGGAGGCGTTGCGAACGGGCAGATCGCGAGGAGGCGCTTCACCACTGCGTGAGCCGGCACCCTCCCGCAAGTGAGGTGGAAGATACCCGCCAGGGCGACGTGGAGCTTGGGCTGGCTCTGGAGCTGGAGCTGGTGAGGCTTCCGGTGTGGCTGAAGATGATGCACCGCTGGCTGCTCCAGCATCTTTGGCAGCCATGCGGTCTCGCCAGCCACCGCCACCAGTCTTTCCAGCGAGAGCAAGACGAGGGGCAGTGCGTCCTTCTTGAGAGTCGGATCGGCTGTCCATGAATGGCGCTTCAGGTCGTCGTGTTGGGACCGGCCCGACGTCTCTTCGTGCGGCTCTTCTGGCTGCGGCTTCTTCTTCTCGTGCCATTTGCTTCTTGGCTGCCTCATCCCGCTCTGCTCGTTCGGCTTCGAGTCTCTGTCGTCGTTCCTCGGCAGCCCTCTTCCTCTCCTCTTCGAGTCGTGCCTTTTCTTCTTCCTCTCGTTGACGTCTCTCTTCTTCTTCACGGACACGTCGTTCCTCTTCCTCTGCGGCAGCACGCTGGCGGGCTTGCTCCTCATGGTAGGATCGAATACGCTTCCGCTTCTCTTCTTCGAACTCTCGCTCGGCTCGCTTTCGAAGTCGCTCAAACTCCGTGGCGCGTCGTTCTGTAATCTGGCCCTTGAAGGTGTCATAGGTTTTCACAAGTCGACTGAGACGATGCTTGAGAGCAAGACCTTCCTTGTGTTTGATCTGTGCCTCTTTGAGGGTGTGCGCGGTAGCCGCTTCGTAAGCTTTGATGTCGGCTTGTCGCTGCTTCTCGTAATCTTCGGTCTCGTATTTGAGTTCCTCCCGACGGAATGCTCGCTCGAGATGGTCGATTCGCTTGGCTGTCACACGAATCTTGTTGTCTTTTTCATTTTTGTCTTTCTCGAGTTGAGTGAGCTTGAGCATTCGAATGGCGTTCGAGTCGAGTTCATCAATGTTGAGCTCGTCCAAATCGATCTTCAAGCCACCCTTCAGCTCTTCCAACTGCTTCTCCATTTCTTGTCGACGGATGCGAGCCTGCTCATCCTTAAGACGTTTGATTTCACGGGCTTTGGTCTCATCTCGCAGACGCTGGGACTCGGCTTCAGCTTGCTGTTGGGCACGAATGCGACGACGGGTTTCCTCCTCTCGTTGTCGTTTCGAGAGTGCCTCGCTGAAGGCTTCTTTCTTCTTCTCGATGACGATTCGTCTTCTCAGAAGATCCTCGTGTTCCTGAGCAATGCCTGCCTCTGCACGAGCCAAGGCAGATTCTCTCGAAGCCAGGCGGGACTGGATGTATGAGGAGTCAACGTACATTGCAGTGACGTGGAGGGTCTTTGCAAGCCGTGTCAATTGAGATCGTGCGATTTCTGCAGGAGTGTTTTGAAGTCTCTGTACCGAGCCCGCATCGGTATCGGCGGAGCCAGTCGGCAAGACCTTGGTGGAGGAGAAAACATCGGAGTCGAAAGCCAGGATGCCTGAAACATGATCAAGGCGGATGGCAAGATCGCCCTTCTTGCAGCCATTCATGATAAACTTCTCGATCGCAGCCGGGCTCACCTCGAAAGGAGCGGGGAACTGAGCGAGTTTCGTGACAAATTTAAGGTCGACTGATTCATAGACTTGGGAGAGTTGCTGAAACAGTCGTGTAAGAATGACTTGTTGAAGGGGAAGCACATATTTCTCCATCTCAGGGTCGGCCCCAATCTTGGCTAGAATGGGCGAAATCTTTTTGCAGATTGAGAGTGGATGAAAGTCAACTTCGAGGATGTTGTAGAGATCTCTGATCTCTGGGCGGACTCTCTTGAGAAGACCTTTGCTGAGTGCATCCTTGAAGAGACCTGCTCTTGTTGGTGCAGTTTGCATGCTGAGGAGGTTGGTCAATCGCTGATTCTTATTCTTGCGAGCCTCATCAACATCAACAAGCGCGCCACGAGATCGAGATGTGCTGATGACGGGAATGGCCAAAGCAGAGAGTAGGACGAATGAAGCAGCTTTGGTCAGGCTTTCCTCACTGACTGCAGGATTGTCTCGCTTTGTACCTTGGCCGGCTGCCAGGGTGGCAGAAGATTGGCGGAGAAGGTTGTAGTACTTGTTGTAGGCGGCGGCATGGAAGAGGAAGTTGTCACTAACCAAGAAAATCTTGGTGAGTTTCTCGTAATAGTTTGCCATCATGATGTTCTTTGCAGGACGTTTGGACAGCGTCAAGAGCATGTGGATATCTTCAACACTGCGGAAGGCTTCTTGCCAAAGCTCGAGTTCGTCCGCAACATTGAGCTGTCGGAAGCGGGTGTCGAGGTGGCGCTGCAGAGTGTCTGGTTCGTTGAGGTTGATGGCATGCATCTGAGAAGAGTATTTCGCAGCATTCTGAACATGATTTCGGAGCAGTTCGCAGAGACGTCGAAATTCGGTCTTTCTGGTGTACTTGAGGCAGAAGTCAAAGGCTTGATGCGCTGTGCTCTGGTACATGACTTCCAGACGAGCATTGTTCTTGAGGATTTCGAGGACTGTGCGATATGTTTCCCACAGAAACTTCAACCAGGGTGTCACAATTGCTCGATCAGTGCGATCCTTGGACTGTTCTCCAGAGACAGTAGCCAGGAGAATGGTTTCTGGGGTTTCGGTGGCTTCGAGATCTTCGATGTTGAGGTTGGTGGAAGTTGCAGCGGCAGTTTCGATTGAAGATTGAACCTGATCGGCCTTTTCCTGCGCTTCTTGGACCTTTTGCTCGGCGAGTTCGATGAATTTTTTCAAGACCAACTGGAAAAGCCAGGTTAGCGATTGAAATGGCAGTCAAGGGCCAGAGACGCCAACAACATACCTCGATGGTTCCAACATTCGTGTTCTGCGCAATGTTCTTGTATTGATAGAGTCCATCCTTGGCCGATTTGCCCTTTCTGAGATCAACAGACAACTCGACGAAGAGAAGCATAACCGGCTCGAGAGAGGCAATAGGACTATTGCGGGAGCGCTTGGAGGTGACATGTTCGTGAAGGACATTGAGAGCGGCTGGTGATTGACCGACGGCGATGAGTTCTTGTGCTCGCTAGAGATGAGTCGTCAGTACTGAGAACGCAGGCAGACTCGAACACAGGGGAACACAGGAAGAGAATTTGGCTTACTCTGAGCACATTCTCAGGGCGGATATGCGGTGGAGGAGGCATCTTGAACGATCTGATCAGGACGTCAAGATGGCAGAGATGATCAATTTAATGATCCCTCGAGACTTTGATATAGTCTGTCCTAGGAATATGAAATTCAATAATTTGCCTAGTGACGACGTGATCAGGCGTGGTGGACAGTGTGAGGTTTGCAATTCTTAGGGTCTTGGCAACTAAGTTTGTGGTGTGGTACGGCCACACGTGCGTTTGGGCTCAGAACTCTCGCCGCTTTGACTTTCCGATCGGAAAACTAGAGTCACGTGATGAAGCTAGACGTGCTAGGCCGACTAAAGGTCGTTGGTCCGAGTCTCACTGGCAGATCTAGCCTCTAGGCCAGTTGCACTTCGGCAATGGCAGCGTTCCTATTCGGGTTGGGCCTCGCGGTATTGCTGGTAGTGCCCGGGGAGAGAACCCAAATGCCAGTAGTTTCTCCCCAAAGCACCCTAAATGTCTTAACTATGCAAGCTGCTCGGGACTTGGTCCAGGTAATTATTCCTCCGTCTTATGCAGCCCAGGCCCGTAGCTACCACTTTTCCCTTGCCTGTCCTTGTTCCTCCTCCTTATTCTCGCACCAAACGCACCATCCCCTGTCACCCGTCCAACTTTCCCTCCAGCCCTCTAAACGCACTTCGCGCACCAACCCTTCAGCCATCGATTCATAATCATCTTCTCGAATCATTCACGACAAGAGCAACAACTCGAAGTTCTGATTCCTAACGCCGCCATCATCTGATGTCCAGGCTGGCCTCCCACCTATCCAATCACCTCTTTGAACGGTGTTGACAGCCTCAGACGCAACCCAAGAAGTCCCCAAGCCTCAAACCAAGCCACAGTCTACCCCGTTGAACTCGACTTCCCAAGCTCATCCACCAAACCATCTCTAAGACCCCTGTGGCCCTCGAGCCGAGGGTCGAGGTTCTACTCCCTCTCTACATATAATTCTACAATCCTAAAACCATCAAAATGCCAGCAGCGTACGCGGTACGAGATGGCGGCGATGCCAAGAGCAAGAAACAATCAATGGCAGACCTCAAACTGCGTCGACTTCAAGAGTTAAATTCACGGCTGAAGGAAGACCTGGAAAGACCGAGAGTGAAAGTTGCTGAAGCTTCTATGAGGTGAGTGCGATACTCTGCGGTTGGCAGGCGCAGCGAGCAGAGACTAATCTAGACCTACAGTCTGATCAACTACTGCAATCAAACGCGAGATTATATGGTTCCCTCAGTTTGGGGGCAAGTCGACAGAAAGGAAGACCCTTATAACCCTCAAAGCGGTGGAAGCGAAGGATGCTGCACTGTCATGTGAAGACCTGCGAGCTTGCCAGCTTCGCAATCCTCCTATTCAACCAAGGCTTCCAGACGAGAGAAGCAGAAGATCAGCTTGGTGCTGACAACAAGCGCCCTAGCTCGAGACCTTGATATATGTTTTCGAAAAAAAGCATCTGGCGCAGATGGCGTTGATAGCGCACGCCGACAGAGGCGATGGCGAGAATGCATGGGAAGGATCACCAGCACTTTGCTTGTGCTTTGTCCAGGAGTGGGGAGCTTGATTCTACGAATTCGATAAGAAATATCGCGATAGGGTACTTTTGATGGATCATGAAAGGCTTGATATCTATACCTTTGTGCGAGACAATCTGAGCATCAACACGATGATCATATTGACAGGATCGTATCCTTTAATGTGTGTTTGCCTCTAACATTGCGCCGATCTCTGGCGCCATCCTGCTGGAACTGAAGCAGATATCCACACACAAGCTCAGAGCTCATCTACAACACCGTTTGCAACTGCTCTGACGCCTTGAAAGCACATGGGTTGCCGCTCGATTTACCGAGGGCATACAGAACTCGGGAGTCGACTGGCCCGGCTGCGAGCGCTACCAGTAAAATTAAAGTATGGCTTCCAGGGGCACCAAGCCCCAGCTTCCCTGGCTAAGGTCGCCCGAGAGATTGCGACTTATGGGCTTCGCTTAGGCATGTCTGGCATCCAACAGAATCAGCACCCGGTGTGTCGGGACCCCTCTTTGCTATTTTTGTCCAAGTTCGGGCCTCTAGCGGCCGCCGAGTCACCACCATGAAGTGCAAGAGAAATCAGCGTGACTTAAGGACCGAGAGAACCACACCGTCGCTTGGTGAGCAAGTAGATAACAAAATAGCCGACAGCATCAGAGGATATGAATCGTTTTAGCACTATTGATTCTACACCCATAGCTAGGTTCCTCGTATGCTTGATTTGATGAAATGCAAGTTTCTAGAAATAATCAATCTCAAAGACCTAAAGTACAAGAATAGCCGTGAGGTGGGTTGGTGGCATTCTGGCGGCGTGTCGATCCTTGGTTCGTGTTGCCTGTAATCAGGACCTGACCACTATACAGTCAATGCCAGTGGTCACTGCTAGGAATTCTCCGTATGGCTGTCGATCATGGCTCGCCAAAAAAGAAAACATCGGATAAGTATTCATTTTTGACTACAGACAACCTTTCTGGGGCCGTGAGTCTGCTGTAGTAGAATACTTCAGAACCGGGCAGACGACACTCAGACGACGGACGCCGCCGCAGTAGCCTGCAGGTGCCAGCCAGAAAAGGTGTCTGCGAGAAATATTTGGCAGCCAGAACGACCACCATTCCATCTTCTCCCACTCCCACGTCTCATTGCTACCAAGCCCATCAAGACTACCGCAGGTCGCTCTGTCATCTTGTTCCTGGAGAAGAGCATTTTAACATCGCCTGATAAACCTCGAAGATGGCTACGGAGGCTTCTTCACAGGTACCGATACCACGTATTGCCATCAGGTTCTGCACACAATGTAAATGGAATCTGAGGGCCGCATATGTAAGCTATTTCCAACTACCCTATGTTCCTAGTCTATCACTGCTTTCGCTTTGTTCCGGGCGGACCGGTTATTAGAATATAGTGGAGGTAATATCACGTTAGGTGAACCATGAAGATGGACGATGAGAATGAAGGCATGGGGCCAACCAGAGTCTGGTATCTACCTCCCTCTTGGTACCAACTGCTACCGTCTCACACCCACCTCTTTGAAATGTCCAGAACCCCCATCAGTAGTAGCATCCACTAACCAGACACTGTCTACCCAGTTCGCACAAGAACTACTTCAAACATTCAGCACCTCGATCGGCGAAGTCGCGCTGATTCCAGTGACTGGAGGTATCTTCACTGTCACAATCACACACGTTGTGCCAACCTCAGAACCAGCTGAATCATCATCCTCTTCTGTCGCTGTGACTGAGACACTGCTGTGGGATCGAAAGGCTGAGGGCGGGTTCCCCGAAACTAAAGAACTGAAGAACAGGGTGAGAAACGTGATTGAACCTGGCCGTGACTTAGGGCATATCGATCGGAGTTTGAAAAAGGGTCACAGTCAGGGCCAGAGCCAGGTCCAGGCTCAACAGGTCGATGCTGAGCCTGCGGAAAGTGAAATAGGCAAGGCCACAGAGACGAGTCCTGCGGTTCATGATAACGACCCGGGTAGAGGGGCGATTGGAGATGCACAGGCGAAATCAGGGAATGGTACTAAATGCGAGGACTGTCCATGAATTATGATGTATATCATCAGGAGATAAAAGCACGGTGTAATTTTCTTCTTTGATAGAGTACAAGATTACGTTTCTTCCGGCGGGTTTAATGAATATATTGCTCTTCCGCAAGGCAGACAATTTTAATAGTGCAATTCTTCCCGTCCTCACTGGTCGACTTTGTCGACTTGAGCGGCGCACGCCTAGAAGAAGGGCTGGCTAGTGTAGGTATATCATGATCTGTTAGATGTACTGTGTAATAATGTAGGTCGTTGCATGCTCTGATCTCCGGAAGCATATCTTCCCATTGATATGTCGACCGAGTGCGCAGCCTGGTCAACATGGCACCCATTCTGGACCCGGAGGGCTGGGGCATATACCATGGTTTATGTTGAGATGAATAGACGATGGCCATGGCGATCAAGTGATGGAATCCGTCAATATGAGCCGAGGCTCAGAGAGATGTAGAATGACATCCTGGTGCTATGGGTGCCAATATTCGCAAAACTTGTGGAGAATGTGCCGAATGGTTGAAACAACAGAGATGGCACGCAGCCAAAGGCGCGACAACACACCAATTTTTTCCGACTGTACTTGGCTAGATCATGATCCAGTCATGCCGCTGCATTCATTTCTTGCTTAGTTTCTTGGTCACATACTTCTTGACGCGCTTATCACTCATGATAAAGCCCGTCACAGCGGCTCCGAGGAATACATTGGCCGCGGCAGCACCACTCCCATCAGTGGCATGGTTCTGGCTGCTTGTAGCCTTAGATGATGAGCCCGGACCTGTTGCAAAGCCAAGTTCTCTGTAGACCGGTTGGGACCCAACCGAAGATGTCGTTGACGAAGTACTAGCAACATCAGATTTTGTGAGGGCTGCTTGATCCTCCTTCTCCCGAGCCAGCAATTCCCTCTCTTTCTTCCGTTCTTCTTCCATATCGACCCATTCATCAATAACATGCTGTTCAGGGAACATGCGGCGTTGAAAAGCAATCCAGATTGGCACGAGCAATCGATGTAGCTTTTCCTCCTCCTTCTTGGCTTCAGCGTCGAGTTTCTTGGTCCGTCCTGTCCAGTTTGCCTTGATCCGGCCAGACGAATGTGCGGCAGATGTCCGACACCATGGGTGAGCGAAACGTGACCCTAGAAAGACGGTTGTACATTCTCGATATGCTTCTCTAGTTCCGGGTTCCAATAAGGTGATGACCGCGGATTGCTCGCGAAATGTCTTTAGATCGTAGAAGAAGTCAGAATGTGAGGACTTATTGATCAAAAGGGCATCGAAGAACCGTGAATAGCAAGTTGGGGATTCGTTCAGTGATTGGATATATTCTAAATGAGTGTCAGAGATGGTGAGTTCTGGTTCCGGGTCGATTTGGAGTTGCGTCTGCCTCTCAGCGGTAGAGGTAGGCATGGTGTAGATGACAAAGTAATCGTACCATGTACGTAGAGTTTGGATAAGTCAACGTAAATGGATCACCAAGAATGCGTTGGAGAATTGCTGATCATTTGATATCCATCACCTTATCGTTGACGTCTCTCTGTTGGTGAGTCGTCTGCCAGTCACGTGTGCAGTGTTGGCACACCGGCCAGCTTGCAAGAACCAGCGAACCTTACAAGGCTGATGAGAAGACGGCCTTTAGATTAGCATCATGGACGAAGAGACAAGTCATCGACGAGAGAGAAGCAGAGTTGTCGTCGTGGGCGTAAAATTGACGCGTCGAGGCCAAGGCTTGAGATCAGCCTCGTCGCCCAGAATTCTCGCCAGTCATTGGTCACACAGACATCTACAAACCTTGACATCGAAAGGAGGACTTTTGTGAGGGCCTCGAACTGTGCTCCAGAATCCCCATGATTTCCCTAACTGGAAAGAAATGATCCAGCATGACTACTTCTGGATGAGACAGTTTGGGAAATGTTTGTAAAAGCACAGATTTAGGAAACGATCAAGTTGGCAGGGGTTTGCTACGAGGCGGTGGGTGATGGGTTATTCGTATCGACTTCCGGACCTGCGTAGGCGATGATTTTGAAGCTGCAGGGTTACCAGCTGGAAGCCACGAGGGTCCGGTGAACATGCAGGTATACAGTAATAGGAGACGATGATCTTTCTGATCCTGACGCGTCGCGCTTACAGGCAACACAGCAGACGGCATGAAGGAATATGCGGTGAGAAAGGGAGGAGGTCATGCGGAAGTCCACTGAGGAGGGGAAGGTGGGCTCTAGGCATGACCGCAGCTGGGAAGATTGATGAAACACATAAAACAGAAACCATGTCGGTCGATCACTGGAGTTTGGTCCCGTGCTTTATTACTGTCATCCCGTGTGAGACAACACGCAAGATTTGATAAACATGCCGAATTGGCGGTGAACTCGAAGTGTAGAGCAATGTGGAGGGTCTGAGATCACGCGTGCGCTCTCTTTTGGCAGGCTTCATGACTACGCAAAGGCACGAAACCATGGCGGAATGGATGATCCAAGTAAATCCAGAACCTAAAAGGGGATAACTGTTTATTATTGAGCCCTGCAGTAGATGGTTGAGGGTGTGTTGCAGTGAAAGGTGACAGTTTGACAGCTAAAGTCTGGCATACTATGGCACAGGTGCTGCGATACCCCATAACACCCCATCTCCAAATATCATAATTGTGGTGTTCAGTGGATGCTCTGGAATACGCCATGGGCTGGGCGTCGTCGATGTGGGTTCATCCCGCAGCCCGTAGCTAAAGAGGTTGGTCGATGATATTTAGTAATATGTTAAGTCAGGAATGTACTTTACATGTGATGAAACACAGTTGACTGGAGCGCTTGATGATCTGGTCCTGGATCGGCGCTGGGTTTTGCGTCGTCACAGGATAGGAAGGAGGGACTGGAGTAAGTACTCCGTAGTGTGGACTTTCCAGTGGCCGCAACTGTCCGGCGGCGCCGATGTGCTCTTGCCTCCTACCTGAGAGCTGCAACCCTGGGCCTACAGCCTGTAGCCGGTGAGCTTGCAGGGTGTAGGCACAAGTCCATAGGCAGAGTCCGCTGGTGTCTTTAGGTGGACCGGGTCGGTGTATGCGGGCAGTAGCTCCTAACATGGCGTGGGGTAGAAGGTGCGTTGGAGATTGGTGCACCAAACTTGCATGAGCCTCGGCCAGGCGCACTTTGTGATTGGTTCTTTATAAATCCCTCATACAAGAAGCAGTGTCCACCGCGGAGCTGGTACTCCATCTTCGACTGCGGCTCGCCACAAGCAGTTTAATCACATCGGCGGCGTCCAGATTGCCTGCAGCTTTGGTCGCTTAGCTCGCCCTTGGGTATCCCAAACGAGAAAGCAACCGACCTCCATCCTCAGTTCTCCATATCAACGATGCGAGGAGCTCTAGGCCTAGCATGAACTTGGGTCGTTGGCAACACGCAGACTGAACAATAGTAATAGGAATAGCTACGGAGAAGTGCATATGATAACACTAGCTTGCTGTGAGCTCCCTTGAGCGTGGAGAAGGCCACAGTCAATCAGAAGACCGTCAATGGACATCGAATTCATTGTGCGTTGGAGACTTTTCGAACTCTCCTCAGCTGAGACCCGAGGAGAACGAGGACCCATGGCACTGGGTTTCTAGATCTTGTCTACTAGGGATCCATCCAGCAGCACAGACACGCAAGTGTCAAGTTCCAGGAAATCATCATGAAACGTGGGCGTCAATCTTGATCTGCTCTACTCCGTACGCACAAACGCTCAGTGCGGTGGTCCAAGCTCTATGCAGAGTCCACCCGATGTAGTCAACCCTAGCGCGCAAACACATCCTTCAGATGTGATGCGTGCCCAGGCTTGAGAGTTCAGCTCGCTGGTCATTATTATTGGATGCTGCCAGAACTGTTGCAGAAATACAGGACCCAGGGAAGAGACAACATTCACGGTTTGTTTAGGTTTGAAGATACCCACAGTGGGCCTGGATCAGGAGGAGCGAGGAACGTCAGCGGGTCAGCACCTTCATCCTAGTCTGTTTGGACGCAATGTACCGTTGTGCTCACCACAACGTCGAATCCATGTTCGCTTTCCACCCTCAGGAATCGCTCTTATTCGGTTGCGTTTTCGCGTGCAAGCGGTCTAAAGGCACGAGATGACATGACTTGTGGGCAGGTGACGACCCGCGCGGGCCGTCAGGCACACGATGACAATAATGATTTCACTGCAGCGATGACGGTGTTGATACGAGCATCTCGCATTCATACTCAGCCCATATGCATTCGTTCCTCAGTGTTTCGTTTACCGTTGACCAAAGAAAGCCATCTCGGTATTAGCTGCAGGTGGTCGAGAAAGAGTTGTCACATCGATAACTTGTTCTATGACGTTCCCAGTGACAACAGGGTCCATGTCAGCTGACATTTAATTGCAGCATTATGACAGACATCTAGTCCCTGGCTGTGTAACCATGACTCGAATTGAGGGCAACAAGGTCAAGTTATGCCAATTGTGTGTGTAACCCATGACTGGAAGACCGCGGTGCTCAAGTGATCCAGGGCTAGAGGTCGTTTGGATGTCATTCTTGTCATTCTTGTCATGGCGTGCGCTTGCTCGGTGTCAATTGCTCGAAATCTGGGGTATTCTTGTGCGCACTCAGTCTCCTTGTCCTTTGTGACACAGAACCTCAAATATGACAGGGATATCCACTTGAAGGCAGCAATATCAGTATGTAAAATACATTAGTACATCTCCCAGACTTAAGGTATCCTGCGAAGATAAGAGGGTACCCCCTCTGCTGTGAGAATGAAGGCACCGGAGGGTTTCAAGGAAGCGATTCAAATCAAACCTTTGCCGACGAATACTTAGGTGGAGCCAGCATTGAGTGGCCATATCGACGCCATCCCCTCCCCAAGAACTTGGCCCATAAGCGACCAAAGTGAACTGCGAGGGTTGTTTCGGTATGCAATTGGCATCTGCCTATAGAAACACCTTGGACAGGGAAGGCGGGTCAATACGGAAGCCAAGGGTAACAGAGTCGCGGATTGTCCTGAGCATCGAAATGCCTGGACAACGCGATGAAATGACATAATAAGCCACCTAAATGGGAAGGATTATTGCGTAATGGACGCAGGAAAACTTGGACTGACCAGTCATAAATCTGTAAAAAAAACTTGGAGTTGACCTCTCCGCAAAAAGTTGGAGTTGTGTTTGTATTGGGCGTTGCTCCTCGATTGAGTTGACACCCGGGTGGTTGCACAGGGTACTCCCAAGTTACGAAATGTTGTTGGGAAAATCACGATGATCTCACAACGTGGCGGCCCAGGGCAAGGGAGGCCATATTAAGTGGGTTACGTGTTACTATTCGTATACATGTTGAGATCGGCATGAATTCTTGCTTGTCACAACTCAGAAATTACCACGGCAGGCGTGGGTACTTCTCCATCAGACACACTCACGGACTCCGGGCACCTAATTAATCACCCACAAGTTCTTCCTTCCGAGTCGTCGAAACACGTCATGATGGCATCTGTTCTCTCGATTCCACCATCTGATAGCGTTTTCCCGTGCGCATTGGTAGTAAGTCTTGGGCAACAGCCGTTGGTGAGTCTTGTAGATGGCGACGAGACTATAGACACACCGTCCAGTTCTTTAGCAGAGTCGTACCTATCCACTGATATGTCCATGTCAAACTTCAGAAGTACACGCGCATGAACGCAGGTTGAGTTCCAATAGTTCCCTAGACGAGTTTGGCCGCCAATAGCGCACAACCGGCTTGCTGCAGCCCTTACGGAGCTGCGTAGGGATCTAACCTCTATGCAGCTACCAAGAGGAGATTCTGTGAATTAGAAATGCTCTTTGACTCTCAACACGCAATGCCGTGTCTGACAACCGCCATAGCCACAGTGCTAATAAATCAAAGACTCAAGGCCGAACCAGCTTGCCGTGCTGCCGTGCCTGCGTATGACGATGAAGATACTACTGTAGAAGAGCACCTGAGCCTGTGCTCCAAAATTATCAACATTTGGCACCGAGAAATCGAATACGAGTCAGCCGGTTTTTGGCAATGTTCTAAGGGCCGGCAATTGTTGAAGGGTACCGACCGCGATCGACGGGCGAAAAACCCTGTAAATGTCAGGTCCAGGTGGCATAAGACTCTGGCGGTCATTTACAGGGCATAAAAGCCAAACCTACCTACCGAGCCACCGTGTGCCACCGTGCCCCCGTGCTGTGCAATGCTCCCTACGCTTAGGCTACAGGGTTTATTGCTGGAAGCCCAGAGTCCAACTCGACTACCAAATTAGCCTTCCCACGAATTGAATCGAGTTCATGTTGGGCCAGTCCCATCACGGCCAGTGGCGACTCCTGCTTCTGCCAGTCTGCCACCCACTGGCATCTTCTGTGTGATCACAAATCTCCCCCAACCCTAAACAGATTCTTGCACTGGCCGCATTTTCCCTCACGCTTCCGCTCTCCCACTCTTGAAGCTTGTCACGCCGCCCCTCAGAAGTCCACTCACTCCAAGCCCCCAAGCAGGACGAGCACCCACCCTCTTCACCGAAGCCCCCTCTCAACTCAGGACTTCGATATGTCATCCAGGTTGCAACCTGAGTGACTTGCCCTCGGCCCTCACAACTTTGAACCCACCCTGGCCCTTCTTCGCCTAACCTCTTCCCCTCCCACCAACAAACACTTCCCACTCGACACACACACACAAATTGCCTGCATAACCACCGCCTGCACCCGCTTTCGCCCTTCGCCTACCGCTTTCTTCCTATTACCACCTCACTTTTCTTCCTTCTACCCTTCTTCCCTTCTTCCATTCCACTCACTCTCAATCGCGTAAGCAGATTGCAGAGCCAGCACATTCTATCTGCCGACTGTTTGCCATCTTGACAACCTGCTTGGACTTCTAATACTCTCCCGACTGCGAGTCTTTCACATCGCTCAAACCCTCCCAACGCCACACTACTACGCGCGCTTCTGCCAGACCACCACTGCAGCTTCCTATTCTCCTTCTCACCTGAGCATCTGTTCTCAACCTTCAAGCACCCAATCATGTCTAGATACCTATTATAACATATCTGGGCCGATTCTGGGCCGGAACCCCCTAACTACCATAATCCCCTCAACTCAAGGGTGTAACTGCAGTTACTTCCCAACCGCACCACCTTAATCTCGGATCTGGTCAATATACATCTGGCAAGAACTGAGATATTGATCCATTCCCTGATCGTCTCTTTGCCTCGTTCGAGCTTCTCTCAGCGTACATGGCTCATCACCAGAAACATCCGAACGACACCCAACGTACGGACAGCACAATGCAGAGCCTATTCAAGATGTTCAACCTCTCCAATACTCCCACCGTTCCCCTCGACGAGGATGAACTCAGTGCCGAAGCCGACGAACCCCCAGACGATCAGATCTCCCCCTTGACCAATATCTCAAACGCTACGAAAAACCCCATGTATAGCAAAAGCATGGCTCCATCCCGACCGAATCCTCGCAGAGAATCTCTGTTGACCCGCGCTATCATGGCCGAGTCAAGACCGGAAGAGTCTGTACACCCCTCCCGCGGTCTCTCAACAACCTCCTCCCACAGCACCGCCAGTATGGCATCTACTGCGGAACTGACGAGCGACGGAGATGTCACGAGCCAGTCCCGTTCAGCAACCCCAAGCCCTCCGCCCCCTCCTGGTCGATTCCACAACCTCTTGAACATGAAGAAACTAGACACTCGCTCCTCAAAGGTTCTCATCGCCCCTGTCACAAAAGACGACAAGCCTGCTGTAGCAGATGTCGGCGAGGCCGCAATTGAGAAGACCCTGGGACGAAAGCGATGTATCATGTTTGCCTGCGGTGGTACAGACTCTGAACATAGCAAAGAAAACTTGGCATCCAAACCCAAACCTCCCGAACCCGAACCCGAACCGCCAAAACGGAAATGTGCTTTGACATTTGCCTGCCCCACACGAACTTCCTCATCCCAACGCGTCAAAAGCCCTGGCATGAAGCCCGCGAATAAGACCAAATCCAACCGGGCCCCCTCGCCTGTGCCCATGTCACATCCAAAGTCCAGCCAAGAATCTGTTGACCTTTCAGGTCGTTCAGCTGACACCGCAGTGGCTGTCCCAACACACAAGTCTGGCCATCATTCACCTCACCTTTCCTTTCACGAGTTTGGCAGTTCCCACGACGAGACTGATGCTTGGGTTGATCGACCTTCCACACACCGACAAAAGCTCACTCTTGACGATTGCATGAAGAAAGAAAATCACATCCGTCAACTTGGGAGAGATGCAGAAGAGGAAGCGGAAGAGGAAGAGCGCGAACAGGAGGAGCTCGACCTCGAGAACGACAACTACAATGACGATGATTTTGCTCCGTCGGAAGAAGGCTCAGATGATGGAAACGAGTCCGACGACGAAGGAGGATTTGCCAGCTCTGACGATGACAGTGACGGCGGATCCGAGTATCAGTTCTGGGCTCCGTCAACGACCACTGCCGCAACAAGTACCGATCATCTTCCCCTCAGCCATTTCAGTTCTCGTCAACGTTCCCAAGCCAGTTCCCTCGAGTCTTTGCCCAACCTCAGCAGCCCTAAGATGCACTCCATGGTGAGACCTCCTCATCTGCATGGACAACGTCGTCATTCTTCGTCCAAGGCGATACGTATGAGACCTGGAACTCCTGAGCTTCCCGACAGCACGGATTTTGTCTGTGGAACTCTGGACGAGGATCGACCCCTAGAGGCCGCTTACATCTCCTGCCGAGAACAGAGGAAGCGCTTGAAGCATATTCCAATTCCTCAAGATATCGATCCAAGCTTCCCTACCACCGACCCTGACGATAACGAAGAGGACGAAGACATGATCCAAGAGTCTCAATTCAGTTCTGAAGGGCCTCGCTGGCTAGCTGAGCAGTTCCGTGAGTTTGACGAAGAAACTCGAGGTCGTCGTGGCTCGCCTGCGATGCATTCCAACTCGCCCCCTTCGTCGACTCCATCGCTTCGCTTTGCTCATATGCCAAAGCCGACAGAACCTCGTCGAGGCTTGCATCGTTCGCCCCCACCAAGAAGACTGTTTGGTCATTCTCCGGCCCGTCTTCGATCACCTCCGCCAGCTCGTCTTCGATCTCCCAGAGGATCGCCCACTGGTGTCAATTTCAACATCCCCAATAGACTTGGGAATCGCGGCCTTGGGCAACGTCCGAACATGGAGCGAACTGCGTCACTTCCTGACACACCCAACCCTTTCTTCCGCAATTTCAAGATTGGAAGTCCATCAATCTCCAACATTGCCTCGGGAGCCGTCACACCATCCACGGAGGAGCCTCCACGGAGTGACTTGCATGTCAGAGGACCTGTCGACATTGTCATTGGTCTAGAGAAGAAACGACAAAAGCGCAAAGAAAAATTCTGGCGTCAGCATTGTCGCAAGGTTGCACGAGAGCAGGCTGGTCGTCGCCCGGCACCTGGACGTGGCGCGGAAAGAATGAAAGAACTTGGTTTGGAGTGTGCCGAACGAAACAAAGGCTACGGCCTTGGTCCCCAGACTCAATTGGTCCTCTCACTTTGAGATGCCAATCACATTTACGTCGTTTTGACGATTCAGTTCTACCACAGATTGTTCTCGTTTCAGTCTGTGCCCCAGTTTCTATCATGACCAAGTTGCGAGCAACTGGCCATGTTGACCAACCAGTATCACGAACTCTTACGATGACTTGGCTTATCTATGGTGATGGTGTCTGAAGCGGACACTTTGTCACCCTGTTTTTTGGCCAGAGCGCGTGGTGTTGTCCCTTTGTATTCAGAGCATAGCGATGGCGTTATTCAACAATTTAGCATCGCAGGCCATCAGCATGGTCTTTGAATAGTATAGTTAAAGTCGAGCAGTACTCGAATGAATATATCACGTTATATTTGATACTAGTCCTCACTCTTTCTCATACCAGCTGAAATCTTTCAGTTCACATGTTTCAGTAGACAGATTCCACCCCTCTGTCGTATCGTCTGGACAGTTTCTTGACATCTGGAGCCATAATTGCTTTCCTTCCAAAACTCGAGCAGCATGACTAATCACGTGATGATTCTGATCACGTGTATACTCTTGGCATAAATCACAGCCCATCACGTGTTGACGACTCATAGTCAGGCCAGACTCGAGTGATGAGTGCCTTTGTCTGAGTGCATCTCTTGCCCTTGTTTGCCCTGGCACACCAAGTTGTCAACCACTCACCGGCGTCGAGATCTGGCCTTCACGGTTGAACCGTCAACTCTAATAACCTTTCAACATTTCCGAAACCCTTTGGCTTCCAACTTTCTCACGGCCTTTGATCTTTCTTCTTCCCACTCAACGCAAACAGCAGACTAAAAAGTAGCCAACAACCTACACACGTCCTCCCCAACATGTGGATCATCAATTGGTGTAAGCGACCCTCTCTTCCACTCTTGGTTCGAACGCTGTGGCAATGAAGACAGTTTCACTGACAACCCTTCTCCTCCAGTCTATGATGTTCTTGCATCACTCGGTCTCCTCAATAAACATGCCAAACTTCTCTTCCTCGGTCTGGATAACGCAGGAAAAACAACTCTGTTGCACATGTTGAAGGTGGGTGATAACCTCTATGGCCACGAGACCGCGAAGTGCAATAAGACATTATGTACAATGCATGAAGGAGGAAGAGACCGGACTGTGGTAATCCAATTGTGAACATGTACTGACAGCAATATGAACAGAACGATCGAGTTGCTATCCTGCAACCCACCTTACATCCTAGTAGGGCTCCCACTTCCCTCGGCTTCCTTGAGGTCTAGTAGGCTGATGAGATACCACAGCATCTGAAGAGCTCGCTATTGGAAACAACAGATTTACAACGTTCGATTTGGGTGGTCACCAGCAAGGTTAGTATCGCTTTTAGCAAGATCTCTGAAGAGGCCGATCAAATACAAGTCAACTAACACCGAAACACAGCCCGCCGACTCTGGCGTGATTATTTCCCCGAAGTCTCCGGCATCGTGTTCCTGGTTGACGCAAAGGACCACGAGCGACTCCCAGAATCGAAGGCGGAGTTGGATGCATTGCTAGCAATGGAAGATTTGGCCAAGACACCTTTCCTCATCCTCGGCAACAAGATCGATCATCCCGATGCCGTTTCCGAAGACGAACTGCGACACCAATTGGGATTGTACCAGACGACGGGCAAGGGTAAAGTCCCATTGGAGGGTATCAGACCGATCGAGGTGTTTATGTGCAGTGTGGTCATGAGACAAGGTAGGTGAACTTGATTAATTCGCCGAGATCTTATCCACTACGCGACAACATGCTAATTTGAGATCTTTCTATACAGGATACGGCGAGGGTATCAGGTGGCTGTCACAATACGTCTAAGCATCAATCGAGCAATTCCCTCGAGCAACTCCCTTGCAAGCAACCTACTTAACCATATGCCATGAATGAGCTCCAGTCCATCACGTTGCATCTGCAAGAATCTGCACTTTCCCAGACATATAATTCTTGCCCCACACAGAGAAGAATTTTGTTCTGCATATTACACCATGCCTCACAGCTCCCCATCCCCCTTACTTCCTCCACCCACCCCCACCCCCAAACCCATACACCGGGCCCTGTCTAGAACACAATCCCTTCCAAACTTTGACCCAGAATAAGAGTTCAAGCAAGCAGGCGATGGCAGTGCCCGATGGCGATGACGACGACATCGCCATCGTCATCGTCCTGTTCCTCAAACAGTCCATATCATCAAGCAATGAGGATCGATGACGCTTGAGGACTCATGACATGAGCCATAGAATCTGTATGCTACTTAGAGCCTTTGTTTTCTCTCCAGTCTTCCCACAATGGGCTCCTGGACTGTCCTGTGATGCACGCAATCAATGTTGCAGTTTGAGTCCGTTGTGTCAAGAATTCATTATGCTCCAAGTGTTATCTGTCCGTCCATTTTTGTTTGATCTCCGTGTCTGCCTTGTTATCAAGCCATCGTTCTAATAGTCTTCTACGGAAACATCATTTTCCGATATCGAGACCCGGTCACTCGACTGTTCCCTCTGCATGGTTCTCTCAAGACCCAACAGTGAATGATATCAACTTGTACTTTCCACCTGGATTGATCTCCCCAAGATTACTACTTAGAGTGCTGCAGTAGCCATGCTACATACTTGATTGATGCTCTTCAATTAAACCCCGTCCTGCTCGTTAACTTCTTACGACGGGTGTAAAATGTATTCGGTCATGTAGGGGCCATTCATGGATGCGTTTACATGACATTGCTGAGGCGACACAGATGTGAGCACAAGGGATGTTTCGTACGGGGATCGCTCCATCATCTTTTATCGACAAGCCAATAGTATACTGTTCATGGATACTTGAAGCGAGATCTGGAAGCAAGACATGTACATCATCATCTCAAGCATGACTTCATTCTACTAATCTTGACAAGTGTGAGTAGTTTCGTGGCCCCCGGCTTCGGTGCCGCCCGGTATCCATCCTTGTCTTCTCATCGCATATCGTCCATCAAGCATTG
The DNA here is from genome assembly GCF_000836275.1 of Exophiala mesophila. NCBI lineage: Eukaryota > Fungi > Ascomycota > Eurotiomycetes > Chaetothyriales > Herpotrichiellaceae > Exophiala > Exophiala mesophila. The sequence goes on from NW_015622508.1 coordinate 1,364,786, forward strand.
AAACCATCATTTGCATGTCACAGGAGAGAAGTGGAGCCTCAATCATTGCACCTGGCCTCGTTTGCTCTCTCTCCTGACACAATAACACAGCATAAAGGCAGTTTAGTCAACTCGAACTAGTTTATCGCATTCAAAGATATTGCCATCTTCCTGGCGGCAGTCCGACCTCCCAACGCGACACCGTCCGAATCGATCATTTTGCAATTGAGAAAGGAGTGCTACCTGTCTCGCCGGGAACGGGTCCTTCCTGGGGTCGTACATGAGACTTAGTCAGAGCAGACGTGGGTGAGAGGCTGGTGTTGAAAATCATCAGCCAAGAAGAGTCTTGCTCCGTGGAAGAAAGTCGTCCACGTAGTGATGAGGTAGTATTAGTTGAAGCGTTGCAAAGACACAGCAAAATGAATACAATGCGAAGGCGCAGGTGGCGAATCGAGATGATCGGTAGTCAATGATCGACACTGGAGTATAAGCATATTGATCGATCGCAATATCATTTCGACGAGGAAGCTAGCGCGGAGCCCTATCTCCTTCCAAATCTGTTGTCACAACTTTGAATCAGCCCTAGCCGGGGTATAGCTTCACTATTTGGATTTGCGCGACGGAGTAGCAGGTTTGCTATTGCTCTTGGAGCCATACACGTACTTTTGTTTCTTCTCGGCGGGTTTGAGGATCTAGACACAAAAGGTTAGCAACGGATCGAGGCGGATTCACGTGGGGTGTAAGTACCTGGAAAGAGCATAGAAGACTTTCGTCGACACTCATCATGGCTCCTGCATTGTCGAACTCGCCACAGTAATTTGGCGCGCTGAACAAGGTGACCAGTTGTCGCTTGGAGAAGAATTCGTAGCCGTCCTCAACCACTTGATGTGCACGACAGATCAAGTCCATGTCATGTTTTTGCAGGAACCTCGAGACAACGTCTGGGCCAAAGGTGAATGAAACACCGCGGTCATTCTCGCTCCAACCGGTGATGTCCTTGTCCGGATCCGACCACAAGAGATCGCAGAGGAGGCCACAATCGGGGATCTATAACAAGTTAGTTCTCGCGGCACAATGCATGCAAGAGTTGAGACCCATGAGGGGCACGAAGAAAATGTATGGCTTACATCCGTGGGACGCATCACACGACGGATCTGTTCCATCGAGTTCAGATCGGGACTCAGACCGCCGTGCATGGTGAAGATCTTTTCATCAATGATGGCAGCGATAGGTAAGCAATTGAAGCAATCAGTAAATGTCTTCCATAGCTTGATGTTGTATCGGCGCTTGCACTCGTCGTAGAAGCCGTAGATCCTGTTGATGGAGGCACACTCGTGGTTTCCTCGAAGAATGAAGAAATTCTCGGGATATTTGATCTTGTAGGCTAGAAGCAGACAGATGGTCTCGAGGGACTGCTTGCCTCGGTCGACGTAGTCGCCGAGGAAAAGGTAATTGGCCTCAGGAGGGAAGCCGCCATATTCGAACAATCGAAGGAGATCGTAGTATTGGCCGTGAATATCACCGCAGATCTAAGCAACACTGTCAGTTTTGCGAACTGGGAGAAGCATATTGTGACTGGGGAGTCGGGCAGAAGAAAAGTCGTACCTTGATAGGAGCCTCCAGCTCAAGCAATATCGGCTGGGAGATGAAGATTTCGCGTGCCTTTGTGCACAAAAAACGAATTTCGTTCTCAAGGAGCTGTACTTGTTTCCCTGGTCTGCTTCCTCGGACTTCGAGAAGTCGATCGATAACGTTATCTAGGTCCACCTCGTTCTCGGCCATGGTGGGAGTGCCGTGCGTGGGGCACGAGGGAGGAGGTAGGCACCGACCAGATGCGGTCGGGCGGACTGGAGAACGAAAGTTCGATGTTGTCTAGTGATTGTAGCAGCGATGATTGACTGGTAGAAGAGGTTTAGGATCACTCTGGATAAAAATTTGGACGGTGCAGGTGGAGCTGACGCAAGACGGGAGGGATGGCGTGTCAGGGTCAAACACGTACCCCAAATGTAAAAAAGAGACCTTTTGAGCAGCCCAAGATTGGCCCAGGGACGAAAATATCGGGGAAGAGTATGGGCGAGTATGGAGACGAGTGAGCTGGATGGAATTGAGGATTGACAAAGGGAATGTTATCGGCGTTGAGGTCAAGGCGTTGGTGTGGTGAAACAACACAGGCTTAGGCAGGCTGAGGGATTTCCCGGCGCGATGGAGGGGTGCAGGGCAGGAGCAGTGGAAACCTTTGAGAGGACGGAAAGTTGAGTTGAGAAGTAAGGATGTCCGGCAGGTAGACAGATGGCAATGAAGCGATGCAGAGTAGAATCGATTGATTGTTAAGTCGCAGGGACAATGAACGACAAGGGAAACCTGAACTGCGGGATGGGATGGTGGATTTGCTATTTTCAATCCTAGCAGGCGGTGTTGTCTTGGCGTCCCTTGCTGATGGGCAAGTCGCCTGGCGAGCACTGCAACCCAGAATTCCAGCCCTGGGCGGAACTCTGTCTAGGCCTGGACGACGAACTGAAGTTGTGCAGCACAGTGCATACCTTTCTAATAACTACATGGTTAAACAGCTACGTATCTATTTCTTGCAGACGCATCATTTTGTTGCGTGTAGTTCATCTCCAATTCCACTATCACACAAGCACAGACTAGATACCGTGGCAGCGTTTTGGAGCAATAACTGGGATAAGGCAATTCTGGAACTTGACGGATGGCCGGGAAGCCGAGACGCGGGCGGGCGTGATCTGGAGAAGGCGCCATGGAGGGGGGATGAGAAAGAGTTGGTGAGCGCAACAAGGGGGGGTTTCCTTAGTGAGCGCAGAGGGGCTGAGGGGACATTTGGGGCACTACGGAGTTGAATTGTTGATCAGATTACGCGAGTTGGTGCACTTGTGACCTACCGACGCCCTCTCTGCCTTTTGCCGCCAACCCACTCGCCCCCTGGAAACCTCAACTAGTGGGCCACTGGCGCGACTTTAGTTCTGCGTCTGTGCTCCGACATCAGCATGATTTTCCAAGTCTGGCATAGTGACGAGGCTCTAAAACAGCTCCAGACCCTTTAGTCTCAGTGCTTATATATCCATTCTCGCCGCTTTTGATCATGTTCTGACATTGATTTCGTTCTTTTAATTCTATCACGATCAATTCAAAGAAGCACCTGGGGTATTTCAACACATACTGTCACCCTCACAGTAGCAACAACTCACTTCAACCCTCATATTAGAGGTACAGGTTCTTCTATACGGACTGCAACAAAGTCTACCTCCTCCAGAATCCCGCTCCAAAAGATGGCCTCATTGCTGAATAGCCCAGAAACTTCTTAGCTCTCTCGCTAAGTCCTTTTGCCACCTCATTCCGGACGTAGAAAGGATGCGCCTCTTCAGGTGTAAGTGCACAGGACGTCACCATGCACGAGAGAACACGGCGATTCTCGTTGGTAGACAGGTTCGCGCTACCTCTATGGAAGATTCTCCCACCAACTAGTAGACAATCTCCAGCCTCCAGCTCAATTTGGTTCACCTGATCATCTGGGGTTGTCCATAACTCAGCCTCTGGGTTTGCAAGAATCTCAGAGATGGGAAGTTTATGGCTGCCCTCAACGACGCCTGTGGCTCCATTGATCGCAGTGGTGCGAGTTGTGGCCACAAGAAAGTTGAGTACAAGCTCGGGGCTCTTCTGGTCATCAAGGCCCAGTAGAAGCCACCATAGGCCAGCATCTGGATGTAGCGGTCCATTTGCGCTTCCAGGACCAATTTCAATCATCTGCGCTGTGTTCAGCCAGTAGTCTCCAGTGAGTTCAAATGCCTTTGAACAAATGCCGTGGAGGACGTCATCATCCACGAGATTTTGCCAAGTTTTCGAATGGGACATCAGTTTGTCAACTCTCCGAGTATTGGCGCCGAAGACGGCGGCTTGCACGGCCTCGTCTTCCGGGATAGAACTTCCTTCTACCATTGAAGCCGACCTGCCAGGGGTTGTGCGTGACAGCACTTCGTCCATGTCGGCATTCAAGCCTCGTACCTGTCCTGGAGAGAATAAATTTTGGATCACCACGAATCCATCTTTCTTTAGTTCATCGACAATTTTGGAGGCTGGCTCCGTGCGAGCCAGTCGAGAATACCCTGCTTGGTGACATCGCTTGCAAAGGTCTCTATGGCCACGAAACTGAGTAGCACGCCGCGCTGGTGATTTTAATGCCAGCAATGCAAAGGACGACATGAGAATCAAAATGTAGATAGACGCAGCGTTGAAATGGTACATGTATTATATATCTTGAGCTTCTGACAGCATCCAAGGTCTAATTGACGAGAAGGCGAAGATGAAACTACGGCTCCGCAGCGAATAAATATATTCGCAAAGGAGCAGCATAAGGAGAACGCGTGAATATTTTCAGACAGCAGAGATCGAGATGTTGGTAGGTTCCAGTACGAGTACGAGGCAATACGAGTCGTGATAGCGGAGTTAGTTTGGCAGATGGCATTAGCGAGACAGACATTCCATATCAATAGTCGATTATTTAGAGGTTTTCGCTGATCTAGAAGAAAAGGAATCACGTGCAATGAAAGACGAGGTCCTGTCCCCAGATTATTTCTCAAAAGCGGCGTGCCAGATAGTACACAACTTCAAGGTAAACACATAGACGCCTTCCGGAGGCACAGATACGTCGATTTATAGTTACAGGTGACTCGGTAAGATACCTCATTGAGTCGCTTCCAGGTGAGTCCCCGGTTATTGGCCACTAAAGCCTGGAGAATCCTCTGGCGCTAAAAGCCACCTCTCAACAACAAGTCGGTGCCCACCGGACTTCGTTGTATTACTACCGTCCATATTTCTCGGATCTCTTCCCCTCTCTATCTCCCCCAATCCCACCTCTCCGCTTCAGCCTCATGACCATCGAGGTCACGTTACTTCCAGGAGCCTGACTTGAGCCTCATCAATTTCCGAGATAGGGGAAACGTGTACTGTGCTCGTACTCGTAAGCACTTCCGATGACGGCGCATTATAACACTTGTTAACCTGGCATGGCCTTGGATGGATATTCAGTGGTTCAAAGTAGAGAGTGATTAGAGATCTCTTTTCATCAGTCATTCATTCGCCATCTTGAGAAGCACTATGTACCAAAACTCTCGTCGTTCCATCGTTTTCATACTTCGTGCTTCATGCAACAAATTTTATCAAACCATGTCGCCGTGAAACCATGTAACCATGTCTCAAAGCACCTTCGCTATGCAGTAACAACAACAGACCTTCAATCTCTGTGGTCCGCGACAAGTCTCTGGTCCACCAGAGATACTTATTAACCTCCCCCTCCCATGCATGGGCACCTCTCCTGTAGAGCAAAAACGAGTGGGTATATGATGAATGCTTCATGCAAAAAAGTTCAGACAGCCGGGCTTCCCTAATCACAAAATTCAAAAGCACAAATGTCGCTCGAGAATGGGTCGACTGCATATCACCCTAGGGCGGCTCCTATCCCAGAGTCCGCCCGCCGCTGACAACAACTTGGTGCCCCGATCGGTGCAACGAGTTGTGTCCCAAGTTCTGCCCTTGATTGACTTCTATCAGATGGTTGTTATGCCAATTCTGATCACCAAGGGCACTGAGCCAATTACTGCCAAACTCCGCGCGGAGGGCTTCAATCTTGGCTCGGTAGTCATCCTGTTGGTCAAGGCGGTCAATCACGCCATTTGCAGGTGGTATTAAGGCTTCAAAAGCCTCGGGTGGAATTTCGTTTATTCCAGCACTGGGCTCGCTCTGACGGCGGCCCGGAGCTTTGGGGACTTGGTCTGTACGACCGCGAGGGACTGATGGTTCCACAACCACCGTCGCCGCTATGTCCTCAATCGGTATTCGGCCAGAGCTTTCGTCTTTGGCTAAATCGACGATCCTGCGACGAGGTGCCCGTTTACGTCGTGTTGATCCGGTCGAAGTTTCGACCGCCACGGTCGACGTGGGCCTCGCTTGTTCAGGTTGCTGTATAATGACAGGCGACTCATTAATTCGGATGACTGGCTGGTGCAACTGACGTTCAGTTTCAGGCACCCGTTCGACCAGCTGCTTGCGTTCCGAATACCCTGGTCCTGACTCGTCAATGATCATGTCATCGACGTACCCTGGGCTTCGGCGGAAGAGATTGAAAGTAGTAACACGGTAGTCGGAGGAGGTTTTTGTAAATGGGTTTCGCTTAACCCAAATCCGCTTCAAGTTGGGGATGCCAGTCAGCCGTGCCATCTCCATGGGATCTGTCAACAGGTTGTCTTGGACATTGAGCTGCTCCAGGGACAATAGTCGTTCGACTCCAGCAAGCGATCGCAGGCGATTGCCCTTGAAGTTTATCGTCAGGATCGCAGGCAGGGGAGATTTAGCTAGAGATTGGAGTGAGTTGATCATGCAGTTCGATAGATCCAGGGAGACGAGTCTTGTCAGACTTGCAACACCGTCAGGGATTTCGGTGAAAAGATTGGACGACAAGTTCAAGGATCGTAGCGTGGTTGCAACGGGTGCCAAACTTCTCGCCGAGATGGAGGTCAACGAGTTGTCCGCCAGGGAGAGATATTTTAGTCTTTGCCACTTTGAGGGTGGCAGGACATTCATCCCCATGAGATTGGGGGTGCTATCGCTACGATACGGCTGGATGGAATAGTCGCTGGAATTAGAACTTCCAGAGCCGGACCTCTTCACCTTGGTAGAATATGTGCGCACGTGTCTGTACGAACTGTTCGGTCGCGATGGGCTGGGGCGTTTGGGGGAGACGCTGCCAGACAATGGTTTTTCTTTCCCTAGAGACTCACTGTTGTCCTCAGTGTCCAGACTACCATCAGCAGGCGAGCCAGGATCTGAGTGCGACTGAGCATAGTCGGCCCTTGGAGTGGAGGGAACGGTCCACGATGACGTAGGTGTCGGAGACCCACGTCCGCCGCGAGTGGAGCGCCTGCGTCGTTTTTCAGCATCGTCCAGCACAATGTGCGTCAGTAGCTCGGTCGGATCCTCAAGGTTGGCGCGTTTGACGGTCAACAGCGTGAGTTGCTCGGCTAGGCGGTCCCAGCCGAAGAACTGACGAAAGTCGAGGTCGACGATATCAAGCTGTTGTAGATTCTTGAACGCAAACAATGGCACAGCCGTGTCAAAGGGAAACTCCTCATAGCCCTTGATCAACCGGGCTCGATGATCCGTGGTCAGTCGTAGCGACGGCAGCTTTGTGAATGCCGAGTAGAGGTAGGTCAGATCAGCTTGTGTAGCAGCTTTCGTCTTTTCGCTCTTGGTTGTCGAGCCTCCTAGCCCAATGGAAGACCAGAACGTGCTCATACCTGACATGACACTACGCATGCTGGAGACCGAATGAATTGAGTCCTTGTCGCTCCTACCTCTTGAAGGCTTGTGGGATTGAAGGAAGGAGACATAATTGGAAGAATGGTCATTGTTGAGGTTCTCCAGTCTGATGTTCATGGAGCCCACGACGATGTCTATGTCTTCCATCTTGGACAAGAGGAAGAACAAATGGTGGGGGGTCAATGTCAGGAGGGCGGCTTTTGCGGCATGTGATCGGAAGTTGAGGCCAGCAAATGAAAAGGCAGCTGCGAGTGCGCTGGAGGAGGTCAAGGACGTGGTGGCCGACATGCCCGAGGTCACACTGGAGGAGGGAGAAGCAGAAGAGGAAGAGGAGTTATTCAAGGAATTCTGCCGTCGGTGGACGGACAGCTGAAGGCTGTTGGCAAGAGCCTTTTCATGTTGGCGAATGAATTGTGCCAGTGACTACAAAGACAGAATCCTGGTCAGTATCATAGTGTCATCATCCAAGTGAATGCAGGACGCAATCGCATGTTTTGAGATTGTGAAGGTAAAATTTCTTACTCGAATGAAATGGTGCCCATCTTCAGTTTGGAGGCGATCCATTGCTGGTAACGACAGGAGACGGGACCTGGATGGAGTTGTGCAAGGGCAAATATAAAACCTTGGACAAAGGTCAAGGACAGGGAGTTGAAGTTATTTGACGCGACCCATTACCTAGCACAACGGTCAGTGAGGGATATGTAATCGCAGGTGTAGAGTACATACCCAACCCCGGAGGAGTCATGGTGACATGCAGAGGTAGATGTTGTCGATACAGGGTTCCCAGATGACGAGGTCGAGGATGTGAGAACGTTCAAGCAGTCTTGTAATATCGTAGAAGAGTCTTTCGGAAAGCCCACTTGGTTGAGCCGAGAAATCCACTCGGGAAATTGAGGGCAACAAGGTCAGGGTTAGAAAAAGTGCTTCGATATTGCCCGCTCCACGTTCAACGTAAGGAAAGTACAGTAAAGACAAGAACCACGTCACAGACAGTGTAAGCCTGAGCTGAAGGACCGTATAAGAGAGAATGAACAACGAGGATGGGAGCTCTGGCTCGCAAATACGACCAAGATAGAGGGGTGGTGGGTGCAGGGCGAGAAGGATAGTGGGAGATAAAGTCGAGGCGACGGCGAGAGGGTTCTCGAGTAGGTTTTCTTTAGTGGGATTGAAAGTGGATGGGCTTGTTATCAACGTTTAGATTGGACAGGGATTGGCAGGCGCAGGCGCAAGTGGTGCCAGTGGGCGGCGGCGGCGTCTTGATGTGCGCTACTAGCCTGGCCGTGGTGCCGTTTTGGGTTGTAACACTGTGGGCAGACTGGCAGAATAATAACAACAAGCCTAGGGAATCTGATAGTCTTGCGACGCCTGTGGGCTCGGCAATGATGGCCGCAATAATTCGAGTCGGACTACTCCATGCCTGGAGTGCTTATGCGTAGTTGGCTGATTAGTTTGCTTCGGTTTGGTGCAGGTGATCCTTGCCAAAGAATTGATGGCTGGTGTCCACACTGTTAGTGACTGGCTGAGCCTGTTGACGAGTCCTCCAAGAAGGACTGGCACCGGGAGAAGCGTATTTCAACTGGACGAGAGGCAGATGAACAAGTCAAAAGATGATACGGGGACGACCTGAGGTGGTGATGGTGGATGCAGCCTGGAGGTTGCGAAGCCTGAGCGAGGCTTTGAGGCTGACTCCTGTTTGCGCAACAGTCACAGCACCTAGAGTGACTCCGTTGTCTCGAACAGACGTCCGCGTGTTGAACCCTGGAGTGGGTGAGCGGACAGTCCTCGTATGCAGGGTCGAAAGTGCCAATATTCCGGTCTGTTGGCTGGGTCCGAGGGGAGAATTGTTGACGTCGCCAAAGGGAGGGGCAGTTTGGTGATCGACCCAGGGGCGGGGCGTTTTGCTTGCACCACCACACGTCAATCATATGGCAGTAGGGTGGCTGTTTGCACCCATAGGCTACACTGCATTGCCACCAGTGCTCAAAGGCGACCCTACACACCCAATAATGGACCTGTAAAGGGCCCCTCGGGCTCCTTCTAAGTACAGTATGTACTTGTTAGGAGGCATGTTCACTGCTCTGCAGATTCTCGTTTAGGGCCGCCTGGGCCTCTTAGGCAGTGATCAGGCCTTCCAGACGCTTTCTCGGCCGGGTTACGGTGGTCTTCTGGAAGGTGATGGCGCCTGGACGTCCTTATCACATCACGGCCAAAACGGCATCATTCTAGGTACCTATATAGGTACCACTCCTAATCACCGTCGCCGTGTTCAACGCCACAAGCTGACCTCTTATTCCTTGTTTGTCACCCCGCATTCCATCCACGATAGAGGCATTTCTCGAGTCTTGAGAACCCTAGGCGCGGTCTCACGCTGAACAGATGTCATGCCAGTAGAACATTGTTGTTTGTGGGATGTGGAGAGCTGATCGTTCCACCATGACCCTTCCTTCACTTACTACTCGTACGCATTGAACGCTATGCTTGGATTTGACTTTGCAGGACATCAAAACTATTCTCAGGCTCTCAGCCGTTGATCTTTCTAACGAAGGAGGGTGGCAAGCACCCACCCACACCCATTCTATCATGTCGTCCGCCGAGCCGCTCCAAGGAGGAAAGCTGCCGACAGGCTCGGCCCTCCCTTGCAAAAAGAGTTGTTCAAGGTTTCCCAGGACTTGAGGTAAAATTGATTCTGCCGTGCCTGCTAGCTACACATGCAGTCACGGCTTCCTCCTTCGCTCGACGCGCAATGCTTGGGCGGCCACCTGCCTAAGCCACGGCCATGTTGGTTCTGACAGTAATACATGACATTACGCCTGGGCCTTTCATCCACATCTGAAGACGGCGGAAGGCCCAAAGAGCGATCCAAGTCCGCAGGGCGTCCATGACGCGCTAAAGGCACCACATGACGATCGACTGGCCACTGCTTTTCACGTACTCCGTAAGTAGTGCAATCCCTGGCTTCAACATCGTTCAACCAGTGGTCCTCGGGTAGGTCGATGCAAGTCAGGCAAGGCCGTGCTTTGGGAAGCCGTACGGTGTGATCATCTTGCATACAGTAGTTACATGCCGTCATGCACTCTTCCGCCCATTGTGCTCGAGAAAGAAATTTGCCCCTCTCAATTTGGCTTGGACGGCGTGAGAAATCCGAAGCCTTTGACCTATGGATACATTAGACTTCCCTGGGCAATCCGCCGCTGGATGTGATGGTGTCAAACCCTGTGATAGAGCACATGTCGGGACAAGTTACGTGATATTCTGAAAAAAGTCCTTGCTCGTCGACACCGACCTTCTTTGGCGGCTGAATAATGCGAAGCGTCCTGCCCTGTACCCGGCCACTGAAATGGGATTTTGATATGACAAAGCGTACTACAGTACCTATACATTCATGAGACAAACTAGCAACTTCACTGCCTACCCATCAGTGAGGCGTAGTAGTGCTGCAAAGTAGATAGAGTCAAAGCCCCTCGGCCCCCATACGGCGGGGCAAAAATTGATGCACCCATAGCGGTTGACTACAGCCGCGACACACACAGAGCCTGCACGGAAATTTTGACACCCGCACCCAGACCATGTCCCCTACCGTCTGCGTATGCCATGTCTCTACTGCACACCCACCCACGCCAGTAGTGAGTGGTCCATGGACCCATGGTCGACTAGCACCCGATCGCCTGACAGCCAGTCGCCATCATGGATTCGTTTCATCTGCTGCGTCTGTACACCATCCACCACTGGCTAGGCTTTTGACCGCCTTTCTGAACATCTCGTGGATCATGCCTCCCTCGGTGCAAACAGCTTCGCGGGCCATCAGGATTGGTGCTCTCAATTACGATCCCAACCAGAGAATAGCCCAATCTAGAGCCCTTCTCGTGTCGGACGTCAAATAGGTCGTGTGAGGAATACGCTGTGCATCTCTTAGGAAGCATGTCGCTGACAGCATCTCGTGGACAGGTCCTAAGCCCCGGATCTGATTTGCCTCATCCTCTATCACGTATCTCACGGGGAAAAAACTGAAAGTCCACATTTGCTGACCTTGGAAGTTGGAACTGGGATTGCCTCGTGACCAGGCACGGCCCGGCCAACCTTGGGAGGCTGACGATTTTCTTTTGCATGTGATTGAACACCTGGAGATTCTTTGGATCTCCTTAGCTTGGGTCGTCCCAGGCGGGTTACCACTTGAAAATCGAGCCATCTCGAATTGAGAATGGCCACTACCAATCCTATATCCGGGTGCTTGGATCATTTGGCTCCAACTCCAATGTAGGTCTCGCTAGTTTGGATTTCAGTCGTCACTTGTGCTAGCCAGTCGTCAACTTTTCCAAAAATTCTCGGCTCTCCCCACGCCAACCTGTCACCTCAACTCGAGACTAGCCTACACTTGAGAGGTCTAACTCGAGATAGATATGCCGATGTCTGTGTAACACGGTGATCGGTTGTGTCGGTGCAGCCCCCAGGGTGTTCCGACATGGAGTCATCACCAACACCTCCTTGACCATGATTGGATTCTCCGTCCCTTGACTATTTAGGCCAACGTGACTCTGCTGGACGTCAAATGAGCGAGACGAAATACCCATGCTCAACGAGTCACAAGATGTGGCGGACATGTCTGTCATCACAAGCCACTGTCTTGTCGAGTTACACATGCGTGGTCTCGCACGTTAGAGCTGCTCAAGTCGCACGGTGGACTCTAGTCTCATGTCATACACGACGACGCTCTGTCGAGTTCATGTCTGGTAGTTAGAGATATCAACTCGTATCTCCTTTGAACTCTGTAGGATTACTTCGGCAATTAGTCGAAAGTTAAGTTACACCAATAAGTGGACAACGACATGTAGGTGCATGCACAGAATTTAGCCGCATATTAAGTGTATCATATCAAAATTGTCAAGTGTCCATTGCACCGAGCTACTTGACTTGCGTCTTCCCCTTGGCGCCACTAACCCCCACAGTGTGAACGGCCAATGCTGCTACAAGATTGTTCTCATTACATACTGAGATTCTTCTGATCGACAGTACTCTATTTCTGATGTTAAATGGAGGCCACGAAACGAAGAGGAATCACTGGGCATTGCGAGGACATACTGTAGGCGAGGAATCCCTCGAGTCGGGGTTGGTGGAACTATAACCTCCACCTCGAGTCGGCGGAGATCCTCTACTCCGTACTTACAGTAACTCCGTAGACCCTCGATTTATGCCGACAGCCGTTAAGGGTTCAAGGAATGATAGACGACAACGCTACCTGGTACGATATGCGCAAGACCCTATGGTATAAGCACTCAGGCTGGGTTTCCGGGCCATCCAGATGTGGTGTGGTCCAGTCACGGCACTTTGGTGCTGCTTCTGGTCTAGCAAGTACGAGGACCGCATACAGACAAACCCACAGTCATGGCATGGCACCCTCCCAGCATTCGATCCCGTAGCATTCCGACTTTTGCTTGGGATTTGCATAGAAAGTTGGCAGGAGAAATTGCATTGGTCCTCAAGTCAACTGTCTACCTCGGAAAAGACTTGCTCTCGTAGAGATCATTCTCTAGGCACAGTGCCAGATGTTCAAAGACAATTTCCCGTCTGCTGTTCGTGACTCGGCTATTCATGGTGGGTTTTCTGTCTCGTGGGGATGGAGGGGCATGGATGACGTACGCCAAATACAGTTGGGGAAACCAGTGGGGCAAGGAAGGAGCCGAGGGGCATACGGCCACGTCTAAGCGGCCACGTCTAAGCGGCCACGTCTAAGCAGACACGTCTACGGAGTACAGACCCTGGGGGGCTAGGACAACCAACTGCAACTGGCGACCATTCAAGCGATGCAGGGGTGCCTTTCGTAGGCATGTACTCCGTAGTGCATCGCTACATTTTCCAGTCTGAAGATTTGGAGCCAATAGGCCAAGTTAGAGGGGCCTCCAGTAACAGAGACTGGTAACTTAGACGCTGAGGAGTCTCACTCCGGATTATGCCTCAGCCTCGTCAGCCTTGTGCAACCACCTCTATAACGTCAATGGAACAATGAACCCTTTGGCTTCAGAAACTTGGATAAGAAGTTCTCAAACTCAACCGTGGATCATGTTTTCAATCCGAAGACTGTGCATAGGTCTCTCAAGTACATGTCTAGAATAACAAATAAATAGAATCTATCCCAAAGCGACCATGGCAGCTCTGGGTGACTCTATCTCTTTACTGATTCTGGTCAGGGCAAAATTTATTGACCGTTGACCCGGGTATTACTCTTTGTACATAATGAATTGATGAGCCGTTTGGAAAGACCAGCGACGTGGAAAGTAGCACTAGAAATTACCTCAAGATTCAATCGACAGAGTGGAGGTTGAGTACCTATGGGTAGGTACTACCTAGGCGTGGGAAGCCATGGTCAGCCACAGTCAGTCAAGCACCTATAGTAACACAAGTTAGGTAAGGATGATGGGTATGCCCGCCAGGAAGCCCGAAGTAGCAGACAAGTCCTGCTTCCTTAGTGCTTTAGGTGGCGTCGATGTCATCAGACTTGGAGTGGCGCATGAACGCCAAGGCTCTTCTCCGTGCCCAACAAAGATCATTAGCCTAGAAGCTGGCATCGAACCTTGATGATGTTATGCATCTAGAACACATCTCCTAACATCATGCCACCCTAAGTTAATGTATCCTTCTACAACTACATTAAAACACCTCATTGACTCAAATCTTTGATGACGAACCGTGCAAGTTAAAGAAGTCTGTCAAGAACGTTTGATGCATTCAAAATGCCAACCTTAGAAAATGGGAACAATCAATCAAATCCGGAGACAAAAACAAACTATGACCCTCACTTATTACCTGATTTCGACAAGGATTTCATAAGTTCCCAAGATCTAGAGAGCTTTGCAAAGGCTCTAACGGCCCCTACGACTGTCCCAGTCACCGCCTTGAACGACTGGAAGCCGATTCACCAGCGGATCAAGCGTGCTCGTGTTCGGCGCAAGCCACCTCAACGATCCAAAGACGAAACCAGGGAGGGCTTTGTTTATAGCATTCTTTACTACCCCTTGCTGTTTCTCGTATGTGGTTGGATTGTCTTCCTTTTCATCATTTACAACCTCACTCGTTTCTACATCTACCTCTACGAACACGTCTACACCTGGAGGGGCCGCCGCGAGACTCATCGTCGTCGACTGCAAAACGCCAACACCTACCAAGAGTGGCTGACCGCCGCTCATGATCTTGATGAATACCTCGGCAACAATGAGTGGAAGGAATCCGACACCTACAGCTACTACAACAATCACACCGTCGAGAGAGTGACGTCACAGCTGGTCGAGCTTCACAACAGAGCCCAGCAAGAACATGAAAATGGCAGAGATGGAGTAGGTGGCCTCCCAGCGTTGGACGAGCTCAGACTGCTCCTTGAGAGTTGCATCAAGAATAATTTTGTCGGGATCGAAAACCCTCGACTCTATAGCGAAACCTATATCGGAACAAAGCGGCTGATACAGTCATTTGTCGATCAAGTCGAAAGCAGCCTCAAGCTCGTCCTAGACAGTGATCGCATCTCAGAAAGCGACAAGACCGGTTTCTTTCGGCATCTTGATCTCAACTATGGGCGGTCTGCATTACTTCTTTCCGGCGGTGCCAGTTTCGCTTATTACCACTTTGGCGTCATCAAAGCCTTGCTTGACGCAGGCGAGCTTCCAGAAATCATCACTGGAACCTCAGGAGGTGCCCTGGTGGCTGCTCTAGTGGCCACCCGGACTGATGAAGAGCTCAAACAGCTTCTAATTCCTGCCCTTGCCTACCGCATTCGTGCGTGTCATGAGGGCTTTACGACATGGGTGAGGAGGTGGTGGAGGACAGGTGCCCGTTTCGACTCGCTTGATTGGGCAAAGCAGTGCTCTTGGTTCTGCTATGGCTCACTTACCTTTCGAGAGGCCTTTCAGCGAACTGGTCGGATCCTGAATGTCACCTGTGTGCCCTCGGATCCCCACTCTCCGACGCTCCTTAATAATCACATCACGAGTCCTGACTGTGTCATCTGGTCGGCTGTCTTAGCATCAGCCGCAGTCCCGGGCATATTGAATCCAATAGTCCTCATGAGGAAGACCAAAGACGGTCAGCTGGTCCCATACTCCTTTGGCAACAAGTGGAAAGATGGAAGCTTGAGAACAGACATACCCCTCAAGGCGCTCAACATTCACTTCAACGTCAACTTCTCTATCGTATCTCAAGTCAATCCCCACATAAACCTATTTTTTTTCTCCCCGAGAGGATCACCTGGTCGACCAGTCACTCATCGCAAAGGCCGAGGATGGCGTGGCGGCTTCCTTGGCTCGACGATAGAAACGTCCGTCAAGCTGGACTTGCAGAAGTATCTGAAAATCCTCCGACACCTCGAGCTGTTGCCCAGGCTGATGGGCCAAGATTGGAGCGAGATCTGGCTTCAAAGATTCTCCGGTACTGTAACCATTTGGCCAAAAACCATCATCAGCGACTTTTGGAACATTTTGAGCGATCCTAGCCCTCAAACACTAGACAGAATGCTCAAGGTCGGGGAGCGGAGTTGTTGGCCCAAGATCCGTTTCATTTCCAACCGGATGAAAGTCGAACGGGTCATCCTCGAAGGTTTGCGGCGGGCTGGTGTCGCTGACGAGGGACACCGCTTTATCAATCCGGCCCATGAACAGCAGGCACAGGAAGCATTACTCCGTGCGAGAAGGCAGACCAACAATAGCGTTTCCTCCACCGATGAAGAAGGCGTCGAAATTCTTGCACCATCGCCTCGACGGCCCAGCACCATTCTCGAAGAGCTCAGCCGTCAAGCATCGGTGCTATGGAATTCTGACAGCGAAGGGGAAGATGACGATGGCACGAGTGTAACGGATGATGAGAATCTCAGGGCTTCAGCCAGAAAACACGACCAGTGAGTGAAATAGAGTCAGGTTTCCCTCGACGTTTCAACCAAGACAAGTTTCAAGACTTCAGCGAAAAGTTCGAACGCTCATCGATGATGACATTGTATTAAATTCGTATCAATAGCCTAGCGTTAAATTGAAGATTATTGTTCAAGATCTATGATACGAGCAAAGAATGTGATTGATGGACCCCAACAAAGTAGGGTGGAAGGAAGTTCGTGGTCGTCGACGATCACGTGACTTACAAAAGGACCAGGGTGGCGCCCCATGCGGCCAACGACGGCAAGGGGAACCCATCGCGCAGAACCGAGATCTGACGTCGATCGTCTTGTTAATTATTTTTCTATCAACGCGACTTTCTACAGTTGTAAAGCCCTGAATAGCTACTTGATTCGGGCTCCGGGCGGATTGAATGGGTGTTGGTCATTGTCGCAAAGGTTTCCGGTACCAACTCCGCACATTTTTGAGCCCCAACAGTCCCGAGATCATTCATGTCGAGAAACTTGATTATTGTTGTTTTTGAATTCTCCTTTGCAAGGTGCTGAACTCGATGCCAAATTCGGTGAAATACGCGGCTGTGATTGGTGGGTATCGAAATAGGTGGGGCATAGTTTATCTTGGCGCTCATCCCCAGGCGCCAGAAGAGTCAAGGACTGAGGAAAACACGCAAGCTGGGGATCTTAATCATTGAATCGTCGTCGACCCATCCATCATATCACCATTTGCAGTCTATCCTCCTCATACGCCATCTCCCTCAATCACATGCAAAGATCCCTTCGCCACGCTCCCGCTCCCTCCTCCCTTACTCCTTGTGCCGAGATCTTTGGTCAGCGCTCGCGAGACGCGCCCCAAAGTCAGCTTCCTAGCCACCATCCGACGATCATCACCGTCTGATGATTTGAATCAAAGCACTCCATTAATAGGGACTTAGCAGCTCCCAACTGCAATTTTGATTGCCACACCTTAATCACCGAGTGCTCGTCCCAGACATCTTCGATTGCGCCATCCCCTACATCCACCCCAACCCGAATCCCTCTTATCACCATGCGCGGGCCTAAGCGAACCCTTGAGGAAATCATCGCCCAAGAAGATTCCGATGATGAAGACTATGATGACAGCAACACTGGCGCCACAAGATCACGATCTTCTAAATCCAAACGCGGCCGTGCTGCTCCGGCTAGGAAGAGGAGACGGCGCGAATATGGCTCTTCGGACATTGACAGTGATGACGAAGACCCTATATCCGACTCGGAGGACGAGTTTGCCGAGTCAGTCGAAGATCTTCAAGAGACCAATGAAAGAGGACGTCCTGTACGCGGAGCGGCCAAGAAAAGCCACAACTACATCGACAGTGATGACGATGAGGACGAACTCGCTTCCTCTTCGGATCAAGCTGACACTCCACCTCCCAAAAGGTCCGCACGACCGAAGTACATAGTCACTCTAAAGACTAAACCCAGACGATCTGCTCGGACTAGTAGTGGAAGCAATGGCAAGATGCCCTCTTCGACTGCTCATCCAAATGTGGGAACCAGGAGGAGCTCACGCCTGTCGCACGACGAGGATGAACCGGTCGTTGCGCTCACCAATTCCGGGAACCATGTCGAGATTGTGCGAGCTGGTTCACGCGAAGTCGAGCACATGCCAACCAGACCAACGAGAGGAGGCAAAGGACTTCTGTATCCTTCCAAGAGCACCATCAATGAAGAGAGCGAGTCATTTCCCAAGAGAGAAGAAGAAGAAGAAGACGAATTAGAGATAAAGGCATCTCAGCACGAGCTACTGGATAGCGATTTACCGGTCACCGGTGATGCTGAGGATGATACCGCCCACATGCAAATACCGCAACTTGTCTCCGACCTCGCCCAAGCTGCAGAAGCGTCCAGTGACGGTGAATTTCCAGAAATGGAGCCGTCTGGCCTCAATCCATCCCAACCGCCTGTCGCCGAAGAAGCAGACGCAGTCGTGGGAGAAGGCCACGACGTAGATGAAGACGATGAAGATGATGTGCAGCCCAGAGGTCGCATGACTCGAGCGTCGGAAAGGTCGAAGAATAATTCTTCACCAGTGGAAGAAGCCACGGAGAATCCCAGCAGACTTCGTGTCCGAAACCTTCGGAGCAGGAACAAGGACGGAACCTCCGGCAGCCGTCGACGGAAGGCTCAAGATGAAAGCAGCGACTTCGATCCAACTGAAGACCGGGAAAATGCAGATGAAATCTCTAGCTCCAGCGACTCTGATGCCTCACCACGGAAAAATGGCCGGAAAGATGGCGATTACGATAGCAGCAACAACGGCCGCCGGTCGACAAGGCTGCGCGGAAAGAACATATCTCGCCAGCGATCGGAAGCTGTCAGCGATCAACTTGAAGAACAAGAAGAGCTTGCCGAAGAACTTGCCGACCTCAAAAGAGGAGGACGAAAGCCACGACGACAGAGGGAGGAGGCCATCGTGTTCGAGCCACGAGGTCGTCGTACCGGAAAGAAACCCAATTATGATCTCTTGCGCGGTTTTGCTCCTATTGAAGACGAAGAGGAAGTTGCTGCGCCTTCTCCGTCACAAAGAACCCGAAAGACTGGTGGCGGTGCCTGGCAGAGAACCCTTTTCAATACATACGGGCCGTTTGGAGGCGGCGGAGGCGCTCCCCCTGTCCTTGGCGGCGGCGTCTCCGGTGCTCGAGCGCAAGGTGGAGTTGATTCTGACAGTAGCGACGACGAGGTCATGAAACAACCAAGACCTACAGGCGGCACTGTCGGCATGACCCCAACCGCGGCGACAGGCTTCAATCTCTTTCCTCAGAGTCTTAACGCAGACCCGGCACAAGCCGTTGGCGGCACCCCCGCCAACTTGGGCAAGATCAAAGACAAGCAAGTTTTGGCGGATGCAGATCCACTCGGAGTTGATCAGAATGTTAATTTTGACAGCGTTGGTGGGCTCCAAGGGCATATTGATCAGCTCAAAGAAATGGTGGCTCTTCCCTTGCTGTATCCTGAAATCTTCATGCGATTCAAAATCACTCCTCCACGAGGTGTCTTATTTCATGGTCCTCCAGGAACCGGCAAAACATTACTTGCCAGAGCCCTGGCCACCAGTGTGAGCTCACAAGGCCGCAAGGTCACCTTTTACATGCGCAAAGGTGCCGATGCCTTGAGCAAGTGGGTTGGTGAGGCCGAACGTCAACTGCGGCTCCTTTTCGAAGAGGCTAGGAAAACACAGCCTAGCATCATCTTCTTCGACGAGATTGATGGTCTTGCGCCTGTTCGCTCCAGTAAACAGGAGCAGATCCATGCATCGATCGTGTCCACGCTCCTTGCTTTGATGGACGGCATGGACGGTCGAGGACAAGTGATCGTGATTGGTGCCACCAATCGTCCAGACTCGATCGATCCTGCACTACGTCGACCCGGTAGATTTGACCGAGAATTTTATTTTCCCCTGCCAGGAACCGAGGCGAGACGTTCAATTCTCGACATACATACCAAAGGATGGGACCCGCCACTTGACCCTGCTGTCAAAGACGAACTGGCAGAGTTGACCAAGGGATATGGTGGTGCGGACTTGCGAGCTTTGTGTACCGAAGCGGCTTTGAATGCAGTGCAACGTCGATACCCGCAGATATACAGTTCGGTGGAGAAGCTCAAGATCGACCCTAAAACGATCGAGGTCATGCCCAAGGATTTCATGATTTCAATCAAGAAAATGACACCATCGTCAGAGAGATCCACATCATCTGGCGCATCTCCTCTCCCACCCAGTGTTGCTCCTTTGCTGAACGACCAGCTTGACGTGATCAGAAACATCTTGGCCGAAGTTCTGCCTCAGAAGAAGAGGCTGACTGCTTTGGAGGAGGCGCAATATGAAGATGTCGATCACGGTCGAGGTTTTGGGAAGGAGAAAATGCAGCAAGCCTTTGAGTCTTCACGAGTCTTTCGGCCTCGGCTACTCATACACGGCAGAGTAGGAATGGGTCAACATTATCTGGCAGCTGCTTTGCTCAACCATTTCGAAGGGTTACATGTGCAAGCCTTTGATTTGCCGACTCTGCTGAGTGATACCACAAGCTCTCCTGAAGCCACCATCATTCGTCTGTTTACAGAGGTGAAGATGCACAAACCAAGTGTCATCTACATCCCAAATGTGCAAGACTGGTATCATACAGTGGGGACTACCGTAATCTCAACCTTCCTAGGCTTACTGAGATCGATCAAGCCAACAGATCCTGTGCTGCTTCTTGGATTCGACGAAGGCGAACAAGAAGATCTCGATGAGAACATGCGACGCGAATTATTTGGTTTCTCCAAAAAGAACCAGCACCTACTTTCAGAGCCAAGTAACTCCCAACGATTTGACTTCTTTCAGCCTATCAAGGATTATATCCGTACAGCACCAAGCGACTTTCCCAACCCGGAAAATCGGAAAAAGAGGCAACTCGAAAAGCTTGATGTCGCACCACCGGAGGCTGAGAAGGGTCCGCCACCTTTGACCAAAGAAGAACTCAAAATGCAAAAGAAGAGAGATCGTCAGACGCTGAACATGCTGAAAATCCGTCTACAGCCAATCATGGATCAAATTCGAACCAAGTACAAGAAGTTCCGCACTGGCGTCATTGACGAGACTCAAATTCGATATCTGTTCGAAGAGGCTGACCCTGGCACTGTGACTTCAGACTTGCACCAGGAAATCCTTGCACAAGCATCATTCAGGCCTTTTGAGATTGGCCAGGACGCACATGGTGAACCTGGTTTAGTGGATCAGGCTAACAACGTTTTCTACTACAACTTGGATTCTGTCACTATTGAAAAGCGCCTTAGCAATGGGTATTACAAGCGGCCAAAAGACTTTCTGGCAGATATCAAACGCCTTGCGAAGGATGCAAAGGCCGCTGGAGACGAAGACAGACTTCTCAAAGCCAATGAATTACTGGCAAATGTCGAGGTGGACATTGGCTCACTCGAGTTGGGCGAGCCAGCGTTCAACGCTGAATGTGAACGAGTCTACGAGCGCGAGCTGGCGCGAGAAAAAGAAGCTCTGAAGCAAGCCCAGCTTGAAAGCGATAGAAACAAGGACATGCCACCACCACAAATAGTGTCAAATGTTGCGCACGGTAATTCTGGCCCTTCAACCACTGTTTCTACGGGACCGATCTTGCTGGGAGAGCCTATGGTTCGGCGCCATGACTTTGCAGAGCGCTTGGCTCCTACTGGCATCTCTATGGCCAATTCCAATGCCTCAATTGTAACCAACGGCATTCATCATGACAATGACACGAGGACGGCGGACTCGGCAAACGAGACTAACAACCATCCGGGTGTTGATGCTTCAGGTGACACCTATATGGGGGAAGCAGAGCCAGAGACCCAAACTTCTCAGGAGAGGAGCAATGAGACACAAAAAACCCAAACGACAAGCTCTTATGGCAACCGCGAATCAGCTCAACCTCGACCATTCCATTCATACACCGCACCATCACAGCATCTGATGAAGGAATCTGGCATGTCTTTGCCTCGTTCTCAGACTGGACCTTTTACACCCATGCCTCATGGCAGTGAAGTGGCTGAATTCCAGAACGATGCAAGCACGACGCAATCGACAAATGGAAAGAGGATATCTTCTGGAGATAAAGATGGCAGTAGTCCACCAGATTCAGGGCCAAACCTGTACGAGTATAATGAACGACGATCAGTCGCATCAGGAAGTCAGATCCCTGATACACAAGGTACGATCTCTCCTCCTCAATTGCGGCAATTTCCTCAATTCTTGGAGCTGACTCAGAGAGTAGATACTCCTCACTATCCCCCAGGCTCCCCAGGAAATCCCCCTGATGTTGCGCAACTACAACCCATACCTCAACATGTGACACCTCCAGGGCCAGACCGGCAATCTCAGCCACCAGTGCCACCATTTGCTACTGCGGCAGCAGAGACAAGCCCCGTACATCGGACAAATTCACATATCGCCGATTTACTCAACCCATCACCCCAGCCCAACTTGATTCAGGTTGAGGAGCGGAATGTGGATAACTTTCACCGGGAGATCAGCGACAAGACTAGTGGCCTGAGTGTGGAACAGCTCGAACAGGTCAATAGTGTGCTCATGGACACACTATGGAGGAGCAGAGGCGAATGGGATCGATCAAAGGTCCTGGTTCAAGTCAGTGATGCCTTCAACGAGGTCATGGCTGATATGCAAGAGTCGGGGCAGGACTTTGCACCCAGTAGTTGGGGACGAAGACCCCCAGCTTAGTTGGACCACGAGAGTTGGAACCTGGAAGTTGTTGGCCTATTTTTAGAAGGGCTGAACAGGACTTGCTACGTGGGGAAGACGGAATTACATTAGCAGATCTTGGGAACAAATATGAATGATGTTGTACAACTACGAGTAAGTTTTATTCACAATTTCTTTTGATGCCACGTGACATTCCCAGGTAGAGGAAAGAAGAGAGAAGAGAGAAAGATCATCTACAAATGCTCTTGCCTTTGCTTCAAGAGATGTCTTGTTCTTTCCCTTCAATTCCCACGAGAAGAAATGATGCGATGTCGTCGGTTTTCGATTTGCGACACTTTGACATTCACTTCAAAGCCAAACGCGAGATATTCCTGTCTCACTTGCTGCAAGATTTTGGTGTTATTGTCTGCTTTTCGACTCATGGCTACTCTACCCAAGACGACAACACTGTTCTGTGCGCTCTTCATCGTCTGTGGTTTGGCCTTGCCCTCGTTCTTCACATTGTCCCCCTACTCCCCAACAGTTGCACAATGCCCTTCAACGCCTCTTATTCGCAGTGCCATCGGCTTATCTGCTGGAGAGGCATTCTATCGATCTCGACGTGACAGGGTCACTCACAGAGCATTTCAACAGTTTGTCAGTCGACAAAACGAACAACTCTCGCTCGGCGATGGGTTTACTTACCATCGCCCACCTACCATTGCACTCGCCTCAAGTGGGGGGAAAATCAGAGCCCTTCTGTCCGGGGCTGGCGTGGTACAAGCAATGGACCTTCGAGACCCAGGAAGTGGCAATAGCAACCTCAAGGGATTGTACCAAGCTATGTCGTATCACGCCGGCGTTGACGGAGGGGCCTAGTTGGTCTCTGCCCTTGCTGGTAACAACAACCAAACTGTTTCCGACCTACATTTCAGTCTGTGGCAGAGATCGTTTCCCACAGCAACTCTTCTGCCTTCGCATATTCGTCCTGGTCGAGCGTATGCTGAAATTGCTCTGGATCTAGCGGCGAAGGAGCTCAATGGCTTTCAATCGACATTGGCCGACAGTCTTGGAGGTCTCCTGTCATTTCACTTATTCTATGACGTCCCAAGGATGCCTAGGACTTTGTCCGGTCTGTTGAGACAATCTATGTTCACTTCATTTGAAACGCCTTATCCGATCATCACAGCCCTCAAATCTGACCGAATCATCGATCACAAAGGCTGCGATCAGATCACCAATAGGTCACTACAGTTTGAATTTCATCCGTACGAGACAGGAACTTGGGAACCTGGGCATCGTGTGTTTGCGCAAACAGGCTTTCTGGGAACACCACTGGCGAACGGCATTCCCCTGACCCAGCCAACTTGTCTCAAAAGCTTTGACAACCTATCCTTGCTTCTGGCCATTTCAAGCAATGCTTTCTATCGCTTCTGCTCGGTTGTGCCAAATACAAACCTTCTGACGGGCGAGTGGGGTGATATGGAAAACGATCTGATCGGATTAATCGGCACACTTCACAAGCCAACTCACCTCGATGAGTATGGGCTCATTCCAAATCCGTTCTTCGACTCTAGTCTGGCTCCAGGTCTCTCTGCGGAGGAAACCTTTTACATGGTTGATGGAACATCTGCGGGAGAAAATGTTCCTTTATGGCCCTTGATCCAACCAGAGCGTAAGGTTGATGTCATTGTTGTCAATGATAATTCTGACGACACGGTGGATGGTTATCCAAATGGAGCATCACTATACAACACTTATCTTAGATCTCGGGAAATCGGCCTTGACACCATGCCAGCGATCCCATTACCTGAGACCATGCAGATGCTGGGCTTGAAAACGAGGCCCGTGTTTTTTGGCTGTCACGACTCCTCGGTAATTACTATTGTTTATCTGCCCAATCACGCGTATAACATCTCCAGCAACAAGAGTTCTTATGATTTGAGTTGGAGTGCGCAAGATGTTGTCGATGTGATTGCCAATGGAAGAAATGTTGCAACCAATGGTCAAGATCCTACGTGGCCACGATGTCTGACATGTGCCTTGCTCGTCAAGGTTAATCAAGGATTGCTGCCCTCGCACTGCTCAGCCTGCCTCCGTCAATATTGCTGGCCAAGAGATGATGGATTGCCAAATCCAGACCTTGCACCCATTTAGTAGGATTAGCATGATTGGAATCGAGCGAGGACCACCACATGCTTGTTGTGTGGCCTACAGTGAGCATCCTGACGTTGAACAACCCTGTGAATGTACCTGCTCGTCAAAGAGATGGCGCGAGTCGATGGCGATGGCAAGTCGATGGCGCACAAGATTTTGGTCCCACTAGGAAGAGAGACTCAAGGCTGAATGAGTACATGTGGATTTTATACAGGTGCTAACCCACTGCAAGTAAGGGCACTTGCTTTCATGTCTGGTAGTACATCCATAATGTAATGTCTATATTCTAGCATTCTGTTTTATTTTTGTCTAGCCGTGAGCATGATTTCTATCGTCTGTAGGCATTTCCGAACAGGGGCATGAAAGACGATTCATTGCCCCTGTAGCTCGCAATATCTCATGCGAGTCAACCATTGGGCTCTAATTCCAAACCAGCCACCAGGATGAAACGTTCCATCCCGCCATGGCCATCTGAAATTTTCGAAAATGCCATGAATCCAAATCACTTCGTCTTCTTACCCTCTCCCTTCCTCTTAGTTGCACCAACACTCCCATTCTCAGCCCTCGCCGGTGCAGATGAAGAAGATGAAGGCATTGATTTAGGTTTTGTGGGTAAAGCATAAAGCCCACCCCCGATAAACACCACAACCGCACCGACCAAAACCCCCGCTGGGAGCGTATTCCCAAACAACCAAATACTCAACACCAGACTGATGAGTTTTCTTACATTGAGAACCATACTCACGGTGAGAGAAGACGATTGTGCCGAGAGACGATTAACGCCGACAATGCAGAGGAGTTGAGTCGTGGCGTTGAGAAGGAGAAGGACCACTGGCCAGGGAATGGACAAGAGTGAAGATGAAGATGAAAGGGAGGAGGAGGAGGATGCAGAAGACGATAGAGCAGTCAAAGTGACGAGTTGACTTTGAAGTGATGAGAATTGCGTGGCGAAGAAAGGAAGCGAAAGACCGTGACTGTAGAATAGAGTTTCGAGCGTAATCGAGCCGGATCGTCCGTGTATGGCGTACATATTGTCGGTATAGACACCCATCATGGCGGAGAGAAGCAATGCCGAAGCCAACAGAGCGAAACCAGGGATCTGAGCCGACATGGAAGAAAGTAGTACTACCTCGTCGCTAGACGACGATACTACCATCCCCTCCCGCTGCTTCTCCTTCTCCAAAACCTGACTTTTACTCATCGCATCACTTATCGCCGCAACAACCACACCGGCAAAAAGTAAAAACACCGCCACCACTTTCTGCACGGGATATCTCTTCCCACCATACACCCTCCCCACTGCCATGGTGGTCACGGGCCCGGCTGAGCGTAGGATGATATGCAGTGGTATACTGATTCGATAGCCGAATGCCATGTTATTGAGGATATTGATCGCGAGGAAATAGGCTGTGTAGATGATCCATTTGCGTATGGGCACGGAACGGGGTTTGAGGTAGAGGTTTTTCCAACCGCGGTGGAGGGATAGGTGCGGTGGGAGGGTTGTGAGTGCGACGACGAGGAATTGTAAGGCGGTGATTAATGAGCCCGAGGAGGGGGACGTGGAGATTAGGGCTTCTAATGTGTAGACGTTGGAACAACACCCGCCGAAGATGAGGATTAGGGTCGGGGCCCAGATCAGAGTGATGGAGAAGGTTGACGAGGATGTGGAAGAGGATGGTGTCGTTGGTTTGACATGTCCATTGCTGTGGACGGCAGTTCCGTTGGAGTCTTTATATTCCTTCTCTTGTATTGACTCGGAATCTTGGTCCGTACCGTGTGGTAGTCGTCGACGGGCGGTGGAAGGCGAATTCACCGAAGAGTCCTTTTGAGCGACCGCCATGGTGGATTCCTGAGATTTGACTTTCATTCTTGCTGTTACCGAATTGTTCGGTCTTCCATAGTAGGAAGAATGATAGACGTCCGAGTTATGGTGCTCAGACGTATGCCGACATTGTTACACGAGCCTTATTGTCCGGATTGTGCTACATGTAAGGCAAAAGCAAGGGGGTGGATTTGCGAAAGTATAGGAACGAGGCACGCGAGGTTGATGTTGGAGTGAAGGATGGCAGGTTTGCCGATCTGTGATAATCATAATTATTACTCCGTATGTTATTAATATTGATAATGCACCTTTCTCGGGTTTGTCTTGTCCCCCTCAAAATGTTCAGCCTTGCATCCGCCTCAGTAATCTACCAGTACTTACATTGACATCAAACATTCACTACACCCTACCCACCCCATCAACCTATACCATGCTCAACGCATATCATTAACGCCGTCTAGAAAAAATACTTTTCGCTCTATGGACGGAACGGATATTCCACTTCCGCAACCGCGACCGCGACCGCGTCCCGACGACAGACACATCCATCTGTGTTCGCCAAAAACACTCGCTGAATTCGTAGCAATGCATTACACATCTGCCGCCTCTCTCCCAGTGAACTTTTTGTTACTCAACAACCGGGTCTTGCCAACCACCCACCCAACAATCTGATCCAATTACATCATTTTGCCGCCTGCAAACTCACTCCAGCTTCGCACCTCAGGCGGGATGCCCTCCTTGCGTGGGAGTTTGGCGTTCATGCATTGCGCAAAAAGAAGTGCGGTCTGTACATAGTGAGTTAGTCATTGGTCAGGAAGTACTCGGGTGTCTCTCTTACCTTAGGTTCCATAAATAGAGGGACACCAAAATCCACAGCATTTCGTCTCATCACATAATCTTCATCCAACAAGGTCTTGCCTCGGGTTTTGGCAATGTTGAACACGCCACGGATATCGTATTTCTGGAAAACTCCTCGGAGCTTGTTCTTGTCGGTCTTGGGGAACTCAATCACTTCGATATGTGCTCCAGTCTGCTCCAGATGCTTCTTGATCTCTGGGCTGGCAGCATAGAAATTGTAGCCTAGTGGCTGGAGATTTTCGACAATCTTGTAAAGCTCGGGAAGCTCAGTCGAACCGCCGAGAAGTATTCCCTCACCTGGTTCGGGCATGCGGAAATTCATGGTTGATTGCAAGGATGCCCAGTATGCTTCGATGAGATCCTTTCCGAAGCAAGCAATTTCACCAGTGCTGCTCATCTCAACTCCCAAGAATGGATCAGCACCAGCGAGACGGGTCCACGAGAATTGTGGAACCTTGGTGGCGAGATAATCCCGTTTCACAGCCATGAGGTCCTGTGGTTCAGGAACCTCTTGTCCAGCCAAGGCTTTGGTGGCAGTGTCAATAAAGTTCACACCGAGAACCTTGCTGACAAAAGGGAAAGATCGCGAGGCACGCAAGTTGCACTCGATAACCTTAAGAGCGGGTTCTTCACCAGGAACATCGGCTTTGATAATCTGCATGTTGAAAGGACCAGTGATCTTCCAAGCGACGGCAACCTTCTCAGCAATCTCCTTGACTCGATCCATGATGCTCTGGTCAAGATTGGCAGGAGGGAGCACCAATGTTGCATCTCCAGAGTGAACACCAGCAGCCTCCACGTGTTCTGAGACGGCGTGAAGAATCAGTTTGCCATTATTGGCAACGGCATCGACATCGATCTCCTGAGCACCTTCGATGAATTTTGTGATGACGACGGGATGGTCGGGTGAAACAGCTGAAGCGGATTCCAACTTGTCCTTCAGCTCATCTTGGCTGTAGATAACGGACATGGCGGCACCGGAGAGAACGTATGATGGACGAACAAGGACAGGGTAGCCAACAGACTCAGCGAACGTCGCAGCATCAGCCACCGAAGTGAGTTCCTTCCAGGCCGGCTGGTCAACGCCGATGGAATCGAGGATGCTTGAGAATTTGTGGCGATCTTCAGCTCTGTCGATATCTTTGGGGTCTGTACCAAGGATCTTTGCACCGCCTTCCTCTTGAAGTCGCAGCGCGATGTTTTGAGGAAGTTGTCCACCTGTGCTCACAACGATTCCGCTTCCAGCTTCCAGCTCGTAAATGTCCATAACTCGTTCGTATGACAATTCCTCGAAGTAAAGCTTGTCGGCCACATCACTGTCGGTGCTGAGAGTTTCTGGATTGAACTTTTGATGATATTAGCATGATAGAACATGAAAAGAACGTGCAGAAGCAGAAAAGATCAAAAGGAAATAGAAGAATGAGAAGTTGAAAGAGTGCCATCCTTGAGAGTCCAGATGAAGTGATGGTAGTGATGCTGAGACAAGGACACTAAGAATCGACTGGGTGGCACGGTCGTTGGAGGAGGTGGTCTCCTCACTTGCAACAACAATCAATTCACTTGACTGAGCGCGATGCTCCAGGATCCCGGGTGAACAACAACTTGTCCAAAACTGGCGACAGTCTCCACGTCACGTTCGGTGGACTCGTGCCGAGTCAAAGGAATTCGAAGTGTCCAGAGGGTTCGTCCAGGGCCAAACTCATCCAAAGAAGCAATACCGCAAAACATAGAAAACATCAAAGGGCAACCCGCGAACTTACGTTAATCATGACCGTCTTGTTGCCCATGTTTCGTAGAGAAACTGCAGCATTTACCGCACACCAATCGAACTCGACAGATGATCCAATTCTGTAGACACCGGAACCAAGAATGATCATACCATGGTCATCGAAGGTCACATCATGTGAAGAAGCATTGTAGGTGGTGTACAGATAATTGGTGTCGGCTGGGAATTCGGCGGCAAGGGTATCGATCTTCTTTACCCATGGTCGAATGCCGAATTTCTGGCGACGAGTTCGCACCTCGCCCTCGGTTGAGTTGACATACGAAGCAATCTGCTTGTCAGAGAAGCCTTGCTTTTTGGCTTTGAGCATGAGTTCGTGCTTGATTCCAGAGAGAGATCCGATTTCCTGGATTTCGACCATTGTGTCCTTGAGGTTCTGTAGCTTATGAAGGAACCATTTGTCGATCTTTGTCAAGTCGTGAATTTTGTCAACAGAGTAATTTTCATGAATCATGGCCTGACCAACAGCGAGCCATCGTCGGTCTGTTGGGTTTCGCAGAGTATCATCCAGGTCGTCGAACTTGTCGCCCTGGAAGCCGACATACCTAGGGTCAACCTGACGAATAGCCTTCTGGAAGGACTCCTCAAAAGTCCTTCCAATGGCCATGACTTCGCCCACAGACTTCATGGCACTGCCAATATCGCGCTTGACGTGTTGAAATTTGGAGAGATCCCATCGAGGAATTTTGACGACAATGTAATCCAAACTGGGCTCAAAGTTGGCAGTGGTAGTCTTGGTCACAGCGTTAGGCAGCTCAGGAAGTGTATGTCCAAGCCCGATTTTAGCAGCTGTGTAAGCCAAAGGATAGCCAGTAGCTTTGGACGCAAGGGCCGAGGATCGAGAGAGACGAGCATTGACTTCAATAACACGGTAGTCGAGACCATCGGGCTGTAGGGCGTATTGCACATTGCATTCACCAACAACACCAAGATGTCGGACAATCTTGATAGCCGCTGTACGGAGCATGTGATATTCCTCATCGCTCAAGGTCTGACTTGGAGCAACCACAATACTGTCACCAGTATGGATTCCCAACGGGTCAAAGTTCTCCATGTTGCAAACGGTGATGCAGTTGTCTTCAGCGTCACGGACGACTTCGTATTCGACCTCTTTCCATCCCTTGAGCGACTTCTCGACCAGAATCTGGGGAGAGAGCGACAAGGATTGGGATGACAGATTGCTCAGCTCTTCTGGATTTGCGGCGAAGCCAGAACCCAAGCCTCCGAGAGCGTATGCCGAACGAACGATGATGGGGTAGCCGACAGATTCGGCAGCTTTGAGGGCTTCTTCGACTGAGCCAACTGCAATCGACTGAGCAATGGGAATGTTGATCTCGTTCAAAGCCTTGGCGAAAAGGTCACGATCCTCGCTGGTCTCGAGTGTTTTGATGGGAGTACCGAGGACCTTGACTCCGTATCGCTCGAAAAGGCCCATTCGGTTCATCTGAACACCAAGATTGAGACCAGTTTGACCACCAAAGGTGAGAAGAATGCCATCAGGCTTTTCTCGCTCAATCACGTAGGAGACATATTCGGGAGTAACAGGGAGGTAGTAGACTTCGTCAGCGAGCTTGTGATCGGTCTGAATAGTCGCGATGTTGGGATTGACGAGGACAGAGGCGACACCGGATTCCTTGAGGGCCTTCAGAGCTTGGGCACCTGGGTGACTGTTAGTTACTCGATCGATTTCGCAATTGCTTGCTCAATGACTGTCTGTGGTCATGGAGGGCGGGCAGCCAGCTAGGAGAGTGCTGGGTGTATCTTACCGGAATAATCGAATTCACCAGCCTGTCCAATACTCAACCCACCACTGCCAATAACCAGCACTTTCTTGACATCAACGAGGTTCTTGCCAGGCTCAATGACTCCACTTTCGAGATATGACTCGGCTCGAGGAGCTTCCTGAACAGCGGCATATCGTTTTGTCGACCGGGTGAATTTCCTGGCCTGTTGCCATGCCGGGGTCTTGAAGGTGACTAGATGCTGTCTATGAGCAAGAGGGAGGGCACGGGTGGAGAAAGATCGGAGAGAAGATTGAGGCTTTGGGAGAGATTGTCGCAGAGCGAAGCGGGAGGCTTGGTGGAGAGCTCGGGTGGAAGCAGCCATGATGAGAAGGGAGCTCTGGGCTGACCGGCTCTTGAAGATGAGGACCAAGCAAAAGAACGACTGAGCCGTGCTCAGGACACGGATTGGCGAGCCAGTGAGTTGTGGAAGGGAGTTTGGTAGATCAAGATGTAAAGAGGGTTGGAGTCACAAGTTTTTGGACGAGAAAAAGAGGTTGCGGGCGGAGAAAAAAGTCAGACGCACGCAAGCAAAGCAGCAAACCAGTATGCATCACAGCGGCGCCAGAACCAGGTACAAGCCTACATGGCTAGCTTTGGGGGGGAGAGTAGACGGCGTGGTGCCCTGACAATCGAACCTATTGGGGGATCGCTATGGGCCTGGAAGACCAGATCGGGGGCGCCACTGGCCCTCAGCAGCCCTCTTAGGCTGGCGGTGAGGGACCAAAGAGATGGAATTTTCTCCACGAAGATGCGGGAACCAATCGATAAGCTCGGATAAGTGCAAAATTGTCAAAAATCCAAAGGGTGCACGCGCCCATGATGGGTTTTTTGCTCTGCTGCTGATCGGCATCCACCTCCTCATCAAAGACATAGCGTAGCATATTCATTTGTTGAGATGAGTGGTTGGTGATTGGGAGTTGATACAGCTAAACGCATGATCGGCTGTCGTTGTCGATGAAATAATCACCTACAAGAGACTCACGCACAAATATAGTCCAGGTCTATTGGGTGACGACTCATGCACTCTCTGTGCTGGGCAAAATCTCTATCATAGAACGAGTACAGCCCGATCAGAAGTTAAAGAGAACAATCTTCAACCATCGTGGACCCGCCTACATGGCTGGAAACCTACCCTACTGCAAATCTACCTATCATTTCCTTGCCTCCAGGCAAAGTCCCGTGTTTGGACTCGCGACGAGAGCACGAAAAGGTCTTGGGGGGAATTGGCAGAAAACAAGGAAGGATTCAAGCATTCGTTGTAATCTAACCATTTTGAGACACCGCCTTGGCTCTGCCGCACTCACGCATTTACGATGAGTTGACTCACTGGAGATTAAAACATGTTCTCAATGTTGCAGAAGACGAGCTACTTTGTTGTGTCCGAATCTACCAGATCGCTTGAGAGCAGATAGCTAGACGCTTGCACTTTTTGTAAATTTAGTCTTCTCTGATCTCCACATCCAGACTTGGGTCCTGAATACCCTACGAGGCCATCAGAGCATCCCACTGTCAAGATCTCGCTCCTGCTGGAATACCATTGGCTCATCCAGAATCTTTCAACCATCGATCTTGGTGTAATTTGCTGGGAACAATCCCTGTCGGCCGTTGTATTCCCCGTGCCACCAATCTTCGTCGGGGAATGTCTGAGTCCATGTAGTCAGCGAGACTATCTTCTCACTTGCAAACTATTTCACTTACCACGTTGGTGATGGTCGCATTTTCGGGGAATGACAACTCGTTGTCCTCCCCGGCCTCGTAATCGTAGAGTGCAGTTGCCGTTGCTCCTTTGGCAGCGGCAGCTGCAGCTGCAGGTGGGCTGGGAGATCTCACAGCCGCTGGAGCGACATGGGCTCCTGCATCATCTTCATTCTCGAGAAGAGTAAGGTAATTGCTGGGTACAAGTCCAGTCTGCTAATTGTCAGTACTCCCTACTAATGACTGTCGCATGCACCACGTCAACATACCTCTCCAGCTTCGTTCTTGACCAGCCACCAATCCGGGTCGATTTTCTGGATATCAGTAACGAGTTCGCCTGGACCTAGTTAGTACTTGTCGGAAAATTGCACAACGAGCTCATTACCTTCGCGTAGTGAGACCTCATTGTCCTCCGCTGCTTCATATTCGTACTCGGCTCTTGCCCTCTCGCCTCCGGCCGGTGGTGGAGCGGCTGCTGGGGCAGATTGTGCAGCCTGCTGTCCAAGATTGGCCGCCAGTGCTGTTTGTGCCGCTGCCCTGCCCAAGTCTCGATTATTGGACGGTTCATCGTCAGATTCTTCGCCACCAGCTGTTGCCACGGCCCGTGCCAGTGACTGCGTCGGTAAGGCCTGTGGCGGTGATTCCAGTTCTTCGTGGGCGTCAACAACTGGGGCAGTCGCACTGATAGGTACGGCAACCCGAATTGGTGAAGATGGTCGCATCTCTGGAGTTGGTGGAGTCGGGCTGCGAGGTTGTGGTGGTGGTGTGGGCATGCGCTGCGTCTCGACTTCCTCCTCATCATATTGCGCTGCCGGTGCAGATAATCCAGGGATTGGTATCCCCCGGTTGGGTTTATTGCTGGTGTCCGGCTCAGGGGCCGGTGGTGGACCGCGGTCAAAGGCTCCAGAAGGAGCAGGAGCACCCATGGGAGCCGCACCACTGAATCGCTCTCGGATCGAGCTGATGCCGCCGCTTGGAGAGGATGGAGCTTCTTCCGCATCTGCTTGACTTGTGCGGTCTCCAGTAACCTGCTGTCCGATGCTTGATCGACCGGTGTGGGTGGTGGCGACAGGAGCCCACGACTTCCCAGTGTAACCACTCTTCCATTCTCCTCCACTCTTTTGAGAAGACATCGGGGGCTGTCCTGTGAAGCCGCTGGGAGACACTGGCATGGGTAGGTCTGCTGATCCGCTTAGTCCTCGCTCGCGAGCTTTCTTCTCTGCCCAAAGCTGCGCGGGTGTCTTGCCACTCGAGTCAGCAAATGACCGACCGGCTGCACCAACAGGAGTCGGGACGCTAGGCTTTGAGTCGAACCCACCCGGAGTGGGTGCTTTGGTGCCTGTAAAGCTGCCACCGCCAAATTTGTTGGCAACCTTAGGCTTGGGAAGCGACGTTAAGCGCTCTGGGCCTTGTGAGAATGCTGCTGAGCGCTCAGCAAGCGATTTGGGAGCATCAGTAGGCTCGTCCGAGGCGCCAGTGGAAGCAGCCGATACTGGCGCTGGGCGGGAGAAACTGGGCGCATCGTCGGGCTTCTGAGCCTTGGCTCGAATTGCAGCGATATCAACCTTACCAACCGGTTCATATGCACCCTTGACAATCTCTGGGCGCTCATCTCGAGTATTCCCAGACGCCTGTGCCTGTCTCCGAATGGCTGCAATGTCCACTTTGCCAACGGGTTGATAGGCTCCTTTGACGACGTCGGGCCGATCATCAGATGTACTGGAGCTGAAGGCCGATGGTGCCGGCTTTTGAGATGTCAAATCTCTCATGTTGACCTTGGTAGGCTGGTAGGCAGGCTGAACCTTTTCCAACTGTGACCGAGTGACTGGAGGGGCATCCTCTCCCCATCCATCCTCATCTACGTTGACATCTTTCTTGGCTGGTAGACTGCGTGCAGCAGGACTGTACCCGCCCAGCGTCCCGCTACTCTGGGTTGGGGTGAAGACCGGTTTCGAAGCAAGTGCTGGTTTAGTGGCGGCGGGAGGTGGGGGACCAGTAGAGCTGGAGGAGTACTTTGAACCGGAAGCATCGGCAACTTTCTGAATGATGCCATCGGGGGTGAGGTCGCGGTCGGACCTGGCTGTGATTTGGACATGGTAGCCATGAAGCAATTTAGCGACTGCCGTCAGGTGGCTTGTAAAGTAACCCTTTGTCCGTTCAGGAACGCCTTCACCACACCAGGCAATTAGGGCACTCTTGGGGAGGCCCGAATTGGAATCCTTGACCCTGACAAACGCAAATTGAATTCGGCCATCGGAGAACTCATCCACCAGGTCTACCAACTCGCCCTCGCCAGTAGTCTGAACCTTCAATACGCTCTCTTTATTGCCTGAGTCCTGTTGAAAGGCATTGGCTAGAGGAGCCGAGACTGAGAAGACTGCCCATTGACCATATGTGGGAGAGGCGGCGGCAGGACCGGAAGGAGGAGGGGCATTGACTATGGACTGGTAGCTCTTGGTGATTGATGGGCCGTTGGTAGAGAGGTTGAGGGATGCCATGTTTTGATGGCGAAGGAAAGGGTGGGGGGTTGCAGGAGCTCTATCCTAAGAAAGACCCGGTCAGTTATAGAACAAGACGAAATGAAGCCTCCTGCAATGGATCAATAACGAGCGACCTGGAAATGATTCGGTGGCTTATTAGGATAGAAAGCAGGAGGAAGGTCAAGTTGCTGATGTGTAGTCAAGTGCTGAGCCATGGCGCTTACCAGGTGGTTTCCCGGTTGCCTACTGCGGGCACGTAATAAGTCCTGTCGCACCTGGAAAACCGTGCGGGGCGGGGGCGGTGTTGGTGGAAGAGAGGTAAACAGACACAACTCCTCCTTGGTAGAGGGACAGAACGGTGCAGCAGGAGTAATGTAAATAGTGTTCTAGGAGATAGTCTACCAGTGGCAACTTTTTAGACAATCATGACAAGTCCTGGTAGAGACGCCCAAAGACCTTGTTGCTAAGGACTGGGTGGTAGTTCAACTACTTACTGCGTAGGTACTCGTAATTGCCCCAGGCGGTCTGCACCCTATGGAGGAGGTGTGGCTCTTTGGCTCCGGTTTCAACTGGCAACGATGATGAAGGCCAAGACTCAGAAGGATTTGTCACGTGGTTTGATCGGACTCTTTGAAGTTCCGGCGGGGCAGGCAGCCTGTGACTGGCTGATTGATGAACAGGCACGACAGGGAAGGAGCCAGGGAAACACACAGAGCAGGAGACCAGAAGACCAGGACAGCAGGAGTGAGTCGTGACCCTGACTCGCGCCTGCGCTCCGCCTCCGCCTGCAACTTCCTCAACATACTCCACCCACCTCCACCGCATTTTCTGGCGATCTCTCCAACTTCATCCAACCTTCACTCGAACCACTCCCATCAACCTGCGACTCACACTGTAATCAACATTTCGCACATCCTGCCTCTGCGGGATTCGACACTCCTCGTCCAACGGCTCTCGCTGGTACTTCGTTCATCCTTTCCAGCCCAAAATTTCTGATCCGCCTTACCCAGGATCCGCCTGCTTAGGCTACACGTCCCTCCCTTTTTGCCTTGTTGGATTTGCCCGCCTCTAGGCCTTCCGGACAAGATTGTTGCGAACCTCTATCCATTGGGACATGTCCAGCGGAAATATCTAAAGATTCTGTCACATCGCACATGAACTCGTCCCTTCCAGCCTGAGTCGCGCAACCCATGCGGTGACTTGGCCTCATTGTGCATCCACGCACCTTGATTTGGTTTACGCATCCATTTCCTTATTCTACTGCTCTGTGGATCACAGAAGCATACCCTCGACATGTTTTCAGTCTTGCTTCCCTTGAAAACAGACCTGTTGACACATCAGATTTCTCATGCTGCTTGCTGATACTCTGGTGGTTTAGCCTGTCCTGTTTTCAAGCCCTTTTCTTTTCAAATCTCTCCATCTGTCCCGCCATTTGCACATGAAGTTTCCATCGCTCTCTGACGGGAGCCCCGTCGCTTTGGGCAAGAGGAAACGGCAGTCGACTTCTCCAGGACTGGCTTCTAGCGTCCCAGATAATCATGCTTGGCAAAATACTGACCTGTCGCGCCTTGCCAACTTAGACCCTGATGTTGGCAAACGCCCCAGGCTTTCTGGCCCAGATTTCTCTCAAGATGTCACTTCCGGACAGAGGTCCACCGCACTGTTATCAGATCTCCCCCCAGAGATCTGGCAGCACATCTTTTGTCACGTTGATCCAGTTGCCCTTGGCCGATTGATGCGTGTCAATCGTTTGTTTCGCTCGCTGCTTGATCCTGCAGTCCCTTTGCCTGAGCCGTCCGGTGTAGACAAGGCTATCGGCCTGCGCCTACGAAAGCAAGACCTGGTCTGGGCTATCTCGCGCAAGACCTTTTTGTCGGGGTTTCCAAGACCCTTGGAAGGAATGACTGAGCTGGCTATGTGGAGGCTTGTTCGCGGTACGACGTGTTACTTTTGTAATGCATCCTCGCTACGCCCTCCTCCCTCTGCTTCACATTCTCCATGGAATGCTGGCCCAGGCAAAGATTCCGTCCGGACCATATGGCCCTTTCGAGTTCGTGCTTGTACCTCGTGCCTGAAGCCTCGACTTATCAAGGTGCGTAGACGTCGACCAATATGGCAAGAAGCCTCTATTGACCAACTCAGGATACAACTCTCCTCATGTCATCATCGGCAGCATCCACTCTCCGTTCTGGTTTGCCTTTCGCCATCTTTACGTCTGATTGGGACTACGTTCTTGGAACAAGCCTTCAGAACGCGGACCCACCATCCAATCTCCAACTTATAAAGTACTTTTTCCTGCATCAAGTTGATGAACTCCAGAACCAGCTGCAATACGTTCAGACTCTGGGGTCAGCTGCAAGTGAAGAGTGGTTCAAGGGCCTTGAAGACCGTGGGTCTCATCTCAATTCCGATGCTGCCCGATTCGAGCAGTGCGAGCTCCAAGGAACGTTCACAAGACTTCCCCAGTCGAAAACTCGGATAAATCTCCCCTCAAGGACTGGTTTCGACGCAGCGCAAGACCAGCTCTCCGAGACTGTACCTACCCAGAAGCAGATACCCGTAGCATCGTCGGGTCACACTGACACCAGACCTCTTGTTACTGCAACGACTCCAGGTAAGCAACCTCTGACTCTTGCCAGCCTTGGTAACCTTGCATTTGTCGAGAGGCACAACCTAGTCATGGGTTGTGAGAATGTTCGCACTGATTCCGGAATAGATAGGATGGATGTCACTTCATTGGAGTCTGTGATGAACCCTTCTCTGCAACCTCACCCTACGATTCCGCAACACCCCAACTCTGCGGCCGATCTGTCTTCACTGCCAGTTCCTCGCAACCGCCACGGACGCTCACTTCAGGAAGCCGAACAGGCAAAGGCTGAGCGCAGAACAGAGATCGAACGTCGGTGCCAAGCAATGATACCTCCGATCTTACAGTCCACTCTTCCCTTCATGGATGCATTCCAAGCAGCAATCAAGATCGCCCGACCCCTCACAGAGGATGATTGGAAAATTCTGGAGCCGCGACTACTATCTCAACGAATCGCTGCCCAACACAAAGAAGCGATGCAAGTCACTCCATCAGGCAGTGCCGACGCACAACTTCGACAGCAGCAATTGGAAGAAGAGCAGCGGGTAGCTCAAGAAAACGAAACCAACATGTGGTCCGAGCTCAACGTTTCAAGCCGAGACAAGATCACTAGATATGCCCAAAAGTTCATCCAGCAGACCTGGTCCGGTGGCAAAGGCGTGACCAAAGCAACTAGTAGTACGTTTGCTGCAGAGGTTCTATGCCATGTCCGGCAACGCTTCGATGACGAGATCGCGGAGGAAGACAAAATGTTGGCCATGAAAGGGACCGCATTTCCGCACACCCCCGAGTCTCTTGCTAATCGCAGGTTGACTCTAGAAGACATGAAATGGACCTTTGAAGAGTTTGTGAAGCCACATACCGACAAGTATGGAAAGGACGTCTTTCTTTGCCGTGACTGCGACGACAGCCAGAAGTTGTTTCCATTCGAGGGTATCATCCAGCACTATGCCGCCAAACATACGAACAACTTCAGTCGCGGCAAGGCCGTTGTGTATTGGAAGGCGGACTGGCCATCCGAGCCTCCCTTTGACCCTAGTCCGAACATACCCTGGGTTCAAAATCCTAGCGACAGTCTAATGCATCCACGAGCTAACATGATCCCCACGACCAGAGCACGGACGGCGCCAAAATCATCTGCACCTCGATCCATCAGCAGCCAGGAGACGATCTCCAATGAACTGGTTTGGATGATCCAAGATGTATGGCATCTGACCGAAGGAGTCTGGAATCTTCCACACAGCTTGCGGCTGTACGTCGTGATCCAAATCACTGGCAAGCGTTTTTCTCAGAGGTTCAATGAAGATCTTGGATTTCATTCTTTCTTCCACTGCGTCCAAAGTCGACCAGAGCTGTATCTTATCCACACTTTGTCAGGACTTCATTGCAAGCTCTGCGTCCCTCAGCCTGACTTACCAATGTCCCAAATACCCCCCTCACAGAACTTTGGGCTGTCACTTACCGACTTACTGATGCACTTTCAAAAGACCCACATCGATATGGATGCCTCTAGCTCGGGCAATGGTTACGGCTTGGTCTCACCTCCATGGACCATGAGTTCTGCTTCAGGGAGGCTAGACTGGAAGCGGGACATGGTCTTGCTTCCACATGGAAACGAAATTCAGGACATTCTTCGTTCGCCATCAACAGATCCCATGAAACTGCAACTCATCAGCGAAGCATTAAGTTCACCTGCCTACGCATCGACTATTGTTGCTGGCCCGCGATCAGTTCTCTCGTCGTCCGAAAAGCGAACCCTACCACCCCGCCATGCGAACTATGAAGAACACCCGCGAGCTGTTCCCAGTCGAGCGCCTTTAGCATTTCTTCCTCACGAGCCTACTGGCGCTCCGTCCGCTCTATCTGCTCCGTCCTTGCACCCATCGGAGGATGAGTATGATCCTCATCGGCCGGCCACCCAGCCTCGCCTGTATAAAAGACGGCCTCCATCGGGATCAGGTCGTGTATATCAAATTGCAGGACATGGTGCCGTTGAAACAAGCTCTCTAATTGAAAAGATCGGCACCTCCCCTCGCGGGTGGTTGAGCACGCATGACAACCCATATTATCGCGATGAAAAGGGCCCAACCTCCAACGATGGATTTGTAACTGACTTCAGGCGTTGGCGAACACCACCGGCGGCGCATGGCCGTCCAAGAAGCAGACCGTTTGATGGGGAGAGTCAGCTGATGCATGGATCGACAGAAAGAGCTGCAGCGAGCGTACCCAGAGGATCGCCACGCGTCAGTGGTGCTGGAGCTGGTATAAGTACGGCGGCAGTGGAATTCTTGAACAATTTCGATAAGATGCCAGTGAGGGGCTCGGAAGAGCTCGTGAGGAGTATCAATGGCCCGACCGTCCGCTATCTCGAAGGTGACGATCGCAGACCAGAAGCACGAATTATGGGAGCAGCGCACGAGACAAACAGTGTGGCCCAAGAGGGTAACATCGCCCACGAAGGTTACGTGTACGCCAGATCACTAACTCCGTCCTTGCCGATTCGACCACGCGAAGTATATCGACGGCTACCATCGAATCATGGCCGTTTGGAAGGCCCATTGCAGCCAGGCATGTCACACGAGGATAGCGCTTTCGATCGACAGGGCACGGCCCTCACTGGGTCGTACGGGTCAGACCTTCCCGAGCGAATTCATCGGATCGAGCGACAAGAGCGACGGATATACCCGATCGCTGGTCGGTACTTCGAGCTTGTGGAAGAGGAGACGCATCCTGAGGGAGAGAGACAAGAGATGCGAGAGTCGCGATTTGCGGCAGTTGATACAAATCCTCGAGCCTGGTACGATGACCAAGGGCAAGCGATTGCAAGTGGCAGAGAACTTGCTGTTGGGCCTGAATATGGATCGAGATCGTCTGGCCATGAGCGCTATGAGCCAAACCAGGACCATGTGCGGTATGTGACACAGAACGGAAGACCGGTGGTCGGAGGAATCTACCATGGCGATGCTGTGTACTCGCCAGCGCATCAAGAGCCAAGGATAACATTTCCGGAATATGAGGAGATACAGTACTTGCGTTCCTCCTCTTTCGAGACTAGTCAGCCTGTACGGGTTCACAACGGCAACTACGCAGGGCACGAGGAAACGTTCATGGTTAATGAACAACGTCACCCTGCGTCACAAGGGTAAAATCATGGCAAGGATGGACTTCATGGACACGCATAAGAATTACTGACTCCAGAAGGATCTGGAGATGCATACAGGCCGACTTTGGTCTGCCCGGAAAGGACTCTACTCCAAGGATTATCTGAGGAAAGTAAAGGGCTGCCAGTGTGATATTTTGATTGCAGTTTTTCACTTTTCTTGCTTAGGAATTAGCGTAGGATGATACCCCATTTTGCGATGGCTGAAATGACATGAGATTACTATATGAAGCTTCTAATTGACTATTTCCTACGCAATGCACACAAGGGTTAAGAATAACGTTGACAACATGAAGGGGTCGATGCTGATGTACCCAAGAGACAATCGACGCGAAATTCGGTTCACAATGATGCTTGCTTGATGATGCAGAAAAAGAACCCTGCCCAGGTGAATTGAGTTGAATTTCGGATCATGTGTTGTGCGATGAGGCGCGACGCGCGATGCGTTGACGCTACACGGCTGGGATGCGTGGCTGCCCAATGTGAGGCGCCGGCGGCCGCCGCCTGACGCTATCTTATGCTAGGTAAGGTATGCAATGCAGCACCTGATGCCATGCACGTAGCATTGGCATCGATATCGCGTGGGAGTTCACTTCTACATACTGACTTTTGCTGGCCTGATCCAACAAATTTGGGGGTGGGAAATCGGCATCGCATACTACCAGGTAGGTAGTAGGTAACTAAGTAGATCCATGTCAGAAATAATGTTCGCTTTTTACATGCCCATGGCCATCCATGCCGGGCAACGATCTCGATCTCGACCTCGCTTGCTTCATGATGTGTTGTGTTGTCTTGGATTATGGATTTTCCAAGTCTTGAAGTTTTGTGCAAAGCAAAAATCAATCGAACGATCGGAGATTATGTACCTAGGTATGCTAGGTATGTTGGTATGGGAGAAATAGTAGCAGGGTTGTCGGTTGTACGAGACGGAGAACGGGAAATTCCTGTTGAGTTACCCTCGGGTTTTCGGACTGTTCACACTCGATCAATCATCTGTTGCACTGCCTGCACTGGGACAAGAACGGTGAGGTTCAGGAAGGTAGGGGGTATGTGGTGGTATGGAGTTTTGCATGTGTTGGGCTGGTTTGAAAGTTGAACGACAACAACAGGCAGACACGTGCAACATGCATGGAAGACAAGAGGAACAAGCAGGAAGTCGGACTCGGGGAATTTGAGGTGTTACAGAGTAGAAAGGGGCGTGTTTCCTTCAGGAAATGATATGGGATAATTTTGGCGTCTTCGTGTAGAGGGAAAGGATCAGGGAGGGAGAAAAATGAGGAAGAATCAAGGGAGTCCTTGCGAGGTTGGGACTGTCTTTCCGTAGGAGAGAGGCAGTTGCCAGCCCACAGGTGCACTCCTGCCACATATCATAGTTGTGCTTGCCTCCTCGGACGATTATTACGTTAACATGTTCCCACGAAAGGAACAGCTGACGTCGAGGCATGCGTTGACTCTCGAGTTTGTGCAGGTGCGTGGTGTGAAATGTCTGCCTCGCCTGCGCCAATACCATTTCTCCCACTCCATCTCATCCAGTGGCAGTCAAACATGTTCGCTTCAGTCGAATTCAGAGTCTTGATTGGTGTTGATCCTCGCATCAATTTCCCTTCATGTGACCCGTGACTTCAGTATTGGTCTGTTGGGTCAGTAGTTGGTCCACATCGTGAGGAAATCAAATTTTGTATCCCAAGGTAAGTAGCTACTTGATTTCCCGATTTCCAGGACAGAAAAAACCAGATCACAGCCGGCTCAAGCTTTTTCAGTGTGAACCTCGGATGGCCAGCCCAGTTGATACATCAACTGTCACATACCTAGGCTTTGCATGAGGCGGTGAGGTGATCGGGGTTCACCGCGATTCCCGTTCTTGAAAGTCAAAGTCAGTAATGTCTTGCCTTGGTTTGGGCCGAGAGTATCCAACGTCGTCATGCAGGGCTAAGCATTGTCGGTGCGAGGATCACGAGGTTGCAAAGGAAGCGAGTTAGAGAGATGTTTGTTGTGAACAAGGAAGAACCACGACTGCCAACTGTTGGTGGCTTGCAGGTCCCAGTAACTTGGGACATGTGAGGCTGTGCAGGGATGTGACTGCTGCAACTGCTGAACCCGCTGCAGGCGAGGGAAGTGAGGCTGATAACAACAGTTCAGATGCGTGTTGTTTTCTTCGCCCACCAAGGACGGAGTAAGTCTGTATGCGTACTGAACAATTAGGTTACAGTATTGAGCCAAGGTGGGATTGCGTGTGACTGGTGTGCCAAAGGCGGCTACGGCTCGGCATTCACGTTAGAGGCGCTAGAGAGCCAAGTCGAAAATAGCGTTTTAGCTTGGCCAGGGCAACATACTGAGGGGGTCCAATGCCGCTACAAGGTCAGGTGTCGGATCCAGCCTCCTAATTTTTCACGGTACGACTTGAGAGCAATGCTTAAAGTAGCAAGTGACTAAGAGGTTCCCTCCCACCTTCTCCACCGTCGCCCCATTCTACCACTCATCTTTCTCCTCTCTTCTCTTCTCGCATCTGTTTCTCGCACTCACTGCACCCTGCACACTGCCAACTGCACAGCACTCTGCACTCTGCACACCGTTGGGCTGCCACAGTCCTAAATTGATACTCACTTTGCTGACTTACCTATCGGATTCGGTCGCCGTCGGTCCCCCATCTTCCGTTTCTTAGCTCCAGCTCACTTTGTGCAAGACATCAAGCTGCTACCTTGCGACCAACCAACCGTCCGCCGACACATCCATTCCATCGTCGCAGGCAAGCGTACCAGACCCGTAATCAAGCTCGTTACTTCCGCAACCACCTCCGCCGCCCACTCCCTCGCGACTGCCACTTGTACAGCTACAACCTCACACCCAATCAACAACTCGTGCGCGCATTAGTCGTCCGACTCAAAGCAAACCTTCTCACTCCTCTTGTTGGTCCCAAACGTCCAACCGACGCAGTCTCATCTCGTCTTGCATTGGTAAATGTATGTTGCTCTTAGTTGCATTCACCCCGTCCGCCTGCCGTCATCGCTGCCCGCAACACCCATACGCATACACCGGCACCCTACCATTCTTTGTGCGCCAAACTCCACCTCTCGCCCTCTCTTGACCACCGACCACTCTCTGGAAAGCGACACGCAGCCAGTCAACTGAGACGCCTGCTCCCGTCATCTCCATTTCCTGCAGCTGTCCGTCCCGACCCTCGTCCTCGCTCCGTCCCTGTACCTCTGATCGCTC
This sequence comes from Exophiala mesophila, assembly GCF_000836275.1. NCBI lineage: Eukaryota > Fungi > Ascomycota > Eurotiomycetes > Chaetothyriales > Herpotrichiellaceae > Exophiala > Exophiala mesophila. The sequence goes on from NW_015622508.1 coordinate 1,408,701, forward strand.
CTGTCGACCCCTCGCCGCATCGCCGCATCGCGCCTCCATCAGCCACCACCCGTGCCAAATCGCCAAATCGCCATCATTCATGCTTCCTCCTGCTGCCATTCACTGTCATTGATCCCACCGCTCTTGTACTGACCCGGTCTCTCTTAGCCTGCCGAGTCCGCCTCACCGCGACCCTCGACCGCTTCATTCAGTGCCACCTCGACCGATCAGGGACCGACCCCTTGACCAGGGTGCATCTCTTGGGCACCAATTTGCGCGGCGTCACAGCTAGACCTATCCTCTGACCAGCGACACTTGCGTCGCTATCCACTGACGCAGCCCAGTGTCAGGCACCTAGGCACTGTACGTTGCCCTACCGGCCCCGTGTGTGTGACCACGTCACTGCCAGCCAAACATTTGCCCGCCCTGCAATCCGCCCGCTGCGGCTATCCTCGAACTACATCATGTCCCCCTCCCCACCCAAAGAGCCTGATGTCGAACAAAGTGCACAATCTGGCGAAGAACAGGAACAGATGGACCGCGACGCAGAAGGCGCACCAGGCACCGGCATTGGTGAATTTGAAGTCAAAGAGCAAGACAGATGGCTTCCCATTGCCAACGGTCAGTCCCTCCCTCTCCCTCCTCCGCCCCTTACAATCTCCTGTTGCTTCACAAACACCCTTTGCGACCGCCGCCCGCGTCCAACCAACGTGCAGTTTGTTTCTGATCACCGCGGTGGAATTTGATTTGTTCAACCCTTGCGTTACAACCATGCCACCTTGCCGCGCCTCGGCGAGGTTGCCGGGTCCATGTGCGAATCCGAGTGTGCGACGCTGCACCAGGATTTAGACCAGCCCGTTCTCATTCGTTGCCGTCCGCGGCTGCTTCTTCTCCTTCGTCAGCCATGACTTGCATCGCATCTCGCTTCTTCCCTGTCTGGCCTCGTCGCTGTCCACTCAGAAGCCTGCTCTCCACCACAACCCATTCGGTCCTTGGACGTCATGTCTTCAGACACGGTGCCCAGCAGCAGCAGCAGCTCTCGTCCACGACAACACCTTGCCCGCCCGCAGCCCACGTCTACGTCCACGTCCTCGTCTTTTGCTGCCACGTCTGATGCTAACATACGTAACTTTGCTCCAGTGGCCCGCATCATGAAAACCGCTCTTCCCGAAAACGCCAAAATCGCAAAGGAAGCCAAGGAATGCATGCAGGAATGTGTGAGCGAGTTCATCTCCTTCATCACCAGCGAAGGTACGTGGCGAGGCTGGCCCGTCGAGAAGAAGAGCGCCGGCGCCTGTTGACTAACGTTGCACAGCATCCGAAAAGTGCCAGCAGGAGAAGCGCAAGACGGTGAATGGCGAAGACATCTTGTTCGCCATGACCTCGCTCGGCTTCGAAAACTATGCGGAAGCGCTCAAGATCTACCTTTCCAAGTATCGCGAAGTGAGTTTGGACTTGTCCCCCTCCCCTCCCCTTCCGTCTCCTTTGTCATCTCGACGGGGATCATTATTCTGAACCATTGAACTGATTGGGATGAGACCCAATCCACAAGGGGCGAGAACCAGAACAGACCTACCAGCAGCGGCTACGGGGGCCCCGTCGGGGGCGGCCAGAGCAATGCCGGGGGAAGTGGCGGCGCCGCCTACGGGGCTGGCCAATCCGAGACATCCAACGACTTACTGAGCGGCGACCACGATGCCACCAGTGCATACGGATACCCCGGCGCCGTGGCCACGGGACACAACGGCATCTCGAGCGACAATTACTAGTTTGGCGCCACGTGTCGGAGACGGGCAAAACCGCAGTGGCGCAGCAAACCACCAGGGTGCGCTACTTGCCCCGTCCCAGAGCACGGTCGACGACGGCATTGTTGGGGTGGACGGGAGAAGAGGAAAGAGACGACGAAGAGGCGAGTTGTAGCGCATCGAGGGGCCCCAGCGCGGAAGAAATGTCAGGTCGGCTGTCGAGTGGATCAACGCCGTTGTAAATGAATACATGGGAGACTCGGGAACAAGACTGGGACGGATGGGAATGGCGGCTGTCTTAATACTGGAGAACGCGATCTGATGCATTCTGGAAAAGCAAGGGCTCATTGGCTAAGACGGGCAAGAGTAGGGCATGGTTCGCGCTGATGAACAGGAACTAGGGAGACAACTAACGTGTTGAGGTTGCTGTTAAGAGAGCCATTCGACTAAAATTGCAGCGAGTGTGGGGAGGAGATGGAGCCAACGCCAGCACGTGACTATAGCGAGCTGGGGATTTATGAGTAGGTAGTCAAAGATATACATGCAAGGTACTAGGAGCGGACAAGTGATAGTCGGGACTGGGACATGCGAGACCTGCTTCCAGACACCGGACATGAGGCAGGGGTAGATAGCATATCTGTGGCTGACAGCTGCATCAAATGGATACGACCAGTTCCAGACTTTGACATGCATACATTATGAGAACAAGAGCCGAAGATACTGTCTGGATGTGACAGGCTGGCCATGTTCGTATAACCAAGTTGATGAGTAGCGTAGAAGATACGTCGTGCTTATGGGATATGTCGTAGTCTAAGGTATTTAAAAAACGGAGACGGTGTGTGTCTGACATCTCGACTGGGCATGATGGCGGAAATTTCCCGAATGCGCGTTGAGGCCAAAATTAAAGTATGAGGGGGCGGAATACAATGAAGCAAGTACCTGGTACTGCATTTACGATCGTACAGTTAAAGGAAATACCATACAGCAACAGTCAAGTTCCAGTGTACCGTACCTATCTGCCTACCTCGACAGAGAGGTACCTGTACCACAGTACAGTACCTGACCTGGTCCGCCGGCGCGCGGCCATTCGCGTTCAGTCCCACCAATCAAAACTCTCAGACCCCGGGGTCACATGACACTTGTGCCTCGATAGCCGGCGATAGCCTCGTCTGTGCTTGAGTGAGCTGCCGTCGCAAAGCGAAATGAGTTTCAATTGGCCTTGAATTCTCCGACGTGCCATCATATGTGGGCTTTGCTTTGGTGGCAATCAAATGAGAATGTGTCTTTCAAAGTTTCTAAGTAGATTGATTGCATTACTGCAGTGTGGACATTGCAAGGGCGTGCCGCGTATCTACAAACAAATGCTTCTCGCCTGATATACCTATCGATGCTATCATTTACATAATCGCTCCAATCCGGGTTTATTTACTGAAAAGGTCTGCTTCATGTGAGGTCATTTTTGACGCCCTTTTCATCACAAGCCTCGAGTTAATCTTTGCCTTTGTGTAAAAAAAAACTCTTGATTCGTCTCCACGAGGCCCAGTATATAGGCCTCCACGGGTCTTGCCACCATTGCCTTATAGTGTGCATGTGATCCGTTTTGTTACTATATTCCATTCTACGGCCATTCCTCTCCCTTGTCTCATTTACATCGCTCTGCCATAGAGGTGTTGTTTATTTCGAATCAAGATTAACCCGACTAGCATCGTCTCATCATCGCTATCACTATCACCATGGCCCCCCATGCAGATGTTGAACCAGTCACCGACACATCCAGTGTAGTCGTTCCGGATCCAGTCCTGGTCAAGGGGGAGGTATCTCCCAGGTTCGGCATCGACGATGTCTTCCCCCTTCGTCAAAAAAACCCACCTCTATCCACCATTGTCGCTTCCTTTTCATCCGCCCACATGTTCAAGAGCAAGAACTCGGCGAACAGACCCGCGGCAAAACGATGGGATCATCGAATTTCCACAGAGAGTAAACTTCGTCAGGCCTCTTCTCTCAAAGGAGCAATGAAGTATTTCAACAAAGACACCATTTCGCTGTGTGGTGGACTGCCATCACCTGAGTATTTCCCATTCCATCAAGTCAGCGCAAAAACCCCTGTCGCTCCTCATTTTGCCCAGGACCAAGTATCTGAGGCTGCGACTTTCTCCTCGGGAAAATACGACACCAAGACCGACGATGCCATGTATGACCTGCATATTGCTCTCAATTATGGTCAATCTATGGGACCTGGTGCCTTGATGCGTTTTGTGACCGAGCACACCGAAATTGTCCATGACCCTCCTTACTCTGACTGGGACATCTGTATGACGGCCGGGAGTACATCCGCATTGGACATCTCACTACGCATGTTTGTCGAAAAGGGTCACTATGTCATCACTGAAGAATATAGCTTCAGTTCTGCCATCGAAACTATTCTGCCCATGGGCGCCAAGCTGCTGGGCATCAAGATGGATGCCGACGGTATGCTTCCAGACCACCTCGACGACCTCCTCTCCAACTGGGATCCACAAGAACGTCAAGCTCCAAAGCCTTTTGTCGTCTACACCGTTCCCACTGGCCAGAATCCCACTGCAAGCACTCAGTCGCTCCAAAGAAGAAAGGCTCTCTACGCCATTGCCGAAAAGCACGACCTGTTCATTCTTGAAGATGAACCCTACTATTTCCTCCAAATGGATCCTTACGTCCAAGGCCATGTCCACACCACGGCCAGACCATTCAAACCCGCCCCGGTCAAAGAATTTCTCCAAAATCTGACCCCTTCATACCTTAGCCTCGACACCTCAGGTCGTGTGCTCCGACTCGATTCATTCTCCAAAATCATCGCACCAGGCTCCCGCTGTGGCTGGGTTACGGGTTCCAGCCAGGTCATCGAAAGATTTCTACGCCACAGTGAAGTGAGCGCCCAGACCCCATCAGGCTTTGCCCTCGTCACATTGTACAACCTCTTGGAAGTGAACTGGGGACACAAAGGCTTCCTCGAATGGCTCATGTACATTCGAAGTGAATACACCCGACGCAGAGACGTCATTGTCAACGCTTGCGATCGCTATCTTCCGTCCCAGGTCGCCAGCTGGACTCCTCCAAAGGCCGGTATGTTTCACTGGATCAAACTGGATGTGACCAAACACCCCCTTTACACTGAAAAGGGTTTCACCGTCGACGAGATTCTCGATATTGAACATCGTGTCTTTGAAACCCTTGCCCACCAGGGAACTCTGTGTGCTAAGGGCTCATGGTTCAGAGCTCAGAGGAAGACTGACACCGAGCTGTTCATCCGCCTGACCTTTGCCGCCGCCTCTGAAGAGCAGATGATCCAGGCTGTGGAGAAGATTGGAGGTGGTTTGAGGGTTGAATTTGGGTTGCCAGCCCAGTCAGCTATGAATGGTCATGCCAAGTGAATGGTGTTTGTCTGGTGTGAGGGGCCCAAGGCGCCGTTTGTCTTTCTTTGAATGCCCTTGAATGCAGGGTCTGAACTGCTCTGAAGCGTGGGCCCGGCATGCTACATGGTTCAGGGGTCTAGCAACTGGAAGGACATTGTTTATCTTGCCGCTTATGTGTCATTCATGCATTTTCATGCATCGATACGATAATTCTTGGTTTATAGTCATTTTGTGGGTTCGCACGGCGCTGGGGGAGCATTGCATCACGGACACTAGAAGTGGTCGGGAGACTTATCGACAAGTTAGGCCTGTTCATTGAAATGTATATAGCAACATAGCAGTAAATTCTGTACTCAGAAAATACATACCTACTAGGTAGTACCTAGGTACCTAGGTACTGTACCTTATCCACATTCACATCTTTTGAAAAATCATGCCTTGACGACATTAAACCCCTTCCACCCATCCAAGGCATCTCTCGTGACTTGATTATAGGCATCCACACCATTCAAATACAACAACTGCTCTCTCGGCTTACCGGGGATATTATCACCCATATACCAACTCCTCGCTTCAGGATAAAGAGTCAATTTATTGACCTCCTGAATATCATTCCTCCACTTCTCAGCCGCCTCAAACTTTGCATCGATATACTTGATCTTCTGCTCTCGCATCGCACGGATCGCATCGGCGATCCAATCGATCTGAATCTCGATGATCGGAGGACCATTACTCAGACTTGTCGGTGCCTGAGGTGAATAGACCATGAACAAGTTCGGCAACTTGTCGATCGTCAAACCCAGATAGGTATATGTACCGGTCTTCCACTTCTGAGCCAGCGACTTGCCGTCAATATCGGTCAAACCCAAATCAATCAGGGAACCCGTTACTGAATCGTAACCGGTAGCCAGAATGATAATGTCGAAATCATATTCCCGATCGCCGAATTTAATCCCCGATTCCGTGAATTCCTCAATGGGCGTCTTATTCAAATCCACCACCGTGACATTGTCCCGATCGATCATCTCGTAATAATCCTGCTCCAGACTCGGTCTCTTGGTTCCAAACCAATGCCTCTGTTCCAACGGAGCCATAATCTCCTTCTTCACCGGATCTCGAATCCTGGCGCGTACTTTCTCCGCCCAAAACCGATAGAATTCACGGTTCGCGTCCTTATCCGTCAGGAATTCGCGGTAGTTGGAAATAAGAAACGAAAACCCGCCTCGTTGCCATAATTCTTCGAAATACGCGAGTCGTTCTGCCGGTGAAGCTTCGAAGAAGGTCTTGGTCGCGGGATTATAAGGAAATCCTGATCGGCAGTCTTTGGCGGATTGGAGCATTGATTGGTAGAAACCTTTGGCGTGTTCTTGTTCTTCTTTGCTCAGTTTGCGCTGGTGCATTGGGAGAGCGACGTTGGGTGTGCGCACGCATGCGAATAGTTGACAGTCTTTTCGGGCGAGGGTCTGGACGATTTGGACGCCGGTGGCGCCGGAGCCGATGACGCAGACTTTTTTGCCCGTCACGTCGAGGTCGTCCGGGTAGAGTGCGCTGTGGATTAGTTGGCCTTTGTAGTGGGATAGGTTCTTGAAGTCCGGGAAGTGCTTCTTATATGAACTGCCGGTGCAGGACACGAGATATTTGCATGTTGCTTCGCTGCCGTCTTCGGTCTGCACGTGCCATTTACCTTGGTCGGTGTTGTATTGGGCGGATGTGACGATGGTGTTGAAGACGGCGTCTTTGCTGAGGTTGAGGGTCTGGTCAATGTGTTTGAAGTATTTTCGTAGTTCCTCGTGTCCGGGGAAGCGTTCTGTGAAGGTCCAATTCTTGTAGACTTCGGGGATTGAGAGCGAGTAATATGGTGTTTCGCTATCGACCCGTGCGCCGGGATATCGGTTCCAGTACCAGGTTCCTCCAAAGTCGGCGCCGGCTTCGAACAGCTTGACGGAGAGACCTAGCTTGCGTAGCTGATGGAGTCCGTACATTCCGCCAAACCCTCCTCCGATGATCAAGATATCAACGTCGACATTTCGAGATTGACTCTCACCGTTCACTTGTTTGTGAGTTCCGTTGATGCCGTTGGCCGTCGAGTGGTTCGACGTGTTAAAGTCTTGTGTTCTGTTAGGCAAGGCCGCCATTTTGGCCAAGATGACGCCTGGATGGTGAACAAGACAAATTCTACTCAAGAAATTTGATCAAACCTTGTGTCTGAGTTCCATATGAATCGAGAACAACATGGCATCCAGGGGTGTGCTTTTACTTTGTACCCATGCCCATCTTCCGCTGGCCGTCACAGCCGGAGACGGCAATGCAATTAGCCTAGGCAGCTTGCGTGATTCATCACTTTTCTCACTTGTCAACACAGTGAAAGGTTCGGTCACGTAGCCAAATTATACGAGTCAGGGTCGCCAGCGGGGTTAGATACCTCGGGTCAAGTCCCCTCGTTCCTCTCCGCTCGTGCGGTCCATTGGGTCTAGCCGAAAGAACCATGACAGCAGCTTTGTGGGAGCCGAGGCGTTGCATACCTTTACAAGGTTTTATCTTACCTAACATTGGGATAAAATTTGGACCCTAGGTTAGGATGGGTTGGGATAGGATCAAGTTGGGACAGATGCGTTGCTGGTTAGAGAGACAAAGCTGGGGCGCACACGCCCTCTCTTTTATGTAAGCACAACAAGCTGCGAGGCTGAGAACGCATAGCACCGATATGACAACTGCAGTACTAGGCGCTAAGTACTCTGTAGGTACTTATCAGGTACCCCATATCCATCAAATCACCACCAACCGGTCTTGGATTAGCTGCAAAAGGCCTGAGGGGGCAACCCTAAAGGCCAGATGCCCTGGGCCCTTGGGTTTCCACAGGTCGCCCAATAGTAACGGCCGCTCCACCCATCGGATTGCTGTCTTCGATTCTCGAAAGAAATAGAGCCAAGGTTTAAAAGAAAAGCTCATAGAAATTGAAAAAAGTTAATCTCACGGGATCGTAGATAATGATGTTTCATTTCGGACCATCGACCATTGGCACGATAATTGATTGTCTGTGTTGTACTTATTAGTCGTCTCTACTCACTCCTATATTCGCCTACAGTGATTGTCGATTTAGCGTATCAAAGGCGCCCGTCCAATTTATCACTCAGGTTGGGAAAATCCATGCGAGGCTAGGGCTGATCTGATAGGCGTGTTCTGGACAGGTTTGGGGGTATTTCGTCCACGCTTCGCCCTGTGCTCACTGTACATCCAATCCAATACATGAATCCCAATGTCAATCCGATAAGCGAGTCGCGTGGCCATTTATGTACTTGCTGAAGATACAGGCTGGCTGGCTGGCCACTATTGGCAACAGGCAACTCTTCGCACTTGGCCCCTGCTGTTGCGCTGGACAGCACAGGACTCCCTAAGTCCGCCAAAGTTCCATCTTCCTTGGCGAGTCTGATGTGGCTGAGCCTATCATGAAGCCAGCTGGTGCCGGGGGACGACTAAACCCTGACATGGCTGCTCCAGAACTGTCTGGCCGCTGCCGATCCAATTGTCATGGCCAAACGTAATCGCTCCATCACCATCTCGTGGTGTGGTGCCACGACGGTCTCAGGGAAAAGAATGACCATGTAAAACGGCTGAGGATAGCTATGTTATATTATGTGGGCATGCTGAGATGATTAGAGGCTCGGCTTCAACATAATCAAATATGATGCGATGAGCATATCAATTTACAAGGTCGACAAGGAATCTCGCATCGATGCCCTGATGGTACGAGCCAGTTGCTCGACGTACAATTTGATAAGGGGAGCCGCCAGCCTCCGCAGAAACCGCTGCTGGATGACGCCTAATCAGCAACGAGGCCCTTAGAGAGTTATGGCATAGTAAGCACTGTCCGGGGTAGCTTTTGGTGTAGCTCCGTACAGCCAAACAAAGCAAGTTCAGCCTCAAGAGCCGACTCGTCGGACTGCTAGTGTGTTGTGTCGCCGCTCTCCGATATGCGACTTGGTACGCAGGGTCAGAAGAAGCAATTCAACCATTGACCTTGCCGAACACTATCAGTGGAGTGGGGATGCCAAAAGCCTTCTATCCCATCCCCCAGAGCTATCGTCTTAAATCTGGTCGTATTAGGGCAAGCGGAAGCCGCCTTTCGTCTTGGCTGTGACCCGTTGTGTCCAATCGTATCCAGTATGATCCTCCACCACACTGATGGCCCTTATCATACTGCTTGAATTGTCTTTGGATCACCATCTACGGAGTATGATCGTGATCTAGCCAGGCGTGTCGCTTTCGTACCATGAGATCACTTATTAAGGACCCTGAGTTCCCTCATCTGTCGAGCTGGAATATCCTCCTCGTCGACTCAGCTCAGTCTATTGACACAGTCAGTCTACTCGACTTCGACTTGCTCTGAATCCCAACCTGCCGCCGCCATGGGTTTCAATTTCAACGAGAAAATTCACAATGCCAATGTGGCAATCGCCAAATCCTTCGTCGGACGGCGATTCCATTTGGAAGGGTCGGGCCACCGTCGCGAACGAAAGGGATCATTCTTCTTTACAGAAATCCGTGCTGGTCTAGCCACCTTTTTCGCAATGGCATATATTATTTCGGTCAACGCCACCATCGTCTCTGATTCTGGTGGAACTTGCGTCTGTCCGCCTGACAGCCCCGATCTCTGCCTTTCCGACTCCGATTACATGCTCTGCGTCGCCGAAGTCAAGCGCGATTTGGTTACCGCTACCGCCGCAATTGCTGCTCTCACCACTTTCTGCATGGGTCTCTTCGCAAATATGCCTATTGCTCTGGCTCCGGGTATGGGTCTTAACGCTTACTTCGCATACACTGTCGTCGGCTTCCACGGATCAGGCTTGGTGCCCTATCAAGTTGCAGTCACCGCCGTTTTCGTCGAAGGTTGGGTCTTCGTTGCTCTCACAATCTTTGGTTTGCGACAATGGTTGGCTCGTGCTATTCCCAAGTCCATCAAACTCGCTACCGGTGTGGGTATTGGCCTGTATCTGACCTTGATCGGTTTGACTTATAGCGCTGGTATTGGTGCCGTCACCGGAGCCACTGCTGTTCCCCTCGAGCTGGCTGGCTGCAAACCTGAATTCAGAGACGAATCGGGTATCTGCCCCCCTGGCGAACGAATGCGCAACCCTACCATGTGGCTTGGTATCTTCTGCGGTGGTTTCATCACCGTCTTCTTGATGATGTTCCGTGTCAAGGGTGCCATCATCTTTGGTATCTTGCTCGTTAGTATCATCTCCTGGCCCCGTGGAACTCCGGTTTCCTACTTCACATATACTCCCCTTGGAGACGACAATTTCGACTTTTTCAAGCAAGTCGTCACATTCCATCCCATCGGACGGGTTTTGGCCGTTCAGGAGTGGAATGTTTCCGAGTATGGTGGTCAATTTGGCCTTGCCTTTATCACCTTCCTCTACGTCGATATCTTGGGTGAGTCATCATTCAGTTTTCTTCCCGCCCGTTCCTCCATATACTAATTTCATGCCATAGATTGCACGGGTACACTATACTCCATGGCTCGATTTGCTGGCGCCATCGATGAAAGGACTCAAGATTTCGAAGGTTCTGCTGTGGCCTACATGGTTGATGCAATTGGTGTCTCCATCGGTTCACTTTTCGGCACGCCTCCAGTCACCGCATTCATCGAATCTGGTGCTGGTATTTCCGAAGGTGGCAAGACCGGAATCACTGCCATGGTCAGCGGCCTCTGCTTTTTCATCGCCATCTTCTTCGCTCCTATCTTCGCCTCAATTCCTCCCTATGCCACTGGTACCACCTTGATCATTGTTGGATCTCTGATGTAAGTTCTGCCAACCACTCACTCTCCTTCAGACCTTCTCAGGCTAATAATTATTCCAACAGGGCCAAATCTGCGGCAGACATTAACTGGCGTTACATGGGAGATGCCATCCCGGCCTTCCTTACCATTACCATCATGCCCTTCACATACTCGATCGCCTACGGCCTGATTGCCGGCATCGTCTCTTACATTGTCATCAACACCGGAATCTGGCTAATTGAACTTGCTACCGGCGGCCGACTCAAACCTGCCGACAAGGAAGAAAAGGACTTCTGGACTTACAAGATCGAAGGTGGTATCTTGCCTGGATGGCTCACCAGAGCTGCCAAGGGCAAGAAGGACTTCTGGAGACCCTACGAAGATGTCGAGCACAACACCGGCCCCATTGGAACCCACCTTGATGGACAAGAAGCTAAGAACGATTTTGACAAGGGCCCAGAGACCCCAGCTACTGTCATCAAGGACCGAGAGGATTCGTCTTCCGACGGAGAGAAGGCCAAGCCAAACTAGGATGCTATCAATGGTAATACTGTGTCAAACGAACATCCGGTCGGATTTTGGCAAAATAGCTCTAATTGACAAGAGAAAGATAAAGATAGCCTTGCCAGTGCGTGATAGAGCATGATCAATCATTGCATAAAGCAAGGTTGGATTTCAAACATTCATTCCATAGTCTCAAGTCATTAACTCAATCTATCTTCATACTTCGTACATTTCAGTGGCCTTGCGACCTAACTCTAATGGTTATTACTAGGGATGTTATATCGACATAATTAGCATAAAAGTCCTGGAGACTTTTCCGCATATGTCGGTTCATCTCCCACACTTCGCATGGCTTTTTGGCCAATCAGCCCGGGCAGTAAATGGTACTTGCGCATAGAAGCCAATACCATTTCCACCTGTTGAGAAGTCCCCACCCATCGGCAAAGATGCTAGGCCAGTGATTCCACATCCTTGTTGGTGCGATTTGCGATAGATCTCCGATCCATACGAACCCGCCTGCATCAAAGCTTTGTTTGATCATAGATCATATCTTGACGTTATCTTTCGCCAACAAGGCTTCATTTTCGAATGCTGATCGTGGTCTGACATCTTTACCCCGCCGATCTTCCACCGGCACATGATACAAGCCACGATTTTTGTCTGCCATCACCTAATAAACGGATATCACAGTCAATGCTTGTCCAATGCCGCTAAAAGGTGTGAATCACGTCCTTTGAATTCATCGACATCATATCTCCATGGCGACCGTCGTCCTGAAGCCCTGGGTCCTGTCCAGAAGGGTCGACGGGAATGATATTTGAAAACAGCCTCGTCATAGGCGTCTGGTATTGGTCGATTTCAAAGTCTTGAATGTGATCCCAAAAATTCACCTGCGGCCATTGAAGATCACCAGGGCTGCCGACACTGCTGAAGCTCGGAGTTGGTAGGTCATTGACACCAATATTCACTGCTTGATTTGGTGATTCCTGACTATCGCGAGTGGAGCTCGTCATTCTGCGGCGTTTGCGAAACTTCGGGTCTAAAGCTGAAAAGTGTTTGATCATCATTCGATCGTCAGAGGCGGATGACTGGGATTTCTCTGTGATGTCGTCTGCCAATACATCGATCAACCCTGTGAAATGTCAGTCAGTCAGTCATGACAAGCTGCGAATGTTCGGGTCAAGTTCCATACGAAGTGATGCAGATCCAAGTTTCCAGTAACTTGCAAAATGTTTGATGAGTAACCTGGATAGGTCCGTGCAACGAGTCTTAGCTGGATGATTATCTTCCAGAACAACGTCTCTTGTGTTGATCAGCGCACAACACATCTATAGGGAGAATTGTGAGTATGGTATACTGTATGGAGGAGCCACAGGATCGAGGTACTTACAGTTGGATGAATAAGAGGAATATACTCCTGAGGCCAAATTTGGGCTAAAGTGACAAGCATAGAGTGGAAGCGCTTCCCGAAAGCGGTGGGATCACTGGCAAAAGAAGATAGACTATTTCTGTGGGTCTTGTGGCATGCCACTTGCTGAAGAAGAGTCTCGCAGCTGTCTCTTGTCAGTGAAAAGAAAATATCAGACAAGAAAGTTATGGGATACATACGCCATAATCATTAGATGCGTCGACAAGATCCAATGACATTCTGCGAAATTGCTGTCGTCAAAATGTAACTGTTTCAATTGAAAACTCGCCGGCATTGCCATTTTGAAACAACCAAGTGCACTTTCCAGCTCTGCCACTTGCTCTGGCGATGTATTTGAGGGCCGACGTGCCGCGTCGGCAACAGAAGAAGACAATTGGTTGCTCATTAGGAACCAAGCCCGGGCTGGTTGAGTGGTTGAATGCTGGAGGCTCTTCCAGATTTGAGAAGGATGAAGGAGTAGCACTGATGATTTTGTTGGTACGCCCTTGAACCAGAGCTCATCAGAAACTGGGAGCAGGACTCTCATAGACTGTCGATCGAGTCCGAACGGATGACTTGAGACGGTGCATAGGAACGTGTCGAGGTCGGAAATAGCCCACCATACCCTTCGCAGCTCCTCTTTGCAGACCCAGGCTTCTGACTCATCGAAATCATCATTTTCGACAGTTCCATCTTCGCAAATTTGTTCGTCATCAAGGTCGTTCAGCGCTAAGTTATACGCGAAGCGAACACAGACGCTTAACAAGACGGCCCCGGATGCCATTTGTCCTGCAGTGAGGCAATGAGAAGCGAGGATCACACAGGCTTTAAGCAGCTCGGTAGAGGCTTCTTCGACTTTCCTAATGATGGGATCTTTGAGGATAGCAGCACGCTCGGCAAAGGCAATACCGCGCGTGACAGGATCTATACCGTCAAAGCATGGTGCCTTAGAGAACCTAGCAGACAAAGAGAACATGGATAAGATCATAATAATGTGGTCGGTTGGAAGGCTCTGGGGCTCCACCAGACGGTCTTGTTGATTATGGCGGCGAATGTATCGATTGAAAAACGATGGACGATGCATTATTGGTAGCCAGGGCTGAATTTTGTCGAAGAAAATGTGGATTCTAATAGAGTCAGGGGCTGAACGTGGTGTGATGTGGAAAGGTGATCTTACAGGTCAAGAGCGGCTGTATCTGGAATACCCCAACTCTGGTGCTGATCTTCAGTCTGATGGAGATTTTCTGGATGCAAATGTCTGCCAGGATGTGATGCTGGTCGAGCTTGCTCAGCAGGAGTGATGTTGTTAGATGTCACCCGGGCGGGCCTATTGTGGACAACGATCTGGTCTTGCATAACGACATCCGTGTCCTGATTCGAGGAGTGTCGTGCGCTGAGACTGTCGCTCAATGTGTCCGCTGTATGTTTGTCAGCATGGAACTCTCCACGTCTCGACCTTGGACAGGGACATGACTGACTTGTTATTGAGACATGGGAACCCTCATCATTGACAAAGGCATCGAGCAGGTCGAAATTCCGCGATGCGGCTGTAAATCAGCGCGAGTTCTTGGTCCGCTGAAGACAGGACTTACTATGACTGATTGATGTACGGCGTGTGGTACTTGAATCCTTGTGCTTGGTAATGTTCTTTTTGGTGCCGGGTCTATTGGTGGAGTGATTCAGTCGGACTCGAAACGTGCATCGCGCCCCGATTCTCTGGCAAAGACCACAGACCGGGCGTTTCATATCACCTGAAGGCGCAAATTAACATAAGATGATCTTATCGAAGCAGAAATCCGTTAACCTCACACTTTGTTTTCTTCCGGTGACATGACTCGCAGGCCCGGTTAATTGTTGGTGAATGCACCGAGTCTGCCTCATAAGGACGAGGGTCTTGCCCCATTTATGATTTTGGCCGCTACCGGGCGGGTGACTGGGGTAGTATATCTAGTTAATTGAACGATGAGTGAGAACTGATGATGTTCACCGGAGTGTAGTGAGGACCAAGTGCTTTTTCCCGATTAAAAGGAAAGCTACAGACTAAGCCCCGTGGCCCCCGTCTTCCAGACTTCCAGGCCGGGTGCTTTGCGGGGGTGGAGCACTCGTCTTGGATAACCCAATCAACAGTCAATGCTATTACCGAACCTGGTCTAGGCCAAAGAGTTGGGGCTGGAAGCCATGTCATCGTTATTGAAAGAGTCGTGGCGATAACATTGAAGCCGTGAAGCAGTGATGGTGTTGAGGTTTGTCAAAAATCCCTCGTTATGTCATGCCTTTTCCCACAAACCCTTCTCATTCAAGTATATATGCGTATAGCTATTATAGGTAGTCTCATTCGCTTGGCTATGCTAATTGGAGCTCTCTCTTCCAGTTTCCTCGACTACGTGGTCAACATGACCAACTTGTCTTTGACATAGCAAGCGTTCTCTTCTGCGGGCGGTGTGTATTAAATAGTGTACACAGGTCTCGACTGCTTCAGGTTCCTTTGTACGGGGCTTCAAGAGGTCCCATGGGTTCTCCAGCCGCAGAAGTATCTATAAATTGGTCATTGCCGACATTGCCGTGATCCCGTGGCGAGAATCCCAATTGAGAACCCCGCGATCTACACCCATTCGCAAAGGCATGGGCCTTTACGGCCGAGAATGTTGACAACATCTCTGCAGCAGCGCATGGTCTTACTGTTTTTCATGTTTACCAACATGTTAGTAGTAATTATGGTGATCTGATCAGCGTGGCGTTGCTATTCCCTCAGTTTTGTTGTCTACGGCCATCTCTCTATATAGGTATTATTTCTTTGGAATAGAGCGATATCTGGGTTCCATTTAATGGCTGGCTTAGTGGGCTGGCCCCCCTGAGAGATATTCATCTAATTGGCATCACTATGCACTCATTGAATATTGAATCCTTTAGTAACTCAAGAAATCCCGCTCCATCTACCACATTATTTGTGGGCTAGAGTCCATGCTGTCGAACATTCTCTGGTGAATAGAGTCCGTTCAGTTCTCTCTCTAGTTCGAGCAACAGAGTATAGATACCATGTATCGAAGAAGTTCAGGCAGAGCCAAACCCAGGACCCGCGTTAGGATCGAAGATGGCAATGACTTTTCCTACCAGAAATTCCTCAACACCGAATCTGCTGTTGTTTTTCCCCCAACCGCTGCCTTTAACCCCTCCCAGTGGTACAGGGGACTCCTCCCAAAGGGTCATACCATTAATTGTGATCAACCCAGCCTCTATTTCCTGTGCAACACGAAGTCCCTCCAACGTATCGTTCGTGTGTACTGCTGCGGTGAGACCGTATGAAGTGTCGTTAGCGACCTTGATTGCTTCATCTTTGTCTGCGACAATATGAATAGAAGCCGAGGGTCCAAAGGTCTCAAAGTTGTAGACCGGGTTGTTAGAGTCCACGTTGGTGATGAAAGTTGGCTCTAAGGATGAACCAGTATCTCCGTTCTCCTGATTGCTTCCTATTACCAATGTTGCACCTGCATTCTGGGCATCAGCAATCGCCTTTTTAGCCTTTTGAGCCATGGCTTTAGTAACTGCGAAGCCGGCATTGCCTTTCAGGGTGCCGACCACCTCCTTGAGAATCTTAATGAAGTCGTCCGCGACCTCCTTTTCGACAATGATCTTGTCCGTTGACATGCAGACCTGGCCGTGGTGCATAATCGCGCCCTGGACGCTAAATGTTGCAGCCCTCTGGAGGTCAGCGTCTTTAAGGACGATCATAGGGTTTTTGCCGCCAAGTTCCATCAATACTGGCTTGAGGTATTTCATCGCGACCTGGCCGATGATTTTACCAACTGTCGCGCTCCCAATAAACTCAATCTTTCGGACAGCCGGACTGGCGATGATTGTTTCGGTGACTTCCGCAGCGTCCTCACGTCGAACTTGTAATTGGCTGAGTGCAGCCTGCGGCACTCCCGCGTCAAGAAATGCCTGAACGACGCCTGAGTGTGTCCTAGGAGAGAGCTCAGAAGCCTTGAAGACTATCGTGCAGCCCGCAGCGAGCGGTGCAGCAAGTGTCCTTGAGGAGAGAATGATGCTCCCATTCCATGGTGCTATGCTTAGGACCACTCCAATAGCTTGTTTGAAGACGAGGGAAAAGGAACCCTTGGTCTCAGGAGGAGGGACAAGCCCTGTACAGGCAACGCTAATACTGGCTGCTATTTCTCGAATACCTTTAGCAGCAAGGATGACGTTGAACTTTGCCCACTGCTCCGGGCAGGAAGTTTCGTCGATTTGATAACGGGCAAGTTCTTCCACTCGACTTTCCAGGATGTCTGCGGCCTTCATCAAGATGGCGCGCCTGTCCTGATAAGGAGTCTGGCTCCAGGCCTTCAATGCCCCTGCCGCTGAATCGACAGCGGCCTTCGCGAGCTGGGGTGTAGCAGACTGTGCATAGTGCACAACCTTTTGTTGCGCTGATGAGGTGACCTCGATTAGGCGGGTAGGGTCAAATGCGGTGGCTTCGCCGCCAACCAGGCAGGGGATGACATCGAGTCCTTCGTGTTGGTGCAGTTTTGGCGCCATATTTGAAAAGATGGTCTTCTGAATGACAGATTTGACACGCAGGGACCCAGAGTATTTCAAGGGGTGATAGTTGTATATCCTGTCTGTGGATAGGCGGCAATCACGGATATATGTTGATGAGGCCTCCCAGTATACTTGGGCGGACAACTGAAATGTCCGCCAAAACCGAGTCAAACCGAATAATCATTACATGATACTTACCCTACCACTCCGTGTTGAAGAAAGTAAATGCTCTTGTGCATATTCTGTCCTCGTTGCATGTTAAGGCCTCCAGAGCGATATCCAAACGACATTCGGTGAAGAGTGTGGCGACATATATCGACGGAGTTATCAACTTCTTGGCGCCAGCCGACCACACCACAAAGAATTCCCACAGACGGGTGGTAAGGAGAAAAAGTAGACGAAAATGGGCCTCATAACGCGAGCAATTGTCATGCGAGAAGCGGGCAAGCCACCTGAGATCGAAGCAATTGAACTGGAGCAACCCCGACCTGACGAAGCAATTGTCGAACTTCAAGCAGTTGGGATTTGCCATGCTGACCTTGCTGTGATCCATGGAAAGATCCCAGTACCCTTCCCCGTCGTGTTGGGTCATGAAGGTATGTCTTGATTCTCTCGGTTTTCCTTTTGGGACAGGCTTTGACAAATAGCAATAGGGGCGGGTATCGTGCGCGAAGTCGGAGCCGAAATTACACATGTAAAACCTGGTGACAAAGTTATCCTTACTGTCAACACCTGCGGAGAATGCTTCTATTGCAATAGCAGACTCCCGACCTATTGCGAAGATACTTTCGCACGCACGTGGAGCGGGCGCAGACCAGACCAGACCACAACCTTGAAAGATGGCAGCGGGAAACCAATTCAGGGCAATTTCTTTGGACAGAGCTCGTTTTCAAGACTTGCCCTCGTAAACAAGAGCACGCTCATTAAAGTGCCGCAACAGACAGACCTCAAACTATTTGCACCCCTCGGTTGCGGCGTTCAGACTGGCTCAGGCGTCATATTCAACACTCTCAATCTCCAACCGGGCGACTCTATTGCAATCTCTGGTTGCGGTGCAGTAGGACTGAGTGGAGTCATGGCGGCGAAAGAGCGTGGTGCCAGTATTATCATAGCAGTCGACCTTAACAACGAACGCTTGGCCATAGCAAAGAAGCTGGGAGCGACTCACGCGGTGAACAGCAGGGATGGCGACACGGTGAAGCAGATTAATGAGATCTGCCCACTGCCTGCAGGGGTAAAGTACACATTTGACACGAGTGCAGTTCCCAAAGTTATAGAGTCGATGATCGCTATCACTGGACGAAAAGGTAAGATAGTGGTTGTGGGCGCGACACCTTTCGATCAGAAAATTAGCATTCAGCCGTTAGAGTTCCTCAATATGGGCAAACATTTCATAGGAAGTGTTCTGGGAGACAGTTATCCTCCTGAGGTGAGTCTGGCCACGTCTATTCATCCGAGTGCTACCGCCACTGACATACTATGCTAGGCGATTCCTCATCTCATCGAGCTTCATTCAAAGGGGTCGTTCCCATTGGATCAAATCGTCAAGTACTACAAGTTTGAGAATTTTCAACAGGCATTTGATGACATGCTCGGTGGACCAGCCATTAAGCCAGTCCTTGTTTTTGATGACGGGGATGGTTTGAATTAGCTAGAAGGCTCTCGATGTCAAATACAACGCAGAGGCGAAGAAGAGATCACATTTCTCATCAAAGGTGTCAAAGGTGGAACCTATTGTATTAAGATATCAAGTTATTACCAGTCCAGATTGGCTGTACGAGGAGTAAGGCGTACTGACGTTAAATCTATGTTTGATCAAAAGTCATGAGAAGCAGCTTCGTAACTTCCGAGAATCAGTAATAGTCAGTTGAGACTAGCTTGATCTAAATCTATATATCTGCTATGGCTTGCATATCAAACCTGAATTGACAGCGCTGCTTTTTGACTTGTTTTCACACGATCCTTAGGTTACAAGATATGGTTCATATGTCCTGTGGTATTTCCTTGACTCATGCTGACGAGGAAAAGCGTGGAAACAGCTTCAATGCATTGCCCCAATTTATTGCCTGATGCAATTCCGGATCCAAGTTCTCCTTGTCAAAGTCCTCTATAAAGCTTCTGATGCCCTTGGGAGGCCCATATGGATAATCACTGCCATACATGATGTGGTCAGGCTTAGTGAATTGGAGAAGGAGCTCCACGTTCATTCTTGTCGAGGATAGGGCCAGGTCAAAGTAGAAAGATCCAATGTCCTCG
This sequence comes from Exophiala mesophila, assembly GCF_000836275.1. Classification (NCBI taxonomy): domain Eukaryota; kingdom Fungi; phylum Ascomycota; class Eurotiomycetes; order Chaetothyriales; family Herpotrichiellaceae; genus Exophiala; species Exophiala mesophila. The sequence continues at coordinate 1,428,300 of NW_015622508.1, forward strand.
AGAATCTCTTCCGGTGACTTTGGCGAGAGACCTAGTTGGCCGATTAAAGCGACACGTTTGGCGATATAGGGCAGAGTTCCACCAGCGTGCGAAAGAATGATCTTGGTATTCTTGAGAGAACGGACCCGGTTTGAAACCACCAAGTCTACTGCTGTCCTGGTTGTTTCGTGAGGATAGTCGGTGATAGGTTGTGGTAAATTGGGCGCGACAAGATGAGTGTCTACAGGATGGGTTGGATGGATCAGGACCACAGCTGCACGGTCATCTAAAGCTTTCCAGATGGGGATGAACGCTTCGTGTCCCAGATACATGTTAGTCTTGCTGTATCGTGTCATCAAGATGACACCGTCGGCTTTCAATTCGTCGTATGCATACTCGATCTCAGCAACCGCAGCATCCACGTTGATTAGATCGGGGAGAGAGGCAAAGAATCCATATTTGGCAGGGTTCTTGTCCCTCAAGGCAGCCAAGTATTCGTTTGTTTGACGTGCCAGTTGAATGGAGCCGGCTGGTCCAGCTATTGGAGCTCCTGGTGAGGTCAAAGAGAATATCGTAACAGCAATGTTCAAAGTGCTAGAAAACTCATCGTCCGCCTCGATGGTCCATTTGGGAGTATGGGAACCGGACGGATCGCCACCAGCATCTTGCAGCGCCTGTGAAAGTCAGGAACCTCGAGGCCTGATAAGGAAGTGCTCAAAATGTTCTTACCTTCAAGTAGAATTCTGGTACAAAATGATGGTGAACATCAATACGTTTTCGTGCGCCTGGTGCCATCTTCCTTGTGGCTACTGATTTTCAGCGAGATTGCTTTTGGAAGTCGTGTTATGAAATCCGCAGTGATGGATTCAAACAAAATTGGCTCTCTTAATGCATCAGCAGATGTACATGACATGGACCCAGATCATTCTAACATTCTATTTGCTTTCGTGGAGTATAGGTTAACCCCGCGTTAGGCAACGGCGATCTCTGTGGATGACCTAGCATTTCTCCGGAATGACCGAAATCTCCAGCGTGTCCACACAGTCACCTTGACTATAGTAACTGCCCAATCGATGTTATACAAACCTGAACGGTAAACTGTTTGACGTAGAAGAACACGTAGTTTCACGAATGATAGGGGAACACATAGTTGAAGCAGTAAGAAGACGAGCCCACGCCCTATGATCTTACCAAGAGAGGTGCTATCGATAACCCCAATATAGACAGAAGTTGATATCTCCTGCGCGAGTAGAGATCAAGAAGCTATGGGTACAGGGCTCGAAATAGATGCTCTTTTTGGAGGGCTATACTCATCTCTAGGCTGGGGGGTGGCAAATGCTCTATAATGCCAAGACCGGCAAAACTGAGAATGGGGAACGGAAATCACGGAGATTTTGGACAGGCGACGACAGTAGCCAAGTGCTGATGTAAAGTTCCTTCTATCGAAATGTATTCAATTCGGAGAATCTAGAGGCTTTGTAGTCGTTCGGATTTCAATGCCCTACTGTTCTCGTAGCCGCTCGGTGCAGCACCTGGTGAATGCAGTCAAGCATATCGGCCCATTGGCAAGCAGACTTTCAGATTATGAACCACTCATTCTATCCCCCGCTTACTGAATACATGGAGAGAAAAGAGATGCTGACATGTTCGTTGTCGTTGTGAGGCGTGGACGCGTTGATTCCTGGTCAGGGGAGAAAGCCTCGTCCCACTCCTTTTAAGAGGACACGACGACGTGGCGTGCAGTGGCAGCTTGCGCCGACGGATATGCTAGGGCGGAGTATTTATGCAGAAGACATACCAATTTTGTTTACCGAGTTTCAAAATTTTGTGCTGTTTGCACCATTTGCGATGTTTGCGATCTTGTGGCCTGAGCAGCGGAACCTGGTCTTCCGGACCTTCACCGCCTGCAAGGGACTGTCCAGTGGCACAACTCTGGCACGCCACTGGTCAGCCCACCTCTTGGAGATTTGCATCTGAGATTTCTCGGATCTTGTTGAGCCCCAGCAGGACATCAGGCCGTCTTGCTCAGGGCCCCTTTCTCCCCGAGTGATGCCACCCACGTCTGCGTCCAATAAAACCTCTGCCGTCGAATTGGCTTCAATCTACCATTGTTCCTAGATCCAGGATACCTCACATTCATAACAAAAAGTTGACATCCTAGATTCAACTTTCATTCTGCCTGCAATCGTTTTCACTTCTCGACTTTCTACCCTATATTGTTTTGGTACCCCACTACGTACTTCCGCCACTCCCTCTACAATCTCCCTCGACCCTTGAGGCACGACACGAGTGAAACACCGCCTTCAAGATGCTGTATGAGATTCTCCGTCCGTCGTCGCCCGATCTTCAGGCTAACATGTCTGCTGCAGGAACTCGACAGTTGCCTCGCCGGTGACCTACACAGACTACTTTAACGACATTTCTCAATATAACGTCCACCTCAACGTCTTCGAACGGGCCTGGATGGCATGGTACGCTTACATGCAGAACGATGTTCTCGCCACCGGCATCATGTCTTTCACCCTACACGAACTTATTTATTTTGGCCGCGCCTTGCCGTTTATTATCATGGACAAGATCCCTTACTTCCGAAGATATAAGATTCAAGCTGTAAGTCACCACACATTGGCACCGGATGTGGAGGACCCGAGACTGACTCCCGCTTGCTGCAGCAAAAAATGCCTACATTGTCAGAACAATGGGCCTGCGCTCGACTTGTCCTCCTCTCCCACTTCACTGTCGAGCTTCCCCAGATCTGGCTGTTCCACCCCATGGCCCAATACACTGGCCTGTCAACCACGGTTCCTTTCCCTTCTTGGGTCACTATGGCATGGCAGATTTCCTTGTTCTTTGTCCTGGAAGATGCTTGGCACTACTGGTTACATCGCGCCCTACATACCCCTCGCCTCTACAAGATGATTCACAAGCTGCATCACCAGTACAGCGCCCCCTTTGGCCTCGCTGCCGAATATGCATCGCCTCTGGAAACCATGATTCTTGCATTCGGAAGCGTCGGCATTCCCATTGTGTTCTGTGCCATTACCAAGAATCTGCACATTGTCACCATGTATATCTGGATCGTTCTCCGTCTGTTTCAAGCCATCGATGCACACTCCGGCTATGAGTTCCCGTGGAGTCTGCACCACTTCCTTCCCTTCTGGGCTGGAGCCGACCACCACGATGTCCACCATGAAAAGTTCTTGGGAAATTATGCCAGCTCATTCAGATGGTGGGATGCTGCCTTGGACACCGATATTGGAAGCTCTTGCGGCAACGCCAAGAAACGCGCTGCCAACGCAAAGCTCGAAAAATCGCAGTGATGAACAAACAGAAGCATTAGTATTCTGCGGACGGAGCCCTCGACCGCCTCTGTCGTACATAAATGGTCGAAGCATTGGACAATGTTGCATGGAGCGTTACATGGCGTTGGATGGTCGGACATGATAGATTGGACAGGGGAGTTTGGTGGCTGGGCTGTCGTTCACTCGAAGCTTGTACACTGGATTTGTCGTCAAGATACTGTTACATACTGTAATCATACAATTATTACCCTTCCGTCTTTGACGTGCTGCGCTTTTGGCAGCCTTAAGTCCCTACTGTATGCAGGTCTTTCAAGGTGATTTAGAGGAGCCTACGCCATCGGCTTTGACCGAGGTGTCTGGCGTTGTGGGCATGTCTTTGGTGCCACAAGCACAGCTATCGAGCGCTTCAACAATGGCAGCCATGTTCAGAGCCAGTAATCTATTTTGCTCTTGGAGAATGTCATCTTTCACCGTGTCCTGTTCTTTTGGGAGACCTTCAAGCTTCAGAGGGACCAGAGACCTATCAATCCTGGCGGCCAACCTGGTGTCACGCACACTTAAACCTCGTGGTTGGTGTGTGGTGCAGGTGATGGTCATGCAAAATGGATGGTCGGATGTGGCACCCAGAGCCAGGTGGGGATGATGGTCCATTTCATCAGCAACAGTCTTGACGAGCTGGACGGCACGATCTCGGTCTTGCTGGGATTTGAATTCGAAGTGCCGAGTGATGCTGGCGCCTTCGGGAAAATCCAGCTGCCATGATGGGCTGCTGAATTGTGTAGGGGCATCTTCCTGTTCTCCCAGGAGATCCATCAAGCCAACCTCGAGGCGATCGAGTCGAGCTTTGGGAGTTGGCGAGATTGGCTGGGTTCTTGCAGCTCCTTCAGATGAGAACAGCTGTGCTTTCTTGCGGTCGGCTGTGATTACCACTCGCTCGACCACGAAGTTAGATGTGTGTCGCATTGTTCCAGGGACTGAAACGGAAGGGTTTGAGAGGAAGGACGCATGGTTTCTCTGGCGTGGGAGGACTCGGCAGTCAATGATGATGGCCGTTCGGAGGGATAGAACCTGGCATGGTCGTAAGAACATCTTTCGAAGCCACCGCCATGTATGACTGTGATGTGATGTTGATTGTGGTTGTGGTTGGTCTGGATGGGATAGGTCCAAAGATGTGTGTCCAAGCCCCAGATGGCCTGCGGTCACGACCTCGATGACGACCTTTGCAGCATCAATTGGATAGCCTTCTGGGGCCTTGGGGGCTCCCATTGGGTGACGCTCGCCCATAAGGTACCCGTAGCCTTCAACAATCGGGGGGCCGAGAGCCCAGAACTCCGACGTCTTAGACTTGGCATCAGGGCGCAGGAAGGAATTACTTGAGCCTCTCTGCCACTATACCAACTATACCTAAGGTACCCTAGTCAATAATGATTCTTCACCTCTACATCCATGATCCTCCCTCTCTCAACGGTTTTCTCTGGCTCTAGACCTGGTCCATGCAAGTTATTAATATTCATGGCATCATTCTTCAGACGTGGGCCATAAGCTTGTACTAACGCTTAGTGTATCTGCCCCATGGCTATACCATGACAATCCGGTAGGTCCTTGGTCTCACACACTACGAGCAGACGTGCCGTCGACCATCAATTTCTTGTCTAACCAAGTCAAAACACTCTTCACCTTTCGAGGTAACCATGGAAGGTGGTTGATGAAGTTTACTCCCTCCATCCAGGAGTCGGTCTCCGAACCAGAAATGGGTTGTATGGCGTTCTGATTGCGAATCCGCCCTGCCTTAAATATCTGAAACGAGGACTCCCTACAAGGGCAACCTTGGCTCACTCGACGTTTGAGGAGCTTCGCCTCAGACCAACCACAACTCGAGGGATTCGCTAAGAAGGAGCTCATCAGCCCCCAGGGGAAGCCTGACTGAGGCTTGTAACTCAACGACATGTTGTACAAGCCTCGATCAAACCTGGGTGCACGTCTAGATTTCAGTTTTTGCCTGGGAGTTCAAGTGCTGAGTTTGCATCCTGCCATGGTATGAAACCGTGCAACAACCCTCTTGAACGGCATGATTTGAATATCGGCCCCAGCCGATCTGATCTTCACTTCTGCTCGTGTTGGTTTTCCTGTTCCCTTCACCTTTCTGGATCATCTTTACAACGTTATTGTTATCTGCTTCTCGTGGGCTGGAATTAGAGTACCTCTCAAATTGAGGCTCTGGGTTGGCCATTGTTTACCACCACCCCGCCTCATGCCCAAGACGTGATGCGTTTTCTTAATCTCCGAATTGCTCTAATTCTTTTCTTGACACAATGCACGATCGTGTCGTCAGCCCCACAGAGGTTCGCTGAGAGAATCAAAAGTGCTGCGAGCGTTGCGAGCTTGGAGAGCGCAGCAGCAGCCACAGCAACAGGATCGAGCAGCCAGACAGCTACGGTGACGAGTAATGCCGGCGCGGCCTCGACGACACTTTCAAATGGCAGCTCATCAAATCCAACAACGGGGGCAAATGCTACTCCGACCCAAGCAGCCACCACAAGCACCAACGGCAACTCAGCTGAGTGCTCTGATACACCCGACATATCATGTGGTGGGGAATCATCGAATGGCGATGGGAGCACAGGCTCGAATAGCGGAAATGGATCTGGAAGCGGCAACAATGGCTCAGGCTCAGGTTCCAATTCCGACACAGCAGCACAAAATCAAAGCAACTCTTCCGGTCTCTCCACTGGCCAACTCGCCGCCGTCATCACCCTCCCCATTCTAGCCTTCCTAGCCATCGTCATCTGCCTATTCTTCTTCTGCCGGCAACGATGGTCCAAGTGGCGACAGGCACGAGCCGAAAAAGGCGCGTATCGTCGCACTCTCGACGATACTGTCATGTCACAAACAGACGATGGTAAGCAGAAGTTGACTGGACCTCGCTTCAGGGAGAATCTCATGCGACCATTATCATTTGGCTTCTCACAACCCGCCGACCAAAGCATCCGGCGGAAACCACTCAATTGGGATGCCAACAACATCGGCACCACCAATGGATTTAGCTCGATTGGCATGGCGGTCCCCATGCCAGAAAATGGCGACGAGTCCGAACGAAGGCATCTACGAAATCAAAGCGAGGTCTCTGAGCCCGCCGTACCGGAGCCTAGCTCTACGGGAGATGGAGATGGCCGAACCAAAAGTCTCGGTCAGCGCAGTGCTGTTAGTGCAATGAGTACTGAGGAAGAAGTCACAAGAGTTGATGCTACTCAGCCTCCGTCATGAAGATTGTCTGGACGGTAGCATTGATTACAAAAACGTGCTTGTGTCTCATCTTACAGCGAGGTGTTTGAAGGAGTTTGAGTTTGAGTTTGAGTTATTGGACCAGCGATGTGATGTGATGTGCATTTATTGAATGATGGAGAGGGAAGGGCTAGACAGCTCTAGCCATACCATACCCATACCCATACCCATATCAATAGTCACTCTTTATTAGGTATTATTGACCATGATGGATACATATTGAATTATCCCATGGTGTGGAAGCGAGAGATGATATTCCTCGCGAGGATCAAAAAAGGTAGTCGAGGCAACGAGAGCGTCTTAAAATATATCAATACATTATTAAATTTCTTAAAATTGGCAAAGATCATATGTTCAGGTCATGTTGGTGTCGTTCAGGCCGGAACTTGAAATTGAGAAGCATCCACGGCATCTTAGCTTCAGCCAACCAGAAGAGCCATTGACGACATGCATGAAGATCTTGGTCCATAACGTGAGATTTTGTGACTTGAAATCTCTAGATTCTGGGATGTTGTGCCACCATCCAGTAATCAATAAGTAGGAGATTGAATTTGAGTGGGATTGCCTTCTCTTCGCCAATCCTTAACTTGCTACTTACTGTTTCCTCGTCTCAAACCTCAACGCACAAAGACAACCTGGCCTCATTCGCTCGAACTTTTTGAGTTTTATTTTATATTCAATCGACATCCCTCAACTGGTTATATTCAAGTCCCAACATCACAAATCCAAAAATGTCCAACCCCGAAATCTCCCTCCCCGAACTCCGGGACACACTCATTTCCATCGCATTGGAAGCCGGCAGGCTAATCACGTCCGCCACGCCATCCACCACCTCATCCCTCACCAAGAAAAACACCGCTGATCTGGTCACCGAAACCGACCGAGCGGTTGAAAGCTTCATCTCTACAAAACTCAAATCTCTGTACCCATCCTTTTCCTTCCTCGGCGAGGAAACCTACCAACCAGGCCAAAACCTCGGCCCCGAACCAACATTCGTAGTCGATCCTATCGACGGAACCACCAACTTTGTCCATCGATGGGGATATGTCTCTGTAAGTCTGGGCGTTGCTATCGATCGTGTCCCTGTGGTGGGTGTGGTATATAACCCCTTCCAGGGGAAATTATACCATGGTGTTAAAGGGCAGGGGAGTTATCTCCGTGACCAGACCGTTCAGACTGGGGAAGGGGAGAGGAAATTACCGTTGAAGCCCCTGGAGCCGCTGGAAGGGTTAGATGAAGCGCTTGTTGCGATTGAATGGGGATCTGATCGGTCCGGTGCGAATTGGAAGACGAAGACCGATACGTGGGATAATTTGGGGAGGGCGAAGAGTGAAGGTGGAGCGATGGTGCATAGTGCGAGAGCGTTGGGGTCGGCGGCGCTCAATCTATGTGCTGTGGCAGAAGGGTCGATTGATGCGTATTGGGAGGGTGGGTGTTGGGCGTGGGATGTTTGTGCTGGATGGGTTGTTCTGGCGGAGGCCGGGGGTGTTATTGTGGATGGAAATCCGGGCACTTGGGAAATTCCGGTTGATCACAGGAAATATCTTGCGGTCAAGGGGGCGACGACTGGGCAGAAGGAGTTTGTGGAAGAGTTTTGGGGACATGTCAAAGGGACGATGACTTATGATCATTGATCGATTCCAAGGCCATTGGCTATCTATGGAAGGGAGGGGAAATGATAGATCTTCCTGTCTACTTAGGGTTCGGAGATGAATATATGCATATAGACACGATATAGATCAATCAACCACTTAGACTACAACGCATGGAGAATAGTGTTGAAGAACATGATGATCCCAAGTTGGAATCAGAGACTCTATCTTGATCTTTAGCAATCCACCCGAGTCTAATCTGTCGGTGGCGCTTCACTGCTGTTCTTTTTCAAGAGGTATTGTTACATATGCAATGGCCGCTCTCAGAAACAGGCACCCAGAAACTGTAGAATTTACTTCCAGAGTTTGCCCAATGACACCTCCTTGTCATCATGCTTGTTGAGGACCTTGGCTGTCGCCAGGTCGAAATCCTCCTGCGTCACGTGCACTCTGCGTTCTCTCAAAGCAAACATACCAGCCTCAGTGCACACACCCTTCAATTCGGCGCCTGAGCAGCCATTCATCTTCTCGGCGATCTTCTTCAAATCAATTCCACGTGTCAGGTTCATGCTCCGAGAGTGAATGCGGAGAATATCAGCTCGGGCTTCGACTGTTGGTGGAGGGAATTCAATCTTTCGGTCAATGCGACCTGGTCGGAGAAGGGCAGGGTCCAGAATGTCGAGACGATTCGTAGCCATGATGACCTTGATGTTCTTGGTCGGTTCGAACCCATCCAGCTGGTTCAACAACTCCAACATTGTTCTTTGAACTTCAGAATCTCCGCCACTGCTTCCCTCGACACGGCTGGAGCCTATACTGTCGATTTCGTCCATAAAGATGATACTTGGCGCATGTTCGCGAGCCATGACGAAGAGTTCTCGTACCATTCTGCTTCCCTCACCAATGTATTTCTGTACCAGTTCGGAACCTGACACTCGAATGAATTTACAGTCGGCGTGATGGGCGACCGCTCGCGCGAGAAGTGTTTTTCCTGTCCCAGGAGGCCCGTAGAGTAAAACGCCTTTGGGTTGAGCGATTCCCAACGATTCAAAGAGTTCAGGGTGGTTCAGACCCAGCTCAATAACTTCCTTGATCTCCTTGATCTGCTGATCGAGACCACCAATCATGTCGTATGTGCTGTCAGGGACCTTTTCAACCATCATGAGTGATACCAAAGGGTCGACGGATGAAGGCAACATTTTCTCGAGCTTGTAGGAATCGGAAAGGAGGGAGACACGTTTGCCGACGGTCAATTTGGTAATGTCCACACTATCAGCAATGTCGACAACTAGAGCACTGTGTCAGCATGAGTTGATGGAGGTATGTCTATCTCAACACCGTACCGTATTTGCCTTCCGGATGGACCTTGACCAGGACTTTCTTGGTGCCCATGACTTTGACCACTTCTCCTACATAGGAACCCGGTTGTTGCAGGAGTCCCAACTCCTCTCGTAGTAGTCGTACTCTTGAATTGTAATCATTGCGTTGTGCTTCTAATCTCCGCAGAACGGCTTGACCTTGGATGATTTCGAGTTTTAATGATTCGATCTTGTTGTGGTAGAAGTTATCGAGCGCCATGGTGGCGGTTGTGAGAGTGAGAGGGGGGAGAGGTGTCGAGGCAGGCTTGTGAGGTCGGAGGAGAGCTGAGGTCAAGATGAATCAATGGAGATTGGGAGTTGCGAGGTTGAAGGCGACAGATGGTTGTGGAACTCTGACACAGACGCAGACAGATGCAAATGGTTACTCTGTACATTACGGGACGCGCCTCACATGGGAGCCTCCCTGCGAGGCAAGCATGATTACATAAGAATATGGGTCTAACCGTAAACGTCGGCGTCTAGGGCGGCTGGGGCGGCTACTAAGCGCAGTAATATACGGAGGAGTAGAAACCGTATCGCTGGCAAACCTCAAGTGAATAATTACTTCAGTATGGTGTCATCTGCCTGCAACCAAAGAGTCATGCGCTGGGTGATGCAGTCCGTGGGGTTTCCAGATGATCACTTTCTACATATGTACGTGGTTTATTTCTGATCAAGACAAGGGTGTGGTGGGTATGATCAGTTGACCGCCTATTCTAAACAGGATGGTTCAGAATGGAGGACGACTGGATGGATTCTATTTAGGCAGAGGCAGCAAAACCGTTGCCCCCGCCAGAAGCTGGGTTGACACCAAACCAAGCCTAAGCGTACCGTATGGTGGTTGCAGACTGGGGGTTCTGGGGCAGTTCATGCGTACCTAAGGTGGGCACGCCATGCCTAAGAAAGTGGCTTCACTGGCCCCGGGGAAGAGTCAACCCGTTGCTGCCCAGAGGTCACAACGACTTAGTGGTGGAGCCACCTATTGTTGGCCCCTCGGCCCAAGATGCCTTGCTATTCCTTGTCTTTCCACCAGACTTTGGTACCAGGTGAGCAGAACCGGGACCCGCGGTCGCCGTGGCACGGGCTCCAAGACTGATGAGATGCGTCAACCCCAGAAAAACAATTTGGATCACAGACTACAATAGTCATCTGCCATCTAATTGATCACTAATGACGCGGTCTTTGTCGTGTAAACTGAAGGATCAACGGTATGATGGGCTATCTCGGTCATTTTGACAGTCTCTCCGAGTTGCATAAGGGTGGGACATCGTGGATACCTACGAGTTGCGAGATAAACTTAGGGTACACGGTAGCACTGCCGGTCGGTCAATTCTTCCGCCGTGGGTGGAACATGTACGTCTTTTATCTTAGCTTCCTTTTGCTGCATACTTGCGTCGTCAAAGTTCTGCCAGTTGGCTCCAAAGTGTATTTGATTTGTTATTCGCACGTGCATGTTTCCGACCTCCAGAGTCGAAGAGAAACGAGGCAGTCAAGAGAGACGTGGAGAAACGGATCTCTCCCAGCAAAACACTAAACACGAACACCTCCAGCTGAACGCTGCTTTTTTAGCTTCTCGTATCACATCCATTCTCTTCCGAGTCGTCTTCAAGTTGTCAGTAGTGCCACAGTCAGCTCGATCGCAGCTCGATATCACTCGGCCGTTGTACAAGGCCATCGCTCGCTTCCCACCTCCTCTGCAGATCCTAGTCCTTGCATATTACCTTTTTCCCTGCCGACCTCATCATCTGATCACCCATCTCCACGGCCGTCTCATGTGGTGCAACAACAAGCCTGCAACAGGCCTCAAATCTACCGGGTTGCACAGTCCAAAGGTTCACAACCTGGCGACATCAGTTCATCCTTGACCTGCAGTTCATTCTCCTTGAAAAGACAGTGAACTTTCACGACCATGCCTTCCGATGATGCTCCCCCAAGGAGCCCTCGGCCAAACCTCACTTCCAATTCTCAGAGCACCAGCACCTCTCCAAGGCCGACCCAGCCCTCGATGCGTGATCCCAACGAATCCGATCTCAATGCTGCAGACCAAGGTCCCTCCATTCGACGCGACTATGGTATGGCTCCTCTAAATTTCTATCCTTCTGTCCCCGTTGCTGCTAATCTCGCACTAGCCAGTATCAACACCTCTGCTCCATCCGCCCACCGCCCGAGAAGCGCACCTCGCCCCGAATCGCCCACCCAAAGACCAGATCGTTTGGAATCAGGGTCTCACCTACAATCCCCGCAGCCTACCCGCGCAAGACGTCCTAACACCATGAGAAGAATATCAACTGCCAGGAAGAAGTTACCCCACCGCGGTGAACACTTCTCTGTCGATGATGATCCATCTGAGATCGATGACGATCGCCCACCTCAAACTCCCAGAGAAGCCTCCATTCCTTCCCTTTCTCGCAAAGAATCTACCGTCCGCCGTCGAACCCAAGCTGTTGTCAACACTCTCCCTCGTGTCGACTCGGCCGAAGAGGACGAGGCTGCGGAACAAATCCCAGATCTAGATCCCGCCGATCTTGAAACAGAAGCAGACAATTCTGATATCCTAGAACAAGGCGACCTTCAGGACATGGAAGACGCAGACCTTAGTGATGCTGAAAGTTTCACTCTCAAGGATCGACAGTTGGCCATTAATGAAACCCATCCCTTTGGTATCAGAATATGGAAGCCTGCCTTGTACAAGAAAAATCGCTCGGTGGAGAAGACGGCCGAGGAAGATATCCATTCCTCACCAAGCCAAATTGTGAGCCGTTGGCTCTGGGTCTTCAATTGTCTCTGGACTGTTATCTTCGGCTGGTGGCTAGCTCTCGCTGCCTTCATCGCCGCCGTCGTATGCTTCTTAGTCGCCTTCGAGCCAAGTGCCGCTGCCTATGGTAATGTCTTCTGGTCACTAGGCGGTTACTTATTCTGGCCTTTTGGTAAATTCGTCAAACTGGAACAGGACGAGAACTATGTCGACGAGGACGAGGGAGAAGGCCGAAGCATCAGTGAATATGAAAGATGGCAAAGTGGAGACCTTGAATATGGTCGCTTGATGTTTGGCCCAACTATGACGCACACAGGTTCCATTGTCGGCAGACACAGAAACAGCATCGATTCCGCTAGTGAGACCGACAGTCTACTTGATCGAGGAGGTCGAGCGGACAGGTCAGACACTGCCGCCAGCTCACGCGCCAAACGACGACTCTTTGGCCGTGGCCAGTGGACTTTGGGAAGAGTCATCTTCTTCGTCTTCTTTTATTTCAATGTTGCTCCTCTCATGCTGATGGTATCCATGGTCTGCTGGTTCATGGTCTTTTGGATCCCCATGGGCAGGGTTTTGCTCATTCTCCTCTATCACCTTCGGAAGCGGCCCTTGTCTTTAACGTTCCATCGAGACGTTTCCTATGCTAGGAGCTCTACCACGCCCTCGTCAATTGTTCTGTGCACCTATCGAGCAGTCGGGCTCAAATACTGGAAGTACACAATTGACGGCACCAATATCTTTCTCATAAACTTCTTGGCAGTGGTTGTGTTTGTCATCCTCGACAGCTTCATCTTGAAAGGTGCTCTCAAGCTTGACATTTGGCTCACGAGTCCGGCCCTCCTCTTCACCTTGGGTCTCGTCTCCATCATCCCTCTTGCCTACTTTATCGGACAAGCTGTGGCATCTATTTCAGCCCAGTCATCGATGGGCATGGGAGCTGCAGTGAATGCCTTCTTCTCAACCGTGGTCGAAGTCTACCTTTACTGCATAGCCCTCCAAGAAGGCAAGGGGGCATTGGTGGAGGGTAGTATCATTGGGAGTATATTTGCGGGCATTCTTCTCCTACCTGGACTCTCCATGTGCTTTGGCGCAATCAAGCGAAAGACACAGAGATTCAATGTCAAATCTGCCGCAGCCACCTCAACCATGCTTCTCTTCGCTGTTATTGCCGCATTCGGACCAACCTTGTTCTACAAGATATACGGTAGCCATGAATTGATTTGCAAGAGCTGTTCGGTGGACAGGGACTCTGAGGCCAGTCGAGACTGCAGGCAATGCTATTTTCGTCAAGTTCCCGCCATTACTGATGACTTCTTCATCAAGGCAGTGAGACCATATTGCTGGATTGCCGCTGTCCTGCTATTCTCGTCCTACATCATCGGCCTCCTATTCACCCTCCGAACGCATGCAGCTGTCATCTGGAGCACTGAGGGGGAGGAGAAGCGACCCCACCCAGTGCCAACTACAGCAGAAATAAGCCCTACAGACACTCGACATCACAGTGCGTTGAATTCACAGGTGCTCCCAGCTGCGCATGGGTCTTATGTTTCAAGGCCGGCCATTCGAGAGTCGCAGTTGTATAAGAGAATACTGGGGCAATCTCTGCGATCGGCTGGCTTTCCTGAGGAAGGAGAAGGAGTCGCCGAGCACGAAGCTACAACCTCATCTAAAGCAAAACCACGGCATACAGCATCCGAGTCCCACTACAACGGCGAGTTGCCTCATGTAGTGCCCCCGAAATCTAGCCACGGTTCTGATCAAGCCGGTAGTCCCATGCTTCGACCGGTAGTGCCTGGCCTTTCAGAAGAAGACAACAAGAATCTCGTGCGACATGTGGCTGAAATGGCGGCCACCGCAGCCGCAGTTGCCGCCAGGGACGCAGTGCATAATCCTAGATCTACCTCATACCAGACTACACATGCTTATAAGGCTGATACTGCCAAAATCCCGCGCCCTGGGGCTACCCGCAGCAATACTGTGGGTGACATGTTGGTAAGGCGACCCACAGAACAGCCATTGCCTGGCGCAGCAGAAGGAGGAGGACACGACGCTCCGAACTGGTCTCGAGCCAAATCATCTATTATACTCCTCGTGGCAACAGTGGCTTATGCAATTGTCGCCGAGGTGCTTGTTGACACTGTTGATGTTGTACTCGACTCGGTCGAAATTGATGAAAAGTTTCTCGGAATCACGCTGTTTGCCCTGGTTCCCAACACAACCGAGTTCCTGAATGCCATTTCTTTTGCCATGAATGGCAATATTGCTCTCAGCATGGAGATTGGATCCGCATATGCGTTGCAAGTGTGCTTACTCCAGATCCCCGCGGTGGTACTATTCTCTGCTGTCAGTGGCCAGTTTGTGGACCCGGCGGATCTTATCGACCACACATTCAACCTGATATTTCCCCAATGGGACATGGTCACGGTGATTTTGTGCGTGTTTCTACTCAGTTATATGTCGGGAGAAGGCAAGAGCAACTATTTCAAGGGTAGCATTTTGGTCATGACATACTTGGTTGTGGTGTTGGGTTTCTTCTTCAGCGGCTACACCACCATGACCATTATGGGAGGTGACCCTAATGATACACTTGCCATCATGTCGAGTATGGCGTGGCAACACAACACTGTTGGAGGCCCCGCGCCAGCCAGATCGATTAGCAGAAGAGAGCTTTGAAAGGGGGATTGCAAGAGAATGGTTGTTGGGCGCATGGATATGGCTGCATTTTATTTGATTACTGGCGTGCAGTATACAGCAGGGACGTCCCGGGCTTGGAGAGACCTAGACCATGGTCACCCTAGCAAGATCCTATCCTACACCGCTTCTCTGACTAGCATTAATCCATCGACATTGTTAAACGGTTCATTTCTCGTATAAATTAATGATTGGGGGTGGGAGGCGGAGTGGGATTTTTTCCTCGTTGGGGTTAGTGCTGTATTTGATACCCGCGCTTAATTGGCCCGCCAAACCTTTTTGGGACGACGACTCATCATTTTGTCTGGTGCCAATAGAACACGCCATCCCATCGTGATGCGTTGGTGGTGGCATTGAATCATCCCTCTCAACACCTGATCTGCTCATCAGGGTGGCCTTTTCTCTTTCTTTTTTTCATCAGCACCGATCGGGATCTTGTCTGTGGTCTTGTGGTTTTGGCGTTTCACTACAATCCCTCGGATTCTATCCATCCATCCACAGTGTCATTTCATCCTTTCCCCCCTGTCCCAGCGCTTTGGAGAGATATGTTTATCGAAGACATATTGGACTCCGCCGCTGTACCAATTTCATTGTTTGATCTGCTGTCCAACTCGATCGTTCTGGACCAGACAGTTCCATATCTGCCATGTTCTAGCCTTTTTGCTCTTGCAAGAACCTGCCACTCTATCCGCGACCTACTGTTCTCGACGCCATCGGTATTCCGCTCGGTCGACCTGTCACGTTGCCGCGGTGCGTATATCAATCCAGAGTTGCTGACGAGGATCGACTCTGGCGGAAACTCGTGGCGGGCTGAACGCATAGACGAGCATCTAACCGAAGACGAATTCTATGCTGGACCACTTCGGGGCGTGTTGTGGAAGTTGGGGCGCATGCATGTATTGCAGCGAGTTCACACTCTGATCCTTGATGGCTTGGCCTCTGTCACTCAGGATTTGGTCAGCGACCTTGTGTCAGATCCCCAGTACGCCGTCACCATCCTGAGCATCCGACGATGTCTTAATGTCAACCCATCAAAGCTCCAACAATTGCTCCGTCACATCTGTCGGCCCACTAGACCTACTGGCACTCCTCGCCTCAAAGGTCTTTACTACTTCACTCAGCCTTCGTCATCACTCAAGTTAACAGACGTGGATGGCCCAACGACAAGAGGGGTGACGCTGTCCGAAGGTGCTCAACTTGGCGCCTCCCCCACCCGCGGTCATGTCAACCCCGACACCATCGACCCATGGTATACAGCAGCAGGACAGGTCATATCCATTGGCCATGGAGAACGTACCTCGTGGGAGGAGACATTGCAAACCTGCCATGGAATCATCAGCTTTGATGCTGTGCTGTGCACGCACATGCATGCGGATATGGAACCAGTTCTACACGCTGCATCTCGTGATTTTCTGATGCAAAACAAGCCGGGCATTGCTCCAATGGCCACAATTTCCCTTGGGCCGTCCGGATGTGCCAGTTGCGGACGACACCCACGAGGTGGACCCGTTTGGGGTGAAAGTGACGTGCACGAATTTCCACTGATTTGGCCCCCGCCTGCATCAGGAAGGCTCGTCGATGCCGTACGACCGCCTCTACGAATGGCTTCGGATGGGAGACAGTTAAAGCAGCATTTGACTGTGTCGTGCACCTGGTGTCTCACTAATCGTCACTGCGACAACTGCCATCGGTGGTGGTGCAGTGACTGTTACAATCCAGGTCGAACGAAGAAGCTTGAGGATCTGGAACAATTAAGTCAGGCTGGCTTGAGCTATCTCCCAAGCCTGGAGGAACTTTGCACCGGAGTGGGGGAAGACCATGGTGACCGGATCAAGGTATTTAATGGCCTTTGCGTTGAAAATTGTCTGGTGAGCGAATGGATGGCTGGAGCTGGCGGAGGCGGCATGTGGGGGTGACAGACAACGAGTTGAGGAAGACGGATGAGATCCAGGGACATGAGAGAAAACTGGCCTTGGAGATTTCGATCCAATCTCAAGCTTCCCACAGGACTGCCATCCAACGAGCCCGCCGCTGACCACTTCGTCGCACACCATCAATTTTGTCCTGTGTCCATCCATTGACCATTGTGTCCAGCAGAAACTCAAACTATCCCCCGGTCAAGCCGCCGTGATGCGCCACTGCTTCGACTGTGGTCGCGTCTGTAGTGAGTGCGCACCTCTCAGCGCCCGGACGTGCATTCGATGCAAGAGCAGTTATTGTGTCCTTCATAACACAGGCTGCGACGATAAAACCGTATGTGCAAATTGTTACCACCGCTTCCACTACGAGGAGAGATGGCTCCGCAAGAGAGGACGACTGATGATGGTTGACTTGATCTAGTGTGACTGGTGTATGCATGGTGGACGAAGAACCAGGGAGCTGTATTGATGATGGCTTTTCAAGGAATTTGATCATCGCCATCACTTGACTTGACTCGACTCTTTTAGCATCTACCGGATCAGCTTGCAACTGGACTCGAGTGAGCCTCTATCTGCGCACAAGTCCCTCCTGGACTCTCATCTTCAAGGCTCTCCGTTCATTCGAACCTACTACTCGATGACTCTCAACTCCAATCTCAGCCAGGTGCTGTTTCTATCTAATCCTAACCACCTACTCTTGACGAAGCCTGATGCGAGCGACAAACTCTATTTAATTCTAATATCTAAGGGGTTGATATTTTCCAGTGTGTTTTGGCATGTTGGGCGTTGGTGGACTGGGAACTATGATGGTGTGTTGTTAAGCAAGCTCTTTTGTATTTTGGGAGTATATCTATCACAATGACGGTGCGGAGGATTGGGCTGGAGAGACCACAGCAAAATGTATCTTCGCTATTGACGCCGATCTATACACAAGTTTGATGGCATGTGAGAGAATTTGGACTTGCTGGATTGTCACCGAGAAACTGACGATCAAGGCTAGAATTCAAAAGGTTGGCAAGAAAATGAGAGAATCTGGGCAGAGAGAAGCAGATTAGCGAGGTCAATATTAGCAATAGATCCAGATGCTCCGGGGTACGCCCTGGGCGGTAGGCTTTAACCGTCCACGGCTATCCTCGCGTCACTCTGGCGCCTTTGGACGTTGCTTTTTAACCAAGGATGACCCCAATGAGCGCACCTGGCGGGGGCAACGGGGGCCAGGGTCCAGGCTTCCTACCAACCAGAATGGCTGCCATGCTGCCCCTCGGCCGCCTCAATGCTTATGGAGTCACCAGAAACAAGCTTGGAGATCCCTTTGTGGCATGACGTAGTCTACAGTACGTAAACCTGGCACTTTGTGACGCCAAAGGAGAAAAGTACGACGACATGATGCATGTGTTCTCTCTTCTACCTGGGTAACAAAGTGGTCAGAGGGAGCTGAAGACGCATTGTCGTCGTTGTCGTGATATTCCATCATTAATTCCTCCATCATTCCATCACTTCCTCCTCCTTTAAACCCCCTCTATCTCCACGGACACGGGTCGTGTCGACACACCGTCCCATCTGATCTTCAGCCCCTGCCTTGACTGCGCCTGACAGAGTTGACCGCCTACTGCGTTGCCCTCGCCAACATCAGCACCCAAGTCCATCATGGCTGCCAAAGTGCTGCAGACCAACTTTGATGTGGACTATGTCGTCACCTATCGCATGTGTGACGGTGAGTCGTCGATGACTTGGACTTGATGGGCATCCACTGACTTTCTCGCGTCCAGACAAAGCAAAGGGCATTGCTCAATTCCAGAAGCTCATTCGAGTCCTCAACCAAGTAGGCTTGACCACCGAGGTCCGCAGAGGTGATGAGACCTCGCTGCTCATATTTCTGAAAGCCGCCGACGAAAAGATCTTGGCCGATGTCGTCTATCGCTCTAGAATTAGGGATTGGCTCCATGGCATCCGTCAAATCCAACCTGTCTCTGATACTGCCCGAGCCTTGACTGCTGAGCCATTGACTCAAGCTGAACGATATCGCCAAATCCACCA
The DNA here is from genome assembly GCF_000836275.1 of Exophiala mesophila. Taxonomy (NCBI): domain Eukaryota; kingdom Fungi; phylum Ascomycota; class Eurotiomycetes; order Chaetothyriales; family Herpotrichiellaceae; genus Exophiala; species Exophiala mesophila. The sequence goes on from NW_015622508.1 coordinate 1,447,215, forward strand.
CATGATCACTTGTTCCCCTGAAGATGGCGGCGCAGGCATAACTCCACAATATGGCGAGTGGGAACAAGTCGAGGCTATCTTCCCGCTTCACGACCATGTTAAGAACAAGAGATGGTTGACTGAGTTCTCCCGCAAGACCTTCCTGACACCTGAGGACTTGGATGAGATTCGAGACACGATGGGCGAAAAGGTACTATTGTTTGGTCCTGACTTGTGACTAATCCTCTCACTGACCGGTTTCAGATTGCCTATTACTATGCCTTTATCCAGTCCTACTTTACCTTTATGACCTTCCCCGCAGCATTTGGATTCTCCTGCTGGGTATTACTGGGAAAATTCTCCCCTGTCTACGCCATCGTCAATGGCCTATGGACGGTTGTGTTTGTCGAGTACTGGAAACGCCAGGAACAAGAGTTGGCCATAAACTGGGGAGTCAAAAACGTGTCTGCCATTGAGGGCAAGAGGAAAGAGTTTGTGCCTGAGAAGACGGCGACTGACCCCATCACGGGCGAGAAGATTGCCTTTTTCCCGGCAAAGAAACGCCTGCAGAGACAGCTGCTCCAGATCCCACTGGCCTTGCTGTGCGTGGTTGCTCTTGGAGTGGTGATCTGTACCTGCTACGCCATTGAGATATTCATCTCAGAGATCTACGATGGTCCTCTGAAGTCGATCCTGGTCTTCCTCCCAACCATCATTCTCACTTTGGCGGTCCCCACCATCAGCTCACACCTCACCCAATTCGCCGAGCTGCTCACCAGCTTTGAGAACTATGAGACTCAAGAGGCCCACGACAAGGCCATGGTGTCCAAGGTGTTTGTGATCAACTTTATCACATCATACACAGCTATCTTCTTGACATCGTTTGTCTATGTCCCCTTTGCGACACTCCTTGTGCCGTATCTTGACATCTTCAGCCTGACGGCCAAGCCCTTTGTCAACGACGAGAAGCAAGTCGAGATTCCATCGCCGGCAACCTTCACCATCAATCCGAATCGGCTGCGAGACCAGATGATTTACTTTGCCGTTACCGCTCAAATTGTCAACTTTGGCATGGAGACAATTGTGCCGCTTTTGACTCAGAAAGGCACCAAGAAATACAAGGAAATGCAGTCTTCCAGGGCAGAGAAAAGTGCGGGTGCGGCACCTTCGATTTCCGCATCTGACCCTCCCGAGGAGAAGGAATTTCTTACTCGTGTCCGTGAGGAAGCAGCCCTGCCAGAATACGATGTTACGACGGATCTTCGCGAGATGTGCATCCAGTTTGGCTATCTCTCTTTATTCTCTGTCATCTGGCCACTGACACCAGTGTGCTATTTCATCAACAACTGGATCGAGATCCGAGGCGACACATTCAAGTTGACAGTCGAGTCTCGGCGCCCGACTCCCGAGCGCGCCGACTCAATTGGACCATGGCTGGACAGTCTTGAATTTTTGGCATGGCTTGGAAGTATCACGTCAGCAGCACTGGTCTACATGTTCAACGGCGGGAATGGACCGGACGGGAAGCCACACGCCATCAAGCTTTGGGCTCTGTTGTTGAGTGTCTTCCTGTCTGAACACATCTTTTTGGTAGTGCGGGTGCTGGTTCGCACGGCCATCTCGAAATTGGATTCGGCGGCACAGCGCAAGGAACGTAGTGAACGGTTCATGGTTCGCAAGAAATACCTTGAAGATGCTGGATTGGCTGACGCCATCAAACCGTTGGCATCCGCTCCCAACAGCCCGCTGGTTGATTCAGATGGTGCGCAGGCATTCAGTAATATCACCAGAGAGAGTCTGGAGGAGGATGCAAGACAAGATTCGCTGCAAGACTCAGACCCATCTGGTCGGTTTTGGAAGAGGCAGCGGAGTGGGAGAGAATCGGAACAGGTTGGCTTGGGATTGATTGACTTGATGGATCTGGGATCACGGGACAAGAAGAAACAGTGAAGAGGAACCGGCGACATCTTGGAAGCGTCTGGGGACTGAGTTTATGACGGCGATACGAGAACACGACACGACACCATGCGGCGGGGCGTTTAAGCTGGGGCTTGGAGAATCTGGAGAAATGGCAACGTGGTTTCGTTCTGCCTTTGTAGCACAGGGGCCACAGGGCGATTTATAACAACAGGTGTAGTCAGTCTTTGGTGCAGTACAGTCCTATAGGTATACGCCGATGACAATTGAGTCGTATGGGTTTCCAAAGGCAATGTCTGGGGATCATGATAGTCCAGCTTCCAAGTGATCTAGACTCCATGCTTATGGAATTGTTCAATTGTCAATATAATTGCAATCAAAATAAAACTGGCATGGCGTGGTTATGCTACCGTTCAGCCCAGCGTCATGAGTCAGGGGTGTCTATATATTTTGGACAGACAGACACGCTAAGTAGACGCCTCGAGATCTTGGAGAAATTCTGAAATTGCATGCATGATGATGGCCGAGGGCACGCGATGAAACTCCCCCTGTGGCCCCCTCGGCCCAAACCTAAACCACCCCCCCGGCTGGTTCCAGACAGGCCGAAAAGGAGGTGGAGAGGGGGAGAGCCCGGCGCGTTAAGTGTCTAATAATAATGAAAATCCGTTTCATCTCCAGTCGATCAGCCAATTTTCTCACACTCATGGCAGCAGAAAAGCGTCACTGCCTCGGGTGCAAGTTGAAGATGGGTTGCACCTGCTCAAACTGATGACTGGCTTTCTAGTTTTTGTTCTGTTCTGTGGAAGGAGCGTAGTCAGCCTCGTTCGCATCAATTGCATCCATCCGCCATCCATCCGCCATCCATCCACCATCCATCCATACCGTATATCCACTCATCAGGCCATCGTCCCTATTAGGCCCTCGGCCCAAGGCGCGCCAACTACTTAACCTAAACTTAGTAACCACGCGTGCCATGGCTGCCAATCTCACCTCGACCCAAGAAATGGGATCAAGGCTTCTAGGGTCCAAACCTCGATCCATCATCATTCCCATGGTCGACATGACAGATGATGGCGATTATGTTTCTTCGTCTGCGATGCCTCTTCCAACTCTTCAAAGTATGATGCTGGCGGCTCCCCCCTGGCTTCGTCGCCAGAGCTCCACGATGGGGGTCCTGGTCGGATTTCTTCCTAGCTTCGTCGCCGATTACATAAACCACAAGCCTCGCAAAGCTTCTTCAGATACCAAAATCTCCGCCCTCGATGGCCTGAGAGGCATCTGCTGCCTCATGGTCTTGCATATGCATTGGACTTTTGCCGTCACCGATAGCAACGAGGGTGGCTCTGCAGCCGTTAACACCCAGTTCTTGTTCCACCGGCCATTTTTCTACCTGTTGTGGGCCGGTACCAGTCATGTCTACATCTTCTTCGTCATGAGTGGTTATGTCCTGTCGGTGAAATGTCTGAACATGATTCATCAAGGACTGTCAATTCACAAGGTCATCACCTCGGCCGTCTTTAGGAGAGCGATTCGAATCTTTTTGCCGCCCATTGCTCTCCTTTTCATCTATCTCCTGGCCATCAGGGCGCATATCTTTGACAGGGGTATCCAGGTCTTCAACGAGAATCGATGGTTTGGCGAGCAACAAATTCGATATTTTGAGAACCCTCCTCAATATCTCGACAGCTTTTCTGCTCAGTTCTGGGATGTTCTGGGCGCTGTTCATAATTTGGTGGATCCGTCAACTCACTTTGGCAACTTACCTGAGTATGGTAACTACGACACTCACCTGTGGACGATGCCTGTCGAATTCTATTGTTCCATGACCCTCTTCGTGGTCTTATTGGCGACCTGCCAGCTGAAGACTCGGTATCGCGTGTCTCTGCATGGTGCCTTGGTCTTGTTCTGCTGGCTGACAAAGCACACCAACCACGGCCTCTTTTTTGCAGGTTTGTTCATCGCCGAAATGGACATCCTGGCCAAGAAGTCCTCAGATCCTAAATTTCAACTCCCTACTTCTCTCGATACCCAAGACTCCATTTTCCACAGGCTCCAATGGGGGTCCCCGGAAATATGGCCCTATCTTTGTGTCTCAAACATCATCTCCGTGGTGGCTTTCATTGGAGGCCTCTATATCTTGTCAATGCCCCTTCTATGGGCGGATGAGACCCCAGGATACACTCAGCTGTTGTCATATATGCCATCATTGATGGGCATGGAGCATCGCATGGAATCGCTGCGAGCCTTGGGCGCCGTGCTCGCTGTGTGGCCAATCACCTATGCCTCCGCCACAAGTGCTCCAGGTTCCACTCCAATCATCCGCTTCTTCCTAGCCAACCCAGTCTCCAAATATCTCGGACAGATTTCGTTTGCCCTGTATCTAGTCCATGGCTTCGTAATCCGCAGCCTCGGATACAGCATCTTACCTTCGATTTACAATATGGTTATTCGCGACCCAGAGCGTCGTACAGCGCTAGCAGTCCAGCGCTACCCCCAGGGTAACATTCCTGCCCCGTCACGTTTGACACCTGGCGAGCTGGGAACCATTTGGGTCTTGGGCTACCTCATCGTTCTCCCTGCCTGTGTGTGGGCGGCTGATTTGTTTTATCGTTTCATTGACGTCAAGAGTGTCAGCCTTGGCAGATGGATTGAACAGAAGATGACAAAAGATGAGCCAGCACCTCGAAGTGGGCCGTTGATCGTGGTCGAAGACAAGATTTACTGAATCCCAGATTGTCGGACACATTCGTCCACCCAAGTCACCGGACCAATGGGAGACTTTGATTTTGACAAGGCTGTGGCGTGTGATTGGCCAACCGCCACAAAATCTCCGAAACACCTTCGTTCAGTTCAGCCTTTCGGAAATTTTACCAGTTCACCATTGTCGGCGAGATCATCAGAGTTGTCGTCTATATATACAGCCTCCAGGAACACTCGGCGTGCGTGGAATTAACATCATCCTACATTTACGACAGTTGCTCAAGCAAAATTGAACAAGCAGTTAATTTGTTAACCACGTACCTCAACGAAGCATTCATCTCTACAACATGTCGACTATTCCTTGGCTACTATATACATATGCCTGGATGCCATACCCACGGCGCATCTCAATCTACCTTCGAGAGAAAAACATTCCAGAATCTCTGATTCGCATCATTGATTGTTGTGATCCAGCAACTGAAGGCATGCTGAGGGAAGAAAATCTACCCGCCAAACCAGCCGGCAGTCTCCCAATTCTGGCCATTCCAAATCACGGTGGCGCGGATGGACACTCGGACAAGGGATACACCTATATTCGTCAATCTGTCGCCATAATCAAGTACATTGACGAGCACTGCGACCAAGGCATATTAGGATTTCCAAAGTCAGAATACTCTATGACGGGGGAAAGTGCGATAGAGAGAGCAAGAATTGCCGAGATTTGTGCCCTAGCAGATGATTGTTTGACGGGGTGGAACTCAGTTCGCACGTTCGGCTCTGCAGCTGGTGCACTGAAGGATCCTGCAGCATCCAGGCAAATGATGACATGGGTCAAGAGATCACTGCAGACGATTGAGCAATGGTGGAACGATCGTGACATGCAACTCCTGCGCACGGGAGGCGTGGGGCAGGTCAATTTGGGAGACATTCTGCTCTTCCAATTCCTGCAATTCACCAAGGAAGATTACGGTGTGGACATGACCAAAGGGACCAACACCGTGATCAAGGATGCGTACGATCGAGAGATATTGGATGACTACCCCAAGCTTGCCGAGTTTTACGAGGCTTTTGGGGGTCGTGACAGCGCTATTCTCGATGGAGACCGCGGCGACATGGCGCCAGAAAGCGCATCCAAAGTAATGAAGACCTGGTGGGAAGGAAGCTTGGCAGAGAGCGCGGCATTGCCTGTATAGAGTACCAGCTTTCCAAAAGCATCAAGTTGGAGCAGATAATTCAGATCGTACCCGTCTCATTTATAGATGATCCAGTGTATATTGCAGTCGAGAGAAGAGCTGCTCCGTACATTCAGAAAAGTAATCCCAGACAGAGGCACTCACCCAAAAAGGGGGAGTCCTCCGAAGGGATTCAAGCTAGTCCAATTTAGGTTAGAACACCTTCTCTTTTGGACTTGAGGCAGCCTCGTCCTAGTAAATGGGGAATATGAGCATCATATCACAACCTAATGTGACTCTATTCAACATCTCGACCGCCCTTCATATTGGTGTCCTGAAAACTTTCCATAGCAGTTGTGTTGTCTGTTCGGCTGGCGGATCAATTGTGTTGCAGGCAACAATAATGAGATAAAGTTGCCGACCACTGTTATGCAAAACCTTTTGCCAGATTCCAAAGCAACGACTTCATTTGACAATAGGACAAGTCGTGGGGGACACAGTCAAAGGGTCCCAATTTTCAACGATGAATTTCAACATGCCGACTTGGTGATCCGTGGACGACCACCCAATGTCCAGGTCGATGCCTCGTCTGCATCTCTGGGATCCAGCTCGTTTCACCACGGCTTCTCCATTGATAGAGTTTCCTCACAATGGACAAGATCAACCTGGTCTACTGCCGGGCAACATGGCCGCATCCAAGAGATCGATGACGAAGACGAAGGCGAACCCGAGATCAAAGACGAGGTCGAGGGTCAAGTCCACGAGGTTACTCCTCTGATCTACCTTGACGAGTGGCAGAGCGATCCTTTCTCAGCCCTCCCTTCTGATTTACCGAAACATGTTCTGGCCGAACAGATGCACCAATGTAAATTACACCACAGTATCACTTGAATTTGGGAATGAACCTCCACTGACAATCATGATATTGATAGCCAAAACATGTCTACTGGAGATGGTCACCAACCGTTCAGCGGATTCGTACGGTCCGCACTTTGCTGGCAATATCCTCAATCTCGCTGTCAACAATACCACTTTACTGTACGCCATGATGTATGCGGGGATGATGTTTGCCCGCACTGCAAGCAATCAAACGACACCTACGGTCTTGGAACTTCAATTCGGTACTCGCGCCATTCAGATGCTCAGTCAACAGCTCAGGTCTCCCGTGACTGCTGCCACTGAGGCTAATGTCTGGGCCGTGGTGGCTCTGGGCTATTGCGACAACTTTATTTCATTGAGGCCTGGCAGGCTTCCGCGGCAGTCGTTCCTGAAGGAGCTTCAATCTCTGCATATCTACGGCAGGATGACGGTCAACCTCGCACATATCCAGGGTTTGAATCAGCTGATTCAACTCCTGGGCGGGCTCGATAAGATCCGCACGCCTGGGATTGCTCAAGTGATTTCCTTGTAAGTTCGATACCATGCTTTAGACCACTCGTGCTCTGTTGACCAGTTTCCTCACTTTAGTGCGGACTTATTCGAATCGACCCGCTACCTTTTACGGCCAGGTCTGCCTTGCATCTTTCATACTCGGACATTCATAGTTAATGATCGTCTCTCGGTAAGTTCGCAAGAGAGAAGATGGGCTGAAAAGGCGTTGGGACCACTGGGATCCTCCTTCCGAGAAATATGGGGTACTTCTTCGCCGTTACCGGTTCAAAAACTCTGCGAAGTCATCCGAGACGCATGCGATTTTACCATTGTTGTGGAAAACTATGTTGAAGGGAGATGGGTTCCGAGACTGCCTGCCGAGCTCACCGATCAACGAAACTATGTCCATCACAAGCTGATGAGCCTGGACAGCGAAACCGAAATCGCTGAACGCGGAGAGTGGTTGCACGATCAACATTATGAACCTTGTCGACTGGCCTGCATCGCCTACAGCTTTCTGGTCATTTTCCCATTCCCTCCCATCTTTGGGTTATTTGAGAGACTAGGAAGTCGACTTCAGAAGTCCATTATGAGCAGTTCGCTCAGGTTGGAGGAACTTGGTCGCACACGAAAGGAGCTTCATCTCTGGATTGTGGTCATGGGAGCTATCATATGCACCGGACTACCTGAACGAGCCTTCTACATCCGAGAACTTTCTCAGACCTTGAAACTGTTGAAGGTGAGCTCCTTTGACAGTCTGGTTCGCATCTTGCAGACGTTTCTGTGGCATCCCAAGACCAGCAATTACGATGCAATGGACCTCTGGCGGGCATTGAAGCTCGACGTCTGATAGGGTCGTCAATATTGATATGGACGATATATTTCCAACAAGAATGAGGAAAGAACGAACGACACGAACGACATTCCCTCGTTATTGCCTCATATCACCGTCATGCAGCGCACCTTCCACGTTGACACGGACCAAAACCGCCAAGAATCTCGAAATCGATATTAGCCCAATCAAGGAATTACAAGCGACGGTCAAGCCATCTTCGCCAAGCACTTTTGGCAACTTCCTCAGATCGGCCATCGTCATAGAAGGCGACTGACAATCTTGACGAATAATCTCGAATTCTCCTCGACGTCGCTTCTGGATGATATTGTTGTCGTCGATATATCAATAATTGCCCCTCTCTACGAGGCTCATGGTTTCCTTACGGCACGGCTATCTCTAGCCGTATCGTGGACCATGCCTCGGCCGATCTCCCAACGAGAAATCGACCTCGATCGCAAAAGTACTTTGGTGCTTGGGATCCAACCTCGACCCCAGTGTTGATAGATTTCATTGAAATATGTAAGGACCCGATGGTCTCCTTGGATACTTGGTTGCTTGGTCCCCCTCTTAGCCTGGATCCTCACTTACCAGCGAAACACCTAGGCCTCAAAAGATCCAATTCGTGACCGGGTACCCCCAAAGTCAAAAGGAAAAATCGGAATCTCGCAATTTAGTCAAAGCCAATGCCTCGAGGATCCGATGGAGGCAGGGCGATGTTCATACTTCCATCAGCACCACGCCTGTACAACCCCCCTCAAACCGACCTTTGGATTTTGTCGGTGAGCTCGATCTTCAAGGAGAGCCGTCACAGAGGAAACCATCCACCGCTCTTCAACCCTCGCAAAACACCCCTACCCTAGAGATTGGTCAAGAGTTTCTCTCGGCTCATGATCCAACCCGTTTACAGCCAGGGTCTGGGTTACCCGTTCCTGAGATTCCCCGGCCTCTCAGCATCTCTTTTTCTTATGTTCATCTCCCATTACAAAGTCAATCACCTTTGGCGAACCGCGGGACCGATGTGATTCTCGCTAAAGGTCAGTCGCTTTACATTGCCGCTCGCTTGATCGCTCTATGTCCTGTATGAACAATATTGACTCGGTGACGTACCTCCAGTGTACGAAGATCTTCATCAGATGTTCCCAGCAGACTCTTCCGGCAGAAGTCACATAGCAACAACGTGGTTCGAGACCATTATTGCCGATCCTGGACTCCTTCATGCCAGCTTGTATGCTGCCTTGGTCCGAAACAAAGTAACCAAACACCTCCTTATCGACCGAGAGGAGCTTAAAATCGCCGTTTGCCAGTCCGAAAGTGTCCAAGCTATCAATTCCAGGTTGTCAGACCCCAAACCCGGCGTTGCCTGTGGTGACCTTAATATTCAATCTGTTTTCAATCTTGCATTCAACTGCCTGCGGAGCCAGGACAGTGGCGCGGACAGCTCCTCGAGTCAATCCCAATTCACCCGTCCAGCTCAAGGCCCTCTCGGTTCATTGAAAATGATTGATGTTTACGGCGGTCGCATTGAGACAATGCCAGTACATTGCCATGGCCTAAACAGGATGATTTCTGTCCGTGGTGGACTTCACAAGCTCGAATTGCCGGGACTGGCGTCACAGATATCTTAGTGAGTGATAGTAAATGGCTTGAGTTGGCATCGACTACCCACTAACGAATATTTGCAGTAATGATCTGATTGTAGCTTCCCGTCGGCTCGAGCGGCCCTCGCTGCATTTCGTCGCTGGTCTCAATTTCGACATGGCTATGTCGCTGTCAGCGCTCCGTCGAGTTGACCGCCCACTCCGTCAACTGGGCCACGGGTTTCGCATTCTAAAAACGCTCCGTCCCGACACTTCAGACAGACTGTTAACATGTCTCCACCATCTCAGCCTATATACTCTTGGCATGGATGACTATCTAGCCGTACGCCCCGAAGCGCAATCACTGATAGTCATCGCGGATCAACGAAATTATGTCCAACACAACCTCATGACCAAAATACCTAATTCAAAATCACCTGACACCCACGACAATGATGAAGATCATCTTCTTACCCTCTGCCATCTAGCCGCCACCATCTACAGTTTTCTCTGCATCTTCCCAATTCCCGCCGCTCCATTTCATTCCCTCGCAACACGAATCAGAACGATCCTTGGATATGCCAGATTAGCTCGCGAATTCGCTGAAGCGCCTGAACTTATGCTGTGGATCTCTATCATGGGAGCACTAGCGTCAATCGGCAGTCCGACAGGAGATCGTGCTTGGTTCGTCGCAGCTCTTGACCGTGGCTTCAGAAGGTTGAAGCTCGAGTCATGGGACGAACTGCGCGCCCTCTTGTTGCGCTTTCTCTGGTTTCCCAGTACCAATGATTACGACGGTGGTGTCTTATGGGAGGAAGTCGAGGCTTCCGATCCATTCGATTTTGGACCGCCCAGCCAGATCAGTGCTGGAGGTGTCGGCTGAGGAAATTCGGTGTCTTGGTTTCATTTTTATTACATCGAAAGACCTCTATGGGTTAACTGATCTCGTTCTCAGTGGACTGGAGCACACTCATTGCTTCAAGACCAGGCACAAGCAATACCCGTCACGGTTTCTGCTCCTCAATGAGATCACGAAGAGCCATCCAAGCTCTAACTCTATAAATCAGGACCGTCATGGAAATATCGTGCGGCCATTGGCCTGCCACCCATATATAATTCCAGCATGATTGTGAGGAGTAAGGCATGCTATGTCCAAGGGGTATGGACAAGAAAGAAATATCCGCAATTGCTCGCTCGTTTAGTGAGACAAGGAGGATGGCAGAGTAGATGAGCTGCCCACGTGAGGGAAGCGTCCCAATTATATAGCGAAGGAGAGGACGGTGCCGATAACTCCTATACCGTGTTGGCTGCATCGTGGTAGTAGAGCCAGGCGCCATGATCGCATCTGATTATGGATTTGAATGAATGAATGAACGAACAAATGAATTAATGGATACATATTTACTATATACACTCTTCTGCGATCGTCTACTTGACTCTGTTCTGCTCTGCTCTGATCTGATCTGATCTGATGTATTGTTCCTAAGTATCAGTCAACCATCTCCTACATATGTATTAATCCCTGGTCGCCAGGTCAAAATTGTCCAGATTACCAGGACTGGCAGATCGCTACGACAGTGACAATTATGGTTATGCCTTTTACTCTTACATCATTTTATAACGTTCATATATAGAACAGGAGATGTTATGGTAGAAAATCTTTTTTTTAAAGAATCTTTGTCATCAGTCATAATCATTATATGCCGTAGAACGTATATACAGGCTGAAAAGGTTTGTTGTACAAGAATAGTGGTCCATCGTCAATCTCTGATGATGCCTTGCCTCAGATGGGACATCGAAGCCAATCTCAATGTTTGGTTGTTGAAGGGTATTTATTCAAAGCCAATTGTGAATGGCCGAATGTTCGTGAATCCCGGCATATTTGAGATTCTCCTTGATGTCCGCCAGATCGCATGCGTCGCAGATCTGGATGGGACTAGGGAGAAAGTAGAGATCATCAGAATTTGAAATGTCGTTTCTGAGAAGATACATCTGACAGCATATTGGTGATGAGGTTGGTGGCTCAGAGGCCGGTGGTCTCTGGGTGTGAGATGAGTAGGAGCTACTAGCTCTGTCGCATTCTGAGAGGTGGTCGCAATCTGAGAGGTCGACAACTAGACTGATGCGATGGACTTCGACCAGGGGTGGTGGACTTAGTTCTTTATCTGAAGGCGGTTGTTCGCTGGCCTGTTTGCAAGCGGTAGCGTGGGTTTGGTAGAGATCGGACCAGCGTTTATTGCAAGCTGACTCTTCTTCATTCGATTTCTCCGTGGTCTTCTTGCGATGTCGTAGTTTCTCAAAACTGGTGAGAGACAATCTGAAGGATTTTGGGCGATGCATTTTTTGACGATGAGATAGAAGTGAACTTCACACGAAAGCTAGAAGAAGGGAAGCATAAACTACGGGGACATTGGGGTCTCAAACCTGGATAGATATAGTTCAGAGCAGAGCGAGTCGCGTGCTCTGGGCATTCGTAAGTTCTCTGAAACTTGTGTAATCTGGCTTGCATCGAGCTGGAAGAAGCCGTCCGTCGATTCATGGAATGCCCGTGCTTTTTGTCATGCCACGCGAGCTGCCTACTTGAGTTAAACGGACGGGCGGCAGGCAAGCATAACTTTCGACTTTCTTCGGGATGAAAGGGAGAAAATCCCACGGACCTTTTCACCACGTGTTTGACACAACCCGAAGAGATGGTTCAGGTGGATGTACTCCGTAAATGAGATCATTCTCGGCAGAAGGATGGTTGTTTGGGTTAGATGTGTTTGACGCACAGGGCACATTTCTTCAGCCTGGGATGCGGAATATTGAAGTTATATGGGCGCACGGTCGCAAAAGTTGAGCAGGCACGGCAGGATGAGAGAGATCCACGAGATCTCAAGCATTGGCCACGTAATTCGTCGATCTCCAAGGTATTTATCATCGAGAGAAAAAGTGTTCCTGGATTCTCGGCATCGCACACAATCGATATGGAGAATTGCATCTGTCTCCCGATTTCCAAGCAACGTCGGATATCGGGTGCGTCGATGCCGAGAAATGTCTTTGCGTAGATCCCCGATGCATTATACACTGTTTCCACAAAGGTGTTCTGTCCGTGTCTGGATTGATGTGGATTGCCAGCCTGGTGGGAACTCATCTATCTAAATAATAATAAGTCCTTCGTAGTCCGTAGTGTATTTTCCGAAGCGACCTTGGCAAGGATTGTGAAATGAAGAATCTTTCACATTCCATCGCACCTTCCCTGCCGTTTGCTTGTTCCCTTCCTTCCTTATATGCCTCGTTCTGAATAGGAAGTGACGGTTTAATTGTCATCCGGAAGGCGCTACCCGACTGACCCAGTATGCGACTGACTATCACCTCAACAAGCTGGTTTTCGCTTCAATTATGTAGCATTATTCCAATCCTGAAAATGATCCATACAAAGAAGACGGTAACTTTTGAATGCTATACTAGTTCCGTATTTTTTTGGGTCCGAATATAGCTTCCTCGGACGATTCTATGCACCGAAGCGACTAAGAGCTCTCTCGCTGCTTCTTCTGCTCAATCGTCTTCACTTCACTGTCTCGTGGGTCTCTTATTTCTTGACTTGGATTTCCTTTTCTTCTAGACTCTTTGATTGCGGCCTGTTCAGAAGCGGCTGGTTTGTTGCTGTGGAAAATATAGTAGCCCGGGATGAGCGCAATTGCAGCAAGCCCAGCAAGACTGCATGTGGTTAGCTACCTAGCTTGACTTAGGTGACCATCTAGATCGCCACCATCAGGTGACTCACAATAGCGGTCTACTCTCCTTGCCAGATTGAGGACCAGTTGATCTCGAATGGTCGACCTGCTCTGCGTATGATCTTGTCACTGTAGGTTTCTGGGTTCTGATGATGACAGAGGATGCTCTGGAGAGTGGTCCTCCGAGAGAGTGGCTTTGATGGGCGAGAATTGTGGACATTGCAAAGGAGTATGGATATCGTGTATGCATCACGGTTCGAGTGTTGGTTCCTAATCAATTAGACAATGGAGAACAGACTGTGTTTAGTGTCATCTTAGAAGAACAATGTTTTCTATGAATCTTTCAAGAACGGTCGCGTCATGATCTTATTCCTTACATCATGATTTTATATGACGTGGTCGAGGGAGTTCAGTATCCGGCCCAGTGAATACCTAGGAGTGGTTGGCTGAAAAGGGTCGCCACATGACATTTCATCAGTCCGTGAATTACTTATGTCAAGGCATCCTTCCATCCAATGTCTGGCTTCTAGTCATGGAGCTCATGTTTATGGAGATGTGAAGATGTGAAGATTCTTAAGTCCGAATGTATCCTACCCCTCAAAGGCTCCCATCTTCCCCGCACAGTTTACGGAGTACTTTTTGTCCAGGTTAGCATCTTGTCCTCCAACAGGTATGGATATAAGTACTAGGTAGGCATCGATATACCGAGATCTAAAGATAAGTACGTCCCATACTCGTACCCTGCTGTGTCATTTTTCGCAACTCCATCACCTGGCGCTAGACTAGCAGACAAAGATTCTTCAAAGCGAAGGTTGCTTCAAACAAGCGTCACAATCCCATCATCAAAATGAGGGCTCAAGTCTTGTCAGCCTTCAATGAACCCTACGTGTTCCAAGATGATTTACCAACACCCAAAGACATCCCCAAAGATGACATATTGGTAAGAGTCCTCGCTGCCTCCTACTGCCACACCGACACAGTCTACTCCACAGGCGTCATGCCACCAGCAACACTCCCCCGAGTCGGCTGTCACGAGTTCACTGGCGAAGTTGTGGCTCATGGCTCCGGTGTCCCACCTAGTCTCCTCCAGACCCTCAAAGTCGGCACCAAAGTTGGTGTTCCCGTTCGTTCCTATCACCCTTGCGGACACTGTCTAGAGTGCCTGAACTCCGAGGACGATGATGTCCAAGGCTATAGTGTCATTTGTCCTAAAGCACATCGACTTGGTATCTCGATCGATGGTGGATTCCAAGACTACGTCTGTGTCGATGCCCGCCAGGTCCAAGTCATCCCGGAGCCTTTGACTGCACTTGAGACAGCGCCGCTCATGTGTGCTGGCTTGACTATTTTCGCCGCCCTGCAACGAATTCAGGTCGAGTGCCGACAGAGGGGCCGACCGTGTGACAAGATTGCAATTATCGGGGCGGGCGGGGGTCTTGGTCATCTAGGTGTGCAATTTGCCGTCAAGATGGGCTTTTCGTCCATCATAGCGACCGATGCGTCCGATGGTGCTATGAAGGTTGTCCGGCGCGTCTGTGATGGGTTTAGTACTTCTGAAAAGGAAAGGGTTTTTGTGGTAGACGCCCGTACGACAGATCCCGCTGAGTTGTTGGAGACTTACTTCCCTCATGAGGATGCGTCTCTTGCCATTGAGAATGGCGTGGATGCAGTCATCGTTCTCCCAGAGACGCAAAAGGCCTTTGACTATTCAATGAAGATTCTCCGCAGACATGGAACATGTTGTATCGTCAGCTTCCCTTCTGGATTTCAAATGGATCCTAACGATCTCATCTTCCGTGACATCAAGATCATTGGAAGTTTGATCGGGACGAGGAAGCAGATGAAAGAGATGATGCAATTGGCGGCAGATACGGGTGTCCGCGCCCAAATCAAATCATTTGCCTTGGAAGATCTCAACACACTGGTGGATGAATACCATAAAGGCAACGGTGGGAAATTGGTCATTGATATGACCTTGAACAAGGACCAGTGAAGAGAACACCCTTCAGTCGCAATAATATCAGACATACAACAAACATAAGTTCGACACACATCCGGTATCCTGGATCTTGGACCAGACTCATCTGCCTCTGAAGCAAAGACGGTCATGGACTACGACGGATCAACATCTCTACCAAAACAGAGGAAAGGAAGGCTAGACAGGTTTTATGAACTCGTGATGTTTCGTTTCACTTCATTAACTCATGTTCCACAATAAGGTGGAATCGCTTTTGGCACTTTTGCCGGACCATTTGAACTATGCAGCAACCAGCAACCAGCAACCAGCAGCCGATCAACACCACTTCCATGTCACCGACCAATTTATGCTCAAGATCCAACCGAGACGCCTTCGCAAAATTCATGGCAGCTCGTGAAAACTTTCACTTTTTTTTTGGTGAGAAACGCCGCCCCGTAACAAACAACAATCTCCCCTCGATAAGCACGCCCCAAGGCATTAAACCTCGTGAAGATAACGAGGGATATGTGCAAAGTTTCTTTGTACCCATTCGCAAAACTCGGGAAAAGGCAGGGTGATTTGATGCCCAATAGTATCGCTTCGCATCGCATGAAAATCATCGACTGATGTATGATTGGGTATCGTAACTTTTGGAGAAACGAAAGCAGGGGAAAGGAAGATGATGGACGATGAGAAAGTCGTGTGTCGTGACCTCAAATCATTAAACATCATCACGCAAGCAATGTTGCTCGAATGCACCAAACAATGCATCGTCAATTCGGGAAGGTGTAGGAGGTGCAGAACGCTCAAACTCGAAGATGTCTTCATC
This sequence comes from Exophiala mesophila, assembly GCF_000836275.1. Taxonomy (NCBI): domain Eukaryota; kingdom Fungi; phylum Ascomycota; class Eurotiomycetes; order Chaetothyriales; family Herpotrichiellaceae; genus Exophiala; species Exophiala mesophila. The sequence goes on from NW_015622508.1 coordinate 1,463,268, forward strand.
CAGAGTGGCAGCAGGAGCAGCAGATGCAGTGGCAGCTGTGGTATCAACACCCAGGGTGGACAGACGTAGAGGCGAATTGGGATATTCACCCGCAGGGTACTCGTAGGTGTTGCCGCCGTAATAAATCTGGTTGCCCAACATAGTGACTGAGCCAGAAAGGAGACCATCGCCCTGGAAATTGTCGTCAAAGTCCAGATCGCCAGCTTCCGGATCGTAGGTGCCATAGTATAGAATGTCCTCTTGCTTGGCAGGTCCGCCAATAAGCGAAGCCAGGGTGGATGTTTTCTTCACTCCCTTGTCCTTGCGCGGCTTGCGTTTCTTGGGTACTTCTCCTTCGAGTGAGGTGCTGGTAGCCTTGCGTTTCTTGTCGCGGGTCTTCCGCTTGCTCTCTAGACCGAGATGAGCAGTGCGGATGTGTTCTTCTAGACTGGCTTTGCTTGTAAAAGAACGTGCGCAGCCTTTAACCACGACGTCTTGATCGCCGTCTTCGTCCAAAATTGTCATCTCTGTCTCACCACAGACAAAATCGCGGCGATTCTCATGTACTGTCTTGATGTGGACATTGAGGTTGCCTTTCTTGGTGAATGCTTTACCACATCCAATATGGTCGCACACGAACGAAGGGTTGATGACTGGTCCATCCGGTGGAAGAACACCATGCAGAAGTTCCAAATGGCGGGTCAATTCCTTGTTGGTGGTGAATGATGTGGGACATTGAGGACAAGTTGGTGGATGCACGATCTTGAGATGTGCCTGGAACTCTCCATAAGTAGAGAATCCCGCAACCTGTTGGTGGCTAGGGTCCAAGTCACCGCTAGCCAACAAGGCCTGATTGTGCTCCTGGCACTCGATGCATGAAAACCTTGAAGGATCATGCTTAGCTCTTTGATGAGCACGTAGATTCTCGGCGGTGTCATATGCTTTTTCACAAGGTTGACCAGTGACAGAATCAGCTTCCTGACAAGGGAAGGGTCTGATGTTGTGATGAACAGACAAGATGTGTCGATCTAAAGTGCCTTGCTTCCGGAACTCTTGACCGCAGTCTGCATAATCACACCGAAACTTCTGCCCCTCATGAGTATCAATGTGTCTGCGGAGGCGGGTCGCGGTGGTGAAGCTTTTGTCACAACCCTCGTAATCACACTTGTGGTCACGGATTTTCTGATGTTGGCTTTTGACATGGTGCTTCAGGTGGCTGTCCCGGAGGAAGGATTTGGTGCAGGGAAAGTAGGAGCACTTGAAGGGCCGTTCATTTGTGTGAGATCGAATGTGTTCTTTGAGACGAGCCTGGCGGTTGAATGCCTTCTCACAATTTTCGTATGGACACTTCAGATTCTTGGGTCGGGACAGCCTAGAGCTGCTACCGGAAAGGGGTGTCGTTGCAGGTGTGGAGGAGGCTTGTGGGTGGGTGTCGAAGTCATCGTCGTCAGAGTCCGCTGCCGCAAGATCGTAGTCGTCGCAGAGATCAAAGTCCTCGTCCTCGTCGTCCGAAGCTGCCTGCACTCTGGGTTTCGGCATGGCAGCGGCCAACGACGCCGCTAATGGCTGAGGAATAGCACTGAACAAGCGTCTCAATCGCAGTTAACTGGGAAGATTTGTCTGCAGAAGGGACAAACTTGAACTGTGATTTCTTGGACAACCAATGACAGTGAGTGGGGTTGGGCGTTTCGGCAGATTTTCATACTGTAGTGATTACGGACTTGCGGGATGTGCGGTTGGCCCAGGTCTCCGCTGACAGAACAATTTTCTTGTTCGCCGGGGACTGTGAGGATAGGGATTGCATGAGGTGGTGATTGATTCGTCCAGGTTTAGCCAAGATCTGTCCACTTTTTTTTTAAAAGACACTCCGTCCATTGGTGATCACGTGAATTTTGATGCCAAGAGTTTTCTTGAGTTCTAAAGAAAATCACGTGATTATGATTCCCGCATTTGTGACTTGGGGGAATTTGAACTCACCGGTCGCGGAGTCAGAAAAGTTTTGAATTCACTGGTTGTTGACAATATCATTGCGCGCATACGACTGTGTTGAGACATTGCCTGCACTGTCTTCCAATCCACTCGTTTCTACACACATCTAAAACAACAGGTTGTGACCTTGAGTCAAGATCTAATCGGACACCTCTGCAACAAAACTTCACATACCCTCCAAGTCACGTCTTGATCATGTCTGACTACGGCGATGAGGGCGGGTACGTCTCCATTGACACACGCTTTTGCTGCGTCTGTCTATGACTCCCGGAGAGATGGCTAACATAGTCTGACAGCTACGGTAACGATGAGCCGGATGACACCTTTTACGAACCCGAAGAAGACGTTCAAGATTTTGCCCCCGATGCCGAAGTAGATGAGGATGCGATCGAGGCCAACCGCAATGCCGAAGATGGCGATGATGATCGAGTTGTTGTTTCCGGCGATCCCAACCAGGTTCAAAAACCCTCCAGCGACGCAGACAAGAAAATCCCCGACGATAAGCGAACCACCACTCCATACATGTCAAAGTACGAGCGGGCGAGGGTTCTAGGAACAAGAGCGTTGCAGATCAGGTATATACCATTTTCTTGAGCCGCTGGCTACTGAACAAGATCTTTCTGACATAATCAGCATGAACGCACCTGTCCTTGTCGACCTCGAGGGAGAGACCGATCCTCTTCAAATTGCGATCAAAGAGTTGAACCAGAAGAAGATTCCCCTTGTCATTCGACGTTATCTTCCTGACGGATGGTGGGTTCTTCGTCATGCTCTTAGTGGTCTATACTTGTCTAACTTGGCTCAGGTACGAAGATTGGACATGTGAAGAACTGCTATGAAACCTCGTAGGGTTCGTTACCGCACTCCCAGCGTCTCTCGAACTGTTCGACCAAGCTCCCAATGCACTTCGCTCGCTCTTCGCTCGCTCTTTCGGCCTACAAGAAGCCGCGACTGGTGGTGGCGGTGGCGATGGCGGCCGTTTCCATGTGATTTTTCGTGCCAATCCCTCGTTATAACCTGGTGTCGACTGCCGCCACGAAGACTAGAGCCTCCTTTGAGTATATGCGAAACCTTACCGGGGAACACCTCCTCCAGAATTGGTTATTCCTACTTCGCGACGGTCCTTGGCCACGAGGTCGCCACCGCCGACCCGGAGAAAGCTCACAATGAGGCCTGTCAATCAAGAGGACTCTATGGTTTCACGTCTTCAAGAGCGTCTCCTCAGTATTCGCGCAGCGATCATCGTCCTCATCCACAGGCCGTGCATCTCTAGCGATGAAGTCCAACCTTGCACAAATGCCGTGATGAAAACGTTCGGCAGCCGGTTGTATCATCATCATAGAAAGGATCACGAGTCACGGGGGGATTACCGAGGCGGTCGGGGTCTGTGATAGGAGTCGTGCATTGTGCGAGGATTGGTTCCAGTCCATCCTCGACAAGAGGGGATTCTTCCGCAGTTGCAGAAATTAGGTTTTCAATGCATATCTCTATATCACAATGGCATCGGAATCATGTAACACGAGTGCACTTCATACGTATGTCAGCTTGATTGAGGATACCGTAGTCTACAAGTCTACTCATACCTGCAAACCTCTCTTGCTACTTGAATACAACGCAAGTGGGCCGGGCTGGATGTCTCTGAACCATTGACATCAGCAGTCTAAACTAGCGAAACAGCAATGACGTTGGATCAGCAAGTCTCGATGCAGTTGAGAGGTGAATTGATAACTTTGAACGAGATGCTTTAGTTTCATTTGATTTGATTTCATTGATCCTGCTAACCTACTTGATTGCATAGTGACTAATCGAAGTAGAAGACAGGAAAGAGGTAGTCATTCCCAAGGCGTGACTTGTGTTTCTCAGGAAACAAGATACTTTTTCGTTTTGTGTTTGTGTTCGCCTTCATGACCGATCCACCGCGAGTCAAGTCAAGTCAAGTCGCCGCGGAAGGAAAGACCCATTTTGAGGCATTTGAGGACATACGGCAGGCAGGCAGCAATGGCAAACATCCAGCTTTCTAAACATGACCAACCAACCCCTTCTTTCATGGCATACCACAGAATACCGCTCTAGTTCATTTGTCTGACCAAAGCATTGATGTTCTCCTCACGGTTACCCAAGTCACCACCCTCGATGTAGTGCTTGAATTTGCGGGTACGGAAGCCACCGGTGGGGTTGGACAGCTTGAAGGGCCACAGGAAGTTCGCAGCCTGCTTGAAGTTGGGGCCAACGGTGAAGATCTCGTGGATCAAATCCTCCACACCGACGATACCGTACTTGCCAAGAGTATCTTCGATGATCTGGTTGTCGGTCAAGGCAATGCGTTGCTTGTCGACCTTGCCGTATCCACGCTTGTAGATGAGTTCGCGCACGGTCTTCAGGTTGGGGTAGCCGTAGGCGATGTAGGGGTTGACGATGGTCAACATCTCTTGGGTGGCCTTGGTCAACTTGATGAAGACGCCGTTGTTGATCTGGAGGAGACGGAGGAGTTGGAGAATCTTGCGAGGCTTGGGGGCAATCTTGTTGATACTGCAAAACTTTTGTTAGTTTTTCCTTCTTTGCAATCGGTTTTGCTCGACAGGAGAGACACTTACCCCTTGATTCTGATGACGAAGACAAGCTTGGGGGTCTCGTCAACGAACAGGGTGCCTTGCTGTCGGCTCACGCGAGCAAGTCTGATCTTCTCGCGCTCCGCATCACGGTATTCCTTGACGTATGACTCGGCACGCTTGAAGAGAACTTCACGCTTCTTCTTGTTGTCCTATAGTACTTCCGTCAGTCAAAATGCTCACAAGAGTTCGCAAGTCTGGAGGATGGGTTGTGGAATTTGAACGCTCAGCCCCGAAAGATGGTTAACAAAGCGACAACATCGACCTGGGTCTAGCCGCGAAGTGTGGTATTTATCATCACCGTAAAACAGAAAAAAGAATGTGTGCGAATATGGAGAATGTGTAAACTTACAGCCTTGCGCTTTTCGATGGCAGAGCTGCGCTCGGCTCTGGCCTTCTCCTGGCTCTTTCTCTTCTTCAACAAGGTCTCAGGCACGAGGACCTGGTCCTGGGTTGGGACAGATCTGTAAGGGGGATGGTGATCAGTATGGTCTCGTGGGTGTGTGAAAAATGAATCGCCGAGTTGGAACTGCAGCTATGGCGCGGCATTCTCAAACTGGTGACTGGGTGTAACTCGACGAAATGAATTTAATCAGTGAGACTATTGATCACAGTAGCTCTGGCATTTCTGCTCAGAGCATCGTTGACAATTTTGTCTCATCTGACAAGGCCTCGACAAGATGTCAAGATATTTTGCGCTCTTCGATATTTCCCAGGGTGACAACCGTGGTACTCATCTTCATGAGCTCAATGGTTTTCAAGGAAGATGATGTGATTCTTCTATCCTCAATGCCCCAAGTCCTTCCACCACAACTGTGATTTCTCATGTTCTCTGGTGTAGGCCATCGGGAGGATCGAGCTGGCGCAGCTCAGGCGAACCAGCGATTTTGCGGACCATATCTGCCGTTCCCATAATCAGCAGACAAAGACATATACTTACGATTTAACGACTGGCTTGGTCATCTTGACTTGGTGTCGCTGGTTGAGGATTTGGCGTGGAGAAGAAAGGGAGGATGTGCGGTGAGGTTTGATCGAAATTCTGATTCTGGGAGGGAAAATCGACGAGACTGCGCTGAGTTGTGGGTGAGCTAGATCAAAAGTGGAAAAGCGTTGTGAAATCTTGGCGTTCAAAATCACATGACCATATCTCGCGCCGGGTGTTGATAGAAAGGTTTACGGGTTACGTGTGTATAGGCAGACAGATATCAGTTTCTTTCCGTCTTATTAGCCACACCCTGCAGATGAAAGAGACATAGTCATGTCAACTCGGCGGGGCGTCGGGTTAGGCGCCTTCACACAACGCAATGCTACCGCACAACAATATGCCGCTCATGGTTCCAATCTCAAATCTGCCAATGCGGCGTCGCTCCAAGCCCAGCTGGAGGTCTTCCAATCTCTTCTACACAACTTTGCTCTAGAACATGCTGCGACTATCAAGTCGAATCCCACATTCCGCGCAGAGTTTGCTCGCATGTGCAATGCCATCGGAGTAGACCCGCTTGCTGGCAGCAATATCAAAGGCAAAAAGACCGATTCTCTCTGGGCCAAGGTACTGGGGCACGATGTCAATGACTTCTACTTTTCGGTTGCTGTACGTGTCGTTGAGCTGTGCCAGTCAACACGTGCTGAGAATGGTGGGCTTTTGGGATTGCAGGAATGCTGTGAGAGTGTGAGCAAGGGCAAAGCCATTGGTGGTGGCCTGCAGGTCTCTGAGGACGACATCGAGCAGGCAGTCAAATCACTGGAACCGCTTGGATCTGGATTTGTGATCCTGACGATTGCTAGCAAGAGATTCATACGTTCGGTGCCAAAGGAGCTGAACACCGATCAGTCTACGGTCCTGGAAGTTCTGCAATTGCTTGGGAACGTTTCGGTCTCGCTGCTTCAGCTCAACCTGAACTGGGAAAGAGCCCGCTCTGAGACTGTTCTACAGGACCTGTTGGCAGATTCTCTCGTTTGGGTCGATTACCAGTGTCGTGAGCCAGAGTACTGGTCACCACAAGGGCTGGTTGATGAAGCTTATTGAGATGGGTCCAACCATCTGCGAGCAGAAGTGGCCAACACTCTTCTTGCCGCACCAAAGATCTATCTATGTGGGGAGTGAGCGCTTATACTCTTCTTTCAGAACCCATCGCCCTCGACCACGGCTGCCCTTCTCCAGCTTTGCAAGCAGCTTCAAAGTCTCTTTGAATTCCGCAGTGGCTTGTGGAGTTGTACAGAACCGATTGAAATGGTCAATCAGCATTTGCGTGTGTACAGCTCCGCCATGGGCTGTCAGATAGTCACGAATCAGACGGCCAAATTCTTTCCCCTGAGGTTGACCTGGGGTGCTGGACCTAGACCCTGTCGCTGCAGAGCCAGAAGAGCGTGCGGGGCTCGACGTACGAGGAGTCAAATCATGTGCCGCGTTTGCCTGGCGCTGCTGCAGATTCGTCAAGAGACTCGATGACTGAAACCCGCCACCTCGCGACCTGGAATTTGAGCTGAATGCCCGCTGGGCAGTGGTTTCTTGTGGTCTGCCAGATACGCCAAATTGGCCCGTCCAGGTTGGAGTTCCAATGGGCACAGTGCGAGCGACTTCACCCGCACGTCTGAGCTCCCTTGCTGCTTCCGCAGCTACTTTACGAGCCTCTTGCTCAACGAGCACAGGGTCTGCGGCAACCTTCTTGGGCGTCTTACCGTCGATGATGGCGTCGTGCTCGACAGCGGAGTGAATGCCTGAACGGGCGAATATACCTTCCATCATTCTGGCTTCTGAGTTTGCTGCGCCCTCCTGATTTGCATTCTTCTCCTCTTCGGCTTCGCCGGCGAATTGCTCAATCGAAGACACTCCGGGCAATGCTTCTATATTACCATCTTGCTGAAGAGAAGGCGAGTTCTTTTGGTCGTCATTTTTTGTTGATGATGTTTGAGGTTTGGAGTTTGACTTGTACTGAACCTCTGCGCCTCTGAAAAGAGCGCTCGTCTCGGTTGGGTCGCCCTCGTCACCCAAACCAAACAAATCATGTAAATCGTTAAGATGGAAGGTTTGCCGCTGTTTCGGGTCCTTAAGGATTTTGTTAGTGAGGAATTGCTTGAAGATCTGTCGATGGTAGATCTTTTCTTCTATCGTGCCAGCCGTCATCAAACGATAAATAGTCACTTCCCTCTTCTGACCGAGACGCCATGCTCGTTCACGGGCTTGCAAATCTGTCGAAGGGTTCCAGTCAGGATCGTATATAATCACTCTATCGGCGCCAGTCAAATTGATGCCTAGACCACCGACTTTGGTGGTGAGCAAGAAGACATGCAGACGAGGATCGGTGTTGAATTCATCCACCATAGTTTGCCGCTGTGGGATTGGAGTGTTTCCATCCATCCTCCTGTACTTGAAGCCTGAAAGGGATTGTACGTATTTCTCCAGAATGTCCAGCATGATTCTATGCTGAGCGAAAAGGAGTGTCTTGTGGCCAGTCTCCTTCCACAACTCCAGGAGCGACCCAACGACTTGCATTTTGCCCGACTTTTCAGGTTTGCCATAATCATAGCCTGGTTTGATGGATAAGCGCTTGTGATCAGTGAGGTCCGGGTGATTGCAAATCTTGCGAAGAATATCCACTCCATACAAGACCTGCCTTTTCCCTCTCATGATGGCATCCATATCTGCAGAGTTGATGAAGCGACTGTATTCGGCCCGCTGCAACTTTGATAGTTTGCAGAACAGCACTTGTTCGCTTTTTTTGGGCAAGTCTGAAGCAACGTCGATTTTGAAACGTTGAAGGAGATAAGGACTGATGGCATCCTTAAGGGTTTCGGCGCATTTAAATGCGGTCTGCACCTGAAGGTTCGAGGCGTTGGCGTAGCCCCCTTGACGAATGGGGATCTCAAATTGATTGCGGAAATTAACCAGCGTACCAAGTCGCATCGGAAAGACGAAGTCGAACAGTGACCACAGTTCGATAAGATTGTTCTGCATCGGCGTCCCAGACAGGATGATCCGGTTTGGTGTACGTAATTCCTTGCAATATATGGTGATGGCAGTGTTGGGGTTTCTGATCTTGTGTCCCTCATCGAGAATGGCATACTGCCAGTCGACAGGGATTAGTAACGGGGCATAGGTCTGTAGACCAGTATATGTGGTCACTAGAACACCTCCGCTTTCTAGAACTGGCTGTAGCAGCTTCCTAGCCGACTTCTGGGCAGGTGTCAGTGGTTTGTCGCGGCGACTGGGATCCCACATCATGTCCATGAGCCTGTCTTCTTGAGTAGATTCACTGCGTAAATTGAGCATACCGCTTCCGGAAGAATGCAGAATTGTGACACGAAATGGAGGCCACCACTTGTGAAACTCGTTGACCCATTGCTTCATGACTGTCGCGGGACAGACAACAATGAGAGGTTTGTTCAATTTCTTGCTGTAGTGTAAGCCAGCTAGAAATGAGATGATTTGGATGGTTTTACCCAAACCCATCTCATCGCCAACTATGCCGCCAACTTGCTGTGTATACAGCTCGTGAAGCCACTGGACACCCGTCTTTTGGTAATCGAACAAACTTGGGTAGATATCGCCGGGGATCTTGTAGCCGTCGGCAAAGACAGTGTCTGCGACTTCAGGGTGCGGGAGGTACGGTTCTTCTGCGATTTGAGCAGAAATGTCTTCAGATTCCTCTTCCGATTCTCCTCCAAGCGCATCTCCATTTTTAGATGCCTGTAGTCGAGCCCGGTGTCGTCTTTTGGCCCATCTCTGGAGGCGCGACTGGTAGAGTGATTCAGTACCATCATCGAGACCGCGAAGATCTTCTATCTCGTCGTCTGTGTGTCTGAGACTTGACCGACCTTTTCTCTTCTGTCTACCGCTTGTCGTAGGAAGGTCTTCGTCTTCACTTTCGCCTGCACCAGAACTGGAATCATTGCTGAGACTGCCCTCGTCATAGGAAGAATCTTCATTTTTGACAGCTGCATCTTGTCTTGATTGAACTCGACGCTTCTTGAGCGGTCGATTAGAGTCCAGATTTTCGTCAGTGTCAAGATCGACAAAAGAGGAAGCAAACCCTGGCTGTCGGAGATGTCGATGAGACATGCTCTTGGAAGCTAAGTCGGCTTCTTCTGCTTGTACGAGGTCGGTCTCATCCTCGGCGTCAAACAAAGCACCTTGTAGGGTCGCAGAAGACTCTCCATGCGATGATAACCCGAACTTGCTGAAAGGGGTTATTTTGCCGGTCCTGATAAGAAAATCTCGTTGCGATTCATTAGGGAGTCGACCAGAGGTTTGCTCGGGGCCATTGACGGCGGAGGCGTTTGCCTCGCGCGCGGCTATTCTCTCTTCGATCTCTGAGATGTCATTGTTGAGATCGTTGATCTGGGATTCCATTCGACTTATTTCAACATGGAGTTTGGCACGTTGGGTAGTACCAATAGGTTGGGAAATGGTCTCGCGGGTTTTACGGATCTGGTTTTCGAGCTTCTGCTTCTGGGCCTTGCTTTTGTCTAATCGTTGCTGATCTCTCTGATTTGCTTGTTTCGTGAGCATCTTGTCGGCCTCAAGGCCAATGTTGCGTTCTAGATCATCTTGATCGCGCACAAGGGCGTTTAGATTCTTCAATCGATCGGCCTCGAGTGTAGCAGCAGCCGGTGGGCTTCCATTGTGATTAGCCCCCATCGATTGGTCATGGCTGCCATCAATACTAGGATTAGACATTGTGAATCCTGTGAAATGGTCGAGTTTAGATAATTTTTGAGGATGAATACTGCGTGTCACGAGGCCGTCATCATGACCCCCGAGAACAGAACCACTTTATCGCTGCTTAATTAGGGGCAATCAAGAACGAGAAGCGGTAAAACTCTGTATCAAAGCGAGTAAAGTGAAGGCAACACAAAAGAGAAGCAGATATGTTGCGAAGATACAAAGAGGTGGCGACTGGATGCGTGGCAAACATCGATGAATCGAAGAAGCAAGAATGTCAGACGCTCGAAGACTCAGAAATTTTTGTTTGTGAGACTCGAGTCACTGCATCGCCCTGCCACAGGAGGATGATGGATTCGACAGGGAACCTCACTCTTTGAGTAGTGGCAATGTTCTTTGTCGCATGTATGGATGATTTCTCTCTTTTCAACGAGTACTTGCGTCAGAGGCCCTTGCACTTCGTCGAGGCTGATTGGGCCAACGGATGACCTAAGTGGTCCATTATTAGGCTGCCATGGCGGTCACAGGCAGGAACAGGAGGTCTTCACACGGCACCAACACTTCGCAGTAGATGATAGATACTTGGCACCAAACACTCCGCTGTAGCTGCCATCGGTGCCAGGTGCCTAGAAATGCCAGCAGAAATGCCAGGAACTCTCTCCTCTTGCCTGTTTGCACACGACGCTTCCTCGTTCGCGCCTTCCGTTGTTCTTCCTTATAATTACAGGCAGGAGATAACAGAGATCCTTCCAGCTGATTGCCACTGTGGCTTCTCACTTCTGACAAAGCCATCCAAATATTTCAAAATCAATGAAGACTGCAAACCCCATTAGTGAGCAACAATGACACATCTCTATGCCTGCCATGGCTCAAGAATCGGAGCCAAAGCCGGTTTAAACTAGGGACATGAGATAGCCGCCGTCTGGTGCCACCCATTTGACAAACCCACGAGTAGTATACACGCAAATGCCGTAGTTCTTAACACCTGCAGTCTTGATTGTTCCCTTGTCCTACTTTTCAGGTCGGCAATCAATTTTGGTTCACAAGATACGTAACTCGAACAGTCCGTAGCCCCCGCGGCCCCTCGGGCCCCATTCTCTGTCCAGCCAGGCATGCCAGGGGATTACCGCCAGCACCAAGTACTCCGTAGCCTCGATATACAGTCTTGTCCAAGAAGTAATTATGGGACATGGTAAGCAGAGACTGATGAATACAAAAAAAAGGTGAGTCTGATCCTCCAATTCTCGGCGGTTCATTTGTTCCTTAAGACTCAAGCAATCCAACGCGTGGCCACAAACCTCTTGGGTTGTGGTTGCTAATCCCAAACCACTCAGTCCGTAAACCTTGAAAGAGGGACTGCCAGGACTGCCACTCCGCCTGGTCATCCAACCAACTGCTTGTTCCATGTCTGAAGGGCAGATTGTTAATTGTTCAGTGCTGACAACCACCAAATACTGCGAAACACTCACTCCCTGAACATCGACTCACTAGCACTGCTCTTCACTACCCAGTTCAATGTTGACTCCATGACTCCTCGTTCCTCAAATCTACCACCACTCTGAAATAATCCCATTCCTGCTTGACCATTAAATTTGTTTGTCCTCGAACAACATCTTTCACCCTTCGCAATCTTTTTAATTCGTCGTTTGGGCCTTGAGCTTTGTACTTGTACCTCTTTTATTTCGGGCACCCGTTTCATTGGGCTAGTTTTCACTTCCACCGCCCACAGCCCCCCCAACCCTCTTCGCCCTTGGGTGTTGATCTACTTACCGTCTGTCATCTCTCCACCACCAACCCGACACCAGCTGTCACCACTGCCCAAGCTCGTTGCGCGCCCACCACTTCGTCACTTCACCCTATTCTTCCATTCTTTTTCCTCCTCCCAACACCTTCTCGACTTCTCGACTTCTCGACTCCTGGCCTTCTCTTTTCAACATCCAACGTCAACATCATGGCCGAATGTTGAGCCTCTTGGTCGCTTTTACCATGACTGTCATTCTACCCTTGTTCCTCCAGTCTTTGTCGACTGCGCTTACCGGAACTCTCCAGCCGCTCAATCAACCCCTCTAAACCACCAAAAACACCCTCACATTCTCTATCCTTCAGACCATTCGCAGATAGTCTCGAATCTTTACACCAGAATCTTGTCCCATACTGGATTGGCCGGTGCCACAGTCCATGAACAACGACATCGCCTAGACGCAGGCTAAGCAGCCTCAGCTCAACCCACCACGACTACCACCACCACCCACATACTCCCACATCCACCGTTGGCGCGCCTCGTCCCTCCAACTCACCCCCTTCGCCCTTCCTTTTCTCGATATGTCTCTAAACTCGGCCCCGCCCACTCAGGCACACGCCTACGATCCTCAGAACGAGGTTGATGTTCCCATGGAAGACGCCGATCCATACAACAGGTCAAAATACCCCCCACGCCCCATGCATCAACATCGTCTTTCTACACAATACATTCCTGAAGCTTCCTCTGCTGCTCAGCGCTATTCTCCCATGAACGTCCAACCTGGATCCTCTGCATATGCCTCCAGCCCAAAGGCAACAGCCTCGAACAACTTCTCCTACCTCAATCAGACTCCTTCCTCGAGACACTCTCCCACTCGTTCCACCAGCTACCAGAGCGATGCATATGGGGAACCTCCCACCCCGACCCGTTATCCTTCCAACTATGCTGCGGGTATCCAGAACAATGAGCTCAGCCCTGATGCGTATTATCCCTCCAACACCCCCAACACAAGACCGCCGCCATTGTCTAGGCAATCTTCCCAAGCTCGTGGTTTGGGTCCTGTACCCCGATTTCAAAAGGTCAAGACAATGCAGGATCTCACACCTCGAATCAATGCACAGCCTCAATTTCGACGGGCGAACCCCGAGGGTGGCTTCATCAGCCCCCTGCAGGCCCTGACTTCTTACCTTCCCGCAACATATCGGATATGTAACCCAAGCTTCAAATACGAGTCGTCTCGAAACCCGAGGCGAGTTCTGACCAAGCCGAGCAAGGGCACAAAGAACGATGGCTACGATAACGACGATAGCGACTATATTCTCTACGTCAACGACATCCTAGGCAGCGAGGAGGCCGGCCACAAGAACCGTTATCTCATCCTCGATGTGCTTGGCCAAGGCACATTTGGCCAGGTTGTCAAGTGTCAGAATCTTAGAACTCAAGAGGTGGTCGCGGTCAAGGTTATCAAAAATCGAACCGCATACTTCAACCAAAGTATGATGGAAGTTTCTGTTCTAGACCTGTTGAATCAAAAACTCGACAAGAATGACGACCATCATCTCCTCAGGTTGAAGGATACCTTCATACACCGCCAGCATCTCTGTCTCGTCTTTGAGCTGTTGAGTGTCAACTTGTACGAGTTGATCAAGCAAAACCAGTTCAGAGGCCTCAGCACGACCCTCGTCCGTGTCTTTGCCCAGCAGCTGCTGAATGGCCTGACACTGTTGAACAAAGCTCGCTTGATTCATTGCGATCTGAAGCCAGAAAATATCCTGTTGAAGAATCTCGAGAGCCCCATCATCAAAATCATTGATTTTGGTTCTGCTTGCGACGAAAGGCAAACTGTCTATACCTATATTCAGTCCCGCTTTTATCGCTCCCCAGAAGTCCTTCTTGGACTGCCGTACTCCTCTGCAATCGACATGTGGTCCTTGGGCTGCATTGTGGTTGAACTCTTTCTCGGCTTACCTCTCTTCCCTGGCTCTTCCGAATACAACCAAGTATCACGCATAGTTGAGATGCTGGGCATGCCTCCAACGTGGATGTTGGAAATGGGCAAACAATCCGGAGAGTTTTTTGAAAAGACAAATGATGAGTTCGGCCGTCGAACCTATCGATTGAAGAGTATGGAGCAGTATTCTCGCGAGCACAACGTCAAAGAGCAGCCCAGTAAAAAGTACTTTCAAGCGACCACTCTACCAGAAATCATCCGAAGCTATTCTATGCCACGGAAGAATATGAAACCGGCCGAAATCGAGCGAGGTATGTTCCCCCACCACGCCCACCACCCACCGTTCCCGTAACTAATGACGTGCAGAAATGAATAATCGCGTTGCATTTATCGATTTTGTTCGAGGACTCCTTACGACCAATCCACTTGAGAGATGGTCTCCTCAACAGGCCAAACTGCATCCTTTCATCACACAACAGAAGTTTACCCAGCCATTCGTACCCCCAATGAACCTCAAATCGCCTTCTTCGAGCAAGACACCCGCACCTGGTGTTCAACAACAGCAACAAGCCGAAGCTCTGAGCAAACAAAGGGCTGCTCAAGCGGCACAGGCGCAAGCTCAGGCTGCTCAGGCGCATGCACAGGCACAGGCACAGGCACAGGCACAAGCACAAAATGCAGCCCAGAACGCGTACGCAATGCAAATGACTCCATACCCACAATCGCAACCTCCCATGTATAACACCATGTACCAAGGGCATCAACAAGGTGCCCCGCCTCCATATCCAGCTCACAACGCAAATTACGCTCCGCCGATGGGTATGATGGCCCAACAAAACCCCCAGATGAATCCAGCGCATTACGGCCACCAACAGAACCTATACGCGCAAGCTACTCAGAGGGCAGGGCGACAACGTGCTTCTACCATGGATCAACAGCAGGCAGGAATTCCTGCAGCGATCCAACGTGTTGCAAGTCATCTTGACCCCAATGCTCCAATCAGGCTGCAGCCCAGCCCGGCATATTATCCACCACCCGCTGATGGCTATGTTGACTCCCCATCTTCGACTCGACGGCGAGGAAGTCGGAACCAAAGGAATCGTGACTTCATAAGAACTCTGGAAGACGGGGCAATGGGGGACACTTTCATGAACAAGGCGCAATGGCACTGAACGTTCGAGGGGTTTCTGATCATGCATTGTAAGAAATACCGCTCCCGCATCACAGTGTGTCCATCCTACCTTGACACCAGAAGGCGTCGGTTGATGATGATGACGACGATGGTCGAAGGGTCGGCCTGCTGGTTTGACTACACATAACCTGGGCCCCAAAGTGGGATCGGTTCAACCTGATGGCTTTTATAAGTCAAGTTGTCGCGGAGGTACGGCTTCCCAAGGGCAGAGGCTACGAGCCTATCACGGCTTCGGTATTATTAGCCTCTACACTGGAGAAAATTGGCATGCTGACTGCGAGCATTGCAGCCTACTTTTGCGGCTCGTGCCACTGGATTCTGCCTTCATCCGCGTGCGGTCACGAGACATGTACCTGACACCATTTGGGAAAGCTAGCACTCTCGGAACATTACCAGTTGGGACAACAGAAAGAGAGCTGTACAAGTCCGACTAAGTGGAACTTGTCCGGTACTAGTCCAAGTCTCTCAGGTTTCTGTTTCCTGCCGAGTCCCGTTACCGAAGTAGTATATCATAGAACTCAATCAGGACAAATTTTGACGCACTCTACAGGTGGGCAGTGGTTCCCATCGGGGACATAATTTCCCGCTCTATTATTGAATCAATGCACGCCCATAGATCTAACAGACAGCTTGACTGCCCACAGAAATATCCTTGACTCTATCTGTACATCACTGTGAAACACGTTATCAGCACTGAAAACGTTAAAAAGGCTGCAGTGGGAAATCCGGTCACGTGATGACAAGTCTTGGCGATGACTGGCACACGAAAAGTGCAGGAGGCGCAGAGTCACACAATTTTGTTGCCGCAGCCCAGACTCTTTTCGACCACCGGTCAACCACATCACCTTTCCGCCAACTGGCTTCGACTCTCCCACAAAGTCAGCCAACATGTCTTCACGATTCTTTCACGGCGGAGATAGCGACAGCGAGAGCAGCTCCTCCGAAGAGGAAGAGCTCTACAGCCACAGCGAAGAAGAATCCGAGGAGGAATCCGAAGAGGAAGAAGAAGACTCTGAGGAAGAATCTTCTTCTGACGATGAAGGACAAGGAGTCGGTGCGAGTCGTTTCTTGAAACCCTCGGGCGGTGCGGCCGACGATAGCGACGACAGTGAGGATGATGACAGAGAACGAGTCGTCAAGAGTGCAAAGGATAAAAGATTCGAAGAATTGGAGGGCACCATTAAACTGATCGAGAATGCCGAAAAGATCAACGATTGGGCCGTTGTTTCAACAGGTTTGCATCGCCTCATCCCGCGATATACAGTATTCTAACCATCTCTCTCTCCAGAATTCGACAAGATGAATCGACAAGTCGTTAAAGTCCTGCAGCAAGGCACCACCCCCAAAGTCTACATCAAGATCATTGCCGACCTCGAGGACCTGATCAACGAAACCAACGACAAGCAGAAGACCGGCGGCAAGAAAATGAACCCCATCAACGCCAAAGGATTCAACGCCATGAAACAAAAGATTAAGAAGAACAACAAAGACTATGCCACAGAAATCGACAAATACCGAGATGACAAGGATGCATACATGGAGTCAGAGGACGAGGACGACCACCAAGAAATTGTCGAGAAGCCCCGCAAGAGCAAAGTGCAACGGTTGGATGCCCTTGAAGCGTCAATTGATGAGGAAGGCTTCGCCACGGTTGGCAGAGGTGGAAAAACCCTGGTCTATACTCCCGAGAGCATCCTGAAGCACTTGAGATCCATTGTCGAATCCCGTGGCAAGAAGAACACCGACCGAACCGAGCAGATCCGGATTATGGAAAGACTTCTCGAAGTTGCGGTCAGCCCTTATCAGAGAATCCGGGTTTTGTTGACTTTGATTTCTACACGGTTTGATGTGACTGCATCGTCCGTCCAGGCTTATATGTCACAAGAGTCATGGCGAGCTGCAGAGCGTGAACTTTCTGCCTTGCTCGAGACTTTGGAGGCAGAGCCCAGCTGGATCGTTGTTGAAGGTGCCGATGAGTGGGAGGATGATGACAAGACGCCCAGCGTCGAAAAGGGAGAGATCTTCAAGATTCCTGGCAGTGTTGTCTCATTAGTTGAACGACTCGACGACGAATTGGCACGATCACTGCAACAAACCGACCCCCACACAGCCGAATACATCGAGCGACTTGGTGACGAACAATCCCTATATGCTGGCATTCTCCGAACCCTCATCTACATTGAAACTATCAACAAGAAACTCGAGAAGTCGGAGAGTCGGCAAGATAATGTTAATCGGGTCACCATCCGTCGCCTCGAACATGTCTACTTCAAACCTACTTTGGTGGTCAAGATCCTCGAAGAGAAAGCGTGGGCTGCGTTACCGCCGGCACTCAACTCAGAATTGACACCTCGAGGTCAGTACACCGAAGTTTCCGAGCTGGTCCAGAAACTCTGCAACCATCTGTTTGAAAACAGCGAAGGCATCATCCGGGCTCGTGCCATGCTGTGCCAGATTTATTTCCTCGCACTCCAAGACGAATACTACCGGGCTCGTGATCTCGCACTGATGAGCCATCTGACCGAGAACATCTCATCCTTTGACGTCAGCACACAAATCCTATTCAACCGAACGCTCGTCCAGATCGGACTGTGTGCGTTCCGCGCCGGTCTGTGCTACGAAGCCCAAGGAGTTCTTCAAGAAATCTGCGGTTCTGGCCGACAGAAGGAACTCCTAGCTCAAGGCGTCATCATGCAAAGATACTCCACCGTGACACCTGAGCAAGAACGCTTGGAACGACAACGCCAACTTCCATTCCACATGCACATCAACCTTGAACTTCTCGAGTGCGTCTATCTGACATGCAGCATGCTTCTTGAAATTCCTCTACTGGCACAAACAGGATCATCGCCAGACGTGCGCAAGCGAGTCATCTCCAAGACGTTCCGACGAATGCTCGAGTACACGGAGCGACAAGTATTCCAAGGTCCACCAGAGAACACACGGGACCATGTGATGCAAGCAGCCAAGGCGCTGGCGCAAGGCGATTGGAAGAAGACTCAAGAGCTGATCTCCAAGATTGCCATCTGGGACCTACTGGGATCAGACAAGGACAAAGTCAAGGAGATGCTGTCTGCACAAATCCAAGAAGAAGGTCTACGGACATACCTGTTCACATACGCGCCATACTACGACACACTGTCCATCACAACCCTGGCCAGCATGTTTGAACTCGACGCAAAGACCATCTCAGCCATCGTCTCCAAGATGATTTCACACGAGGAACTTGCCGCCGCACTTGACCAGGTCAACGACGCCATCGTCTTCCGCAAGGGCGTCGAGCTGTCCCGTCTGCAGAGCCAGGCCATCACGCTAAGTGAAAAGGCGATGGGTATTCTCGAATCCAACGAAAAGGTCCTAGAGACCAGAACTGCCGGTATGGTCAATGCCTTCCAACGCGATCAAGGCGGTCGAGGCGGTCGAGGCGGTCGTGGTCGTACTGGTGGCGGTCCGGCTGGTCTGCCTAGAGGTCAGCCCGGTCAGAGGAGACAACCTGGTGGTCAACAGTTCAGTGGTGGTGCTTTAGGCAATGCCATCAAGACTTAGTTACTAGTGGGAGAGAAATGGGGAATGGGATATGTGCATGTAGTTGGCCACCTTTTTTTTCTTCTCCTTGATCTCGTCCATTCATTATGAAGATGAAGACGAACATGCATTCAAGGAGAATGGGGCCTTGGGCTTTTGTTTGTAGAATGGCAGACAGACAGACAGACAAATGACTTGTATGAGTTCGAAAAGGAATTCACATGATGTTTTGATCTTTGATTTGAATGTGGGGAACTTGAATTGCTTCTCCCTGCTCCCTGTGTATTGAGTGGTTTGATGAACGACGGAGACGCCCTCTGCTTGTTAACTCACTTCGACTAATACTACTTGGTACAAGTCACACATTGTGACCTTCATCTGAACCATGACATGAATAAACGATAGAGTGGCTTCTCTTATTTAGATCAACCAATGTTTCATACTTGATTTATATCAACAATAAAGATAAACGCCAGGCCTGGAGGGAGGTAAAAATCCCAATCGAAACCTCGATGCCTGGAGACGCCGAAAAACATCCAAGACATCCCACAGACAGGTCTTTATACACACATGTTTAGACCATGATCATCAGCATCATCAGCAGCAGCATCACAGGACATCCATCCTCATGAGACCAATTTCTTCCATCCATCCATCCATCCCCTCTCTGAGTACGGGGTTTGCTTTTCACTTGTCTTCGGGCTCACGCCATGCCATGCCATGCCATGCCATGATGGTCCCATCAAGGCCGAACACATACCAACACGGAGCCCTAGCCAGCTAAACTCTCTAAGCCGGACTTTCATAATGTCCCAACCTCGTGGTATCCTCGGCGCCCGCAATCAACCAATTCCTCCTTGCAATCCACCTCCTGACACTATCACCCGCGGCGCGTCCAAAGACCACACACTCCAACAACGAACTACCACCCAACCGATTTCCACCATGTAAGCCACCTGTAATCTCGCCTGCGGCCCACAAGCCCTGAATCGGGCGTTGTTTCTCATCCAAAACCTCGGCATCGGAATTAAAGGCCACACCGCCCATGGTGTAATGCACGACTGGTGTCACTGTACCAACATACAAGACCGACGAAGCGTCTGGGTTCCTGAGTGTCCAGTTTCCAAAGGTCGTGCGTCCAAGCGGATCGGGGGTTTCTTGTGATGCGATTGACGAGTATGATTTCAGGGTATTGAGTAAGGGGGTGTATGAAGAAGTAGTAGAAGTAGTAGTTGAATGGGATTCAAACGTGGTGTTTGAGTGGCTTCGTTCTTGTTGTAATTCGGCCTCGAGCTCTCCGACGGTGGTTTTCTTCATCAGACCTTTCCACATGTAAAAATCGACGTGGCTTTGAACGGATTCGTAGGTGGTTTGGTCGAGAACGAGTTTAACGTCCCATTGTCGAAGTAAGACGGTGTTTTCGTCCGCTTCTTCCGAGGATTGAGGTTCCACGTCTTCGAGGTCTTGTACTCGTTCCGTCACGACTTTGCGGGTTTGAAGTTCGTCGACGAATCGTTTTCCGGATTTGGAGATTAAGATGCCGCCTTCGCCGCGGAGGGCTTCGGCGGCGAGGAATTTCGTGGGGCGGAAGCGTGCCGCTGGGTCGACGAACCCGGTGGGGTGGATTTGCACTTGGTCCATATCGCGAAGTTGGGCGCCGATTTGGCGGAGCAGGCGGGCTGAGCCGGGCATGGCGTCGTTGGTGCTGGGTAGGGTGGCGAGGTCGGGTCGGTAGAGGTGTAGTAGGCCTCGATTGTCGCCGGCGAATCCGCCAGCTGCGAAGATCACGGGCCCGCTGACAAGTTCTTTGTTTTTGTTGGGTGGTGCTGGCACGCCAGAGGAGGAGGGGTCATGTTTGTGTTCGACTTCGACCCCGACGACAACGCCGTCGGTACCTCTTCGGATCACGGAGGTGACGTTGGTGTTTGTTTCGATGGTGGCGAGTTTGCTTTCTTGGATTTGTTTGAGCAATGCTGTGACGATTGCTCGGCCTGGTGGTGTGCTGCCCGCGCCGCGATGTGTGCGAGCGAATGAATGGCCTCCCAAACGGGTGACGTGGCTGAGGTCGACGCCGATTTCGTCGGTGAGCCAAGTGATGGCGCTGGCGGAGCTGGTGGTCAATGTAGCAATCAAGTCGTCTCTTTGTTCGTAGAAGGACTTGTGCAAGAGTTCTGGACCCACGGAATTGGTGGTGTCATTATAAAAGGCACTGATCGAATCAGTCTTTTCGCCTGAGCGGCCTGTGGGTTGAAATCGAGTAGGAACGCCGTTGATGCCACTGGAGGCCTTGATACTGTTTCCGCCAAGATGAGCTTGACGTTCGATAATGTGAACGGGAATGTTGTGGGAGACGAGCTCGCTGGCGGCGGAGAGAGCAGCGAGTCCTGATCCAACAATGACGACTGGTTCGGTGGTTAGATCGTGGGAGTAGGAGGTCATTCGACTGAAAGTCTGAGGCCGTGCAGCAGTAGCCATTGATTGCGCAGAGGGAGCTCTGGACGAAAAGGCACTGATACTCGCGGTACTGAGGGAGAGGGTCGACATCTTGACGAGTAAGTCAATGTTGCGAGTGGTATGGGGTAACAACGAGATGTAGCGTAACGACACCATCGGGTATAAGTGTACATGCAAACGTGGGAGAAAATGAGTGAGAAAAAAGATGTCGAGCAACCTACCTGACAGTGGAACGTCACCTGCACCACTATTTGTTTATTACTCTGCTCACCTCACCTTTCATGCGCGACTCGGCATTTGGTCGCGTGAAAGGGTCAGTGGTCTGCTCACCTGGTGGACAAGCGGAGTTGTCCAATGGCTTTGACGTTCTTATTGAGGTATTATCAAACTGCTCCGTGGAGGGGACGGCGGAGAGAGTGGGCTCAGGCACAGATTGTGGGTCGAGATGGCAGATGCCGGAGAGGGAGGGTCAGATCATGTAATGATGGAAGCGAGAAAGAAACATGTTCGGGTAGAATATGCGGGTTTCTTCACGAGTATTTGAGCCCCGACCTCGCTGTTGGAAGCGGTGGATTGTGTTTGGCCGTCACGCCACTTCTCGGATGGACGCTTATGGGAATCCATCACTCCACCTTGGCTGAGACCGCCGCTTCTCGTTCTCGACCACTTTTGCATGGCCTGTGACCGAGAAATATCCAGAGTCTGGAGTGACAAGGTCTTAGAGAGTAAACTCCGGGGTAGAATCTGATCTGATGTGAATTGTGTAGAAGAGATAGATCATGAAGGTGGGAGAAGAGAGATGAAGTGATGGGAGAATGTCATTGGTTGACGAGGCCCGCGAGGTTGACCAATCATATTGCACAAGGCTGTGACGTATAGATTTGGCCGGATTATCTCCGTCTCGCTTGATATTCTACAATGTCTAGAAGGCTTTTAATGTCTCAGATAGGATGGCAGCGGCCTTGAAAGTGCAGATACATCAAAGACTCTTCTATATTGACGCCAAATCACCACAGCTTTCAATGCTAGCCCATCGGGTGGCGCCATCATATATTTCGTTCAGCTCATTCATTCTTCTTATGTGACACTGTATCTGCTCTCCGCTGCTCTGCTCTGCTCTGATCTACACAACATCAAACGTGCAAAACCATGTGTGCCAAGAAGATCAACGTCAAAGGCAGATACCCTGCCCGGGGCGTCGGTGTTCAACTCGCCATCGATGGCAATATCATGACCGCTTCTTGACCTCCGTCGCCCAGCCTTGAATGTCATCACCCTTGGATCCCACGGGAATGTCGACCGAAATATTCTCCATTCCTTTGGTGCCCATCATAAATTCAGAATTACTCATTCCACCCGCATTGGCGCGGGCTTCGGGCGCCAACTCCAGCATAGGGCTGAGAAACGCGCTGGTTTTCTGGGCCTCCTCGGGGGAGAAGTGATACTTCTCCCGCAGAACATCCGGCAATGCCCAGTGTCGTAATCGATGGATATTTCGTAATTCACCTTTTCTGTTGAAGATTTCTTGAGACCACTTGCCAGCAAAACATAACGATTTGGGGAAAGGTCCAAGGAGTTCGATGATCTGTGCAATGTGGTCATCATCTTTGCCATACTTGGTTCCCGATTGAGGATCGAAAAGATAGTCTCCGGTAATCAATTCAAACACCTGGTTGAAGTTAGCCTTGGAGGATACTCTCGCGTCTCGTGAATCCGACGACTTACCATGCATGCCATACTCCAAACATCTGTGCTCGCACCCCACTTCGCGCCAAGGATGACCTCTGGGGATCGATATTGCCGAGTTTGGATGTCATTGGTAAAGTGATGGCCAACCCAACAGGCGTTGCCCAAATCTGCAATCTTGACTGAAATGATCTCGCCCAGGGGATCATCCTGCTTCTTCGCCGCCTTGACCACCTTTTCAGCCTCAGTAGGCTTTTTGCTGTCCAAAGACACGCCGGCCAGGTCTTTCTCTATGGGATCTGTGGTGCCCTCACGGCTTTTCGCCGAAGCCGACTCGTCACTCGACTGCTTCGACCGAAGTTTCAGTTGCTCGACCATGGACAAGCCCTCGCTCTGTGACTTGTTTGTGGCCTCACTCAATACTTGATTCAGACTACTAGGCTGGTGGATATGCGGGTTCCCGATTTTGTCCAAGCCGGTGAAGCTCGCGTTGAGCGGACTGGGGAGGGGTTGACTGCCTGTGATCAGAGTTCGTCTTCTTCGACGGCCATTCCTATTGTCATCTTTTGACGATTCTTTGTCGTCCTTGACAAAAGCCTTGACAATTTGTTCAACGTCTCCAATCTCGATAAGGACGTTCTCTGGTTTCAGATCGGTGTGGATAATGCCACATTCTCGATGAAGATAATCGAGGCCAAGCAAAACTTGTTTTGTGATTTGCTTAACCAAAGGCGTGGGAATGCCTCGATGGTTCCACCTTTTGATCAAACCAAGAAGGTTTTCTCCCAAGACCTCAAAGACCATACAGACGTGGAGGCCGTTGGGACCTTCGTGTTGGAAAGAATCGAGAAGGCTCACAACGTATCTTCGGCCAGGATGATCCGGGTTGGCTTGGACAACTTTTTTCAGCAATTTGATTTCATCAAGAGCGGTTTCGGTGTAATGCGCGGCGGAGCGGACGACTTTGAGGGCGACATGTTTGCCGTTGGTAGTGTCTTTGGAAAGCCAGACGGTTGAAAAATGGCCCCAGCCCAACTTTCTTACAACAACATATCTGCCGTTGCAGTAGGTTTCACCAACATGAACTGGATGGTAACCACCTTTGCAATAATCTTCCGAGTCTTCTTCATCGGCGGTGGTTTCGGCAGGGTCTTCTTCGGAGGTGGAGGAGGAAGGAGATCTGTCAAGACGTGAGTTATGTGAAGGATTTTTGTTGTGCGATAAAGGAGACTCCATGGCTCTGGCGAATGACGGATGATCAGTTTTTGGGATGTTAGGGTCAAAATGCGGACAGAATGATGCGATCACGATTCAGGCGGTGGGGGGTTGGTGGGATGGTCAAGGGTCAATGCGTACGATGCGATGGCACAGAATAAGCAGCAGGATAGACTTACTCAGGATCATTTTGAGTGGGAGAGGCATGTAGATTTGATGAAGAATTTTCGGATGTTATGATGGGTTTGAGATTGTCGCCTTTCCTCCTCTTCTTTTGGCCATTGCCGTTGGCGGCGAGGGCGGCGGTGGTCGCAACCTTTTTTGCCTGTGAGATGGCGGCCTTTTTGAGGTCGGTGCCGTTCATCATGGCGAAGGCGGCGGCGTTGGCGGCCAACAGTGTGGGGGATTTGGTGAGGACTGGTCCCTTTGCAGGGCCAGCTTCGGACCTGGGAGGAATTGTGAAAGTGGTGGTGGAGGAGGAACGCTTTGGATAAGAAGTTTGGAGGACCTTGTGTAGGTCGGGCGCGGGCGCAGGCGCAGGTTACGGCAGCAGCTGGGCCGCAGTCGAGCGCAGTCGAGCTGGCCTGGGCTGGGCTGGGTGGGATCTGCAATGGATGCAATGGATGCAATGGACACGGGGGACAGTGTCAAGGGCCCAAGGGGGATGGCGGAAGCGTGGTCAAGGGCTAAGGATAGGCAATCAGAGTGAGAGTGATGGTGGCAGGGCATCCAAGGACTAGGGAGGCACGAAATGGTACCAATGGTGACGGTTGGACTTTGGTGGACTTTGGTGGACTGGCTAAGAAGTGAGGTGCGTGTGCGTGGGTGCGCCGCCTGGGAGCGCCTGCGAATGATGGTGGGTGGGGTGCAACTGACGGGGCAGGGAATCTGCAGGACTTGGACTTGGAAGGCCAACTGGAAATGTGATGATGTTGGAGACTCGTGCTTGTGAATGGACAGTGATGAGATGGACTCGGTTGATTTAATGTCAGACAAGAAACACAGGACTTCTTGATCTTCGTAGGTCGTAGCGCAACAAGTCTGAGAGGATGTGTTCTGGTTGTGTGGTGTCGTGTTGTTCTCCACAGAAAGACAATGACTTGTGGGCTTTTACAAGGTCAAAAGTCGGACGCTTCTGGCTCTTCTGGCTGGTCTTGGGCGCTTGAGATTGTTCGGCCGCCGGCGTCAATCATGGACGGCTCGGCAACTGTGATGTGAGAGGGCAGAGCGTGGTGCAAAAGATTGAATGTGATTCGTGCAAGTGATGATTGGGGCATCCAACCAGTGTTGCAGTTGGCGGCTAACTCTGGGACTGGAGCATTGAAATAAAAGGTAATTAAGATGTTGGAAAGGACCTGAAAAGGATATGGGAAGATAGATGGATGAGTGATGGAGAATTGGTAGTGTTTGGCACTTCTTCAGATGAGTCGAAGCGGTGTATCCGGCACAGAAGTTTAGCCAAAGTATGGCATGTAAGAGGTGAGCTCGTTGGAAGGAGCTCTGCCCAATTGCCCAATTTGTTTTTGGGTGATGCAAAGAGATGGATGATAAATACTACGAAACGACTGTTGTGTCAAAAAGCAAAAGATGGTTTATGTCTACCAAAGCTACGGGTTGCAAACAAAGTCGGGTCGGAGAGTCTGTCTGAGCAAACGCCTCGAGGCGGGAGAAAGAGTGGGCGGCGGATTGCGGACATGGCTTGAAACCAAAGAGTCAAAGACCACGAATGACACAATGGCTGATGATTTCTGTCGAGGAGAGGCCAATGCTCAGTGCTCAGGCAAACACTACATGCGTTTTCTGATTCTTGGTGTTGAGTGGCCAGTACGATAATGTGAATAATCAACCTGGACGCTGAGTCCGGCTCTGATAACTTGGTTGGGATACGAGCGAAGATGCAGTCAAGATCAGGCATGAATCCCCGGAACCTCGCCTTTCTCTCGCCTACAACAGAATTCATTTGCGTTGGTGGTAAACGACATCAGGACGATCGATCGAACATTCTCAAGCTCGACAAAAGCATGACGATCTTGCAAGGTGGGATGAATCGAGTCTCAAGCTCTGATAGAGATACGAGAGTCTTGACTGCCCCGCCACAATCCGATCGATTCAATTCACTAACTTTGTATGACGCCACTACTGATTTATCCCACCGATGAAGAGCAGGAGAACCGCCCAAGAGTCTTTGTGATCGGGTTGCCCAGAGAGCCTAGGTAGGTACCTACCTAAAATAATTGCCCGCACCGTGTCGCCTGAGAAGCTTGATTTTCATTGAAGGAAGAATGGTGATAGGGGAGTTATTGGAGGGGAATGGGGGCCGAGGGCCCAAAGATGGGTCCCTTCTTGGTAACCTGCCTACTATACAAGCAATCCTTAGGCCAAAATGAGAGACTCTTCGGCCTTGGTCGCAATCATCATTTGGGCGATGTGGGAGCGTCTCGGCGTCCTCTTCAGGCTTCTCCATCACACCTCGACAGAACTTGATTAGCGTCGCCTCCAGCCGCTAAACACGACCCTTTTAGGCATGACGTTGGTGTGGGAGGATAAAAGTATAACTGTCCGACACGCAAACATTTTGAACCGCGCATCAAGCAGGAGAAAGGTCGAGGTTGTGTGTTTTTTTGATAGCCAACGACATGAGTTGCGACCCTCGACACCATCACCGGAACGTCCTCCCCTATGCTGTCCAACTTATTAACTAAACCTCCTCATCATCATGGCCATCCTCTCACCCCCCGACTCTCCATTCTCACCCCCCTCGTCCCTCTACACCTTCATCTACCACCCTCTCACCAGCTTCGTAACCTTCATCCACTACCTCGCTCTCTACCTTCGAGGCGCACCATATATAGCACCCAAAAACAAAATCCCCATAAGAGTAGTCTGCCTATCCGACAGCCACTCCAAAGTCCCTCGCTATGCCATTCCAGGAGGCGATCTGCTAATCCACGCGGGTGATCTCACCAATACCGGCTCTCTCGCCTCCATCCAACAAACAATCGACTGGTTGAAAACACTTCAAAAACCCTGGCACGGGTCAGCAGACGGATTTCGTCATATTGTGGTTATTGCTGGTAATCATGACAGTTACTTTGACGAACGAAGCCGAAGTGCCCATGATACACGATATTCGAAACGACAACTCGATTGGGGCAGGATTCATTACTTGCAACACTCGTCCATTACGCTACCGTTTCCTGACGGGCGGTCTTTGAAGGTTTATGGAGCTCCGCAGATTCCAAAGGTTGGGGGAAAGGAACATGCGTTCCAATATCCACGGGGACAAGATGCGTGGACGGACACGGTTCCCGACGATGTCGATGTGCTGATTACGCATAATCCACCAAAGTGGCATCTTGACTTGGCTGCGAATGGCGGGTTGGGCGATGAATTTGAATTGGCGGAAGCGTGGCGTGTCAAACCTACGTTGCATGTCTTTGGACATGTTCATTCAGGGCATGGAAAGGAGGCGGTCTGGTGGGATGAGGGTCAGAAAACTTATGAAGATTTTCTGGCCAGTGCGTACCAGAAGCCTGCGGGTACTGTGGCGAGCCATCGTCTGCCTTTGACCGAGTTGTTTGACATTCCACTCTGGGTGCTGGCGGTCAAGTCTATGGTTGCGGATATGCGTGGTATCCTATGGACACGTCTTTGGGGTGGTGCTAGACATGGTGGATATATGGTCAACGGGGCCTTAACTTATCAGACGACTGAAAAGTTGCTCAATAAGCCGCAGGTTGTTATGCTGTAAAAATATGTGTAGATAGATAGCTCTTGCATGGACATGTACATTCTAGACGTCTCTGGAGCGAGCTCATATGTAGGCCCAACGGCGCAATCCCGCACGATACTACTTCGTCTTTTCTACTGTTAGTCGTCTACAAAGTAAGGAAACGAGTTTTTGAATAGGCTACAATTGAATTTTGGCAAAACTTTCGCTGATGGGAAATGGCTAGGAAACGTAACAACGTCCGACAAGCCTGGCCACCTCATACTCCTACTCCTGCCTGTCCTGTGTGTGTGCTGCCCAGCCATATCCATCCCACAGACTCGTTGAGATATTATCCAATCCAAACCGACCAGTCCCTGGCGGAATTGCAAAACTGCACATTTATCAGGATCTGACAGATCGATGACACAGGTTGAGACATTTTTTCAAAGTGTCAGATGACTCCGATCAAATCCCTTCCCTAAACACACTTTTCCGCGTACTGATCGGACTGGTATTTCCGTCTCCACTGTCGTTGGTGTCGAGGCTGGGGTTGCCTTTGCTGTGGCCGGCTCCTTCATGTGGTCTGGGACTGAGGCTCCTCAGACTGGGTGCTTCATTCTGATCGCCAAATGGGTTCATTCCTCTTGAGCTTGGACGGCCACGGTCGTTGTAGCCGCTGCCGGCGCCGAGGTAGTCTCCTCCACCGCCGGCTCCAGCTCTGCCACTACTACCACCGCCGTAAGGCTCATTGTGTAGTCCTGGTGTGGGCGCAAGACCTAATTCCTGTTCCTCGTAGCCGCTATACCCGGCTCTATCGCCATATGGGTCTTCATTGCCAACTCTTGTGTCCCAGGCGTCGTCCTCCAACCTCCGGCCAGTCCGTCCACCAGCGCCACCGAATCCGCCGCCACCGCCGCCACTTCCGTCGAGCGGACCTGCTTCTTCATATGCGCCGCGGGCAGTGCGCCTGTTGGTCAACTTGCCGAATTGCTCGCGAATCCATTCTAGTGGGTTGGTCGACCGAGGAGCGGGATAGTTCGAGGCGCCTTCTTGTGGCATGAATGGGACGTACGTTTTCCATGATTTGAATGATGGTGCCGTCCGGCCATCCCGGCGCGCATTGATCTGATTGTATGCAACCCAGCTGACGACGGCGAAGACCAGGAGGAGGAAGAGAAGGAAGAAGAAGAGACCTAGGCGGGTTAGCATAGGTTGAATGATATGGTGTGGATCGTGAAGGATCTTGAAGCGATGAGTGACGTACCCCAGCCGCGCATGCTTGCGATGTAGAATGTGTTGGTGAGATGGAGAAATTACAGTGAGATATTGAAGAGGGTCGCTGATGCAGGTATTGGGCTTGCGCAAGTAGATGACTTTTGTAGTTTTGTCGTTTGTATGTCAGTTCCAAGTCGTGCTAAGATGTTCAGCTGAAACTGCGGGCGGCGGCAGGACACTCAGGCTCAGGTGAGCATGGTCGCCGACGACTCCAAATTCGGAAGCCTGTGAGTGGATTGAAACCTGGGTTGGTGCAGGGAACTCTGAGCTTTGGATATACACTGTGGTATGTCAAATCGACGTTCGACGAGTTGTGTGGATATACAACAAATCAGAATTGTTACAAGAATCTGTTGTGCAAAGGAGTTGGCAAAGAAACTTGGGGAGGTTGGCGGAATGTCATGAAAGCTGAAGTTGGTGTGGTGCGGTGCGTACAGGTCAGCATCAACTCCGCTTACAGCAAAAGGCGCCCGAGTTTAGAGCTGGGGGGAAGAGTTCTGGATGGGCATTCATATGGCATTATTGCTGGCTACGGACTATGTCATATTTTAGGCTCCAAAAATGGTCCAGGTCAGTGGTTGGAGAACCAGGCTAGCGCCTGACTAACAGCCGTGCACTAACAAGTTAGGAAGCCCGTACGGGGTCCGTTACTGCTCTCGCTCGGGCTCTAGTGCCTATTACATGCCTAAAAATGTCGTGGGGACCAGCAGGTGGTCGAGATCATTTCCAGAGTGGACAGGGCGAAGAACACGTGATATATCTTACATGAGAGTCGAGGTGGTCATGCTGAATTTGGTCTCGAGGCTCTTGTTTCAAGTACCAACTTCGACAATCTAGTCTATATCATTGCCCACTCGGGAGTTCGTCTAGTACAATCATCTCTATCGGCATCATCAAAAGCACCTCCAAGGTGCATATCTAACAAACAAGGTCCACCACCTTTCCTGCTTCAATACCAGTGCCAGAGAGCCTCTTGACTTCCATCCAACCACCTTCTTCAATTGCAATGATCTTACCGTCGACGCAGACCATTCTCCATAATTCGTCATCTTCCTCAAACTCGATGCGCATGCTATCGATCTCTCGATAGCTAAGCTTGCTATCGTTGGCGTGGGCACCAGCTTGATACGCGAGACCCAAGATGCGCATAATCTCACTCACCGGTTCCGGACCAATGTGTAAGAGACGAAGTGAACCATCGAGCGGCTTGCTGTGTGGTGAGATTTGGAAATGCTCTTCGAGATTCGAGACCATGATGGACAAGAGATAGGCGTGTTCTGATCCTGGAATCTGCACCCATTCTCCCCCGGCTTTCCTCCACTTGATCTTTCCCTTGTAGATGTGGAGGTCCTTGGCCAGTTCTTGTGCTGCCATCTGGAACCTTTCCAGGCCATGTTTGCGGTATTCAGCCGTGTCACTCATGGCTACAAGGCTAGCGTGGAGGCCCCAACTGGCAACGACCGCTCCATATACCACGATGTCCTGGCCTTGAGTAGAGGTGATTATCTCCCTGCTCTGACCTTCATTGGTGACCAGGCGTGAACCTTGACTGAGAGAGACTTGAAAAGCAGGCAGTGCTTTAGGAGATCCCTTCAACAGAACCCCTAGAGGGTCTTGTGCGACTTTGGAGCTCCATGCAAGGGCATTTGCCGTGCCCATTGGGACCAGTGCTACCACGGGAGTGGTGTAACCTGCCCTTGTTTGGTGGTCATTCTTCCTTCGGAGTAATTCGGTGTTCAGGGTATTCACAATATCAATGATCCCGCCATCTCCCGATAAGAGGATCAAGGTCTGCTTGACACCCTGTGTTGCATTGGGAAGAATGAGTGATTTGGTCAGCTCAATGATGGTCTGGGCCGACTTTGTGGTATGCGTGGCGTATTGGAGTTTGTGGTCGTCCAGCCATGGCTTCAGCGTCTCATCGTAATACTCCTGGGCTTTTTGCCGGCCTGAGAGGATGGACACGATGACATGAATTTCATGGTCAGGCTGCAGATGAGGAGGCAGGACACGAGTCACCTCAATACCCATGACGGATAAGATGTGCTGAGATCCTCTAGGGCTGCAATCATGCGGCGATGGCTTGTGTTACCACTGACATGGATGTCACTCTACCCGAGCAGAGTGATGCCGTGGTCCAGAAATGGAACTCGAGAAATGATTGGGCCTAATTCCGTACCCAAAACCAGAAAACTCAGTATGAGGAGCCAATAACGTCGTTGACGTTTAGGCTGTCAAGAGTTGATATCTTCTGAGAGGACTTGACGGCCTCACCACTTTTTTAGAGCAGGTGAATCTTGGACGTCTTCTTCATAAAGTTGTGTCAAGGGGGATCAAAGCTCCATAATGCCTAATCTTTGTGAAAATCAATGCTCACAGAATCAGGGCAATGTCGACATTATTCAGACATGACAGGTACTGCACGCGTACACCTGAAAATGAGGCTGACCACAGGTGATGATCCAGGCAGTCGAGTTTGGCAGACTGGCAGCCTGGGAGCCTGGCCTTGGATAGTGAGCAATAGGCAAGTAGTGGGCAGGTACGGAGTAGTGGGCAACCGTGGGGCCGAGGGGCTACGGTCGAGGGATCCCCTCGTCCTTCTTCTGGGACCCTGTGGCCCCTCGGGCGTCATCAATGCCCCCTCGGCCTCCTTCCCATGGCTGATTTGTGGCGCTTGTGGCGCATGATTGCCGAAATCGTGGTGACGCCTTCACCTCATATCGAGGCAGTCGCAGTAGGAATCCCGACGATGCAGGTGCAGTTGCAGTCGTGTTACAACTGCAGGCACGACTCCCTCCCACTCAAGTTGACTCATCTCAACTCGACTCGACTCTCTTCGTCTCGATTCATCTCATCACATCATCTTCTCTCTCAAAGTAACACCCTTTTGTCCATCAGGAACTACATGAGTTTGCTTCTCAGTCGTTGAGTGGCACTAGTAGTGGAGACGTCTTTCGCCTCCATCCTCCTCCCACCCCGCATTCAGACAATCACCATCCTCTGTCCACTGCAGCTGAAGGATCACCACTGAACATAAGGTGACATCTCCTAGGTCTGTACCATGTTGCTCGATGGTGTATCCAGTACCTTCCTTCTTCTCTAGCGCTGACAGCGATAAGCCCCAGAGAAGGACGCATCAGTAGGACCGAGCCCCTTAATAGCCTGCTCTATTGCAACGTCTTCGATCCTCCTCGGCGCGCCTTATACCAAGATCCTAAGATCTCATCCCCAGCGCCTCCTACCGACCCACCAAGTATTTGTCAATTCTTTCGCCTGACTAAACTTTCACAGACATTGGTCATCCTCCCCTTCATAATGGCATAACATGACCATTGCCAGTCCATACAACTTTGCCCTTAAGCAAACATCAAGCCAGATTTAACTCTGCCGACTCGCCGTGGAGATAGTTCGGTACATTCTTCGGTACATTCGGTACACACTTGATAAGCCTCTTTTTGTGTTGGACCCTAGATCCACCACCCCAGAACGACTACTCCGCAACAGGCTTTTATGAACGAGCGGTCCTCATTTCACCGGAATAGCAAGCGTCAATTTCAAGCCTCTTGACAGGTCACATCCATCCTTCCCCGCATTTTCAACTCGAACTCGACACTCAAGGTTCGAGTCGACTCAGATCTCCCCCTCGTGTACCTTCTTTGCCTACCCGTGCCAACCCTTGTCCGTCATTATGTCTCCATCGCTTGTGACACGTACTTCGACCTGGCCGAGTCTGTCCCAGCTCGGTCCACGGGCAGAACATGCTTTCTCCCTGGATCCTCCTTTTGGGGGCCGCGGAACCCAAGAATTGGCCAGCTCAGCCATTCGATTCTGACTGGCATATATAAACCCTACTCCCGTCTCTCTTGGTTCGTCCTTGGTGCGACAAGTCCATTCAGACACCCAACCTTTGGCACAGCCCTCCAGTATCGACTTAGACAACCGTACTCGCACTCATCATGGCTACCACCAACGGCGTCAATGGTGCCAATGGTGTCAATGGTGTCAATGGCACTCACAAGACCGCTCATGTTTCCGTCGACGAATTTGTCCAGCAAAGTTACGATTACCTCATCGTCGGTGGTGGCACAGCCGGCCTCACAGTCGCTGCCCGTCTCACCGAGAACCCAGATGTCACTGTTGGCGTGATAGAGGCTGGCAAGAACCGTTTGGGAGATCCTCTCGTCGATACTCCCGCCCTCTTTACACAAATGCTGGGCAACAAGGAGTATGATTGGGCATACGACACTGTTCCTCAGGTCGGTTACCCAGCCCTTTTGCTTTCCTGTCTGACATAAAGTGTAGGCTGGAAATCGCAACAGAATCCATCAAATACCCCGTGGTCGTGCCCTTGGTGGCTCCTCTGCAATCAACTACATGATGTATGTGGCCCACTCAAGACATAGTCCTCGTGTGATTAGCCCTGCTGGACACTAATCCTCCATCCCAGGTACGTGCGAGGCTCTGACCAAGACTATGACGATTGGGCTGCCTTGGCCGATGACCCATCCTGGTCTGCAAAGGCTATGAAACAATACATGCGCAAGCATCAGACCTTGGAGCCCATCGACGAGAGAATCACCGATCGCACTACTATGCCATTTGTGGGAGAAAATCACGGCACCAGTGGACCGGTCCGAACGAGCTTTAATGACTCCAAACTTCCCATCGAAGATGACATTGTCAAGGCCGCCGATCATGCCGCTGGTTTTGATAAAAAGCCCATTGACCCTTGGAGCGGTGACCATATTGGCTTCTACAACACTCTGGGCTCCATCGTTCGCACTGGTCCAAACAAAGGCAAACGAAGCTATGCTGCCCGAGGATACTATCAGGCCAATGAGAATCGCCCCAATCTCAAGGTAATCACCGAGTCCCTAGTTTCCAGAGTCATCCTTGACAATGACATCGCCACTGGCGTCGAGTTCGTGTCAGCCGGCCAGAAGTACACAGTCAAGGCCAAGCGCGAAGTCATCGTCTCTGGAGGCGCAATCAATTCCCCTCAGATTCTCGAGCTCTCTGGCATTGGTGATCCGGAGATTCTGAAAGCCGCAGGCGTTGATGTCAAAGTCAATCTCCCCACGGTTGGCACTAACTATCAAGACCATGTAGTCGGCGCTACGGTCTACCAGCTTGCCCCTGGCCAGATGTCCGGCGAAGCCGTCTATATTCCTGAAGTCATGGCTGCAGCCCAAAAGGCTCTGATCGAAGAGCAGGGTGGTCCTCTCACCAGCATCCAGTCCGTCCAGGGCTTTTTCCCCATAAAAATCTTCCTCGAAGATGGAGAACTCGATGAGATCATCAAATCCATCCAGGACACCAAACCGGAGACCGAGTTTCAAAAGAAACAATGGGAACAGGTCATCTCACACTTGAAGAGCGACAAATCGGCCAACTTCCAGATGGTTTTCATCAGTGTCACAGGAGACCTCGAAAACGGAACCGCAGACCAGTCAAAACTTTGGCCACCACCGTCGAGCCCTGACCAGCCACATGGTATCACCTTTGCTCTTTGCCTCCAGTACCCTGTCGCCCGTGGAACCATCCACATTAAATCCGCCGACCCGACTGTGTATCCAACTATCAACCCTAACTACCTCAATCACCCCGCCGATATCGCTGTGATGGGAGCAGCTTACAAGTTCGCTGAGAAGCTGTGCGCAGCCCCTGTTCTAGAAGGCAAGATCGGCAAGCGTGTCCATCCTCCACCGGAACAATACCCATTGAATACCGTTGCCGAGCGCCGTAAGGCCGCAGAGGCATACTGTATCGGAGAGTATCACAGCTGTGGCAGCTGCGCTATGGGAAGCACCGTGGATAGTCACTTACGCGTGTATGGTGTCAAGAACCTCCGCGTCATTGATGCTAGTGTCTTTGCGAATAATGTCAGTGGCAACATTGTGAGCAGCGTCTATGCCTTGGCAGAGAAGGGTGCAGATCTCATCAAGCAGGATTGGGACTATGCAGCCCTAAACAAGGTGGCCAAGTGAAACGATTTCTGTCTTATTCCTTTACGCTAGCAGTTGGTGCGCAATCAAAGTCTGTTGGTGTCTGTTCTCGATTCTGTGATTATACGTATGGTCATTTAGCAATAAACTCCATCCGCCGTGTCAAATCAGATACCTTTCCAGGCTCGAAGGCCTATACACTGATAATGTTTCCTGAAACTTCAGTCACAGTCTGTTTGCCCGGGACGCCATCCTTTTCGTCCGTTAGCATGTCACGCGTGACAATTTTGTCCCTCCCTTGATACTCTTCGCCACAGGCCTTTGTAGGTCTTTGGTCAAAGTAATAGTATGCTGTGTCTCCACCATTGACCTCAACACCGGTCAAACCATTCCTCATCAAATCCACGAATCGATTTCCAGACCAGTATTTGAGATTATAATCTTCCCACCGGATACGATCCATGACTTGACGGAAGTGTAGCACCGAACCGGGATATTGAAGAGCTTTGCCCTATTGAGCAGTTAGTCAGCCTGTATCAAAACGCATAGGGCTGACCGGAGTTCGGCTTCTTGATAGATAAGGTCAGCTCTCGCCATTCAGGTACGGGACTTACATTCTTAGTATTTGATTTATACCATGACCGGCCTGTGGAACGCATCGTCAGATTAGAACATTGTTCCCAGAAACGTGAAAAGATTCTGGTAGTCTCATTTGGTTGGTGGTCGGGTTCAGCTTACAAGGCGTCTCCCAAACGGTCCGCTTATTGAATTCACGCTGGTACGCATCGAACTCTTCCCAAGCCTCTTGCTTAAGCGACATAGACTTGATCCCTTCTTCTGACATACGCTTCGCCGCTCGAAGCATATAATCCACACCCAAGTCCAAAGCTGGAATGAGACTGCCGTGTGCAAAGACGGAATTGGCGGCTAAACTCATGAACATATTGGGGAATCCACTAGATGTAAACATAATGTTCTCTCGTTAGCTTGCGTTTGGTTACCAGCAACCTTGGGGGTTCATTTGTCTTGTCTTGACTTGTTTTTACTTACCTGTAACATCTTCCCATATAACATGGTGGACCATCCTCTTGAACCCATCCATCACCTAATTTCTTGCCATTTTCTCCGATAATGTCAAAATGTGGTTTCAAACTAGCGTCGAAGCCGGTGGCGCAGATGATCAAGTCGAATTCGTATTCTTTGCCACTGCTAACTTTGAGACCCGTTTCTGTCAGTTCGGTGATTTCGTTCATTTCGATGCTGACGTTGGGTTTTTGGAGGCCGGCTAGGTAGCCTTCGCCGGGTCTGCAGGACGGGAACAAACCACCTTTGTTAGTCTTGAAATGAAGAATGGGGCCGAGGCGAGGGTAGATTCGGGTAAGTAAGTAGTGTACGTACGTGATTCTTCGACATCCAACAGCCCAATCTGGAATCAATTTCTTTCTCAACTCCGGATCCATATCTTTCAAACCCTCTTCCATCATCTGTTTGACCAGCTCATGTCTCTGTTTCTGCAACTCCGAGTTGGCGTTTGTAAAGTTATAAGCCAGATTGAATTCCTCTTCCATCTGTTTCCGATATTTGAAATATGCCTCTGGATCCTTCCTCCACAGCGCGCGTTGCTCGTCTGGATATTTGAAGTTCGCTCCGTCACCAGTCGGAGTATGTTCTGCCGCAAAGCCAGGGGTGATCCAAGTCGGTGACCGTATAAACGTCGTCAAATGTTTGACGTCAGGTTGAATCGCCGGTAGGATTTGAATCCCCGTCGACCCGTTTCCTAAAAGAGCGACGTTCTTTCCTGTATAGTCGTAAGATGTGTCCCATTGAGCTGCGTGGATTAGTTTCCCTTTGTATCGGTCAATGCCTGGAATGTCGGGCCAGTTCCAGTCGGTGGTGAAACCGGAGCCGTTGAAGAAGATATGTGCGGTATCGTGGATGATTTGGCCGTTTTTTTCAATCACAAAGTGCCATTGGCCGTCTTCCTCGTTCCAGGTCGCGGATTTTACCTTGGAGTTGAAGGACATTACGTCTCGTAGCTCGAATCCGTCGACCACAGAGTCACAGTATTTTCCAATCTCCTCGCCTCCGCTGTAGAAATGCGACCAGTTGGGATTGGGTGCGAAGGTGAGTGCGTAATTGGCTGCTGGGACCTAATATGTAATCAAGGAAAAGTTAGAGTTCTGTGATCCTTAACCAATACTTAGACCTGTCGTGATATGGATATGCAAACAAAGGGTTGCGAGAGCCATCTAGGAGGTTGGGTCCGGTACGTACATCGCAAGCCACACCTGGATATTTCCACTGTTTCCAAGTTCCACCAGCTTCAGGAAGTCTCTGTATATACCGAGTCAGTATGCTTGTTAAAAATACAATGGTATTGTCACCACCAACCTCGTAGATCTGAACATCACAGTATTCGTCAGTCATCTTATGCTCATGTTTAGCCTTATAGGCCAAGATGATTCCTGAGAGGCCCGCTCCAATTCCCACGATTCGAAGCCTCTTGGGCTGGTAGAGGTAATGGTCCTCATCGATGACGAGTTTTGGACGTACGGTTCCTCCGTTCGGGGAGGCCCCGTTTGTGGTATTCTCAACGGTCATTTTGCTTGCGTCAATGAAGGTCTGGTCTGTCTGGTCGGGGAGAGTGCTGTGAAGTCTATTGTATGTATCGACTCCCTTGAAGCCGGTTATGTACTACAGTACATATGAACGCCTCGGTAACCGCGGCCCGCTCAACCGCGTCGTAAATTCACCATCATGTGTGGATTTCAGTCGGATATCTCTGACTTGCCTGAATAGTGTCTCCTTGGTCGGTCTTGCCCATTTATCTGCGCCTATTAGAAGCTACATGTTCATTATCCCTGCAACTGACAATAAACCTATGACAGCTAGACTATCGTCAGAGATATCCTCTACCTATGGGAATATTCATCCATCGGTTAGTAATGTTTGTAATTCTAACGCAATATCCATACTGTCAACCGTGTTCTTCGGGTGGGTCCGGGGGAGTCAGGCGCCCCAATAGGCACCTCTCACCCCCGTGGGCCTTACCCGAGCCCTCCGTATCTCTCCAACAGGCGGGGTACATGGTACTCGGAATGCCGAAACCTCGGCCCACTCTATCCCTGTTCACCTAACCCCGCCTGACACAGTCCCCCTGACAGCGCGGAAAAGATAACGTTGCAATTATGCATCCTGCAAGCATTTACAATAAACTGAGCGAAATGCGCGTCGAATTGCCATAGATGAATGGCCTGAATGCGAGGTTGATCGCTGAAATGCATGAGAGTCGCTGGAAGAAGTCTAGATACTCGAGGTACTTTTGGCAAAATTAGGAGCATATGCTGTAATTGCCATCTCAATACATGACTAATAAGATGTGAATACTCCGTACGAGGATGTTGAACAAAACATCACTGCAAGTCCCTGGCCTCCTTTATGACACAATCCTGTATACGTCTTTGTTTCTCACTGCTAAAAAAACATTCGACGCTACGAGGTTTTCACGGCTTCGCAGAATTAGTAGATAACCCAACATCTCCGGCGTGACAAATATTGTCTGACTAATTGAGGCAACTCTATATCAGATCGTCTGATCGTCCAGATGTCAGCAATAAGACGTTCTCATCGGCCCATTCCCTTCACGTTAGCATTTTCAGCAAAGTGCATCTCGTTTACGGAGATTTTGTTCGAAAGTTTCCTGTCGAGTCGACATTCCCAGAGGGCCCCAACATTATAATTCGCAATGAAAAGGTTGCGTACGAGCAGATAGGAAGGAAGGAGCCATACTGGGAGCTGTATCCTCCGCATCGTACTTCTCTCGAAACAGAGACCTATTGTTCTTTCTGTAACTTGGGAGCATAGGCATATCAAGAAGTCGAACGTCTTTTCAGACAGAAGATTTTTCCGGACGTGATGGAGGTATTCTAAGGGTGTACCATTCGCGGATGTTGGGAAGGGAGATTCACGTCAGCTGAGGAAATACTCGCGTCGTTTGAAGAGGTATCAGCAACGTCTAGTATAGGAGAAAACAATCATTCTACCACATATAAATGATTGTTTCGGTTCGCTCGATGGTAGGTTCTGTACCACATGACGCCCCTGACTCGCCTAAGTCCATCATAGAAAACTGGCGTTGATAGAATAAGCATGATGACATTTATAGACAATAGTCATGGAAGTGCATCTTGAGCGATGTTCACTTTTTAGAACTTTCGAGAGATCTGTCCTTTCAATGTATCAACGCAAGCGTATATCACTCAGGCGCTGCAGATTGTAGAGTACCTAAAGTTTTGGCTAATGGGCGGAATGTCCCTCTCCCCACGTCTCCACCCGCCTACCCGCGCAAATAGGCTATTCGAGGCGGGGATAGCCTATTTGATATGCATACCAAAGGTATGTAAGGGTGGATCCTCACACTAAAACCCGACGTTATACCTTTTGGTGACTGTTATGAAGTTTGAGCATTCTCGCTCTTCACTGCTAATATTCCCTGTAAGGTGAAATACTAGGTTCTACATGAATCGGGGGAATGCACTTCCATTTTATCAAGCTCACGGTGCTCAGCTCCACGAATAATACATAAAAAATGCTAATGGGCCTGGGCCTCGAAAGTAAAACTCAGAGGAAGGAACATGTCCTTGTGCCATGATTGTAGCACCCATTGAGGATCAGGCGTCATGTTGTATAGTCACGTATCTTGACTTGATATCACCCACTTGATCAATTCACGCTTCTAAAGACTGGCTACTCAAGCAGGACACTGTCACTTCAACAACTACTGTATGCTTTGGAAGTGTGGCATCGCTGAGAGCTTTCTGCGATCACACCTGTCTCCCGACTTCCCAGATACTATGCCACTTCGGATAATACACGGCTTCCGGGCCGTGGCCGTCCTACACAACAATACTATTTCAAGTCGGAATTCATACCACAGCTAAAGTTGTCATTGAGGAATAATTCCGTGCTATAGGCTTGAATGTTTGCATTTGAGAGGCGTCACTGACTCGCTGCAGATAGGAGCTGGTGGAAGTGGAGCTATCGCTGATTCGCTGGTTCTGGCACTTGTCCGAAAGTAGTTATGACCCTCTCGCTCGATTTGGTCACCCGATGGCTCCCACGAACTATCCCAGGAACCACATCGGCCTCAAAGTGACCCGAATATATCGTCCACGTCGTGATGATGGTGGGAATGCTATGATTCGGACTAAAGACTCGGCCGACCCTTCAGAGTAGACAGCCATTTGATAAATGTATGTTTCCGAGTGTGCACTCTGCTTTCTCTAGCTTCACGTTCCATCTCTCCAGTGGCTATCACTACCTCTATACCTCCAGGTACACATCATCTCCTAGACTTCTCTTGACTCAACGACCTCATTGCCTGACTTTGTCTGAGAGTCTTCTTCCCATATCTCCTTTGAATTTGGCGGCTGGCCGGCAATAATGCCGAATGGAGGCTCTTCGTCTGCGTTGAAGGTCGAGTAATAGTCGTATGCATCCACCTTACCGAGCTCAGGTGGTGGGCAGAAATGATTAATCGCATAGTATATAGCACCTGTGCCTAGATAGCCTGCTGGGTAGCTCTTTGTTGAAAACAATCAGTTCACGTGACCTTAGAAAACACCCTTTTGCGAGGCCCATACCATGTAGAACAAATGTGACCAGCCTGACGAGACTTGGATCGAAGGAGTGATGCTGTTGACAAAGCCGGGGACAAACCATGGGAAGCCAAGGCAAAAGGCTAGAGGCGCTCGCCTGTATACATAGTTAGCATGAATGTCGAAGGTTATGGTTACGAGGACTGGGAGCAAGTTACCAATTGAAGCCGTGGAAGAACCAGTAAGAAGAAGACTGGTTGGGAGTATACAAGTCTCTCAAGGCTAATCGTTGTCTTCGCACAAGGTAGTAGTCGCAGTGAAAGAGCCCGGCTAGGTTTGAAGTCAGGCAAGAAATCCGTGGTCATACATCAAAGAACTCACTAAGTGGCGCCAGAAACACAGCATATGACCCCATCACTGTGACGAACTTGTTGCTAGAATTCGCTCTGCATCGGCTAGTCAGTATTTGTCCGAAACTATGCAAGACGTACTTCTTACAGTTGCCATGGCTGTATCACTATAGCATCTCATTAGTTCGATGTTCCCTTTCAGGAGGGTGTGTAATTTGACTCACAAACTCCGATAATAGAGACAACCCAAGCCCCACGCCGAAGATTGAGGAATTTAGGCAAAACCCCTGACAGGTCGACTAAAGTTCTGTGTTAGACGAGACATTTCCTTGCAGCGCCTGGAAAAACTTACTTCCGCCTGCGATGGCCGCACCCGTCACCGTGATCAGAAATGAGGATGCCACAAGAGGGAGGGAGGCGAAGAAAACTACAGCTCTTGTTGCCGGTGACCCATGGAGTTGGATCTGAGAGAGCAAAATGGCCGGATTCCATAAAAGTCCAGCCTCTGGGTAGAGAGCTGCGCCACAGGATGCGCAAAGGACTCCCATAGTGGTCTGAATCACGGTTAGCCCCTGAAAGATGCCAAAACTCCGATGTACCCACCACAAACGTGTTCCCCAGAGCCACGCCCAAGGCCTGGGGGATTCGCTGAGCATTGGTGGTCTTTGCATAACGACCCCAGTCCGCGTAGCC
This sequence comes from Exophiala mesophila, assembly GCF_000836275.1. NCBI lineage: Eukaryota > Fungi > Ascomycota > Eurotiomycetes > Chaetothyriales > Herpotrichiellaceae > Exophiala > Exophiala mesophila. The sequence goes on from NW_015622508.1 coordinate 1,504,843, forward strand.
GATGATGCCGGTAGCCACACTAGATATGATGGTGTTGAAGGTCCGGACGGCCATCCAAGCCAATTGAGAGCCTCTGACCGGTTCGACCCCGGTTAAGACTGCGCTGGAGCGGAAAAGGGGTCCGGGTCCTCCGACTTCGTGCAGCATCCAAGCCATCATTGAGATGGAGAAGATAAACATGGAGCATGAGGTGACAACAGCTGGCCAGTGAAATTTCTCCGGTCTGACCAGAACAGCAATAAAACAAAAGAATGTAAAGATGAACCAGGCAACAAAGTCGTTGGTCTGCATGGGTACGGACGCTGGAAATGTGTTCTTCATGGTGTAAAATGATGGCCACAATGCACCGATCATGGTTTTGACGCCTGTGCTAGAGTTAGTCAAGCGGAGAACATCCTAGTCCAGATGCTACTGTCTCAACTTACACAAGCCACCTAGCCAGGTTTCGATGGAGTACCACGTGATATTGAGCACGACACGGTTAATCACAGGAAAAGCTGAACCATGCATTCCCCAGACAGCTCTGCTGACAACAGGAAAATTGACGTGCCAACGACCTCCCCTGTGATGCCAAAAGTTGGGACTTTAGCCTGGCATCTTCTGTGTGGTTAGGCGTTCCAGGATTTCACTTACATTTCCGACCCAACCGCGGTAAGAATTCCCACGGTAGCAAAGCCAAATATAACTGTGACGATGCATTGCCACGCATTCTAATTCCATGAGTCAACAGTTCTGCTGCCTCGAATGAGCGAGAGCAAACTCACGAGTCCGAGAATGAGAAGACTTGAACCAAGCGACCAAAGGATAGGTATTATCCCCACACTGCATTGGTAGCAGAAGAACGTCAGGCCAGTCCATGTGCGGCGATGTGGTGGCAGAGGCCGAACCTGTCCGCTGTCAGTGTATCGGTATACTTGATCGGGTGGTCATACTGACGTCCTCATTGTACCATGCAGAGACTATTTCGCCATGCTCGTCTCTGAGAGCCAGCGTATTGATTACTGTCGAGCGTTTGCCCATCCTTGCTTGTTCTGGCCTTTAATCGGAGACGATTCTGCGGTATGGGCTCAGACTTCCATGGTCTGCTCTGGAATCGCACTGATATATCTCGAATCTCTAGCACGAGACATAGATTTGGTCAATACCTTCTCGATCGCACCAAAGGACACACAGTGGGGCAAGCTGGGTTGATGCCGTCAACATGACTGGTCCCTTGTTATCAGACTCGACTTAGTCTGGAGTTGGTTAGCTCTCGGTCTCGGTTAGCTGATAGGCTAGGTCACCGAGGCCGGCCGAGACCTTATCTGGGGGCTCTTGGACCCTCGATTTCCCACCATCATGGCACAATGGAACAATGGCAGGAAATTTTTGAGCACTCGACCAGCTATGGTACGAGATGATTTAAGCATGGTTACTATAAGATACTGTGAAACAGTTGAATGAGCCTGTTCCTTTCGTGGAACAGCAAGAGAAAGCCAGAAAAAGAGCCTCCAGACTTTCGAAGTCGACTAGAATTTGGAATCAATTACATAACGAGGTGGTGCTTGGGACGGGCACCACAGGCAGTCCTCTTCCTTAGCCTCCAGGCCCAATTCCATAGTATTTCCTAACAACCTTTGACAAACCATCCTGAAAACTTCCCACTCTCCCGCTTGTAGAGTTGAACCATATGACAGCATAAAAGAACAACCTCCAATAATTGAACAGTTCATTCACTTCGCTGAATGCGTTTTAGGTAATTTGGAAGGCCATGCCTGGTGACTGATCCTCGATTCCTACATCCTCGTTGCTCTTCATCAAACTATGGATCAATGGGCTATAAGCCACGCTGCTAGTCTGCCTGCAGTGCCTTTGAGTCGGAGGAAGAATGCGTAAGCTAATCTTGCCGCTATGATGAAATATTCAATTCAATTTCGTCTGACTGCTCGCTCTCTAGCTGCCGTCGGTGCCATACCAAGAAGATTAAATGTGAAGGGAGTACGTCTGTTGTCGTTGCAGTTGCAGAATTTATGATTCCGAATTGACCATTGCAGATCGCCCATGCCGAAACTGCGCTCTGAGTTCCTCACTTTGCGTCTTTCCAACAAACCCTGCTCCCTCATATCCCGGTCAGCTATCGTTGGCCCGAGACCCAGGTGTTGGGACGCCATCTACCTATCATCTGGGGAAGAGATACGCAGAGGAAGATACTCGCTCACCAAAAGCAAGACGACTTGTTATTAGCACAGCTTACAGCCGTACCACCCGATGTCGAGGAGAATATCTCGGAGATCCATCGTATCAATCATTCGCCGAGACGATAATTGCTCACATTGAATTCCGCGAGTCGTCCATTCGAATGCAAAACAGAATCCCAGCAATTGCTGGTTCTCAACAGGATCGATTACTAGGTAATCAGGTTGCGCCCCATGTGTATGATATCAAGAGGAGATACCAGTACGTTCGCATAGCACACACTCCTCGATCCAGCCAAGTTACACTGAGGCTCCCACCAAAGGACTACACCATGAGCCTCCTAACTGTAATGGAAGAACAAAACGATTTCCTCGGATATTGTCTTTTCGGGCGCTCCTTGAGACAGAGAATCATCGACATGTACAACTTCCCTACCAGACCAGAGAACAAGGATCGGATATGGCTTTGTAAGCTCTTGTGTCTGATTGCAATTGGGGAGATAAACCATCGGGAAGGAACTCGGCCCGACTCAGCTACGCACCCAAATAGGTGGGTAGGCTCCGAACCCAGAGATCAACCGACTAGCGTTCAGCCTCCAGGCCTTGATTACTTCCAAGATGCTGTCGATCTGCTTCCAAAGATGGACGAGGAGCCTACGCTGGAATACGCCGAAGTTCTTTGTCTTTTCGCGTACTACTCATACGCTTTGAACCGCCAGAGCGAGGCATACAGGCAAATCGGTCTGGCGCTTCGTACATGCCTTGTCATGGGCATCCATCACAGTCTGGCGGGAAAATCCACGTTTCCACATTCCAGCACCAAGTCCGTGGCTACTGCTCTAGAACGCGAGCGAGTAAATCGCCTTTGGTGGACAGTCTACATCCTGAATAAGTACGACAAGTGACAAAATCTCCACCTTCATGCAATTGAAACTGATTACTTGCCATTATAGACTGTTCAGCTCGAAAGCTGGCCTTCCTCTGGGGATATCGGATTCTGATATTACAGCTGAACCTCCTGGTACAATCTCACTCACCGAGGAAGAAGATGCCGAGTTATACCCATGCCGAACGTTTGTAATTAACGCAGAACTGGTGAATCTTCGACACGAGATGACGACATCATTATATGAGTATTTGAGGATACACGATGTTGCAGACGACGAGTTGACTGATCCCAAAGGTGGCCCATTGGTATGCAAGGTTCTCGAGTATCATTCTAAACTCGTCTACTGGGAACATAACCTACCAGAAGATCTGAAGATATGCATTCATCGAGACGGCAAGGTGTCAGGTCTGACAAGGAGAATTGCTACCCTCTATCTTTGCTACTATCAGGTACGACATGTATCGCCCTTGTTGGTTTTGAGGCACGACCGAGGCAATTGATCTATCTGTTTTTTCTAGGTTGCCACCGTCGTGCTCCGACCCGTCTTTGACCTTGTATTCAACCAGCTTCTGGCCAAGCTCAGTGAGCAGACAGGAAGCAATCACGGCCTCGAAGAGGCGGATCTATGCTTGCCCTTGTCCCAGCAAGTTCAGAGGGTGTGCGAGCAAACTGTGGCTGATGCGTGCAACATGATGAAGGTTTTAACGTGGCTGTCCGATGAGGATATGATCAGTATGCTACAAAGCTGGTATTAACCATCGGAACACATGTTGACCATATTTATAGCATCTTATAATTACTGGGACTGCAATCATGCCTTCTCGTCGGCCGTTACAATTCTCATGGCCGAGTTGATGGAAAGAATCGTGAATGAGTCCAAGATCCGACCGGTCCCACTGTTTCACGTCAACAAAGATGCCACGCGGACGTCATTGGATCGCGCGACAAAGCTGCTTGAGTTTCAGGAAAGGCTGGGCAATATCCCAGCGATAGAGTGCATGCAACTACTGCGTGATCTGCGGCTCAAGGTGGATGGGTTCTTGCAGGTATTGCAGGCGACGAAAACATCAACTCCATCAAGCTCGACGAGGGACGATGGCGCCGCTGGATTCGAGCTTGATCTTTCTCGAATCAACTCTAACCAGAGCTCGTCTCCCGCTGAGCGTGATCAAGGACCTCTGGTGATTCAACTGGCAGACAGTCCGCCTCGACCTAACACTTTCATTACGTCAACATCCACTGTTCCAACATACGATTTCAACCCGTCGCCCTTATCCACGGCGCTCATCATGAACAAGGATCTGAACATTGATTCGAATGTGCATCCTTTTGGGAATCTTTCTTCGGATTTTACAAGTTCTTTGTGGGACAGTCACGCTAGCCATTTTGAGATATGGAATGATTTTGAGGATCCTTTGGTGGGAGAGTGAATGTGACATTTTTATATAATGAATTCGTATACCTTTTTATCTCGCTGCACTTGACGAATTTCGGGTTCATCCAAGTCCAGCCTTTGTACCAAACTCAGATAGCACACTTTCTGTCTCCACATATGTGCCCAATGGTTCATATGGAATATCGTAACCAAAAGCCGACGTCCCGCCACATCTTAGAGCCTCTGCGGTATCGGTCCACCGAGGAGAACATGCAATCCCCAGGACAGTGACAAGAACTCCGTACCTATACTCAGGAACTCCTAGTGCACGTCCAGACTGAGCATCGAGGACCGCAATGAGATCCGGCACCGTGGCGATATACCGCTCCCTGCCATCATCTGAGGTGTGCTGGGCGTAAATATTTTCGTTCTTGAAAGGGATCTTCAACGTCCCGCCTGTGGCGACAGGGGTGGAAGTGCTGTGTGAAGTCTCTTGCTCTGAGATCGAGAGCTGCTGAATCACAATCTCTCCGTAAGTATGCCCCTTGTAGAGTCGTCGCTCGACAGAAACTATCTTCCCTCGGAAAAGCACTTTCGCACTACTAGGTCCCCCAATCTCTTCGATGATGTCTTCGGCAACTCTGGTCACGGTGTTGTTTGCTTGAGCACGTGCTATGCATCGTCCGATACGCCAGGCCAACGATAGAGTGTTTGTGATGCCGTACTTCACAACTCGGTCCGCGGTCGTCGGTTTAGCTGCCAGTCCAGCCATGGAGCCCATCTCGGCACAAGAAGCCCGGACTCCTCGGTCGACGATTTCGTCATCCGCTGCTTTGGTCATGATGACGCTAGTCCCAGATCCAGATGCTAGCACGCACGGTACTAATTGTCCAGGTTCGTGGGTGGAGATGGACGTTTGCCAGATGGTGGGATATGCTCGACCTGTACACAAAATAAACTCGTCAGCAAGTTAAGTGAGCAAGTGGAAAAAGGCGACACAATACCCATCCAGTCTGCATCAACGACAGGTTTGTCATAATATTTAGACGATCCAATCAGTAGTTGCTGTAGACCATTGCCACCACCGATCTCCAGTGCCATTACTGCGTCAAAGGACTCCATCTTGAGGTATTCCATTAGCTCGTCGACTGCCTGTACATTCTCCGTTCCAGCCAATCTTTCAACGGACACGGCTGGCGAACCCATATAGCCTCCCCCTAGAGACAGCTTCAGTTAGAAAGAAGATCGACTCGTAGATTGAGACTTACAGCTAACAACGGCATCAGGTGGCAATGTCCTTGGATCAATGATGCGGACCACATGGCCTCGTTTTAGCTGATTCCGAATCTGCAAGCAGTGGCTTGAGGGAGAGCCTCCTCCAGCACAGCCCAAGACATAGCATCCATCAGCGAGAAAGCAGACATCAAGTTCCGTTAGCACCCATTCGAGACGACCACTACGGTCATCTTCCACGACCTTGGGAGAATATGAATCAATGTCGATGGACAAAGGATCTTCCGCCTCGACGACTTCATCCTTCTGCACGTCTGCAAAGCAGACCTCCTCCCGACCTAAAGACTCTTCCTCGTCCTCTAGAGGTTGATTCTTTGTGTGATCCGGTGTCCGGAGATCACCCACCACTTTTGCAATGATACGCACTTGGTTCGCCGTATATTGTACAGGAATCACTTCCATCTCAGCGAGAGTGACAGTATTGACATCAGCTCCGGCGTCCACTGCACGGGTCACAGCTTCCAGCCGTGCATTTTCCTTCAGCTCATTGACACTTTTTGTTGACATGTCTTGTATCATATCCACATATCCACCAACCTTTGCGACTGCAGCACCAACAGCATTTGCTACCGATGAGTACGGAGGCGACACGAGTTGAGATACGCCTTCGAGACGGTCTGGCATAATGATGGATCCGCCTCCCACGACCATGACCGCTAAAGGATCAGGAGAAGTCTTCATCAAGTCAATGACTCTTTCCAACTTGTCTTTCATGATCGCACGCGACTCGGTGATGATAGCATGAGATATCTCCGTAGCTAACAAGGAGTCGCCAATTTTGGCTCCGCAGGCTACGGCAACGTCGGTTGCGGTGAGTATATCGCCACCGAATACTCGAGCCATGGAAGTGAGCTGATGACCAACAGACTCAGGACCGACGGTGACCTTGCCTCTGTCATCGCACTTGATGATTGACCCACCACCCAGGCCAATCGATTCGACGTGTGGCATGCTGAAGTTGACCTTGATGCCAGCAATGTTCACATAGGCCGATGCTTGACGTGGGAACCCTGAAGGAAGAAGCACTCCAACGTCGCTTGTTGTTCCACCAATATCCAGAACAATCATGGAAGCCTTGTTCGATCCCCCTTTGAGCTGGTGTGAACCCAGATATGCCGCCCCCCTGATTGAATTCGTGGCCCCTGAAGAAAATGTGCGGATCGGAACTTCGGCCGCAGCAGAAGCACTGATGACGGTGCCATCATTTTGAGTGAGAAATAGAGCACAGTCTAAGCCCAATCGCCGTATTGACGCTCTAAATGCTCGAATGGTGCGCCTAGCAAATCGTAGGATCGACGCGTTGAGTATAGAAGCGTTCTCGCGCTCTAGTAAACCTAAAGTCGAGATTTCTGACGAACAAACAACGTCCACTCCAGGTAAATACTTCAATATCATGTCTCGGACAACTTGCTCTTGTCTGAAATGTTGGTCCAGCGGAGAGAAAACCCCAGATATCACGATTGACCCGATGCCTAGCGCTCTAATCCGTTCACATTCTTTATATACTTGTGATTCCACGATTGGCGCCTCTTGAGAACCGTCGATATTAAGACCGCCATCGACAAAGCTATGGTAACCATTCATGATTCTTCTCAATGCCGGAGGGAAGTCGGAGAAGGGTGGAATGTCCTTAGTGAAGCTCTTTGAGAGACGGATCACAGCTACCCTGGATAGTCGACGGGGATCTTGCTCGACAACGGCATTGATGAAATGTGTCGTGCCTATAGTCACACAAGCGATTTGCGACTTGTCCATATTCGCTTGGTCCAAGATATTGCGTAAAGCTGTTTCGATACCGTCGCTGACATTTGGACCCGTCGTTGCTGTTTTACAGAATGCGAGAACTCCCCTGTTGGGAGCTGCTGTGGCACTGATATCCAGCAATACAGCGTCGGTGTTTGTTCCACCAACGTCGACGCCGATGCGAAGAGGCTTCTCAAGAACAATGCTTCCCATGTTTGACACGTGGTCATTCGCTTTGGGGATCAGTGTAGAAGCTGAAGACAAGAAAGGTGTGGTCTGGCACGCAATCACCCTCATTAGCACACGAAACAATTTGTTAGATCTTTCCACGAATGAATCATCAAGTCACAGAGCTGATACACCCCAGTAATCTTCATTCACAGAAAGCTCAGGTCCAAGCCTATCTCTCCGGTTAATCCGGTCTGCATCGGTGAGGTTGGCCACTGCCGCTATCTGTTCACCTCTGGTTAGCCAGAACGTAGACAATTCGGGATCGGCGACCCCGGGCCGCAGACCGAGCCACCGGAGAAGCGAAAGATGAGAATGTAAGAAAAGGGTGTTCACACGTATCGTAAGACAATTGATTTGTGGAGGCAATTTTATCTATGCACTCCGGTGTGGAGAATACCATGTCCGGGGACAGATAGGCGACTCGGCCCGTCGCCGAACGAATCACATCAACAGACGTCTGAGCTCTTACAGAGGTGTTGATCAAGAGGTATGGCTACGTTCCTAACGAGTATATACAGCCAAAGCGTGAAGCCAGGAGGTTCCTCTTATCAGTATCTGTCAATGATATTCCTCCCTTGAAATTTAACATACTAATTAACACGAAAAGGACATGTGATGTTTGTCACGGGTAAGTGAACCCATACTCCAGGAGCCGTATACTTCGTTGAAGCTCACACTATACCTCTACTTAGCATCTTTCGTTGGTGTCACCACCTTGGTGTGCGCCATATTCTTCGCCCTCGTCCGACCGCTTATGATCTACTTGTGGGACTCGAAGGACCTGCGCCGGTTCCCTTCTGCTTCAGCTTGGTGTATTCCAGGATGGGCGGGATGGTCGAATTTTTGGCTTGCAAGAGCAATAGCTAAACAAGCCAAATCACAATCTGTTCTTGACGCGCACGAAAAGTATGGGCCAATCGTTCGTATCCAGCCAGATCATCTTTCATTCAGCGATGGAGAGGCGGCCAAGACCATCTACGGATTTCAGTCGAGAATGCCCAAGGGCAGTTTCTACGAGTCGATTGGGGATGAGGACGCTCATGGTCGTATCCAGAAGAATCTCGTGACCACAGATGACAGAGAAGAACATCAGCGCAAGAGAAAATATGTTTCGAATGCCTTCGCGCTCAAGAACATCCTCGCCTTGGAGCCCGTCATCAGTCGCCGTCTGGGTGTTTTAATCAAGTGTCTTGACAGCCAGAGAGAGGCATTGCAGGCTGACAACGGGAAACTTGACTTGTACAAATGGATCAACTATTTCTTGTTCGATACATCTGCGGAGTTGACTTTCGGTGAAACTCTTGGACTCTGCGATAAGGGGAACGATGCTCTGGAAACCCTTCCATTCGACGGCTCTCCTGGTTCCCAGGTCGAAGGAATCGAGACTTTCCAATCAGCCGGCTCCTATGTGGCTATGTTCTCACCATGGCCATCTCTGGCGCAAAAGCTCAGGAAACTCACCAGCTGGCACAGGGACGCCAGCAAGGGAAAGAAATTCGCCGAAGCAGTGCATGGCTACTTACAACAGCGTCTCAAACGAGGAGACACGCCAGAATTTCGAGATTTTGTGTCATATCTCCTGCAGGACAGTCATCAAAAGCCCAGGGATCTAGAGTACGCGGAATTGCTAGGAGAGACATTTGTCATCTTTGGATCTGCGATCGATCTTGTGGCGACAGTGGCGACGAATGCTATGTATCACTTGATCAAGAACCCCGAATGTATGCGGAAACTACGGGAGGAGCTTGATGGTGCTTTGGGAGACACGCTTGTCCCCACGAACGATCAGATCTGTCGTCTGCCATACTTGAGAGCGGCGTTTGATGAGGCAACAAGAGATCGACCGCCCATCGCCCATGGTCTTGCTCGGACCGTTCCGGAAGGAGGAGCAACTATTTCAGGACACTTCATCGAAGGTTCGTTTCGTTCGCTCCCCAAAAATCCCCTATCCTATCATATCTTCGTATCAATTTCTCACCGCAGTATAGCTGGTACCACCGTGTCAGTCTCCGCCTTTGCGCTGCACCATAATGCCTCGATATTTCCAGAGCCATGGGCGTTTCGGCCGGAGCGATGGCTGGACGCAAACGCAGACCCTTTGTGGAAGGAATGCCTAGTGCCATTCTCTCTCGGTCCACGTGCTTGTACAGGGCGCAACTTGACTTTTACACTGATTCCTCTTCTCATGGCAACTCTTGTCCGGCGGTATGACTTTGAGTTGCCCTCGCCAGACTGGGAGATGAAGTGGCGAGAACCCCTTAACATGAACCCTATCTCGCTACCGGTCAAGATGAAGATCAGAGATCTCAAGGCAAACGAAACAAAGGGAAATGATTCTTGAGATGATGGCACATCATGTATTAATGCATCTTTGTATGCATTGTAGGGTGCCTATTCATGGGACTGTCGCATAGCGAGGGTAAGAGAGGCCATTCCGATATCCTGTAGAGCCGGTGCTCCCGTCAGAAGTCTAAGTAGGGCATTACAACCAGCTGAGATTCTCATAGTAGCCAAGTCACCAACTCTCACTTGCAGATAGAAGAGAAATCCCTTCCTCATGATGCTAATAAAAGGCTTCATGTTTCACTTGAGAGTTCAGGCGGGCTGACTGTCTATACGGCGCTTTCCATCGATCCTTCGCGTCCGCTTATCGCAATGACACATCTTTCGGTTCACAGTGGCTGTGCAAATAGCAGACGAGAGGTCGGAGAATTTTCGTCGCGAGGATGTGATATGAAAATGCAAACACCCTTTAGCTGGCTCTGTGGGCACACAATGTGGCTGATGTACGGAGCATTCCTCTTTCGGATCAAGGTAGATGCCAAGGCCAATTCTCGAAACAGCTAGACATTTTTGATATAACTATGCTCCACTCGAGAGGCGCAGTTATGGTGAAACCTTTAACTTGTATTTGGCGTTCTCTAGGCCGAAGGATCTATCGTCTGTTCGATTTGCTGAGGCCGTCAATCTTTAGGAAATCGGAAGCTCGGTGATTTCGTGCCAAGGTCTTTCCGCAGAACCTATGAACTCCCTCGATGTTACTGTTTGAGCCTTTCAAATTCGACTCTAAAGGTCACGGAACTTCTTGGAGTTGTGTATGAGATTAGACTCTTGCCAGCAAGGCGTAATGCAGTGGCGGGAATGAAGTGATTTCAAACTCTTCTAGCGCATGCATTTTCCAGAGCATAGTCGTGATATCGAGGCAGAAGATCGGTTTTCTCGGTTTTGCCTTGGGTGCCAAATGTAAAATGAACAGCAAGGGCATCGGTGTCCACGGCGACACTTCTACCCAGTCTCTTGGGCAGATTCACAGTGATCCACTCCTCATCGACCGTGTCCATTGGTAGGTTGTCGAGGATGTCGTCGGCCATGACCACTATGAAGTTGATGCTCAGGCGGCGATAATCAGTGATCCAGGCCTTGCCCATCTTGTACGCGTCGAGTCGGTCTTCCGCCAAGTTCTCAAGGAAGGAATAATGTTCCTGTGCGGCAATGGCCCATGATTTGAGACCAGTGCCCCAGGTGTCATATTGGATGTCAACAATGGGAGTGCGGTGGATGTCCGAGTCATTGTGCAGACGTAGCCAGCGATGACCGTCGTAGGGGGGGTCTTGAAATGAGTCGAAGAAGTAATCCTTGGGTCCGGACCAGAGTGGATACTTGGTGTACTGCCACGGCTTTCGTGCGTTGAGCTTGGGGAGCGAATCTATCAACGGCGGCTCGTAGACGTCGAACTCGGGTAAATAGGGCCGGCTAGCTCCCATGTGGTGATGAACCCAGCCCATCAAGGGAGAATTGACCACGTTGGCGCTGACGGTCAGATATTCGGGGTGTTGCATCTTCATGGTTACGATGCGTGGGATGGTGTCATCGGCAAACCACACAACGTCGTCGTCGATCTTGATATAGAGATTTCCCGGCTCCAATTTGGCCCAGGCATGACCATAGCCCTCGTAGCCGACACCTTTGAGTTCGATGGCTTTATATCGGGGCGACGAAGCCAATATTTCGTTGAGATAGGCGATATCAGATTTCCGGGCGGTGTTCCGGACCCAGTGGATTTCGTCGAGCCAGCCACCGTTGTCGACCAGATTGCGCTGCCAAAAGTCAGTTGGAGATTTCGTGAAGGGTAATGTAGGAAGAGTAGGACCTCTAAGAAACATCGCAGGATCTCGACGCGACTCCTCCGGCCGAAAAAGATGAAACCAATGATCTTGATACCAGCAGGTTTGACAAAGTCCTTGACCTGAAGATCTGTGGAATAGCCAGTGTGGCTGTCTGGAGAAGGGAAGGAGAGCTGGCCATAGTAGTTTTGACGATAGTGGGTGACAAAGGACACGACCAGGCCAATGAAGGCAAAAGAGGTCAGGATGATGAGCCAGCGACGCCTTGACCTGAAGCCATCGGAATGAAGAATCGGTCCTGCCATATGATGATGGGCAGGGAATGACTGCAGTTCCTGAAGGCAGCAAGTCGAGGTCGCGACACGAACTGACAGAAGAAGAAGTCACACTGTTGCTGTCACTGCATGGCGGCTGGTGGGGTTTTCTGGGGCAAAGAATGTGGCGTTCAAACCAAGGCTGGGAATTCCAAGGTAGCAGACATACAGTCTTGAGGCTTAGAGAAGGGGAAAGTAGATTAGGGACATTGTGAGGAAAAGGTGAGGTGGAAAGAAAGACACGAGGCTAGGTGAAGTACAAAAGTCAATTCAATAGAGGCGCGAAGAGGCACGGAGTAGGTGAGTGATAAGTAAGAAAATGCTTGAAGCGAGTGACGATGGCGACGCGAGAGGCTAGTCGGTGCTTGATGAGTACGAGTAGTTGCGACTCACTACGGAGTACTACTGGAACATGAGGGTGGCGCTGCTGGCTTGGTTGGGGTCAAAGATCATTTGCAACGGGCACAACGGGTTAGGTTAGAAAAGTCTCAGTGAAGATTCACAGAGGGCGAGAGGCAGATGCGGCCAGATCCCTGGTTGGCGGCTTGGTATGGGACAATCCCATTAGATTGAGTAGGAAATCTGGTGATGGAACCGGCATCTCAAGAAGTGGCTCTCCACGCCAAGGGACGATCCATCAGCCGACAAGAAGGTGAACAGCAACAATATCATTGGACTAGAGGGCCCGCGACGGCCTGGACTGACGGGGTGGTAGCTCGAGTCTAGGGCGTTTGACGAGCTAGTCAGGCCAAAGTCGCACTTGATCCAGTAATAGCCGATGCATGATGCAGCCGAAGCAGAAAAACACGAGAGAAAAGAATTGAGAGCTGCATCTCATCGTTTTCAGAATGATTGACGATAACGAAAACGAACGAGAACGAGAACGAATGTGAGATCAGACAGAGAGAAGATTGGAGCAAAAGCGACGGGGCAAGGCAAATCAAGTCAGTCCAGACATCGCGATGACTTGCAACTTCCCACTTTTACAACTAACAAGAACTGAAGCAATCGCAAAGGGATAGTTCTAACTGCTTTTGGTACTAGTGGCTCTTAGCCAGCCAGGGCAACCGTCGCACTTCGGGTCTGGGTTGAGTCGGAGCTCAAAAGATATTTGAAGCAGGCCACTGTGGATTTCGTATTGATTACGGATTGCGTGATATAAAAGTCAAAGAAATGTCCAAAATACGATGGCCAGTAGATTTTGAGGACGGTTCAAGTCAAGAAAGAAGGTTGATATGTTTGTAATTAAAGTGCTGACTACGTAAAATCTAGCACCTACCTATTGTGCAGTGCGCGACTGCCTAGGTCGACATCTTTACGTGGTTTCTTTCTTGAATTGAGTCAACGGAGCAACCAACTGTAGCAGCCCAGGCCACTCAAAATCATTATTAGTCTTGACTCAAGGTCCAAAGAGGGACCAGCGCCTGTCCACGCCGCCTTATCTACCTAACGGAGTTCTCCTCGGCGCCGTGGCGACAAGGTTTCCAGATTTGCGAATTAGCAAATTACACTTCATCAATTACATGGTTGAGTGGCCCGAGGGCCCCAAGTCAGAGTGCGGAGTGCCCGAGTACCTGTATCAGTCCCCGTTACGGCACACATCCACCCTTACACCAGGACATGGTTAATGTTGTGATGGACTATGGCATCATATTTTTCAGGTTTGAATCCTTCGATCTTGTTCATGGAAGAGATCTCATCGGATCATGTGGGGCAACTGGATCACTAATGCAGCCTGCAGATCTGAAGTCAATCATTGCCTCAACCTCTACCGTGTCTTCTCCCATCAACAATGACGAAAGTTGGTGGTAGAATATGGCAAGTCCTTTTTGGAAAGAACCAAACATTCCAGCTCATTCCAGTTTTGGAAAGCTCCATAAGTCATTTCTCCTCCCGTTGCGTAGGCAGTTAGACTCAGCTTTCTTCCCCAGGCACTCTGGCACAGCCGTTAAGCCTTTACCCCTAGTCGACGCTAGAAGGCCCCAAGACCTACGGATAAATTTCAAGGAAAGGTATGCTTGGCAACTCTCGTTATCGTTAGGTGCAGTTTGTCTGCGCCAAGTGTACCTGGCCAAACGTTGTGAAACTAGGTCGCTTGTTTCCCACGAGTACGGAGTACTGATACTTCAGTACCTACCTGACCTCCTACAGTCTACCTTAGACATCAATAGTATCTTCTTTCCTACCAGACACAATATCATGTCAAACAACATCAAATACCTACTTATCCATCTCAAGCGTTTGCTTCTATGATCTTGCCGCATCCGACTGCTATTCCATACCAGTCCCAGCATTGGCCAGGCTTTCTTTGTCATGTCAAACGCCCTCTTCATCTGAGCTTTCTATCCCCACTCAGTTGAAATGATGATGCTCAGCGTAACAATCATCTCCGCTACCCCTACTCGTTCTTCTCTTCTCTCTGCTTCTTCTGCAGTACAACATGATCTTGATCTGCAACCCGATCGCAATCATGCGAAACACCTCGATATCAACTTCGCTTGGACAATACCCGTCTTGACCATGCCACCCTGAACTACACTTCATTGCACTCCACGGAGATTGATCCGTTGCACTGCCGCATCTTCAACAAGACGCTCTTTGTCTGTACCACCAGCCCATTTTCCATCCTCATGCAAACAGCTCGACTCTCCATGCCCTTTTTTTCCTTTGTCCCAGTTGCTATTTCAGGACAATGAGTCTTCCTAACGCAGCTCAGAATGCCTCTTTTGAAAGATATAACCCTCCTGAATCTGCCAGATACCCACGTTTCTCATCACGTTCATACTCAGTCACCAACCCCCCTCCACGCCATCTCTAACCCCAAACACTTCAATCCCAAGTCTTCCGTGAGAACTTCACCATGCACTCTTTTCTCATTTTTTGGGTCGGCCTTTTGGCCATGGTACTTGGGATCAATGCATCACCCAATGGCGCTGGGCCTCACCCAGGCCATGGCGGAACATCCTGCACTGAGAGTGGTGCCACGCTCACTCAGCCATCTTCTTCCAACACGGTCGATGGCAATATCCCTATTGACTCGGTCACTAGCTCAACCACGCTAACAAGCACCATTACATCGACTACCACCGTCACCATCACCATTACCGACTCCAGTTCGTCTTGTGACTTGACTGACGCCACCACCGGCATCCCTATCACTGCTTCACCTACTCTTTCCTATGCCAACACCACCGTGGCTCTCAACACCACGACCTCGACCGTCCACCTTACCAATGTCACCAGCAACAATATTGCTGCACCGACGGCCAACGTCACAGCGCCCAACGCGACTGTCAGTCCTATTATCAGTGGCTTCAAAGGTGCTGCCACCCACATTTCCTCTCATTCAGCTGCTGCAGTCTTGGGCTTTGTTGTCATGCTTCTTATGACGACGTTATAGACGTAAAGGGCAGGACTAGATCAGACGGTGTGAATTTACAGATATTGTTTACCATGTGTCACATGTTTCTCTTTCAATTCCTGTTGGGGGAGCTAGCTCCTCGGAACAGTACCCTGGTGGTCATTTTCACATGGCACTTGACTTATTTTAGTTGAATCATACAAGCAAGCAATTGTCTTGACATTGCAAACATGTGATCTTCTTCATTCTACGTACCTTCAATCCAATCGCGTGGTCATGACGCTGATGCCTCAAAAAGATCAAGGAGCGGGTATGCTGAATCATCACAGCCGTGCTGACCAAGTCGGAGTTTTGACGGAAGTGGAGGATGTCCTGTCATCAACACGTGATTATCAAAGTCCAATACATAGAATGGGTCAAGTATGAGGGTTGGCTCAAGCACCAACCTCCCTAGATAGCTCCCTATAGAGTCATGTACCTACCTACCTACCTACCTCCACATAGGCCGAGGGGGCCGAGGGGCCTACTTAGGTAGGCATGGTACCTCACCACCATATCACTTCACCATCGTACCAACTATAGGTGTTCTCCAGTGCCTGTGTAACAATTCCCGGATTCTCTGTGCTCCCCTCCCGCACGCTATTGACCAGGTCCTCAACCCCCAAACTCCCCCATAGGCCCATCTGGTCCAGAGCTCCCTCGCCAACGCCCCTCATACGTAATCGGTGATTCTGCAATCATCACCTTACCCCTCCATCCACAACAACCACCGTTGGTTAAATTCTTCTCAGCGACCACCTCAGCTCCAGCAATTTTGGCCTCGAGGTCACCGCATCTCAGATCATCCTCTGTTACTTCTTTTCTTTCCCCATAAGCTCATCCTAATCATCTGTCTTCTCCTAATTCAGTACGTTACTTCAGCACCTCTCCCTAAGATTTTCTGGTGAGTACCACATCGTGAAACCCCCCTCCTTCCACCCTCCGAACACAGCCGCGACCGCTCCTGTTTCAATCCCCTACCCTCCTCTCCACTGTCACCACTGTCCTTATATCTTCCTTTTCCTCTTTCCCATTCTAACCTCTTCCTTTACAGAGAAGCTAGCCTTACCACTTGACCACCTTTCCCATCCTATTCACCATGCCTGACTTCGCCCAAGCCACCGACCTGAAAGCATGGGCTGCCCTCGTGGAGCATCACAACACTGTTGGCCGCAACATTGTGCTCCGAGAGGTCTTTGAGAGTGATCCCCAGCGTTTCGAAAAGTTCAAGAGAGTCTTCAAGAACTCGGCCGACAACACCGATATCCTTTTCGATTTCTCCAAGAACTTCATCACCGAAGAAACACTTGACCTACTGGTCAACCTTGCAAAAGAGGCTGGTCTCGAGGAGAAGCGAGACGCTCTCTTCGCCGGTGACAAAGTCAACTTCACCGAACACAGAGCCGTCTACCACCCTGCCCTTCGAAATGTCACAAACCAGCCCATGGCCGTCGATGGCAAGAGTGTCGTTGAGGAAACCAATTCCGTTCTCGACCACATGAAAGAATTCACACAGCAAGTCCGCAGCGGAGAGTGGAAAGGCTACACTGGCAAGAAGCTGACCACGATCATCAACATTGGTATTGGAGGCTCTGATCTGTAAGTCTCGCAAATGCCCGTCTTCAACCCATGTCCACACACTGACCCCTCACAAGTGGCCCTGTCATGGTTTCAGAAGCCCTCAAGGCCTACGGAGACCGAAACATGACTCTGCATTTCGTCTCAAACATTGATGGCACTCACATCGTCGAGGCTCTCAAGAACTCCGACCCCGAGACCACTCTCTTCCTCATTGCCTCCAAGACCTTCACCACCGCTGAGACCATCACCAATGCCAACACTGCAAAGAAATGGTTCCTGCAGTCCGCAAAGCAAGAAGATATTGCCAAACACTTCGTTGCCTTGTCCACCAACGCCGAAGAAGTTTCCAAATTCGGAATCGACACCAAGAACATGTTTGGCTTCGAAAGCTGGGTCGGAGGTCGATATTCCGTTTGGTCCGCCATCGGTCTGTCTGTTGCCCTCTACATCGGTTATGACAACTTCCACCAATTCCTTGCTGGCGCTCACGCCGTCGATGACCACTTCAAGAAGACACCTCTCAAGGACAACATTCCAGTCATTGGCGGTCTTCTCAGCATCTGGTATTCCGACTTCTTTGGTGCTCAAACCCATCTCGTCGCACCCTTTGATCAATACCTTCACCGCTTCCCCGCATATCTGCAGCAGCTTACCATGGAGTCCAATGGCAAGGCCGTCACCCGCACCGGTGATTACGTCAAGTACACCACCGGCGCCATCTTCTTTGGCGAACCTGCCACCAATGCCCAACATTCCTTCTTCCAGCTGCTTCATCAAGGCACCAAGCTGATCCCCACCGACTTCATCCTGGCTGTCAAATCCCATAATCCCGTCGAGAACAACCTGCACCAGATCTTGTTGGCATCCAATTTCTTTGCCCAGGCCGAGGCTCTGGCAATTGGCAAGACTCCTGACGAAGTCAAGGCCGAGGGTGCCCCAGATGAGCTCGTGGCCCACAAGACCTTCCTAGGCAACCGACCTACCACCAACATTCTGGCTGATCAGATCACCCCCGCCACTCTCGGCGCTCTCATCGCATACTACGAATGGTTGGTTTTCACCGAAGGTGTCGTCTGGAACATCAACAGCTTTGATCAATGGGGTGTGGAACTCGGAAAGGTCTTGGCCAAGAAGATCCAGAAAGAATTGGAGACCGAGGGAGCTGGCAGTGCACATGATGCCTCTACTGCTGGCTTGATCGCGGCCTTCAAAGCCAAGGCCGGTCTGAAATAGATCATGGACCGTCCACGAACTCTTGTTAAACGCCTCGCCTGTCAGATGGCTTGTACCACAGAACGTCCTGTCTGACCAGGCCCTGGGTGAAATACCTCGAGGCTTGATAGGCCCGAATGAAACATGACCAAATCAAGTTGAAAAGCGTATCAATCGATTTTTCTACAATTAATAGTTGTGGTGCATGATGACAGCAAACCGAGTTTGACGTGCGGGACGGATCTTCATTTGGTGTAGACCATGATCTATTTACATCTGGAATCCTTTCGTATCCCATCGTCTTATCTGATCAACCCGTCTGTAGACTTCAATTGTATTGATACTCCGAGCCAGTCGAAGCCCCTACCCAATTCAAATCTACACAAATATATGGACAAATATGTATGTGAATAGCTCTTCCATTCCTCACCCAAGCCTCAATCCTCCACCTCTTCAGTCCCAGCCTCTGTGAATCGGCGGCATGGGCACCGCAAACACACTTCCATCAGCCTGAATTACCAGCGAAGTACTGGCAATTCTGCAGTCGAAATGCCCCATAATATTCTCCCCCATCAGACACGCATTTCGTGAGCTCAGAGCGATATCCTTGTAGACATCATCGAACGCCAACAGCCGGGGAGTGATGTTTGTCGGTGTACTGCCACTGTTCGCCCCAATTCCCGGCAAGATGATCATGGCAGTAAGACTGCTCCCAGCCCCCAGCAGAGCCATGCCACCCAAAAGCGTCAGAGCCTTCAATCCAGGAGCAAGCGTCGCCGCATACGTCGCATCAACAGCCAAATAAACAGCCAAAGTACGCGCCGCAAACCCCAGTTTCGTCAATCCCACAAAAGTCAACGCAATAGTCACGGTCCCAAGAACAGCATCAATCGCCACCCTCACAGGATCAGCCTTCCCACCGGGCCCAATATCAATGACTAGCGGACTCGTCAACGGATCCTTGACAATCTGCCAATGATCATCCCACGGATCATACAACTTCAAGTCCGTCGTGGTGGGACCCGCCGAAATACTGAAATACTTCCAAGCATCAAAAGCCCAACAATCGGTATTACCACTGACTTCAGTCTCAAATACTCCAAATGAAGTAGATTGGTTGAATTCCGCTGCTGGTAAGGTGACTATTCCGTCGTAGAAATTATGTCGACGGGATCCGAGGTTGTCAATACCAAAGAGTGCTTTGTACGTGGCAAGGTAGTTGATCATGTCTTGAGGTAGTTCTTTTTCGCTGTATTGGGATCGTAGGTGCGTGCTGGTGCTGGCCCAGGTTTGATAGTAGTAGGTCAGGGAACTGGGATTGAAAGAGCCTTTCATGCATTGTGGTGCATATTTGAGATCGATGGTTGCTGGGTAGGGTGAGAAGTTGATGATTAATAAGGGGACTTGTAGGCCAGCGAGGGAGAGGGGGATGAAGAGGAGGAGGAGATGGAGATGTGGTGGAATCAGTTTCATCATGGAGGTGGTAACACAATTCAATTCAGGCCAGAGAGTGAGTGCGTGCCGGGTTCATGGACTTCATCTTGCTTGCTTGTCTGATGTACATATATATACACATCCTGACATCTACATCATGTCCATACAGAGATTTGACTTGACTTCACAACGAAGAAAGAGCTTACCTCCCGGGCAACACGTCGCAATGGCCATGTCCGTGGCTGTTCCCCAGGCACATAACTTTCTTTTCACCTCCCTCGAGACGACAGCCTGAATACATACTCTCCTGCCATCAGTTCTCGCGTCGAGACAGACTTAGCAAAGGGCCATAAGCTTTCATCTCCTGGCCATCCAGAGTGTATACTGAAGGGGAAATCTCGCATTGGCCCGTGTCACGTCCGATCTATTGGCGTGTGCTCAACATCCAGGCCCTCTACACGGTCCGTCCTCAAGGTAAGAGATCCTAAGGTTTGAATAGCACCAAACGTTATAATTAAGCTTATGTGGTCAATGACCCCGACCATGGACCATGTGGGGGTTGGGATAGGGTCTGTGGCTTGGTTCATGGTGCTGATTCATAGTATAAGTCGTTCCAGAACAACGCTTTGCGGCCATTGCGTTGGCTCTCTCCAGAGGCTGGGCAACTGTGTTGATGGACAGCCTCTCCCTTTTCACTTCCCAAGGTCATGGCTCCAACAAGGTTGAACACCTATACAGAACATACAACTCGCGCATAGTCGTGTCATTGTAAGGTTCCCTCGCCATCTTTCTTTCTCAACCAGCCATCAATCATGGCTTACAGTGCGGTTGTGTGTTTGCCTATATAGATGGCAATGGAGGAAGTGATTGACAAGACAGACTCATCAATCCTCATACCTACTGAGTAAGTGAATCTCCTCGGACTTGAAACAGAACAACTACACACCCGTGTCTCTCACTCATCATCATCTCCATCATGCCAAACTTTCCATCATTTCTTATGCTTCAAAGCTTTGCCTTGGTACTTAGTATTCCAATCCTCGTTGAATCACGGCCTACCAATGATAACACCAACCTCAACAATAACCTTTCATCATCTCCCCCCTCCTCTTCGAGTCAATCATGGCAAGACTGGTCCAATTCACCATCTTCGCCCTCTTCAAACCCATCTCCACCTTCACCCACAGCCCCCTGGCCCATACCCAACAACTCCACCACTGGAAACACCAACTCCACGAACACCACCAACCCAAGTTACACCAACACCCCCGTGACAATCTCAGATCTATTCCACATTCCCGACCTCAGCACCTTCGACTTCAACACCACCAGTCCCGAACCCTATAACCCCAACGAACCAGATCCACAAGGCAAATTTACGAGTCGAATCGACCTGGACGAGAGCGATATTCCCGCCTTCATCACATTAATAACAACAAACACGACACAGCAGCAATCTACCGCCGCTCTAGTCGAAAACATCAATGAAGTCCTCACGAATGTTGACCTCGATCCATCAAATAGCGTGCTTGCGGATATGCTATTACATGCTATCAATCTCACGAACGGACAAGGACAAGGACAAAAGCGGGATATTGATAATGCCACCATCACATTACGCGAATTAAGTCTCTTTCTCGAATCTTGTTTCCTTGACTTCGACTCCTGTCTATTCTGGGACGATCAAACCAAGGAAATCGTGGACGCCACGTTCGCCATGGCGGAGACTGGCCTGTGGAGTCTTAAAAGTGATAACCAGAGTGTTTGGCCTTCTATTGCACAGTGGGTTATTGATTCAGGAGTTGATCTTCTCGTTGGGGATCGTCGACTGACGAATGACATGGTTGTTCCGGTGAGTCTAGTTCCGGGAGGAGGTGTTTCGGCGGCGTGGCCGGCGGAGGTGCCGGGGGTGAGGAGTAAGTACCTAAGGTAGGTTGGTCTTTCTCTTTGAAAGAGCTTTCGATGGAAGGGGGTTTGAAGTGGGTGAACGAGGGAGGGGTTTGTTATATTGTATCGGGATATGGATGTTAAACTGTCATGGTCCAATGATTCACGATTTGTTTATTTCCTCGGCTTTCTGAGGAGTCAAGATCCAATGTCACCACGGTGGATCCCTGGTATGTTATGGGACTTCATTATAGTATATAGATATGGGCCTATAGATGTCCTAGAATCAAAAGAAAATATCACTATCAAGTTCTATTGATTGGTTGTATCCCACTACTTACGGAGTAGTAGCCATGTGCTTCTACTAAAACCATCACCAAAGTACCTAGTACTGATTATATTGAAAAGAGATTGAAGAAAGAGCCTAGAGATAAGGGGCAAAAGGAATACACATTTGTACATATGGCTAATACTATGAAGCATGCAGTTGCTCTGACCTAGGCCCGAGACGGCCCATTTATCATGCGGACAGGCAATTGGTAGCTGATTTTGCGAAGCAGGCTTCTGAACTTCGAGTTTGAGTATAAAACATAAAAACAATAGAATAAAGAGACGTCTTCCTCGGCTGTGAATTCTCCAAGACGTACACACTCTTCGGACGTGGTTGTCTTCTTGTCCTAGCGCAAACCCGATAACGGGGAGGGAATTCTATCAAATTCGCCGACTAACAATAGGCGATGGAACTTTGCCATTTGCGTGGCTTGGTGGTCTTACACTGGTGGGTAGGCCGATGATCATAGAGCTGGTCTTGACTTGTGGTCTTGGAGCCAAGGGCTTGGGTTCCAATGCGGCAATTGACTCGGCACTGGGAGATACAACGACTGTCGATCCAGAAATCCGTTGACTTCCACGTGGTGAGGTCGAATCAAAGGACGAGGTCGATGCTCGAATAGCAAGCGGAAGTGGTGGTAGTGATGGCCTGCCGCTCGAAGTGCTCTTTGCTGGCGATGTTTCCCTGCCACGGTCTCTTGTCTGTCGAGTATATGCGCTTGATGAATTACGACTCCATCGAGAGTTGGCTGGCAAAGGAGGTCGCAACTCAGCCGGGAACGGTAGGGGTGAATACGGTGCATTCGAGATGCTTTCTGATGGAGTGATGGATTTTCTGATTCGTGGGATATAGTACTGGCTCCGGGGAGTAGCAGGTGCTGATGGCGGTTCGTATGGAATTGTGAAGTGTGCAGTATCTGGGGTCTGTGGAGAGTCTAGGGCCGGGGAAGGGAGATATTGAACCTCGGAGCGGGGAGGGTCTGGGATTTCTGCTGGCTTAAAGGTGGTTTGAGGTAGAGGTGCAGTAGGTGGCATATACGGGAGGTTGAAAACAGCAGTACGTGGAGACTCAGAATTAGGTCCTGTCAGACTTTCGTCAAGGCCAAGTCCCGAGCCAAATCCTTTTGGCCAAGGTACTACCGGAAGAGCGCTGACTCTGTGAACGGAGGTAGCCAAAGAAGTTCGCGCCGATTCCATCAAGCGTTCGTCGGAGGTTCTAAAGTCTGACGTATAGCGCTCCGATTTCCGCAAGGCAGTGGATTGGCCCAAGTACTTTCCGTCCTTATCATCCCATGGGGTGATTTCCTTGGCATTGATTTTCAACAAGGACTCTGCTCTATCCGAGAATGGATTGTTGGGGTCCTCCTCAGAGCGCGTGGTTTTGACAGATTGATGCCTAGCGGGAACTGGAGGTAAAGCAGACGAAATAAGGGGGAGGGATTTGGATGTCGTCTCTTTCTCCGGCTTGGTAGCTGATACCATGGTGAAATCTGGGGAAGTAGATCTATTGGACGTGTTGTGGAATCTGCCCATCATCTTTCTGACAAGATCGCCGGAAGGAGAATTCTTGTACTGTTCGAGAGCATCATCTTGTCCTAGTGAGCCTGAGCCTTTCTCGATTGTCTCAAGATTGTTTTCTTCTCCACGTTGTCGTCTTCTTCTTACACGGTCGATACCTCTTCTCAAGGGGACGCAATACCGGTACAGTACAAATGCCACGATAGCAGTTGAGACGACAGCAAGCACTGACCCAAGAGCTATGGCTGTATTGTGATTCTGTCTTGAAGAGGCCACGACATCTGAGGTATCCGGGGCACTGGCAATTCCTGTGGCAGATGCAGGTGAGGTGAAGCTGTCGGCAGCGCCGAAACTTGCGATTGTAGGATTTTGGGGGTCTGAGAGCATCGAAGTAGAAGAGGGTTGTGAGGCTGCTATTGACTCTTGTGGATCAGGACGAGGAGGAGGTGTGGAGGCAAATGGATTTGGAACATCGTCGTCGTCTGAATCGGAGTCACTGTCGTCTGAAGTGTCATCCGAAGTGTCATCCGAAGTGTCATCATCACTATCAGAAGTATCTGGTTGTGGTGCTTGTCTGGGTTTTATTTTGTATTTTCTGAATCGATACGACTCTGGGGATAGGGATGTCTCTGACCCAGCAAACCGTCTTGAGCGAAGGCTTCGATCCAGGGGGTCGTTTATCGCCATTGGGTGTCTTTGGCAAAGCCTATACCTGGGCTGAGGATGCCGCCAACGGGTGGAATGTCGTTTCTAACTCAATGATCGTATCGTCGTGCTTGAAGGAAACAGAGGGCCAGCCTCAACACAAGAAAAGCGAAGCATAGGAGGAGCAATCTGGGGAAACGTCGACCAGCGTACCTAGAGTAAGAAGGAAGATAGAATAGAATGGAGAAGTGGTACCAACAAGTTGATGAAAGTGGATAGGAGGGGACGCACGGGGTGACCTACATCCGTACCTACCTTGAGCTCTGCTGGTTTTCGATGAGGGAAATGCTGAGGGAAGCCACCAGGTCAAGTTGCCATGGGATAGCGTCTAGTTCGGGCCTTGGGTGGTGACTGGTCGACACAGGGGTGGTTTCAAGAAGGTAGATCGGGCCTATCGGTCCATCTGGAGAGAGATGGAATTGAGTCTGAGACGTCGCGGGGGGGGGGCTCCATGGCAGATCGATAGCGATATTCGTGTTTAAGCATATGAAATCGAAATCTTGCCTCGAGTCTCAAGGGAGATGTGAAACGTGGAATGTTGGAGGGGCACAGGGGGTGCTCCACCGTGCACGGGGTGTGATGGGCTGCCGAGCCCCTCGGCCACCAAACTGCAGTTGGTCACGCAGAAGAGGTCTGTCAGTGTCAAAGACTCGGCAGAACTAGTTGGGTTCTCAAGTGAGGCATAATCGACGCTTCAAAGTCGTCGTTGTAGCGAAATTGGTCGACGTCCTTGAAGGCGCAGTTTCAATGATGTCGTCGAGTGCAGATGCGCCGAGGAAGGAGGGAAGGAGGGAAGGTCGCCCCTTGTTTCACGTGCCTTTCACGTGATTGCCCATTCTTGTCATTCTTGCCATTCTTGCCATTCTGACTGCGGCCGCAATCGGAGCATTGATTTTCCGCTGGACAACAGGAGAAATGTAATGCCGGTGCCGAGAACACGTCAGCCTGGGTCTGGACGAGGAAGGTACGGACAAAAGTCCTTTAGTCCTTTTAGAAGTTCAATCCCAGCAACTCGAGTTTTCTTCAACAAGTCAAATCACTCAAACTGCAAGTCTTCTCATCCAACTCAATTCAGACTTTCTTACAGAACAAGGAGTCAGCTGCCAGGACCACACGGCAATCGAATCTAGGCGGGTCTATAGCAATATATATTTTGCTTCAATGGCGCCAAACGTGGAGGCATATCCACAACCCCTCCACGTTTACCAAGGCCGCACACGGTTCCTCCCGTACTGCGACTCTTCTCACACATGTCACGCCACCACACCCAACCAGGGCCAACTCCCTCAAGGTCACATTCTTGGGGGCTATGACCATGGCTTATCTTCGCCGTTGCCTCTGCAAGTACTCCGTCCTGCCCATGGCTCCGTACTGGCTTGCAGCCTGATTGCCGAGGTTCCGCGACCTGTACGTGAACCTTGTAAGCGAGGGCTTCTCGATGGGTCTTCTGGTTCTCCAACTCCAACGCCTCCGAGATTCGTTCCGCCGCCAGAAACTCAAGTGCTTGGAGCAGGTAAGCAAAAAGGCGCAATTCATCGTGCCAAGAGGCCCGAGGGCCTTCTGAATCGGTGACTCCTCGTGCTCCTCTTCTTGGGAAAGCGGCTAGAGTTCATTTCTTTCTTCGTCCCTTAGATTCTTTTTGCGTCTTCTTCTTCTAACTTGTACAGCAGCAAATCTTTATCTGATCAGATTCCTTCATTGCCACCACCGTCCGCACCTCTGTCCTTTTCTTTTTAGCAATTGTCCTCTCAGACACAATCCTTTCATACAGGTCATATCCTATTCATCCAATTTGACACCCCACTCCTACAGCAAAGATGCAAATCGCACGCAGATTCTCCATTACAAACTTCGCCATCGCGACTTCAGCACTCGCCTTTCAAGTCTTTGTTCTGTATCCGTGGCACAACAAACTCGACCAAGAATTCAAGGAACTCAAGGAGGAGAACATCCGGCTGTTGCAAAAGGTAGAAGTCGGCCGTTCTGAACAGCTCAAGGAAATCAGGGAAGCATTCACTCGTGCGAGAGCGACCTAGAAAAGAACAATTAAAACGCCACATGAACGTTTGATGTGCCTTGTAGCAGGCTGTCGATGGTGGGCAGAAGGAAAAGTCTGCCAAAAATTCATCTCACGGTTCGTCGACACAGCACTGTTCGGCCGATTTGAACGACCATGGAAAAACGATGATCACACGAAATCCCAACGAATCCTGCCACGTCGATTCCCTCTCTATCCCTCGAGATCATTTCAATCGTCCCCGAAACCCATCCACCCTATGGAAGTCGTCTTCTAGTTGATTCGCCATACCGGACTCCTCAGCTGTGACACCCGACTCCCACCCCCACCTCCGACCCAAAGACTGCATCCGCATCTGCACCAGTCTCATTACCGAGAAGCCACCACCCTGTTCGCATAGACAGCGTTCGCATAGACAGAGACGAACCTACAGCTACATTGTCCTCAATTCGGGAGGACATTGTGACCTATCGACCATCGATGCAAGAAATATAGACCCCGGCAAAAATTCGGACTCCCGCTTTTAGCGAATCAGCCCCCATCAACAGGCTTTCTCACCAACTCTATAGAAGTCCGATTTTATTCCAGAATGAATCGGTCATACTATACACTAGATCTAGATCTATCATATCTATGCTCTTTTACACCAATATTTATTGTCAATCCACAACAATACCCTCTTATGTACTCCGGTATCCAGCAATATTTAATACCCACCTTGCGGTCCGCTTAAGCACAGCCAGTCTTCAGCCGCGAGGCCGGTGTGAAGTCTGAAATTCCTACACTGAAATCCCTTCCCTTTGCATATTGAACCTCAGCTCATACATGTGTTTCTTACTCTTTCGAACGAGCGACTTGCACGTCTGTAGAAATTGCCGACCCAGGCACCGGCGCAGGCACCATATCCCCTCCGGCTGTCTCGGGCTGAGGATTGGCGAGAATGTCACCTGCACCGCCCGTATCTTTTGCATCCTTCTTATTCCGGACATCTCCGTCCGTCCGGTTGCCTTCATCTGCGCGAGCTTCCTTGGCTTGTTCACTTTGCAACATGCTCGCCCTTCTTTCTGCCTCCTCTTCGTGTTTTTGACTTACGTTGACCGCCAAAAACGTCTTGGGCAATTGCACCGTGTTAAACTTGGCCTTCAATGTAGAAATGACTTCCTTCCAGTCCTGATGATTCGTCAATGATCGTCTCGGTGCCGTGCCAATAGCGTGCTTAGAGTCGAGAGACACATCGAGAGGGTCAACTGTGTGGCAGCCAGGCGAGATGGATATCCTGATCGAGTATGTTGACTCGGCTGTATCGGCGTCTTTGGCCTCGTACAGCTCGAAGCATATCTGCGAAAGATAATCGAGCTCAGGGATGGTGGACCGTTTGATCTTGGTGTGGATACCACCCTCCATAATGCAGTTGAGCAGCGTATAGATGTGAGATTCCTTGGTGAAGTAGACAAACGACTTTGCGTCCCCTGAAGCCTGAAGCTCTTCCAGGTCGTCAACGATTTCTCGCAGCAAAGGGAGTGAAGTCAAAAGGCCAATCTCCAACTTTTCGTGGTCGCTGATCCCATATTCTTGAGGGCCAATGTAGTCGAAGAGGATTTTGCTGTACCGAAACAACTCCCTCAGTCTACCAAGGCGTTGGTCTTGCTTGGATCTGCTGTCTCCGGATCCACTGAAAAGCTTGAAATAGGATGCCCCTTGTTCGTAAAGCATCAAAGGAGGCGTGGAAGGCGGATGCCGGAGAATAGATTGTCTGCGGAGACCTATTTTGTGTGCAAAGCGGTGTCGCTCAGTTGAGCTACTGGTCAGAGATGATACACTCTCATGTCGGGCGTTACTCGCTTGCACAGAGCCCTCCTCTTGCTTCTCCGACTCGGGCGAGACGTTGGAAGACAGCGAATTCTCCTCTTTTGCCAGTTCATCGAGGAGTGACTGACTGGGGGTGAAGACCCATTCGAGAAATTGCTTGTTGTGGAGCGCATCGTACTTCATTGTGTCGTACAACTCAGATATTTTGCTTGGATCCGCCTTTTCAGTGTCGCAGAATTCGGTGAAGAGCTTTTCCCAGCGTTCTCTGAACAGCTCGGCATCCTCGCCTGTGCACCACCTAGATTGTATCGACGCCACAGTGACAAGATCCTTGTTCTGCTGTGCTCCTTCCTTTGTTTCACCCGATCCGTTGATAGCAGCAAGAGATGCGGCAGCTCCGCCAGCGAGCTTCTTGAAATTATGCCGCATGACCCGGCGATGGAACTTTAGCAGATCAATGACAGTTTGCATGACAATGACTGGCTCTGGAACATCCTTGGGCCAGGCAAATTCCTCGGGAACGCTGCCCTCGCGAAGAAGATGCTTAAGCTTCTTTTTAACTTTGTCCATCAGATCTTTGGCCGCATTGGAATCATCGAGCAAATCTTTCCTGACGGTTATGAAATCCTCGGGGATGTCTTGTCGATCCAAGAATGCCGCGGCCCATATTTGGGCGCTTGTTTTGACACGTTTTTCGGAGCTGGTGAATATGCGAACATCCTCCAGAACTTCCTTGTTTAACAGTTTGAAGTCATCCCGCATATTGCTTCCGAGATCCTGAGATTGGTATCGCGCTGAATGCGTCGGCTCCCCACCCCATTTCATCACCAGTTGCAGCTTATCCAGAATCAAGTCATTTTCGGCGGCGGAAAAGCGAGAAAAGGTGACGCCTGAAATAGAGTCGCTCCTCGTTTGAAGACGATGCATGTCCTTGGGGTCCGATGCAAGTCCCGCGGGTTCGAGGTTGGGAGATTCTAACGCCCCAGTCTCTCCTGCATCAATACTGTTTGAATTGGCCAACATTTCATCAGGTCGTCTCTTGCGAAACATTGGCTTGATCTGCACCTTTGTACCTGGTTGGCCGCCTTTCTTGGCAAGGGCATTGCGTAGATTCTTCAATTTGACGGGATCTTCGAGGTTTTCCTTCTGGGCAATCTTGACAGCGGCTTCAACGCTCGCAAGAGCGGCCTCGCCTTTGAGGAGGACCTCCTCATGGTGGCCTTTGAGCAAGTCGGCAAACACTTGAGAGTGAGCGGTAAACTTCAACTTTTGCTTCGGCGTTCGATCGGCATGTCTAACAACAGTGACCACACCTTTGAGTTTCCATGAATGTTTAGACATGGGCAACGGTGCTTCCGCCTCAGTCTGCTTGGGGACTGGAACGGGATTCGCTGAAGCCATCGCTGTGTTGGTGGTTGTCACGATAGGAGGGGGAAGCTCCCTCTCTGTAAGTGGTGGTGGCATGTTTGAGGTGGAAGACTTCTCGATAGTTGGCGGTGAACTGAGTGGGGTCGTCATAGCGGTCCCCTTGGGAGAGCCTGTAGTAGAATTGGAATGGCGTGAAGATTGCGAAATGCCATGGGAGAGTTTCGTCATACTGGGGCTCTTGAGAATCGTCTTGAGTGCCGATCGGTGGGAGTGATTGTTGCTCTGTCGGGGCATCATGTCGCTTGAAGGACTTCCAGAAGCCTCGTCAGTCACCGCTGAACCCGTATCGGTCTTGTACTTTTCGGAGATGAAGATGCCCTTGAGGATACGCGCACAATCATTATAATAGTCTTCATTGTCTTTGACGAAGCTCCACCCATTGACGTCGATGATGAAACTGGAAGTGCCAGTTCGCAACAAGTCAAAGCCACAAATGCGTTGGCCAAAAGCCCGGGCAACTTTGGAAGCCATCTCCTTCTCGGCGTCGCTCAGTTTGGTGACATATCGCAGCTCCTTGCCATGAGTGTTGCGCCTGACTAGGCCATCAACGACGGGTGATTTTCTCGTCTCCGCATGGCAATAATTGAAACCAACAGTATAGGCCTTGACATCTTCGGCATTCTCGGTCTTAAGGAATTGCTCGTAGATATAACTGCTGTTCTCCTCGGTGAGACATCTCGGGACGGTCAAATTTGGATCGTACTCGGAAGATTTGTTGCCGATCTTGCGGAAAAGTCGGCGAGCACCGCCATCTTGGCTTTTAGGAAAGTAAATGATGACATTGTGGTCCTCGCCGTTGACAGGTTTCTCGACAAATGGCTTTCTGATGATCTTGCCATCAAGCACCAGAGTATCGCCATCGTCGACGAGGGAGACCTTGCGTGTTACCGGACTACCTCCACCCGTGCCGTCGGCAGGGCCCTCGAGGACGACGCCCGTCAAATTCTTGACATGTTGTGCAAGTTCAGCAGACTCTAACTTTGGTCCACCATCACGATTGACTTCGACTCGTTTTGGCGTGGGGATGAGCATCTGGTCGAGGATTTTCAAGCAAAGGCGTCGATCCCAAAGCACCTTTTGCATGGAGAGGTCATTGACGACGAAGGGTTTCCGCAGTTTTACGTAAGCGATGGCTTTGTCAAGTGGGAATCCATCAGAGAAGAAGGAAATCAGAAAGTCGCTAGGAGTGGTGAGAAATATGTCCATACTGCATGGGAGAACATTGGGGTACGTACCAGATGGGCCAATTTTCGACGTCTGTTTGCAGGAGAAGGGAATTAGTCGTCATAAGGAGGTGTAACAGTGAGCGACTTACCCTCGTCGAGAATAGCCTTATCGCCAAAAACGATAACTTCGAAATCTCCATCTCCTTGGAGGCGGGTGAGGATTTGGCGGCTGGGACGACTTCTTGCCTTGACATCGAGAGCACAAACACCAATTTTGCCGAGGGAGAGCCTGTCGGAATTGATGCTTTCGTTCTTGGACGAACCAGTGGTGCTCAGCCTCCTGCTGGTGGATATGGAACGTGGGTTAGCCGTCCTCGGGGCCCTGTTTGGGAGAGCGGATTCGGAAGTTTCCGACTTATTGTTTGGAACAACAGGTTGAGTGGCAGTGGCGGAAGGGTCAGTTTTCTGGGGCTGCTGCATAGAAGTAGTATGCGATGTGGCCGTTGACACTATATCCAATTGATTAGGTATGCATAGATCTAAGGATGAAGGCGAGAGCACGGGCAGACCTGGAGTTGGCGAAGTGGAAGTAGAGGATGCAGTGGTGACCACGGTAGCGTCGAAAGCAGTGGTGGAGACCTGAGCGGTGGGTGTAGCACCGTAGGAGATTCTATCATCAAAGCTTTTGACCGAAGCCGGAGGACTTCTAGGGATATCTTCTGACTTGCGTTGAGTGCGAATCGAGGACAAGGAAGTGGACAACCTCCTGTCGACGGAAGGTTTAGCAGAAGGTGGAGGCATGCTTATGCTGGAACGATCGGCAGAGGCTCTTGTGGTTTCGGCATGAGAGGCCTTTCGAATGTCAGAGGTTTTGATAGAGCCTGTGGCTAACAGAGAGTGGGTCGAAGTAGTTCTTCCAGGCCCACGAGGCGGTTGCTTCGAGGAAGTGGTGGAAGAGCCTGCCGAGTGGACGGCCGTTAGTGAGGCGGAATCGTCAAGATCGTTGTCAGACGTATTGGTGGGAATCCGCCGAAGGGGGGGTTGAGAAAAAGACTGAGAATCCATGTTCGAATGGAGACTCAACCTTGAAAAGCTGACGACGTCGGTCCTTGACGTGATTCCCGGAAAGGACAAGGGATTAAGCGATTGACGTGGTACCCCGGTCCAATGGCCGGAGGATGTGGAGTAGAAGCTTGATCTATGAGCCGGAAGGGGACTAGATAGAACGAGTGACGATAGGAAATGAGGCCATTAATTGAAATGGAGAAGAAGAGGAAGATGGTCTATTTGGGATTGATGGGCACTGTTAGCATTGAGTTGGTTAGAGACATGATAACGCAGGTAGAGATGGGAGAAGTCGATGAAAGAATGAAGCTTGGATGAGGGAACAATCTGGCCAAATCTTGGAACTCAAAATGGGCAGGAGCACAAACGACATTGGAGCAAGCGGCGACTCACCAACACACGCCACAGTGCTGTCTGCTTATGAAGGGCAAGTGCTGCCAACACCAATTCCACCAATTGGAAGGACAGAAAGACCCAGAAATCAACCACAGGGACGTCGGTCGAAGGTGGATATGGAGGGGTATGAATTTATCGGATTTGGCAAATGTGTGCATATATGCGTGCAGTAGTAGACGTATGGAGGCTGCTTTTCACGTGCACTGAAGCCCAGACTGAACAGTAAAGGGAGGAGAGAGATGGCAGTGGGAGGGAAATGTGGCTGTCCCTGGAGCGCCACATGTCCCTCCAAAAGACGTCACTTCCCCCAAAATCTAATCCATTCAAATAGGAAGCTTTGCCGAGCAAAAAATATTTTGGTAACGACAAAGAGACACCATACATCCGAGAAGGGTCTGTCTATACACGCCCTTTCAGAGGCAGAAATACCACCATGAATCTCATTGTATGACCTTTCCAAAGGTCTCCAGTTCTTCCATGGACGATATTGTCGAGTTTCCCGCTGCAAAGCGACAGCGGCGAGTAGAAGATGACAATACTGCTATTGCTGAAGCCACCGATATATCTCCCAGACAATCCCCTTCTTCCTCACGTTTATTTGCTCCTTTCCGGGTAAGTTTGTTGTTTCATCGATCCTGTATGCTCCAATCTGACTGTCCTCGAGACCCTCGGTCTAGTTTCTCCCACAAATGTCCCCTTCACCTCAGTACCCTTGGGCAAAACTACCTTTCAAATCACGACTTGCGTTGGTAACAGCCTTCACACGTACGACTTACGCAGAGGTCTGAACCTGGTCTTTCTAAGCCGTCCGAGCTGTCCCAAACCGATCACCGCCACCTACGCATATCGTGACCGAGTTTTCGTCGCTTGGGGTGGTTTGCAATCGAACGAGCCTCGAGGGCTGTGGATCTTCAAGAGGGGACATTTGGTTGCAGAGCTTGACACTCGAGTAACTGCCCAACAATCCATCCAACAGATCTTGGTCTTTGGCTCTTGGGTCATAGGTTGTGGTTCAGAGGCTATAGAAGTATGGAAATCCGATTCCTACGAACATTACACCACCATTCTTCCAACTGGCCGTACAACAGCTCAACATGCTCGCAATGTCTTTTCAGGCTTGATTTGCACTTTGCCCACCTTTCTCAACAAAATTTTTGTCGGCAGACATGATGGTATGGTAGAGATTTACAATGTCAGCACCGGTAAATTGGTCCATTCCATAATATCTCCGTCGGCCACCTCTGGATCTGTCACTGCCCTAAGTCCCGCGTTGGCACTAGGCCTAGTTGCTATAGCGTACTCCGATGGCACCCTCCGAATTTTCGATGTCGAAGCAGACGAGCCAGTGCTCAGTCTACAACAAAAGAATACCACAAAACCTGTGACCTCAATCACTTTCCGCAGTGACGGTTTGGGTGCTGGCGAAGACGGACGCGTCGACGGAGTCATGGCCACGGCAAGTGTCGAGAGCGGGGATGTCGCTTTGTGGGATCTCAATCGTGGCGGACGGTTGACTGGTGTCTTGCGTGGCGCCCACGAAACCTCCAATGCGGCTTCCAGAACCGGTGTCACCAAAATTGAATTTCTTCCGGGGCAGCCAGTCCTGATATCCTCTGGAAGAGACAATGCATTGCGATCGTGGACCTTTGACCAGATGCCATTTTCTCCAATCCCCCGAATACTCCACTCGCGAAGCGGTCATGCTTCCACTATAACTACCCTCAAATTTCTTCCCGCCGCATCCGATGGATCTGACGCTGCGGGCAAATGGCTTTTGTCTGCAGCACACGATCGTAGTCTTTGGGGATTCAGTCTGCGCAAAGACGGTCAGAACACGGAGTTGAGCCAGGGCGCAGTCAAAGCAAAGGCTCGAAAGACAGGTGCCAGCGCTGATGACGGGCCTGGAGTCGAGAGCTTCAAGGCACCTCCCATCATCGATATCGCATGCTCTCTTAACAGAGATGGAGGCATGGGCTCTGTTAGTGGACCGATATGGACCAACTCCAAGGGTTCCAACGCAGAAGAGTCGAGCATGACTGGGTGGGAGAGCGTCGTAACTGCACACGCGGACGATCGCTTTGCTCGAACCTGGTCTTGGGGTCGAAAACAGGCTGGAAGGTGGGCTTTCGAGACAAGTGATCGCCAACCCGTCACAAGTGTTGCTGTGACCACTTGCGGAACTTTCGCCATCATTGGTTCTGCTTCTGGGGCGATAGACATGTACAACCTGCAGTCTGGTGCTCATCGGCAGCGATATCCACCAAAGTTAACTCCTGCTCAGGCCAAACAACTAAAATCTACGAACGGCCAGGTGAATCAAGTCTCAATTCCTGCCAGAGGACATACAGATGCCATCACGGGCATCATCACCGACAACCTCAATCGAGTCATGGTATCGACCAGTTCAGACTGCACCATGATATTCTGGGATTTCTCGACGGGCAGAATTCTGCAAAAGATATCCTTTGACTCGGTCGTTCCAACTGCGATCCGGTACAATCCCGTATCAGGGCTTCTTGCCCTATCGTGCGATGATCTCTGCATCCGCATCATCGACATCGAGACTCGAAAGACTGTACGTGAACTCTGGGGTTGTAGAGGACAGATCTATGATTTCTGCTTCTCACACGACGGGCACTGGGTTGTGACATGTTCGATGGACTCGGTCGTACGAGTATTTGACCTCTCCACCGGACATCTCATTGATGCCTTCAAGATCGAAACGTGCACCAGCGCTGCATTCTCAAGTACAGGAGAATTCCTGGCGACCGCCCACACGGGAAGTACTGGCATCAACATCTGGTCCAATAAGGCGTTATTCACTCATATCACGACCAAACAAATTGACCCAGTCGATGGAATTATAGACCTCAGCGACACTGCACAGTTCCAAGCAGCAAGTCAATTAGCCATAGCAAGCGGCCCTGAGGAGACCGACCAGCCTTACGACGGAGAAGCGATGACCTCAGATACTGACCAACTCGATAGAAGCCTTCTCACACTATCTCTGGTACCCCAAAGTCGATGGCAGACGCTACTCAACCTGGAAAGTATCCGCCAACGAAACAAGCCCATCCAACCGCCAGAAAAACCCAAAGCAGCGCCATTCTTCCTAGGATCCACCCTCACCAACGGACAAGCCAACACCAAAGCACTCACAGAAGACTCAACTGTTGACGACAGCGAGCGATCGCGAATTTCTCGACTAGCGCTGACCAGCCAAAGCAACGGCCAGTCACAACTCACCACACTCCTCTCAAACTTCGACACAACCGTCAACCACGACCCTAAGTCCATCTGCGACTACATGGCCAGCCTACCCCCATCGGCCGCCGACCTGGAAATTCGCTCTTTGAGCATCGATGAAATGCCTATTTTCATCCACGCTCTGACTGAGCAACTACATCTCCGCAAATCCTTTGAACTGGTCAATACCTGGATGAGTGTTTTCCTTAAGCTACACGGCGACATCATCAGTGAAGTCGACGACGTCAATGACGCGGTCTTGTCGTGGCGAAAGGCAATGGAAGCCGAAGAGAAGAGATTAGCCCAATTGGTTGGATATACAAAGGGAGTGGTAGAATTTCTGAGGAGTGCTAGATAGAGTTGGCATCTATCCATCTATAGTGATCAGAAATCACAATCATATTGTGGCTCTCCGACATGAAATCAACCGAGGTATACTGCCGCTCGTCTTCGATAGCGTCGTCGCCGCCCAGACTGATATCACTCACTCCCTCACCCCCTTCCCCCCAAGAAAAACCCATACCATTCTATTTTATCTCCTTCACCTCACAGGAATGGTTTTCCCAGCCCCCGAACTACCTTAAGTAGTAGCAATGACCGACCCCCTTCCCATCCTCCTTACCAATCCAAATCCGCCGTCCCAATCGTCTCCAAATCACCTCTAATCTCCCAGACACTACCGCCCGCCTTATCGGCACTATTGACCCTCTGTTGAGTACTAGTTTCCCACCAACGACGAACCAGGTTTCCATCGATGATTCCACGCCCACCCACACCATCAGTCTCGATTTGTCGATACGCACGCGGATTCAAACTGCAGGGATGGAAATCGAGAGACGTGAGCAGGATGTTCTGTAGATTCGATAGACGGCGGTAAGTCGATTCAGGTACTGGTGTCAGAAGACTCATGGAACCGGATTGGGTGGTCAGAAGGATGCGATGTCGCGATGAGGGTGAGGATGAGGATGAGGTGGGGTTGGTGGGTGATGTTGCGTCGAGAGACATGGATGAAGATGAGGAAGAGGAGGATGCAGACGACGCGATTGACGCGTTGGAACCACGACGCGCTCGGTTTCGTCGTGTCTTTGTGGATGCTGGTGTCGGTGGTGGGAGCAGCGTCATGGCTGTCGGACAGTCGCCTGTATTGAAGGTGCTGCGGATGAGAAGTCGGGCTCCACGTTCGGTCTTGGGATCTTCCGGATCATATTGCAGGACGCGTAATTGACCGTCGTTGTCGACGCTGATGATGTAGAGTTGTCGCCCATCCGGCAGGAAGTCGGCAGTCATGACTTCGGGGTTCTCAAAGTCGCGACTGAGGATTTGCAACTTGTAAGGCTCTTCGGAATATCCCACGAGCCAGAGTCCCGAGAATGCGTCGCCCAGGATACAAAGTCCCGTCCCACGCAACTCTTTGGCAACGGAGACGTAATATCGCATATCCAGGAACGCGACCGGCAAGACCGACATGTCCTCCTTCAACCCACGAACCATACATTTTTGGCCCTGTGCGGCGAGAACGAAGCCTTGAGCTCCAACGTCTGAGATTGCCGATACCGCGCCTCGCACGTCTTCTTGAGTGATGAGTTTCAATTTCAGGTCTGATTCTGGAATGTCGGGGTCTGGCACGACGTCGACAACGTCGAAAATGTACAGATTGCCTCGAGTTGTTACATTTTCTCCTTTGACGACCGCCGTACCCACGACTATCAGATCTTTGCGCTCGTGTGTCTCTTCGGAGATTTCGAGGTTCAGACACTTAACACACAGTATCCTCTCCGAGGTGTCGAAAGTATACCTGCTGATGATCGAGTGAGTGGCGGGGCTCATCAATTTGAGAGAGCTCTGCAGCATTGTTGGGAGGAATGTGGTCGTCTCTTTTTGCCACTCTTGGTGCCATTCATCGTCTTGGGGAAGCTGGAACTCTGTCGGAGCGTTTGTCGCCAATATGTATGAGTGAGTGCGCTCAAAATATGAAATGAAGCTGATGTCTTCTTGGAGTGGTACACGTTGGATAGCCCAGTCGGAGAGACCAACCAGGGTTGTCGGTGGTATCTGGGCAAAGCAGACACTACCGTTCTCTCCAACAAAGACAAACCCAGTGTCGGAAGGTCCGTCTGATATGTTGCTCACTGCGTTAATGCGTTCAGAACCAAGGTTGTACATGTGAGGCGCTGTCGAAGCATGCTTGAGGATTGCGGACGGCGTCGAACCTGGCACGAACACCCATGAGAACCCAGTCGGATTGCCGAGACTATTCATCGACGGCCTCGATAACGGCTTTTCTGAATCACCTTGCCCCTCAGCATATGGGACAGTCCAGGTACCGACCTTCTTGAACTTGTAGCTGCCCACGACGTCCGGAACAGCAAAAGGTTGGTATAGGATAACATCGCCAACAGTGTTGCGAGCGATCAAGTATGGCTGCCGGCAGGTCGCATCCCCTATATCAGCCAAGGTCATCTCAGAGAGATAGTCTTTGTTCCTCCAGTGCTTAGGGATTTGCAGGTCTTGCATCAGATAAGTCGGAAAGAATGACAGGCTGGCGCACTGGAATATCTGGAAATTCAAGTTGGGCAAAGACAACAATTGGAAGTTTCCTTC
Organism: Exophiala mesophila; assembly: GCF_000836275.1. NCBI lineage: Eukaryota > Fungi > Ascomycota > Eurotiomycetes > Chaetothyriales > Herpotrichiellaceae > Exophiala > Exophiala mesophila. The sequence continues at coordinate 1,542,781 of NW_015622508.1, forward strand.
TGTTGTAAGAATGGCCAGTACGGGGCCGCTCTCCGAGGCATCTGGGTAGAATCTGGACGACTGGAAGAAGTCGGATTCATCTTGGTAGAGAATGGCAGCTAGCAAACTCTGCACGGCGAGGTCTTCTGGAAGCTCGATTTCATCCAATTCACCAGCCTTGTCTGCCTTGAGGAGGCTCATAGCGCCATCCTCCTTGACGATGGCCAAGTATGGGTCAGCGAAGCTCACTTTGACGGCCTTGGAAACTTGTCTTTCGTCTTCATCAACAATGGGATAGATCTGTGAGAGACCGAATTCTATAGTTTGTTAGACCGCATCACATGGGTAGGAAGATGACATTGCTTACCCGCGTCGTAGACTCTGACCTCGCTGGACAAGACCTGAACAGTATGGTTTGTCATGTCCAACTTGCCCACAAATATCGTAGCCCCAGCAGATCCATCAAACTCGGAACCCGGTCTAGGTTGATATTCCCCATCGACTGATTGGAGGAGTGACGATTTCCCCTCTGCATTGTTGCCCTGTGCATTACTGGGGCTCTGGGAGACGATCATCAGGTCATCTGTGGGAAGCGGCCCGCCGGCCACTCGCGCTTTCGTCTTGGAGTGCGAGCTGAAGCTCCAGACCTTGGTGGTTTGCGGAAAAGACAGTTTCTTGGAGATATCGAGGTCTAGCTCTTTGCAAATAAAGGCAACACCACCTGCTCGACCCCGGCCATACGAGGCAACCAACCGCTTTCGTGCTTGCGTCAGATCTTCAGAGGTTGAATCATCCTCTTCGCTGCGTTTCCGCTTGCCCAGAAGTCCGAAAGTAGTATCATTGATAGGCGCAATTGAACACAGTTGATCGAGAACGCGGAATTGAGGACCGCCAGAGACAGCAACATCACCTGGGGCAGCGCCATTGACACGATCGACAGGGTCCGCATATAAGTCATCCTCGTCTTCTGAATCAACATCATCTTCATCATCCACGTCGTTTTCAGTACCGTTGCCCTGGGTGTGGGCGCGAGATAAAGTTCGCTTCAGCTGTGAAGCCTTCTTAGAAGTTGCCAAGACGATTGAATCAGACTCCTCGCTCCCAATGAAAAGGTTGCCCTGACCAATGTTCGCAGTACAGGAAGCTGGACCGAGGGACAGGGTGGACGCGTAATCGTCGTCAATTCTGCGAATGTTCATGCTGGACAATGAACGACCGTCCATCCGGAAAGATAGAAGGGCAATTTCTCCAGTTTGGAGAAAAATAAGCATGTCACCGCTAGGATTTCCAAGATGCTCGATTTGACAACCCTCTAGTTTCAGTCGAAGGTCGGATTGGTCCGTCATAGAGAAGGCAGAGGCGTCGCGAGCGAACTCGTTGACAGCGATTGCGCTTGATTTGCCGCCCTGGTCGACGTGGATTAACTCATTTCCTCCGACCAATAATGCACCACCGACGGGAAGGGGCAAAGGAATGACCTTTTGAACGTCGTTGGGGAGTTTTTGGACGGATTGGAGAGCGGTGGAAGCCTTCTGCTCGAGATCCAAGGCGTAGACAGCATAAATGGTGACATCTTTGCGCTCTGCTACCATGTTGGATGACCGAGCGGCGGATGAGTACAATATGCCAATGGTAGGGTCGCGATATTCGTGGAGGAAGGCAAGGTCGATAGGGTGCAAGAGGCCTGGATCTAGTGCAGTGGTTGGCAAGACAAAGGAAGGGTAATAGGGTGTATCAATGTTGGTGCCATTGTGCGACTTGGGAGCCTGCTCATCCTTGGGTGCCAATTCTTCACCGTCATGTGTATCGTCGTAGTCATCGTCCATGGCTAGATCATCGGAGGTCTGGTGGAAGGGCACAATGGCGAGGTTGTTGACACCAAAGTTGAAAGCGGCACATCTACTGCTAGGGTCGACTGTGAGATGACTGACACAGTGACCGAGGTCGATTTGCCATGGAGCAGTTTGCAGAGTATCTTGCTCATAGTAATGTATTGACAAGGTAGTTATACTATGCAGCGTCGGATCCCATTCAATCAGACTCAATTTAGCATCACGGAGGGCTACCAGAACGGCATCCCCTCCACTCCTAGATGTTTGGAGCTTTAATCTGCCTAGCTGGGTGATAGTTCCTGGGAGATTGTATTCGGCGATCAAAACCAATTTCGCGTCCTGTCCACCAGAGACCTGCTTCTGGGAGAAGACTTGCAACAAGGAGGTGCGGGCTACAAGTAGGTTGCTTGCGTCCTGTGAGGTGAACGCAACCGCAAGAGCGGCGGTGACGCCCTGGGGCGGAAGCAGTTCGGCATAAGCTTGCATCTCATTGATGTCGTCGAGTTGGATTCTGGTGAAAGATGTCCGAGGCTGGGGAGACGTCGAAAGTGTATGGGTGTTTCAAATGGACAAGAGAGGAGACAGGTCTAATGATCACAACATGTCGAACATATTTCTGCTTCGCTGACCTTGCGAGAAACTCAAGTGATAAGACGCTAGAGGGTGCAGGGTCGTGTCAAGTCTTGTGCATGGACAAGCGAATGTTTTGTTTCTTGGTCGTGGAATCTGAGGGTGATTCTGGATTGATATTGCCAAGGGATATATCTTGGCATCACGTGACTTCCTGATGTGTGGCACGTGCGCGTTCTTGCAGTTCTTGCAGTTGTTACAGTTGTTTATGGGGACTAATCCTATCTGGGTTAGATCAATCCGGCTCCTCATGCGAGATGACGATTGACTGACTTTCGAGTTTCCCGGTTCATGTTGTTGATCACTCGTGTCCCTTTCTTCTGTTCATCCCATGATGTATGCCTGGTTTGTTGGTTTTCAAAACTTCCTCATGCTCCTTCTTCTTCATCCTTTACTGTAATCTGATCACTGATTGTCGAAAATCAACGGAATTTCATAGCGACGACTCCAATTGATCGAATCATTCAGTCCTCTCAACACATGGACGACGAGCCTCGGTGACCTCAACACAACTACACCTACAGCGTCTCGTTCAAGTCGCGCACCACGTTTCCCACCCGCCCATCATGCTTCTTCTTCCAAGTGGGCTCCCCGAGCCCAGTGTCCATACCATGGCTTCTGTCGGCTATGTCCAAGTGGCCCTCATCTGGGTTGTTTACGCCATCGCAGTTGTCCTCCTCCTCTCCATCGCTTCGCTATTCGTCTACCTCTACCAAACACACCGAGAACGGTCCATATTGGTCACAACCGTCTGCATCTTCACCATCACTGCCCTCCTAGCCACCGTTTTACTCCTCCCCGTCGATGTTGCTCTGGTCTCCAGTACTACTAGCTCCAGAACAGGTCAACGCAAAGATTGGGCCTCCCAAGATAAAGTGGACGACATAACATTTACTCTGCGAGTGGTGTATTACTTCCTTTACTCGCTTGATGCCGTTTTGTGTCTCGTTGTCATTCCATTCACCTATTTCTGGTATGAGGAATACGATGAAGTCGCTCAAGAGGAGGGTTCACAAACTTTTGGCTCCCGGTTCTGGGGAGCTTTGAAATTCACGTTGGCTTTTGTCTTTCTCGTCGTTGCCATTTTCCTTGTCGGATTCTTCATTCCAAGAGCCTCGAACCATGAAGGGGCGCACTTCGATCTCGATTTCTTCAAGAGATTGCTGGCCGAGAACCGAGGTGAAAAAGCACTGACTTTTGCCCTGGGCATCCTCATAACACTTGGCATTGTTCTCTATTGCTTCTACACTGCTGCAGGCCTGGCTTTATTGCCTCTGACCCTCATCAAATCTGCTCCAGCTATATCAGCTCCTGCTCTGACAGAATCCACTGCTGCCCAGCTTGAGAATAATCAGGAAAGGCAACGGCAATTAGAGGGTCGAGCTCAGGGAAATCCTGATGGTCTATCTTCCAAAGACCAGCGTGAACTCGATGCATTGGTCCGAGAGGAACGCACCCTGCGACGGCACCAGCGACTGGCCGCTGAAGCATCTGGTCGAGACCGAAATATCTTCTGGAAGATTTGGCTCAAGTTGGAGGCTATTTTCCGACCAATTAAGCTCCTTCTAGGAATGCTTTTGGTGCTGGTGGTACTCTTGGTCTTTGTCAGTATGCTCATTACCGGGATTGACAAGGCTAAGAATTCCATCTGCAAACGACACTGCGGCTATCTCCTTGGGCACATCAACATCTTTCAGCCCGTCAACTGGATCCTGGTCAAGTCGGCCAAGGTCTTTCCTGTCGACTATGTCATATTTCTGCTACTCGTCCTCTTATTCTTCAGCGCCTCAGTCATCGGCATCGCAACCATTGGAATCCGCATTTTATGGATCACGATCTTCCGGATTCGAAAGGCTCATACTTCACCCCAAGCCTTACTCATTGCTACGGTTCTACTGACGTTAATGACTTTGGCGATTAATTATTCTATCGCCATGCTCGTCGCGCCCCAATACGCAACTTTTGGGCCACAAACATTCTGCGATCATCCTCCCAAACATCCTGGCGAACAGCCCGACTGCACGAATCACCTGCAGCACATTATCCCATGTACTGAAAACACCGACAATCCTGCAGCAAGGAATGTCTGTACTCCTTCTGTTGTTTCGACCTTTTTGAACCGAGTCACGGTCAACTATCCATTTTTTGGAATTGTCGACTTCTGGGCACAATTTGTGTTTCTGGGCATCTTCCTTATGGCGTTCATCTTACTTCTTTTCAGAACCCCCAAGTTATCCGACACAGATGCTGACGAGGATGAGCTGGAAGAGGAAGAGGAAGGACTTCTTGCAAGCACCGGGCGACGCTTTGGGGCAACATGGCAAGATATCACGGGCCGCACCAGCCATGGCGGCAGGAACGGTGGTGCACAAGGCCGTGGGACGCGTGATGTGGTAGATGATTGATGCTAGGGCAAGGAGTGCGAAAATGATGGGGCCAGGATGAGAGGCATAATTTGTCACTCTGTTTAAGCGGGCATATGAGAGGCATCGACTTTGACCAACAAAATGTGGAGCCTCAGCACTCAGGCGTCAGGGGATTCCTTCGAAGTGCAGATTGTAACAGCAGGACATCTAGCGAAGGGCGAAAGGACTCGTTGTATCCAGGTTCTCTACGTGGTCCTCTGATGCTTATTACTTGACGTATATGACATGTTGAATTAATACACGAAAATTGATTCTCTAGGCCGCTCCGAAAATGCGTTCTCTAGGTAGTTTATTATCATCACTAACACCAAAGGTTTCTTCATTCGAGGGCATCATGATGAAGTTCGATTTAGTTCTGGTCGTACGGAAGTACTGGTATATGATACATGATGTCTTGGCGTGTTTGTCTGGCCGGCGATGTACGGTGAAGGAAGAGATGACTTGCGCAGTCTTGGCTCAGGGCGTCCCTCCGCCCCCTCCGCCCCCCTTTGGATATCAAACAGCACAAAGGCGAGGGAAGGTGCAGCCAACGCGCCAGCCATCCATGGTCCTGAAGAATAAAAATCATGCAGGAGCGAGTGACCCTTTTTGTTTCCCTCTAACAGACATCCAGCAATGACTTCTGAGTTCTCGTTCTCTCATTGTACAGAGTATCATCAAGGTAATACGCTTTGGTTGCATTGAACGATACCGATACCACATGATGAATAGGCAACAACATCATTATTGATTGTTTCACTTCTTGTTGCATATAGTCGCCGGCCTCATGGTCTGACAACATCACCCAAGCATGAGGAGTCGCTTTTGAGCAATCGCTTCATATGCGGAGGACAAGAGTTACATTGCTAGATGAACAGTGAAGTTAAACCGCGCGTTGCTGAGTTCAGAGCTGAAGGCTGCCACTATCGTTTCTTTGGCAATAGCGGTGACAAGACCTCGTATGTGTATTGAGCACATCTCAGCGACCAGAGAAAGTGATCCAAGGGTCAGAAATATCCGACCCAGCGCCTCTTACAAGAGCAATTACATCATGAAGCGCGACTTGACTGCCTCACGATGGGCGAGTCCCGAGGTTCGGAAAGAACGACAATATCAACTCCGATCTCAGTCAGCGTCGCCATACAAGGATCTGCCGCAATTTCCTCAAGGCACTTCCAACGGTCCATCTACTGTCCCACAGAAGGCGTCGTCTATCCTGAGCCGACCCGCCATCGGAAAATGGAACGAACCTGGATCACGATCCTCTCAGTCACTGAGCAGCGCCCAGCGACAGTATCAAACCCGCCTCACCGAGCTACATCGATTTCGCCGGCTATTCAGACGCCTGAGATGGAAATCAAACAGCCTGGCTCATTGGTCACACCGCGCCCTCAACCTCACACAACAGCATGCACAAGAGCAAGATACCACATATAACCACCGTTCTGAAATCCCAAACCCTTTGTACCACGGCCCGGTGGCGTCACTTGGACACTATCATTTTACAATCGACCCCATTGATGCGGAACGACAATTCAAGATTGACTTTTATGAGTTCTATGCACTTTTGGAGCGTGGACTGGTATGTCTCTTTGGAGTTTGGGGAATCGTCATCACAGCATCACAGCATGATGAGGATGATGCAGCAATTTCACTCACTGGGGCTACATCACGCAACATAATCGGTAACTCCAGGGCTTTTCACGGAGCGGAACATCGATTTCACGCCAATGTCCTTGCTGCATTGGACAACCAAGCTAATCCTCTTTATGACATTCTCGGCACAGGAGATGCACGAGAGTACATTGGTGTTGCTAAGGAGTTCCGAAACAAATGGAAAGATGTCGAGCAGAAGCCTGACGACTCATTTGGAGCCAGTGGCAGGGCTGAAGAAGAGCTGGACCCAACCAAGGTTAAGCGGTATGAGAAGGTGTTGAAAGATCTACAATTGGAGCCACTGCTTGGGACTGTATTGTCTGGTTTGGAGCAAGCAGGTCGAAAAGCAGAGGCTGAGATTGAAAGACTGGGCCAAATCCTAGGAGATGGCGCAGCAGGAAGAGACGGACTCGGTCCAGCTTATGAGGACGGGGATTCTGACTTGATGGACTATGCGCCTTTTGAGGTTGGAGGATACGAGAGAATGGACTACGACATGGAGTTATGACCAGTACCAACAAGCGGCGACGATATTCTTGGAGAGGCATAACTTGAGCACATCAAGTTTTTATCCACGTTCTTTCAATGCTGTAGCATAGAATGCATAGAAATGATACCACGTGATTGCAATGTTCCCCTCCTCGCCCCCTCCGTGGTCCCTCGCTCTTCGTATCTCTCTCCACCGGGGCCACCCGGACGACCGAGGGGCACATTCCAGGCCTTGTACTTGCGTTGATTCAGGCACGCCTACTGTATGTTGAAGCTTGCCATTGGGTCCCTCTAACGGTTCCTCTAACCGTGTCTTAGGAGATGAACTTATTTATTTACCAGCATGAGCTGCAGGGTTGGTACAGCTGTGTGATCGGCAGCATTCGGGTAACAGGCGAAAACAACCCCGCCAACTCGACGTCAGACATGGAATCAAGCGGGTAAAAGACATCCAATTCGGCCCCAGGCCTTGTGATGGCGAGATTCGAACTAGTTGAAACCACCAAGCCTTTTCTTATGGAGATCTCTTCATGCTTCTGGTCTTTCCTATGGAAGGACAATAACAATCGGTGCTCCACCAGGGAACAGCTCGGACGCTCGTACAGGCCATCATAGCCTCCACGGAGCCCCAGAGACCCAAAGACCCAGAGATACCTCGGGACAAAACTCTGACGGCATTTGCGTGGTTCGGGCCAAGGCTGGCGAATCAATTCGTCCATGGTGGGCGTTTTCAACTTCACATCACAAGGCATCCAAGCTTGTAGCTTTCTACACTGTGGTTTTGGTTGCCTTTCCTCAAGCTTCACTACTCATCTGCTGTTGTCACTTCACCTCATATTACCTCTGTCTTTGATCAAGCTCAATCCGCTCTGGTCGTAACTCTTGGACAGTCTACAGAGTCAGCCACCTGAGAAGTGAATACAAACATTAACACAATCACTACGCACAAAATTCACATTCAGTGACTTATTAAGGGCTTTCTATTTCAGTGATATTGCCTATTTCAACCCTCCAATTTCCCTCTTTCTCGGAATCTACTCTACGATTTCTTGTCTATCAGCTTCAGCAGCACCGACCAGCCCAGCTTGCAAGTCTCTGCCCCTCCCTGCACCCAGGAACCTCACCATCGTTCTCTCTCTTGATTTCCGGACCTTTCAACACAGCCGATAGCAACTATGTCTGAAACACAAGCACCCACTCACCCCGACATGATCAAAGTCATCCGAAAACCCGGATCGTTTGCCTCGTACTCGGTCTCAGCCGCCACCCTACCACCTGGAGCACTGATGGCACGACTGGCATCACCACCATTGACCGTGACCAAACAAAAACGATGGTCCAGCGTGCAAATCTCCGAAGCCCTGCACATTGAGCTGAATTGCGACTGGCTGTACGTGAACCACGGCTGCGACCCCAGCGTCGAGTTCCACGTCTTGTCCGACGCCGACGAGCCCGTGATTGAGATCCGCGTGGCCGCTCGCCGCGACAAGGACGGCAAAACCATTGGCATCACCGAGGGTGAAGTCATCACTTTCTTCTATCCCAGCACCGAGTGGGACATGGATCAGCCATTTGACTGCATCTGCGGCACTTCACGTTGTCTCGGCAGAATCGCGGGAGCTAGATACCTGACCCCAGAACAAGCCAGGGGCTATTTTCTCAACACTCACATTGAGAACTTGAGAAGTGTCCCGTATTCCACCAACAAGCCTACTTCGCCATAAATCCACTGGACTCGAACTCACTGTCTCGGAACACCGCCACTGCAACAGCGTAGCGAAAGGGCAAGACAACGTTTCGTCCTCTGCTTTGCAATGAATTCATGCCGATAGATGTCTAGTATCTGTTCGGCTCCAAACAACCAAAAGACTTGCATAAACAAGAAAAAGGGTTCATTAAATCCAGGAAATGATAAAATGTCACTGGATAGAAAAGTTCAAGTAGGGCTTGCTTCAAATCCGCTTCCAAATTCGTCTCATGTCAGATCATGACCAAATGCAAAATAAAATGACCATTCATCCTGTCGATACATGGGTTCTCTTTGCGCTGAAAAATGAAATTTGTAGAACAGTAGGAATAAAACTCGGTCGGAGACAGCTGCTGTTGAGGCTCTCACGGGCCTAATTCAGATGAAGGACACCGTCTCAGCGATACGAGTGAGAGCGGCGAGCAGTTCTGTATCTTTAACAGTGAGAGCTTGCTCACTGGAAGGCTTGATCCCGAAGGGCTTGACCTCTGGAACACAGACGGTTCCCTGGGCTGGCAAAACACCAGTCTGGAAATACGATCTGACCGCTTTGGCAGTGCACAAGCTCGGGGCAGTTATCGAACAATGACCCTCAGAGTCCTGCTGCAAGACCACCGAGCCTGGAAAGTGTTCACTCATACGATGAGCGTTCCACAACGGCGTGACCGTGTCGTAGGTGTTGCCGATCCACAAGATAGGATGAGAGGTATTGCCTGCAACAGGCCCTGCGAACCGCCACTTGGCAAGCTTGCGCCAACCCGCACAGTCGAGTCGTGTCTGTGCCCAAAAGTCTCCCATGCTGGCGCTCTGGTGCTGCAATTGCTCCCAGTAGACGCGGAACTCGTCCTCGGTGAAACTGCCTATGCCTTCGGCGTCGGTGCACAAAACCGCTCTGGTGGCCTCCATCTCGCTCCATCCCGGTGATGTACATGCTTCAGAGAATGGGCCGTCGGCGATACATTCGCTCGATCGGCATGCCGGCGTCCGATTCTTCTCTTTGTAGTCGGCAAATACGCTGCCGGTGCCGTTGGTGATGTCTTGTAGTAGTTCTGCCATGACGGCTCCGAAGATGACGGGTTGGTATAACGCGTTCTTGACGATCATCTTAAGATCGCTCCAAGTGATAATTTCGGGTCCTCGCCGTTGGTCGCCGACCACCGACAGTGGATCGTCCCAGATGTCACGTAGCAGTTTTTCATATGCAGCTTGGATTGCCTGGGGACCTCCTGTGCGCCAGAATCGGCATTGTTCAGGTCCGGCTTCGTCACAGTAGATGAACAGTTTCTCCAGAATATGGTCCGTATCTCGCAAGTTGCTCGTCCATGGCCCGTGGTAGTAATCTTCTGCATTCACTACGCCGTCCAGTGCGACTCGCTCAATTCGTTCAGGATACATGGCTGCGAATGTCGATCCGAGTAATGTGCCGTATGAAAATCCCCAGTAGAGAAGTTTCTCCTGACCTTTGTTCCAACGTGTGCGTGCAATGATTTGACTGTCCGCGTGACATTTGTGCGCCGTGTTGTACGCTCGCTGTGCCTGTTGGCCCTGCTTTTCTCTCCACTGACCATGACGCTCGATGATCTCGGCCATATCAGCGGCCACGGGCGTGGTGTTGACGTGTTCGAGAAGGGTTTGATTTGACCCGTCAAGTCGGCTGGAACAGCCGTCCGCTAATGCTCTTGCACGCCGCCAGGCTATCCTTAGTGAAGCGCCTGAGCTTCCAAGGATACCTTCAGCTTCACTTTGCAGATTCCAAACTTGCCGGGCAAAATTGTCCTGGAAACAAGACAACACGGGTGTGCTGTGATTGACGCCTCGTGGGTCGAAACCAATGATGTCAAAGTATTTGTCCGAGTCATGCGATTCGTTGGGTGTCCGGTCCGAGTCGACGACTTGCTGGATCAACTCGCCGTGATAAAGAACCTTGGCTACTCCCGAGCCACCTGGACCACCTGGGTTGACAAGGATGGCTCCCCCGTAACGAGGATCGCTCACGTGGACCTTAGCTGGCTGTCGAATGATGGCGATGGCGATTTTGTTGTCGGGGGTGTCGGTGCCATTGTAATCCATAGGCAACTCAAGACGAGCGCACTGGAATTTGTCGTAGCATTCATGGTACTCGAGCTCTTGGGAAGGCGAGATATCTGGCCATTGAAAGGGAGAGCTTCCCTTTATCGCGTCGTTTCTCAAGGGTGTGCTGGCTTCTCGAAGAATATTCACCCAGACCCTCAGTTGATAGGTGACAAGAACGAACATCAATGTCAGACACACCAGACGCGTCCTTGAAGGTCTGGTGGTTTTCTTGGTTTCGGACTCTGCCTTCCATGGCCGATCTCCTTGCTTGAGGTCCATTGCCAAAGCACAGTCACCCTGGGGTCGTCGTCCTTGTCTTTTTCCCACACTCTCACCCTCAGCTGTCCAGCAAAATGAAGACTGTCTGCATATGGTTAAAAGGGTCAGAAAAGATGACTGTTCTCTTCCTCGGTGTACCAAGCCAGCTCGGCCCCGTTATCGCGTTGCTAATTCTGATAACGCGTGACCGATGGCGGAGAGATCTTGATTGGCTATTTCTAGCCTGGCAGGGGGTTGTGCCGAGACATCGTTCTCTTTTGCTACTCCATCTTTGTGGTTTCTGGCCTTCGGTGTGGATCTGGATACTTGTATCATACTACGGAGTACTGACAATGTTTGATCCCAAAGTGCTAGTTAAACGATCGTCACCTGATGGCGTATGATACTTGTTGCACGTGGATTAATCCTGGCCTGGGTCGGCCCTTTCCAGTTGAGAACTTGGCTGGACAGGCTTCTCAGGTCCCTGAACTGAATTTGCAACTCAACATCTTTTGACATCATCTACTTGACTGTCTCATGTACGTCCTCTTTCAATTTACATTAAGTCTGAGTCGGGTTCAAATCATACCATGGTCGGCTGTTACATTTGCAACTCGTCTGTAATAGTGAGTTGTTGATTGGCATTGCGATTAACAAGCGAGAAGACCCTCCTCTAAACGCAACCAATAAAAGCAAGGTGAGATTGACTTAATCTAGCGGGCATGATCGTCTCGCCCTTCACTTTCAACCCTAGTTTTGTTGCAATGTCACCCTGCTTGCATCCATTCCGAATACCGACCACCTCCTGAGCCTATGAGAAATGTCCAAAGTGATAGTCGATCCTCTCATTCACGGTTAAACTTGTCCTTGATCAGGATCCATGACTAGGTCTGCATTATCTAGATGACCATGAACGACTACGCCAATCTGGAGGTGAAGCATGGCGAACGACGCCTGCCCTCCGCACTAGGACTCATGATCCTCACCGTCGAAAGTGCTGTTATCAGGTCCCTGTCGCAGGTCGTGGGCAAGAGGAGATAAGGGTTTTTCACTATACATAAGGGTGAATACATTCCCTTCCCTACCTCGAGTTCCCTCATATTCGAATCCCGACAATTATGGCCCCAGCAGATGAGGTCCAGAGTGCAATCTCCCCCGCTCCGGCGGTGGGCGATGCTAAAATTCGTTCAGAAACCGCCAGCAACGTCAATGCAGAAAACGACCTAGAGCTTGCCAAAACTGGGGCGATCGTGGCGGACCAAGATCTGAGCATGGGAACAGCCAAGGTGCAGGCGATGCAATTGGTCTGGGGCAAACATGGACGTCTGATCATCTGGCTAGGCCTCTCCATGATGCTCATCGTCTTTCAATTTGACAATGTACTTCTGTACAACTTTCGCAACTACGCCGCTTCCAATTTCAACAATCTCGCAGGTCTGTCGACACTCGGAGTCGTGGGCAGCATCGTCTTTGCCGTGGCAAAACCACCAATCGCCAAAATCTCCAATCTGGGGCGAGCAGAATCATACATTTTCTGTATCACCTGTTATCTCCTAGGTTACATTCTCTGTGCTAGCAGCAACACCTTCGGAGTCTACGCCGGAGGATTTGTCTTTGCCAACATCGGTCAGACTGGCGTCAATATCTTGAACGACATCATTATATCCGACATTACCAGTATGAGAGCAAGAGGTCTCGGTATCGCACTGAGTTTCTTCCCTTTCCTCATCGTCCCTTGGATTTCAGCTTTCATGGTCGAGAATATCGTCCGGCCTGGCGGCATTGGATGGCGTTGGGGCATTGGTACGTTTCCACCCTAACCTGATCTCCATCGATTTCGAGTATGCGAGTCTAACTCCACATAGGAATGTTTGCAATCATCCTGCCCGGAGCAGCGAGTGCTCTGATCGGCCCATTGCTCTTCTATCAACGCAAAGCCAAGAAGAAGGGAGTGTTGATCACCCAGAAGATCACTATCTACGACTTCTGCTCCCAAATCGATCTGGGCGGATCTTTCTTGCTCGCAGCTGGCTTGGCCATGTTCCTCCTTCCCTTCACCATTGCTGGCGCGACTACTGCAAAGTGGGGACAAGGTCATATCATCGCCCTGATCGTGGTTGGATTCGTTACACTGGCTGGGTTGGTTGCTTACGAACATTTCTTCGCAACCCATCCCATCCTCCCGGCTCGGTATTTCAAGAATCTCACCATTGTGCTATGCTGTGCCATGGGATTTCTCGATGTCTTTGGATTTGCGTCAACGCACACGTATCTCTATCCCTGGGCGGTCGTTGTCCATGTAAGTGTCCACCTCAATACACATTCGCTGTCACTTAGTTCCCATCCATTTAGGAGGCTGATTACATTCACTGACATGTTCCTTCTAGAATATGAGCGCTCGAGACGCAACGTTCCTCAACTACACCAATGGAGTGTGGCAATGTCTGTGTGCAATCGTTGCGGGATTTATCATGTTCAAGACGCGACGGTACAAGTGGCTTGCGGTAATAGGAGCAGTTATCAAAATGATCGGGTATGGCTTGATGGTGCGACTTCGTGGTGCCAACAACAGCTGGGCCGAGATCTTCATCGTTCAGTCGATTCAGGGCATGTAAGTTGAGCACTCAAACCTCTAGACACGGTCCATGAGGACCCCTCAATGTCTGGACCTGTCTCTTCAGTGGAAGCGTTCCAATGTTTACTAACCATCTCTTCGTCGCCGCAACGTAGTGGAGCTGGATTCCTGGAAATGATCATCCTCGTCGCCGCACAAGTTGTTGTGTCGCACATGGAGATGCCACAAGTGACTGCACTAGTCCTATTGTCGACATCTATCGGCGCTTCCGTGGGCAATACCGTCGCTGGCGCCATCTACTCCGGCAGCTTCCAAGATCGTCTACGATATCACCTTGGTGGGTCGACGACCGATGAGATCGTCGATTCCGTGTATCAATCGATCACGAGCGCGGGTATCCCCCCGACCGATTCGATGGAACGTACCGCCGTCAATCGCGCATACTCGGATGTCCTTCGTCAAATCACCTATGGAGCTGTCGCTACCTCGGCAGCGTGTATCGTGCTGGCGGTCTTGGTGCCGAATCTGCGTTTGAGAGAGGATCAGAATCCCTTGACTGGTGATCCGGGTGCAAGTGAGACGCTTGTCGGGGAGGAAACAAGGGAGAATAATCAGACGTCACCCCATATGGGGCCTGAGACAGTCGATGCTCGTCCTACGAAGATTTGAAATCGATTCGGGTCGATCCGATCCGGTCCGATCGCGGCATTTCTTCAGTGGCAGATACATACATATGTACACGAGATCATCACAAGAAGACTTTATGAACGAGACAGGAGAACGAGTACGAACTCTTCGGAGGAGTCTCAACAATGTTTTGATCTACCTACATTTCAATCCTTAGGTACCTCTTAGAAATCCTAGACTCATCCATATCTCTATCTCTATCTCATCACAATCTCGACTTGTCCCCCTTGATCAAAGCCTCGCCCTGAGTGGCTTCAATAGTACTCCAACTCCACCATTTCTCCCTCAATCTCTGACTGACTCTGGTATTTGGATCGACAGGCCCTTGTTGTGCCAGATAGTCGCAGACTGCACTGTCGGCATCACCTTCGGCGTCGTAGGCATACACCCCGGGAATTCCGTCGGCATAGCCCCAAATATTCCACGATCGGTACGACGGCGGTGGAGGGACGGGATGTACGGGGTTTAGATGCGGTCCGGCGGCTTCAACGCGTGACGCGGTATCCCGAGCTTGAAGATCGGATCCAGAAAGGAATGCGATTTCGCCTGTGAATATGGTTAGATACATGTACATGTACGTGTGACTTGTCCAGTCTCATTGTTTTTGGAGGGCCGAGACTTACCGTTGGTAAAAGAAGCCTGCTGTTTCGTCCAAGCTCTAACCATTCTCGTCTTTTCATAGATATTCACCGCCTCGATGAGTGAAAGAATACCTCTTCCAACTTCGGCGATGACTTTCCCCAAGAAAGCACCGTCTTCCATGCTAGTAGCGGCGCCCTGAGCCATATGGTTGAC
The DNA here is from genome assembly GCF_000836275.1 of Exophiala mesophila. NCBI lineage: Eukaryota > Fungi > Ascomycota > Eurotiomycetes > Chaetothyriales > Herpotrichiellaceae > Exophiala > Exophiala mesophila. The sequence goes on from NW_015622508.1 coordinate 1,557,907, forward strand.
CATGCTGTGAGCAGCATCGCCCATAAGAACGATGTTCTTGTCGGAATTGGTCCAACTTGTCATTGGCCCGGTCTGCAACAACGGCCAGCGCTTGGATTCATTGATGAGAGCGACAATCTTACGAACGGTAGGTTCATATCCGGAAAAGGAGTCGCGGAGCTCATCGATCCTAGCGTCTTCGGCATCAACCACGACATGGCCATCACGCGTATGGTGCGACAGAACCATATTGAAGTCGCGTCCGGCCGTCATGGGATACGAGATCAGATAACTGCCAGGGGCCATCCATACGTCGATGTTATTGCCTAGCAATTCTCGGGCTTCGGGGATTTTGGCAAATACTTCGTCGTATGGAATGACGGCGCGATACGCGGCATTCATGGTCAAGGCTGTGGGTTTGACGGCGGGGAACAGACGGGTTCGAATCGTTGACCTGAGACCATCGGCGCCGACGAGGAAGTCAAATTCAAAGGACTGTCCCTTTTCTGTCTTGACCGTAACTTTGGGTCCCCATGGTCCCGTTGCAGACGATGACGACTCGATGCTGTGCACACGGGCACCGGTGACCAAATTGACGCCGTGTCTTCGAGCGCCTTCGGCGAGGCCGGCCAGGAGCTGGTCTCGTCGCACCACCCACCAGGGAAACCCGAAGTTCTTGACGATGGATTTGAAGTCGGAGAAACCGACGATGGAACCGTCGGGTCCGCGCATGTTGATGCGGTCGCACTGCACGAGGTCGTCGCCAATGATCTCGCTGACGCCATAACGGACGAGAAGCCGTGCCACGTTCGGTGTCATCTGGATGCCTGCCCCGATTTCACCTAGCTCTGGAGCGGCTTCAAGGACCGTCACCTGTGAGCCTCCTCGAGCCAGAGCGATGGCAGCTGTTAGCCCTCCGATCCCGCCGCCGCATACCCCGACGTTCACTCGTCCCCGTTGTCGACTCATCCTGGAGATGGAAGATGGACAGAGACTTCAATGGATGAAGATGTGTTGTTGGTGGGTTTGAGGTCTCCGCGGCCCAGTGAGGGTATTCTAGTTACGTCGAGAAACGGTGTCGTCGATACCTAGCTGATCGAGGTATGTGATAAGCAAAGTGCCACACAGAGACACGAAATCCAAAGAATATCGTGTAGCACACAGTCTGAACAACGATTCAGACCTTGTGTCTATTTATGTTCAGGGTACCTTTTCAGATACTGGTATACACAGAATCGGTTCGGCAAGCGATCGGAACGAAATATCCAGTCAGGCTTGGAGAGAACCTCTGGCATCCACTATAGTCCTAAATCCAGGATCTTCAAGCAACAGGAATAGACAAGGCAGTAAGGTTCAGGTGACGCAAGTAGACAAGCAAGGGCAAGCAAGGTGATCAATGTCTACCAGAGGTGCTGGAAATCAACTGCCTCGGCTTGGTATAGCCGGAGTAGGTCGGTCAATTGAAGCATGGCACCTACGGACAGTATGGGTGTAAAGGAGGGGAAACGTCGTAGTTAGGTGGTTGAGTTTATCTTTTCTCCACCCATAGCGCCATCACTTACCCAGTGGACTTTACTTAACCGTGAAAATAACGGTCTTGTCCCTCGGGCGGGATATTGTGGGGAAGTGTGGGTGAGCGAACCTGGAATCGTGGGGTTCGGATATGGGCAAAATCTACATAGGTTAAGGTCAAATTCACCGCGGAGGTACTTACGTATAAGTGAATATCTGGGAATTCTTTAGGAATGGAGTGGGTGGTAGTATGAATGTATAATGCGATCGTCAAGAATTGGCACACGTCCTCAGTCGAAATCACTTGATTGTGATAGAGCTACCTATTTCCTCACTCTCGAGGTAATGACCTATGCTGACCACCAAATTACGGGGGTTCTGATACAAGGAAAACCCTCCTTACAAGACTTAGTAAATATACCTAAAGTTCATATTCTCTCGATCCGTCAAGTCACCAAAAGCCGTGGCACCGAGATCTCGACCCTCAAGGCCGCCTTCTTCACCAGACTGGATCTTGTCTCTCCGGGCGTTTTCGGCTTTCATGAGGATCCAAAATGTGATGATGATGACGACCTCAATGAGATGACTGGAAGAACCATGAAAGTCAGCAAAGTCCGTCTTTCATTCAGTCTACACCACCAATTTTTGGTTTGTCTTAGAGAGAAATGTCAATACTCACCTTACGATCATACTCCAAATCCCCAGCTCATAAGTCGGAGCCTGGTCAGTTTTGTAAAAGAACGGGCCTATTCGAGGGACACAGGTTAGTCTTCATCAATAAACTCAATCCAATTGCGCCAGTCAAAGATCAAAATCAAAAAGGTCTCCAGAAAACATACCTGCAATATTACCAGTACAGTATCCCAAGAACAAAACAGCATTCGTTACAACCTTCTTAGTATGACCGGCAGTATTGGCGATTTGGAGTGATAGAATGAGCACAAACGCTGCATTATATGGTCCGGTCAACAGGTAGCAGATATAGCGGCCGGCCCTTTGGTCAAGAGGAACAAATCGAAGTCCAAAGGCGCCAGCTATGTTGGGGATCAAGAAGATCAGGACGAACAGACATCGGTTATTGTTGGGGAATCGATCGTTAAGGTACACGCAGCTGAGAATCGAGACAATGATCAGAACTCCATATGGGATCTGCATCAATGTGGTGACGAGGGTGGAGAAGCCGAAGCCTGGCAATGTTGATGTGAGTGACTTTGGTCGATCAAGGTGTGACTTTCTATGCAGTCTGCTCGTTTGTAGAAGGACTTGGTATGCATGTATGTACTTACCTTTGATGATGAGGGTTCCAAAGTTTGAAATCCCGCCGTTTGGCATGTTGCACACTGTTCCCAGTAGGAAAAAGAGATATAGTTTGATATCCATAAAAGCTTCTCGAACTTGGTATCCCTGGTAAACCGATGTCAGCGAACACAGTGAAGAAAAAACAAAAAACGTCGAGTTGCTTTTCCTTCGACCTACCTTCAAGTGTTTGTTCTCAACACCCGTCTGATTGCCACGCAGTCTCTGAATGGCGATCCTCTTCTCTCGATCATTAAGGAACTTGGCTGTAACTGGCGAGTCGGGCATGAAAATGCCAATGACAATTCCCCAGACACAACACAAAGCACCAATGATGATGAACTCATATCTCCACGAGGCGAGGGCTCCTTTGATATGGCCAATGGCGTAACCAAGTAGTCCTCCGAGTGCGATGCCCAGTCCATTTGCCGTGTACCATAGTCCAATGCGAAGGGGTTGTTCTCGACGAGTATACCACTATATCCTGTCAGCTATAATGTTGGAGATAGACAGAGGGGAGGGGCCAACCATTTGAGTGATAAGCATGAACTAAAAGGTAGAGCGATCAGTAAGATTATCTTCAAATACAGTCTCGAGAGTATCTGGCACATACCGATGGATCAGAACATGCTTCTGCAGCGCCAGCCAGAGCTCTGAGCACACCTAAAGTGGCAAAGCTGTTGCACGCAGCTTGTAACATGAGGAAGAAGCCCCAAAGAAAGATGCTAGACGTTTGATGTCAGGGCACGAACAAGGAGTATTGTTGAAACATTGTTGGGTAAACCACTTACTTGAATCCCACATATTTCCCCAGAGGTAGTCGCTGCATGAGAAAGTTGGTGGGGAAAGCCCATGCCAGGAAACCGAAATAGAACAAACCTTGAGACAGATGAGCAAGAAGACTAAAGTCTTGTTGATCCTTGATCACTCACTACTTAACCAGTTGTACTGTGTTCCATGGAGATTTAAATCTTCTCTGATGCCAAAGATGGCGGCATACGAGAGTGTAGTTTTGTCTATCTTTGGCGTCAGTAAGAGGACAACACTTTTGAATGAGTTATCACAGACCAATGTAAAAGAAAGCATAATTGACAGCGATGAGAGGGAGAATGATCAAATCGATCTTTCGAATTAGTTTTGCCTCCTCCTCGGGATCAATTGCTTCGTGTAGGTCTTCAGGGTTGGCAAAGAGCCTGAGTGCGACATCTCCATCTTGACGTTTTGATTTGGCCGAGAATCGAAACTTTTGGCCAGTAGTCGGCAAGTCTAGACTATTGGATTCGTCGTGGGCAGTGGAAATACCTTTGTCGTCGTTCTGGTCGGTCATGGTTGTCGTCTGAGAGCAATATGGGATTGGAATGCTAGTGTCAAACGCCCAGATATGGCAAAGAATTGGCTATCGATCACACGAGTGAAGCAAGCACCAGGAGACCAACGAGAAGAAAAGGGAGGGTTTGAGAGGGGAGATAGCAAATGGAACTGAGATCTGCAAGACATCTCTTCTTCTTGTACTGTAAGTAGGGAAAACACCCTTGATCGACCACTGCGTCCTTGTCCGAAGGAGAGCATCCCGCTGACCAGGCCGATATCCAGATGTTGGGGTTCGATGACGTGGGGGTTTAAGAGTGGCATCGAGTGGCATCGACAAGGAACAGGGGATAGGTTCCGCGTCGTATTGGCATCATTGCTTGGGTCACTCTTGGAGAGCTTGTTCGATCATCGAATGAGATGTCATCATAATGTCTATCACTTCCCCAGTTATTGCCTCTCACTTACTCCCATTAATGCGGGGAACAACGGTCGGCTATTGACATGGTAAAGTCGGGGAATGTTTCAGGCCATCTACGATTTCAACTGTAGAGGCGTCATGGTGGACCAAGGAGAACTTACTCTGACCTGTATACAGAATATGCTCTCTGGCAGAGGTGGTATACCTAACCGGTCACGTGACGCCCCTTAGTCCATACAGGAATGCAATTGTGACCAGCGTCAAGCGGTGAGACTCACGAGGAACAGGCTTTCCGATCGAACTACACTCTGCCTTCGACTTAACGGCGCCTTTCAGCCACTCTAGTACAGGAACACAACCAACTGTTGTCAAATGAACAAGAAGAGCTTCAAAGATGTGGATGGCTGACCACATGTTTGGCAATGCTCCTCGGATATCCATTGAAGTGGCAAGAGAATTGAAATTACACTCGATGCTCTCAGTCTGGCTGCTGTGACATTTCTCACAAAGTGATAGAGAGCAATATGGCAGTGCCATCTTGAAATATAAAAAAAGTCCAGCATCAAATTCCGACATGCCTAATCCACGTACCAGTTCATCTCCACTGGAAATTGTCCCTTGACCGTCTCAAAACGTGTGCCTCGGAAATGTGCGGGACTCGTAAGGTTCATTTGCACTATATATCCAGCAAGCCGGTAGCTTCCGCGCATCGATCGTCCATACCGGCTATCATCCGTGACTTCTACGAGGACCGCAACCTGGGAGAAGCCAACCTGATCACCCATGACAATCGCTGGTTTTTGGATCGACACCTCCTGCAGATCAGGGACAGATTGGAAGTCAGGGAGGAAAAAGACATCCTTTTGGCCACCCGGAAGCTCGATGATATAAGCTGAATTGCCCTTCTGGATAGCAATAGGGTCCAAGAGGCTGACGGAAAGGGCCATGAAGTCGAACCCATCTCCTGTTGCTAAACCCAATGTACTGAGTGTGTTGCTGGGCACCTTGAATCCGGTAATTGGCTGCTCGAGGAAGGTTGATGGTGCCCAACGAAAGCCAGGAGTCTTCAGCCTTGGGCCACTCACATAGATCAGATTTCGGGGCAGCCGATAGAGATGTCGATATATGTCTTCCATGGAAGGCATTCCCTCGAACTTCTCCAGGTCAATGTTCATCAAGGTTGCAATACATACCGGTTCGTCCTCTGCTTTGGTGGTTCTGCGGCGTTGGAGATTTCGCACTATTGTGAGCATTCTCGAATCTTGGTGGCCGCTCAAATTCTCTTTGTCCTGCGAATTTCGAAATTCGCCGCGGTCCAGAAACATAGAGGAAAGAAAGTCACGTAGCCTGCTCTCAACTATATCTGGCGTCGGCTTCGGGAACCCATCGCTGCAGAGCGACCTGACCAATACTGGGCGGTCTTGATATTGAATGTAGAGACTATCAAAATCCGGTAGCAGGCCTTCTTGTAAGGTCCATAACCGGCTCATCCAGTCGGAACATAACGCTTGACACACTGCTTCGGATACATTTGTTGATTGAACTTGAAGGAGTTGACGGTCCAGGATTAGCACTTTCGCGGCTTGCTTGTATGTCGTCCGAAGCCTTGAAATAGACAGCTTTCGATGTCGCTTGCTATGAACGGGAACACATAAAGTATCGATCCAAAGTGCGGTATCATGTCCAGGGCTGACTTTGTCCACCAAACTAGATAGGCGGCTGATCTGACAGCCAGGCATGGAATTTGCGTGTGGGTTACCGAGGCCGTGGGCCCTTTGGCTTTGGTCAGTCTTCGCGACTCTGCAGTGAGTGTTTACTCTCGAGAGAACGAGACTCACCATACATGGCTGATGGCAACATAATCATGTGTCGCGGCGTTGACAACGTTGACTTGTATCTTCCCATCGACCTGATGCAGTGTGACAGCTGGAAAAGATCCCTGGTCGAGTATTTCTATGAGTTCCGACTGGTCAACGACCACTTCATGGCATTCGTCGCTTCCTGGGCATTCCGATTTCGCGTGCTGGCAAGTCACGTCGCCGACTTGTTTGTGTACTTTGAAACACTTATTCTCTGTGCATTCCAGATGCTGTTTGTCACCGTAGTAGGCTGGGAGTAAGCTTGCGAAATATGCGACAGAGGTATTTCCATGTAGAACACCTTGAATCGAAGCCAAACACCAACCGTTGTTTTGCATCTTTTTCTCCAAATAGAGTCCGGGGGAGGGCGACATAAAAGCAACTTTGACATGCGTTTCGCGTCCTGAGAGCAATCTGAGTGTGTCGTATATGGTCTCGACAAGGATAAAGATTGAGAACATGATTGATGGAGTGAGGTAGTTGTACCAACTGTCGAAACGTTTGACAGCGGCGCCGAGCCCACCAGCAATGTAATTCAGCCCTTGCTCTAGCTCTTCGTGTTGTTCTTGAGTGAAAGGTGTCTCTTTCGCGGATATTGCGGCAAAATACTCAGGCCAATGACACGAGACCACTGTACGCTTGCCATTCTCCTCAATCTTGATGAAGCGGTCTAGGTCAATTGGAACCTGGGATACCTCAGAGAGAAGATGTAAGGTGCCAAAATAGAACCACTCTTGTAGAATGCTTTCCGCCATTGAGATCTTGTCTTTGTCTTCAAGCATTGTAATAATCCCTGTCGCAGTGTGACCTAAACGCTGCGGAAACTCGGCGAAGCCTTGTCGGTCATAAGACACTATATTTCGGTGTGGGACTTCCATTTGAAGCCTCTTGCAATGATCTGGAATAGGTAAGTGGTCCATTGTGGGCTGAAATTCAGTGCTTTGGGTGAGATGGGATGACAATCACCCAGATGGTTGGATGAAGACCGTTCAAAGCAGATATTTCTGGTGGGTGCTGAATCCTGGGCAACTACACCACTACATAGTGCCAGAACGTCTTGCTTACGTGGCCCAATCAGATAACGCGTCCTTCCAAGAGTCGTCAGGTTCGACACTTCTACCGAGCGCCACAGCATTGAGACTTGGTTGTATCAGTACTTTCTTAGATGGTTTTGTGACGCATGCTGTTAAATGGGTATATGCCCGGTTGGCGTGGGTCTTAGCTCCATTGGAATTGTAGATATATACATTATTCGAGAGCACACAGACAAGGCTCATTTCCATGTAGAATTCGGAACAAAATCCGTAGCGTATGCCTTTCCGTCTAAAGCATGGATATCGTCTAGGGTTGTGATGGAGTGGTTAGATCCGTGACGAGAATCCTGTGTAGATGGTTTAGGATGTTCCATTGGTAGCAATGATTCTGGGTCGTGAGACGGTGATGGTGATGGTGAAGGGGGTTTCACACAGTCAGCTGGCATCTCATAATATACTGATGTCGCATCTGGACCCGAAACATGTAATGTGGGGAGTTCGACTAGACTTTGCTGACCAGAAGAGAGGTGAGAACTGGTCTGGGCGTGATCGGATGTAGTGGAGGGTGGTTGGTGGATTTTGTTTCGTCGAGGGAGGGGAGGAGGTTTTGGGTATGAGCCAGGAAGTTCCATTGCTGCAGGGGTCGGGGACCAGGTAGTTGGGGCTGTGATGTTCGTCGCTTGGTTCATTTGTGGAAGAGAGTGAGCTGGGAGTGGGCTGCTGGGACTGGGAGTCAACATAGGGGAAGGTGGTAACGCTGTAAACGATCCAGGCTGACCAGGACCAGTATTTGGATAGCCATAGATCTGAGGGTTCTGATGAGTAGTTGGGGCTGGAGAATAAGCCTGGAACGATAGGGCTGGCTGAGGTTGGAAGTAATGAGACTGATTCCCGGGTGATTGGACGTGGGGATTGTATGGAGATGGCGATATTACAGGTGAGGGCAAAGGTAATGGTGGGCTCTGGTAATTCAGCGGTGGTCCCTGGTTGGGATATACTACGGGAGACTGATTCTGATAAGTCGAGCCTTGGATAGGAGGAGTCTGTGACCAAGATCCAGGAGATGGAGTCATGTCCGGAGAGCTAGACCAAGACCCGTGAGGTTGATGAACTGGCTGATGTTGACCATATTGTGGTTGTAATTGTGGAGACGGACTAAGACGAGGCGAGTATGAAGTAGATGGTCTGTTGGATGGACGATCGTAATTGAGATGGTGGCTGAATTGCGACGATAGACTGGAACTTGGTCTATAGTTGGATGAGGGTTTGGAAGACGATGTCGAGGGTAAAGCACCGTTGGTATGCTCGTTGGCTAATGCATACACGTCTCTCATGAAGTTCATGGACTTTTTGGCTAGAGAAGACATTTTGGGTATCACACAAAGGTGTTATGCGCATATCTCGATATGGAATTTATAACAGGGTCTGATATTGTTCATGTTCGGCGAGAGGTGGGTTCTGTATAGACAGAGACCAGTATTGGTGGGACACACAGACCTGCGCACAGAATCACGCACAAAATCGCGCACTGAATCTGAGCGTTATGGCATATCTGATAAATAAGAATTGATTTTCGAATCTTGATCGTGTTCGAAGTCTTGGGCACAAAAGATGGAAGATGGCTGGGAGCTCGTATTCGCATGCCAGGTTTGGGACGTGGTACTTACACCCATCAAAAGGAGATAGACCTCTACAAGTCCAAGTCTATGTATGTGTAGGTTCCTTGGGCTGTCCTTTGGCTTATCCTGCAAATTTGTCCTGCCTGGAAGAATTTCTTTTCTACTGCTACTTTTACTTGGAGCTACCGTAGCATCCCTGCCGCTGTCTGTGCCGCTTATTCTCAGCACCGCCAATGACTGTCAACGTGGCCGAAATTAGCGTATACAGATGAAACTTGTGGCGTCGAGCTGAGGTCCAGAATCCTAGAAATAAGTACAAGGCAGTCTTCTGCCGTCGTCGTCGACGTCGTGGTGGGCGTTCAAGCACCACTACAAGTCAATCAGCTGAAATGTCACCTAATGAGAGCGGTCGAGCTGTATATTCAGTCGGATCCACTGCTAGAATAGTCACGCGTTGCAAAATTTAAGAGCTGGTCATGAATTCTAGAAATTCATGACATAACTTTTCAATCATTTCCACATATCAAGCCATTAATATCATCATCGTGCAAGTCCAGCTCCATTCCTCGACCATCTGTATCGAGCCAGGACAAATGCCAACTGCTTCTCTGTGTCAACACTCCGTCGTCCTTTGGCGAGTCCAATTGCAGCTCTCATGACATTGCGAAACTGCCGCTGATAACCCGTTGGAAGGGTCACGAAACAAGCCTCGGTCGCCCGAATGACTGCCTCACACGCATCCAGGATCGCCGTGCCGGAATCTCCTTGTAGGCGGTAGGCCACCAGCAACAGAAGCAGACTACCATGCAATAGTTGAATTCCAAAAAAGTAGGGCATGAAGCTGATGTCCGGATCTTCCGAGATGATTTTCTTAACAAATTCCGCCGCCGCCATTGTGTGAGACATCGAGTCTTTGAAGCTGGGCGATGACGTCCAGAAATCTGCATCCTCAAACAGGCTGATGGGATCCCATTTACTTCCCATCAGGATCCGGAGCACCGAAACGACGTGGCTTGCATACCCATTCACCGTTCGGGCAAAATGTGAGGCTTCCGAGTCATCCGTCAGAACTGCGGGCGACGGTGACCACGAGGGGTCCTTTTCCAAACTACTGTCGTCCAATGGGTTTCGGAAGGATGCCAGCTGTTGATCCATACTCTCCTGGAATAGATCGATTTGTCGTGTTATTCGACGCTCCTGTGAGCTCCACATGGACGATCCTGCAAGCACCGGGTTGTTCTTGGCCCGGTTGTAGTCGAGGAGATGTCCCGTCGTGACCATCAAAGGCAAGAACCATTCAAATAAGCCAGGTCCAGAGTAGGTGATCGGGGGTCCATGAGCCCGTCCCACTCCCATGGGCAGAAGCATACACCTCGGGCCATCTGCCCGAACGCCGTGGCTGTGTGGCTGCTGGTTGGACTGCCATGCGATGTCGTCCATAGGTAACAATAATCCTTTACACTCTGCTTCCAGCAACGCGAGAGAACGATTGTAGCACAAGGCGAGATGACGATCCATGAGGAACAAGAGCCACCAAGTGCGTCTCCGCTCTTCTCGCTGTACTTCGGTCATGACGTCCTGGCCGAAATCGACCATGGCGGTACATTGGCAATTGTACGTCGTCTGGTAGTCGGTCAAATCCGAGTTGGTAGGGCGACACTCCACCTCCTCGTTGAGCTTAAGGTCTCGAGCGAGGTTAAAGGCGACATTCCACCTGGGACTGTGTGAGTGGAATTGTCAAAAGGGATGATGGGTGAGGGCCTTACCAGCGTATGCTTGCAGCCTTTTTCTCGCTCCCGCTAATGACCGAGGATACGTGGATCAAGGCAATGACATAATCCATGCCACTCAGCGTAAAGGATTCAGGTTCCTGGTGGGGTTCTAGAGCTCTTCGAATGTCTTCGTTGGTCCAGCCTGCTGTAGAGCCATAGGTCGGGGGAAGGCCAAGGTCTTCCTGGCTCAGTAATGATTCATACCTGGCCGGATTCAGGAGGCGATATGTGGTCAGACTGAGGTACTTGCAGACCCGGTCTCTCTCCTCTGGACCACTAAATAGTCCCAAGGCCTTATCGCTCAGAGATGCGACAAAGAGCATGCTCGCCAGGAGAGCCGGGTGAGTCTTCCGTGGGCGAACCGGGTCAAGAATATCATCTTTGCGAAGGATAAAGTTGTGGATATGATGACAAGTCGGATGCATGCGGGTCGAGTAGGCACTGGAAAAATAAGTATCCAAAAGGTCACAGGCAAGCCCAGAGCCAAAGTCGGCGTCGAGAAAAGGGGCCAAGGCTTGCAGAACGACATATTTGCAATGAGCCAACGGCTGGGTGCTCGGGGTCGGGGGCTCTCGGGAATCTGCAATGGAGGGAAGTCGATAAGAATATGGATCAAGAACGTGAAAGGTAGGTGAGACATAGGTGGATTCTGGCACGATAAAGTCTTTGGTGAGGGTAAAGACGGATGTATTATGATCATGGATGGTCAGATCAGAGGGGTGGAGGATGATGCGGGCGTTCTTTGGAGAGGACAGTATTGAAGTGGTGGGAACTTTGGATACGTGCTCGTCGGAAGCTATTGCTGGCGATGAGGCCTCTCGAGGCAAACTGGGGGAGCGTGGAATCTGCTCTGGTTGGAGCATAGGGGGAGTTGTAGGAGGTTCGGATCCAGCGTCTGAATCTGGTTTCTGATGATTATAGCGACATTCACGACCGAGTTGCTCACATCGAGCGCAGGGTTGGGCACCGGTGCAGCGGATTTTGGAGCGTCTGCAATGATTACAAGCTCGGAACTTGTCGTTGATGATGCGATGGTAGGGACGTTGATCAGCATTGCTGCTGTGGGTCTTGAGGTGTCTTATTAAGCTGTCGTTCCTAGCGAAAATCCGGCCACATTGAGGACAGGGCGCGGATGCTGGGGTCCGTCGACGAGTGGCTCGCTTCATCCCCATATTGGCGGCCATGTGCAGTCTCTGGCCGTGCGAGACATTGGCCCGCGTCAATGATGAATTGGGATTGTGGAGAAGAGAAGAAGATTGGTGTTGAATGAGAATATTGTTGGAGAATGGATGAAGGAGAAAGATGATGAAAAGTTTGGCCGCCTTGGGATTATGGTCTGGGCCGAATCAAAGAAGGAAGGCACAACCAGTGGCCAGACTCGAGCGTTCTTGCCGGCTTACATAGTTTCAAGTTATGGATCTGGGGAAGGCGCTATGCTGCAACCAACAACCCCAACCCACCTCCGCTCCTTCCCTTGCGCTTGCGGAGATGACAAGCTTTTGGCCCCCAACCGATATCTGGTATCTGATATTTGATACTTGATACTTGCTACAGACCGACCCTGCTTGAAGAACGGCCGTCCTATACTCACTTATTGGCCCTCGGCCCCTCCACCGTGAGACCTTTTCTTCCGTCCGCTGACCGCCGACCGCCTCGGATACGGACAAGGCGGGTCCAGGTCCGATGGATCGGTCGGACCAGTTGCTACTACGATCCATACCGGCTTATATCACTCATGAGCTCAGTCGAAGAGCTCCATTGCCTCACCGAGCATAGTGTCAAGCACACGATATTCAGTTATATGCCCGCGGCTTTCCCTCGCCCGGAGGGATCGGGATGGTGTTGACGACGATAGTTGAAGCTCAAAGGCCTTGAAGGGAGAACTACAGGACAGGAGGAAGGAGATTAGAAAGTTTGCTGACGGCGAGGTTGTGATTTATATCTTGCTAGCCCAACACCAGGGTTGCTCCATTGACCACACGGACACGGTTGTGGAGAGTATGTGGGCGTGGATACAAATCCGGAGGAAGCAAGATTTGTCCCTGCTGCGGTGTAGAGTAGGATTACCTTCCATTGCGCAACAAAGGTGAAGAACTCATTTTCATCTCACACACATATGCCGTGTGGCATTGCAGCGAATGAAACGTCTTCTGGAAGAACGAGAAGGGAATGCCCATGAACAGTGTTGCAGTGGGAGTGGGCAAACTGTCAAAATCAAGCAAACGGCACTCAGATGCCGGATATGCTTCGACGACCAAGACACGGCCACCACTCTTGTTTCCCTATAAGGACTGTACCAGCAGTGTGCATAGACCTGACGCAACAACTTGGAGCGGGGATCTGGTCGGTCTCTTGACGGTTTCCGGTCAAGTGGGAGGGGTTGGGGCAATGATTATCCTTTGCCGCCGGCATGATGCCATATCGAGGCAGAGCCCGTGTGGACGTATACCACACTAAGTATGTTCCGCAATTTACGTTTTGTGGGGGGACGTCGCATATTCCTTGTATGGAGAGTGGGAGTACAACTCTGTCGGCGATCAGGAGGGACTGACTTGGTGAGAGAGAGTCATCGACATCGACGTGTCGTCTGATACTCGTACCCGAAGTGACACAACTCATGCGGGGACGACTTTGCGGAGGTGGAGCTGGCCAATGGTGGGTGACCACAGTTGCAGCATTGTTGAAACGTGGAAGAGGGTACAATGCGGTGCGCGTACTATTCTGTGCTCCTGATGTTGATCAATGGCTTGTGAGAACGGAGACAAGTTTCGGCCTGAAAAAACATCTCCATTCATCCGTGTGGTTGCATTTGCTAACAAGGTACTTCTGGTGGACATACTCACTTGATATCGACTCGAGAAGTGATCTTTCAACAGTGTATTGACTGACTGGCGATATGTGACAAGAGAAGATGGCAGATGGCGCAGACGATGAAGAAGAGCGAGAAGTTTTTCTTAATCAACCTAAAACAGGGAAGGAGCGAGGCACACCAAGTATGGACTTTAGGAAGGAGCACATTCCTCCCTCTACTCTTCTCGACATCAATTTACCCAAGTAGAAGTCCGATACTCGAAATGTCAATAGGCATTTTTGGTCTCGAACTCGTGACACATGCGAGAACTAGCATTGGACACGAGGTAAGCTCCGGCGGTCATGTCAAGGTAGAATATTAGGACCGTGTGGGCAATACTATTCTCAGCGCTGCCTTTAAAGCCGTGGCAGCTGGGTTAAGCGCATGTGTGACAATGCCACGAACCCAGCCAGTGTCAAATGGTGTACATCAAAAAGGGAATGTCAAAGATGGAACATAGGGTTGATAACCCTGTTGTCTGAACCACAATTGAGGCTGATGACTGAAGATCCTTGAAGGGGGGAGGGAGACTGCGTTGGGTGAGTCCAACACTTGACAGTATGGATGGAGACAGCGTGTACTCCGGAGCATCCATTCTTGTCACGCCAAATGGTTAAACTCTTCTCTGGCGACATTTATCACATCATTCCAGCTCAAAAACTCGATCCAACCATCGATTGGAATCTAACACCATCTAGAAACTAAGATCATCAAACTTGTTGGTTATATTTACACAGGCAAATGCAATCATGCACATGGCAGAAAATCTGGGTATCAAATGTCCAGAATGCAGCAAATGTCAAGCCCCCCAATGCTCGGGTCAACAGATCATGCAAGACGGGAACCCAGCGTCAGTGCCAGGACCTGACCTGCTTCGCTAGAATGGCCTTTGTGTAGAAAGGCAAATGGCTCGTCATCGTCATTGAAATCATGGCAGTGCCACCTTGATATTCAATAACGGGTCCGTTATCGAGTTGATGAGTGAGGAAACCACCGAGTCGGTGAAACTGGTATCGAAAGTGGTTTCGTCGGGCAGGACCACGATGTTAGCGGAGCCCGAGCCCCCGTCCAGAAGAATGGCGGCCTTCATGGTTTTGTCGATGGGCCTTTGGAACCAGCTGGACTCGCCCTTGGAATTGGCACCGTGCCAGGCGGTGATGGCCTTTTGATTGCCCGAGTTCAGAACTTCAAAGACGTCGAGTTCTCCACAGCCAGTCTTCCAACAAGAGCAATCACCGTACTGCTGGGTGCGGGGGATTTCGGCGTTGAGCAGCCAGATGGCGGGCATATCAGCGTTGAAGCCTGTCTTGCCTGAGAGAGGCATGGAGAATTCGACGAGGAACAGTTTGGAGTCGCCGTTGAAGCCATCTAGCGCATGTGTTAGCGGTGAATTGTTTCACGGAAACGCTTCATTTCTCACGGTAAGCAACGGTGCCGTCTCTGACGGCGCCACAGTCACTGGTGCAAGGTTTGTCGCTGAAAATGATGATCTCCTTGTTATCATCGATCAGAGCGTCGGCAAGAGTAACAGGCGAGGCGGAACCAGATTCGGCCAAGGGGCCAGCATACGCAAGCGAATTGCCCCATGTACTGGATATGATTGTCAACATTATCAATGTCAATCCCGCCTGACCATGAGAGGACTCACTAATCAAAAGTGCCAGACCCTTGACCTCCCATGTTGTTCAAGAAGACGAGACCGTCCGCAACCCCCGAAGCAGCATCGTAATATGCTTGCCGTGCCCAAGTTCCGGATCCGAGGTTGAGGGTAGGTGCCGGTTCAGCGGGAACTCCGACGTCAGGACTTGACACACCCGTGGGAGTGGTGGCAGCAGGGCCACCGGCGTCCAACCACGAAACGATGTCGCCATTGATAGTTGCGGTGATCCAGTCGCCGACAGCCCGTTTCTCCTCGGCATTTTCGGGCTCGGAGCGTCGAGCATTGTGGGCATGGTGATGCATGTGTTGGTGATTATGTCGACGCTCATGCGGCGAGGGATGAAGGGTTCGCTTAACAGAGCCCGAGCCTGGGGTGTAGGACGCGAATTGCTTTAGTCGCAAGGGCCCTCGGAAATGCACAGAGACCTGTGGGAAATGGATCATGTAAGTGGACGTGGTCTGGGCAAGGGAGCACAAATGGAGGACAACTGACCTCTTTGTCGAAAGGGGCCAGGCCGCCCGAGTATGGCTGCTCATCAAAGTTGCAGACACCATTCGACATGGTGGTGACCTTTTTATAACTGCCAGCAGTTCCGAAATTTGAGTACGAGATGGCCTTGACCTGGTTGGAATACCAGTTGCCCGCCTCAAAGACGGCAGTGGCGGCGACTGTGCTGGCAGTCGCCAGGAGGGCACCAGCGCCCCAGGCGTATTTCATGGTTTAGGAATTGATCAAGATGGCGATTGAGGTCCAATACTGGTTCACTAGGAATGGACGAGCTGGGTTGCTGGAGAGGTCGACTATTGAGGGAATCGACCGGAAACGACAAACAATGAATGCTCTTTGATTCGAACGCCAGCCGGTGAGTGTGCTGTATGAATGAGTGGACGGGTACCAGATGACCCTTTGAGTGATTCAAGACAGGCTTGAATAGATGGCCGTTTGCAGCGAAAGTGAAAGGCTGGCAACGAAAAAAAAAGCACGGATTCGGACCAAGTGACGAAGATGGCGTGTATAAGGGAGTGGAAAGGCTGGCTCCAGGGGAGTCAGTGTGCAGCGTGTGGGTGGGTTCTGCTGGGCAAAAGAGTGGACGGAGAAACGAGCGAGGGGGGACAGAATGCAGCGAGAGCGCCAACTTCCAAGGCCCGAGTGTTTGTTGGTAAGATGAAGTCAAGAAGAAAGTGTGGAGAGGGAGGAGATAAAGAGAGCTGGGGACCGAGTATTCGGAAGTCCCAAGCCTTGAAAGGGGAGGACATCTCGGTCGAGGCTGTCGAGCGGGAGGAGAATGATTGGTAGAGGATGAAAGGCGGACGACGAGATATGGACAGGGATGGCAGCCGCTTGAAGACTCAAGACTCTGAAAGAGTTGGCGCCCAGGGCGTGGAATCCACCGGGCAGGAATTTCCTGCATTAGGCGCTGATCCGTGTGTTTTGGTGACGGAGGTGGTAAGGTGTAGGCGGCTGGGGTGGCCGTGAGTGTGAGTGGAAGATAGGGACTGTAGGCACCGTGGGCGCGAGTCATAGGCGGTCATTTGGGCCAAGAGGCTCTTTGGCCCTTTGGCCCTGACCTCAAACCCTGCCACCTTGAAGAAAAGGTTCTAGCTGCCGGTGCAGGTCGCGGGCGCTGCCGAGTTGGTGTCATGGTAGCGACTCCCAAGTGCCTCCAGTGGCCCCAGTGCCCCCTTAATTCGCGGTGAGACGGCGTGTTCACGAGTGCGAGCTCTCCATCAGGGTACCCATCATGGTACTTGGCAGGAGGTCGTGTAAGATTGCGCTAAGAGATGCCCAGGCCTGATTGTCGTCGACGACCTCCCTCAGAGGCTTGTCATGGCCTGAGGACATTCTTGGGACAGCCCACCGCTGGACATTCCAATCTGAAGAATGCGCGTCAAGGCTTGGAGCATGTCGTGGAATAGGTGGATGGGAATGGTAGTTGAAGGCTACACATGCCCTGGCACGCCTGGTTACCAAGGATGAACAGAATGCCGTTCACCATTCCTGGGAGACTAGTGGTGGTTGTTTACTCCGTACATTGCCGAGAAATGTCGACAGTACGTACAGTGAGAGAGACAAGAAAGTCGACAGAGGCGCAAGAGGCAAAAGATTCTCACTCCGAAACAAAGTCAAAAGTGACTCAGATTCTTGACCAGATCGATCTCTCCTCGATCGTACCTTTTTCTGGGAAATGCTACACGCACTCGTTCTCCATCATTGCATCATTGAATTTCTCTCTCTTGTTGTTCTTCTTATTACTGATGGCGATCACTTCAGATCCCCATCCTTCATTCTTGTGTTGCATCCATTCTTCCATCATCAATTTCTCATCATTCCAGTATCCGTCTCTCCAGAATGTCCCACGCTAAACTGGTCCCAATCACCCCCCTCCAAATGATGACTCTCTTTCAAGCCACCCATACCCTATTTGGAAGACATCAACGAGAGGAGTCACCCTCCACATCATGAATCATTTGCATCTGTAGGCGAGAGTCAACCCAAAAGACGCCATCTCGTCGATTATTCACACCTATCGTACTCCGTCCACTCTTTCCACCCATCCTCTACCAGGGTCAGGGTCATGTGTCAAGATTCAAGCCCGACTTGTCCATGTTCGTCTCCACCCATCGCTCCCATTCCAACCCAAACCAACATGCCAACCCAACCCCTAATCTTAAATTCTCCGATCCAACCCACACGCGACCCAAACCGTCAGTGAACCGGCGCTACGCCAAAACGCACGCAAAGGCCAATGACTCGGTGGCATTTGTCTTTTTGGGGCCACCAGCCTTGCATAGATCCATTCCACCAGCTCCCTTAGAGCACTTTACAACACTGACCATTTCCTGTTTTGGGGCCCCCGACCAACCCCAGTCTAACCTGTTTCGAGACCTGAAGCACAGTGCAGTAATTCTTGTTGATGTTGATTAGGTCTTGCAACGCTCACTCGTATTGACCAAAATCTGTGAATGCCGCCATCTCGTTACGATCTCGCTTCTCTTCTTAGATGCGGAGAGTAGCATCAACTACGCAGTACTCGTAACTAACTGGCCAGACCAAGTCGACGCTAAAGATCCAGTAGTAAACAACCTAGATGATGACTCGCGAGTCACACCCTCACAACTCGACGCCCCCAGTCCAAACTACTGAAGCCGATCGACAACAGGAAATTGAGAGTGAGAGTTTGAGTCCATCTGTTGCAGGTTGCAGGTTGCAGGTTGCATTCATGTCTTGCAGGAACTTCTTCCTTCTTCTGTACCTTCCTTGCCCAACTCGTGCCTGTCTTGCTTCTACCTGGCGCCTTCCCTGGCTGGCTGGATGCAGAGATCACCCAGGTTCCTTCCTGTGAGTTTTACTCTGTTCGGTATGTACAACTCGAGCTACCTCATCTTCACTCCGTATTCCGTAGGTACCTGACTTTCTTATTCTACAGTAGCGTCGTCGAGGTAGCGAGCTCATATTCAGATTTGCAATTTCGATTCCCAAGAATTCGACTCTTCTCGACTCTAAGTAGTGATCATGTGCCCAATCCATTCCATTCCATGTCGCAAAGTGTGCTTGCAGTAACGAACTACTACCTAGTACTTAATTCTCCATCCTTATTGGAAAAGTCCCATTTTCTCATCTGGGCAAACCGCAGATGTTTCTGTAGATCCTAAAGAAGAACAGATCTCCTGAAAAAAGCACATGTCTGCACTACACACAGTACAGCATACTATGCAGGTCCATACCTTATGTACTGTACTTATATGTGTAGTACTGTCGATCAAAAAGAAGAACCCACTCCGTACATATCATCGTTGACAAGGCTCTGAAGCAAAGTACCACGCGAGAGCCTAGGTACCTACAGTAGTGTAGGTATCTACGGAGTATATACCTATTACCTACCTAAGTAGTCACCGAGTACATGGTTGTGGTGGTGTGGACGGACGTGCCAACGGTCCAGCCTCCTGGCTATAAGAACCTTTCCTCCTTCGATCCACGCACAGACCCCAAATGTACGGACTAAAGAGAGGCACAGGAGGTTGAACGATGTGGCCGCCAGTCTGTGCGTTCGCGCGCGTCCTGCTTTGACCCAACTCAAGCATTTTCTGACGTCCTGTCACTGATGGCCATGTGGTGGCTCTACATACCAGGTGGTACGGCATGGGTTGGTCTTGTGAGATGTGATGTGCTACTAGTATTCTATCCTAACTTTGTACCAACTGTCTTCTCGGAACTCTGTCGTATCTGGGTATCTTTCAACTCCCAAAACCTTGGATGTTTGTCCAACACGGACCACACCGCGACCTGAAACGCCAACCAGCCTCGAGACCCTGCCCAAGTGTTCCTTGGACCATGTGTTCCTATATGCTCATCAACCATGACGTCTGTTACTTAACATATTCTTATGGCTTTTCGCGGCTTTTCACTTTGGTCCAACCACTTTTCCCTTTGCCTTTGCCTTCGTCGCCAGTCCCCAAAAGTCCGTTCGTCAGATGCGTTGCAGTCGTCATGATACTCCGAGCGTCGTCGTAAGCCGCTCCGTCGAGGGTGCGTGTCTTGACAAATACCGCCTCATCCATTCTCTCTCCTCCGTCATCCCATTCATCAACCCCCAGCAGTTCCCATTCGGCGTTGTTCATCTCCGTCAGGAGATGTCGTTTGAGGGGGTCAGCCACCATGTTGAATTTGCTCAGCCGCCACTGTCGCGTGCTGTTGGACTGAGCCTCCGTCCAGTACAATGAGTGCATCGACTGGTGTGATCCTGATCCAAGACGAGGCACAACCAGCGAACTTGGGTCTTGGTTGGATGACCTGGAACCCCCTTTGGACCGGCGGAGACGTGCGTCTTGTTGTGTCATGGGTGCCATCACTCCCGCTGGAGCCGGAGGTGCAATCAACATTAGGTACAATATCCGACCGATATTGCACACCTCTCCCCATGTTTCCGTCCCTTGCAGAAAGCCTTGACTCCGTGAGAACCATGCAATATTGTAGGCCAAGCAGGAAATCGCTTCGACAAAGAAACCAAACGCACTCGGGTCTTTCTTGGCGAACTGAGACACGTGCTCATTCGTATCATCAGACCCAATAAATAACGGTCGAGGCCGTGGAAGATTGCTCGATTCGCTTCGTGATTCTGCTGGACTAGAAGGGGTGCTTGTCACGGTCGAAACACTGCCAGGAAACGGCACCTCTTTGCCTAGCCAAGATTGTGGCGGCGGGAAAATGGTAGTCAAAGGGTAGTCTTTGTGAGGCACCGTGATTTCGCACGGGAGTTGAATACCAGCAAAATAGGAGCACAAATACACCAGAAAAGCAGTGTGTCCGAGAACCGCAGTGAGCTCCGTGCACCGCATATCTGATTCGCAGTTAGCCTTGTCTATGCCGAAGTTTTGGTCAATCTCTTACTATTGATGTCCCGCAAATCTGGAAGCCACAGCCCAGAGATTGCGTAGCACTCTTTGATGGACCCGTCTTTGCTTTTCTTCTTCACTTGTCGCAGCCGAAGCAGTGAAGCAGTCTCTCGGCACAGAACTGCTCTGGCATCGACACTTCGATTGTGCAACATGTCATTTCTGGCCTTGTCTTTCTCCTGTTGTTGTCTACCTTTGCTGAGTTGTTCTTGTCGAGCCACAAGTTGTGCTTGCTTGGCTTGGTCGAGACGAGCCTTGCGTTGTGCAAACACTGCCTTTTGCTTTTCTAATTCGACACGCAGGCTATCAAGTTCTTGTTCTTTTTCTCCAAGGCGCTGCTCAACCTCCTCTTCCTCAATCATAGCCTGTTCCATTTGTACTTTGGCAAGATACTTCTCTTTGTATGCGGTGGCAAGTTCGTTGTTCTCATCATCGGTTGCAGGGTGTAGGTCAGGTTCAAGAACGTGGTTGACCCTCTTCTCCAGAGATTCCTTGTCCAGAAGGATTCGAGCGAGTTCAAGGCGGAGTGGATTGATCAGGTCATGAACACAGGCGGTGCAGAGAACCTCTGATTCTGCCGGACCAGAGTGTTTCTTGCACAGCAAGACATACTTTTCGTCTTGTCCATCAGCGTCCATATCGTTCAAAAAACCTCTTCCAAGTCAATGTTTTTCTTGTTGTAGAGTCGGGCTCTTCAAGGTGGGGGTAAGTTGTTGCAAACAAAGTCGGCCTGTTTCTTCTTCTGCCGATAAAGGACGAGGAGCGGGCGAAGTGGACCGTGAAACATTGTGTTAAGATGCACGGGCAGGAAAGCACGTGCGAGGCTGTTGCAAGTGTTACAACATTGTGTTCTGATGTATTGGCCAGGGTTGGACTCGGTGTTGATGATGGTGGACGAGGTGGCACAAGTCTTTAGAAGTACGGAGTAGATGAATGGATGGGAATAGGCTGCGAGATATGATGCAAGGGCATGACGAGGCTTATTGGTTTGGTTTCTGGGCACCAATAGGGCTGACAGGCTCCCATTTGCGCCCGGTTTGTTAGGATCGAATAGGCAAGGCTCGTGACCTGTCCAGGCGCTGCTGGGGCTCTAGGTTTCGCGCTGGCTTTTGGTGAGGGGTCTATTAGGCACGTGATCTGGCGACACCAGAATTCGCGCTAGTGTAATTAGCGTGTTCTGCTTTGAAGAATCAAGGAAGGAGCCACTTGAGGAGAGAGTAACTGAGAACTTTATCGATTGACCAGCTGGCTCTGCATTTTGATGCGAGGAGGTCAACACCATAAAGAAACATATACGTGGACATATACAATGGATGACGAGGAACGTATCCAGTCGTCACCTACACCCACTCCCCAAAAAGCCGACTTCACGGCGAACGAAGGCGAATCATCACCTCTCCCATCTCACACTCGACACGACAGCATCTCTAGGAAAAGGACCAACGACGACGTCTATAAACCCGTTGAGACTCCAAAGTCAAGTCCTAGATCAGCACGCTTTCACTTGACCCGGTCTCAGCCAGGTAGCCCTACTATTCTTGGGTCTCAGAATACCACGACTGCTTCTGGACAAAAGCCATCTCCATCAAAAATGTCTGGAATTCCTCGAACGGAATTTGGCAAAGAACTCTCAACCTCTGGACGAATCCATGGTAGTTTCGCGCAAGAAATCAAGGACTACGAAAAGCGTCTGGAACAAGAGTTTCACGATTTCGAGCGGTCATTGAACGACAGAGATTCCACAGCGGACCTCGAGCCTTTAGATTGGAATGAACTAGAAGCACGATACAAAAAGGAGATCAAACCTCATCTTGATACGGAACAAGAAATCATGACCGAGTTCAGTGCTCGATTTCAGGTTGGAATCCACTTGTACCGTTTTCATTTACTCTCATTAACGAGTGAACAGCAATTTATGCTCTATATGCAAGTCTCGAATGAGCAAGAGACCGATCGTGCTATCAAGAGGTATAGTTGCCCCTACACCCTATCTAACCTAGTGCTAACGATATAGACTACGAACACGCATGGCACTCGCCCAAAATTCGGAACAAAGCCTGGTCAAGAAGCAGGATCACCGTGGGACACTCCAGCTCTATGTTGCCGAGACTATCTACTGATATAGACTGCAGATAACAAGGTGTTGGAAGCATTCAGAAGCGCCATGAATCTTTTGGGCAGTGTTTGATCGTCAAGTTCAAGTTCCTGACATCAATATCTGATGACTGATCTGCCTCAATCGCCGTGGATGGAGATCTGCGGAAAGTGGGGTTCTGCTCCACTCTGGCACTACGTCATTCCACGTCGACCCTTGACGCATTCTTGGATGGACTGCGACTTGGGGTCTGGCAATCAATCATTCAATACCACAATATCAACCTAGGTGAAGACAAGGTTGTGCAGTCATAACACGTGCACCAAACGCTGGTCTTCTTGATCGATTATGATTTTACGGCTCTTACAACGGTAATGTCTAATGATCGAGGCACGAGTAAAGATGAGGATTTACTCTCACGCTTGAATGCGTTGAAGCAATCGACAGTGTCGTTTGATCGGACTAAGTGAGTGGTGGTCTCAAGTTGTGGTTACATTTACGAATGCTAAACATTACAGTTTTGACGCTCCTCTTTCAAACCCTGCACCGCCCTCATTAGATCCAACCCCCGGCCGCGCCCTTCAGAATGATCTCCTATCGAGATGGAAGTCGTTGGGAGGGACATCATCTTCAGGTGACATTTCTTCTTCAACAGGAGCGGCTGCGGGTAACAAAGCAGAGGACGAAAAGACGGTGGAGGAGCTCTTAGCGGACCTTGGCCCATCTGATGCTTGGGAGATAAACAAGAGTGAGGAAGATCAAGTTGCAGATTTACTGCAAGCCGCAAAAGGTGCTCTTGCCGACGGAACATGGGACACCCAAGAGGAGCATGAACATGTGTCCAATGCTACTTTAGATACTAATAGATCTGCCAAACTACCTGCGGTCGATGTGTCGGTTTTCCAACCCGACCCAGAATCAGACGATGAAGGCGGAGTCGACAATGCTAGGTCCCGCAAAACTCCCAACCAGATTAAAGGCGAAGTTAATGAAGAGGCGGATGAATTACTTGCCCGGATTCTTGACGAAATCAAGCACGACTCGCCAGAAGCAGAGCACAACCAGGAAGATGGGTCAGAGGAGGACCAACAATCGCCGGCTGGATCAGGATCGGGTGATCAGACCGAAAAGCACGACACCAGGACACCAGCGTCATTTAGCCTTGACCTACCAACAACTCCGTCCAAGCTACCAGATCCTGTTGCTGAACCAGACGCCAACGGTAACGCCAACGATGATGACCTCGCATCGCGGTTTGCTGGCCTATCACTACCGACAGTACCAACAAGCATTCAAAAGAAGTCCAGCGGCGGCACTTCACATGCCAAACCTGCGATTGGATTCACCGACGAGGAAATCGATGATTGGTGTATCATCTGCAGTGACGACGCCACATTGCGCTGTGTAGGTTGCGATGGAGACCTGTACTGTACGAATTGCTGGATCGAAGGACATCGCGGTGAAGACGCAGGGATGGAGGAACGCCGACATAAAGCCGTTCAATTCGTCAAGGGTGGAGGGAAGAAAAAGAAGAGTGTTCCAGCAAGGAGAACCATGATGGGCGCTTAATTTGGCGTGGTCATCTACCTACCATCTTACCTACCCACCTATCTACCTTACCTAGCAAGCCATCATCCATACGACACGAACAATCTACCGTATCTAAACTCTATCCTCCAAACTCCTCTCCATCTGCTTCTCCTTGGCCCTCTGACCCAACTCGGCATGAACCTCACCAATATTCCTCCCTTTGACCGGCATGGGCGGAACCACAAAATACATGACACCATGAGCCAGACTCGCGGCAATTGGACCCACCCAAGTAACCCAGGCCCAAGAGGGAAAGCTACTTCCAACGAAAACACCAAAACATCTCGCGGGGTTTAAACTCGCACCACCATATCCAGGCTTTGAAAATGCCAAACTCAACGCCGTGGATCCAGCCGCCAACCCAACCAAAACGGGTCCGAGAGCCGGACCAAACAATTCAGCCTGGCGAGGATCCAACCCGACGCCGAATGCCATGATTAACAAGAGCAAATCCCCGACGAATTCAATGGCTAAAGCAGATCGTACGGATGCCATGTCTTGGAAGAGATA
This sequence comes from Exophiala mesophila, assembly GCF_000836275.1. Taxonomy (NCBI): domain Eukaryota; kingdom Fungi; phylum Ascomycota; class Eurotiomycetes; order Chaetothyriales; family Herpotrichiellaceae; genus Exophiala; species Exophiala mesophila. The sequence goes on from NW_015622508.1 coordinate 1,582,806, forward strand.
ACATCCGCCGACTTTGAACGAGCGGGTATCGGCGGCGGAACGGAGTAACAGGCCGGCGAGGCTCGCTCCAGCGAGTTGACCACATAGGTAGAGTACCAGGCGGGGGAAGGTGGTCAAGCGAGCGAAAAAGGTTCCAATCGTGATGAGTGGGTTCATGTGTCCGCCAGAAATGGCGCCTAATGAGTAAATCAGGAGTGAGAGTGTGATGATTGTGATGATGGATCCGATTAATGGGCCGAGAAATGCTGCTGTGCTGAAGACGCCTGATGTCGGTGATGGAAGAGGTGGTGGTTCATATGGAGATAGAGAGTTGTATGCCGATGAGAAGGTGAAGACTAGAGTTCCTGTGAATGAATCAGTGAATCAGTAAGCCAATACCATGTGACTACCCTGAGAGTTGAGAATTCAATCCATCTTCTCCTGGAAAATGAGTAACTACTTTAGTAAAGTAAGTAACTTACCAATCCCTTCAATAACAGCCGCACGATACAACTCGGCCTGAGCAAATCCTCGAAGATCAAAAGCTTCTCTGAGACTCAAGTTTGGAGCTGCATCCGGCATTCGCTCCAGCAAGACAGCATTTTCCGGGTTTTCTCGATCGACCACAAATTCCTGGTTGCCGCCGAGTCGGCCGGCGAAAGGTGATGATCGCACGCCTGTGGCGAGACGCATTCGCATCACATGTTGGATCATGCCGGAGCGTTTGGGTCGGATTGTGCGAGTGTTGGTTGGTAGGGACACGGACTCGGACTCGCGGGATTGTGTATTTGGGTTGGGGTTGGGTGGTGATGATGTGGTTGTGGTGGCCATGGTTTTCAGTGTTTGTGTTCTGTTAGGTTTTTATTCATCACTGGTCCAGCTGCTGGTGGTGGTGGTAGTAGTGTAAAATTGACAGTGGTGAGATTGGACTTCAGATAGGTGTGAATGCTGTTGTAGTAATAAACAGTGTGTGTTGTAAAGATTGACCTCCTCAACAGTATAATAAAAAAGAAAAGGCTCACAGCCAACATTTCCTCAGACCATACCTAACTTAGATCGCGTTGCTGGATGTTCAAGCCATCGAGATCATCCCCACCAGTTGCTGCGTTGGATGGAACTTGTCAGCGTATGTATTTTTGCCTGGATGAGAAATAGGGTTATGGTTCCCCATATGCAGAAAGTGGAAGGCCGGAGACCATCAACCGCGGAATTGCACGGCCGTCCGAGGACGTGTTGTTGTTGTTCACCAAGGGGGAGGATGTGGCTGACTCAGCGTTCTCGGTTTACAGATGGGATGGATGGATATGGGAATTCATCAGAGTCTTCCCTCATTCTCAGAACCGAGAGACTCCTATTAGCTGGGTCTAATTATGTGCCTCAACCTGATTGCCCTTGTCCATCGTATGCTAATCGTTGATGAACAAGTACTGTGATGGACAGAAGGGAGAATTGTCGAGGGTGACTTCATCACGTGCTACAGAGGGTTTTAAGATCCAGTTCGAGCCCTCAGTTGAGACAGACAAGGTTGAATACAACGATTCACGTAGAATTCAAGTGTGCATAGAGCTGGCTTCATTTTGTACATTGAGATGCACTTAGGAAATCTCTGAAATCCCGAAATCCTACACGGCTTGCAGCCCTGCCCGCTTAGTCTGTCCTCCACTATGCGGTTGGCTGCTCGACCAGTTTCAGTCATCGTCTTCATTACGTTCGATATGATCATCATCAGGGTTCAACAAAGCCCCGACTGAGGTGCTCTCCTCCAAGACTTTCCGCCCAGAGTCTTCGCTTTGTAGATTCAGGTCTTCGATCACGAACGTGAGCGTCAGTGCTGGGACGAGGACGGCACTGACAAAAGCACCGATGCCAACTCCACGGATGACAGAATCTTTCTGCAAGGCAGTCTTCAAAGAGTCGGTCAAGGCCACGGTGATGGCTCTGACCATGAGCTGCGTTCCCTTGGGTCCGTAATACCCTGGTTTGGCAAAATCCACGATCCCTTCATTCAAATATGCCTGCAACTTTTTTCGATTGCCTTTGGCGCTCTTGAGTTGGCTTTTTAATTCGTCCAAGTAGAGGTTAGGTGTTTGTCCAGCGATTATTCTCCTGAGAAAAGAGAGTTTTCGAGGTATTCGAGTCTTCTCGAGGGCTTGCCAATCGATCGTGGGATATTTTCGGTCTTCCCAAACGTCTCTGGCGTCGCAGAGCTGGTGCTCATTGCAAAATGATCTTTGCTGTTGCACCGATAATGACCGCAGGTTTGCTGGAACAGCCAGCCGCTTGGAATCTTGGACGTATTTTCTACAAATAGGACACTTGCGGCTCAGAGCTGGCACGTCAATGTCGAGGTCGATCGGTGACATGGACCTTGCGGAGGACAACGAAGAGACGGATGTCGAGGGACTCTGCAGACCACTGCCTGATGCAAACGAGAAGGATGTTTCAAAGACGGTCGGGACATCTGTCTCAGCACTGGTCGATGAAGATACAAATTCTGGTAGGTCAGGCATCTGAAAACCGGCAGCTGTTGAGCCAGGCTTTTTCTGTGGCAGGTCCGCAATCTTCATTGAAGGCTTGGACTTGGACGTGTTGTTGGATGGCCGTAACCCAGGGACCGGCTCGACATCAACAAATCCTTTCTTTTCTGGCACGGCGACTTTTTTGAGTTGTACTTGGTCATATGAAACATAGCCTGGCTGCTTAGCGACGTTTTCTTGTCTCTCGGGGATAGGCTCTGGTGCTTGGAAAGCGAGCTTGCGATTAGCATAGCCTTTGTTCAGCCTTCTTTTCTGGGATGCCGGAGGGATCCAGAAGGATTCTGTGAGGGACTGGTCGGCACCGACAACCAGCTGTTGTTGATCAGGTTCATCGCGGATGACCTTTCTTGCCTTTGCTCTTGAAGAGGCTCTGGTGGGTGCGGGGCGCTTCTTGGAAGAGAACTGTGACTTTTGTGCAGTGTCACCTTTGGGTGTTGATGAACCGTTGTTGATGGTGTCGGTTGTCGCATCCTCCTCATCGCTGCTCAGAGGTTGAGCGTAAATGGCCAGGTCGTCATCGGTTTCCATGGTCATATGTCCGCCTTCTTCCAGCAATATTCTTCAGCTCTGGTGGTCGCGGGGAGAGAGTGAAACGTAGCGCAGCAAGCGTTCATGCCCGCATGAGCCGCGGAGGAAGATGTGATATGTTCAAGAGGTATGTACTGGGAAACTGGAACCATGCGTTGGGGCTGGGAGGAGGACAGGATCTGACAGATGGATCTTGAAGATCGCACTCTGCCAGACAAGGACTCAAGGAATTGTGCAGGAAGCCAAGGTGATGTTACTCAAGGTATTGTATCACAAACCAGCATGTTTCCTGCAGGTAGTGAGCGGAGACTAAGTAAGTAAAGTGGTAAGTTTATTGATGGTTCACAGTTCAGTCAGCATTAGACAGACACTCAAAGACGTCGTCCCATCAGTCAGTTTACTGCATTTAGAAGGCTGGACCATGCAGTTCCCGGGGCAGTTCCCCAGCCACTAAACCTGATTAAGTAGATTCACTTTCTTGACGCGCCACGCGCCAACCCCCAGAGACGCGACTTGGGCGGTCGTGGTTGCCAAGCTGAAGAAATCCGTGTGGTGAAGGAAGTTAGTTGACTTCATTTCCATGATTACATCTATCTACCTACCTTACAGACCTACCACGATGTCGTCAGTCTCTCTACTCCAGGCACCTCTATGGAAAAAGCCAATGAGAATCAATTCGAAATTACAGATACCCTGCCATGGCTGTCTCTTGCTGGGACCAATGCATGCTGATCTGCCGCTGCATACCGCTGGCTGACTGAGTGCTCCAGGGTAGGCAAGCACGACCAGGCCAGGTAGGCACAACGGTGAATGTAACCCCACCTGCCGTCCCAGACCGCAGCAATAATTGAATGCGTCATACTGACAACAACCTCAACTTTGAGAAACGGCAGCCTGTGGCTGTTCTACTACCACAGCTCCAAGGACGCAACCAGCTCCTTGCAATGTCCTGTGATTTCTTCCATCTCAGTGTTTTGTGCAAACCTCACCACGATGCACCGACCTGAAGTTTCCTTTCGATCGCTAACCATACTTGTTCTGGTGTTGATGAACTGGCCCAGCACATCCATTTGCTCCGTCCAATCCACCCTAATCACCGGCGTCGAGATCCGCAATGCCACCATTGCAGACGCATCACGCATCACCAACATTGTCCAAGAAGCCTTCCATGACTCACCAGAAACCCAGTATGTCTACCAATTCATGGACCAACATCCCCATGACTATTTCAGTTGTGTCTTTGGCCAGGTGAAATCGGTGCTACACGACCCCACCATGATGGTCCAAATTGCCCTTTTGCCGGACAACGATGCTCCTCATCACTTGGTTCCTGCAGGAGTGGCTTTCTGGGAGTTCCCGAATGCCTGGTCTCATGCTCCAACATCATCATCTCTCAAAATGCTTAATGGACTTTTCTTGCCCTCGTTGACGGATGTCAACACCCTAGAAGTGCCTGAAGCTTGTTTAGCAATTCTCAACCTCACCCGTCTCATTGATTTTGACCATCAGCTCACCACTGCAAAGCGTCAATACCTCGACCAGCCGTACCCTCCGTCCCACCAATTCTACCTTGACACCCTTGGCACCCTTCCTGACTATCAAAGACGAGGAGCTGGCGGCGCCTTAGTGAGATCCGGTGTCGATTTCGCCAAAGAGACCATGGGCCAAGATGATAACGTGACGGCAACCCTGATAGCCACCCCAGCCGGAGAGCCGCTATATCTACATTTGGGCTGGGACAGTCTAAAAAACTTCACAGTCACGAGTCTGGACAGGGTGGATGGTGGCGGTAAGGAGGAGTGGGTTTTTGATGTCATGAAGTATGACCTCGAATACGTTCCACAGCCTCGCTAGGTCTGCCATGCCATGCCCTATTTTGACTGCCCTCAAGAATACAATACACACCTGTCTACACGATCTACCCAAGATCTTACTGCATTCAAACTCCATCGATACTGCACACCCCTTGGCTTGAAATGGCCCTACTTTTGTTTCTCACAATTTAGCTTTGAGGGCAGCCTCGTTAAAGGCAAAGTTGAGGTCGTCGGGCAACTCCAGCTCCAGGCGTTTGGTGTTGACAAAAGATGGGTTGAGTTGGTCGAGAGAACTTGCTCCCATATTGCGCATGGTGGTCTCGATTTCTTCACTGAGAACTGTGGGCAGAAACACTGTGAGCGACCTGAGGACGTCGGGAGTTGACATATACAAGACAAGTACTTACGTTGAATGACTTTCATGACCCCCTCATCCCCCATGGCGACTGAATACATGAATGGCCGGCCGAGGGCAACCCCTTTGGCGCCCAGGCATAGTGCTTTGATGACGTCGGCACCGCGACGCACCCATCCGTCCAGATAAAATTCGGCCTTGGTGAGGATGTCGGGATAAAATTTGCGGATCTCCAGTAGTGTACTGATTCCACTCGGGGCGTCATCACACTGTCTTCCTCCGTGGTTGCTTAGATAGATGGCATCGATGCCGTGCTCGACAGCAATGGCAGCATCCTCGGCTGTCTGAATGCCTTTCAAGGCGATGGGCCCAGCGTTTTGCCACGCTTCCCGAATCCAGCCAAGGTCCTCCCAATTCAGAGTGGACGAGTGATGACCGCGTAGAGGCGGCCCATCCTCACTTTCTTGTGGTTTGGACCATTCCGTCAGGAGCGAGGCATCCCCAGACGCGGTTACCAGTTCGGCACGATATCGCTCGTCTTCTTCTCGCTTGCCAACCACGGGTGAATCGACAGTGATGACTAAAGCCTGGTAGCCCAACGTCCGTGCCTTGGTGATGAGTTCGATAGCACTGGATTTTTCGTGGGCGATGTAGAGTTGAAACCAAAGGGCTCCGTATTCGCTGTTTCCTCGCGTTGTGGTCCAGCACTGTGCTAACTCGTCGTGCGGGACGGTTGAGTATGTGCTGGGACAATATGGGATCCCGGCTCTAGCAGCACCACGGGCCAAACACAACTCGCCATCCTCATGAACCAGCTTGGCACGAGCTGCGGGGGCAATGAAAAAGGGCAGGCGGCTCTTGAAGCCGAGCATAGTCCTTTGCATGCTCACCCGTCGCACATTGCGCATGACACGCGGACGGAGAAGGACCTTTCTCCAGTCATTCTGATTATTGGCAAGGGCACCCAGACCATCAGCAGCCGAGTGGAAATAAGCCCAGGAGGCGCGGTCGATGATGCGTTCGGCAGCCTTTTCAATGTCGTCGAGGTTGAGACAGTGTGAGAGAGGAATCCGGGCCATCTTGTCCAAGTTTCGTGACACCTGAGGTGCAGACACTGTGGAGATGGTCGAAGGGTCGACAGGTCCTAGATGCTTATCCGCAGAGAGTGCTTTCTCGATCGTACCAGCTGGATGAATCGGTTGATAGACGGATGTAGCATCTTTGCCAGCATACTGAAGAATGATGGCAGATCCGCCTGGGTGTTTTTCCAAATAATCCGTCACATCGTAGGCTTTGCCACTGACAATGACCCAACACGAGTCTTTGGAATTGTGCTTTGCAACTTCCAACCCATGAAGTAGGTCCGACATGGTTGTCGACAGTGTTCGAGGAAGAACAATGCTTGCTGCTGGGGATGAGGAAGAATGAAAGCAAGCGTTGAGCACAATAAGACGAGATGGAAATTTACTTCGACGGGCGATAGTGATGGGTCTGGTTGCTGCGGAAAACAGCGGTGCTCAGGGTCTGAGGCACGGTGGTTTGGGTGAGCCTCGGGTTACCCCATCGATCTAGGTAGGAAGCCAACCACGCCTACGAAGTATCTGTTAGCATATAGGCCACTCTTTATAGGCTGTTTACAACCTACCGGTCATTGAGGATTACCCACACCCTGGGGTTATCCCCCCACTCTTTGGATGGGACGGCCTTCGTTCCGCAGCTTGTCCAGTCCACAAGTTGAGTGAATAGGTGTTGGAGATGTTCGAATGGGGGTCTGAGTATCTTTTTAGGTGTTAAGCTGATTGGGATTGATCGACAAAAGGATCAAAAGAAGAGTTCTCGACTGTGGGTGTCGCCCGTCACGTGAAGAGGGTCAGCATGAAGGAACGCTCCTTCCTCTCTGCACACTGACTTCTGCACCTTCCTCTAAAGTTCTGTGGTGCAACGACGATGATGGGTCGCACCTTCCTGAACGTTGCACGTCATGACGACGCTCGACGCCGTTCCATCTTTTCAGATCCCATCAAAATCCCACTCGGATCCCCTTCAGATCTCATGCAGATGCTAACTATCGCTATAACGCATCGATCTGCAGTCGCTATAATTAAGGATTCGTACATAGGCGTCCTCCAAGCGGGAACTTAGGTTGGTGCCACATAGCTTGGCCTGAACAACCTCCTCTTGACATCATTTTCTTATTTTTACCTCCTCGCTGAGACTTGACCGCGTATCTGCAATCAGGCCAGCCTCCCATCTAGCCAGGATCTGGTGCTGAACATGCCGTGGGCTGGAACGTGGACGCAGCGCATGTGATCGATGTGGGTGTGAGCTCCCTCTCATTTGCTGACCACTTCGTATTCGAGGCTGCTGTCAGTGAGAGGCTGTGTCCAGAGGCTGCCTTGGGGCCAAATTGTTGAGACTTATAAGACATTTTCTTGGTCGTCAACGTTCTCCATCTTCAGCCCTACGAGCCAACATCTGCACATCAACATGGCCGACGCCAGCACTCCAGTTCCCTACACTGCAGATCCCCTATGGTTGTTCATCAAGGACTTTGGGCTGTTTGCCCGTAACCTGTTCCCCTGGCCTGGTCTATTCGGCCTCGTCATCCCTCCTTGGACTTCCAATACCGGGCAATTGGATGAGCTCTACCCGACCCTTCAGAATGCGTGGGCCGTCTTCCAACACTTGGTTTTGATAGTGGCACAGTCCATCTTTTTGCTCTCTCTTTTGCCTCTGGCCGTTGTCCTTCCGGCTCCGATTTTTTATTTTTCCTACATTGCCGCATTCATCTTTGGAACCCGGCTGGTGACCGTCCTCCTGAACGGATGGAGGCGCAGATTGTACAAGTCGCATGAGAAGTACACCATCGGGCGGAATGTGGACCCGCGGGAGAGATGGGTATATATCAATGGTGTCGCGACAGGGTGAGTTTGCCTCCAGGAACCGATTCTATAAAGTCGTGCTCAAGCAGCCATGCCAGAAAACATTGGCTACAGGCCAACCTCGACCGACTAGCCCTGACGTTCCGTCGACCGATTTATGGCATTCACAATCGCACGTAAGTCAGAGAAGTCTGTCGATTACAAAGGTGTCTCGATGCTCACATTCTTTGGGATTCATCAGAAGCGGAATCATTTTTGATGTCATTGAGTGCATCATCCAACGTGACTTTGCATATGCCACTCTCGACATACGAATTGCATACGCCGAACTGATGGACATGCTGACCGACGAGGACATTTCCAAGGTAGTGCTGATCGTGCACAGTCAAGGAGGCATCGAAGGCAGTCTGGTTCTGGACTGGCTGTATGCAACACTCGCCGCAGCCCAGTTAGCTAAACTGGAGATATATACATTTGGGAACGCGGCCAATCATTGGAATGCTCCAGCATCCACGCTGTCACATCATGGACATGTGACTGAGGGCGGAAGTTCGGCGGGTGGGAAGCAGCCACTCCTAACGACCTCCATCACTCAGTCTAGGCCTTGGGAGAGGGAGTCAGAGACAAGAACCGTCAAGCACATAGAGCACTATGCCAACACATTGGACTATGTTGCTCGCGGAGGTATTCTCCACTTCCGACCAGATCCTCCTCCACCGGGTACTGCTGGGTCTGGTCAGACAACAGCAGCATTGCCTAGTCAGGAGGCCCTAGACTCGAATCGATTTGTTGGGCGGCTGTTCAAACGGACAGGACCGGGACATCTACTGAATCAACATTATTTGGACCCCATGTTCCAGCTCGATTCGTCGGATGCTGTACGAGGACGAGTACTGGATGGCAATGAATACATGGACCAGCGAGTGGATCAGGCTACTTTTGACCGCTGGGATACGGTGCAAGCTCTAGAAGGGACCGAGCCACAGAGTCAGGGGGTCCTGATCAAAGACCTGAGCAGACTATGGAGATACAGGAACGGTGCAGATGCCGATATCGATGCCGATGTGAATGATGGATGAAGATCTGACTTCACTTCCTAGTTGGTTCCTCGCCATCCTTGGCAGTACTTTTGGTCGACGCAATGACTTTCCAAGTTGTCATGATTACGCTTCATGTTAACCAGTCTGACAAGGGTTTCCACCCAGTGATAATGCAGGTTGAATGGTCATCATATGTCCTTGGTTGAATTACGATGGCGTCAAGTGGTCAATTGGCTATTTTGGCGAGAAGTTCGAGTCCAAGATTCTAGCTCCATTTGATATGCTGGTCCTCTCGGAAAGTATTTATCTTTGTGGTCGAAGGTGTGATGCTAGTGCAAACGCCATATCAGGAAATTGGGGCGCAATGCTAAGACTGAGATGAACAAATCAACGCAACGGGAAGGAGCAGGACAGAAGGAAAGTGCGAGGGATGCTGGACATGTTCGAGGCAGGAACAATTACGAGAATCAGAAGCAGGTGCGCAACAGGAAATGGGTTCATCATGTCCATCGATCCTTCCTTCTACTTTGCCCCTCTTTTCCTCTCTTTTCCTCTTCCTCCACAGACGCAGACTTATATTCATCTCATTCTGCTTCTAGCCTCATCACCACCGTCAGATTCAGATTCGACTATCCTCCACCTTTCCGCTGACTCCTTTACGCCCTTGCCCATGTCCATGTCCATACCCCAATACTGTATCTTCCACTTCAACCAAATCAACGCCCAATAATCCCTCCCCTAACCTATACTTATGTAGGCATGCGCAAGCCATCGACCAACTAGTGTGACAAGACCCCGGTCACCATGTCGGCATGCCAGAGGCTCGGTGATTCCAGCCTGTTACCAAGGATGAGTTTATCGCCTACCTTCTTGATCCCTGTCCCCGCGTTTGTCTCCCCGCCTGCTGACTGTCAACTTACTGATCTTTTATCTAGCCCACTGAATCGCCCATATCTCTCTTGGACGGCCGTTTGTACCTCTCACCTCAATGTGCATGGGTATCATCTCAATGAAACCACGTCGAAAACCTCACCTCAATGGCGGAGGTGCCCGAGAAATACCTCTTTGTATCTCCCATCACCTCCACCTCACAGCCCACCAAGTATCGCACAGACTTAATCAAGGCCCAGGCTCGCTCCCATGCTGCCCGCGTGTCTTATCCTCGACACCCCAAGGCAAGACGCGAGACTTGGACTCGACGACCTGATGACGACTCGTCCAATGACGCTCAGGCTGGTATCCCATATATCGCAGAGTCTCGTCCCACCAGCGAAGAACCGTCTCCAAAAGTCAAGAATGCTACCAATCATGTTTCCAGCAATGACTCGAAAGGTCAACATCCTCTCTCTTCACGATCCTCTATCCCATCGCCCCGTCCCTGAAAACTGACCAATCTCTCAGCGCCAATGAACATTGCTTTCCGTCCTAGGAAGCCCCTGGTCATAAAGTTTCGTGTCCATGCAGCCAAGCGCCGGCCAGTCAAGGTCGTTGGTGCTTCCAGATCCTTCGTTCAGTCCCCCAAGATCCCAATCAACATCAGCAAAAGTGCCTTAGACCCCTTTGTCCGGTCCTCGATCGAGCTTTCCGTCCCGGACAAGCATTTGCTGCACCTGTGTATGGCTCTCAAACGTTCCATCTCTACTCCTCTTTCTAACATGATAGACCTTTCCACCGTTCCCGATCAGATCTACGGTACGACAACCGGCACTGTCTCAGAGGTCGCTCGCAATGTCTCTCTCAACGTCATAAGCGATAATGCTATTACCACCATGTGGCTGCTGCTGGTCGTTGAGTCCCAGGTTGTCAGCTTCCAGCCCAGCAGAAAGGATGCCCAACTGTCCATTCTCACACGACGCAATCAGATCTACCGATCCATGAACGCCCGCCTGGCTGACAAATCTAGCTCCACCGCCGAAGACTTTCTCCTCTCAGTTGCCATCGCCGCCGCCTGCGAGAAACGCCTCGGCAACGATGTCCTTGCTGAACAGCACTTATCCGCTGTCAAGCGTATCTTGCTCCTCAATGGCGGCCTGTCCTCCATCCGTCGTCTAAAATACCCCACTGGCCTCATGATCATCAATATCATTGTCGAAAACCAGCTTCGCTCCCTTTTTGATACAAAAAGTCTCCTCGATGCCCGTCTAGCAGCCCTCATCACCACCACACTCGCCCAGATCCAAACCTGGAACGCCCATCTTCGTCAACACGCCCAGGTCAAGTTGCAGCAACGAGAGCGAAATTCGTCTACCTCTTTTACAATTTCCAACGCCGCCTCATCATCCTCCTCGTCTCATCGCCGGTTCATTTCAGGGGATGCCACGAGTAGCGACTGCCTGACAGATCGTGCTCGGGCGTTCGCACCAATGACTGCTCTACATTGCTACGTCAGAGTACCAGCAGAATCGGATCCGGATTCATTCGAGCTCGACGATGCGCAATGCCGATTCTTTCTGGGTATGTTATTTACGATAAATGCTGCGTTGTATGCTTTTCGAAGCAGCGCCCGTCACACCTCGCGCTATCTACAAGCATTAACACGTGCAGTCGAAATGAGTACGCCTGCCAACTTCGTTCTACGTGCCGGCGGTTCGAAGTTGCCATCTCTTATGATGCTCATGATGATCGCCCACAACGTTGTTGACATCGAGGGCCCTGCTGGTTTCCACGAGGAATCTGACATCGAGACTGACACCGATGCGGTCTTTCGTGTCGAAGAGATCTTTGAGTTTGTGGGTCTCATTATGATCGCCGGTCTTGACTCAAGAGTCTCGGTCATTAGGGCTCTTTCTTCCTGGCTGATTTTCGAAATAACTGATTCCAAGAGTTTGTCTCACATCCCCCTCCAGGCTGTGGTCGACGACGTGCGAACTAGCTGGACGCCTAACTAAATTGGAAATCGCTTTCATTCATTATTCTTCGCCAGCCACAACCTGGCGACCAGCCATGCAACTCAATACAATCAAGTTTGTTGTCCTGTATCGAGAGGGTATACCATATCCCTAAAGTCAAAACCAGCAGCTCAAAGTTAAGCATGACCAAATTCACCCTGTACAAATTCTTCGGCCAGAAACGCCTGAAGCAAAGACCACCTCACAAGTGGAGCCGACTCACTCAAACATCCTCCTTGTGATGATACCTATCCTGTTCAATATCTCCAGCTTCTGTCTTTCCTTCATAGTCTTCTTCAGCTTCCCTGTGTCGCAAGGTGCTGTCAGTTCTGCCCATACCAGCTTGGAAACTGCCCAATCTACTTTGTCGTCGAAAAGTTTCGCGATCCACCGAGCTGTGTCTACGAACTTCCTCCTCTTCTCTGATTCGGTACTTCTCTGGACGTTTGGTCGAGATGGCATCTTTGTCCCGGAATACGAGAAGTGGCGGATCAGTTCGGTAGTAGTCATCAATGTCTTCGAGAGATCGGCCAGCCGTTTCGGGATACAGGAAATAGACAATGGGCACGAACGACGCGTTGAAGACAGTCCACACAATGTAAAACCGCCATCCGAGATTCTGAATGCCAATCGGAGTTATCTCAACAACCATCTATCAATAGCAATCGTCAGCTTCTTGTCTCTGCAATTAGTCATGGACATTGTACTGACAAAGTTGAATATCCAGTTGGTAGCAGTTCCAATTGCAGCTCCCTTGGTACGCATTGAGAGCGAGTTGATTTCAGTGGGATATACTATTTCAGTCAGTCTTGAACACAAAACAAACGTGGCTTCGATTCGACATACACCAAGGTGTTCCCTGCATACCAATGCCGAAGAAGACATAATACAGGAAGAAAAACGCCACAGATGCAGAGGCAACTTCGTGAGCGTGAGGGAAGCCTGGGAGCTCATTATATCGAATGAGAACTGTGATGATCAGGTAACAAAATGCCTGGCCGGATGCGGCAAATATCAGCATGTTGCGCCTTCCCCATTTCTCTACATTCGGAATACCAATGAGAGAAAAGAGGAGGTACGAGACACTGTTACAAGCGGCGAGAAGTCGAGCCATTTTCTCGTCCAGGCCGACGGAGGAAATGAGAACAGTGGGCAGGTAGTAAGAAGTGACATTGATCTGTGGGTTGCAAGGTCAGTATGTGTGATATGCCTCACTGAACATGATTTCTGGCCCTTACCCCAGAAAGTTGTTGGATAGCTTGAGTGCCAGCCCCGAGGATCAGTCGTCGAATGGTCTTTGTTCCACCTTTTCCTGCAGTCTTTCCTCGCAGGAGGTCCATCCATTTCACGGCATTTTCGCGCTCGTACTGAACCGTGTACACGATTTCTTTATGCTGGGCCATGACGAAAGCATCGTTTTCGGATTTGTTTTCGAGATCAGCGAGAATGGTGAATGCTTCATCTTCATAATCGTGCGCGATGAGCCATCTATCACCCCAATTTAGTCAGTCATGCAGGAAAGTGACAGTGGGACGAGATCCGTTCCATACCTAGGCGACTCTGGCAACCAAGGAACTGTTGCAAACAGAATGATGATGAAGACGAATTGGAACGCCAATGGAAATCTCCAGGCAATCGGACCCGGCAGGAACGAGAATCCATACGTGATCCAGTTGGACAACGAAAAGCCGGCGATGTTGAGAATCAATTCAATGACCACCAATTTTCCTCTCCATTTGATTGCTGAGGTTTCGGTTTGCCACACGGGCGCCGTCGAGGTGTTGATCCCATTGCCTATACCAGCGACAATACGTCCCACGATCATCTGCGGAACGCTATAAGAGGCTACTTGCAGAATAGCCCCAACAGACATGATGGTGGTACCGACAAGGACAGATCTTCTTCTCCCGAGAACCTCACCCAGCCATACAGCGGAGACCGCGCCGAAGAAACATCCGATGTCGTAAATGGCCGTGACGGTTCCTAAGAAGTGTCAAATTGTGAACACCCGCCATGACCCTTGCAAGCAGGAAGGAGATGGAGACCAACCTAGGAGACTGGTCTTGCTAGGTCCTGCCAGATTATGCACGTCGAGAAAATCCTGGGTGACGATGACACCGCCTGAGGGGGTCAGATTTGGAATGTAGTCATCAAATGAGAGTGATCACGAACCGAATACACCCTATCATCTTGGTCAACTTCGAAACATATGTCATAGCACGGGTGGATGGTTACTGACCTGATCATACCCAAATCTTCGAGAGGGAGTCTATGTCAGTAGTCTTCAACATGGAGAAGATGATTCTCCACTCACAAGGTCATATCTGTTGCGCAGGCAACCTACAACAGAGACGAGTCGTTAGTGGTTCATGTTCTCATAACGGCACATTTACTTCTGAGTGAGAACATACAGTGATCCAGAAAGTGAGCCATCCTCCTTTCAAGCCAAAGTATGGCTGCTTGGGACCTAGAAAGCCCATGTTGGCCGAGACACGCAACGATGCAGAGACCAATTCAAGGAGAGAGTCTCAGGAAACAAGAGGATATGTTGGAATGAAAAGAACTGTCAAGGAGATAGATGCAACTACTACATACTATCCATGGATGTATTCATAACTGGCAGCGTCCATTTCCAACTCGAACCGTGTGTGGATGCATCGATGATCGCTGTCGGCGTTTGAACGCAGACGTCATGCCATTGCCATTCCGTCACACATCCAACCCGTGCCAAACTCTAAGACGTTGAAGTTTCCTAGCGATCGTCATGCTCGGTAACATGAGAGAAGGAGGATGCATTCTCCGCAAGTAGATCAAGCCACAGGTACGATTGACTACATGACGAGGACTGACTAGCGTCAAGATCGACCGCCATACCCCGGACCAAGAAAGGTCGACCGGCTATCCATGGGGTGTTACGTGGATGGGAGAGGGGATAGCTTTGTTTGGCTTAGGAGGGCCAACATGGAGATTCAAGTATCTTCGACCGACCAAATATATATATATATATATATATAAATATATATATATATATATATAAATATATCATAGAGAAAATCGCCTTCTAGTTTCTCACTCCTTCCCCGTTGATTTTCCAATCTCGCTGAACATATCTATACAGAACGCACGACACCCGACGCACGACCACATCGACACACGAGAGGAAGTTGGAAGCGGCAGACCGAGAGGGAGGGGAGGCAAGGGGAGGGGAGGGGAGGGGAAGGATGTGGAACGGGTCGTCACAAGCATTATGCACTACAAGCCAAAAGGTCCAAGCCAACCAACCAGAAAACAAGTCTCTAACTTTGCCATGCTTACCTTTAAAGCTTAGGTAGACTTTTGGCAAGCGTTCGCTCGGTCAGTCGAGAGCTTAAAATTTCGTCATTGGGGGAATGTGGACCTTGGGTTTGAGGGAACTCAGATAGACATCTACATAGGTACTACTCCGCAGGTGTGCAGTATGCAGTATTAATGTTCTCTTGAATCTTGAACTTGAATCTTCAGATCTTGTATGGCGTGTAGTAAGGTACCTACCTAGGTAAGTAGTTATAGCACTTGACTTTATTACACATGCGGAACATATGTATGTATAGTATAAGGCGATCAATATACTGTAGGACATCACTATACAGACAGGCCACAGATACTTTGATACTCGTATTTATATCACAGCGCTCTTCTTTATACTTTCTCACTAACCAACTATATACTATATACTACCATGTACTGACTACCTTGGTGACTACATGGTCAGATGATCCATTGAATGCCGAGTTGACGACAACGTGGGACTTTGACCGATGGATATGCTATGTCACCCATCCATTTCCACCACAGACCCACAGGAGCCCACAAAGCGATAGGAAATAGTCCAACTCTTATCCCGATGCCGATGATGCTATGATGCTATATCTTTCCACCGAGGTCCAATGTATATATATACAAATACCATTCCATTACCTTCTAGCCACAGTCAACTATCGTCCATTTCAAGCATCACCCGTAACAGCATCAATCATCTTTCTAAACTCCCTCTGTCTCTCACACTGCTCCAGGAAAACCTTATACTTGACCTCCAACAACGGCTTAACCGACTTATTTTCCGTCGGCCGAACGAGTTTCCCCGTCTTGCTCATTCGATCCATAATATTCCATAAATCTTCTGTTTTACCAGATGCATCCGCACTAGCGGCTTTAGCACCCAGCATGGCTGCACCATGCACGACAGCGGCGTGCACATATCTAGGGATCAACACCGGCATATCACACGCAGTAGCAACCAGAGACATCAAGATCTCGTTTTGACACTGTGAGCCAGACATGAATATACTGCTGATTTTGTGGCCGGAGTCGTTCATGGCTGAGATGATCTGGTGGGTTTGTAGGGCGATGAATTCCATGGTTCCGTAGTAGTATAGGGCTAGACCGTCGAGGGATTTATCGCTTGACAAGCCGACGACTGAGCCGGACATGGTGGGGTCGGCGATGGGTGAGCGATTGCCAAAGAGATCGCCGTAGAAGAAGAAATGGCGTCCTAGGTAGCTGATGCTAGGGGCAGAGGTTCGTTCTTGCATGTCCATCAAGTGTTGGTTAAGGAAATCATAGATGTTGTCGTGGCTGGATTGGGACATAGAGAGGGCTTGGTTGTATGCTGGATGAGTCTCAAGGACATGTTTGAGAAGTTCGCCTGTTGCGGATTGTCCGCCTTCGGCCATCCAGAAGTTGGGGATGATGCTGTCGCGGTAGGGGCCCCAGACGCCGGGGACGAAGACTGGGTCGGGGGATAGAACGAGATGACAGGTTGATGTACCTGCGACGGCGGCCAGACGAGTAAATGCCTGGGATTGGTCGTTGCTTGCTGCGGAGGTGTCGAGCTCATCGGGGGTGAGGTTGACTTTGGCTCCCACGGTGCCAATCCACCCGGCGTAGGCATCGATGACACCACTACCGACGGCAATTCCAGGAGGTAGTCCGAGATCAGCTGCGGCTTTCTCACACAGATAGCCGGCCAATTCACCAGCGGAGAGATACTCTCCGTTCTGAAACCATCACCAACGAAGTCAGTCAACTGTGCTTTGAACGATAATCAAGAAGAAGAAAATAATGAAATAGGCTCACCACCCCGTTGACTCCACCCATTCGCTTAAAGTCATCCTCAGCGAGATCCTCTAGACCAATTTCTTTCAAGAAATCCTCTTGCCAGCCTTTGACACTGCCGTCGACCCCCACAGGCACGTATCCCTGTTTACAGACGACGGAGCAGAAGCTCCTCTTCTCATTTCCAGTGGCCATGTGTTCGAGAGCATCCGTCAAGTCGTAAAACTTGCAACGGTCAAAAAGTTCTTTAGGCATATTGTTCTTCAACCAAAGCACCTTAGGAATTTCCATCTCGATGCTCATGGTACCACCGACATATCGGAGAAGGTTGTGCTTGGTGTTGTTGATCTTTTTGGTTTCTTCGACGGGACGATGGTCGAGCCAAAGAATGACATTGCGGTCATTGGCTGTTGAGTCAAAGTTGGGTCCGGTGACACTGACGGGTTCATCGGTGTCGTGAGTGAAGACGGCGAGCGAGCACGTGGCGTCGAAGCCAATTCCTCGAACCGAGTTGGGATCGATGTTGTTCTGAGCGATGGCCCGGTGGACCGAGATGCAGATACAACGCCAAATGTCCGTTGTGGATTGTTCCTGTTGAATATGTTAGGACTTTGATGATACAATGTTGGTGTGTCTATCAATGGGTGGGTCAACGTACATAGTAGCCGGTCTGGGGCTGCCACAAGCCAATGTTTTCAGATGAGAGGCCAACAATGTCGCCGGCCTCGTTGATGATACAGGCACGAGCACTCCCTGTGCCGACATCGATTCCAATGTAATGATTCTGTTGTACGACAATGTCGTTTCTCACATCAAGGGAATTTTGTCTGACAGGCGTTCGCACGCCACTAAATGGAAGTTGTGCCATGATGAAAGCGGCGCAGTTAGATGGAGGAGAAACGCAAAATTAAAGAGGGAAGAGACGAGGGGGCAGGTGCAAGTAACGACGACACACGAAAGAGTAATTTCAAAAAGGAAGAAAAATCAAGCGATGAGCGACGAGGGACGAGCAATACCATTGTTGACAAAGATTTACATGCTGTACTGCATGCCATTTTTGTTCAATCCATCTGGTCTGGGCGGTCGTGGCATACGATGTCATAGTTCTGAGGACACCGAACGAGGGGCGCGAGGGGCTCTGGTCGGTCTGACCCAAAAGCGTTGAAACGCAGGGTCCGAGGGGCCTGAGAAATGGCGATTGGCTCAAAAACAAGCGATGGATATGGAGAAAGGATCCAGTTGGCGAGCCACGATGAGTTAATCATTGTGACGATCCACTGGGAGAAAAGCTCGAGAAGGTCGAGAAGCTTGAGAAGCTCTGAGAGAGAGAGGGGAATTGAGGAGAAACAACACGTCAGAGGTGGAGAGGTCGAGGGGCCTTGGCCCTTGGACTTTACGCACGACTGCCAGGGCTTTTAGTTAAAGCACTCACTGGGGACTGCCTCTATCGGCATGCGCTTAGGCCATTGGTTATGGGCGATAGGCTATGATGGAGGATGCAACGTGGGGTATGTCCCTCTCTTTGGGCAATCTTTAGATATCTCCACCCCCCGTGAGAGACATTCGCATATGGTAATAACTACTTAGGACGGGTTACGTAGTTGGGACATCCGTGGAGATTCTTCTTTGGACAATAGGTCCTTTGGGTGCTTTTCACACCCGTAGACACCTGTACTCATAGGCCCTCGGGCACTCTTGCATTATTGCATATCCCTGATAAGTACTGTGGTCCTTACTGCGCCCACCCAACAATAACAAAAACACACACAACAGCAGTACTGCTCTTCTCTCTGTTCTCTCTCTCCAGCCTCTTATATCCCAGTATCCAGGGCTGCATTCATTCATACTACACTATTTACATGCATCCGCTCTCAGGACTGCCTGGAGCTTGTTTGCCCTACACCGAAACGTCCAAACATGGAGGAGATGATCATTCAATAATCCCAAACATGACTTTCCCGCCGCCCACCAAACGCCTGCGCATCCTGGTCTGTCTTGCCTTTGCCTGGCTCTTGCTCCCGCTTTTAGGCGCCGTATACCGCATCATCTTTGCCTGTATTCCGCGCCCTCATCATGGCCTTGCTGGCTTTGTGCCAGCCTTGCCAGTTCATCCCTTGCGGAATCCGCAACTTATCTATGGCTTCGTAACATGGATTGGGATTTTCCAATAGTGGTCCCTCCTCCGTGATATATCGTACATCCACCATGCAACCATGTCGTGACCATCACTTTACTTGGCCTGCACTGCTCTCCTCAGGCTTGACAGCAGGTGATTCGGCCTTGGCCACACCTCAAGCGGCTGCTCCAGAAGGACTTTGGGCCATCTCAGCCCCTTCGTCCTTGGTCGACCGGTCGTCAACGGCACTTCCACCAAGCCCACCCTGAGCTGCCACTTGCTGTGCAAGATCTTCGCTCGGTCTCGATGTCAATGGTGATGAATCTGCCGCTCCAGACGGTGATCGCACGTTCTCACCCTCCCGCGAACCCTCTGCATCTACACCACTCAAGCCTCCCAAGAGCTGCGATTTTTCGGTGGATGGGGTCGATGCCAGATTACGTCGACTCATATAGTCTCCAAGGCTGAGCTTCTTACGTGTAGGACCCGGTGTAACTGCACCCTGGCCAAGCGACACAGGGCCATTGGACAATGGCTGGAGTGAAAGAGACGGTGGGCCTGTGGATGGGGTGGTCGGAGTAGCCGTCAGACCTCCAGCCAAAGTGGTTGACGGGCTGGAGGAGCTGGCCACGTTGAATGGTGGTACAGGTGGTAGTGAGAATGTCTGGGTTCGAGCCACCCCTGCATCTTTGTACGGCTGTACCGTATGTGCAGCTTGTGAGGGCAGAGGATATGTTGAAGTTCCCACATTCACAGGGCTGGATCCTGCACTGCTCTGTCCTGACGCCTCTGCTGTTGGAGCTGACACGTGATTGCCTAAAGGTGGTGCATCCGTCATCTCCACCTCTCGATTCCGCGTCTCAAGACCGGCTCTGGCTTCAGACTGCGCCATGGTAGGTGAATCCGGCTTCGTCGTCTGCTGTGTGTGCTTCACCCGATCTTCGAACAGTCTTTTGAGCAATCGCTGTGTAGGTGTACAGAATTTCCTTCTCTTTGCAGGGGGCACCATCACTTCAGCTTCCTCCGGGTCCGTCTGCACCGATACACTGACATAAACGGGACGAACGGGAAGATTCCCTGACTTGGAATCGGCGACGGCATGTCCATGCGCGGGCTTGCTTGTCCCTTTCGAGGGCGGAGGAGAGGCAGAAAAGGCGTCGTTCTGGCCGAGGACATTCGGCGTCGAGGGGTTCGAGTTAGGCTGCTGACCAAGCTGTTTGGAGGTATGGACATTGGGCGTATTCAGCGTCGAGCCACCACTAGTGCGCTTCTTTTTCCGTTGCTGTCCTGGAGCATTTTGCTCCTTCTTTTCTTGTTCGCGCTTTTCAAACGCCTTCTCGGCCATCTGGATTTTCCGCAGCTCCCGGCCAGTCAGTCCAGTGCCCAGAACAGGGTCCGCATCAAGAGCAGCGACATTGACAGGCGTGATGTCTCGACTCTGAGGGCCACTTCGTGAAGAGTCCGTCGTCGATCTCCGATCAAACGGTTCTTCATCCTCGTGAATCTTGGGTTCGCTACCAGCTCGGCTGTTGGTGGCGTGGCCAGTACCAAGAGGCGAATGCCCATGTTTTGCCCTAGACCTCTTCTTTTTCGTCCCTTTGTCTTTGGGCGCAGCCTCTAGAGGCTTCGCAGGGGCTCTGCCATCCACCTTGACAAGGTGGCAGGCCGGTCCAGCATCGCATGCGCAGTCTCCAAAGTTGGCCAGAACCCGGCTGGCCCAATCCACTCGACGATTATGGGCTTGTGGGTCTTGTCGGCTGGCGTCGTCCGACGGGACTTGCATGACTGTGTCGAGATACCATGTTGTCGTCAATTCGGATCCAGCAGGGATGTCTTTGGTGGCAACGAAACAGTGGTGGGCCTGATCATCGTCCGTTATGAACGTCTTTAATGTGACATTTGGCATGCATGACCGTCGTATATAGCGAAACAATGTACCAGACTTCCTGCTGTCGATGCAAAGGTCCATGTGAGGGTGGAAGAAAACGAAGGGATCGGGGTGCCTGAGTTCTTGCCATCGGTTCGAAGATGACTTTTGTTGACAATGTTCTTCAAGCACGCTGATCTGACCACGAATTTCGCCAACAACTTCGTCCTTCTTGACCGGCCTGTGAACACGAAGTAGTCGCCAGGTGGGATGCCTTCCGTCAATTTCAATGTCAGTCTTTTGAACCGTTTCAATCGTTACCTCTGGCCATTTGCTTGAGTCCAGTGGTGCACTGGGTCGAACGAATGGGCGTTCTTTGACGGGTTGTTGTTCATTCTCGTTGACGATTAGGGATGGTTTTGTGCGCCATGCAGAGAGAATGTTGGTGGCTTGAATGGTGTGTTCACTTGCGTCTGCGTCAATGTTGCCTTGATCGCGATCGTAGAGCTCGAGGAATTCGGTGGTGTACGCAGGGACAACGGGAAAGCGAAACATTTCCTGAGGGGATTTGGAAGGACTAGGGTATGACTGCACCGTTGAAGCCGCTCGTTTTCTTGAGTCGCCATTCATCGACACAATGGATCCCGATGTGCGATGATTGGTTTTTGGCTTTTTGGCGGGTGGCCCGTCTCTTGATTCATGGCGTTCGTGTGAGTGCCAGCCATTGACATGTTCTGTGATGGGGGTATCTTTATGTTTCTTTTTCTGGTTTTTCTGGGCTGGCCTTTTGGCCTTCCGGTCACCGCTATCGAGAGGAGCTTCTCGATGCCTCCTCTGGCGTTCGGTTGCCTTCTTCGCGTCGAGATCTCTGGGAAAACAATCCTGGCAGAAGTGCTCGTCTGGCACTCGTTTGCCATGGTAGTAGCACTCGATGTGTTGCCAAGTGTCGCATTTGGGACAATAGACGGTGTTACCATCGTCATCTTGATAAACACAAATGCATTTGATGGTGTATTCCTCCTCTTCTTGTGCGTTATTATCGGACAGAGAGCCGTTGGGAAGGGGCGAAGCGAGCGAGGGTGCAGCGGTGACCGGATATTGATTCTGCGCAGGATGCGTGGCGAGAACGGAGGACTCTGTCATAATCTAGACAGAGTACCTCGTCATGGACAGGATTGGGAGGATAGTAGGGTGTGGATTACTTGTAGATAGACCGTCGCATGTCGCGCATGGCGTTGGAAAGATAGCCACCAGCGCAAAGAGACCCAAGAGTGATGGCAAAGCAGAGTTTGGGTGTTGTGGCTTCTGCGAGTGCTAGAAGGAGAGATTTTCAGATCTGAAAGGATCGGGAGGAAGGTCTTTCAAGGGCTAGGGATGTATAGAGTAGGTGATGAATGGGGCGCAGAGGAGCGGATGTCGATGGAAGCTGGTGCTGAATTGGGCAAGGTCGTCCAATTTGATTGGCGTTTGATGGGGAACAGCTGGTGAGTTTGAGGTCGAGTTGTAGGTCGAGTCGTCAAAAGGTGAAAGAGAAGTCGAAAGGCGTCGAGGAAGGTGAAGAGAGGCGCAATGGGGTAAGAGTGGTAATAAAAACAAGTCGATGATAAGGTAGAAGCGAAGCGCAGTGGATGAATGTAGAGGAGATCTTATGGCTGGTAGCAATGATGAGTCTGGGTGAAAAAGGGAGAAAGGATTGTGATGGCGAGAAGATGGAGGGACAGGTAGAGAAAGACACGATGGGATGGGAGAGGGAGAGGAGGGTGGGCGACTTTGGGAGGATGGACGGGTTCGAAAATGGCCACTCTGGGGATTAACCATGACTGAACGTCTAAAGTCACTAGTTAGGGCATTGGCACTCAAGTCCAGAGGCAGAAATGGCAGAGTCCAAGGTTGTCAGAGCCTCCCGGGCCACTAGCTCCCTTATGGTTGAGTGTTAGGTGCTATGGACCATCCCAAGCAGCAGGTCTGCGAGGAGGAGCCGGGAGGTGCAGGCTCAGGTGCAGGTTCAGGCGCAGGCGCAGGTGCAGGGACAGCTTGTGTTTGGGGACTGTCTTGAGTGGCTCGAGGTTGCTTGCCTCTTGAGCAAATGATATAGAAGAGTTGATGAGTGACGTGTTGGATGCGATGCACTGCACCTACAAAGCAATTCTTGGGTTTGTAACATGTCTTCCATGGGCAGCTTGTAGGGATGGTAGATGCAGAAAATTACAGGTGCCAACAAGTTGAATCTTCAATGCCCGCACCCTCGAGTTGCAGGCTTGCCCGGCACATTTTGGATGCAATCTCTCCTTCTGACCCATCAATGGTGATATTGGTCTTGCCTACAATTGTACTATGTATCATCAACTCTTAACGTCTTTGTCCATTCAAATAGGTGCGAGAAAGACAATAGTAGGTATGTTGGAGGAGGAAGACGCGTCTCGAGATTTGAGGCACTTGAGGGGAGAACCAGCCCTCTGTAGGATGATCCTTGGGCGTTACCAAAACTCGTGTGAATGGGCGAGTAGAGAAAGGATAAGGAGCCAGCGTGGGAGTGAGAGTGGAAGCCCCAGGCAGGGCCCCAAGATGGGTTTAGCCAGCCAGCCAGCGAGAGACACAAAAGGTTTTTGGGAGGGCCAGGGCCTGGTTGAAATGCCAGTGGAAGAGCAGGAAATCTGGGACTGCAGGATCCATACGGAGTAGGCAACCGCTCGAAAACGGGCTGATGTGTATGTGAGTGGTCAGGGTGTGTGTCCAAGGGCACGTCGGGTCTACGCTAGCGACGCCTGTTGATTTGGCAGTTGAATTGTAACTGGTCTAGGCTCACCAGGCATGGGCGCTCGGGAGGGTGTCTCTGACTCCTCTGCTGTGGCTTTGCCTGATTTTCCCACCCCAATGCCAATCTTTGCCCCCATCGCTCGTCTTTCATTCGCCAATCCTCTAACCGATTTTAAAGTTCGATTTTTGGGTCACTGGCAAACAGACCTTGCTCTTGCACCCACTGCTGCACCCTCCAACTCTCAGACACCCTACTTCTCAATTTCAGCCTTGAGGGCATTTCCATGCTTCCATCCAACCCAACCCTCACCCCCGTGTCGGCCATCTCACACTGCCACCCAGCATGTGCGTGGGTCTTAACTCGTGCTGGCGCACGGGCTAGTGTCACATAGGTACCTAACTTGCGGCAATGTTCGATTGATTCCAAAGCTTGGATGCTGTCCTCACAGGCTCACTGCTTTCTCCTCACGCATCCTTGCCCTCCCTATTTAGGGCGTCCCTAGGCGTCCTATCCCGTGGCTGGTGGGGATGTCGATAGCACCCACTTGGTGCCAACCATTCGTGAACAAGACCATCTTGCATTTTGGCGTTGAAGCAACAAGAATCCAGCTCAAGTAACAGCTGCATTGCCCTCGATTTCAATTTTCCCCTCCCCAAAACTCGACTTCCCACTTACTTCTTCTTTTCACACACGCGCCCTCTCTGTGGCATATGTCGTTGCAACACTCCATAACACACAAACACACACACCCAAGAATACGGAGATAGCTTCCTCTTCTTTCATTCTCCCCGTATTCTCGGCTTTGATGCAGTCATCCTCTGTTTTCGCCAAGATGACCTCTCTTTTTCCCTCGTGTCCCAACTCGTTGCACAACAGCACTGCACAGCGAGGACCGGCCAGACTGCAATTATGACACTGTTTGTTACAGTACTTACTTACCTTCCTTCTTACTAGGTGGGGTTCTTGTTCAGGTCAAGCTCGACAAGAGACATTATTGCGCCAAACATCCATCACCTCCCATTCGCCCTCGCCAGTTTCTACACCGTCAGCAATTTATTGATGACTTCGTTGACTGGCTACCTAGGTCCTTTCCTGACACAGCTATCCTCCAGACCCTCGATCACTGCTGCCCCTCAGGGCACCTCCTCTGGCTGACCGCCGACCCTCGCGTCCGGTTATCCACCTCCTTCCTCCATTTTACTTATCATTACTACGCACGAGACAGACCATCGCACTGCATGTTGCATGATCAGACTGTTGCCAAACATACCACTCCTTGTCGCTTACCAACTCGACTTGGTTGATCCTTGTATATCACCGATCACTACCTTGATTCCTACCTACCCTGTCTTACCTCCATCGCTGGCGCAGCCTCCCAACCCCTCCCTCCTATCATGGTCATCCGAATACTTCCTTGCGAACTCCTTTTATGATCGTTATTTCCATTTTTGTTCCAAAACCATCGTCTTTTCGAATAGAATCATGGCTTCTCGTCGTCGATCCCCCTCTTTTGGCCCTTTCGTTCCATACCAGACCCTTCCTCGAAACGCAACTAGGTACCATAGTCAAGTTTGAGATTAGGAAAGAGGAGTAAAAAGTGCATCAGTCGTCTTATCCCAAGCTCATCTACCGTTCCCATCCTGGGTTGAAGTCTCGCAGCTCGATGTAATTTTCAGACCAGAATAGATTCTATGGGACTCTTTCTGTAATCAGAAAATTGCGACAAGTGTTGACTTTAAGTACTATTTGCAACGATTTCTTTGCTATACCTACTACAATCAGCTCTGAAGACGGCCCAAGCGAACCCAACTCTCCAAAGCTCCCAGCTCTCAAATCAATATCATGTTGTGACATGGGCAATAAGTAACTCATCAGTGGGTTTCCAAGCCGGGAACACATCTTCTGCCCGAACCACACCGACTGCTATCCTGTACTCTTCAGTTTCTTCGGCTTTTTTGACACCCTAGACCGACGGCCACCCCTGGGGTTATTTGTGTAGTTTAAATTTAACATTTGATCTTTCAACACAACTGCTCTCAAAGATCTCATTTCCAGCCGTTGATCTTCATGGTTCCGTTCTCGACAAGATTCTTGTGCATATCGAAAGTGTTGAACAACAGGTGAGGTTCGTGGCCCATGCCCTTCCTCAGGCATTCGAATTCGGCCTTGTCAAAGTAGTCTTGCAGGATGGGTCTGTATTCGGGGTGGGCACACTGCTTAATGATTTCGCGAGCGCGTTCTCGTGGGGACATTCCTCGAACATCGGCGAGACCCTGTCAGGAAAAAACAATTGATGATTAGCACAATCTGTACTTGTGTCACGTCACGGCCGGCGAGACACTTACCACTTCCGTCACCACCACATCCAAATCATGCTCGGTCTGGTCAACGTGAGTGCACATGGGGACGATGCATGATACACCGGTAGGATCGGTCTTGGAAGGTCGGGTGCTGGGTGTGTGCATAATGGAGTATTTGGCGGATCGTAGGAAATCGGCGGATCCACCTAGACCGTTCAACATTCTCGAGCCAAGCACGCAGGTTGAATTAGCGTGGGCGTAGATATCGACCTCGACGGGCGTGTTCATGCCAATGACTCCCAGGCGACGGATAATCTCAGGTGAGTTGGAAACCTGTTGTGAGCGGAGCAGGAGTTTGTGGTGGTAGTTCTCCCACTGGACAAAAAGATTGTCAGTTTCAGAGAATCTATGATTTGAGTCTGAGGATGGAGATACAACTTACGCCATCATAGAATCGCTTGAATCCACCGGGAGAGAATCGAATCGAGGTGGCGGTCGCAAAGTCGAGGTTTCCACTGTCAAAGAGATCGAGGAACGAGTCCTGCAACACCTCGGTCCACACCTTGAGGTTCTTGAAGTTTGCCTCGTTCTGAAGTGATTAGTCAGTATTGTCCGGGTTATTAATGAGTGATGGGTGAACGCAGGAAGTGTCTTACCGCAAGTCCTCCAATAACGGCATTTGCGATGTTACCAATACCAGATTGCAAGGGGAGAAGGTTAGGAGGGAGTCTTCCGTGCTTGACCTCATGCTCCAAGAACTCAATCAAGTTGCCAGCGATTGCTCTCGAAGAGTCATCCTCGGGAGCATTCTCGCTGGTTTGATCAGGATAGTCGGACTCGACCACAGCAATGACCTTTTCAGGATCGACGGGGATATGGGGAGTACCGATGCGGTCTTCAGGGGCCATGATGAGGTATGGCTTTCGTCGCGGAGGCAGGTCGGTCATGGTGATGTCGTGCAAGCCTTCAAAGCTGGGAGCTGCCGTGTTGACTTCGATGATGATCTTGTCAGCCATCTGGATGATCTCAGGACTGGCGCCGACGGAAGCGCCCGGAATGATGCCACCGTCTTCAGTGATAGCACTAGCCTCGACAATGGCCACATCTAGCCTGTTGTTGCTCTTGTTCTTTGTGTAGAAGCCATACATGAGATCAACAGGGAACATGCTGAGATGTTTATCGAAGAACTGGATGTTTCCATTATTGATTCCCTTGGCAATCTCCTTGCCGACCTGATGGGGAGCTCGTCGCTCGATCATGTTGAGGCGAGCCCATCGATTTTCGGTCTCTGCACCTGATGAGGCGCCGACAAAGAGATTGTACTTCAACTTGCCTTGCAAGTTGTTCTTCTCAACATGGTCTGCCAAAGCAGTCGGCACCTTCCTGAATCATGGTCAGCGAGCTGCGCCGGTCGCAGGAGCAGCTTCAACAAGCTACGTACTTAGGATATCCCACACCTGTGAAGCCTGACCAACCGATGTATGAACCATGAGGGAAATGTTCGATGAGGTCTTCAGCCTTGGCTAGCTTTGTGAGATAGCTAGGCCGTCGACAACGAGCCTTCAGTAACGCCGACGCCGCCATTGCTTTGAGATTGACACGCTTCCAGGTTAAAAAGAGAGGTGCGAGGACAGCGTCGACGGGAGCAACAGACTGACACGACTGAGCAAATGTTCGACAAAGGTACAAGTTTGGAAATGTTTTGGGTGTCGAAGCATGCAGGACCCCGGATCAAGACCGAGGGCAGTTGTGATGGTCGGAGAGAAACCCAAACCCCTGTCGTCTGGCGTCACAGGGCAGTCAGAAGTCTTCAATCAGAGGACAGTCAGTGAGGGTTGGGCGGGGCATAACGGGGCCTGTACACGGGAGTATATTCAGCGGGGACGGAGGGCAGCCCCTTAGGGTTGGTAATTGGTTAGGTGCAGGTGGAAGTCCACAGGGAAGCGAAGGCCCTAGGAGTCTGGTTTCGCGGGCATGACCATGGGGGAGTGCTTGGGCCAGTTAGGTGGTGGGAGGGGAAGGGTTTGGCGATGAGATGACCGGCAATGGGCGGACACGCGGGGCACCAAGGCTTCGCTTCAGCCTGATAGGCACTAGTTGGTTGGTCCAAGGGTATTTGGGGGGCAACTAGGGCTTGTTTCTGAGATCTGGGCGCAGGTCATCCATAGCCTTAGGCCCAATTGCGCTGACACAGTGGCATGATATTGGTATTTTAGCGATCGACGCGTCCTATGGGGCTACTGCCATGCCGAACCATGTCCGATAATTCTAGAATGTGTATCCACGTTGTCGCTCGACATTATGACCATTTAGGTACTTAGGTAGTATTCAACGGCTTTCCTTACTGGTTCCAAGGCAATCTCCCTCGCACGAACGGATGTAACTTTACGCACTTTATCAAAAGATGAAGAAAATCTCTCATGGCGCCAATGTTGGCCATTGACATGTCCACCAACTCATCTTTCGAACCCGTCCACGGCATACGACCTGTCCTGAAACTGCCGTTCCTTACTTGCAAAACAGGGACTGCGGCAAGTGTTCAATTGGAACCTCTTCCCAAAAATCATCCGGGTCTTGGGTCTCAACAGGACCTAGGGCAGCTCGATCAAACACCTTTTCGCGCACGTTGATGCCTCCACTCACGATGCGGATCAACTTGACTTGATCTTGAGTAGTCGAGTCCCATGGTTTTCCAATCGTGACAAAATACGCACAAATACCTTCATGAGAAAGCGCTACGACATTGGACGGTAAGTCCTTCTCAGGACTCGAGCCCGCAAATATCTGGACCGCTTTCTGCAAGCGACGGGCATCTGGGGCGTTCCATTCATTGCCATATACAAGCTTGAAATGCTCTGTCCAGTGCAGACCTCGCGCTTCCATTCGTTTCTGGACTTGGCCGTTGTAGAAGCCCTGGATTCCCGCTCTTGAAGGGACAATCGAGGGTGACACGGTCATTCTGGAGAGCACTAACCCCAGAGAGATGATGGTTTCCACAATGACTGCAAGGCAGTACCCGTGGGAGGGCGGTAATCCTTCCTTTTCCTTTTCAACTTCATCTTTAGCGGTGCAAATGCCACAGTGGCAGGTCCTTCTCAGTTTTGACAGGTACTCCGTATAAGCGATTGCGGCATCCTCGTGGGTCAACTTCAAGGCTCGCTCCATCCGACCTTGGAAGCGTCGTAGCTCGGGGAGCCAGTTTGTGATGGTCTGGATGAGTCCTGCGCCATAGGAAGCGGTGTTGCTCTGGTTTTTGGTGGAGACCAATGCATGCTCCTCGTGTCCCTTGCCCAACGCCAGTCCTTCAAACAACTTGGCTGCACCGCCAATCATACCTCCAAACGCCTTAGATTCGTCGTGGTCGAGATAGTGGAAGCTCTTGCCAAACACCCGGGGAAGCAACGATTGCCAGGCGACTCTACCACTAAAAGGTGTGATGTAGACCTGGGATGAGTACGTGTTTTCGGAGATATTGAGGCCTGCCAGATTGACGTGAGTATCATACCAGGGTTGGAAGGAAACTTCAATGCCAGGCTTTTCGACAAATACGAGTGTGACCTGGGGTTTTTGGCCTTTGTGGGTGGCATGGACCAATGTTGCATCTTTGCCATAAACCTCGACTCGCAGGTCACAATGCCACTCCGCCAGAGCGCCGAACCATGAGATAATCCCGCTGCCAGTGAAGGTGACGGTCTTCTCGTGTCCCCCACTGACCTGCATCAGTGCTTGAAGTGCCTGGGCTACGGCCTTGGGACTGACGATTGATTCAAGATTCTTGACGGCCCGGATGCTGAAGGGATCGAGGCGGAGGTAATCTTCGACCAACTGACCAAAATCAGTGGTGGCTAAAATGCCATTGCAAGAATGAAGAGTAGACTTCCATTGGGCATAGTGAGGAGTGGTATCTTCGGGACCAGCCATGGAAGCGGCAAGTTCATGGAGGATTTTGGTGCCATAGACTTCGTGGAAACTCTCCCCAATGGCTGTCGCCACGGCGAGATGGTCGTAGGATTCAGCGTGGATGACCTTGTCCTGAACAGCATGGTTGAAGCCCCAGCCAAAGGTCAGCTTCTGATCATCGGTTGTGAAGATGGGTAGATTAGCAAAAGCATTGTTCATGTGCCTCTGGCCCTTGACTGAGAGGTTGAGCTTGCGAAAGATCAAGTAGGCAACATATCGTGTATAGGGATCGACTTGTGCTCCAGACAATCGGAGCAACGAGCTCTTCCCAATGGATACTTCCTTGGTGGTCGACTCGTCCACAAAGGGCATGACTGCGAATGGCTTGAGCTGAATCACAGACTTGAGACTTGATAAGGATAGTGGAGTGACTAATCATGCGGGGTGATTGTATCCAGATCTAGTGAGAAAGGCGCGGAATGAGGGCATGGTCAAGAAAGGTCGTGACGGTAAGATGAATTGACTCTGTTGTAGGACACTGCGGTGCTTAGGTTCACCATAACTTTTGTCTAGTCGAGTTGAATTGATAGGAACGGTTGTCGAGGGTGGACGAGACTGAGTCAGCAGCATTGATGTGGAGCTCGTCATGTCAATGTCTAGGTAAAACTCTAGGTGACGCATCCCTATACATAGGCGTTGGACAGGCCCGTTCAGCCCATACTGCGGGGTCCAAGGCCCCAAAAGTCCTTACTCAGCATGCCTACGAACGCCTGGATCCTCCTTTCTGAGCACCTGGACATCAAAAGACCCAATGAATTGTTGCCAAGTATGACGTCCGCCTTCCTTGGTTTCCTCGTGACCTCGTGATCTCGTGATCTCTTCGCACGTGGCCATCGACGTCTGGGATATTCTCATCGCAGTCATCATCATCAGCGCACACAAGACACACCACCCTCGCATCTCCCTTCCAGAATGAGTCCTCGAGATGATTCACGACTGGGCCATTCTCAAGGGCAAGCATAAGGATAAGGTCATCCTTCAACGCCACCCCCTTCACTTCCCCAGTCCTCCGATCCAATTCAGGCCATTCGCCCTCTCTGCTGACACCACACAGATGCAACTGGTCAGTATCACCTCTACGGCGATCCTCCTTCTGGCATCTTCGAAGATGAATACATCTCCTAGAATGTGTGAATCTCTCCATTGTTGCCAGACAGCCAAAACCACTCCTTCGGCTGTCACCAGCTTCAGACTCCCCTTGTGTATTTTTTCTTTCCCTGCCATCGACTCGACGGTCTTGGTGCTACCCTTCCAGGCGAATTCGGTGCCTTTGTGGCCTGCCAGGCCCCGCAGATGGTAAGTCCGTGTGAGTCCTTTTCTGACCACCTCCCATTTCTGCCGCTCTCCCTGAGCCGAGACTTCGAACTCGCTCGACATGCCCACCAGACCTTGCCACCCTCGAGGAAAGAACCGAGCCACCAGTTGCGACTGATTAAAGTCGTGCGCCGTGTACAGCTCAAACGGTGGCGGGTTGACAGCCAGCACATCCACCCAATCCATGTCATTAGTCACAAATGCTGGTCCCTGGTCCATTTTGTCCACTGGGTCCAGTGCTCTCAGCAACAGCTTCTGACTCTGAGGTATGACCAGGCCTAGTGGGTTGGATTTCTCTACCCGAAATGCCGCAGTCGGTCTCGTTGTTGAACTCGATTGATCCTCACCACTATCTCGGTGTAAAGCTTCCTTGTCCAGATTGTTGGTGGGTATCGCCAGCTCCTTCTCTAAACTGCTGGGCACTGCTTGCTTTTCCGTGTCTAGCGAAAGATCCCTCACTTGTTTGCTCGAATCTGCTGTTCGGTCGTAGAATTGTTTATCAAAGTCATTCTTCATTACTACCACTTCCTTGTCAGTATCGGTAGGCGACACCGATTCCTTCTCGATGTCGGCCTGTGTGAATATAGGTTTAGAAGGGTCATTGGATACGTCCACTCCCGAATCAGAGCTAACGGTTGTGCTGGCCATTTTCCACGACTCTGATCTGCTCTGGCAATAGCGATAGCATGCAAGCCAGGGTTCCCTGGGTTCTTGCGTTTCGAAGTGGTTTACTCCCAATATGGAGATACTTATCTAAAAGCACGTAACATCTGATATCGATACCTATTGCATTGAAATTTCACAGGTTCAACTTCAGACAGGAGTTTCTGTCGGTGTAACAGAATGGCCCCAAAGCCCCTCTCGGGCCAATCCAACGACTTCTATGCTTTGCTCTAACAAGTCCCACCTCGTGCGTCATAACAGGCATCACAAAGACACCCTTTCACCCTGTACGAGAAGGGCGATCGGCAGCTTGGGTGCTTGGCTCTTCAACCACTGGCCCCCAACCCGCCGATCAAGCTACTTTGTAGATATGCCTAACACAGACTTGGCTCAGTCAAGTGCTTGTTCTACTTATAGGCGCCTAGAAACAACACTAAAAAGCATACCTGGATGCCAGCTGAGGGATGGTCAATGGGGCCAATATAAGCATATGTATCGTGGAGACAGTTCATAGCCACAGACTTCACGAGTCGTCTGTTATATCTCTTGCAAGTGGCCCGGACGTATAGCATGTGATTGCCGGCATGGGTATGTATTCTTTGTTGAACCAGTCCTCGATCTTCTCTCGGTCCATCAGGCGAAAATTCTAGACAAATCCTCGCCATCCCAGACCCATGGTGAAACAGACTCAACCAGGATGGTTGACCTATCATTAACACGGTCACTGGTTGTTAACAAGGATAAAACGCATTGAAAACCACCCCTCAATGTCCACCGCACATTGGGTTTCGTTCCAAACCCAGCCTCCACTGCTCTTCGACAGTTATGGCAGGTCACAAGTCAGTAACACGACAACTGCCAAAATCTCAGGGCAGGTCATTGCAAGACAAGCAGCATTGATAGGGCTGCGAAGGCTCTATCGCGCTGCGCCCAAGCCACAAAAGGGCCAGAATACGTAGCCTTACGCATTGATCAGCCTCCCCGTATATCCTTGCACCCATGCCATCGAACAAGGCAGGGCGTATCGAGCCCATCAGGGGCAGCAATCTATATAAATCAAAAGACTATGGTCGGATGAGTAGATGGACAATCCTGAGAATAGTCCTGATATCCTGCGGGTGACAGTCACTGGCTGTGGGTGCAACATTCTCGACAGCATGATATCAAATACGGCGCCGACAAGAACGATCCATCCAGGACCAAGACCAGGACTAAACTCCCCTGTCCACAGGATCCAGAGTGCAACAGCACATGCATCTCTGACCAGACCCCCAGCACCGCCAGAAAAGAGCCAAGAGCAACCCACCGTCCATGTTGCCAGAGTCTCTCCACCAGTCGGCCAGTTCGTCATACAGACTCTTTTACAAATTGCAGGATTCGGAGTTGCCATTGCGTTTGGCGTCTACGCCGTCCAGTCTGTCGCAGTTGGCAACACTGCCAATGAATATGGCGACAAGTCTGTGCGGCAGGCCGTCGTATCTAATCAGCTGGCCATGATGGCAATATGCTTGGCCATGAACAACCAGGTAAGACAGAGCTCTGTCGCAGGAATCTGAATTCCATTCTTCATTTCTTTAACCATGCTGATACCTCCTTCAGACAGCCGCAGTATCGTCCATATGCGACCGCATCATTCAAGGCGCAGATTCCGTCCTTCCTACCGTCGCCGAGGGTATGTTCACCAGCCTCCCACCTGCTCGCAGCACCGCGACTGCCAGTTATAGTGATAGTCGCACAGCCATGCCCACTGCAACCGCGTCTAACTCAGGCCAAGACTCGATCAGTTCATCCCCACCGAGCCCATCCTCACGGAGCCCATCCATAACCATCATTGTTGCTGGTGTCGTTGGAGGTTTTCTAACCTTGACCGTGGTCCTGTCAACCAGCGCTTGTCTATTTCGGAGAGCTCATAAGCGTGCCACTGTCGAAGGGCCGGAGCGTGTTGCTTTGGGCAATAAATTTGGGACTGATAAACCTTACCAAGCAGCAGGGGCTTCTCGCGGAAACCATGGCATCTCCGGTGCGGCCGCGCTTTGGGGTCAGAGGTTCAGAGATACCTTTATTGACTCCCGTGTCAGCAGTGGAATATAGTCTTGGACAACTGAGCCTTGAGTCATGTCAAGCCGTGATAGTTCCTAGTTCCGTAGGGAGGGAGGTTTCGGCATGAGGCTGTACATACATGTTTGATGAATCCGCAAGGCTGAGAACCTGGGTGGAGTTATGGAGTCGACTAGGTCACGTGTAATTCCTACGGCCAAAGCGCCCATCACTTTACCATAGCAGCGCGTTTCCATTTCTTATAGCAGCGGCATTTAATCTCCAAAAAGTTTCTTGGCTTGGCAAATCACTGCGACTCTCGTCCATCTCGAGTTTGGATGAGGCTCGTTACAAACAGAACTGGCATCACTTCATCGACGCTTCCTACTCTCCTCACCTGCGCATCCGCGCCTTGTCATCCCTTCCATACCCTCCAACATGTATCAATATCAGCCACCGGGCCAATATGGTGCGCCAGGAGACTATGGTGGTTTCCCCGGAGCACCGCCAGGAATGGCGCCTCCTCCTGGTATGGCACCCCCAGGAATGGGAGCCCCTCCAGGAATCCAACAGCAAGATGCTCACCAACCTGGTAGACCTGGCGCCTTTCCTTCGAATTTCCAACCCCCGGCCAACATGCCCAACATCAACTTCTCCGCCCCCGTGATTCGACTAGGAACCTCAGGTCCTGCAAAGAATGACAATGTCGGCGGACGAGATGACAGAGACCGCGGCGGACGCAGAGCCGGCTTGGGTGCGGGCGCAGGAGCAGATTTCCGAGACCGCGACCGAGATCGAGACCGCATTGCTCCCGTGCAGCAACCCACGAGGGAAGAAATCATCAGAACCATATTCGTTGGAGGCATCACCGAGGGTGCAGGTGGAGACGAGGGAATTGAACGAATCTTGCGCTCTGCCGGCAATCTACGAAGATGGGTTCGCGCTACTGACGCTGTCGACAAGCCCTGCAAATTTGGCTTCGCAGAGTACGAGGACCCCGAAAGTCTTGCTACGGCGATCGAGGTGCTCCGCGATGTCGACATCCCCCTCAAACGACAAGCTCCCTCGGAGTTGAATCCTGAAGAAAATGACACGGTGGAAAAGTCTAAACTGATAGTACGTCTCTCCATGGCGACAACCTATGTTGCACAGATGCTAACCTCGATAGATTGTGGCCGACGAAAACTCTCACGCTTATATTGCACAATGGGAAGAATCTCAAGGTGGCAGCGACGCCGAAGCAGCACAGATGAGATTAGACCATGCTCGTGCCGCGTTAGCCGCCGTTCTCAAGGATCTAACCCACCCAAACGCCCCGATTCAAAAAGACGATCTGTCAAACATCGACCGAGAAGGAGACTTCAAGATGGGTGAAGGCGTTAATGGCGAAGGCACAAACGGCGACATTGTCACCATCCCCATCAATGTTGATGACGAATTGTCCGATATTCCCGCCGAGATGCGCGAAACGGTGGCCAAGGAAATCGCCGCGTTCAGAGACCGTAGTAACCGTCGTGATCTCGAGCGATTAAAGCGTGAGGAGGAACTCGAACAACAAGAACGGAATCGCATGAATGGTGAGCGACTCAACCGACTTGCTTCCCCACCATTAGCCGCTCCTTCAGGCCCTGCTGGCGGTTCCAACGGAATCCCGGTTGGACCTCGCGGTGCTCCTTCAGGTCCCAAGGGCTTTGGTGCTCAGATTCCACGTGATTACCAAAAAGGAGTTACATTTGTCAATGGAACGGCCATTTCAGGATCGTCCGCATTTGAGGACGAAGATACCGATGCCAGTGACGAGGAATTGGAGAGACGGAGAAGAGAGAAAAAGGAGGCCGAACAAGAGAAGCTTTTCCTCGACCAAGAACGACGATGGCTTAACCGTGAAAGAACCAGAACGGCAGCAGTGGAGCGTGAGAAGACGCGAGACAAGGACGATCAGGGTCGAGTTCAAGAACAGAAAGACAGAATGGCTCAACGATTAAAAGATTGGAACGATGACGTCGAATCTTCGCGCAAGGTTGAGGAATACTACAGTGATCGAAGTCTATGGATTCGAAATCGGGCTTCGTTCCGGCAAAGCGAGTCCCAAGCGGACGATGCCGATCGAGCGGCGGAACAGCGAGAACGGACTCGAGAAAACCAAAACCGCGAACGTGCCGGTGCGATGGCGGATGACTTCCTCAATCGACATGAAGAAGACATGCTGCGACAGGAGGACAGGATGGATCGATCTTTATCGACGGGCGTTCGTCGTGAGCCTGCTCGGTTTAAACTGTCATTGGGCGCGGCAGCTGCGTCTGCGGCCGACCGATCCGCATCTCATGCCACACGACGTACTGTGGTTGCTGACGTGGAAGGTCTGTTGGAAGATGAGGAAGACGCCGAATCACAAAATGCTAAACGCACGTTGATTCCCATTCAATTTGACAAGAACGACACGGCAGACATGTCAGAGGAAGAACGGGCGGCAGCGGCAAGACAACTGGCAAGTGACATTCCCAACGACAAGGATGGGTTATGGGCATGGGACGTCAAATGGGAGTTTGTCGATGAAAGCGTGGTGGAGGAGAAACTGAAGCCATTCGTCGAAAAGAAGATTGTCGAGTATCTGGGTGTGCAAGAACAGATGCTCGTTGATGTGGTGATTGGAGCTGTTCGAAGCAGAGGCAAACCAGATGTCTTGGTCGGTGAATTGGAAGGGGTGAGTTGATGCCATTTGTCTTTGCGATTGTTGGAACAATAATGCTGACTGTCATTTTATAGGCCCTGGAAGATGAAGCTGAAGTTCTGGTCAAGAAACTTTGGCGAATGCTGATTTTCTTCTCAGAATCAGAGAAGAGAGGTCTATCGACATAAAAGTTTGTCTGTGTGGCCATGATCACCAATGGTCACATACTTCTGATGGCCTTACTTTGGCCAACGAGTTCAACTCAATGTCACCGCCAATGTCACCCGAAACCTGGATTGCTAAAAGTCATGCATCCCTCAGACTCCTTGACTATTTTCGAGCATATGTGAAGGCAGGGGACTGCCATCATAAGGCTATCATCAAGACTCTCCACGTGGTACACTAAAGCCAATGGCAGCCACGAGTGAGTATCGATTAGACGATCGGTATTCACTCATCGTGCTTGGATCAGACATCAAAGACCAAGACAAGGGAAGCTTTTTGATATGAAGGCACAAACACGATGTAGTGTCGTTAGGTCAGCTTTGGCCATGCAGCTCCATCGATCCATGTATCTATGTATATCTATATGCACAAGATGCACACAAAGAAATTATGCGACATTGGCCTGCAACTTTGTTGAGAGGACCAATTTCGTGATACATTTCCCTTTTCACCTGTGTCTCTTTCTCTATTTATGCATTTTGAATTGTTGTCCTGTGTGTATGCTGGATTCAATCACGGCACCAGCCTTTTCCCAGCCAGCAGCCGGTCATGAACTTCTTTTCTGCTTCATTCATCCATTCATCCCTCGATCAACTCTCGCAATTCTCTCTCAACCTCCTTCAATCCTTTCCAATCTTTTCAATCAATCCTCCCCCCACCCACCCAACTCCCTCACCACATCTCCCACATTCGGCCACCCCTGCAAGCCATCCTTTCCACCATCAAGTCTACTTCTCTGCACCATTTCCGGCCCCACAAACTCCACCACCTGCATCACCGCCACCTTGACTGCTCTCAACACATCCTTGACCCTCCGCACCGTGGGATCAGCATCATTCGATCCCCTGGCTCCCAATACACGACCCAAACCCCGAACATGCCAAAGACTCGGCCCCCGATGACCCTGACATTGAATCGAGGTATAAACGACCAATTCCGTCTCCAGGGCCGTCAAGTGTCGGAAATCGGATAGATATAACCCATAGACGATGCTCAATTCATGTGCGCCCATTTCGCCGCGATAGTCGCCGAAAGTATTGAATATTCCACGCCATAATGTTCCATAGATGGATGTGATGGTGGAGATTCCTCGGGCTTGTAGTTCGGTGAGGGATTGGGTTGTTCTAAGAATGGGAAATCATTATAAAGGCTGAAGGGGGAGGATGAAATGGAAATGGAAAGGGAGCTTACAAATTCTCAGGCTTCAACTCCGGACGACTTTCGTCTTCCTG
Organism: Exophiala mesophila; assembly: GCF_000836275.1. Classification (NCBI taxonomy): domain Eukaryota; kingdom Fungi; phylum Ascomycota; class Eurotiomycetes; order Chaetothyriales; family Herpotrichiellaceae; genus Exophiala; species Exophiala mesophila. The sequence goes on from NW_015622508.1 coordinate 1,621,066, forward strand.
GGGAGTCTGGCCCTTCTCTGCCATCTGGCGTTTCGCCAATGGGATCAATGCGCCCAGTGTCTGAGGCGCACCGATCAATGTGAGTTGTTTGAGGAGGACATCGAGCAGTCGAGTGGCGAGTCGGGATTGGGTTTCTGGTGTGGAGAATGAAGGGTCGTGTTTGGTTAGATACGTCCAGAAATCAGCGAGGGTTTGTGGCTCGGGTGAGATGATGAGGACGGTGGCCTGGATTGATTAGATTGGATTGGATGAGTAAAGGGGCTTTGGGAGAGAGGGAGGGAGAGACTTACAATGATCAAATACCATGCTTCAGATCCTGTTTCCTCGAGGAGAGTGCCCTTGACATCTTGACAGAGCTGATCCCATTGCTCCTTGGTGATTGAGGATGAATCTTCTTGAGTGCCGTTGGTAGTCATGATGAAGGAACGTCCAAGGGGTCCGGAGGATGTATAATGAGTAAACCTAAACTCCGGGATTTGATATGTGGGTGGTCACGGTTGTGCTATGACTGAACCGAGGTGGAGGGTAGTTGAAGATTGAACAAATGAAACAAATATAAAAATGTATATCTTTCTCCAAAGCCAAGTAAAAACCACAGATGACGTGCGCGACCGAAAATTAAAAGAGAAAGAAGATAAAGATCAGATCAGATCTGTTCCTAACAACCAAGGTCTTTCCTCTAGTCTTTGAATCAGATGTAAAGAAAGGTAAGTAATGGACTAACCTACTTAGACTGTTGCATCGAAGTGGGAAAAGGAGTGGAACAAGAACCTCACTTCTCCTCACCTCACCATGTTATGTATGCATGTAGAATACTGCACCAATGTACCTTAGGTACCACTGGTACTTGGCGGGGTCGCAAGTTTGTGTCTCCTCTTGCTGGTCTGTCGGAGAAAAGCAAATGCCCCCGGTGCCCAGTGCGGGGGAGGGTCGTGCTGGGCGTGGCAGGTTATGCCTAGTACCATGCTTAAGAAATAAGTAACTGGGTGGTATAAAATGAATCGGTTATCATTACTGAATGATCTGACCTGCTGGGTCTGTTCTGCTATGCGTAGGTAGGGTATGTTGACAATGAATCGAGAGGGAGGGGGCGGGAACTCTTGAATCTGCATTATCGTCATCAACGGAGCCCCACGGCTCGTCTCGTTCTGTTGAAGGAGAGAAAAGAGAAAGAGAAAGAGACACAGGACAAGAGATCGGACAGGAATGCTCCAGGCGAATATTGGTGTGCAATACAGTGTGCGCCGTGGATCACCCAACGAAGTCGTATCAAGAGCATCTTACTCTTACGTGAGGACTGGCATCTGTCTGATGCGTTGGACCGGACCAGAGATACGTTTTTGTATCTTAACTAAATCTGGAAGGACATGCACCACGGGTTTAGCGATTGGTCAGTTACAAGCGAATATTTGGTCGGTGGTGGCACTTGCAATGGCGATGGGATCAAGTGTCTTTGGAATGTAACGGCGCTTTGTAGAGTGTATACATAAAGTGGGAATCAAATTGGTATGAATGGGAGAGAATGATCTCGTCCAATGTGGCCATACGCACGGAAATGCGGATGTTCTTGGTGGGACCGTCACGCCTCATGGACATGGGGTCGTTTCCAATTCTTCCACGACCCGTGAGCAGACATGATGGTCATCATGTCAACAATGGGAATGTATTGACGCGGACTTGTTCCCACATTGTCCTGCAATCAAGTTGAGGGTAAAGGACCCGGGTTCAAGCTGACGCCTGGGGATCTCCCGTGAACTGTAACATTCGGGCTTACCATGTCACCCCGTCCTAGTTCGTGGCGTATGCTCCTCGGTCCAGAGGACCACTAGGGAACTTCTGTCTGACGAGGGTAGTCTTGCAGAGATGATCATCTCATAGAGCAAAACTCTCCCAGGATCGAATCAAGTTGTCCCTTGGTGAGTAGACCTCACCCGAACAAACGACCCAGTACCCCCGAGCCAGATCCACCTACACCTCCTGACCCTCCATCAACAGCAAATGGATCGCCTTTACTCATGACCTCATCGACCCATTGTTCCATACGGGCACGATCCGTCAACAACTTTGTATCAACGAGTCTATCTGTGACTCGTTGAGCTCTTCTCCCACCAAAGCCAATCAGGGTAGGCAGACTGGTGACACCGAACTCGATCCCCAAATCCATCATCCTTCCATTACTGGTGTCTGGACTATCGAGCTCGAGCTCTGCTAGGGCCAAGCTGGAAAATTTATCATTGGGAGATGGGGCGCGGGACTTGACTAGGTCGGTCAATAGAGGAGTAATGACGCGACAAGGAGCGCATGACGATGTGGTAAATAGGGTGAGCAACAGGGCGTTATTGGCCGAGTGAAGCTGGAGCGAGTCGTGGAATTGAGGCGGGGTTCGAAAAGGATTGAGGATTCGGTTCGATGGACTTTGAGGAGCAGAAGTTGTTGAGAAGGGGGTTCTGGCTGCTTGACGAGGAGTTGCGTGTGGACAGTAGCTTGTTGCTATTCGACTGGTCTGGACATCGCGCTTGATCCCTCGATGTAAGAAGAGCGTCAGACGCGTGCTGGATGGTGCGGGGAGTTTCATCGTAAGTGGAATGGTTCAAGTGTTTGGGTTATTGACGCCGACGTGTGAGTATACGCATGATGAACGTTGGTTGATTGAGTACCTGCATTTACAGATCATGGGTCACGGTATCCATCGCTCCTGCCTCGGATGGGGTTTGTGTCCAGTGTCGCGGAAAGCGCAGAATGATTGACCGAGAGACAATGACGTCATAGCAGATATCTTTGTCATGTGACTGTCATGAGCACACTCCCATGCGAGTCACATATAGGGAATCGTCGTTGGGCAATTGTTATGACGAAAGATTGCATCGTGTCATGAACTCATTCAGATTTATTCTAGTCAAGGAAATTATCTAATTTGAAGAAGAAATGATGGGATTGACCTCGAAATTCATGCTTAGCAGGCACTACGCATCACGTGAGTATCTATCTTGCTGGGAAGGAGGAGTTGGGTGAGGATCAGGATGAGTTGCATGAGTGATTTGAGTTGTTGTAGTCAAGATCTTGTGCAGAAATCTCCCAAAGAGCAGTTATTTGGATCCAAAGAGGTAATCATTGGTTTTAGGCTCGACATTCATCCTTTGGCGATGCCTGCCGTCACGTGTAAATCCTTGTACTTATGCTTGGCGAGCTTGTGCGAATAGTCGACCTGCAAACTGGGTTATGAACTTGCTCAAATACTACCAAATCAAGTAATTGCTCTGCCCTAAAGAAGAAACCATGCGATTGGCCTCGACATTCATCTTCTACGAGTCCTGCGTCAACTATCTTCACGTGCTAATCTGTGCTTATGCCTGCCTGGTGCTTGTGCGGATCAGTCAGGTCTGGTTACTGAGTCACGAACTTGCTCAGAAACTTCTTAATTAGGCAATTGATCTGACCAAAAGACGAAATAGTAGGATTTGCGCTCGACAATCATCCTCTCATCCTCGACATACATCCTCTCATCCATCCTCTCATCCTCGACATACATCCTCTCATCCTCGACATACATCCTCTGATCCTCTATATTCATCCTCCTAGTTACCGAGTCATGAACTTGCTGAGAAATTCCTTAGTTAGGTAATTTATCTGACTAGAAGAAGAAATGGTTAGATTTTTGCCCTCGACAATTCGTCCTCCCATCCTCGACATTCGTCCCTACTTACTGAGTCATGAACTTGCTCAGAAATTCCTTAGTTGGGTAACTTATCTGACTAAAAGAAGAAATGTTTAGATTTGCCTCGACATTCATCCTCGACATTCATCCTTTCCCATCGCGGCCCCTAACAAATCGTGCTAATAATCAGCATCGTCACAAATACCATTATCTTGACAGCCAACTTGACTCTCCGGCCTCAAAGTCGGATTCGCCTGAATCTACCAGGCTCTCGTCGCCCCATCCCAAATATCAAAAGGGGTATCGCAACCCGGAGGCTGGCCAAAAACACACAACCTATTAACATCAACCCCTTGGAGATGTACACCACAGAGTCCCCCTGGTCTTGACCATGCTGGTCCCCCACGACCATCCCATTTATCATCTCTGTCCCCGACTCGCTGTGCCCTCTACTCATCATGCGTCTAATTAATGGCTTGTGAATCATCGGAATGCAGAGTGCCATAGCCAGAGCTAGCACCGCCGTCGATGCCACGGCTAGTCATAAGACGGTGCAGGAAGATGTTTGCTGCCTGTATGGTGAAACGGAGATAATGTTAGTGTCTCTCCTCGGCTTTTGTACACAATCGATATCAAATTTCAGCTGGCTGTGTCCATTTCTTATTATGATTCCTCAGTGTCATGTTGACGGGGATCTTCAGTCTCCGTATTCGACTCAGCATTCTCATATGCTCGTGCGGCGGCCCGCAGCTCTGCCTCGTACTCACTTCATGCAACTCCATGTCAGGGGCCGTGCCCGGATTTTAAAAGGATGCAAAAGGCATAATGATTGAGATGTGGAGTGGAAAGGGCTTACCATCTTGCAGCTTCCAGCCGCTGGATCCAACGTGCCGTGATTTTTAATCGCTCTCGCACACTGGTGGCTGGGAGAAGGAGGTACTTTTCCTCCTCCGCAATGGGTAGCACACTCGCAAACCAGTACGGAAATGTGGCTGGATCCGATGGTGGCTGTCCATATGCTTCGAGAACACGTTGATGAAGCCATCGGGCGGATTTCGCCCGAGCTTGTTCGACAAATTCCAATCCATATTCCAACAGTCGCTGTGTAGACATGCTTTGAATCCGGGCCTCGGCCTCGTTGGTTGAAGAAGGCTCCGTCCCGGTCTCATGTGATTCCATGTTTTCTTCCTCATGCACAGGAATGTCGTCGATTCGTTGAACTTGGCCCACCAAATACCCGTCCACCATCGATGTGCTGATGATTCGGAACCGGTACATTCCTCGCGTCTCAATCAAGCTACGTCCGTCAGGGAAAATTTCGATTCGTTCAATGAACAGGACAGTCCCGTAATTCATATAGGGCGGTTGTTCCGGTGGTGCTCCACGAGGACGGTACGACAACATTCCAAACTTCCGCGATCCGTTCTCAATGGCTCTTCTGATCATCAGGCGATATCGAGGCTCAAAAATGTGCAAAAATGTTGGCATCTGTGGGTATGCTAACGTGCACGGGAACAATGGTAGGCTGCTCTCCTCGTCCACTGTATCTTCTTCACTCTCAATGGCTATCCGAGCATTAAGAAGGTCGGGTAGCAGGTGTTGGAGAAGATGGGTGATTCTCTTATTGCTAGGCTCGCCCGTAGCACTCGGTAGAACCGTCAGCCTCCGCCGGCACATGGGACAGACATTAGAGTGGTCCATGGCCCGAGCAAAACATTTTCGACAATAGGTGTGCCCACATGTGGTGGTCAACGGATCCAGCATAATCTGATAGCACACTTGGCATTCCAGCTCCGACTTGGCAATCTCTTGAAGACTTTGATGGACCGTCTTGTCCAGTGATCCAATCGCCTCTTCCGAGTTACTCTCCAAAGGTGTATACGAGAGGTCGGAGTGGTAGTTGAGTTCGCCCATGCGAGCAAGAATGTAAGAAGCCACGATCCGTCCTCCGTGGAGAACTCGTGATCGTGGCATGATGTCCATGGCAGAATCTGCCACTCGCGACAGGTCCAGGGTTTCCTCCAACAGCAATGGCAGACCAGGAGCCTCGGTGGAATATGTCGACATTTGACCCTCGACCACCTCTATAATCTTGTTCACAGTCACATCCGTTCCACAGTCGCCTAGGGAATGCTCCAAGCCGCAATCCCTAAAGGGGCAGACGAAGCCTTCCGATCGCCCCTGGATCTGAGGATATGTGATGTTTTCTCGTTTGTAGACGGGCGGTATGCATGTTTTGCACATGGAGTTGCCGCAAGGGAGAGCGACGGGGTCTCGAAGCGGGTAGGAACATAGTGAGCATTGGAACAGTTTCACGATTCGTCGGGCATCGTGAGTGGGATGAAACCCGCCCTGAGCTGTCGATGCTGGGTCACCATTTCCGCTCATCTGAGCGGTGGTGACAGGGTGATGCTTCAGGGTGGTATGATGGAGTCCCCCAATAAGTCCGCCTCTTTTGCACGTAGGCCTCTCAAGGCATAAGTTTGGTGCAGTCCATGAAATATATGGTCTATCCGGACCGATCCAAGGCCTCAGAGGGAAAGGAGCTACTTAGGTCGTAGGTGTGTGAATCACGAGAAACGGGTCAGAGGGGCCTGCGACAAAGAGAATTGGGGATGGGCTTGTTGTTTTTGATGACGTTGACAAGGCCGCTCGACGAGACTTTCATGTGGAGTTGAAATCGAGTAATTGTGTCGCAATCATTCTTGAGGGACACCAGGTAAAGGAGGATTTGTCCTGGTTATGAATCAATTGAAGCAATTGGAAAAGGAAGATCAACGACGTGTAGACTTTTGATGTGCTGCAAAGGACCAGTGGCCGCCATGCACTGCATTTGGAGGCATTGGTGTGAGATGTTAGCGACTGTCTCAGCATGCTGCGGAGCCAGGCACCACCCACAATGTGGCACTCTGGTACCAGGGTGACACGGATCTCGCAGTCTGGTGGGATGGCGAAACCATGTCTGAGGATTGGTGAATAGCCGGGCCCATGAAAGATTGGATCCAGCAGTGGGAGTGGCCGGTGGATGATGACCACAGGGCGAAACAGCGCGGCCACTGGCCACACGACCGTAACAGTCGATGCGAGACAAATGTCCAGGTGGTCGGAGATCTGGAATTCTGGTTAGGGATCGAGAAAAGGCCAGGATCAAATCGAGGGCCGAGGCCGACCGTCTCGCTAGTCGTGTCACGAGTACCAATGAGATGAAGGGAGGCCTGCCATGGCCTCGGCGGGCACTATGCCTCTTTGGGCCACCTCACGCCAATTATTTTGCTCTTTCCTGATTTTTCCACATGTGGAGGCGTCATCGATCTAAATTCTTGGCAGGCACCACCAGTCACGTGGATCACGTGGTCATGACAAACGCAGACAGGTGACTTCAATTGCCACCACTCAATATCATATATGGCTCTTGTACGTGTCATCGACACAACGTTTGTGTAGCGCTCAAGCCATCAAAGTGTCTTTACTTGTTAAAGATTCCACGCCAGGCATCCCTCCAGAGGCATCCGCCATCCACCGTCTTGCCAGCCATTCTCGGTCACCCGACGACCCGTTTGTGGTGTAGAGTACGTATACCCATCTGACACTGTCTCTGCTCAAACCGCCAATCAAACAGACCCAAAGGCAACCGACCTCCCTTTTGATGGAACCCATATCCAGATAGGCATCGTAGCCAGCTGCCATGCCTCTCCTGCGCCAGATGTTCATATATACCTCAAACATATCATAATGTCCATACCCACAACCAGTGCCTCACACCGTCGTGCGCCATCACTGACAAAACCATCTAAAATCGATCATCATAACGAGTTTCCAGCTCGTCTATCTTTCAAAGCTTATGTTCTCGTTCGTGACGTGCTCTGCATTCTGCTCATGTTCACCTCCTCTGTCGCGTATGGGAGCTAACGTCAGGACAATCACCCCGTGTCAGAACCAGTTGATTCCGACATCTCCTCGTCCAGAATGACTCGTCTCATAACACTAGGGCTAAACAAGTTCAAGATCTTGTGTCGAGCCTGCTGCCGGTAGTGGTGACTTTCTAGGATCGCCAGAGCCTTTCGGAACATGTCCGTGTCTGCGAATGGCGCCGGGTGCTTCGTCTTCATCGTGTGTAGTTCTCCGCTCGCTTTCTTGTACATGACTGTGTTGCCGAGTTCGACCAGGGATTTCAATATCTTTGCCTTGATCGGGTCTTCATCGGTGGTGGCGGCCCGATATGCTTCCTCTTTCTGTGCTGTGGTTGTGATAGGAGCTGATTGCGATGGAACAGGTTTCTGTCTTCGGTCAGTATCGTCCCATGATAAGGTACGCCCAACTTACCAAACATAGGGCCTCCAGGTTACGAGGAATGCAAAACCCTAATGATCGTCCCCGCGGGTCCACCGTTGTCTCCCATCCATTTTCTGCCAGCATCTCGAACCCGTGGAGTGTTCGCGATATCAAGCCCAACACAAAGCATGCCGTACCTCGCATGGACAAGACTTCGGCCCCCTCGGCGATCCGCACAATCGCGGTGACCACATTAGCTTCTTCCAAGAAGGGCGCACCCAGGTCCATCGATCCGATGTTGCCGACCGCCCACATACACCCTTTGACTTTGTTCAGCATTTCTGGGTCATCTTCGTCCAGGTGAAAATCCCGAATAGTAGACGAGAATTCGTAGAAATGGCCTGACTTGAGTAAAAGCCTGCATCCTTCCTCTGTCCTGGCAAGCTCTCGGTAGAAATGCGGAGGGGCAATGCCAATGTCATGTGGCTCCACCGCTGGATCTTCATGAAAGGTGGTCTTGAGGCTCCCGTCCAGGTAGGCCCGAAGGATCGAGGCTTCGACAAGTGCGACGTACGCGTCGTTGCGGCCCAGAAACCAGTCGTCCATTTCTTGGGTAATGTAGTCCAAACCGCTGAGATAGCGATAGCCTACAGAAGTCGCCAAAAATCTCAAAAGGAGCGGTGCGGCGATTTCCCCGAGATGATCCAGGGACGGGCGGCACTTGACTACATATTCGAGTTGGCCGCGTTGGTTGCACGCCTCCTCGAGGATCTTGATGGCGACTTCACACACTTCGACATCCGGATCATACAGTTGCGTCAACACTAGGCGCAAGGCCCAGTGGGAACTGGCAGGGTCTTGCAGGCCGGACGAGTACTGCACCCGGCCAACAGCATACCGTCGTAGCAGCTTGGTCGAGAACAGCCGGATCTCTTTGGTACTGGAAGTCAGTGCCTTGGAAAGAATGACACGCAGGTGCGAGTCCAGAGTGAAGTCCATATTACCCAGGAGGGCTTTGACCAGGTCTGGACGTTGCCTGAGTTCTATCAAGTGGTAGAACATGTCCATCATGTGCCACTGCTCCATCAGGCGCACCCCGTCGTTGCTATGGCTGAGTGCACCGAGCATGGCAAAATATCCACCGCTGAGGGTTTCGGCCATTTGAAGATGATCGAACAACGGCGTGGCCGATGTGAGGCCGCTGTGAGGGTCCACCTGTGCCAGACACTCTGCAATTTGTCGAAGAAGCTTATTCTCGGCAAGGTAAGTGAGCCCCAGGGCGGACTGAGTCAGTGTACGCACCAGCACACAACCGGTACGCACATAGCGTTGATTGGGTCGAGTATTACGAATCATGGAGAATCGGTACTTGAACGGTCTGAAGAAGCCAATCAACCTCTTGAGGAATTTGGGGTATTTGATGGCTTCTTCGAGTCGCTTGGGGTTCAACAACGGCCCTTCGACCAATCCGTGAATGATTTCCCATTTCCACTTGAGGTAGTTTGAATGCCCCGGAACCTGAGTGTCGATCATGGCCTGTCTGAAATGGTCCGCGTCCATGAGCACCGTGTATTTGGATCGTTCGATGGCTTGTGGGCCGACGGCGAGCTCATCAACGGGCAATACGCGCCCATAATTGGAGGATGTAGTCTTATTGAGCACTCGATTGATGCTTTCGATCTGGTAGATCATGCTCGTGTTGATGGCCGATTCCTCGGACCCCGTGTCCTGGGCGAGGGGCACAAGATCGCCCAGTACTTGGATCTGAGCGCTGATCGAGTCTGGAAGTGAGTGATGAGCCAATTTGAGGACTTCTGTCAGCAAAAGTGTTGCCTTTCTCTTCAACGTCTGGTCCTCCTCGACTTTAACCAATTCGACCAAGGCGGGTATCAGGCCAGCACTGATGAGGGCGGCCAAAACCAGAGCAGAGAAATGGTAGGTGAGATCGAATCTGCCTTCAGCATGATACTCTGCCAACTGACGCTGGGACGGAGGGTCAACAGGCATCGCGTTGACACGACCATATGTTGTGAGGCGCCGCCCAGCCAGGAACGAGCTTGACCATGATGGAGGTTTGATACGGAGGACGTCAAAGAATAGTTCAAGGACGGTATCACGAGATGAGGGGATGGGGTAGACTAGAGAGTCGATGAGAGATCGAAGAGAGGATGCACCGTTGACGGCGAGGAGGAGAAAGCCGGGCCAGGTCTTCAGCATGGCGGAAATGGCCTGAGCACAAGTCTTGAGCTTTTCTTCGTTGCCATTTAGAAGTAAGGGATCGGTAAAAGGGGCAAACATGGCTTCAAATTCTCGGCCTGTGTGTAGGTAGCGCCGCTGATGAGGGCTGTCGAGGATGTGGAGAAAACTGGCTACGAGACCTTCGGGGGCTGGGAAGGTACCGTCGGCGAGGGCGTCTGTGAGAGTGCTCATTCCGTCAGCGGAGACGAGGAGTTCGGTGTCCTTGGTCAGGATCTCGGCCAACGTGAGTAAGCAAATGTCCTTGAGGCGGTCGTCATAAGTTTCTGCGACGGCAACTAAGCTGCGGACGACAGCACGAGAGATCTCGTGGACGCCATCCTTGACGTCGAGGAAAGCCCGTACAAACTTGACAGCTTGCTCCCTTTCCAAGACAGCCTTTTCCCTCTTGACCAGAGATAAAATGATGAGTTCGTCGGTGTGCAGAGCACGAATGGTGTGCAATGACTTTCTGTCTGCAATCGCATGCCTCGTGAGTCTGTAGCCGGCGGCGACGACGTCTGAGCTCTCACTGAGCAGCATGAGCTGGACTCTGAGGCTGAAGACAGACCATGCGAGATCATATTTGAGAGTGGGGTTCCGCTTGAGAAGGTCGACGAGGGTATTTGCGCGCTCGATGTAGTAGTCGGGCTGCATGCCGTCCATCTCGAGCTGCTGGAGGATGTCAGTCAAAACGACAGTGGGGCTCTCAGTGTCGAGGGGGTCAGAAGGTTCGACAGATTGAGCCGGCGGGGGAGGTTTTAGTGGGCTTCCTCGAAAGTAGCTGGACTGTCTCTTGCTGGGAGGGGTGGTAGGACTTTGGGCACGCAAGATCTCCTGGTCGAGTTGATGCTTCAACTCTGCGAGCTTGCGGTTTGACGTGCCGAGTTCGACCTCGACACGCTGACGCTGTTCCTTGGTCTGCTTATTGTTTTTGCTCAGAAGAGCTTCCAACATGTTCTCGGTGCCGAGTTTGATCTTCATCTCTTTGGCAATCTTGTCGCGAACGGCAGCCTGGCGTTGTTCGGACAGATTGGCAGCATCAGCATCTTGATACTGGGGGAATGGACGAGTGGAGTTCGCAGCTGCGGTCTCTGGGAGTGGGGTGGCTCTTGCCGCTGCACTTCTCATCTCCGTATTGAACATGCCGGGCTGGACGGCGGATGGCAAGGTTCCTGTATAGGATTTCTGACCAGGGTGCGGAGTGCCGCCTGATGTCGAGCGTCCATCTTGGAAAGAGGGGCGATGGGAGGAGGTAATATCATCGCTTTTTCTGGAAAGGGGCCTTGCAGCAAAAGCTCTGCCTTGAGTGGGCGTCACCGAGTAGCCTGACCCTGTCTCCGAGGAGGCCATCTAGCCATGGAGGATGGGTGTCGTCTGGTGGACGTGATGTATGTGCTGAATGGGCAGGCGTGAACGCGGGGTGGTAGTGAGAGACGGTGGAAGTCGGGTCAAGGTGGTAGGAGCAAGCGAGTCAGCTCAGAGGACAGGTAGTGATTGCCGAGGATGTGAGGAATGGCAATGAGAAGAAACAACAGGTATACTGCGAACGAAGTTGAGGTGGTTAAAGTTGGTAAGGGAATCGAAATGAGCGACCAGGAAAGTGTGGATTTGGAGGCTCAAGATGTCATGATGATGATAACAGATGGGAGCACTAAACTCGATCACAGACCGTAGTGTTGAAGGGGGCTCGGTGACATGCACAATGACAAGTTGAGGAGATGAGGTGTTGAGAGCGGAAGTGTATGACAAGCGAAGGTGGTGTTGATGAGGGAAGCGGGTATGTGTTGAAGGTTGGATTGGGACGATTACTACGCAAGTCACTGCAAGTGTACGGAGTACGGTTAGTAGTCGAGGGTGGGACTGGCACAGTGCCCAAGAGATGATGCGGAGAACAAGGGACCAGGGGTCAAGGACGAGGGATCTGAGACCAAACCCTCAGACACGATCTCTGGGTACCTAAGTTAGGTAGTTTAGGGGAGCCCAAGTCACGCTTTGACGCTTTTGACGCTTGAACAACCCCTCACTACCCCCAGGCCCCCGCGCCTCCCAAAGCCCCCTCGGCCCTCCCAAAGCCCCTCGGCCTCATCCAGCACCTAAGTTAGATTTACGAAGCAACAGAGAGCTTCAGTGCTTGGGTGTATATTGCACCCTCTGAGATTCGCGAATTCAAGAACTGCATCTGAAGTCTCAAAAAAGAAGGAAGCTCAGTGGATGCCAATAAACTCTTGACTCTTGAGGTAGGCACGCGTCTAGGATCGAGTATACACATTTCTCTTCTCCTTCGCTCCTGCCATCTGACCTGAGCAGAAAATTGGACGCGTCTCATACCCCAAGCAGCAACAGCGCATGAGTATTTACCCTTCGCACCTTCCCTTTCCTTCTCTTGCCAACCAAGTAGTACTTTTCTCTCTTCTCTGCAACAAGTCCAGCTTCACCGGCATGCCGTCTTCAAGTCCTCCCCAGCTTCAATCTTCAATCTTCAATCGTCAAGCTTCTGTACCTTTGGCACTGAAAACATCTTTCCACCGCGCCCCTCACCCCTTCTGACTTCTCTCGAGTTTTCGTTGTGACCAACATTGATAGCACCCACCTCCTGTGAGCCTACTCCCTACCTGCTACCAATCACTTCTGTTAGAACAAACACACCACTCAGTCGCCCCTGTTGACAGAACTTGTCTGCCTTTTCTTCGTGTCTATGGTAAATGCTAAAAGCCAAAGAACCACCTAGCTAGACCTGTGGTTTCCACATTGAACCACGTCCCTCCAAGTCGTTGGGTCAGTACACTCCCCTGCCCACAAACAGATGACAACGCCACTCTACCAACAGCCCTCACGGTCCGGCCCGGTGCGCAGACGTCATGTCGGATCAAGGTTCGAGCGAGTCAAGACATTCGCCATCGATATCGAGTCTCAATGCCGCTGCTATCATCTCAATCTTTGTCTCCTGCAGTCCGCTTCCTATGTTAGATCTCTGATGGCGACCGCATGCATTCCGTGTTGAACAACGCTCTGCAACGAGCACTCTGCATGATATTTCCGGTGAATCCTACTTTGCCTTCAAACGCTGGATCATCTGCCGTCGCTCCCTGGCCATCCCCAACGTGCACAGGACTGAGATATCCTTCGTCCTTTGGTGGTTCATAATGATTCATGACCTGAGGATTCACCACCACACACCTCAAATCCCCCGACCGGCAGAATGCAGACATGGATACATCATATGCTTCGTCACCACCGGTAGCGAGGAGCTTGACGATCTTGGGGGCACTTTGGCGTGTCACTCCATACCCAAACGTGCATACCGTCATCCATGACGTCTGCACGTACCGATAGTTCTCCTCCAACTTGTCCCGTAGGAAATGCTTCGACCACCCCGAGTACAGTTCTGTTTTACAGCGACTCTCGTCCCAGTACTTCCGCATGGGAGGCATCCAATCTTCTATCGCAGATCCGCAGTGTCCCAGCCAGAGAACGTCCCAATTTTCGCCATATGGTCGTGTGCTGTTGGCCGGCGTTCCCATGAATTCTCGCACATTGTCAGAAACCAAACGCATTTGGTCCTTCAGCCTGACATCGAAGTCGACGTCGTCCTCCACAATGAGCGCCGTCTCAAATCCCGACCCGATCACAAATTTCAGTAGGTCGATGTGCGCCAGCCATGCAGTTGCCGATCCATGCCCAGGCGTCTTCCTTCGATCGCCTTTCCCGATGTTTTCGAATGCCACAATAAGTTCCTGCGGGTTTTGCGGCTGCGTTGGGATCGTAAAGTCGAGGCCAACGAGATCGGACGCTGCTTTTAGCCCTCGTGTTCGCCAACTATCGCCAGTGGAGAGTGCAAGAAGCTTTCCAAACTTTGAGACTGTGTCAGCACAATCACTCTTCCTCTTATCCGCGAAAAATCTGTGTCTACTCACCCCAAGCGTAGAGTTTGCGGCAGCCTCCCAGCATGTATTGACATTGTCTCCGGGAAAAGACTGACTAATGTGATGATGGATCTCTTTGCTGATCGTCTTTGGTCGGGGCAAGAAAAATATCAACGAGAGAACTGCAACCGCAAAAGCAGGGTAAACCAAATAATGGTTCCAGTTACGCCAAATGTTTCGCAGACAGCCGCCAGACATTTTGATCGGGGATCAAGAAACTCATTAGGACATTGCGAATCGCCTCGTCGACAGGACTCGGCTCAAGGTCATTCTAGGCAGTCAGGAATGCTGTTTCGCATCTACGAGATGCAATAGGTCCTTGAATGCTGTCTCGTGCAACTCACCTTCAGTCGTCCCACGAGGGGTGTGAGTCCTCTCTGACACCATTCGAGAGCCAACATAAAGCATGGGTTCACAGCCGGCACTCGGGCTCACCCCTCGATTTTGTACCAGATTCACTAGGTATGAACGAGTGTCTCTTTCGCTTAGCATTCTTTACACACTGGCCCACGCTAATGCACGCGCTGTCTGCCTGGTGAGAACAGACAGGTAGTGGCATGATCCCCCATGGCTTGGTGAGCTTGTCCTTGGAGAAACTTTACAACACTGTTTCACGGCGCGGGCCTTCGAACCTCTTTCGGGAATTGGGCGCCAGATGTAAGCCTAAGCTGACCGCACCTCAGATCGTTCGAGTCTTCACTCATGGGCAGCCTTTGTTATCTTTGAACTAACTAGGCTCAGATGCCTATTTTTAGCCCACTATTTGCTAGGCACTATCCCTCCTGTCGTGCCTTGTCAAGATTCGAATGGCATAAAAGATACCTAGCGCCCAATCTTGGCAGGAAGCTGTCCCAATAGACCACGGATACCAATTTCTCTCGGTCCCTCATGAGGGCACAACAAAGCGACTTCACTCGAAGTTCCTGCAGAGCGCTAAAAGCTATTTATCACTCCATCTGGTGAGACATCGGCAAAGTACTGCTCTCCCAGATTCTTCACGAACCTTCAAACTGACATTTAAGACATGACCTTCGTATGTGATCCCTGGAACTGTATTACAGTCACATTGCACTTTGAGTCTCTTTTTCATCTCATTGAGGTGCTGTAAACATTGTGTGGGTTCAAAGGGTTGGGTTGGTGTCGCCATTAATCAGCTTTTGACAAATTACCCTCTGCGGCCTGGTTAGTCCTGTGAGAGCGATTGGGATTGATTCCTAGTGAATACATTCAAACGGGCCGAAAAAATGAAAATTACTTACCTATTACAGCTTGAAGGGCAACGCACAACTCTCGTGCTATATATCTTGCCGACCTACCTGCACAGGCTCTGATGCTCAGCCAGAAGTCTGATGCGCTCTACTCTAACTGTGCACCGCTTATTACAGCTGGCAAGTCCATCTCTCTTTCAAGCATGGGCGCTTTGGTGCCCAATATAACTAATCTTAGGATCACACTGAATCGAGAAGGAGATCCTAAGTGCGTCCAGATGCGCGGGTCATTCCACAATCTACAGATCTTCCACGTTGATACATGCTACTAGTTGCTCAGGACCAGGTCAAAGTCTTCTACCAACTTTACCTGGCCTGGTGTAGACAAGCTCCATCGTTAAAACAACCCCACAATTCTCATGTAGGGAAAATGACTTTTTTAACATCAGTTTGAGTGCATTCTGTCGGACATTAACACCTTTGCATAAGGGTTGGTAATATCTCCCAGCCTCCTGTACACTGTAGAGCCTTACCTTTGGCTATAGATAGATGGGCTTCCCCCTTAGCATCAAGGAAGCCCAAGCGACTCATTCACCTCAAACTTTGACACATTCGTTGGCCCGTCTTTGCACTGCTGCACATATGGCAGGGTTACCAACGGAAATGGCCTGTATGGTTTAGTTGACCATTTAGTAGCCTATGGCAGACGTCCCAGAAAGACAGGTGAATGCAGGGATTGATGATCGACCAGGGGACTTGGGCTTGCATCGTGTCAAAGCCTTCTCCAAAGCCTCCAGACTTGCGCCACAGGTAGCTAACCCAGAGAGTTGTATAACAAGACCAGTCTCTTCGTGGGCTCATTTGCATACATCTCTTCCATTCTCTCGACAATGGACAGCAAAGACGAGGAGACCGGCGAAACAAGCCAAGTTATCGAGAGATATTCTGTCTTTACCACACCAGAAAGATGGTATATTGTGATTCTAGCCTCGTTTGCCGCCTGGTTTTCATCGGTGAACAATTTTGTCTACTACCCCGCCATGCCGTTGCTGGCCAGCACATTCAACGTCTCAATTGACAAGATTAATCTGACTGTCACGTCATATATCGCGGTTGCGACAATTGCCCCGACTTTGGCCGGCGATGCTGCCGATGTGTTGGGCAGACGGCCGGTATACATTGTCGCTCTCAGCACCTACTTGATTGCCAATATAGCGATAGCCTTAACGCACACATATTCAGCTCTCTTGGGACTTCGAGTCTTGCAAGCTTTCGCTGTGTCTGGTATGTTATTTCATAGTAGCGTTGAGCCATTCTCGGCTCCTTACGCGCATAACCTCATTTCTTCCCAGGCACCATCTCGATCGCATACGGCGTGGTGACCGACGTTGCATCTCCTGCCGAAAGAGGGACTTTCGTCAGTGCAGTTTCATTCGCGTTGGTGTCCTCTTTTTTTGTCATAACAGAACGAACCCCCCTTTTTTAGATTGACATCTTGATAGAGCAACCATCGCACCATCTCTCGGGCCCATACTCGGAGGAGCCCTGACCTATGCAGGCGGTTGGGTCTGGATATTCTGGTTCCTGGCCATTGCCGCAGGGTTATGCTTGGTCCTCATCATTTTTCTCCTCCCTGAAACCTCACGCAACATCGTGGGCAATGGATCTATTCGGCCACCTAAACACCTACGTCTCCCAATCCCAGGCATCATGCGCCACTGGCAGGACGAAAATGACAACGACGGTGACCGACCGTACCAATGGCAAGTTCCAAACCCATTGAAATCACTGATTTTACTCCTCCGTCCAGACAACACAGTCGTTATGGTTGCCATTGGCATTCTGTATCTGATCTACACCTGCTACCAGACCTCTATTTCTACGTTGTTTATCAGCATCTACGGTCTGAATCAATGGCAGGCGGGTCTTGTGTATCTCCCTTTTGGCCTTGGAGGTACGTTTTCGACTTCCTTCTCCGGTCGACTCATGGATAGGGCGTACCACCGAGCTAGAGTTGCGAGGGGCCTCTCGACCGATAAGGCTGTCGGTGATGATTTAGACCATTTTCCGATCGAGAAGGCCCGTTTGACCGTCGTCTGGATTCCACTTCTGGTGTCTACTGTCTCCACCGTTGCCATCGGCTGGATTCTGCAGTATCGTCTGGTAAGTCAGGTCGCCCTACCCTACCCTTGCTTTGAGATAGCTGCCTATGTCCTTTCCATAAAAGACTAACACAGTGACCGAAAATAGCATATTGCCATTTCACTATCCGTCCAATTCATTGCTGGCATGGCTCTACAGATCGATTTTAGTGTATGTCACCCCCCCACTCTCGATCCATCTTCTCTTTCTAGTTTTTTTGTATCTGACTGTAGCCAAAAGGTCTACAATACTCTCCTCGCCGACAAAAACTGGCGAAACCCCGCCGCCGCCCAAGCTGCAAGTAGCATCGTGCGTTGCACACTAGCCGCTATAGGAGTTGCGTTCTTGCAGCAGACCATCGATGCCATTGGAACGGGTTGGACTTTCACATTGATGGGTGGACTTTGTCTTGTAGTCACCGCTTTATTCCTCTTGGATTATCATAAGGGGACAAAGTGGAGACAGAAACGTCTAGCTACTTCGCGACAGCAGCAACAGTCGTAGAAGTAGTAGTGAATCGACAGATGGTGTCGTTTATATACCTTTGACTTCAGCCGTGATTCATCATATTCAGCTCTCGACCCGCGAGGCCTGATGGTTCGAGGGAATTGGTGATGTCATCTCAGTCGATGATAGGATAACCCTTTTGTGTTTATCCTCCTTGTAGGAGGACTTTTCATTTCGAATGAGTGCGAGTTAGCCGTCCCAAGTTTATGCATAAATATTATGCGTGATTGGCTTTTGTCTACATATTCATGTAGTTTCCCTCCATCCCTGTCCTGTCACGCCAGGGTCGAGCTTTGTACGAGGGCGACTTCCCCGTTTGTCGGACAGAGGAAGCACTTCTCCCTGGCCCACAAAGTGCATAGGGCCATTCGACCTCTGCTCAACCAGTCTCCTGGTAGGGAGAAGATGTGATTTGCGGTGACTTTGGTCACGCTGTCAAAGTCTTCGCCCTCTTCATCAGTCGTTCTGATTGGTGCCTTTCCCTTTGATAGCATGCTTCCTGTGCTGTGCGCCCGTGGGGCTCGTTGGTGTGACCCGGCCGTTTCGGCTGTGCGACCAGAAGACAGTGGGTATGAACAAATCGAGTAACACTTGGAAAGAAAGACCAGGCGGTCTTGCGATAGTATGGCAAGTGGAAAGGCAACTTGCGACGAAATTTCTCGGGCTAAGATTATCGGATAAATGGTTCGTGGGTATTCGTCCGTATATTCCTTACCGTCTTCCACTGTTTCTGTGGTGAAATTCGTAGTGGAAGCGAACTGAGAGACGTCGAAATATAGTAATGTCTTCTCCTTTTCCTTCGAAAGGGATACCTGGACCAAGAGATGCCGCTTGTCTGGTGTGATCAAGGCCCGGTCGATCCTTTGGATTCTGCTGTCCCTCCAATCTGGCGAAGGCACCTTCTGATATGGCGTATACTCAAAGTTATATGTTTGTCGGCTGGTTAAATCCCATGTCAAGACGTTAAAGGTGGTAGGTGTACACCCAATGAGGCAGCTTGGGTCTTTAGGATGAATAATCCATAAGCATTCTGGTTCGTCGATGGTCAAAGAATGGGTCACGGAGGATCTTGAAATCGAGACAACGTCGAGTCGATGATCAGAATGGATCAGCAGCTGTCTGGAATCAGGGTCGAACAGCAGTTGGTGGATGGCCCCGGTCTCGTGTTTTTTGAGAGAGATCTCAGCCTTGATTTCAACGACTGGGTTTGAGTTGCTGTGGGTATTAGCAATAGTCACGACTTTTACCAGTTTGGTGGATTCGGAGAAGCAGAACAGTTTCCCATTGTTGCTCCAGGCCATCTTCTCAATGCTGAAGGAAGCCTTCGACTTGTAGATGTCAGTGAGCTTCCCGCGTAGTATGTCGTACAAACGGACAAAGCCTTTCTCGGTACCCACACAGTAGAGTTGACCAAGCGGAGACGTAGCAATGACCGTGACAGAGTCGATTTTCAGGAATTTGGTTGGGTGTGCAAACTTGACGGAGTCTGTTGAGCCAGAGCCATGACTTCTGCTGTCCGATTCGTCGTCGACTCTCTGCTCTGAGAGCTTTACCAAAGTATCTGGCTCCCATGCATTTCCGCAGTACCCTCGGATGTCATAGAAACGACATGAATCAGGGCTGAAACAAAGTTCGAGGACTGAATCCTCGGACATTAACTGATACACAATCGTGAAGGTGGATCGGCTGTACACCTTGATAAGCCCACGAACATCACCTGTGATGAACAAATTACCATCCTTACTGATCGCAAGGTGGGATGCGCCGGTGGTAATTTCCTGGACTTTGCTGTCATAAGGCCGCCATTTGAAGACAACACCACTGAGATACAGACCCAACACTTCTTCATCATGTGGATGCCATAGGGCTTGCATCACCTCGCCCCTCGTGGACTCCTCTCGCGCTCGGGGACAGTAGCTGATTTGCTGTGGTCCATCTACCTCCCATGCTGAGAGCGGGTAGCCTCTATACGCGACTGTCAATAATGATGCATTTGAATTCAAAGCCATATTGCTAGCGGCGTTCAAGAGATGGCCCTCGCGCTCGTCATCTTTGACCTCTGCGACCAATCTCCAATGAGGCACGGGTTGCGTCAAGTCGAGAGATCTCAAGCATTTATCGTCCATGCCCACCAAAAGTTCGGTGTCATTTTTCGTCAGCATTATCGTCAATGGTGTCGGCCTCGTCTCAATGTTGTCAACGCAGAACCTACAGTAGCCACTGTTGACGTCCCAGATTTTCGTCGTACGATACCCGTAGCTGACCATCATAGTTCCTGTGTTGTTCAACGCCATTCGGTATACTCTCTCGCCGTGCTCGATTGGACTAGCAGCAATCTCTTCGAAATCCGATGCGTCATAGACAAGAACTGCCCCCGAACGCTCAGATGATGCGAGAATAGCAACCTGACTCCCAGCCGCAGAGACCGTCGTACCGTAGTATCCAGATGCGAGGGGAATTCGTGCGAGTGAATCATCCCAACTTTTGTCCGATAGTCCAGAAACAACAAATTTCTTATGCTCACTCTTCCCAAATAGGTTATAAATCAAAGAGTCATGTGGACAGAAGGCAGGTATCTCGTTGTGGATGGACTCCGGCTTCTGCCGTATAGCCCTGCCGAACTTTCCTACTATTTTGACAAAGTCAATGGCCCAGTTTTGAATGAGCTCAAGTTTCTCCATGAGGTCGTGATCTTGGATATGCCGGTGTTTATAGTGTTTGTCTTGCTTTGCAGCATAACTGCAGAGGAACTTTGATGCCTGCACCAGGACACGCAACTGTCCCATTTCTGCGAGTGCTTGGATCCAGGTCAAAACCTTTCGACCTCTGAGGAAATTGGAAAGCTCTTCGCTAACTTCTCTATCACCAGGCGGAGTATATGCGAGGTGAGTAGCCCATGAGGTAGCGGCATAATCGAGAAGAGCAGGACGATGCGGTCCGACCAACTTGGCTCTCACAGCAGACAGCAGACACCGCATGCAGGCCGAGAATAGCTGCTTGTGAGCTTGTTCGAGATTAACGTGGAAAGGGCGCCTGTCGTTGCCAAGTAGATATTCCCGCGCTGTTTTATGGACCATGGAGATGTTGCCGCTGTTGTCCACGACTACGAAGCCACAGCACAACTCCGGGACCGTCGATTGAAGATCAAGACTTCCAGCCAGTTGGTCGCTGAGGGCTTGTGCCAGCTCTGGTATCTTTAGAAGACGCAGAGAGCAGGTAACGCACTGAAGAATAGAAGTAGCTATGGTCAGATGACCGGGGGATTTGTCACCTGCAATTGAAGATGCCATGCGATCATAGAATTCTCCCATGCCAACTGGGAGATCTCTGAATGCGCCCTCAATATCAGATTGTTTGTGACATGAACGGAGCTTCACCGTGGCCAACCGCACCCACTAAATGTTTAGTGCAGGTTAGATCGATGGAAAAATCCGGGAGCGAAGTCGCGATATCACTTACAAGGAAGCTGTTCTGAGCTTCTTCCACAAGTCTATCTTCTATATCTTTCGGGCAAACGACTTTGCCTACCATGCTGAAGTCGCTCTGTATGAATAGGCGCATGTCATCTGGATGACCCTCGATATCGAGCGAATGTACAGCTAGACTGATCTTTTTACTGGCTTGGTGGAATGCTGCTTCAATTTCAGAGCTTTTACGGCCAAGGATGAGGATCCTGATGGGCACCAGTGACTGAGAGATCCCCGAGAGCAGCCTGATGACCGCGCGAGGGTCGTCTGCTTCATCGAGACCATCAATAACCCAATACAGTGGTCGAAGATTGGACAACTTGAAAAGCAGGGACCTGAAGACGCGGTCCCATATGGCTAAGTGGCCTATGGTCGCAAAGTCAATTGTCTCGTCGACAAGTTGCAGTAGACTTGTGACAAAAGTTGGCACTTGCCGGGCAATCTGGTATGCAAGTGAACGCAGTAGGAGGCTGATGGTACGCTTCTTGTCGTCTCCAAACCTGAAGAAGAAATACTGGCAACATAGGTTCTGTTCGACGAGCTCGTTGATGACGAAGGAAGACAAGACAGATTTCCCGCTAGCAGCGCCACCCCTGAGCCAGAGAATACTTGAAGCTGATCCCGGTTGAGAGAGATCTGTCCACTCATAAAATTTATCCTCTTTCAAGATCCATTCGCACGTATCCTGGGTCCATTGATCACGGTAGAACATGTAGTCGGCATCTGGAAGTTCCGAGATGGCCAGCATTGTTTTCACATCCTGGGATTCTCGTCGAGTCATTGAAGCGGACTTTTTCCTACCCCTTGTGATGACATTGCTGACAAGGTTCCTTATGACATTACTCACGGTAACATAGTTGGGATCTCTCGGACTATCGTATTTGCATATGTTTTGATGGTCGGCATCCAAGGGCTGCGATACCTCTCCGGGGTATCCCAGAACGGAGGAATCTTTCTTTAGTATCGTCTCGTTCCAGTCAGCATTCTGCGCAATCTTTGAAAAGATGACTGTCTTACCATACCAGGGCCTCTGATGATGACAGTCGGACGAGTTTCGTAGAATGAGAAGAGATCCAACCTTGGGGCAAAGTGGCGAAACTGTTCATTGAGTCTGTCTAGTGTGACCGAGTTCGGTCCAAGTTCAGCAATGTATTGTTTTGGGCCACCCACCGCGCTTGACTGGAGGATGTGGTTCAACAGCTGAGCCAGATTTGTGCCACGGTGTGGGGTAGCCAGAAAGGCGATGCCAGAAATAGCGTCAATGATTCCCCTGTACACTGGATCGAACTGGCCCTGCATGTACGCCTTGGTCCACTTAGCATGTCGTGGCTAAGGAGATTATAGACGTACCTCTTTCGCAATGAGACCTCCCATACTGTGGACCACGAAGATCAAAGGAACCTTTAGAGGAAGTCAGCCTGCTCATTGACTGCTCCACTCTCGATTGACCTACTTCCCCGAAGTTCATCTCTCGACTCTGCTCATCTCTTCCGTTTTTGAGCTCAGCCAGCAATGACTTAGCGAAGTCCAGAATGGTGGTTTCAAGGTTGCCCGCTTTGCGGAAATTGGCATTGTATCCAAAAGTTGATATCCTCGCCGAGCCCACATTTGGCTCACGGGGGAGGAATTTAAGTGGCCAAAATAACTCTGGGTCCTTGTTCTTGGTCCACGTGTTGCGGCTGGTGCCTCCAAGTCCGTGTATGAAGACAATATCCGCTTTGTGTTCATCATGAGGGGCATAAACGATGGTCAAACCCAACTGTCCAGAACTATTGTCACTCTCTCTCCGGGTTACGTTGGTCTTGTGTCTAGAGAACAAAGACGTGGATGTTCTGGCTCTTTGAAGGAGGGAGGTTGATGAAGAGGAGGAGGGAGCATGATCCCTTGCGTCATCGCGATGGGGGTGTTCAAGCCCACTTGGTATGAAAGTGGGACTTGGTGACCGAGGGTCATCACTTCGACGCCTCTGCTGGCGACCATCGTCTTTGCTCTTCCTCCTGAAGCTGAAATCCGATTTAAAAGGGAAGGACTGTAAGTTGTCAGATTGCGTCGTCCAAGGTATATCTATTGTATGCATGGAAGCTTTACACACCATGAGTGCTCGTGACTCTTAATGCTCATACCCGTTAAGAAGGCTCGCTCTTGCGAGCGAGTCGTAGCCTCTCACTGGACTAATGTACCACAACGTGGCGAGCATGAGCGAGCCAGCCTTGCGGTATACTCTCGCAGGGCAAATAATGGCGGGAAGACAAGCTTTGACGTGGAACCCCTAAGACCCTAGGGCCAACTTAAGCTGGACTTGATATTTGAGCCTATACATGGATTCTCCAGGGGTTGACTTGAAAACTTTGCGTTGCAGAAACAAGCGCTTGCCTTGAACTTTTCAGGAAGTGCGCTCCGATGTTGGCATTCAGCATTTCCAGAGTCGTCAATGAAGAGGAAGGAGAAGCGACTCTGCGCCTAACTTGTACTGCGTCAGGCAGGGCCAGTCAAGAGCGGTTTGTTCTTGGGCCGAGTTGAGCCTCATGCCAGACCCTCAGCGGTGTACGGATTTAAGGCGAACCGTTTGCACCGCCGAACCACACTTGGATTGAATTGTACCTTGGAACGATCCCTATCATTTCTTCTACCCATGAGCTGAAAGACTTATCCTAGACAGGGATCGACGGAGATGCCGCCTGGAACAGCACAGCGCCATGCAACCGTCCCTGCAACGACGGGCGGTATGCGCCGTGTCATTGGGTGTCTAGGTGTCGGGCAAACCGGTTACACCATCCCTGAGCAATCATCAGAATCACTTGGTGTGATGCCCAATATATCGTATTAATGGGGCGCGAAGCCCTTGTGACACTGCAAAGATCCACGAGAGAAGTCGACGGCTGGACTGAGGGTTGTATCGTCCGCACGTTGGGAGATTCTCCTTTACTATGCTCCTCGACTCCCATTGTCTCAGACTGCACCATAATGGCAGATTATTCAAACTGGGTGGTGGGAATTGAGGGGAACTTCCCTGTTCATCAGGCTGTTCTGGATGGTAAGGCTACCAGTCTTTTGGTGTCCGCTGCTGACCCTTGTCAACTCGACAGTCATGCCTCCCGGGACCAAGATCATTTCAGCCGAACCCTCGGGGGTCAGTGCATGGACAAAGACCGCAAAGATTTCGGTTACGCTGCCAGATGGAAAGACAAAGAAGTATTTCTTAAAGGTAACATAACCTAAGATGTGTAACCTGGCAATGTGTACTGATCTTGTGGGTATCAACGCTGTAGTTGGCTTTTGGCATAGGTGCTAAGCCCTTAACAGAGGGTGAATTCCATTCTGCGTCCATAATTTACGCCACTGTACCTGGGCTGGTGCCGCAAGCAACGGGCTATGGTT
This sequence comes from Exophiala mesophila, assembly GCF_000836275.1. Taxonomy (NCBI): domain Eukaryota; kingdom Fungi; phylum Ascomycota; class Eurotiomycetes; order Chaetothyriales; family Herpotrichiellaceae; genus Exophiala; species Exophiala mesophila. The sequence continues at coordinate 1,645,856 of NW_015622508.1, forward strand.
CCTATTCAACGCCGAAAGGCACGATGTACTTCTACCTATGCGATTTCCACCACATGGATCTTCGAACAGCTCCGGAGCCGAGATCATTTGCTGCTAAACTTGCCAAACTACATCGAGAGGCAGTGTCTCCGATAGGCTTGTTTGGGTTTCCGGTGCCCACGGCGTGTGGCATAATTGAAAGGACAGTGACTTGGGAGAAGTGTTGGGCCACGTTGTTCAAGTACCAGCTCGAAGATGTGATCAATTTTGACAACAATGTCAACGCTCCTTGGCCTGAATATGACGCTGCTTGCAAACAGGTCATCAATGAGGTTATCCCACGATTGTTGCTTCCATTGCAATCAGAAGGACGCAGTATCGAGCCGGTACTCGTCCACGGAGATTTATGGGAAGGCAATCTGGGGATCGATATGGAGACAGGCGAAACGATCATGTTCGACCCGGGAAGCACCTATGCGCACAATGAAATGGAATTTGGTACCTGGAGATGCACCTGGGCATACTACTTGAATTCGTCGTCGTATATGCGAGCCTATCAGCAACACATCGAACCATCTGAGCCGGTCGATCAGTGGGATGACCGCAATCGACTGTACGGCATTCGAGCATACCTGAATGATTCTGCGGGACATCCAGGAAGCCCATCCAGGCAAATGTAAGTTCGAACCTTGAATAGTTTGAGGACGAGACTAAATCATGCTCAACAGTGCATACAACGACATGCTATACCTCTGCGAGCAATACGCCCCTTTGGACAGCCTGGAAAGGTATAGCCCGGAAAAAGATATCAGTGTTACTGGCGCCTATGTTCCCTATGTTACGAAGCAACTGGAATGAGACAGGCTGTGTTTCTCGGGAGAGAATAGAGCATGGAGTGAGCCTTGATTGTTACCGTGTGTTAAGTCTTTCAACTGATTAGAGTGCTGTGGGTCTGCTGGCCGCGTTAGCGCAGAGCCTGGTCGTCTGTCGATAATCTAATTAAGGAGATGGCCTCTATAGATAGCTCGTATACGTATACCATGATCCGCTGATAAGTTATTACGGAGTAGTTTAGTTATCCATAGGCTCCCGTACAATACGAGTAGGGCCGTTTCCGTAAAACGACTCCACAATGTTCAATCGTAACAGGATCAACGAATTAGTAACTTATTTTATGAGATGAATGTTGGAAGGGCAGGTTATTCGAGGGTATCGCATCTTTCGTGCTTCATCTCTGGCATCAATGGGCATGGAAGTGTCACGTGAGAAAACTTCTTCCAAGTCAGGCCTGGCTGTATGGTCGAGTTGGACTGTTGACTGCAGCCTCAACCATGGAGGAAGAAGGGCAGGCTGAACCGACAATATAATCTCCACTCTTTGGCCCAACTTCTGAGGTATATGTAGGATTGCATCATGAAAGCACGACTGGCCCAACTGGATCTATGTATCGACAATCGGGCTTCGTCTGCACCATGTGGTGGCGTTAAATGATTGTGCTATCAGCCTTCTGTCGTACGAAGTCTTTCGTGATAAGAAGGCCGTAAAACTGGATGCACGTCACAACTAACTTTAGGTATCTTTCCCAGGCAGACAAATACTGTTCGGCGCCTATAGGAAAGTCGCTCCGGGTTCCCCAATGCCTGGCGCGCGGCGCGGATGGCTACCTAAGTTAGCGAGGCTTGGCCCAGCCTTGCCTAGGCCCCAGCAAACCCAGGGCTTGCTTTTGGGCCCGAGGCGCCTGTGCCCAAGCCTATCTCTGACATCATGCGTCAAGAAATCGAAAGCCACCGATCGAATTCGTGGGGGAGATTGTCGCTTTGACACGGTCTACTCCAACTCTAGACCCAGAAGCTCTTTATATCTGATCGATGACGGAAGATGCAAGGTCGCCTTGAATATGATGCGTTCCGATGTGATGCGTTCCGATGTGATGGGTGTAGTAGATGGATTTCAGCGTACGACCCATCATCATACGCACCCAGACGCATTGTTACAGCGTCTCACCTGACAAAAACGAAGCTGGAAATGCGAATGTAGGCATCCCCACCTAGAGGAAAGTGGGCTCGACGCTGGTCGGCGAGCTCCGTGTGGCCCACGCCATCCCAACAATGGTAGAGATCGCAGCCCCAAGCGTAATCACCCTTGTCTGTTTACCCGTCCGACCCAATCACCTGGCGGGTAAGCTTGGATGAATCCCATCATAGGGCTTGTAGATCACAGAAACCAGATCTCAGGGCGGTACGGATTGTGCAATTGGCCTCAACCCGGGGGACAAATTACCTTTGGTCAAAACCAGGTTTGCCCCTCCGATAAGAAAATCCATCTCCATGACCTTGGATATGACTTGAAAGATAAAGCTCTTCCCTTCGTACCATCATCGCACTTGCATTGTACAATTCTCTTCGACCTCAATCAAACAGGAGCAGACCCATCGCTCAACAGACTGTCCACGCCGTCCTTTTCCCTTCCAAACACCAGTCACTATGCCTTCAGTATCAAAAGCCCGCTATGGCAAGGACAACATTCGCCTCTACAAGGTGGAGAGGGATGAAGCTACAAAGACTCACACCGTCTACGAGTACACGGTGACCGTGCTCCTCGAGGGCGAGATCGAATCCTCGTAAGTCCTAATGATCTTGAACTTGGTAATCTGCCTTCTAACAACGACCAGATACACTCAAGCCGACAACTCGGTCGTGGTCGCAACCGATACCATGAAACAAACCACATACATCATGGCAAAGCAGAACCCCATCTACCCTCCCGAGCAGTTTGCTGCCATCCTCGGCACTCACTTCATCGAAACCTACAAGCACATTCACTCTGCACACATTACTGTCGTGCAACATCGGTGGACGAGGATGAGCGTTGACGGTACACCCCACCCTCATTCATTCTACCGAGATGGGGCCGATAAGAGATTGGTTCAGGCCGATGTGTATGAGGGCAAAGGCATTGAGATTCGATCCGGAATTTCTGATCTGCTCGTCCTCAAGAGCACTGGCTCGCAATTCCACGGTTTTGTCACGAACGACTACTCTATCCTTCAAGACACATACGATCGCATTTTGAGCACTTCAGTCGACGCTGGCTGGGCCTGGTCCACATTTGAGTCGCTGGATGCGGTCAAAAAGGACGTGGCCAAGTTTAACGAGACCTGGGACAAGGCTCGCGAGATTACCTTCCGTCTCTTTGCGACTGAGAATAGTCCCAGCGTGCAAAACACAATGTACAAGATGTGTGAGGAGATTCTGGCTGCTCAGCCCTTGATCAGCAAGGTTGACTATGCTCTCCCCAACAAGCACTATTTCGAAATCGACCTCTCATGGCACCACGGTATCAAGAACACTGGGCCTGATGCCGAGGTTTATGCGCCACAATCAGACCCCAACGGACTCATCACCTGCACCGTTTCGCGGTAGCTAATCAAGACTTACTCCCATAGTCCACCCTCTAGACATCATGAAGCGCAGTTTGGCAGGCGTTGAGTGATGACTTTCAAGAATTCATGTCCCGGATGTAAATAATATAATGTCCACAATCAAATATTCATACACCTGACACTTGCAGCCAGTGACGTATTCTTCTCCGTATCGCTGAAACGCCTGGAATAATGTAACAAAAGGATCTGAGCGGATCATGATGCCGCCGTAGACGTGGTTGGCCCGGGTATCGACTTGGCCGCCTGGATGGCCTCAAGAACTTGTCCGTTTCGGAACGGCTCGCCTTTGAACCGTACAACATTGTCCTTGTACGGATGATCAGGGCCTTCAAAAACCTTCAATCTTGCCAGTCTCTTGTCCCTCAGCCGATTCTTTGGTAACATGCCTCGCACCGCTCGCTTCAACACCTCTCCACCACCCCATTTTTCAATCATGTGGTCCATGCTCATCTGCTTTAAACTGCCTGGTCTCGTACTATGCGTGTAGTATTGTTTTTGCTGTCGCTTCTTGCCCGTGACGTGAAGATCATGGCACCCTACTGCCACCACATAGTCTCCGCAGTCGGTTGAGGGATCCCAGATCGGTTTGTTCTTGCCCATTAATGTCACAGCGATCGAGGTCGCGATGCGGCCCAGCGGTCGAGGGTCATTGCCAATATCGATATAATGCCAGGTTCGGGAATAGGCTAATCTCGTCTGTCCAAGTGTGAGTTGAGTCCGGTCTTCCATGCAGGCTCTTGGTGCATATCTACCTTGCCCACTGTTTGCGACATGATTCCTCCACGGCTATCTGCACATTCAGCTTGCTGATAGTGGCGGCTAGACGTTGCTGCCCTGGTCCTGCAACGATGAAATGCGATGCAGACCGTTGACTCGATGGCAGTGGCTGTTGGTAGGGCGAGATGTGCTGTTTCGACGAAATATCACCAAGAACTGCTACAATGGCGAGCTCCGAAGAAATTCAAGGAGAGCCTAATTATTTGTCTGACATATGCCAATTATGCAGCTTGTAGGCAAATCCTGAGTGAAGCTCATAAAAAGTGGAGGGAAGTCTGACAATATTCTTGTCCTCAGCTATGAACTAACCAAAGTAAGCCTAGTACACCAGATATCTTGGCAACTTCTTTGCAACCCGCACACAGAATTTGCCCGGCCGCCAACAACACCCACGACGAAGTTCTGAACGATCGCAGTTACATATCCACGACAACAACCTCCCTCCTGTATCGACTCTGTCAAATCGCCGTCCTACAATCATGTCGGCCCCTCAGAGTGTACAGTGCTTCGGCAAGAAGAAGACTGGTATGCACACCCGATACTCGCACATTGCATGCAACAACAGGTCAAACTTGAATGATGAGGCTAACAATTGATTCTCACAGCCACCGCAGTTGCCCACGCAAAGGTCAGAAATTCCCAGCAAAGTTGACGCCAAACGCAAATTACTCACCAGAGATACAGAAAGGCAAGGGTCTCATCAAGGTCAATGGAAAGCCTCTCTCGCTTGTCCAGCCCGAAATTCTTCGATTCAAGGTAACGCCAGCCCCTCGAGCCCATAAGCACAATTTTCCAGAGGAGGACAGTGTCCAGGAAAGAGGAGGGAATCAGGCAGAGAAATTTGGAGCGGACGGAATGGAGAGAACGGGCCACACGAAGCAAGAAGAAACATAAACTGACAATATTCTTTCCTCCCGAATCTAGGTCTATGAGCCTCTTCTAGTTGTCGGCCTCGACAAATTCAGCGAAATCGACATCCGCGTCCGCGTCACCGGCGGTGGTCACACATCCCAGATCTATGCCATCCGACAAGCCATCTCCAAAGCCCTCGTCGCCTACTACCAGAAATACGTAGATGAGTACACCAAGAACAAGCTGAAGCAAGCTCTCGTCCAGTACGATCGTACACTTCTCGTCGCCGATAACAGACGGTCGGAGCCCAAGAAGTTCGGTGGTCCAGGCGCCAGAGCCAGATACCAAAAATCTTACCGTTAAATTTGTGGACGAGCTGGATTTGCGGTTGGGGATGTTTCGAACGTGGGTCGTGGTACCGGTACTGGTGGTCGAGTATCTCGCATCAGTACGTTTGCAATGGCTGTGATGGGGTTAGGGGGAGTAGTGTGCTATTGCTACCACTGGTGACGGTGAAGATCGAAGAGCAGAAGTTCCCAATCACGCCTTTTACATGTAAAGGTGTGGGAATGGATGAAAACAGTCAGGCGGCATGGGGAGTATCTCCCATGTCAACATTAAGACTAGCTGTCTAGGGACGCTCTTTCATGGAAGAGTTGCCTCTGTCGCAGCATCAGACCAATACAACCAATTCCTGAATACTAGAGTATCACATCACGATGTTTTGGATTTGAATTCACATGACAGCATTGCGTAGACTGATCTTTTCCCTCGTTTCGTAATTGTAGACTCATTACTAGTATGATATCTACGTATCAACCACGACGGGGGCATATTCACCCGTCTCTTCGTCCTCATCGACCCCGTCCATGCTAACCTCGATGCGTTCACCATCCTCCAACTCCAGCATACCTCTGCGCAAGGTATCCTGCTTATTGAGCCATCCATACTTGCGCTCAAAAAACGACTGCAATGCCTTGACAGTCTTTTTCAATTGTTCTCCCTCGTCTCCCTCGAACTCATCATCCACGTTCGCTCGAAACTTGGCCCACATTGCCCTCAACCAGGCACTGCCAGCCTCGTCCCTCAACTCAAACATACCCCCATCCAGATCGTCCACGTGCCTCATTTGTTCCGTCAGAGTCTTGACCATTTGCACAAAATAGCCTTCCGCTTTCGTAAGGGCGTCTCTAGAGGTGAAGAAGACCGTCAATAGACGCTTCCACTGCTCGAGACAACTGTAGTTCGCCAAGGTCAGAACCATGAGGAAACAGAACTGAATCTCCCCCAAAACCTGTCGCGCTCCCACAGCCTTGTCCTTAGCCCCAGGGCTCGCAATGTCCATCAGAGACGAGAGATACCAACTTCGGTCTCGGGCTCGATCAGTCCGCACCCTTCCAACGTCGCCTTCAGACCAAGTCTGTTTGAGATCGACAGGGAGGAGATTCAGGGGAAGTTGACGCAATGTGTTTTCAGCTTCCAAGTGCGAGAGGCCAGGGATGGATTCCGTATCGGTTGGAGCTGAAGAGATAGACGACACCGTCCAGTTCGTATTCAGGACACGCGTGAGAGCCGCTGGCGAAATATGTTGCGACAGAGCAGACCAGGCGGCAGACGGAGATTGCGTCGTTTCCTCGTCTTCTTCATCGGCATCATCATCCCGGTCGATTCCAAGCCCCTCCCCCTCCTCCTTGGACCGACCTTGTCTCGCTTGCTTTTCGGCGAGATCACTTGTCGCGTCGGCGAGGGCAAGATAGTCGACGAGCCCGCGCTTTCCGGTGGAAGAAGAGACTGTCGTATCGTCAACAGCACCGCCATCGTTGTCGTTCTCAACCAAATCTAACTTCTCCGTCTCCCTATTCCATTGTAGTACTCGTTGCTTGGTTCCTTGAGCACTCAGATTCAGCCATCGGCCAGTTCGGATGGAGAGCGAGGCATCTGTTCCACTGTACACAAAGTGCAGCCCTGGCGGGATATTGGAAATGCCCTGAAAGTGCGGGGATGAATTAAAGGATAATAGATCGATGCCGATGAATGTCTTGGGCGGCAGATTTAGGAATATGAGCGAAGTCATGGTATCATCTTACTAGTTCATGCACATTGTTGTTGTTGTGTGTCGTGGGGTGGAGGAATACTTAGGTTTGATAAAGAGGGCGGGGGTCACAAGGTTGAAGGAAATACATGCATGATTCAGTAATGTTTTGGCATTGAGTTCCATCACCAGCGTAATTTCTGTCCGAGTCCGATTATTGACAGGGTACATTGAAATCAACGCTTGAGAGGGTTTTCGTCATATGGAATGAAGACCAGGCAAAAAAATGCCGTTCTTCGCGTAATTTGTAGCTACTCGCATTTTGTGTGCGTTTTGTCCGAACCCTCATCCCCGTCAGAGGAATTTCTCCAGCTGCACTTTTAAAGATGCACAACGAAAGAGGTCCAAACAAGTAGCAATTTCCACCAACACAATGGTGCGGACACCATTGCTCACAAACGACGACCACGGCGACCACCCTTACGTCTTGTGCTGTCGGAGGGAGTGGGGGTGACGTCTTCGATTCTTCCAATCTTCATGCCAGAACGAGCCAAAGCACGGAGAGCAGATTGAGCACCGGGACCGGGGGTCTTGGTGCCGTTTCCACCGGTGGCTCGGATCTTGATGTGCAGGGCGGTGATGCCCAGTTCCTTGCATCGTTGAGCAACGTCTTGGGCTGCCAACATGGCGGCGTAGGGAGAGGACTCGTCACGATCGGCCTTGACCTTCATGCCTCCAGTCACACGAGTGATGGTTTCGCGGCCACTGGAATCACCCAGATTGTTAGCCTTTGTGTCCTGTGTAAATTGTTCTCGACGTCGACATCTCCGGGTGAGGAGAGCGAGGAAATGTTTCGTCCTCCGTCGTCGACGAGTCTGCGGATTTGACTTACGAAAGATCGGTAACATGGACGAAGGTATCGTTGAAGGACGCGAAGATGCGGGCGACGCCAAAGACGAGTTCACCTGTGTCGGGGTCAGTTTTAAATATCTTCTTGTGCGGCTTCGTCCCAATGAACTCACCCTCTCGGACCTGAGGACCAAGCGAGATGTTCTCGGTGGCAGCGCGTTCGACCTTCTTCTTGGGAGGCATTGTGACGGTTGTGTGAGGTGTCGAGAATGGCCGTTGAATTGACTTGTCGAGATGGTGATAAAAACGCACAATTTCGTGGCCTGCGCAAAATTGGAGGTTGTGGGCAAAGATGGTCGGAGTTTGGGTTTCGCCGATAGGTGAACTAACCGGATGTGGAATGGGGTCTTGGCATACAAACGTGAAACTTTCATTTCTTTCTTTGTTGATTAACTGTTCATTTCATCCCTCCAGTCTTTTATTTTCCATCTAGTCAAAGCACGATTTCGTGTCCGAAGGTTGTAATACAACTGCTAGGCAACAGCTTTCAAGCTTTGTCTGTGAGGCTGCCAAGTCGACATCCGTGGTGGTGTTGGTGAGCAAGGAGCAGCTTTGGACTCGACTCCGAGCTTGCCTGGATGCCTCTACCCAACTTCTTGTTTTTCATGAGTCTTTCCGGCACCGGGTGTCATCTCTTCCAAAATGAGTGAATTCACAGTCGGTATTATTGGCATGGGAGACATGGGTCGCATGTATACGAAAAGGTTCAGTCAAGCAGGATGGAGGTAAGCCAACTCAGCGTCTGAATCATTACGAACTCTAGAGTCGTAGTTTCTTTTCAGGTACGTGACTCATTCTCTTTCACTCCTCCCCTTTTCCGTCTCAAGGATGACTTGAGTGCATTTGGCTCGAGCATGATCATCGTTACATTGCTTTGCCTTCCTGGCCAGGCTACCGTGATGGTGGTTGTCACTGATGTAAAATACTCGCTACCTTACTATTTTTTGTCTGAGGATATCATTTCTACTTCTTTTCACTTATCATATATGTGTTTGAAACCAACGCTAATGGGTGAACTTTACAGGCTCTCTTTCTTTCTTCTCTTTCTTTAATTTCATTGATAGTGGATCGCTCCAAATACTGATAGAACGTCACTGCAGAGTCAATGCTTGCGATCGACCAGACAAACTCGCGGAGCTCCGAAAAGAGTACGAGAATGAGGTTTGTGTCGCTTGCAAGCATGACCGAGCATAAGTTGACCGTATATAGACCCTAATAAACATATTACCCAATGGCCATCTTGTATCACGAGCCAGTGATTGGATCATTTACAGCGTAGAAGCTGAAATCATCGATAAGGTCGTCGCCGAGTATGGCCCATCCACCAAGGTTGGTGCTATCGTGGGTGGACAGACTTCCTGCAAAGCGCCAGAGCTCGCTGCCTTTGAAAAATATCTTCCCAGTGATGTGGAGATTGTGTCCTGCCATTCTCTACACGGCCCAGCGGTAGACTCTACCGGGCAACCTCTAGTTGTCATCCAACACCGGGCATCTCAGAAGAGTGTGGATCTATGTGTCAAGGTTCTTTCGTGTCTCAATTCCAAAATCGTGTATCTATCGGGTGAGAAGCATGACCGTATCACAGCTGATACACAGGCTGTCACACATGCTGCCTTTCTCAGCATGGGAACAGCATGGGCAGCGAATAAGCAATTTCCCTGGGAGATCAACCGTTATCTCGGAGGCATTGAGAATGTGAAGATCAACATTACACTACGCATCTATGCCAACAAATGGCACGTCTATGCGGGACTGGCTATCCTCAATCCTGCCGCCCGAGAACAAATTCGACAATATGCTCAATCAGTCACCGAACTGTACAAACTGATGTTGGGGGGGCATCGTGAGGAACTGGCGCATCGCATCAAGACTGCAGGGGCTGCTGTTTTCTCCAAACATGCTTCAGACCAGACTCTTCTACTGGCAGATGACGTGCTTGACCGATTCTCGTTGTCAGAGCGTGCGAGTGAACGAACCCCAAACAATCATCTCAGCCTCTTGGGTATAGTGGACTGTTGGTGGAAACTGGGCATCGTCCCCTATGAACACATGATCTGTTCTACTCCAGTGAGTTGGCGCCGACCTCATTGCCCTCCATCTAACCCTGAATCAGCTCTTTCGCATATGGCTCGGTGTGACTGAATATCTTTTCCGGAATGATGCTCTTCTTGAAGAGGTAATCAATACTGCCATCGAAGATAACACCTTCCGATCCGACGACTTGGAATTCACCTTTGCTGCTCGGGTAGGTCTTTCAGGATGCTTGAGAACCTTCAAGTGCCTTTGAACACTATGCTAATTCACCATCCACAGGCCTGGTCTGAATGCGTTTCTTTCGGTTCTTTCGACGCATATCGTGATCGCTTCGAGAACATTGCGCAATTCTTTGCTCCACGATTCCCCGAAGCTGTCAGGCTCGGCAATGAGATGATCAAAGAAATCATGGCGCACACGAAGTCATGACGACGACGACGATCCATCTGGGACATGACATCAGCACTAGAAGCGTGATGGCCTGTTCCAACGATAGAAAATAACCTCGAATCAACAGGGTACTCGCAGACGTGGACAGCCCATTCCAGGGCTGAGCAAGAAATGCAAATTCTATCGTCGTCGGGCTGTGCAGTAATCTGGTGCGTTTGAGACGATATGCACACTGGCGCAAACCTATCAGATCTTCCCGGGCCAAGGCAGGGAACGTACACTTGCATACAGACTGGACCGTTCCACCAACCACGCATATGAAGGAATGTCAGATCATCTCCAATCACGGACGATGCTCTGTAGGGGAGAAATCACATCTCCTGTATTCAAATCGCACTCTATCGCCAGTGACCGTGCGTTGAGAATAGATACAATACTTATCTGTCGATCCGATCGCGGACCACGTCATTCTCATGTTGGACTAAGGCGCTGCCAAGCAGGGTGTTGGTGGAGTTGGAAAACCCTGACGGCTTCAGAGCTTCTCGATAGCGAGTGCATGGTCAAGAATACGAGTCAAGCCCGCTTTAGACCATGCCGCTTCGCTAAGCGAAGTTATACTACGAAGTACCTACCTCGAAGGTGGAATGGCTCGCCTGAAAACTCATTGACGTGGCCGATATTTTGAGTAGCTTGATACAACTGGCACGCACCATATGCCACGCCGATGAACCGATGTTGTAGAGTTGAATAGACTTCGACTACCAAGAATAGTATATGAGCACCAAGTACAATTAGCAACGCGTATACCTCTTGATTTGGAATATTGCCGCGCCTGGCGTCATCCAAGGATCTATCTCGGGCATTATCTGATCAATTGTGGGCAGTAGAATACATGCTGACCACCAACCAGTAGTGACCAGGTATGCCACCATGCGTACACTTGCGTCCCCCAACCTCTCATGGGTGAAGTCCCACACAATTACTACTGATTTTAGCTATGAACATGCACAGGGTGTTGTGGGTCATGGACAGCTGGGCACATTCTCTCATACGTGTAGCTCTTGGGCGCCGGCTATCAGCCAAGAATATGTGGAAAGTCAAGAGTCCAAAGGTGTTCGTTCCTGGCTGGGTTCACGGCTCTTATCGATTGCGAGATCGGCCTTTTAGATTTTCCTACCAATCATCTCCTGTACATTGAGAATCCGTCGTGGTCCAAGCACCTAAAAGTCGGAGTAAAAGGTACGCAGAAGCCAGGACGCGTATTGGACACGATTTTACTGGTCGTTCGCACTACCCTACCTAAACGGATCTCCCGTCATGTAAGGTCAGCGAAAGCTCAGCCCCAATCCTTCGAAGAATGGTTGGAAAGGTTTCACGGACAGTTCACAGAGCAGGGAGGGGGTGTTCTTGAGGTCATATCAAATAACCAGTCATGTCGACAAGGGCTTGAGTCAATCGGGCTCGGTTAGATCCAAAGTTGGTCCACGCACAAGATATTCGTAGACAGTACGCGTTGAAACGAAACAACCGAAAGCGACATTGACGGCTGACGGCGACATTTGATGGCTGACGGCTTTTCTCCACGACCAATGAGCCACGTCATGGATATGCTTAACCAAGAGCCATGGTGCTGACTGGGGGGGCACACTATCGACGCTTGATGTGAAGAAATGATTACCCTTGGTCTCCCCTAGCAAGCTATGGGGTTACAATGCAATCCACACGCAATCTGCCCAAGGTTTGGCACGCTTTCCCGTCAAAGGTTAACCGTGTTGAAAGGATTGATAAATTAACCCCTTCTCTCCACGTTCGGCTTCTAAAACGCTGGTTACTCGATCTTGATAAAAGGGAGCAGGCTAGCCCTACCGTGGGATCTACACCCTCTTACCCTTTACACGTGAGCCCGAGGCCATCAGATCCTCGAAACGTGGCCTGCTGGTCATCTTGCCCCGGATTACGCCTAAAAATGGCCCCCTGGGCCCTAAAGTCAATCTTGGCGGCCACCGCGCTCGGTAAGTGAGATCTACAGACTGTATGCCCAATAATGGACTGGCCGTTGACAACCCCTTACAGTCGTTGGTTCGGCGGCGCAATTCGCGACCTTTGCATCAAGCGGTATAAGCCTAGCGGTCAATGTACCTTCAGACACCGCGTCGTCAGGCAGCGGTCCCATCTACCTCCAAATCAGCGCGCCTAGTGGAACACAATGGGTTGGATTCGGACAAGGAACGCGCATGTCAGGCGCGAACATGCTGATCGTCTATACGGCGGATAGCAACAACGTGACCGTGTCTCCTCGGCTCGGCGGTGGATACGTTGAACCTAAAGAAAGAACGGATGCTTCAATTTTTGTTCTCGAGGGCTCTGGCATCACGTCAGACGGTACCATGGTGGCCAACATCAGATGCGACACGTGTTTAAGCTGGAGTGGAGGTCTTTCAGGTAGCATGGACCCGACAAGTACCTCGAGCAATTGGATCTATGCCTGGAGGAACGGCGATGCTATCGACTCAACAAGCACTGATGCCACTATCTCTCAACATGACGATTATTCGCGCTTCACCCTGGATCTGACAGAGGGCACTGGTGGAAACTCTGTCAACCCCTTCATCGCCGCCACCGGTTCAGGCGACGACAGCAATGATGATGAGTCAACTACAACCGCTGCAACCAATACTGCTTCCACCGGCTCAGCTACAGCTACGGCCACAGCAACGGGCTCTGGCCGCACTTCGAGCACTCCCGCTGTTGGTACGCCTACCAATGGTGTCTCAGGCCCTGTGGTCACCTCCGACTCCGACTCTTCGAACTCAAGCCCCAATCGCTCTCAATCGGGACCAGATGATGGCATTCGAATCGGACATGGTGTCGTAATGGGACTCGTGTTCCTCATCCTAATGCCATTGTCGGCCCTGACGGTCTACTTGCCACACCACCAAAAGGTTCGCTATATCCACGCGCCACTGCAAGTCGTCAGCATCGTGTTGATGATTGTCGGACTCGGCCTGGGTATCCGGCTAGCGCAAAACATCGACGACATCGACAGCTACCATCAAATCATCGGCTTCATCGTCGTCGGATGGATGATCGCCGTTCAACCAGCACTGGGTCTTGCCCAACACATGCACTTCCGAAGCAACGGCACACGAAGCCCCATGGGCAGTGGCCACAGATGGATGGGTCGAGCTGTCATGCTTCTGGGTGTCGTCAATGGTGGTTTGGGTTTCATGATCACTGGACCCGTGGGCTCTCGCTACGTGCCGACCTACGGCGTCATCGTCTACAGCGTGGTTGCTGCCGTCATCTTCCTCGTCTACCTCGGCGTGGTCATCTATACTTCGATCTCAAGGAAGAGGAACAACTCTCTGCCTGGCGAGAAACCTCGACCCGGCACCGAAGGCTACGAAATGCATGGAGGATCATTTGAGGCGCGGCGTGATCTACGCACATAAGCTTGACTTGATCATCACCCACGCATTTCAGTTTTCTCTTCAATGACTCCGTATACGATGTTCTTTTAGCGTCATTTTAGAACCGGAGACCTGCCACGCTGCATGAATTTATATGATGGATGGATGCAGATGATGCAGATGATAGACACCGGGTAGAAGGTGAATGGGGGCATGGGCCAATGCATACAGACGTATGTAGATCATCTGAAACGACTTCTCTTGTCAAGTACTAGATATTAAGACCTGGCATCAAAAATATCAGAGTGACATACTCGTGGAATCTGACCCTTCTCTCTACAAGGTCTCACGAGTGCCTGATGTCCGATCAGTTAGAACAGTGTGACCACATACGGCTTCGATGCGGCGGCATCTGGTACAGCGCCAAATGCAGTGTCGGAGACCAGATCGACACACCATCGATTCAGGATAAACCATGATATCTATCAAATGAGAACTAAGAACGTAAGTAAGTAAGAGGTACCAGGTACTTTACTTTAGGCTCTGTCCTAGCACAAATTAAAGTCAAAGATACATAAAATGTAGCATCGGGATTCACTTTCGCAATCGACCATAGGATATGGAATACAGGGCTTCCCGTCCGCTCAGCCATACTTAAGCCATATGCCGGTCAGTTAGTACTAAAGTGGGTGACCATTTGGGAATCCTGGCTGTTGATTGTTTTTTGCTTTTTGAATTTTTGGTCGTACCTAGCTAGTTCTTATAGTTGAGAGTCGGATTGTGAATTTTTGGAGGACTAAGAAGGCAGGTGCGGCCGACTAGTGGGAAAACGGACTAACTTAGTTAGGAGGTAAGAACTCCGTAGTACGTACCTCCTTCCCCCCAAATCAAGGGTTCAAAGAATCGCCCTATAGCCGGGAAATACTCCAACAACCTACTACTACTTAGAATATGACTACCCGGTAGGTCGTCGTACTTAGGTATTATGACTCGTATAGGTCAAGTTCACATTAGCTGTGAGCTGATGTCGCTGTAGAGACCCGGGTCAGGTCGCAGGGCTTGCTGGATGGCCGCACTTTGAGGTTGTAAGTATAAAGAAGATATAAGTAGGTACCTACCTAGTACCTTACTTAGTCTAAAACCATCATGCATGCCGGGAGTCCCAGTTGCCAGGATGTACAAATCGGCCTTCAGCCAAAGAGCTGCGAGATGAGCGTGGGAAGCAGGATTCTTGACAGCCTAGATACTACTAGGTAGTAGTACTTAAGTATGTCATCTGGTGTAAATCTTGCTGGCCACCTCAAGAGGACATCTCTTCTTTATGCATGCTACTGGAAATCCTCATTTTGGGATGCAACCATCTAAGTCAGGTACAGAGTTCGAGCCTTGAAGGCCTGTTCGAAGTAAGGTAAGAGGTACTTGAGTACTTTACTTACCCAGTACTAGACACCGAGGTGCCGGAAAAGACAGGAAGCAAGGGAAGGATTGCTGAGATGCAAGTGCTTGGTTCAGTTAAAGGCTTTGATCATTGGCACGAGTGAAGATCATACAAACAAGGACATCTTCCTCTCCAAGTGCATTGAGCCGCAGCGTGAGGAGGCTAAGAGATCCAGGGAAAAGAGGGAGCGAGTGAGTGATATCAAAATAACTTGGAATCGATCTTGCTGAATGCTATGGTACTTACTTACCTACTCAAGTACCTAATAGGCGTGGTCTCGGCGAATTTTATCTAATGTTGATATCAGACTTTACTATAGGTACCTAGGTAGGTAAGTACTAGGTACCTAGTGTTCTTGAGTGAGGCTATTTAGGTTCTGGCTATATATTGGGCTTGACATGACTCCCTTCATCGTACTGCTTTACATAAACTAAAACTTATTTAGAGACAGAAGGAGCGACAGTATTCCATGAAAAAAGTGGAAGGAGCGACCGTGGTTAATTCAAGAGGCAGGAGCGACGGTGTTGAATGTAAGAGGGAACGAGCGACCGTGCTGAATTGAAGAGGGAAGGAGCGACCGTGTTTAATTCAAGAGAGAAGGAGCGACCATGATACTAAGTACTTAAGTACTTACCTATCGACCAACTTGAAACGAAGGAGTGATGGTGTTGATAATACCCTAAGCCTGATTCAGAAATTGTCGTGGCACGGTAGCGATATTACCGCTTTGGGCGGTATTGCCGTATCAAGGAATTGATGGAAACTAGGAAGGAGGGGGAGAATTTTTTAAGGAAGGAGCGACCTAGTAGTCTAGATTACGAAATTATTTTTAGGGGCAGTCTAGGTAGGGAAGGAGTCCACCTACTGAAGATTCGTGCCCTATGACTTATCCTGGAGGCCCGCCTGCTGGCCCTAAGAAGAGGTGGTGGAAAATCTACTACGTATATTCAGCTATTATACAATTCCGTCGTTAATCTACTGGATTTTATGCTGTAGGGGATCCGTGGAACCTCTTTTTGATTATTCCACCTACTAAATTTACGAATCGAAATCCGGGCGGCTGTAGAGATCTTTATATAGCTCGAATAGTAAAAGAAGCAGCCTAGGTTCACACTAGCATAGGCTGGGTCGCTCTGGCCCGGTATCGTAGACTGACAGTTATGAGCCCGAATTAAACCGGTGATCAGACTAAGAAGTACTAAGATAGGTAAGTACAAAGGTCGAAATGAGTTGGATAAGGCTCTAGGTTGAAACCGGACTGAATCAGGCTGAACCAGTCCGAACCAGGCTGAACCCGGGTTGAACTATACCTAGTACTGAACCGATTCGATACCGGGTTGAACCAGGCTGAACTGAGTTGAAACCAATCCTGGTCTACTAGGTAGTAAGTAAGTACTAAGGTAAGTGGTAGGTTAAGTAAGTACTAGTAGGTACTTAGAGGTTGAGCCGTATATGCCATTCAAGCACCACAATTCAGGGCCGACGTGTGCATGACCTAGCGGGCTGATTTGAGACTGATTTGGCACCGAGTCGATCCAGTTTAGAGCTAGAACCAGTCAGACTCATTCATAAATTGAAAATCAGTTGAATTAAAATGCTGCTGCAGATGATCGTTATGCTGTGTGGTATGGATGTACTTCTAAAGTACTGGACTGTATCACGTGAATATAGGGAGTACTTAAGTACTTTAGGAGGCAGTAAGTAAGTATTCACTCCAAAGTTTCAGTCCTAAGTTCAGTACTAGTACTAGGTACTTTGCTTCTAAAGTTAGCACTTTTCTAGTAGCAAGTAAGTTAAGTAAGTACTAAGGTACTTAAATCCCCAGGGAGATATCGCCTGACGGGAAAAGGGACCCCCCTAGGTTGCCGGTGGAGGAGGCTGTGGGTTGTTGATGACCACAATTCTCTCTACAATGTGAGCCGGGACAGGTTGATGCGGAAGAGCACTAGCAGCAGCAGCCTCACGTTCTTCCGTATTCTCGTCATCTTGGACATCTTGATGATCTTGATGATCTTGATGAGTGGATCCCTGTGGTCTTAATCCGAGGATGTCGTATTTGCATAAAGGGCAGTCGTGGTGACCTCTTTCAACCCATAGATTCAAACAAACAGAATGGTAAACGTGACCACACTGGAGTTCTCGGATCTGCTCCTTTTCCTCGATTAACTCCAGGCAAATTGCAGTGCTGTGGATGTTAGTAATGGATTGTCTGTGACTTCAAAGAGAGGGAGAGACATATCAGATCAGTTTGGTTGACAGAGTCGCAAAGTTCTCGGTATGACTTTGTTGTTTCTCTGTCCGCCACGAGTGTAGAGACTGGATTGGCGCAATTTGGTCCAGTTTCTTGAGCCGTTTTCGATGTTTAGCGGCCACCACTCCGTCGCTACTGCTGCCGAGTCCCTCAATGTCTTCGATCCGCCATGCTGAATCAGTGGTCGCTGAGGCTGAGTCTGAATTTGTCTCGTCAGGAGAAGAGGAACATCTCCGATACATGGCTAGGCTGTGTGGTCAAAAAGTAATAGTTAGAATTCGAGTTGTCTGTCGAAGGTGGTATGGTAAGTGGTTGTGGCCAGGCTCACGCTATGATAACAATCATCAGGACGATTGTTGCAACGGAAACACCCACGAAGGCCTCTGGGAGATCAAATGAATTCTGTTCTTGGCGAGTGGCGGTAGTGTTTTCATCTGAGCGGGACCCTAACAACGACGCCGAAACAAACTGATAATTTGGATAATTTGGACGGAGATCTGGGAGTTTTGAGGGGTCGAGTTGTGGTATTGAAACCAATACCTGATCGGTGTGATGCTCCCGTAGGGGGATATACATTGTGATTGGGGTCGAGCTTTGGTGTCAAGGTGCTGTTTGGAAGTACGTTTGTTGGTAGTCGTCTTCTTTCAGACGACTTGACGATCTTTCAGGAGGGAGTTTCATGTGGTTTGTAAATTCTCAACGATCTCGGATCAGAGGATGATAAATGCGCTAAAAGGGCATATATGCTGGAATTGTGTTTGAAATTCACATGATTTCTATCGCGTCCACTAGGATACATGTGGAATGCCGCAAAAATCGACCGGGGAGAATGTCGCAATGTAGGTTTTTGGTGCGTTCAAGCTGGAAATCAGTGGCAATATGCTGAAAACGCAACGTGACGCAAGAAACGTTCGAGAGCTTTCTATCAAGATGATATCAAAATGAAAATTGATGAATGGTCATGCTCCCAAGGAGGGGCAGGAAGGACAGGACCTACCACCAAGAGAAAGGCTGAACCGTGACATGGGTGGTCACTGTGAGCATGTGACAACTCAGGGATCAAAGTCTAGGCATTTTGTGGTCATCTGAATCTCTTTGGCTTGATAACGAGGCACTTGTGCCAGAAGTCATCTGTCGTATCGCATGCGGTAGTGGCGTGACCAAAGAGGACTAAGACCAAGCGCGGCGCTTTGCTATTGGTAAGAGGGGTGAAGGCTGGCATAGAGGCTTGTCGGGCGCATGTCCGGGGTTTGCCGGTGTGGCCCTTGTAGAAGGCCAGTGGAGAGGGAGACAGGGAGAGACAGGGAGAGAGAGCTTCGTGTGTCTTGAGATGTAACAAGACTGAAGAGATTGAGGCCAAGATTGCAGTCTTGAGCGTTTCCTCCCCGCACCTTCCTTGTTGGAGGTCGTTCCTGCTGACTGTCGAATACCTGGACTTCACAATACAGAAGGAGCGAATGGCTACTGTCCCAAGAACTGGAAAGTGGGCAACCAGCACCTACCTTGTCTTCACGAATGTATGTAGTGCAATTAAACTTTGCATGCTTCACTCTGTACGCATCATCATCCCAGAAGTCTTTCAACAGTGATTCTCGCTGAGTCAGTCAATCGCTGCCTCGAGTTGATAACTGCACTGGTGGGTGTCACAAGCTGTTCCGCCGAGATGATCAGCCCTGTGACACGATACGAGAATCAGATAAGATCAAGCCAGGACCTAAAATTTTTGACACATGCTGGTGATGCTATCGTACATGTTGTCAATAAACCGTCAAATAGCCCAAGTTCTCTATTTTGCTTTGACTTCCTTATACCTGAGCCAAAATAAACCCACAATGACAGTATACCAGTAGAGGTTGTAGCTGATAACGCTGCCATAAGTTGCACTGTTCTGCCAACCCAGAAGCGAGTTGAAGACACCCCACCATCCACCACCATTCAATTCAGGGTTGCAACAATTGACATGCCACACACTCCGTCGGATGTCGTAGGATCCAGGTCCTGATCCATTTTCTGCCGCATCACCACCGGTCACCTTATTCCAGGCGTCTGCTTCGAAGAACCATATGGCTCTCGAGAAAAGACCAGCCGCGACGTGGTACAAGAAGCATGTCGTGATCGTCAAGAAGAGCTTGAGAGATGTAGTGGCTGCACCTTGATATATCAGATAGCCCACCAGGCAGCCTGCTGCCATGCCAGTAATGGCTCCCAAAATGATTGAAGTGGCTGATGCTCCCACGCTGACTCCAGCGACAAACATGATGCCTTCGATGCCCTCCCTCAGTATAGTGACAAATGGCAGAACAAGGAACTCATATTGTTGATACCAGCGGGTCCATACATTGCCGGCGGACTTCTGCCCACTTGCACTCCTCGTCAAGCGATTGTCGAATTTGGCTTGCCACTTGCCACGAGTCATGGAGAGCCGCAGCATTGACTTTCCCATAATTGTCATGATGATAGAAGCGATGATGCCCAAGACGCCTTCCCAGATATACTCGCTGTCGCTCCATCGATCCACTCCTATGGAAAGGAAGACACCCACAAACCCGGCACCAAGGATCATGCAGACTGCCAGTCCACCTGCAGCACCTAACCACACCTGCAAAAGTCAGAATGAGGACAGAAATTGGTGCCAAAAACGCCAGGCACAGCATACCTGTCTGTTCAACCTCGTACGCAAGCCCTCATGGTCTTTCTGAACCAAGCTTTGTTTGAGGACTGCCAGGAGCACGGAAACCACAATTGCGGTTTCCAAAGTCTCCCTAAAAACAACGAAAAATACCGGGAGGTCAAAGTAGGAGAGCATCTTGACGCGTGGCACAACGCGTGGGGTCTTGTCTTGCCCTAGTCATTCATTGATGGTGAAGCTGTAAGAAAAGTAAGAAGAAGAAGCGAACCCTCGGAGGATCAGTGGGAAAAATCTGATAAGATAAGAATTTTCCTCCCACGTGATGTGGCGTGAGCTTCCGTCTTCGGTGCATGGAACACAATTGGCGATTTTCATTTCAATATCCACCAAGGGTCTGAGAGCTCCACTCGATTCCTTTTTTCCCGCCTCTCATTCTCGACTGTTGTTCTCGTAACAACATGTGTTTCGCTTCTTCCAGCATTCTTCTGCCGATGCAGAAGCTATTACTATGTCTTACTTCTGGCTTCTTGTCCACGCCGCTGTTATAGTGACAAGCTGCTTGGACATATTTGCTTATGCTTCTCCAACTACACGTTTCTACGATTTCAATATTACATGGACGGTGCAGAACCCTGATGGCCTCCAGACACGGCGTGTCATTTCTGTGAACGGCCAATGGCCACCACCAACTATTGAAGCCACAGTGGGAGATCGAATCGTGGTCAATGCATATAATGGGCTTGTGGACAGATCGACATCACTACATTTCCATGGGTTGTATCAAAATGGCACGACACACATGGACGGTGCCGTCGGTGTTTCCCAGTGCGCAATCCCTCCAGGGTCTTCAATGGTCTACAACTTCACCATTGAACAGCCTGGAACATATTGGTACCATTCGCACGAGCCTGGACAGTATCCAGATGGTCTTCGAGCGCCTCTGATCGTCCACGATCCACAGAGCCCGTATAAAGATCTTTATACCCAGGAACTGGTGCTCAGTGTTTCTGATTGGTATCACCAAGAAGTCTCTGAAATCACCAAAAGTTTTCTCAGTGTTACGAATCCCACAGGTGCAGAACCAGGTATGTTCATGTTCTTACCCTGGATCAAGTCCTCCTCTTGAATACCTACTAAATTTCCCCCAGTGCCGCAATCAGCTCTTCTGAACGACACACTGGACCTGCAAATCCCAGTGGAGCCCAGCACCTCCTACTTTCTACGCCTTGTGAATGTGGCGGCGTTTGCTGGCCAATATATCTGGGTCGAAGGGCATTCATTGACCATCATTGAGCTCGACGGAGTCTACCACAAGCCAAAGAAGGTCGAGATGGTCTACTTGACTCCTGGGCAGCGAGTTGGTGCAATCCTGACCACCAAAGGCGACAGATCACGAAATTATGCAATCACCACAGCCATGGACACAGAATTGTTTGATCTCATGCCAGAAGATCTGAAGGCGAATGCAACAGCGTATTTGGTTTACGATCCGGAGCGAGCACTTAATGATTCACCCACAGTTGACTCATTCGAGCCCATGGATGACTTTGAGCTCATTCCAGCAGACGAGGCGGCGGTTCTAAACAATCCTTCTCAGACTATCGTCTTGAATGTCACCATGGACAACTTGGGAGACGGCGTTGTAAGTGGCAGATCTCGTTCCACTCATCCATCCAATGAGTCCAATAGAGTTAGACCATGGGAAGCTAAGCTGACTCGTACCTCAGAACTACGCCTTCTTCAACGATATCACCTATAGAGCACCAAAAGTACCTACATTGTATACTGTCCTCAGCGCTTCCAACGATCTTGTTGCCAACCCCACCATCTACGGAACCCACACAAATACCATCATCTTGGAGCCAGGCGGGGTCATTGAGATCGTTCTCAATAACAATGACGATGGCAAGGTTAGATTGATCGTATTTATCAGAGACTAGAATGTGGTGCTGACACGGGAATCTAGCATCCCTTCCACCTCCACGGCCACAGCTTCCAGGTTCTTGCGCGTTCTGAGGATGATGCAGGGCCATGGGAGGGTAACGCCAATTCGACATTCCCGACAGCTCCCATGAGACGCGACACAATTCTATTACATCCCAACGGCCACCTGGTTCTGCGCTTCCGAAGCGACAACCCTGGGGTCTGGGTGTTTCACTGCCATATCGAATGGCATGTGCAACAAGGATTGCTGATGACATTTGTCGAAGTACGTACATGTCGCTGGCTCGAATACATTTCACGACTCGATGCTGACAATCTTTTGATAGGATCCCCGATCGTTGTCCCAAAACTTGGTTGTGCCTCAAGGTCATTTCGACATGTGCAAGGATGCGAAGGTCCCTTCTGTTGGAAACGCCGCTGGCAACAGCAAAGACTGGCTTGATCTATCAGGAGAGCCAGCACCTCCACCTCGATTGCCTGCCGGCTTTACCAAGGGCGGCATCGCTGCATTGATGTTTTCTGCCATGACGGGTGTGCTCGGCACGATTGTGGTGTTTTGGTATTCCTACGCAGAAACCAGCACGAAACAAGGCGCAGAGCAAATTGATGACTCTGAAGATTCTGACGAGGCGGACAGTCCAGTTGGATTAGACGAGGACCGCGAGCTAAGGTCGAGGCACTTTCATGAGACTGATAGACTTTTGGATTCATGATCATAAAAAGATTGTACTACTTATTATGAGATATATCATACATCAAAATCATTCAAGATCCCTCCATATGGCTTCAGTGTTCTTGGACCTCAAATTTTTTTCTATATGCTCTCCATGGACATCAACTCGCGGAGCACCGACAAGAAAACATCATGAGTACAGTACCTCAGAACCTCAATACCTCTCATAAAAACCCCTCACCAAGTAAAACCCCAGACGTTCCTTCCGTAGATCGTGGCTTGTGAAGGTTCTTGGCCCGACCCCACCATCCATGGATAAACTGGCATTATTGGTCAATCTAACGGCTCCGATAACGGAAGATCTCCACTTCTACGACTCCTCACGAACTCTGTCCGGATGATCGCATGATTCGTAATCTTATCAGATCTTTCACTCATCAACATCATCACAGAAGCATTGAATCTGCAAAGCATTGTATTTGTCCTAACCCTGAGTGAACATCACCGTGTTTCAAATGGGGAAGCATTATTCGAGCGTTTTATTTACATGAAGTTTCCTAACTCGAAAACTCACCATGGCGACCGAGAGAACGCCACTAGTGGCAGAGCCTGATGCCGTCAAGACAGCAGGATGGCCTCGGCACAATAGTGGTGACTTGAGCAAACATACGGCTAACCAGTCTACGACGACGAACATCCCTCCAGAGGAGTCTTCAGTAGCTTTATCTGCATTCAGTCACGCCTTTGTGTTGATAGGCACTCTGCTCATTGGATGGTCATATGGCTTGGATGGACTACTGCGATCAACCTACCAATCCTATGCGGCGTCGGAGTTTGGCAAGCATTCTCTCCTTGCTACGATCAATGTGCTTCGAAATGTGATTGCTGCCGCTGCATATCCGCCTGCTGCTAAACTCGCAGATGTGGTCGGACGTCTTGAATTGACGGTGGTTTCGGTGGTCGTGTATGTCGCGGGCACTGCCATCCAAGCCACGTCGACGTCGGTGACATGGTTCATTGTCGGCGCAGTGCTCTATCAGATTGGCTACACGGCCATCATATTGCTGGTTGAGGTTGTGATCGCAGACATTACTTCGATGCGCTCACGGCTACTCCTCAGCTATGTACCTGCCGTCCCATTCATGGTGAATGCGTGGGTCAGTGGCGATATCGCTTCCATTGTCATGAGGAACACCACTTGGCGCTGGGGTATTGGCATGTGGTGTATCATATACACTGCTTCCGCTCTACCCATGCTCATAAGTCTCTACCAAGCAGGCTTGTATGGCAGCATGGACCAACAACATCATCACAAGATAGGTGTGGTTCGCCTTCATCAGCGTTTAGTCCATGCTTTTCATCGACTCGACGTGGTGGGAATCGGCCTTGCTGTTACAGCATTGGCTCTTATATTGACACCGTTAACGACCGCAGGAGGACATTTATCTCGATGGCGTGATCCAGCGGCAATTGCTTCGCTTACTCTAGGATGTCTCTGCACAGTGGGGTTCGTCTACTGGGAGAGTCGGTGCGCCAAGATCCCACTGATGCCCCGATATCTACTCGTGGATCGAGGTGTTATCGCCGCTCTAGCAATCCGGTGCTTACTCAACTTGGCCTGGGCCGTTCAGGCCAATTACCTGTACACGGTGTTGATTGTGGCATTCGACTTCTCCGTCGCTCTGGCAACACAAGTCACAGCGTTCTTCACCTTCTTCGGAGTGCTGAGCGGACTCATCGTTGGAGCCATCGTCTACCGGACACGAAGACTGAAGCCATTCATACTGCTTGGCATAATCCTGTTGGCTGCTTCATTCTCCATCTTGATCTGGTTCCACAGTGGAACTTCCACAGCGGCACGGAACGGCATGTTGGCAGCACAGGCTCTACTAGGTGTGGCGGCTGGGTTTTGCGCTTATCCCACGCAGGCATTGGTTCAGTCGGCGTCTAAGAGAGAGCATGTTTCGGCTATGACGGGGATTTATCTGGCGATTTTCAATATCGGCAGTGCTGTGGGTACTTGCATTGCGGGAGTGATTTGGTCGGAGGTTCTGCCATCTACTCTCGAGGACAACCTGAGCTTTCAGCAGAATTCGACTCTGGCGAGGTCGATCTATCAGTCACCATTTGATGTGGTGCCTCATTTCCCCGTTGGTACACCCATTCGCTCTGCGGTTATAACGAGTTATGGAAAAGTCCAGGTTTTGCTTGCCGCCACAGCCCTGGGTCTCTGCGTTCCCATGATTGCCATAGGTCCTTGGCTCAGCAATCCAAAACTGTCAGAGACTCAGGCAGGGTATGGCAATGATCGCGAAGAAGAAAATGATGACGACAGTGATGATGATAATGATGAGGTTTGATTTTGAGCATCTGGCATCTTAAGTGCCAGGCTTGTCCCATTAGAATCCGGGATACCTATAATCCCTGTCCTAAGCCATATACTATGCAAATGACGAACTACCTAAGTTAATTAAAATGCGCGAATCCTTAGCGACGCCTCCGCTAACCTGACCGATTCGAGTTCCTGTCCCCTGAGAACACTGACCAAGATATTCTCTCCATTTTGTCCAACTGCATGAACGACAACATTTTCGCCATATCCGCAATCCGTCTGACCTGGTTCCGCCTCATCGTACTGCTCGAAACTTTCCTTGGTGATTCCATCTTCTGCATTCAGCAATGCCTTGGCAGCCAATTCTCTGGCATCTTCGTATTTGAGGAATGAGCCCTGGATGTTGGTTTCACGGGCTTCTCCACTGTCGTCTTCGGAATAGAAGACGTTGGTCTGGACGACGTGATACAGTGGTCGGTGGATCTTGTGGTCTTCATCGTCGCGCAAGGCGTGGACGTTGGGGGTGGTGGCGAGGCCAACGCGGAAGATGGTGCCGTCCTTGGCCTTTGCAAATACTGCAAGTCCTGATCGTCGTTTAATGCCGTGTGTCACAAAGTCGTCCTGGTTTGTGTCGTATTCCACGAACCACTCCCTTTGATATCCGGCTTCAAATAGGAGTCTGTGGGCGGCGCCTTTCGCGGCGCCTAGTGTGGTATATGTACCGCAGATTCGTACCTTTTCCACGCTGTCGTTGACATCTTCGAGTTTGGAGAGATGTGATGTGGTGAAGATGACGTGGTATAGGTTCTCAACCTTGGGTGTACCGTTGGCCGACATTGTGATGGATGTTATTTGATGTTTGTTGGTATTGGATTTCGCTTTGGACTAGATTGTGTGTGATTGGATTTCTGTAGGATTTCGTGATTTATTTGTAGGGCTATGAGGCTATTCTGACTGGACCGAGATACATATATGGACATACAGTTATCTAGTTCTCCATCGGCTGGTCCGGGCTTCCGTTCGTCCATAACGTCAGTCCCCATTGATGCTTCTAGGCTAACCCCAGGGGTGACGAGGGTTTGTCATTTTCTGATCATGTGAGTCGAATTGGATGGGTCGATCCATCATCCGTATTTCTCTTAGACCATTGCAATTGACGAGGAATGATGTGCAAATCGAAATGGAACCATGGAGCAGATTCGGCCTTGAATGCACGAGTGTATTATGCTGGGTCCCGTGCTTAGGATCTAGAGGCCAAATCAGAGTATAATACCGTGATGAATACGATATAAATTGAATGACACGACATGTTAAATATTCAGGGTCTCTTGGTATCGGAAAGAAGCCCAACTCCTTGTCAGACGAACATTTATATGCCCCGGTATTCGCCGAAATCTGAGTATACAAAGTCAAATGACAATGTCAGATAGTAGTATTGGTGGTTTTACCAGCATGTGACCTGAGTGAGTGTATTCTGCTGCCGGACTCGAGTCTCCACTAGTGGTGTGAGCGTTGCATACGATCCCAACATTGAGAAGCAAGGGTCTCGAATCGAAGTCTGATTTGGCCAAGGCACGCCATTCCCCAGATTTCATGCACGTCTTCGCAAACGGTGAGGATATTCGGTTGCATTGCCTGCACCCCTGCGCCTAACTCGTAGTGAGGTGGTAGGTCTGGGGAGAGAACGGTGGACCGGTTTTTCGAGACCCACGATCGGTAAGTGGGCTGCTCAGTCTTGGAAAGTGATGTGATGTGGTGATTTGAAATTAGAGGGGTTAGAGGAGCAGGAATTCATCTCTAGCTGCATACTGGGACCTATCCTGAGAGTACGAGTACCTCGGAGGGATTTCGAGGGGTTGAAAGTAAACAAACTGGGCGCGTAGGCTTTGAATTGAAAGATTCACACGAAGTCTAGGAAATTGGACAGAGATAGTTGTTGATGGTTTCATTCGTATTATGTCTTCGACGTCGGTGACCTTTGGATGGTGTGACTGTTACCATTCCATCTCTCGATCTAAAATTCCCAACCCATACCACGGCAATGAGACTTTATACCGGAGGGTTCCAACGCCTTGCTCTCAACACCTCAAACGCCGGCCCAAGTCTAGTAATCTAGTTTGGAAATGTTGTTGATTCATAAACGGCTTTCTGCCGACAGTCATTTGGGAACATTTTCGACCTTGGCTTCGGCCAACTTTTCCATTTCGTCGATATGTTGTTCGACTTCATCAAGGTGTTTCCGTTGAGCCGCGAGTTTCTCCCGCAGTTTTTTGATACTAGAGAAAGCAAGTTAGATATTGATATCTCAAAAGGGTGACAATTGGGACTTACTTTTCCATTTCGTGCTGCTTCACGTATAGGTCTTCTATGACATGTTCTCGGCGGCTGAAGGTATCTCTGAAAACCCAAGTGTTAGTCTGTGAACGTCTGAAATGCTCCTAGTTGCAGTCACTTACCCTGCAGCGATGCCGCCAGACCTAATTCCGCCTGTGTCGCCCTCTGAAAGCTTGGGCCGACCACTTGAAAACGACTGACAAAAAGCAGGAGTACGTATCCTGGTCATGTAGGCCGTGGGCATTCGTGTTCGCATCATCTTTGGCGATTGTTGTGTGGTAGCGCTGATACTCTATTGTATGCTTTGCTGCTCTAGCGTTGTATGTTGTTTATCTGACTGTGGTTGTATGAAGAAAACATGTACAAACCGGTCTAGGGTTTGGGTTTTTTTATACTGATTAGGACTATAGGCGGCATTTCTGGTGCATGTTACATGATCTGTAGTCACTAGTATGTGTAACCAAGAGTGACTTTGGGCCAGTGGCATGACACACTGATACAGAGCCCCAACACGCCAACTGCCTAAGCTACTCCTTAGGCACCCTACTTAGGTGGCTAGAGAAACACGCGCAAGGCTGTGGCTCAGTTTTAGAGGCCCACTAAATGCCATGCATGCTTTGGTCCGATGATGAGCATGCGTCGGGATTGCATAGCATGGCACGGCATGGCATGGCAGGATCTGGACGATGAATGATTGCTCACGCCAGCCATTTGTGCGTCATTTCGAGAGAGCTCGAGGTGGGTTCTTTGGCCACGGACTCGTAGTATGTCAGTTCTCTTTGTTCCTTCTGGACGTGGTACTCGTAGACTACCTTAGGTATGCATTATCCATCACACGACACCGAGGTACAGCTTCTATTGGGATCTGAGGGATCGTATAGCGTGAGGGGCATAGTGGATCCTGTAGGTGACGACCTCCAAGGTCTCCATGGTTCACAGGCTCGCCATTTCTGGGCGCTTGGGGGCCAAGGTCTGGGCCCTCTTCCCCTGGCTCTGGCGTCTTTGGGTGTGTTCGCGTGCCTGGGGATCTCGTTTTTTGGGTCTTCTTCTCGGCGTCACTAGCCGAGGCCCCGGGTGACGGCGCCCCATACCGGTCAAGGCCGTCAAACTTTGAGCTGATTTTTATTGATTGACGCACACGCCCACACCTTAAGGTTGTTTAAAGGAGCTGACTTTTCAATAGATCAGTCCACTATTGCATGCCACGCCTATATGCGGTCCGCTTGGACCCCTGCTCACAACTACTTTGTTGGACATGGTCTGACCCCTCATACTTGGCAAAAGGATACCCGTGATCACATTCCGAGTCGTCTCGATGCTTCTGGCAAGACGACGATGTTGGATTGAAACGAGAATTCCCGTGATGTGAGAGAAAGTTCGGAGAACAGGGCGGCTATGGTCATGGCTGGGGAGAAGGTCACCAGCATTGGCAAAATGTCCACAAAGGTTGCAATTCCTATAAAGTGTCGCGTCCACGGACCTGGCACGAGGTAATCCTTCCAGAAAGAATCCAAACACTTGAATCTGAAAGAAATCAACAACCTCATCTACAGTCGCAAAGACCTAGAAAACCAAAAGCCACCTTGAATCACTCTTCTTTAAAATCACCACCCACCTTTAACCATCACCATGTCGTACATGTTCTACCCCCAGATCGAACCATACCCAACGACATACGTGTCGCACACATACCCAGAGAAGGGCCACCACCTTCACCACCTTCCTCTGCCATACCTGGCGCACAAGGCGCACAAGGCCGTTCACGACAAAGATCTCGATGTCCACCAGTCACATGCCGATGTGCGGGAGACGATGAAGAACTTCTACATTGAAGTCGAGATGCCCGGTGTGAGCGACAAGGCACAGATGCACATCCGATGGACAACGACAAGAACACTCCTGCTGTCGACCAAGTTCACCCGACCTGAGATCCCCGAGGACGAACTCTTCGAAGTGCCAGTGATCAAGTCGCGACCAGGCACACCCAAACCCAATCACCTCGAGGTCGCCGCTCAAGAAGTCGTTCACCACGGCAGCGACGCCGGTAGCACCAAACTGGTCAAGAAGGAGCCTCATCTCACCACCCACGAGCGCCAGATCGGAGAAATGCTGCGCGCATTCAACTTCCCTGTCGACGTCGACCGTGACAACACCCACGCCAGACTTGAGGCTGGCTTGTTGCGCATCGTCGTCCCCAAGGTTCAGCACGAGGATGTCGAACACCCTCCTGTCACTGTCAAGGTCGCAAATGCCGGTATGCCCGATGGTTTCTCTGAATAAGCGGAATTGTTTCTCATTTATGATACCAGGGAATACGAGCGAATGATTTCGTCAAATTGTGACGATTTGCAGCGACAACTTCCATTAGTGTGATAATTTGGAAAAATCTGTCAAGCGGGGCATCCTTTGTTATGAATTCATATGGTTGCAGATATGGATATGGGAATGCGATGGCTGATGCGATACCTGAGCCTTATTGCTCCTCACTCGATACTAATAATGATATGCATATCCTAATTTGAAAATCCTGGCATGATATGTCACCCTAGTAGCAATCATAACATTTACCCCAGACTTTCCCTCACTTTCCCTGACATGTGCAACTGTTTGTATGACGTAGCGGGCGGAGCCTTCACAATATGCAGTTCACCATACTTCGTGGAGTTTCATCTCGAGTAATACACAACAGCGGACGATCACAAAGACACAATAATCAAGAGGTTTAGGTATGATAGAATAGCATTATGAATTGCATACATGTACCCCAGTATTCATACTAAGATGAGATACAGTCATTGAATCCCTGGTCCTCGGCGCCGTCCTCGGCTCATATGGCCTGGACATGGCAATCATAAATCGTTATATACAAATCAACTCCAACCGTATGATTTTTCAATCATAGAATGTCTCGGACCAGACGGCATCCTCAAAGATATCTTCCTCTTCGTCAGCTGAAGTTTGGTTCTTCTCAACCCACACATGCTGGGCGGTACTATCATTCTCTGGCCACCAGTCCATAACGTGCTCTTCCGACGATTCTTGTCGGTGCTGGTGTGAGTGTGGATGTGGGTGGGATTTGGTGGTAGGATGATGGTTCTCCTTGTGCTCGGCGGGGAGAGTGACCTCGATGAAACTCGGTCTTCTTTCATATCTCTCTGGTGGGGGCGACGATTTCGTGGCCTCTTCCATAGGTGCCTTGGCGGGTTGTGCAGTGACTGTAGCTTTCACCGTAGGTGGGGGAGGAGTGGTGCCGGTGTTGAAGTGAGCTGCTGGTTTCCTTCTGGAAATGGCAACGCCGTCTGCCTTGTGTGGCTCTTCGGTTTCAACCAAAAAGCCTGCCGCAAAGGCGGGTTCTTTGAAAAGGAGGTCGGTGAGATCACCGTCATTGTAGACGGAGACAAATGCATTGTCTTTGACATCTGTTGATGCAGATCTAGGTCTGGTTTCAACAACCTAAGCAATTGTCAGGGGACAGGTCACGTGGATCACCGCAGAACATGAACATACTGGTGCTGTTTGGGACATCATCTTGAATCAATGTAAGATGAATGCTTAAAGACTTGTGTTTTGTGATTAGGCTTTGTTTACTCTCTTGTTCTTGGAGATGGGGAACAGTGTCTGTTGGTAGTTTGCAGACAAACCTTTTATGTTGCCATGGCCAGCCTGAGTCCTCGTGTGGCATGAGTGGGATGCGGCGGTTCTCGTAAGGCATTACTGAGGCAATTCGTGGGTGGGTGAGTGAGCCCAGCGTCATTGAGTCCAGCCTCGAGCAGAGTACGGGACGTGTCGTCCAGTGGCATGACTAGACAGGAGCAGGTGCTGCACAACAATGCCAGATTACTGGACGAGGTGTGGTTGATGGAGGGAGGCCGCCGTGGATCGGGAGTCGAATGATACGAGAGGCATTTTGCCCAGTCCAGTCGCACCTTCCCTCATAGAGTTCAACACTCGCGGTCGCGTTCCTTCCCGTATTGCAGGGTCCCATCGTGACAGACAAAATTGCAGGTGACAGCCGGGTAATACCGTATTACCGTATTGTCACCTTATGCTCCACTCTTGGAATCGCACCTTCCAGATCAGTTTGTGACAGTTGGACTTTCCCTCACCACGTCCACCATCTACCGACAGGACACGACATCCAACACTCAACATCCAACTTGATGCTTTACGTCTTTCAAGCTGTGCGCCATTTCTCATGCATGCCAGTATTGCTGATTGCTGACGGACAGCACCAAGATCATGTGTCGTGACCCCAGATTCTAGATAGGACTAGACCAGAGTTGCCATACACCACGCAAGACTCGAGACCCGAGACCCGAGACGTACCCAAAGTAAGTCAAAGCTTCCCATGTGTTAGACTGCCAGACATCGCATGATCTACCCGCCCGCCCGCATTGTTCAACTCAGAGGACCATCTATGCCCATAGGTCAGAATCCCATCTCTGAGACACTTTCAAAGGCACCAAGACTGCACAGCCTTTGAGAAGCGGGGACCTCAGGCTTTCACTCAAACAGGCAGGATTGAGCCCTTTATTCACTCGATACTCCCAGATTCCCGGGCGAATGACTCTCGGCATGGCAACGCGGCTTACCTAACAGAATCTCTATGTTTTCATGGTCTCGTGAGTCGGATTGAGAATCACCGAGAAGATGAGTATTTGTGTCGCCCTTATGTCGCCGTGGATCCCAGGTCGCCGGAATTCTGTCTCCGTTAGTCCATCATATAACAAGCGTGCCCCAGGTTCTGTTTCCTTGATCTTGCATTGCTCTACTCCCCAGAAAACGATATCACAAGCCTTTATCCATCAAACACTAAACTTCTAAATCTGACCTTACACCATCCCAACATCATCAATACCATGATGGACAAGATACCAATTTTAATCAGTACTCCAGGACACCACACTCACCCAGAGCCAGACGCCTCGGACTACTCATTCCCAAATACTACCGATCATGGCTCCACTTCTCAGCTGACGACGAACCACTCGGTGGTGCCTTTGACTCAGAAAAGAGCAGACACAATCAACCTTCCTCCTCCACCCTTCTGCTCAACCATCCACGCTCCCAAGCCAGGCCATCAAAGCTGGATCGAGCAGATACTGCCACACAAAACCAACGGCGGTTCACACACACAACCATACGAACACGTCACTCAGTCAGACCCATCTCACCTCGCAGTTCCTGAGATTGAATCACCCAGACGGCCGGCAACCCCTCGTGCGGATTTATACGAAGGCCAAAGTGAATCATGTTTTGGCATGACGTTTGACCACGACAAAGGTCACCACATGCGGAAGTCTAAGCCCATACCAAATGCCTTCAGCCATGAAGATCAAAAACATCGCATGACAATGGACTGGCTGGAGAGGAGGGGAAGTTGGTGACAAGAGTGATGTTGGAGGTGACAATGATGTTATAAGTCCTTTTCTCAATTAGTCCACTTTGGTCGGTTGGGCAGACGGTCGATCGGTGTTCAGGTCCAGGATCTGTTTTACTACTCGCTCTCTACGATGACGAGACCGACAGACCGTTTGGCTGAGCCATGCCCCTTGTACAACAAGACAAACTGGGACGGGGAGGACGACGAACCATCCTCCCCCTCCCCAGCCCGAGTCGTATTCGACTCGGAGTGGGCACGAGCTCAGTATAGGTTTGGCGTGGCCGACCTTGGTCATCATCCACAAGCAATGACATGCTTTCCCCTTGTCAACACTACCGATAGGTATGGAATAGGATCATTTGGCGTCCGGTCGGCGTTTGAGTACTCACTTTGCGCTTCGGCGATCAAGGGATGTATGGATGGTTGGATCAGGATGAACGGCCACTTGACATGTATTATTATTTGTATATCAGAATGACAATCATCGACTTGGGACAGGTTCCGGTCCCAGTCTTGGTGAAGGAGTGGGAGTTGTGCACATGGAATCAACATGAGAACCACGAGAAGCATGATGATATGTTTTATTTTCCATTTCTCCTATTGACTTTCTCTTATGTATAACAATTTCAGTCATTGCTCAGAAGATAGCCACTCCATTGACAGGACTGGCCACACCTCCAGGTACATAATTTGGAACACTGGCCACGAAGAAAGACCAGCGTCCCTGTTTAGCACACTCTTTACTCAACTGTTCCAAATCCATCAACTCACCAATATTGCAACCCCAACCACCCAGTAAAACCTCATGCATCGACCAATCGAACGGCGTGGGCCAACGCTCAAAACTGGGATGATCACTCGCAACCGCACTGAAATTCTCCCAAATCCACTTCAAAACCTCATCACTCTGTTCCACACCACCCAACCCAGGCGGCGACATATTCGTCAATCGATCCAACTCTGCCGGTTCCTGCTCCAACATTCGATAATACTCCTTGAAAAACCCCGATCTCACAAGAAGTATATCCCCAAACTTTGGCTCCGTATTATTCTGCCACTTCAACGTCTCCAACAGCCACTTGAATTTAATCCCCGAAGTTTGGAAACTCGTAAACCCGCCTTCCGCCGCCACAATTTCTTTTCCTGGTCCTTCTTCCATCCATCTCCTAAAATCCACCAAAACCCCCCTCCCAGTAATCCCTCCCTGTTCAACCGCCTTATGAATCCCGAGGATATTAGGATTCGATTTCCCCTTTTCTCCCTGTCCTGCAACATCCTCCACCGTTACATCATTATAGAACCGACCTGCCTTTTGATATCCGAAATGTCGAAGTCCATCCCATTGGGAAGAGCTTTGCGTGTTGAATGTCCATGTGTCGTCGTGGACAACGCGGGGTTTCTTCTGGTAGACGTCCTTTTGGAAGATTTGTCGTCCGAACAATGGTTTGTCGCCTTGAAAGTCAAGGGCGGCGTCGAGTTTGACGCGTACACCAGTGCGGATTTCGCTGGCGGCCGCGGCGGCGATGAGGGACGGGGTTTGACGGTTCAGGAATCCGAGTTCGTCATTGTCGCCGTATGCGCCCCATGCGTTGAGGCGGGCGGAAGCGTGGGTTTTGGATAATGGGAGGGAAGTGAATGGGACAGGGGGGCCGGAGGAGCTCATGTTGGTGGTTGTGGTTTGTATTTCGTTGGCAGTGCAATAATTGAAATAGAGACAGCGATCAATGCGTGAGGGGTAAGTAGAAATGTACTCGATCGTGATAGTAAAGATAAAATGTTAGATTCTGCTATCGTTGAGAGATAAGAAGAGGGATATGAAATGAGATAGAGAGTCAGTCAGTCAGTCCTACGGATCAAACAATATCGATTTCTAATATAGAAGTCCTACTCAATGATTCAGAGGTCAATGGTAACCGGCATCAATCCTCCCTTGGGTAGACATTGTGCCTCTTTTGAGGAATGAAGCTCGGCTCTTGGATGATCCCTTGATGAGGGGAAGTCGAATGTCGTACATGGTTTTTGGAGAACCGAAATGAGGGACAAGAGGGTCAGCATCGGGATGATGCCATGGCATTGAGGATTGAAGAGGGGTTGGATGGATGGGGATCTTGAACGAAGTTGGTATGGTGGATGGAGATGTGGTGTCAGCGGTTGGATTTGGACGGGAGTGGATGGTGGATGATTTCAGGTACCGGACCAATAAAGAAAGGACTTTTGATTATTATTGTAGGTACAAGATATAGCTTGGGCTTGGAGGTATTGAGTGCCATGTTGCCCCTAAGTGTCAGTGATCTCTGTGGCCCCTCGGGCTCTTCAGGCTCTCTGTCCCCCCTAAAGTTGGAGGATCAAGGGGTTTTTTAGGGGCGACCTCTTCTCCCATCAACCAAATACACTACTTAGGCAAGGAAGGCACATACCACAAACCAAAGAAAAACCCGATATTGAATTACTGTAACAAGCACTGAACGCTGTGCTGCTCATCAGCCACTTTTGAGCTCGATCGTCAGCTAGACCATCCCCAAGCTAGCTCTATCATTGTTGGTCGACTTGTGTTACTCATCCCAGCCCTCAACAGCGCATGGCATCCTGGCAGAAGTGTGTCTCCCTCCAACCATCCGCTTCGGAGACAAGATCTAGTATACAAAGAAATAAATTTCACCAATCTCGTGTCTCTCAAGCATGTCCATTGACTCCGTTGGTCAAAGGGACCTGTGCCAGGCCTGCAATGATACTGAATTGCCCACCGGCACCTGCCCAAACCAATTTCTTGTCTCGAACTGCCGTGTTATCAATTTGAGTGGCCAGTTCCACATCATCGTCGGTTCCCAACCCAGTCTGAAACGTCGTGCTGAATCCCCATGCGTACGCTTTGCCTTTGCGGTCAATGGCAACACAGTGGTCGGAGCCAGCGGCTGCTTGGACAGCATCAATGCCGGGGATTTGTGTCGGCATCGTCAGAATACGTGGGTTCCCTGCGGTGTCGCGAACAACTTGGTCTTGAGGGAGGTCTGACACTTTCAAGCCCAGCTGATTGCCGTCCAAGCGTCCCCAGACAAGGAGCTCACCTTTATCGGTGACTGCAACGGTGTGGTGAGCACCTCCCCCAATACAAGTGACCTTGCCCTTTCCTTTTAATGACTTGATTGCCTCGGGGGCATGAACATCCGACCCTACACTGGCGCCGGTCTCATCAAATTCTTTAGGAATGCCAGTCTGTCCAAAGTTGTTCAAGCCCCAAGAATAGACCTCGCCATTCTCACGCACGGCAAATGAATTGTAAGCGCCTGCACCGAGATTGACGATTTTCTTGGGTAGGCCGATGGGCATGGGAATCAAGCTGTTGGTGGCCCTTCGTTCCAGAATTCTTCGCCCCAACTGGTTCTGTTGGCCAGAGCCCCATCCATAGACAATCCCGTTGTGTTGCAACGCAAGCACATGGTTGGCACCGGCAGCAAGTGAGGCAATTTGTTTGAGGCCTTTGATGAGCTTAGGTCGGAGTTGGATCAGGGTGTTACTGTCGAAGCCAAAGATTCCCTCGTTGGACCGAAATGTGCCCCAGCCGTAGACATCACCTTCAGTAGTGAGGGCAAAGGTTGCACTGTCGGTGGCGACAACCTGGGTAAAGACGAGACCCTCAGGCAGTTCGGAAATGTCGACTTCTCCTGGAGTTGATTCCTTGGGGTTGACGGCAGTGTCGGAGCCGCTGTCAGAATCGTCGTCACTATCGCTGCCATCTCCGGCAATGTCGCGTAAACCACCGTCCCATGTAGTATCCCGACCCAAAGCACCTTGATCGTTGACTCCCCAGGTCAGGATCTTGTTGTCATGGGTCAGAGCAGCTGTGTGCATTCCACCGACCGACAAGGAGACCACTCCGACCGTATCGGCGCTCAAATTGGGGTTTAAACGCGGTCTCTTGACTTCGGTCTGACCTTTGGCACTGCCCAAGCCCAATTCGCCCGAGGACCCTTCACCAAACACATACACGTTCAGCTTCTCGGTCGGGGCTTTGTTCACAGGGCCCTTTTTAGCTCTGGATTTCGTCGCTGCAGGAGCTTTCGACGCGGCAGTCTTTTTAGGGGGACTTGATTTGACGGTCTTGACAGCTTTGTCCTCGTCATTGGTTGTGGTAGCACTAGGCTTGACTCTTTTGATACCATTGACTTTTGGCTCCTCTTCAACCTCTTCAGCTTTTCTCTTGCTCGAAGTTTGAGTCTTTGTGGTAGCTTTTGTCTCGACCTTTGCTGTCTTTGTCTGCACAGTCTTTTTGGACGCAGGGACAGGATTCTTCGTCGAGTTGACGGCCTTTTTGGCAGTAGTAGCAGCCGAAGCCGCAGGTTTCTTTGTACGCGTAGCAGACATGATCAGTATGCTGCAGGTGGATGGAGAGTTGTGTTGGTGACGGAAACAAAAGTGGAATAAGATCGATCTCGAATGACTCGAGGTAGAAGGAGGAGGAGGGTAGATGAATGACGCGGCGCGTCTGGGAAACAGAAGACAATAGCAACGAGGGACGAGGATGCTGAATCGACTTGACTTGCTGAAAATTAATCAAGTGAAAGTGAAAGTGAAAGAGATTGAACAAAGGTAGTGCAAGAGATTGTAGAAAAATCAAGCAGACAAGTCAAAGGCAATACCGTCAGGCAGTTCAAGAAATGTGCTGGCAAAAGCTCGTCACCTTATTTTAGCCTCTGCGAACGGATCACGATCCTGCGGGTGCGCGCCGGCTGACTGGCACCAGCTTATTAAAAGACTCCCCACTGCTGTCCTGGCACCGCCTGGCACCCCCGTAACGCCTGGCTTATAGGGGGTCCCTTGCCCCTAAGTTCTGCCATCTGCCCGTTTAGCCGCCTTAGCGTCGCCACTTGGGGCTCTTGGGGCACTTGGAGCCCACTCATCACGGAGCAACCCAAAAGTCAAGTACTATAAGAAGAAAGTTTAGCGAACTGTACTTCTATTCATCCACGTGAATGATCACGATGAATTGTCAGCAATAGAAGAGAAGTTAATTCAAAAGCCACTTGATTGGTATTGTCTTCGACTCTCCAGTACACTCGATGGGTGCCAGATTGACAGGCTAATACATATTCACTGCAAACAATCACCTGCTTGCACCATTTCTTTATGCTTCTGAATGTCTCATTGTTCGATTGACACCTCGCCGAAACCCGCTCTCGACGTTCAACCCTCGGGCTGATTCTGCCCTGATTCCGTAATCACCATCTGCGGCAACCTCCTCATTCAGACCACAGGCTTCAATTCTCGATTTCCTTTGGCTCTAGGGTTTGGTGCGTTTTCATTCTCCTGGATGTAGAACCGACGTAGCAACATGATGGCCTCCTTGCGGAAGATTCCACTGTAACTCGGATATCCCTTTTCCAGTCCCTTGTCAGAGTTGACTGCTAGAACACTTCCGTTCCCACCGAATCGATCATTGCCACAGCCATAATAAACACATCGAATTCCGTATTGTCTCAAAGCCGAAGCACACATGATGCATGGCTCCACGGTGACGTAGAGATCGGTGTTTTTGAACTCGGTAATGGGGAATTTGGAAAGGAACTCGGCGATGGCGAGAAATTCGGCATGTCGAGTGCCATTGAGAGATCGATTGGTGTCATTCATTCCACGAGCGACAACCTCGCCATCGCGAACAAGGACACACGCAACAGGAGTTTCACCACCAGCGAGGGCTTCTTCCGCAACATTGATGGCTTGGCGCATGAACGCTTGATGAATCTCGAGGTCTGGGGCGATATCTGGATGAATCTTGTCTTTTTCATTGATGGTTTGGCCAGCAGTACCAGTCGAAGAGGTGGATGCCATGTTGTCCAGCTGGTCAGGATCTGAGAGGTCGCCAAGGTCAAAGCCAAAGTCATTCAGAACGTTGGACGAGGAGAGGTTAGAGCCTCCAAGAGAGCCTTGGAGGAAATCCATTTTCACTACATTTTGTACCGCACCCTGCGCCTTGGGTTGAGTGAAGGGAAGGCGCGACTACCTTTGGACAGGAGGTAGTGAAGGAAGGAGCGTGTTGGTGCCTGCCTACCTAGATGTAATATCTTTCTCAGACGGAAAGAGCCATCGTTTGAGAAACTTCTTACCTTAGCTCGACATAGCTTCGCCACACCTTCCATTCTGGGCCACAACCACGTCGATGCTAATCTGGTCATCGACATCAGCATCTTCATATCATGGAATAGGGCCTCGCCAGTCTCACAAAGGACATCGGCATTCGCAACTCCACTCGCGTATCATGCCGATTCCATTAGCACGCAGCCTCGTGCTGCTGCTGTTCACATTCTTCAATTTCGCCCTGGCTGCGAACGAACCCCCAGTCCACTACCAGAAATCCGCTACCCTCTCTTACCAACTCGTAACTCCTACTGATTCTCCTGTCAAACCACTCGTCACCATATCGTATGACCCCACTGAACGGAAACACTCATTATTTTCCTGGTCCCCGCCTGTTCCAGCGTCTCCCCAGTCCGCCACTGCAGGGGCCACCTCATCCAAACTCGTCCGCATTCTCCTTCCTGATGGATCATCCTCCGTCACCACTCTCGACACATTTAGTGAGGGCCTCCACCAAAAGATTGATCTGTGGTTATCTCCAGACGATGGATCAGTGTTCTCCGCCTCAGTCTCCCCTTTGACACCCCCTCCACTCACCCCAGAAGAAGAAAGATACCAGAAAAAGGTCGCTCGGGCAAAGGCAAAGGGGAAGCCCATTCCAGCAAGACCCCCTGTTCCAAATTCAAAGAAGGCAAGAGAAGAGGCTGCTCGACAACTCGCTCTGTTTGAACCGATCAAAGTCAACCTCATGACTGCTCAAGCCCGCCTCGCTCCTACTTTGGCTACTCGAGCTCCTCCTGTGGTTGGCGCTGACGGACGGGAGATCGTCGAGGACCCGCAACAGGAGAAGTCCCTCCTTCAAAAATATTGGTGGGTCGGTTTGATTCTCGTCCTGCTGACAATGGGAGGCGGGGGCGGAGAAAAATAGATGCGCGGTACAAGAACCACGGTCATCAACACAGTCGGAGAACTATCGTCAATATACCACGATCGACGTAGTCATTATAAATCCCATGCTAGGATAACGGGAATCCGCCCAAGGAGACAACAGAATCAGCGTCTTTGCTGCTGAAGCACCTGACTAAGGATCGTTAGGCTGTTGTCGCCGGGGTCAGGCTGTCCTTCAATTCACTCGAGCCTCCGGCGTGTCTTGCGGAATCAGTCCTGGAGCAGTCATGTTACTGGCCAGAGAGAAGTGAAAGATTGAGAGAAAATCGCGTGGGGGCATCAGTTTTACACTACATTCTCTTGAATCCTAGCGCCTAATCATTCTCAATACAAGGACACCAGACTGAAGAAGGAAGCTGAAAGCTACCGACTTTGGAGAAAATGACAATTCACCTCTGGAACATCTTTCTTCCTCTCCAAATATCGCCTCCTAAGTTGCCAAAGTACAGAACTCCCTAAGTAAGGATGGAGAACGCACGATATTCATCGGATGTGACAATGTGGGGAATCCACTTTCCACCGTTAGATTTGACTCAACGAAATCCATGAATGTATCTTGCTTACCTCATGTTTTGAAATTGTGGCCCAATGGCTTTGTGCCGCCCATGGCTCTGGTATGAAGCACTCTGAGACTCTTGGATCCTTCGTGTTGTTTCTTGCGCAACCTTGCTCGCCTTGGTGTCAGACAACAGGGCGGAAAACTTCAACACAAGCTTTGGCATAAGCAATACGTCCTGAACGCAATATTGCACGAGGGTCGCAGGAAGTGGCCGAGCATTGAACATTTCATAGCTTCCTCCTTTATCTGGTGCAAAAAGCTTTTTGCCAGCCTCCTTGATGCTCTGCCATTGTCTCAGCTCGGTCCGAGCCAGTCCTGCGTTCTCTTCAACGCACTTTGACAGGGATCGGAGATATCTGCCTTGCCCAGGGCGAGTTACAAGCTCCAACAACTGGATGTCCACGACACATTGCAGGGAGATGACGAAGTGGCTGAACAAAGCATCGCTGTCATTTCGGACATCGAAGAAGACTTTGGGAATTGTCTCGGACTCCAAGACTTTTTTCAATGTCAGCCCACTGTCGCTTGCTGTGTCAAAGGCTTCTGCTTTTAGTGTCACAACATCGACAAGATAGACCACTCCAGTTGCCGGAATCAGTATTTGCATGATAGAAATTGATCCGTGGCGGGAAAGGTTAATGCCTTCGAGATCGACAAAGAGGAATGGTCGGTCCACGGGGCAGGTTTCGATGGCCTTGAGTAGATCGCGCACCAAGCTCGGGGTATCGACGAAAATGGAAGACATTGCTCCTTGCTGTTCACCGTGAATAGACTTCTGTGGATGGACGAGATGAGCAATGACTTATGATGGATTATTCTGGTAGAGTAGTTGAGTGGCATTTCGAAATACAAATCACGAAGATCATGGACGTCCCTGGTTGGGACTTTTATATTGGATTTCATTGTGTTTGCTTGTAGCTTCTCTTGGTCCAATTGAGCAACCACAAACAGGCGCAGTTCAGTGGTGATATTTGCTTCCTTGTTTCCTATCTCAGCGGGTATTCGCAACCTCAGCCATTCTCATCCCAGCTATATGTCTTGCTTAGGACAAGCACAAGCACAGGCACAAGCACCCGGTGACCAGGAGGAGGACGAGGAGCGTCGGTAAGACGAACACATCGTCCCGTAAACAAATCTTCCAATTCAAGAGCTGACCAATCTACTTCACCTGTCGTCTGCACTAAGCACAGCTGCTGCCTGGGAACTTCTTTGTCCCATCCACCTTCTTGGGTCGGTGCATGCATCGTGACTGTATGATTGGCAGGGAATATCTTGCTGAATTGAATAAATATCCAAGAGTAGCACGGCTTCGCTCATCTCGTGATGAGATAGATCATTTCAAGTGTAAGTTGAGAGCCACACAGGCATCTCGGCATGCAACCTGTTTGGCAGTCTTCTTGTTTCTTGCTTCTCCTGTGTACGTGTCATCTTCTAGAGTTATCCTGCAACGAAAGCGAGGCGGAGACATGGCTATGTTGGTGTAGTCGAATTTTAATATGACGCCAGCCTGGGAGGCATACTCGTTCAAAAATATGCTATACGGAGCCAGGTCTTCCACCTCTTCATGCTTTCGCTTCCGACCTTGAGTTGGTGTTGGAGTCGCTGGTACCAAGTCTAAACCTTCTTCTCCCTGAGGAGCAGGCTTGCCGCTCATGGTGGCGAGTAGAGCTCTCTTTTGTGCAGGTGTTCCTGTCAGTATGATCTTTCCGATGAGGCGGAATAAGCACGACTCTGCAGCTTTAGGCTCGCCCGCTTCGTAAATGGCCGGTTCAGTAATGATACCTTTATCGTAGAGGTCCTTGAGGAATTCTTCGTAATTGAAGCGAGTCATTTCATCTCTGGTCAGATCCTTGCACGAAACTCAGTTATGTGGCTCTTGGTACTTGGGAGAGACTGCCTACCTCAAGCTTTTGGTACATGTCTTTGCGTGTATCCTCAGCAGGAACCACCCCAGCAGCAACAACCCGGTAGGCTATCATGCCTTGCCAGTGCTTCTCTCCGAGCCACTTGTCCACATCATCGAATTCATTTTGGCCTGTGATTCGTCGAAGGCACGACTTTCCGCCGGATGTCGATGCGTTTGTCATCTCTGAGAGACCCCTGAAGCTCGATGCCGTAGAAGCAAGAGTGTTGTTGAAAGGTTTGCAAGAACAGCGTGTTCTGGTTGAAGTTGACAAGGACCTAGAGTGCAGATCGAAGATTCACAAGACCGACGAATTTTGCTCGACATTCACATAAGCTAGATCGTGTGAAGAAGTTGTCTCGCCCAGAGATGATCTTTTTGATGTCGCCTAGGGTCGCCATCCTGCGATCTGGTGTAAGACATTACTGTGCCAATCGAGCGCGAGAGCCTGGAACAGACGATGTTTTGGTATCTGGCAGGGTCCCATCCTGTGGTCTGAGGTAGGACATTGCCGTGCCATTGCACAAGATCCTGGCCTAAATCGCGGGATTCTGCATGTTTGCTTGTCGCAGAATGCTTGCCGCCTTCATCCAGTCTGGATATGTATATATACTTGTATAGTGGAGCGCACAAGGCATAGAAGTGGAGCAGCGGGAGATATATATACCAATAGGTTTCCTACAGCCTCGCAACACCATGCCTAATTAGTTATTAGCGTATGCTTCCCCTGGCTCCCTTGATGATGCGTCTTCCCTCGTTAACTTAACAACGAAGATGATATGATTCATCTTTCTGGCTCCTTCATACCTGTCAAGATGACTGACTCCTTCCACTCCACGAGTGGGGAATCTGTGATTGACCTTAAATTCACGTTCTTTCCTCTCAGCTCCGTTACTGCGTCTATGGTTTTTGACTGTGCAAGACATGATGCTATGGAGACCTAGGCTATACAGGTAAGAATCAAGTCGCACGCACGGAGGGTGAGATTCAAATTCACGAGCAAGTGAGTAAACGCGCATTCGAATTCAATTCACAGGACCAGATCACTCATCGCAGATCATGTCTCATCAACTGATGTCAATGATTGTTTTTTACCATGAGGAGTCATTCTGGATCGTCAGTCAGACGCACATTTACAACCGCATTTGTGACTGTCGCTGCCACTGCAGACCTATATAAATAAAGCTTTTCAGCCAGCTTCTTCGACCTTCAGTTCATCTCAGACACGACCTTAGACATTAAACTACAGCTTTGCAGTTCACACATTTTATTAGTTCTCACCATTTGCTACACGCTCTCTAACGAAGATCTAAGATCAATAGAATAGTCCACAGTCGCCATGGCTACTACTTCCGGCGCTTCGCGCAGCTTCTCAACATCTATTGGATCAGAAGCACATCAGAAAACAGTCAAGGAGAATCCTGTTATCATTGGCCTTTATGGCCTACCAGGATCCGGCAAATCGACTCTCCTCAAACAGCTAAGTCTAGGAACCGCTGCCAAGCTCAAAAGCATCGTCTTCCTCGAAGGCTCCGACCTGATACGTGCCGTTGTCCCTTCAGGCCGCACAAAGTTCCGGCAACTATTCAATAACAAGAAGGAGTATTTCAGAGAGCTTGCCATTGAAACGGCACGAAAAATCTGCGTCGACGAAGGCAAAATCGTCGTTGTCACTGGAAATTACATGTTCTGGGATGAGAAAAAATCCGGAGGTGAGAGGACTTGGACAAAAGCGGACGGAAAGACATTCTCCCATATTCTGTACCTCGACGTACCAGCTGAGGAGATTGCACAACGTCGCCTGAATGACACCACATGCGTAAGACCAAAGATAACTACGCCAGAGTTGAGTTCTTGGCAGGAGACTGAGAAAGCGGAACTACGGTCGCTCTGCAAAGACGATGGAATTTTGTTCTCAGTATTGCCTTTCTCTTCCAATATGGAAGAGGTCATTACACCATTCTTGGAAGATTTTGGTCTTCTCACAGAAAAGCAAAATTTGCAATTTCTCTATGAACTACTTGAAGAGCAAGTGAATAAAATTCCCGAACCCGCCCCCGACTGGATGGTCATTGCCACGGATACGGATGGCACATTAACTCCCCAGGACACCGGCAAGATGATGTGGAAAGACCCCAGCCTCCAAACTACTTGTCCACCACGACCAGGAGATGTCATGATCAATGAAGTTTTCTCAGGTCCTATGGGGCACTCGTACAAGGCCTTTCGACAGGCTGCATTGATCTACGGAGAGGCGTTTGACGACAAGGACTATGACGCTTGTTGCAAGCAAGTCGCCAGCGAGGTTGAATTGTATCCTGCAATTCTACCTCTCATTAAATGGACCGACAGCAGTGAACAGGCCACTATCCTTGTCATCACTTGTGGACAAGAGAAGGTATGGAAACAAGTACTCCAAAACCAAGCCCCAGGCTGTAAAGTTGTCGTCATGGGATCAGGACGAGGTTCAAACGCCTTAGTCATTACCCCCGAAATCAAGGCCTCTCTGGTCTCATACATACAAGAAGTTGGCCGATTCGAAGTGTTGGCATTCGGAAACAGTCCACTTGACATGCCAATGATGAAAGTAGCAGACGAGGCCTTTATC
The DNA here is from genome assembly GCF_000836275.1 of Exophiala mesophila. Classification (NCBI taxonomy): domain Eukaryota; kingdom Fungi; phylum Ascomycota; class Eurotiomycetes; order Chaetothyriales; family Herpotrichiellaceae; genus Exophiala; species Exophiala mesophila. Next base: position 1,690,755 of record NW_015622508.1, read on the forward strand.
ATCGTTGGCGATAAAGAAACAAGAAGCAAGAGCATGGATGACGTTCTTGCTAAAGCAATCACCGAAGACGGCTTTTGGGCAAACCAGGTGCTCATGACCCCCAATGCTACACCACGACTCGACACAACCGAATTCCCAACATGTGACATCGCAGACCAAGAATTTCGGGACGAAATCATGAGCCGGCCTAAAACCAACGTAGTCCACTACGCCCGGGACCACAAGGCCAAACTCCTCCTGATGACACGCACCCGCGATGCCGGTATCTCCGGCCCCGCCCTGCGCGAAGCTCACCGACAACTTGGCTACTTTGTCGCCATCGACTGCGTTGCCGATGTTATCGGCCTCGAAGAATACGACATCACGCATGTTCAAGGACATACCGTACCCGGATATCGACTCAAGAATGAATCATCCACCATCATTGCCGCAATAATGCGTAGTGGAGAACCAATGGCTTTTGGAGTCAACGACGCCTTCCCCAGTGCGATGTTTCTCCATGTGAAGACTCCTGAGGATATTCAGGCTGGCCATATCCAGGGGAAGAAGGCGATTATCTTGGTGGATTCGGTGATCAATACTGGGAAGACAGTGACTGGGTTTCTCGAACGGGTTTATGCTTTGGATAAGGAGCTTAATTTGGGTAGGCAGTTTCGTATTTTTGTTGTGACGGGAGTGCTCTTTATCGATGCGATTCCTACGTTTCGGAAGATTCGCGAGGCTTCTCGAAGTCATACGACAGTGGCGGCATTGAGGATTTCGCACAATTCATTCACGGGCAAAGGATCGACGGATACGGGAAATCGCTTGTTTAATACGACCCACCTGGAGTGAGTTTGAGACTGGAGTGAAGCATTGATTGACTGCGTGGGTTATAGGGAGGGGCATTTCATGGGTTCTCTTCTCCTTTTGGTGGGTTTCATGCTATGGCGTCGACAAGTCGAGCCGGTCTAGTTTTTCGGTGTTATTGTTGTCTCGAGTGTGTTTTTACCGTTGAATCGTTTTTGCATTTGGCTTGGAACGCTGAAAGTAATGCGAGCTGTGGTATGACTGGGTAGGGGTTGATAGAATTGTGTCCCTTTGGGATGTGGTTTTAGAGCATGCTTGGAGTTTCACGGTGTTGTCATAGAGCCTCAATGGATACCATCAGATCATAAATGCGGAAAAGGTAAAAACACATGCATTCGTAATTACTAGAGGCTCGACGACATAGTAATATAGTTCTGGTCTAAGACTGGTCGTAAATTGACATGGGCCTGCCACCCTGTCGTCCGCTATGCATAACCCATTCCCTAGAGCAATCGTACAGGACAAATACCGCCGAAACCGAATGCGAATCTTTGCGAAGTCAGGTAGTGATAATCGATCCATTGTCCGAAATAGTGTCCATGATGTTCACAATCATATGCTCAGTCATAAATCAACCTTGCTTGATGCACATGCAGACCAGTTCAGCTTCTCATCTCGTAGCTGCCTTGATAACTCCGCCTACTGTCAGCCATGCTCGGCCGCTTCTGAGGTTGCGATTCGTTGCTACGAGAGACGAGCCACTGGAGAACGCTCTCATAACACAAGACGAATTGTCGAAGGTTTTGTACCATGCTCAGTCGCTGATGGCGGAAATCGTCCACTGTCTTGGCCACCAAATCCGTGTCGTCTCGAGACAGCCAGTCATCTCCACCGTCGACATCCATTTTGTCAGGATGACCATGTTTATCAGAGAGCTGCTGTCGTTTCAACATGTCGATAACCGAGTCGATGGTACAGAATGTGCCTGTTCGTCCACACCCGGCACTGCAATGTACCAACACAGGTCGTTGTCCCTCGGGCGCGACATCCCCTACGTCTTGAGCAGACGATTTCCGGATACATTTGTTAACTTGTTCTACCAGTGCCAGAAGTTCAGATGGGCTCGCTGGGGTTCCCAAGTCAGGCCAGTCTGAATAATGGATTTGAGTAATCTCTCGCAGGGGTTGGAAGGGTTGCGATGAATTGCTCAATGCAAGGTGTCGCACAACAATACTTGTCGACTTTGCAGCCGACTTGTCATCTTCCATGGTGATGTTGGCTGTGGTTGACCTTCGGGCACCAAGAGACGGCCGAGATGTCGTTTGTGGGCTTTTCGTTGATGGCTTCTTTTCTTGCAAGACGATCCTCTTCTCGGAAAGTTGTTTTAATTTGAGGGAGCCATAAACACCTGGAGTCCAATACTTGTGGCACTTTACTTGACCACCCTCGGATTCGGCAGTTAACATGACAATTACTCTCACATCCTGTTCCCAAACAACTCGCCAGAAGTCATCAAAGGTAGCAGGGATGGGAGCCTGGGTAGCGATGTAGTGTCGATTCGACAACTCTGCCTTGATATGACTGGCATTGATGTAATCACAGCTTCCCTGTGGCACGTTTTGTAGCTTGACTCTCGAATGGTCATAAGGAAAGATATTGTTGTATCGGTTTTTGGAGCCTTTCTCGATACCGGCAACTTGTATTTTGGACGGCCGCTCTGATCGAGGAGTTCCGTAGGAGACCTTGGCACTCAAAGCTTCCTGCATTCTCTTTTGCTCGTAGCGCTCAATCTTCAGAAATCTTTCCGAAACGGCCTTGCCTTGATCATTCTTGGCCGAGGCTTGCTTGAGCCAGCGAGGCAGCTGTCGTTCGGTGGTGGACGTCATGTTTACTGGCTGTTTGATAGGCATTTGTCCTACACCATCCAAGAGGTCCATATTCTGACGAATATTTCCGAAGAAAGGATTCGCTGCTGACTTCTCTGCTGGCATGGCGCAGCCACCTGCGACGGCAAGAGTCTCTTTACCACCGGCAGATATCGACAAGGACTGTGTCGATGCCCCCTGTCCGGATGCAACAGGACCTGAGTCGACCAAGTCGGGGACCAATTTGGAAAAGGCCAAGAACCCACCTTTGACAATCCACCCATCTCCTTTCCAACCCTCGCTCTTGAATTTTTTAAGGACGTTCAAAGGAGCGATTGCATCTTTGGTCAGAGAAGAGTTCGAGTCATAAACGACTATGTGGCTGCAAGTAGCCCATCGTTCGAAGACGCATCTATCGTGATCAGAAGTGAAGGTATCGGCAAGACGCTGAACATTGTATGCAGGTCGTTTTAGAAGCGTCGTTGGAATACATAAATTCAGGGCGCCCTTTACTCTCGAGGCGGCATACTGCTGGTAGACTCTGAGGTCCAGAACTAGGACGTCCTGAGGGTTGGTCCTTATCAGGTCTCCGATTTCCACGGGAGAGTAGAGTGGATTCGCTTCTGTGTCGGGGAGAGGAGGAACTGTGTCTGAGCGTTGGGTTTGTCTCAGGGTGTTAAAAGCGGGAGCTGTGCGGACGCCGTTCATGGGGAGGGACAATCTGGCATGTTGATGCTCTGCGACGCTGTTTGGATGATTGAAGGAGAGTGGCGAAGACTGCCTGGGGAGGTCAAACAAAGAAACGCCTTCCATGGGGTGGTCTTGTGATTGCGAACCATCTTTTGTCTGGGCGCTCCTTTCAAGATGTGGCCTTTTGCTCAAAGGGAAAGTGGGAGTATCAAGGTTCGAACCTGAGGAGGGGTTTCTCGATTGTGATGGCCTGCCGAGGGAGGAAGTTGAGGTATTTAAGGAGAAGCGATGGTTGTGTTCTGACTGCCTTCGGAATGCCTCGAAATCGGGGTTGGACTCGACTGGGAAATGGCGCGGAGTGGGCAGAGTACTTTGGGAAGAGGAAGGGAAGGTCCAATTTTGTCGGGCATGGATGCCAGGATTAGAGTCGGGCGGTATAGAGTCGTCGGTGCCAACGACGAAACCGAAGTAGCTGGGACTGGGGCTTTTAGGATCTATCGAGGGCTGGGGAGTCTCAAGGTTTGGATTGGGTGTGAGCAAAGGTGGCATGGATTGACCAACAGAAATGGCGGTAGGAGGGCCTCGAGGAGTGGTAGATGGTCTAGAGGACCGAGAATGAGAATGAGAATGAGAGTGAGAGTGAGAGTGAGAGTGAGAGTGAGAGTGAGAGTGAGAATGATTGTGTGATTGTGATCGAGAATGCGAGTGAGAATGACTATGGGGAGGCGACTTGAAGGAAGTGGCAGCAGCGGCGGACATGACGAAAACCAGGTGGTGGGCCAATGGCCCGAATGTAGGAGGAAATCCTGTCAGGTGATGAATAGGACAGGGGAATGAGAGGAACGATCTGGGATCTCGAGATGTGGAGGTGGATTGTTTTGTGTAGACCGAGTGAGGCAAAAGATTCTAGTCAGATGTCGTTGGTGATTGTGGTCACTGGTCAGGGCTGAAGGAAGTTACTGGTTTGGTCGGGTGGGCTGGCGAGAACGGCCACAGATACGTCATCGGTTGCTAGGCGAGCACGACCTAGCGAGCGCCGGACCAGAGGTAGTTGTATGTTGAGACATGGTGTCGATATGTAATAATCAAGAGGGCAGTGTATTCATGTCTGAGGTAATGATGAGCGGAATTGAGGCATAAGAAAAGAGTTCTCTGGGTGGAAAGAAGGTGAGAGAATGTTTTGCTCACCAAAGTACAACAGGGATGGGATGGATGGGAGAAAGACAGAGTGCCGACTGGTAGTACGGAGTAGATGAGGCTATGCGGGTATGGGCAGGGACTGGTAGGGTTCGTTCAGGGTAAATTGGCTGAAAGTGGGGCCGAGGGGCCTCCCAAGGGCGCTTTGCAGCCTGCAGCCACCAACTCATCCGGACGGTGGACGGTTAAAACCTCGTCTGTACTCCGTAGGAAGTCCACCGTCCAATCCAACGTGATGACCGTGACCATCCACTGTGACCTGACCGTCGAAGGGCCCACGGCACCCACGGCCCTACGCAGACAGGCTAGAGCCAACGACCACGCAAGTGGCGGTCCAGCGCAGAGTATTTGGTGCAGCTCGGATCAAAATGACGTGGTCGGAGGGGAGATGGCCCGTTTGTGGCGCCCAAGTGGCCCAAGAACCCTTGGGTCGGGGAGGGGGGGGGGCGAGGGGCACCGTCGAGATGGCACTTCTGGCCCCGTGTGGCCCATTTGGCGCCTTAACTGGCACATATGGCTTGACTCCTATAGGCGACTAGATACTAAGCAGATACGCTACCTGGATATCGACATACGGAGTAGTCATGGCAAGAATGCTCTATGCAAGCATACAAGCTTGATTGAAATGCAGCCCCTCATACCCCTCCAACGTGTTCATGTCTTGTCGTGCTTGTTGATCTTCAGGGTAGCATAAGCGTCACTCAATATTAATGGTGGTTTAGCTGTTGCTAACGAGGTCTGGAACCTTGGCCAGACCCCCCTGGGGCCACGCTTCTGTCTGCAGTCGGCTCAGGGTTTTGGGTCTGGAAAAACCACAACCCAATGGAAAGAATCAGGGTTTTAACAGGGGTGGATGCATTCCACACCCGAGGCCATTCAGTGTCTGCCCTTAGTGGCACTCACCAAAGGTTTATTCCATTGATTGTAAATCATCTTCCCCAGGCACACCTCTGAGTGGGCGGCGGAGATAAGGTACTGCCCGCGTGCTGCATAACAGCGCTTTACCATGTGTCCATAAACCATCTTTATCGAAGAATACTTTTCAAAGCTGGATCGTCTCCTTCACACCATTTTCCTAATTGATGAGACGTCGCGTGAGTGTAGGTGATACAATAAGAGAATCTTCGACTACTGGCTGACGCTGAACACGAAGCCACCGAATAAAGTGTGGCACGGTTGATGTGACGGTAAAGACCGCAAGAATGACATCAACAACGGCTGGTGTTCGGGAGGACAGACTTGCACAACTTGTAAGCGAAAGCCGGGTGCGTGGCCATATGAGTTTGGTGGTAGGTTATTTCTGTAGGCGAGGAAGATGGTGGGGGGGAGACCCTTGAACCCTCGATATCCCAAACCACGTGAAGACAACTTGACTTGAGGAAAATCATCAGTCCACTAATAATGTTTCCATACGGGCTACACCTCGAGTCTGCAGTGTTGCCAGTGTAAAGCCTCGTACTACCACATCATCAAAATTACTGGTCGCCAGTCTAAGGAGCCTGTTGGGGCGTTCTGAACTCTGTTTACCTCCCTATCTGAGTCAAGTGACATTCACCTCTTTCCTCCACGTCCCGTATACTAACGGAAACTTCCAAGGTACCTCCTCCGTACGTTGTAGGCACCTGCTCACCTAGGTAGGTACCTAAGGTTCTTCGCTGCACACCTACACACCAAGGATAGGTAGGTACCTAGGTAGGTATCTAAGGTGGGTGCCTACTCTCCTCCATCTTGACCCAATTGCACCGCGTTAACCCACTCACCATCAATCGAGTGATAACAGCAACCACAGGTGAGTCGTGAGTCTCACATTCTTGTTTCAGAATATGTCCAAGCCCACAGGTCAGCCTAATGCCCGTATAAGAAGCACCCGAATAATTGTGGTTCCAAAGGCCCGATGGGCACCGTAACGATCAGGTATGGCGTCACTTTGGATGGCACGGATCAAGAGTGGCAACTGCCGGAAACGATATGTCAGCGAATGTCGCCAGTCTCCATTCCACTCCCACACGAAGTAAGACTTGGTGTCTCCCCAGAGGCTGTCCTGCGCGTACCCACGCGAGACCGAGTCACCTTTCATCTCAGTGCCAAAAATACTCATACGAATCTCTCAATTTCGATGCGTTTCCCTATTCTGATCCTGTAGATATCCTACATTTCTGTCTGGTATCTTGCAGTGACGTGCAAGTGCAAGCAAGATAATCCACATGCATTGACCTCAACGTGCTTCCACCTATCCGCGTGTCATCTTCTTGCTCGCTTATGCCCCGCTGCTTCATGTCGACCCGGCCAGACCTGGGCCTGTGACCGCATCCAATGCACTCCTTGCACGCCTGACTCGTGGTCTGCCGTGGTGTTGGGACAATTCTCCCTCCAAATCTGCCGATTGGTTGCCAATTTCTGACCACTAAGCTCTTTGCCGAAAGCGCTCTAGGTGAGGATTCAGGTTTGGAGGAATGCCTCATCAGTCCCGAGCGCTTCTCACACACCACAAGATGGGTGCTTTCCAATGCGTGGTTCCGGTGATTTCACAGTAAAGTAGCACCTGACGTGATGGCTGTCCCCAAATGTGCGTGTGCTCATCAAGTGCCTTCTCGAATCACTCAGCATTAAGCCTTCTTGTCATGGCTAGCGGCCCTTGTCGGCTCCGAAAAGCTTCTCGCATTCCTGAATGCGTTCTGTGCGTCAGATGTAGAACATACGCTTGACATTCAGCTCATCTTGCTCAGCAATCTGAATCTGGGGGTTGAATTACAGCCGAGCAGCTGAATAACCGATCATAGTACCTCGAACTGCGGCTTGTGACATTGATTTGGTCAACTCATCATAGTCGTCCATCTGGCTCGCCCTTGAATCGCTCAACACGCTTCTGTTCCCAATTGTCGAGATCCTTAGCCATAAGTCTGTAATATTCGTCTCTTGCCGATGTTGGGGTAGCTGCAGCCACTTGACGCCGTGGATTGTAATGGAGTCGACCTTCGCCGTCCTTTCCTCCCTTAAGACCTAGTCTCATTGCCTCCATGTCGGTGACCTGTCTGTTCTTTCGGTCATGTTTCTCATATCGAAGCGCCGTCGCGGGCGTGAGAAGGAACGAGGCACCAACCATCAACGAGATGAATGGCAAACCGAAGAGGAGGAAAGGATGGTGTGTGACTTGACGCCGGTAAAGGGCTCCTAGACGGTCGCCCAAATTGTTGACTTGCTCACGAGCATCCCGGAAAGGCTTTGTCTCAAACACAGGCATTGTCGCTGCAGAGAATTCGCAAGTGGGAGATTCGCATTAAAAGTAAATACACTGTTTAGAATCATGAGATTTGGAGCAGCCTCTTGTGTTGGAGATGTTGTCGTGCAGTTACTTCTTAACGTCACGTGTAATCCATACGTTCACACAGCATTTTGGCACTTGCCCGAATTAAGCCTTAAATCATGCCAAGCACTAGGGTGAAGCATTAGGTAACTACAGTCAGCATCCAAAAAGTTGTCCTCATCAACAACGCGGATTCAATGGCCTTGACGCGCCTGTTTATTCGCAGTAACAGCCCAAGACGACAGGTCTTGTAAGGCGCTAAATCTCATTCAATCAGGATGTCTCTCTTCGGATCAGGGACTCCTGCCCAGACAGGCTCTGGTAGCCCTTTTGGAGGCTTGAACCTCAACACAAGCGCTCCAGATCAAGCAGCCAAACGCAAGTCCATCTTCGATGCTTCTACCATGTCCCGACAGCCCACTCCATCGACTACCCAGTCATCTCCTTTCTCTGGATTAGGTACTTCTTCAGCAGCCCCTTCGTCTGGTGGCCTTTTCAGCCTTGGTGGCCCGGCGAAGACATCTGCCCCATCCTTCAGCTTCGGAAATGCAACCACTACCACCGCTCCAGCAACGACCAGCCTCTTTGGCACTACTACTACCACACCTGCACCAAATGCTGCCCAGGCACAACAGGCTCCGACGTCCTCTCTTTTTGGAGCCTCAGCCGCCACCCAGCCTGCTCAGCCTGCTCAACAAGCAGAGACTGCACCTCCTACCCAACCCCGAGACGCTGGCTACTTTAGTAGTTTGTTAGAGAGACAAAAGAAGAAACCACGACTGCAAGCTGAAAAGGCGGAGGGGAAATTTGCTGGTTTGAATCTTGACCTGGGCGATTTGGCACGACGTGCGCAAGAGATCCGACATCGAGACAAAACATCTCGACCAACAACTAGCGATAGCCGAGCGCACTACCTACTAGCAGGCTCAGGTGTTGCACCTGGAGAAGCCTACCGTGACTTCCATGCGTTGGGAGGCGATGAAAATGTTTCGTCATCAAGAGCAGCCGCTCCAACCTTCGCTACTGAAGATTCGAGCGCCTACCTTCGCGACCTGCGCACCAAAGGACGTGAGGCTATGCTAAAAGAGAGTATGGAACGTGTCTATCGTGAGGTGGACAATTTTATCGAAGAGAGCCTCGGCGTCGATTTTGAGGAACAAAAGCTCAGAGTAATGGAACATTTCGGCTTAGTGCCTCCCGACGATGCTGCAGGCGACAAGTTTGCCTCTTCAAAAGGGGGTTCATTTGCTAGGACAGCACGAAGTGGCAAGGATGGCGCCGTCGGGGCTTCGCAGGGTCCTCGAAGCGTCTTCGGCCGCTCAGCCATTGAAAAGTCGTTGATCGGCGCTCCGGGCTCAGTGAATGGTGCTTCGTCATTCTTCAAATCCGACGGACTCTCTTCAACAGCTGGCGGCATGTCCAGAGGTCAAAGCCTTCGCGGTTTGAGGGAGAGGGAAAAGGCGTTTATCACAAAGGTGGAGCAGCTGAACAATGCCAGGCTACAAGACTCTGAAGTCCCCCTCTTGCAATGGTTTGGTGAGGTGGAGGAGAAACATTTGGGTGAAAGCCCTCGTCAAATTATCGATGCCTACTATGCTTTACGGGAAATTACAAAGGAAAGTTCGTCGGCGATCAAGGAACGAGCTTACGCTCCCGCATACCTCGAAGATAAGAAGCTGAATGATGGAACCCACCTCAACAAGCAGATTCTGGCAGGGTCGAGAGTTCATCTCGAAAAGTCCTTTTGGCGAGAGGTGAAGTCATTGATTGAGAAAAACGCGAGAGAAGCAGCGCTGGGTGGGCAGCCTAGTGTGATCAACATCGTTCGTGCATATATCCGGCTGCGGGTTGCACGCCGAGACCTGGCCCCGGACGGTATGGAGCTTCAACAAACAGAAGACTCAAGCAGTGGCAACAAACTCGATTACTGCTGGGCACTCATATTCTATCTGCTTCGATGTGGCTTTGTCAAAGATGCGGCCGAATATGTGGATTCAGACCCAGCTTTCAAGTCTGTGGGTGGGCGGTTTGTTCAGTACTTGAAAGCATACTCAGAGAGTCCGGATCGACGACTTCCTCGCAAACTACAAGAGTATGTCAATGGCGACTGGATCCAACGAGCTAAACACGGAGGGAAGAATGTGGACCCTTACCAAATGGCATGCTACAAAATCGTGGGACGCTGCGACTTGTCTTCAAGGAGCTTGGACAGTATTGGGCAAGGGGTTGAAGACTGGTTGTGGTTGCAGTTCAGCATTGCTCGAGAGCCGGAAATGATGGAAGAGATCTCTGGTGAGCTTTATGGACTGGAGCAGATCCGCGAGGCTTTCTTGGAGATTGGAGAGAAGCACTTTCAGAAGAACCAGGTTGAGGGCACCAGCGCATATGGCACCTTCTTCCTGATGCAGATCCTGTGTGGCTTATTTGAGCAAGCGGTCGACTACCTGCACACATTTAATCCTGTCAGCGCCGTTCATTTTTCTATCGCCCTGGCGTATTATGGCCTCCTCCGAGTGTCGGATTTTTCTGTGGCGGGCAACGAACTATGTGAGTGCGGCGAGCTTTAGATCATGAGAGGAGACTAACCAGAGCGCAGTGACTGTTTCAACGACGCAGCAAGCTTTGCTTAACTTTGTCCCATTGGTGGCACACTATACAGGTGACTTCCGCACGGCGATGCCAGTGGCTGCGGTGGACTATCTCAGTCTAATTTGTTTGAATTCCGACCTGAAGCCGGCTAGCCTTGGACAGGTCCAGACGGACGCTTGCCATGAATGCTTGCGAGAACTTTGTCTTGAAACCCGCGAGTTCGCCAAGTTGCTGGGAGACATTCGCAGCGACGGCACACGAATCGCAGGGGCTATTGAAGTCCGTGCTAAGTTGATCAAGCTCGAGAGCCGGACGGAATTTTTGCGCAACATCACAAGCCAGTCTGCGGCAACGGCTGATCAACGTGGACAAATCTCGGATGCAGTTCTGCTGTACCATCTCTGTGAAGATTATGACAATGTCATCAGTGTGCTGAATCGGACGCTCGCTGACGCGGTGACCCTGGACTTGGGCGACTCGCCGTTGCAGCTGCAGCCATTGAAACCACGACGGGCAGATGGACAAACAGAGTCAACCATCAGCGTACAAGCAGGCGGGCCTCAGTCGTCGTTGTCCTTGACGCAATCCACATCATCACCCGTGGAGTTGGCGCGAAACATGGTTTCGCTTTACAATGAAAACGCAGCGTATCACAACAAGATCTCGGAGACGAATCGAAAAGTTTGCGGAGCACTGCTTCAATTGCTTTCCGCGCGAGCACATTTGGAAGCGAACCCACCGCGATACATGACAGCATTGGAGGAATTGAACGATTTGGACATTCTGCCGCTGTCTGCGAACGGATCAATCCCTATTATTCGATCTGCTGCCAACGCATTTGGACAACTGCCACAGCTCCTGGCGCGCTGTGCTGGAATCAGCGTTGTTTGGGCGGTGCGAGCTATTGGCGGACAACGCGAGACGATCCTTCAAAATGGGCGATGGGAAGCCGGCTATGGAGGGGACGCAGATGGCATGAAGGACCAATTGAACGATATGGCCAAGGACTTGATGGTCTTTGCAGGATTGGTCAAGTACAAACTACCTGGACGCGTTTACGACATGTTGACGCGAGCGGGAGGAGAGGTGGGAGGTTTTTAATGCATAGCCAGAGCATGAGGGATGTATCGCGTGTTCTGGTCAAGGTCAGATAGACTAGGAGAGAGAATCCGAATGCCTCAACGGTCGTTCTATCAGGATGCTACCAATGAGGTCATGATGTGTAAATACCTACTTTGTGTGGGGTGGACGATGTTCCTTTTCCCTTAGATTTAGTTCTAAATCGGAGTCACGGGACATCTGAAAAAGCTTTCTAGGAGGCGGAAGCCTGTAGGTCGTGAAGCAATTTGTTGGACGTTGAGGAGTGGGAGGATGTGACGCTTGTCGAAAGTGACAGGTGGCGGTGTGAATAAGACTCGGATGTGTGTGGTCGTTGTAGGGTATGGGAGGGTCGAGGGGAGCACGGGGGCATGGATTAGTGGTGGGATGAGGGATCAAGGGGCCGAGGGGCGTCTGCCATACCTCAAGATTGGAGGTAGCATGCCTAGGGCTTGGCCTAAGGGTTTAGGGGACCCCATCTGAGTACCTAGGGACCTAAGGTAGGCGCCAGACATGCTGCAGGCCTGCCACTGTCACCGATCACGAAGAACCTTGTTTGCCTCGTGATGTACTGATGTGATACTAGCATGTAGTACAGTGTTACAACAACGTAAACATATTCATGATTCGCAGCTCACATGAGCAATATATCTGCAAACAATCCACTGAGGTACAGCTCCAAGCAACAAGTGAATCATAGGCGATAATCTAATCAATCTAATCAGCTAATCAGAATTCCAACGTGGCCAGTATGAGGGATTGCATCACACCATCAGTGCCGCTAGATCAGCAGATCCTCCGTAGACTGCAGATGAGTGACCCCCTGGCCATTCGGTGCCTCGGCCTCGTTTAGGGACCAGTCCTTGGTGCCTTCACCCCTGTTGCACCCATGTTCTTGGTGGAGTTGGGGCCAATCGCCTGGCCACTGTCATTGCTCCTGGCCTAGAGCTCCCACATAAGACAGGCTCTTCTTAGGCTCTATTCGCCAGCCCGCCCCAAAACTCCTGCCCACCGTTGTTCGCTTGTTGCTTCCTTGAATCGATTTTCATTGCCCCTTCAGACACCATCCAAACATCCAGACGGTATCTGCTCCCTCACCTTACCCACCTTTTCTTTCTTGTGATACGTATCCCATGCTTAACGCATTGCGTATACTTTGGTCTTTGACCTTCCGAGACGTCTAGCCACTTCTGCGTTGTCCAGGCACACCGAGCCAAGTAGTTTGGTGCGTTTGCAGCCCAAAGTCATGCTATGACTGCAGACCCGACATCAACCCACTCCACTACTGCATCTCATCCTCCGTCTCATCACTCGTCCGATCTCGAACTTGTTCCTCTGCAGAACACATCTCTCGCTGTTGCAGAACAAGATGATCATGTCGCTTTGGCCGATTCGGAGCCCCATTCTCATCCGGGCCACCCCTTGCATACACGAGATATACACCAACATTCCTCTTCCTCTCCCAGTTCGGTAACAACTCCCTCTCAACCTCAACGGCCAACTGGCGTCCTGTCTCGCGTCTGGCACGCAGTCATGTCTCGCAATCCGTTGTTGATTCGATCCTCCCCAGCCCTGGGAACTGGTTCCTACGGCGCGGTGCCTCTACTTAACGCCAGATCTGACTCAGACGCGAGTTCGGACAATGACACAGAGAATGACACCGATAACCCTCCGCGGTCCATCAGACGCTCGAAGAAGAGTCGAGGCAAACGATTACAATCGGCTCATGACTTGCCGGATGCTCATGGTCATTTCGCAGACCCCAGACGAATGACCAGAAGTACCGAGTGGCTACGAAAGCGATCCGCATCGAATGCTAGCGAGGTGGGCATGGGCCTGGATTCCAAGACTTCCTTTGCCATAAATCCAGACATGACTGAAGGCAAGGCCGAATCCTCCAACGCCAGCACTCGTACGGGGGGTAGTGGTTCTGAGGTGGAAATAGATTACACCCCATCGGCAGAAGACCCTCCAGACAATTCACCTTATCCTGAAGTCAGGGCATCTGTGCCCGCAACAGATAATACCTCACTCTCCATCAACACCCCCCGCATGTGGACGTTATCTCTGATATTTGCCATTGGTGGGTCAGCAACCAATCTCTTCTTCTCTCTCAGATACCCCAGCGTCGCCATCACTCCCGTCATTGCTCTGGTGCTGGTCCATCCCATGGGCCTCATGTGGGATTTTTTCCTCAAGAGAAAGCACGACCAGGAACTTGACTTTGTGGATGGCACGTTACAGAAATCAGGTCCTGAATATGCATGGACGACGACCCGCCAGAGGCTGCGCTTGTGGCTCTCTCAAGGTCGGTGGAATGAGAAAGAGCACGCCTGTGTGTATATCAGCAGCAATGTCTCGTTTGGGTTCGCCTTTGCAACCGATGTCATTGTCGAACAACACAAGTTCTATAAACAGGAGGTGCCGATTCTCTATCAACTCCTACTCACCATTTCCACTCAAATCCTGGGCTATGCGTTCGCTGGATTAACACGACGATTCCTGGTACGTCCAGCAGCCATGATCTGGCCTGGAACCCTCATGTCGACTGCCATGTTCACGACAATGCATAAAAACGAAAACAAAATGGCCAATGGCTGGTCCATTTCTCGATACCGCTTCTTCATTTATGTCTGGGCAGTTGCATTCTTCTGGTACTTTGTTCCTGGTCTTTTGATGCCAGCGCTGAGTTACTTCAATGTGATCACGTGGTTTGCGCCCAAGAATGTCGTCGTGTCCAATCTGTTTGGTGTTGCATCAGGCCTTGGTCTGTTCCCAGTCACATTTGATTGGGCTCAAATTGCATATATTGGCTCGCCATTGCTGACGCCTTGGTGGGCTGCTGCCAACGTTCTTTGCGGCCTGGGCATTGTCATGTGGATTGCGGCTCCCATTCTCTACTACAAGAATGTCCTATTCTCAGGATATCTCCCGATTCTGTCATCTGCTGTGTTCGACAACCGAGGCAAGATGTACGATGTGAGCAAGATTCTCACTCCGGATTTCTTGTTCGACAAGGATGCATACGACAACTATTCCAAAGTCTACTTGCCAATCACATACGTCTTGTCGTATGGCGTACAATTTGCGTCATTGACCGCACTCATCACCCACACCACCTGCTGGCATGGCAAAGATATCTGGAGACAATCGAAGCAAGCCTTGAGTGAAAAGCAAGCGACCACCGAGGGATACCAAACGGTTCCCACGTCAGAAAATGAGCATCATCTCCGGCGCATTGACAGCCAGCAGATGCGAATTGGAGGAGAGGATGTCCACAATCGACTGATGAGACGGTACAAGGATGTGCCCATGTTGTGGTACCTGGGAACCTTTGTGTCGATGCTGGCGGTGGGCATCTTTGTGGTGGAATACTACCCTGTCCATCTCCCGTGGTACGGGCTCTTGCTGGCATTGGGCATCACTACCGTCCTTTTCATCCCGGTCGGCATCGTCATGGCCATCACCAACCAACACAGCAGTCTATACCTGATTTGCCAATTGATCTGTGGGGTTATTTTCCCCGGTCGACCTGTGGCCAACATGGTGTTTGTGACCTATTGTTACATCAGTTCGGCACAAGGAATCAAATTCTCGTCTGACCTGAAGCTGGGCCACTATATGAAGATTCCTCCGATGCTACTATTCAAAGTGCAAATGGCGGCGACCCTGGTCAGCAGTCTGGTGCAGATTGGAGTGCTCAACTGGATGTTTGCCAATATTCCGGGAATCTGCACACCGTATGCAATGAACGGATTCAAATGTCCAATTGCTCAGGTGCATTTCAATGGCAGCATTCTATGGGGAGTGGTCGGGCCTCAACGATTCTTCGGCCCCGGTGCCATGTACCGGCCATTGGTGTGGGCATTCCTCGTCGGATTCCTGGCGCCGATCGGTGCGTGGATACTGGGGAGAAAGAACAAGAAGAGCATGTGGCGCAAAGTGAATTTTCCCGTGTTGTTTGGGAGTCTGAGCTGGATCCCTCCAGCGACTGGTCTGAACTTTTCTATCTGGGGACTGGTGTGTTTTGCGTTCAACCATGTGGTGAGAAGAAGGGCCCCCGGCTGGTGGGGCAAGTATACCATGACTATGTCTGCTGCTTTGGATTCAGGACTGGCCATCTCGGTTGTGGTCATCTTTTTTGGGTTCGCCTACCCCGGCCTCATGAACAATTTCAAGTGGTGGGGGACCGAGATCTATAAGCAGGGCTGTGACTGGCAGGCTTGTCCATGGATCAAACTTGAGCCAGGAGAGAAATTTGGAGGATAGCATTATACATCAGCATTAGCATCAGCATAGACAGGACATGTACGAAAGCATGATTGATGAATAGCGAGCGGTTGAGATGAGATGTTATATACATATGGGACGAATCTTGGATGCACTTGCCGTGCCAATATTATTTTATGGCGTACCACCTTCCTTCAACTTGAACAATCGTCGACCTTAATTTGACGTCAATTCTCTTCTCATTCCCATCCTCACTTCCATTCTTCTCAAGCCACGACTTCATCTCAAACCTGTCTAGACCAGGAACCATGAATGAACATTATGTTGTTACTTTGAGATTACAAGAGTCGATCGAGTAACACCGAAACCAACACCAACACCAACACCACCCCTTCAGTCATCTGACCATTGATGGCCAATACAAGCAGGTTTGATTTTGATCAGAGTATAGTCTTTCTTCCATTTCTGAATTCTTTCGACCTCGCCCTATCTTTAAGTCTAAGTTGATCCTTCTTTCCGACATTGATCA
Organism: Exophiala mesophila; assembly: GCF_000836275.1. NCBI lineage: Eukaryota > Fungi > Ascomycota > Eurotiomycetes > Chaetothyriales > Herpotrichiellaceae > Exophiala > Exophiala mesophila. Next base: position 1,707,046 of record NW_015622508.1, read on the forward strand.
TTTCACATGTCTTTGGACATTTGATCTCCAAGATCTCCCTTCTCGTGGTCCGCTGTCTGCCACTACCACCTTTCTACCGCACCCTGGTCCTGAAATCAGATTTAGTTTATGGCCAACATGGTTGATCTCGTCGTCCGAAGTGTTCATCCATACTAATGTACCTATTCCCTCATCCACCTCGACCTTGAATTTACACCTCATTGTCTACTCTTCCCATCTCTTATCTCCCTCGTTTGTCCTCGTCGTTCATTATTCACCTCTTTTTTCTCTCATTTCTCCTTGTCGTTCATTACTCGCCTCCCGTTTCTCCTCGTCTTCTCATTATCCATCTCCTCTCATCAAGACCTAGGTCGAAACAGCCCTACATTTCTGCTCTCAGCCCACCTGCCATTTCCCCACTTCCTTTGTTCTCCATCAGATCGGCGATGAGATGGATCCCAGACAAGCCCTCTTCCAGAGACAAATCAGATTGGATCTCGAACGCCGTCGGCTTCAGCTAGATGAAGAGTCATTTCAGATCCAACAAGAACTCGAGGCTTTGGAACAACAGCAAGGTTCTGGTTATCCAGACTCAGAAGACTCTGGTACGAAGCCCTTCTCCTACACCGCACCCTTCTTGATAGACCAGCCCCAGCTGACACCGAGGTCGCAAGGTCTCGTCATAGATCTAACAGATGATGGTGACGAGAAAACCGAGGTCAAATATGAGCCTACCAATTATGAGGAGACAAAAAAGCGCGAGATCTTGTCAGAACCGAATCAAGATCAGCTACATGCCATCGGCAGCCATGGCCACACTGAGTGGACGAACCATCAGTTGATCTCTCGAAGCATCGTGGCCGACCTTCCAACAGCAGCATTACCATACAGCCCTTTTCCTAGCTCGAACCAGACCTTGCATCCAAATGTCGATAGCGATACAGCGACCAATGTCATCAAAAAGCCAAGCAAGGTCGTTATCCTAAAGCTACCAAAGACAGGGCCCGTTCTTCGCATAGGCGGAAAGACGTATAGACGGCTCTCGCGGTTAAACCCGATGATCAGCCACCTCCCGTCGCCCTCTTCGACACCACCGGATGACTCTGGCAGACGAATCCCACTTGCACCATCATCCATGTTCAATCCACGCAGCAGCAGTGATCCAACACATGTGTCGAAAGATCGCCTTGCGAGCATTCCAAAGAAACGCCATTCATCCCGGCCTATCAACACCTCCACACCTGTAGACCAGATCTAAACCTTGGCCGAGATCCATCACTACTCGACAGTTTTGGGCCTCGACTTCCCTCAGGCGTCTACGCCATTGCTCGAAAGCTTTGTGCTATTAAGCTACTTGGAGCTGACATGTGGAATAATGGACGACAAAAGCTAGACAGGAAGACAATTAGAACATGGTGAACAATATGCAGGAACGCGAGAGTTGTTGAGTAGATGGATACTGTTGTGTCTGAAGCGGCGTTGCAATCGAGGACGGCGGCGATGGGCTATTTTCCTTTAGCCTTGGGGCCTGGTATGTCTAGAGTATGACATGAAGCTAGAATGGATAAGAACAACGCGTTGGGGAAACATCAGTCGGCTCATCCTGATCCTCCAAGATCAGTATTAGTGTTGCAGAGGAATAAAAGAATCTCCACTCCAACAACATGTTACAACCTGGTTGATCCCTCGACTGTGCTAAGCTCCGTCCTAGATAGACCATGGTGACTTCCAACCACAAAGCTCGTCGGATTTTATCTTCCAGTTGACCAGCTCACATATTTGAACCACTTCAATCCCACGCCCCGTCCAGCAAACAACCAACCACATGGAACAGTTTCTTCACTTCACAGACCTTTCCTCCTCTCCTCCCACCACGCCTTCAACTCCTTGACTCTATCCCCATACCCCAACTCCACCAACCCCTCCTCATCATCCACAAACCACTTCTCCCCCTCCAAGCCCTCCCAATCCTTCAAGCCCTTATACGCATTGAGAATCACATCAACCCCGGAACGATTCATGGTAAGCCCTCGAAACAAAGCCACAGTACCGACTTTTGGCAAGAACTGTTTCGGGTCCACGAATACCGCTACAGTGAACACGGCCCGTTGAGACGTGATGGATAGATCGTGGATTCGGATGTTGCGTTTTGGGGGAAAGCCGGAGTTGCTCTTATAGATCAAGGAGGCTGATACCCATGTGATGAGTCCGAGGACCGTGCAGGAGTAGTTTCGTCGGGGGATGGTTAGGGGTAGGAGGGTGGAGAGGGGGTGAAAGGGGGTTGAGGAGGGGGGTGGTTCGGTGGTGGGATGGGTGAGATTGGTGGTGGTAGAAGGGGGGACTTGGGTAGGTGGGATTGGAGGTTGTGCTTGTGAGGTTGATGTCGTCGGATGTTCTAGCTCTCCTTGATCCGCGGTGTCTTCGAACAGGATATCTAACGTAGATGGCGGGCAGGAGGATGGTCCAGGGTCGCCACCTATATCTTCATCGTCAAAGTCTGTTGTTATTGTAGTGTTGTTGGGCAACATGGCAGTGGATCGACTTGGTGTGACAGGTGGAAGAGAAGAAGATGGGAGAAGTTGGTTGGACTGAATATCAGGAGTTTCTCGAAATCGTACGGGTGTTTTGTCAACAGCTGAAGTAAATTCCTGACGCCGAAGGGATTCTTGTCGTTTCTTGATTGTTGACGGCGACACTACCACAGTCTCGAAGAAATCGTCGTCATCGTCGGAATCTGGTCCTGCTCCGGAGCTGTGATTCTTTGGAGCTGGAGATGTCTGTGTAGCTGTGGAGGGGGCGATTTGGCTTTCAGATCGGGTTCCAGTTTTATGTTTCTTTCTAGCTCTGCGGAATTGTGATGTCTCCTCCATGATGGGTCGTTTATGAGAGGTCGGCGATCGGATGGGAATTGACGTTAACTGGATATTCTGTGTGGGGGGATTGTTGTCGAGAGATAAGGGGAGATCGTCCTCTTCTCGTAGAAAACCGCCTGCTTCAAGATCCTCCAAAGTATCAACGATGCTGGGTAATCCTTTGGGGTTCTCTTCGAGAGTAGAGACTTCCACGTGCTTCGACTCAGTGTCGTCGTTCTGTGCTTCCTCCTCGTCCTCGACGATGAAGCCACCTCCAGTGTTATCACCAGCTAAAGAAGCCCTCCTTGGTGGTCCATCAATCCACTCGCAGCTGGAGACCCCCAAATATACCACCTTTCCCTGTCCACTCAGACGAGGCGCCGTTCTGACTTGGAACTTCTTGATCCTCACGATGTCACCGGGTAGGAGGCCAAGTAAGTTGGTGGTAAGCAGTGATGATTCCAGAAGACCATAGACTTGGAGATGTCCGTCAGAAAGAATCAGGGTGAGGCAGTGACGTTTTGTTCCCGTAATGTCAGGAAGGTGAGGACGGTTGTCGACTTGATTACCCTCGAGAGGCAGGAGAAGGCTTTTATCTTGTCGATCGACATTCTCAGCCTTACCCTGCTCCGCCAGAAACGCCCGCTCGACCTTTAGTACCAAGGTTGCCGGGTAGACGCAAGTCCGAAACCCCTCGGCGAGACATGGGTAGACGTGGTTCTGGTTCTGGTCCTGGTGATGGTGATCGCGTAAGGCAGATCCCGGCATGCTTACGGTGATTCATGGTGATGTTGGAGCGTTGTATCGATCTGGCTTTGCTCATTCAATAGGAAAGGTCTAGACATGACCTGTAAACTTACGTTCTGCGCAATAGCATATCAGCTATTTGCGATGGTGGTGGACAGGTGATGTGATAAGAGGTTGCACGTGAAACGAATCAAGACGCGTCAAGACGCGTCAAGACACATTGACACGCGTCTTCGGAGGTGGCATTTTTCCGTAACCGAACCAACCTTCAGCCTTGTCGCTGCTCCGGTGATATCAACCACAAATCAAGGGTTGGCACCAGTGTTAGCGAATGAAATGGATATAGGACGACAAGGTTGTGTTCCTGCTGCAAGTCTTTCAAGGATAATACTTGATCCTTCGCTTACGGAACAATGTCAAGCCAATACCAAACCACATGCTGAAACCGGTCGTGACGGTCCAGCATTTCCCCTCCTTTGCTTCCCCACCATGGAGATGGTGACCGAGGTGACGAAGTCAGCCACACACAACTATTGTCGGAGTATAAAGAGATCGACGTAATTCTCCAAGAGCGAGAATCATATTACCTTTGATATCATCTACACTCGCCTCTCAAACTCGTCCTTGACGCCTGACGACTGGTCTCTACTTGGAGATGATGAGGACCGAAGTCTTTCGACCGGCATTCACCGGCCCTCCTGGCACAAACCTCGCGGGGATTCCAACTGCCAACTTAAAATTGTCGTCACCATATGTCTCATATGGACTTCCATATCAAGAGTCTTGCGCCAAGCATGTCAAGGAGACCTTTGGAGCTTCGAGAGTGTATATCATTGCATCGGGGTCGTTAGCGCGCAATACGGACAAGGTCGAAAAGTTGATCGATGCACTGGGCAGAGATAAAGTCGTTGGTGTCAAGAAGGGGTTGACTCCACATACTCCTTGGTCGGAGGTTCTGCAAATTACGGCCGAAGCTCGAGAGGCAAAGGCAGATTGCGTAGTGACAATTGGAGCAGGTAGTATTACGGACGGGTCTAAACTCGTGGTGCTGGTAAGTTCTCTTTTGATTGGGGGTTGCAGTAGTCGGGGTGAATCATCAAACTGATGTCGTAGGCTCTGGCCAATGATATATCAACCCCCGAACAGCTCGACAGATATCATGTCGAGAGCAGTGATATTCCTGAGAATGTGGCAGAGCCTACAGTGCCGCTGATCACCATTCCAACCAGTCTTTCTGGAGGAGAGGTACGTGTTCCTGGGTGGTGAGGGTTGTTATTTGTCTGACAGTGTTCAGTACTTCAGCCTCGCAGGAGGAACAAACGATGCTACGAATCATAAACATGGATTTCTTCTATCCGGAATGGGATCCAGACTAGTCATACTCGACCCAGAACTGTGCATGACAACCCCTGAGTATCATTGGCTCAACACTGGAATCCGAGCTGTCGATCATTGTGTTGAGGCTCTATGCTCTCTAGAGGCTAACGAGACTTCTGACAAGAAAGCCGAAGAAGGTCTACGATTACTCGTGCCGAGTTTGTTGAAGTGCAAGAAGAATCCTGAAGACACCGATGCTCGACAGAAATGTCAACTCGGTGTGGCGTTGGGGATGGACAACGTTCGAGCCGGTATCCCCATGGGCGGCAGTCATGCAATTGGACACCAACTGGGACCACTGGGCGTGCCGCATGGAGTGACGAGTTGTATCATGTGTCCTGCGGTCATGGTGAGCTACTCCTATAATCTATTTTTGCTTCACAAAAGCACTGGGAAATACTGACAGTGAACCGTGTCTCGTCTTAGAAATACAATATCAAGCATGGAGGTGGAAATCCAGCCATTGCTGAGAAGCAGGCCAAAATCAGACAGATACTATGGTCAGAGCCTGAAGTTGCAAAGACATTAAAAGAGAAAGGATTGAAGGAAGAAGATGCCGACCTCGGTGACATGCTCGATGTTATTATTCGCGCCCTGGGTCTTCCACGATCTCTGAGCGAAATGAAGATCAGTCGAGATGTCATTCCAGCGCTGTCCACTCGCGCTCTTGCTGATTTCTGGTCGCCTACCAATGCTGTACCCTTGCTCAAGGCTGAGCAGGTGACTGAGATTTTGGAGACGGTTGTCTGATGAGTGGATGGCGCTAGAAGATTTACGTTCATTGTACTGTCAATCAACTCGGCAACATATGGAGGAGGGAGCATTGTCTGCTAGAGAATTGATCTTTGAGCGTTATTTACAATATATGATCGTAGGCCTGCTGGATTAGTAATATGTGAATATCTACCATCAGGCTGATAGAGGTGTGTGTATTGAGAAAGGGGCATTAACCCCTTGATGTCCTCAGCCTTGTTGACCACAGCCCTGGCATATGTTGGCATGTATTATGTATGTACATATACTGAGAACACGAGGTGTGAGTGGGCCAACTCCTACACATATGTATTGTCGCTAATGCTCAACCAATAGTCACCAAGTGCCTGACATGTCGATGCATCAAGTGCATGGGATCGTTTTGATGGAAAGGTGTAGTAATTGTACATAATTCTTCGCATGCAAATGAAACCAAGGGTATCAAGAGTACTGAATCTGGCTTAGCATCTTCTGGGGGCAAGGATGCCTAAAGAACACCACGATCAGCCAATTTTCATCTCCTTATAGGGATCAATTTTGACCCCCCGTGCCCCAATAAACCTTCACTATAGGCGGTAATTATCTTTCTTTTGGGGGTGACATTACCTACCACCCCTCCCCCACAGCCCTTAGACACATGGCTCTCCCGCTCTTTTCTATTTTTACGCCTACCCCTCCGCCAAGATTCTCACACAAAAGACAAGCAAAGACTAAGACAGTCAAATCATCAATAATGCCGCCATCATCAATCCACTTCCACCTCCATCTCCACCAGTTCAGAGTTGCCAATGATAGACCCACAGGACGACTCAGCCAACGCTTCTTCCAAGACTCTCATATGATAGCTTCAGCCTTGGAAATAATGCCTCAATCCATCGATAGGTCGGTGTTCTCTTGTCTAACAAACCACCAAAATGCTGACCACCATCTGGACAGTGACGAGCATCCTGCTTATCAGAGCAGCACAGTGTGCTACAATCGTCCCACTGACAGCTCCATCCTATGCAAGTCAGCCTCTGCTAGACTCATTTGTCTCATTCTCGATCGAATTTTCCTCATTCCCTGATTTTGCTGGCAACTCGACGCACCCAAACACCTTCTCCTACAATCTGCTCCAGAATCTATGGGATCTCCAGGGTACACCTCCCATCATCCGAGTTGGTGGCAACACACAGTTAGTCACTATCACCTTAGCCTTTCCCACGGCCACTTAGAAGCTGACACATTGGTCTAGGGACTATTATACATTCGATGCCACTCAGCAAGAAGCTCTGGTCGGAAGTGTTGATCCCTCACGCTCTCCAGATTACCCAACAACCATTTCCATTGGTCCATCATACTTTGATTCATACACGACATGGCCAGGCTTCAGCTATGTTCATGGCTTGAATCTGGGTAAGAATGGTACGGTAGGCTACGATACACTCGTTGCCACAGTTCCACTTGTCTGTCAACACCTCGCAGCCACCAACAGACTCGCCTACTGGCAACTCGGTAATGAGCCCGACTTATTCGAGACAAGTACCCAAGGCCCCGTGCGACCATCATGGTGGGCCGAGCCACAGTACGTCGAAGAATACCTCAACAAAACACGCATCATCCGCGGACTGGTCCAGGAACACTGTCCTGAGGTGATTGAGCAGGACAGACTCAAATACCAAGCTCCTTCATTCGCTGGTACAGCCAACAACTTGGATCTCGTCACCACCTGGAACGAGGGAATCGACGCTGATAGCGAGATTGCCTTGATTGATAGCCACAAGTGAGTGACCCCCACCTTATTCTATTGCCCCCCTCTATCCTTTCCTGATTCCTAACCATTGGTCCCAGCTATATCAATGGCGCCACTGCCCCTGGCGTCACCTTACAAGGCACATTGATGAACCATACCTCCACCGTCATCTCTGTCGACAAACATATCGATGAGATCCGACAACCCGCCATTGCCGACTCCGGCCTACCCTACATCCTCGGCGAGACCAACAGCTTGTACAACCAAGGCGCACCAGGACTGTCGGATTCATTCGGCGCTGCGCTATGGGGAGTTGATTTCAACCTATATTGCGCCGCCTCGGGCATTCGTCGCGTCCACATGCACCAAGGCACCAACTATCGATATGCCAGCTGGCAGCCCATCGACACAAACCTCGCCACCACGGCCACCAAAGCTCCTTACTATGGCAATATCGCGGTAGCGACATTCCTCGGCAACACCAGCGCCAGCGACAACGTAAGAATATCAGAACTAGATCTCGACTCCGAACCCTACCACAGCGCCTATGCCGCCTACATCAACGATCGACTCGAACGGATCGCCCTGGTTCAAATGCAAGCATACAACTCGACCGATGGCGGTCAAGGTGGAGATCGGCCCAGTGAGACCTTTACATTACAGCTAGACGGCGATTTCTCGACCGTTCAAGAAATCGAGATCCTTCGACTCACGGCCAGTGGTAGTAATGCCGTCACAGATGTTTCTTTTGACGGATATTCATACAGTCATGATCTAGATGATGGTCGTCCTTCTCTGTTGCCAGATGTTCCGCGCGGAGAGGTCGTGCAGGTCACGAGTGGTGGTGAGGTAGTGGTGGATTTGCCTTGGTCGAGTGCTGCGGTGTTGATTTTAAAGAGGTCGTCGTGATGATGAGAGGATTTGGTTCATGATCATGATCATGATCATGATTGTCGTTGACGTTCTCTTTTTTACCTGGCTTATGATAGACGTACTATAAATAATAATCTCATGTCTCTAGATACAGCCGTCATCTACTACCTCGTCAGTATCTTGTCTCTAGAAAGACCGAGTCTAAAAACCCCTCCTTTCTCCTTTTCCTCGGGTATAAGATAATTGATTTGATACTTGATGTGTATCGTCAACGGGTCAATGGCTTCAAGCGGCTAGGCTATGATCAAACAATCCGAGATATATGAATCTTTCCTCCTCTCTCTCTTCTCCTCCTGCTTCCTCTGCTCCTCCCCTCTCTTTCTTTCCCATCATATCATCACTTCCTACGACCTATTCCCTTCTCGATTCACTTATCGAAATCACACATCACATCACATCACATCCACATAGACACACACGTTATGGATGCATACTTTCAGTTCTTTGTGTTTATCGACCTAATCAGCTCATCGCTTCGCGCCTCACGCAGTATGGCCTCGCAGCATTTCCGCGTTTCCTTTCAAAACCATTCTCTCATCAATCAGCTCATTTGTTTGTTTTCCAGCCCACTTCATGCCGCCTGCCTGCCTGCGCGCCAGATTTCAATTCATCATCAATTCATGGTGTACTGTGATTTGCTGCCAGTGATTACATTCGCGCGCCCCATGTCTGACTTGATTGCCTTCCATTTGCGCATGCTCTTCTTTCTTCCACTCCCCAGCTCGCTCTGTTCTATTCTCCCTGTCGCGGGCCCAATGCGCACGTAACCAGACAGTCTCATACCCGAGAAACTGAAATTATGAATGTTTGCTCGTCATCTGCCGCAAAGTGGCCCAAGGGGGCCGCATCGCGGGCCAGTTGAGCCCAGCCATGTTCAGCGCGGCCAAGACTTTCACCACCGAAATCATCATTAGAGTAAGCATAGCTCAACGGTCGTCATTTTGTGCTTTCGCGGGGAGATTGGCATTGTTTCCCTCTCGCTTTCCATCGTCAATTTGACGTCTTTGGTCCTTGGGAAGAATAGTCGTGTTTCACATTCGCGGTTCGTCACTAACATGTGATCCTTCTTCTTGACCAAGCTCATCAATGATCGCCTAGCCAGAAACCTTGGAAGGAGAATTGGAGCTCGCGGATTGTGACGGTGGTGCATTAGGAGCTTGACCAGGTGTTGTGTTGACGATGACGAGGGGCTGCGACGGTGTGCCGGAGGGCCGGGGAATTTGGCCTTCTGGACCTGATTGAGAAAATTCCTCAATTCCTGGTAAGATGCCATTGGTCGGTCGATCCACTCCCATCTGTCCACATAGAACCACGTCGACTTCGCCGAGTGGTTGCCATTTGATATTTCGCAATCTCGTGGCAATCGGTTTTCCCGTTGGGTCAAACGTCGGATCGGGCGAGACTGGAACTCCTGCCTTACCAAAGAACGCTGGCGCGATCGTCAGGATGACCGAATCAACGAGGTGCGCATATCCGATCTTGAGCAATTCTGAGAGGACAACTCCACCTCCTTCGATCATGATGCTTTTGATGCCTTCCCGGAACAGCACGTTGAAGATGCCTTCCCAGTTCAATCCTCCATGCGTGGGGTGGTAGTCATTGATCATCAAGTACTCACCACCATGCGCTTTCAATGTACTAACCGCCACCGGATGGAGCATGGCTCCTGGCGCAACGACCACCCATGGCGCCTTGCCTTTTCCTTCGGCCGCATTCCTGAGCACTTTCATGTCTGGTCGAATCTGAAGCCGGGCTTGAGGATCAATAATGATAGGACGAGGCTGATACTCCCAAGAAAAGCCACCAAATCCGGCTGGGTTGGCGAGGCGGCAATTCAATGAAGGGTCATCAGCAATGGCAGTTGACACCCCCACCAGAATCGCGTCATGTCGGTGCCGCAGATAATGCGTCATGGCTTTGGTCTCGGGTCCAGAGATGATGGTTTGCAAGCCAGGAAGGAGCGAGATTTTACTGTCGAGGCTACTCGCCCAGGTCAAGGTAATATGCGGTCGGGTTCGAGGTAATTTGTGGTCGGGCAGATATGGTTCGAGAAATCCTCTGGCCAGGTCGGGATATTGAAGAGTCTCCATAGGCACCGGGGGCCGATCCTGAGGTGGAAAGTCGAATTTGTTTGGCTCGAGTCGTCCAAACACTCCTGGTTGGACCGGAGGAGGGGGTTGAATAGGCGCTGAGGGGGTTTGAGGGCGTTGTCGAGGAGCTCTGGTAGTGTTGAAGCCCGTGTGAGCTTTTAGAACCATTTGTTGATTCTCTTGTCTCCAGGCATATTGAACATTTCGCACATCGGAAACCTTCATGAACTTTCCTCCTGCTGCATTCATCTTTTCGGGCTCCTCCCACATTTTCCAGTAAATGGAAGCAGGGAGAAAGCCTTTGGTTGCCTCTCTGCGCGCCGTGTCCATGATTCCACTGTTGCGCTTAGTCGAGTCGACATAGTCTAGGGTGTGGGTATGTTTTTGAAAGCCATCAACAGCTCTGGTGATGATGCACGTATTCGCAGGACCGGGGTTGTAAGTGACCTTCATGGTCATGCCGCAGGTCTTTTCGTCCCGAACTCTCTTCTTCCGAGACTGTTTCCCTTCCGGTGTGGGTCGAGACACATGGGCTTTTTGAGAGGGACCCCGTCTCAATCGGCAAGCGTAGTAATCCACACGAGGACTCCCTTCTGGCTGAGGCTCTGCCGCCCTCATCTTGCGCCAAACATTGTCACAAAAGGGAAAGTACAGGTCAAAGTCAGCGACGGACAGCTCGATTGGCTCCTCGACGGCAAAGATGCGTTGGCGCATATTGTCCACGTCTGGGGGGTTGTTGAAGACGCTGTAATCCGTAGCCACGTCGGGCGTTGCGTACTGCTTGCCGTTCATGTGAAACGGCCGCGTGGAGGATCCCTCTTCCTCTTCCTCTCCATCATCTTGCATGGTGGTATCATTCTGGATATCCTCCTCAGCCTCGCTTTCTGCAAGATCCTCGCCTTGGTGATCTACACCATCTCCAGGCTCGGGTGTTTCTGGGGCGGTGCTCATTGTGAGTCCAGTTGGGAGGGGTCAAAGGAGAACAGGGATAGCTGAGGGTTGGAGTTGATGATCTAGGAATTGGAGGCGAAGTTTTGGAAGAGCAGCAAGCTGAGGGAAAGCTGCACCGACAGGTGAAGGGATTATTTGAGACGCGTCCTCATTGGAGGTAGGACTAGGGATTGGGTGTAATGAAGGATGAGGATAGAGGACTGATATTAGAGATAGGACTGGTCACTCAGTAAGACTCCGTAGTCGTGCGTTCACACCAGTGGTGGGCAAAGAGATGGGAAAAGAAAGATGAGATCTACAATAAGATCGCGAATGAGAGCCTGGAGGTTGATCGGCGTCTTCACGAAACTCCACCGTCGCAAGTTACAACTTTACCGTTAAGGGCAGCAGGAGGCTAAATCGATGCGTTAAACAGGTTTTTTGGGCAATAATTGGTTAGCCAAGAGTTTGACTCATACACTAGTCTGGAACAGGAAGCCTCTAGAATCCTGCAAGGGACGTTAGGAAAGCCACCATGACAATGTCCAAGTCAAACGAATATTAGAACAAACAGAGCCAAGCTTTTTCAAAAGCAAAAGGTGAGGCTCAATTGTAACGGTGCGATTTCATAGTATTCTGCTTACCGTCATGTACGAGTATGGTTGGGTGCGGGCAAAATTCTGGTACTTGACCGCTCAATCTGCAGCAGCTCACGTGATTGTACATTGAGTTCTGGTATTGGTACATGTGTAATTTATTGGCTTGACCAGGATTGAATCTCGATCTTGCCACGAAACTTTCCAATCAAGAACCTTGTCTGCTTTCAAGGTCTATTTCTGTTGATACAGCTGTGTCTTTTCTCCGCAGACAAACCCCACAATAAAAATGGGAATACATCTCCTCCCATCTACCACCTGCGGCTCTGTCGGTCTCGGCTGCGTGAACGACTTCTGCTTCTGCTTCTCGATCGACTGTGACTAATGCTGCTCCGTGAACTGTAACTGGGACTTCGTCTTCTTCGTCTTGGCGGACTCCGACCTGGTGGACCTCCACGTCGTCGAGGTGGACTGCGAGAAGGTGATCTAGAACCCGAACTGGATCTCCGTCTCGGTCTTGGTGATATAGATCGAGAGTATGAGCGTGGGCCATATCCATGGTCATCGGTAGGGCGTCTGCTGCCCCCAAATCCACCTCTTCTTGGGGGTGAACTTCGATAGCGACCAAGTGCCGGTCCTCTTGGTGGTCCAAATCTACCTGGCGGTGGCCCTGACCGAGGATATCTGGCTGGCGGAGGTGACCTTGAGAATGCACGACGCGGTAGAACTATGCTGACCGCAATCACTGCGCCATCGAGTTGTGCCTCATGCATGTGTGCGATGGCTGACTCCGAGCCTGAAGGATGGTCGAAAATTATGTATGCGGTTCCTCGATTGGTCATGACTGTAGACAATTAGCACAAGACTCTGCAACAGGGAGCCTCTCTGCAATACATACATTGTTTATTCATGGGCAGATCCACCGACTCAATGTGCCCATAAGTGCCAAAGATTTCCCGCAGATGAGCTTCCGTCACGTTTTTGGTCAACTTTTCCACCACAATCTTGGAACTCTGGATGCGCCTGGGTTCTCTGCTTGGACTTCGCGAATAACTGCGATCTCGGTATGAACGTCTATCGCCTCGACTCGGACTTCTGCTTCGGCTGGGGCTTCGACTCGGCCTGCGACCTTGGCCGTGACCATTGCGCAAGTCGCGTCTGGGAGGTGATCTTGTAAAAGAACGTGATCTTGAGCGTGATCGGGGACTAGGCGATCGTTGGGCACGACTTTGGTGGCGATCTGATGGGGGTGTTTGTGATCTCGTTTTGGATCGGCCTCGAGAGGGCGACCGCGATCGCGAGGACATGGTGAAGCCGGCGTCGGGTGTGCCAGGCGTAAGAGGTATGTTCAAAGGTTGTAAGTATGGGACATATAGAAATTTAGAAACTCAGACGGCAATGCGCTTGATTGTTGTTGTTTTCGGATGGTCTGTGAATATCTGAATGTGAAGTCATTTAAATACAGCGCAACATGTGGCCATAAAGCGCTCTGGCTTTTACTACGGCGAAGTGTTTTCATGTCATATCACGTCCCTCATTGCAGCCTTTCAAGATCATCGTCCCCAGCAAAAGGACACTAGAAATCAACTTGTAACACTTCTGAAGAAGATGATGGACTGGAAAACAGCAACTGGTATTGTCGTCTTCTTTGTCGCTGTTTTTGGATGGATTTTGGTCTACTGTCATCGACTATTTCCTCTTTTAAAGGCACAATCTCACACCAGGTTGTATTTCTCTCCAACATGCCTGACTCGCTCGGAGATTGGGTTTGTCCTTTCTCTTTTTGTCTTCCGCTCATTGGGAAATGTGCTTGAGTGGCTACACCTGTCAAGACGTTTGGGCAATGAGGCCACTGATCATCTCTACTTGTCAATGCCGTTGAAAGTCAACAGATCAGACCTTGACCAGTACACGAAGGCAGTGACTGGAACTCACTACAATGACATTAACTGGGACAACATGCAACTATCAGTAATGTTGTCAGCATTGAGCGAGCCAGCCATGCTGTTACTGTTGGCTACTCGGAAAAACAAAATCAAACCACTTGGGTCAGTCAACGTACGAAACCACTTTGAGTTGTTCAGACCAGAATTATGCTCTCCAGAGCAACTGGTCTCTCACAAAGAGATTACTCTTCTGGCGAGTGCTTCAAAGGAGTTCAGGCCTGTCAAGCGTGGCTTTGAAATAGATCTCACCGTTTCAATCAACGTGTCAGACGGTTCACAGCGTAGTCCTATCACCGCTTTCCAACAGACATTTACCATGCTACAATTCGCAAAGACAAACTCTCAAGTTACAACCGACATCAACTCTGATCAGACCAAATTGAGCACCTCTCCATCTCTCAAAGACAATTTTTCTTTTGCGATTCAAGAGCCTTCTGCGTGGGCAAAGGTATGTAAAGATTACAATCCGATCCACACATCGGTTATTGCCGCGCGGATGTTCGGATTTCCTGGCAAGCTGGCTCATGGAAACCATATCCTGGCTCGAGCCTGCACAACTGATGTCGCTTCCAACTACTTTGCATCTTTACCTTCGTCCCAGCCTCTGTGGGTGAAAGTGTCCTTCAAGCGACCAGTTATGGTACCTAGCCAACTTGAGCTTCGGATTGACACAAATGATGATCCGCACTCGACCACCGAGACATCTGCAGCTTTCGAGATCCATTCTAAGGGTAAACTCCGTGTCATAGGCTGCATGGGTATGCTGAATAGAACACATGCGACTGCAGTGGTGACTTGAACAGTCCACTTGCAGAAAGCCACGGGTCCATACCAAAAAAAGCCATCCGAAATGAACTCTCCCCACCCTTCATTCACTCAAGAGTCATGGCGATATTTCAGAGAATCCAAAAGACCCAATCATCATTACATCATCCCAGGGCCGATGCCGGGGTGTCCACTAACGCCCGAAGACTCGAGAGGGGCGACTCTTTGGCTCCTCGGCCCCAAGACCAACGAGTCCATGTGGGCGGGATAAGCCGGCTAAAAGGCGAGTTGCCAAATGCCCAACGTACAACCTTATTTGTTCGTCAGCGACGATTCCATCACCGATCTTCGATCCAGAGCGGTTCGGGAAAGCCAGTCGCAAACTTGCAAAGCGCAAATCTCAGAAGCCTCGTGCAGATTTCCTCATGGTCATTTTACATCGACGGAATACATGTGCCGGGAGTTCTATGAGACAGAAAAGCAAGGTGGGGGTTTCCACCACCCAACCCAGTCGCGAAAAACTCCCATCTACTTCTAGCAACCATAGACATAACCCATTTCTCCTCCTCTCCTCCCAGCTTCCCTTTCCCTACCCACTACCCACACTCGTTTCACAGCCTCTGTTGCTGTGTTGTTGTTTCCTCATATGTGCCTATTCGGTGGCTGGTGTTTTGTCTGACGCGTGGCCAATCCTGCAAGATATACATACATAGATAAGAAACGACAAAAATGTCGTTCATCCTTGCATATCGCAAGCCACGCGCCAAGCTCGAACGCCCTCACCAGGAGGGACCACGACAGCAGGCATCGAGATATGTCAACAAGTTATTGACCTTCGATGATCTTCCTGATTGGCATCGCGACAATCGCTTCACCATCTCGGGCTACCGACCAATCTCGGACTCATGTGCTTCTTGCGCGCTATCTCTAGGCCAGCTTCACAATGAAACGGTCAATATCTACACGCACCTGATTCCGGCGATTGCGCTGTTGTTCGGCCAATTTGCCGTCTACAGCGGAATCAACTATGCTTATCCA
This sequence comes from Exophiala mesophila, assembly GCF_000836275.1. NCBI lineage: Eukaryota > Fungi > Ascomycota > Eurotiomycetes > Chaetothyriales > Herpotrichiellaceae > Exophiala > Exophiala mesophila. Next base: position 1,722,784 of record NW_015622508.1, read on the forward strand.
GAAGCATCGACCCTGGATCTCGTTGTGTTCGCATGCAACATCTGGGCTGCTGTCATAACTATGATACTCAGTGCCACATACCACACCTTGATGAACCACATCAACCTATCCGGCGTCATGCTTCGCGTCGACTATGTCGGCATTCTGACGCTGATCCTGGGAAGTTTCTTCTCCGGCATCTACGTCGGCTTCTACTGCGAGCCATTTCTGCGACATACCTACTGGACCATGATCATCACCTTGAGCATCATCACCTCAACCCTGGTCCTGCACCCCAACCTCCAAGGCCTGAAGTATCGCAATCTCCGTACCCATGCATTCCTATGCACGGGCTTTTCTGGCTTCGCACCAATCATTCACGGTGTCTACCTATACGGTTGGCAGGAGATGTGGATTCGATCCGGTATGCCATACTATTTCGCAGAAGGGGTTGTGTACGGCGCAGGCGCGTTTTTCTTCATTACGCGCATCCCCGAATCCATTTGGCCCGGCAAGTTTGATATCTGGTTCTCATCCCATCAGATCTTTCATGTCTTTGTTGTGCTGGCCTCGATGGTGCATCTGTATGGTGTCTGGGATGCCTTTGGCTGGAATTATGAGCATCAGCGCACCTGTCCCGCGACATGACATGGTAATGACAATGACACTAAGAACGACAGCGACAACGATGATAGATCGATATAATTATAATGAGAGGTGAAGAATGAGAGGGTTGTTTCATTCTGATATGATAAAATACAAATCAGCTGTTCATGAGCACTTGGAAACTGTTGACATTCCTGTTTGTCTTCGGCTTTTTGGTGGTTGCTTGGGTTTTGGCCCTTGATCTTCGTTTCGCTGATTTAGATAGCGGCTCCTCGATCAAATGCGGTCGAGAATCCTTCCCGATCTTTGGCATGTCAAACTCCTCTTCGTTGTCGTCCTGACTAAGGTGGCTCAAAAAGGCTTCATGTCTGTCCCTGACATCGAGCGTCGCAATTCGGGTTCGCAAATCCGAGACGTCGAGGAACAGATCTTGAATGGGCGGTAAGGAGTCAAGCGCGGTGATTAGCTGTCGGAGAAGAAAATCATCGGTGCATCTGTTATCTGAGAGATTGACGTATATTGCGATTTGTTTCAACATGCGGAGGGAGTACAAGACTGCCTGTGCATTGGCGATGACATGGAGAATTTCCCACGTTATTGTGTTCGTGAGGCCTGTCATTTTCAGACCAATTGCACGAGTGATATCTGTCATGTTGAAGATAGCTTTAGATTGAGCAACCTTCTGCTGCTGTACCTGATGAAAGGCAAGCATATACCAGCCCAGCAAGGTTTGAACATCACTCCTGGGAGTGCGGATATGACCTTCCACCTGTTGAATGAGAGACATCAGCTGCGTCTTCAAGGTCTTTGGGTCCAGCTGGTCGACAGTATTCTCAGCAATCCGCGGTCCCTTTCTTGCATACTCAGTGAATGTGATGGGTTTTCCATTCTTGGGCTCTGGCGAGCCGGCTATGAGGGAGTATGCCAGCTGGCGAATATCCAGGCCGTAGGACCAGGATGAGTCACGTCCGGGGTCTTCCAATATGGGAGTGAGGTAGACAGCAGGCGGTTCGTCATGGATGAGATTGACAATAATTTCGGCGACGCGTGGGTCAATTAGACTGAGCGAACTCTGTGGCGAGACTGAAGGGATTTCAGTAAATTGCTCGACAAAAGCTTTATACGCTGGATTGTCCATGTCATCAGTCTGTGACCTAGCTCGTTCGCTGACCATTGCTGTTGTCAACTCTGGATGTTCATATCTTTCGAAGCCGAACGGCAGCAATGACGCAAGCTTAAGACTTCTAGCAATGGATGTGAGATCTAATGATGTAGCAGTGATTACCTTGTCGCCATGCTCGGAGACTTCCATTGCGATGGATCTGAGGTGGACAAGTCTTCCATCCGGACCTAGGTCATAGAGAGCGAGATCTGAATCGTTCGTGATGATTGCCGCATTGTGCAATTTGGCAGCAGAGGCACAGAAGCAATCTGCCTCGCCAGGAACGACGTTGACTCGGTCCTGCCACCCATTGGCTTGTAGGTGCTCGATGACGCTTGCAACCATGAAGGGAGGTGCAATAGGAGCAGGTTTCCGGACAGACAAGACTGATGGATCCCACAGAGCATCTTGGAGATTGAGAGGCTCTTCTCGAGCCGACACTGAGATTTTGGAGTAGGAGTTTCGGTACAATTCGAGTTGCACTCTCAGCTGCTCCATTCGAGCCAGCCTTGTTGGACGCTTGTGGACAGGCAGACCACCATCGAACAAAATGACTGGAATCTCGACACCATGGCTCTCCAAGTCTCTCAGCAATTGGAGGACGCCGTCATTGATCTCAGAGTAACTTGGGGCTTTGGGTGCTGCTGTGGGTTTGAATATATAAGACTGAAATGGGAGTATCTTGGAAAGGACAGCATAGACCAGCGATGGCCCGTCAATCACGACTCGAGTGATACATGGTCGTGCATCCTCAGTAAGAGGCTTTTGTCTCGAGAGAAGGACATTTTCTTGGTAGGGTGCAAGGTCCTGCGTGAGCCGTGGGATACCCATTGTGCTCTCCGTCTGGGTCCATCACCTTGAAATCAGCTGTAGGGACATTGTGTGAGAATCAATTGGAGAGACTAAGCAGGCATATCATCAGTCACAGCTGGAGAAGATGTCGTTGTTTTCTCTAGGCTTGATATTGAAGTCGATGTTAAGGTAAAGGTGAAGTTTGAAGTCGCAACCGCCAAGGTGTCCAAAGACGAGGGCGCACAAATACTGCGTCTGATTCAATGGACTCCTCTTATTCTTGCCAGTTCCTCAAGATCTCTTACAGGATAGACTAGGTAGACATGAGTGCGAATACCAAATGGACGAATGCAAATGGTGTTCTGCCAGCCTCACTGAGTGACTCGACTACTCAATTTATGAGGTCTTCAACCCCCCAGGGAGGCTTGGGTCAGTCGCTCAGTCGCTCAGGCCAAGTACACCCCTGTCGTTCATGGTGGGAAACTCCACTGTCCAGGAATGCTTAAACTTCACTGTCACCTAAGAAGCCTAGAAGAATTGCGGAGTCCACCGCCATCAGACCCTAATGACCCTCCAAACATGCCCTTATCATTGCCCCCATGGATGGCCCCTCGGGCCAAGGGGGCCCTATTAGCCTCGAAGCCGATAAGGGGAACCCACACGGCTCGTATGTAAGTACAGACTCTAGCGATCTCACTAGTTTTTATTCAGCCTTGTCCCTCTACTTTTCTATATCTATGAATAAAGGGCAAAGCGACGCGGAGGCCCTTGTTTACCCAAAAATCCTATGGCGTCTCGCGCCTCTAGTCTGGGTTATGAGCTAGACGCAATCCTCACGGCACTTCCAGCATGCAAGCGATGTCGAACTAACAGAAGACGGTACGCCCTTCTCGTCACTTAAGGTGACTGTGTTGAGAACTAATGTGTGTCAGGTGTGACACTCAGCTGCCATCATGTGAGAAGTGTACTCGGGCTAAGGTCGAATGTACATATTATGACCATGTGCTCCAAGAAGAGCTTCCTCGAAGGTCTGGCTCTCACACCGACTGTACAACCACATCACTTACCCTTGCTAGTTATATCGCTTCACTTGTTGATCACTTGACGCAAGAAAAGGACCCGTCGCCCACTCTGGCAGCCACTGAGAAGCAGTCGACTTTTGACAAACTCCCTGATCGTGTCTCAGATACTAAGAAGCACCACTTTGGCTTCTCCGAAGGATCCTATCGATATCTAGGAGATCAATCACCCTTGGTGGAGCTTCGACTTTCAGATGACTCTTCACAAGAGCTAGACGATAAGTCCTCTCCAGAATTTCCACCCTGTGCGGCTCCCACGTATTCAGCGATGACTCCAGTTCTACAGCAATACCTCACTCGAATCTTCTTCGATTCCATACAGCCAATATACCCGATCCTGGATTCAAAAGCACCCTGGCTATCCCCAGAAACTCTCACAGATTCTGAACCCATCCCCTCACAGGAGTTTGTGCTTCAGATGATCAATGCCATTGCTTGTCATTGTGACCGGCATCACACCTCGTCCTTACTTCCAATAGCAACTTCTGCTCATACTCAAGCATTACAATACATTGGCAAGGCAACTGCAGAGCCATCCATCTTTACCCTGCAGGTCGCGATATTACTGGTCTTGTATACATTATTTGACCCGGCAAGCGGCAACTTGAGCCAACGAATTGGCTTTGCGACTCGACTCGCGATAGATCTCGCCGCAGGAGATAACGAAGAGCAGCCATCCATGTTACCAAGGCTACACCAGATTATCTACTGCTTAGAAAGTCACTTCTGTGGCACTTTGGTGCGACCTGCGTCACTTCAAGAACCTTCGACTCCATTGATAGCCCTATCTACTACCGATCCCCTCGAGCTTCAATGTAATTTATATCGTATACAGTCGCAACACCGCACCGGCACTCTGGAAGACACCCTCCGCAATGCTCTCCGCGACCTCAGTCCCGATCAAATCGCAAATCTACATCCAAATATTGCTTCAACTGTTTGGGAAACACGCCTCACATTAGAGTCTTCGCCAGCCACCGCCATCCAATTGGTCATAGCATATTCAAATGTCAGGTATATTCCGACATTCTTGACAACTCACTGGGCACTCAAGGCTGGTCGAATCATTGTTGATGCAATTGCTGTGGGCTCGAAGGCTGATACCGTTGAGTTGTCGTTGGCTTATGGAAAACTTGTGAGACTCTTGACCAAATGGTCGGAAAGATGGAGCAGTGCCTCAACTTTCTTGGAGAGTCTGCAGTACACTTTAGATGCATCATCAGCAAAGAGTGCAATTGTCAATCAAGCATGGTGACCGAAATCGCCTGGTGCATATTATCATGGGCTTAAGTTCTGGCGGTGCGAAGTGTGATCGACTAAGCGATGGGCCAGGCCTGTCTGTCAACTCTCTCCGGCAATCAAGGGCATGAATAAGTTTAGTCACATTAATTGCGTACTCTCTTATCCAGACCGTTATGCCTCAAACCCAGTTTAGGGTCAAGATCCACACCTTGTCTTGGAAATCTCCAACCTTCAGCACCGTTGCGCCCATCCCCGAAAGCCCTTCGGACCAAAGCGCACCCTCTCCCAGGATCTCTTGACCTAGTTAGATATTGCACCGCCGCTACCATCCAACAAAGTCCATCTGTTGCTGGATAGATATACTTTCAAGGGCCATGTGTAGCGTTCAAGCACGAAATGTCTCCACGCTCACGCGTCCGCCGTAGAGCGCAGGCTTGCGCTCGATGCCGGCAGCGCAAAGTCCATTGTGATGCCCAGGCATCGGCCTGTTCTTCTTGCACTGAAGCAGGGGTGCCATGTGTAGCCATGGACTATTCAACGAAGCAGGTGCTTCCGAGGAGTATTGCCCAATACTTGGAAACCAAGATTGCGGAGATGGAACGGGGGAAGTTGAAGAAGCCAGCTGCAATGAAGGTCAGTTGGCGACACTGTTCACATAGTAACAATGCTAACGGCCAAAGGCCACAACTTGCGCTGACTTCACGAGCCCTGCCATTAATGGGGTTCTTGATACCATTACCTCCTCTTGCCTGGGTCTCTCTGCAGCAGTACCCTTGGCTCGATGTGTAGTCGCTGGAACTCGATTACCATCTGCCAGAAAGGTTCTGGGCGTGATCAACGACATTCACGAACACCATCCTACCTCTATCATTAATCCAGAACCAACCAGCACTCCATTGTCTTCGATCCCTGTACATGTTGCTGATTTCTTATTTAACAACTATATCACACGTGTTGTACCACAATATCCCATATTCTACACTCCCGATCTGATAGCAATGCACAATGCAGCTTTCCATCCCTCGGATGCACACCCGGCAGCCAGGATACCTATCACCCCTTACGAAGTATATACGCTCAACCTGATCATGGCCATCTCCCTCTCAACTGCTGCTCGAACGAAACAAGCACGTGCCAACTCGATTGCTTCGGGCCTCTTCGAGAATGCAATGGAGCAGATCTCAGGCGTTCTCTCGAACGACTTAAGAGGTCTACAAGCTCTGGTTCTCCTCACTCAATACACTTTCCAGAATCCTAGTGTGGCCAACTTCTGGCTTCTGACTGGCTTCACGAGTCAAGCATGTATCGACCTTGGATTGCACCAGGAGCTCCCTGAGGATTCTCAAATATCCGCCCTAGAGCGTGATATGCGTCGCAGGGTCTTCTATTGCGCCTGGGAAATGGAGGTCGCGGTTTGTGGAGCTTTGCTACGGCCTATTACAATTCTTCGAAAGAACATTACCGCCGAGTTTGCAACCCAGATAGACGATAGCGCCATTACCCCGGCAGGGATTGACCCTCAAGGCAAGTCGACCAAGTTCACATCTCATTGCATCTGGCGTTATCGACAGATTGAGTGTGATGTTATACCAGTGCTCTTCCATAACGAGCCCATTCCTGCTGAGTTCAGTTCATTGGAACAGTGGATGGCTCATCAAGAACGAATGATCTTAGAGTGGAAAGCCGAAATACACGAAGCCACGGCAAAGAACGAAGACCCTTCCTCGCAAACGCAGTGGAACGAGATGAAGCTGTATTCGGCTATCGCTACCGACTACATCATAGTCACCATTTTTCGACCATGCCCTCGCATAAAAGAACCCCCAGCTGAAAACCTTCTCAAAGCTTTTGCAGCAGCTGTTGGGGTTGCGGATGGCAGCTGGGAACAGGCACATTTGGAGTTTGGCGGCAGCAAATACGTGTTTCACTCGTGTTATCACTCATTTTCTGCCGCGATTGCTTTTCTACAGGCATTACAGCGGTTCAAAGCTGAAATCGCTGCCATTTATACCCTGAAGCAGGTGGAGACGTACATGAATGCATTTTCTCGATTCTTTGCTACTGTCGCAGAGCGGTGGCCGGCAGCATCGAGATGTCTTGATGACTATGAAAAGCTTTTGGCGCCGGTGAAAAAGGACTATACGGATTTCATTGTTCAAGAAGCTCTGAGAGTGTCTGAGAGGTCTTCATTGATTGAAAATATCGACAACCCTGTTGATCTAGAATCGGCTATGAATTTGGACGAAGCTATCAACTTCGCCACCTTCTTCAACGCCACCACGGGGCCTGGGATGGAGGAAACCCTGGGATATTACTCGTATGCGCCAGTGGACTGGAACGCAGAGTTCAACTTTGGGGTAGATAAGATCGTTCCTTTCGGCGAATTCTAGATTGAAACTCGTGGACTCATGGGCCAGTTGTCTCCATTACCGAACTTGTCATCTTCGTACTCCACCTAGTTCATAGTGCTGCGTCACCGATAAATGGATGGACGAAGGCGCAACTCATGGAAGGTCGTCTAAATTCGAACTAAATCTAGGGATAAAGGTGATTGAGACAAACTCTGGGGGATCTCCTCAAATGACTAGGTCGTTGTGACATTCTCGTGGTGATCAGATCCCGTGGGAACGAGATAGCGGATCATCTCCACCGCATCCGAGTTATTGGATTCATCAAGTCGATAGACCCATTTTTGTTATCCGCTCTCTGTCATAGAGTTTACTCACAACTTCCAACCGTTTTGACCCTTTGTGCCTTTATCTCTCAGATACTTGCGCTGTTGTCCGACGATGCGCGACAGCTTCTATTACCCAAAACCAGATGATAATGTGCGCTCACTTGCGAAATGCGCCTAGTTCCTTGCGCTCATGGGTCGCCGTTGGATGTGCCGTAATTGGCTGATAAGCCTTCCCCAGACTTAGACTGGAGGACTCCCGCCCGACGAGGCGCGCCTACACCCGAGAAACGTGTGATATAGTGATGAAGCGTACCTTTTAAAAGCATGCTGACGTTCCATGGTTTGTATCTTGATCACTTGGGCATATACAACACTTGAAGCCAATATCAAAGACGACATTTTACAAAGAAACTCAAACTGAATCTATCCTTTTCACCACAATGTCTACCACCAAGCCCGAGCTCGAAATCCCCGTCATCAACATTAGTGGCTACCTCCACGGAGACGAGGCGGCAAGAAAGGCATGTGCCAAAGAGATCCGCCATGCCTTTGAAGAAGTCGGCTTCCTTCAGATCGTTGGCCACTCAGTGAGCGCCGACCTTCAGAAACGCTTCATCGAGGTCGTCGCCAAATTCTTTGCTCTACCCATGTCCGAAAAGTCCAAGATTGCCCAAGACAAGTCCGCCTGCAACAGAGGCTACGAACGGATCGGAGTCGAGAGGCTCGAGGAGATCGAGGACAACACTCTCCTTGAGCAAAAGGAGGGCTTCACCGTCCGGCCAGAGAGGCCACTTGGCCGCTTTATGACTGGACCAAACCAATGGCCTGACAAAAGCCTCCCTGGCATGAGCAACTTCAGCGAACTCTACATGGAGTACTTCGATGCTGTACATGACTTGAGCACAAGCATGTTCCGACTGATCGCATTGAGTCTGGACCTTGATGAACACTTTTTTGATGCTTTTGCGGCAGACCCTGATGGTAAGTCGGCTTGTCTCTCTCTCCAGCATCCGAATCTTGACTAATTGTTCCTCAAGGCATGCAACTTTGCCGTTCCCACCATTATCCGGCTACACCCAAAGGCGCAACTGGACAAGCAGGCCGTGGCATTGGAGCACACACTGACTTTGGTGCTCTGACCCTTCTGCTTCAAGATGATATTGGTGGCTTGGAAGTGCTTCACAAACCAACCGGTACCTGGCACCACGTTACCCCTATCGAGGGTGCATATGTGATCAACATTGGCGACCTGATGCAGAGATGGACCAACGACAGATACCGCAGCACCATGCACCGTGTCATCTCACCATCTTCTGACAAGCCCAGATACTCAGTCGCCTTCTTCAACGACGGAGCTTTGGATATGACCATCGAAGCAATCCCAACATGCGTTCCAGCTGGCGAGAAGCCCAAATATGGTCCCCTCAAAGTGGAGGAGCATCTGTTCAAGCGGTACTCTCAAAGTTATTCACTTGGTCCTGCGGTTGTCAAGACACACAGGCCCAAGATCGACGACGTCGTGCAAGTTCCTCAGATTGCGGCTTAGTTCAAGCCATTGCAGTTATTCCCCCCAATGTGTTTTCAGATATATTTAGCATAGCTTGAAATGAATTTCTTCAGCATAGTATCAATCGGTCAATAAAGTATGGATTCAAATCAAGACATCAATTCCCTTTGCTCTTTATTTCATCGACATATTCTACTTCTGGGGCTGCAAACCCGCAGACCTCGCCAGTCTTGATCTTGATCTCCGAGTCCTCAGCTTGACGATACTCTCCCTTGACCAGATCCTTCATGTACGAGTATGGACAATCGCCAGCGCCGTTCTTGACGGCAACATAGCCTCGGTGACCCAGCTGATAGAGATTGTTCTCCACGCCCCACTCGAGGCGACGGCGCCGGACCTCGTCCGCTCTGATCTCACAAGCGACGATATGATCTGCGACTCCATTGCCTTGTTCCAAGACATTTCCCTCTGGATCCACAAACATAGCCTGACCCATACTTCGCCATGTGGAGTCAGCCCCAGCCAGGGCCACGCTGACTGTGTACATGAGATTGGTAAATGCGTTCGAGCGATTGGTGATTTCCCAACTGCTCTTGATGGGCGACGTATACCCTGCGGTTCGGAACATGACCTCAGCACCGAGGTAGGCGGCCTCGCGCGCCATTTCAGGGAACATGCCATCATGACAGATGATCAAGGACATCTTGACACCACCAGGGCCTGTGAAAACAGACAGACCTTGGTTGCCAGGATACCATGGTTCGACGGGAATCCAGGGATGTAGTTTGCGGTAGTAGTTGACTATCTCGCCGTTCGAGTTGATTGTGATTCCCACGTTCCACGGTTTTGCGTCGCTGGACAGGGTGTTCTTCTCCATGATGCTGAATATTCCCCAAACTTGTTCCTCTGCGCACACTCGCTTGAATGCTGCTACCTCAGGCCCGTCCATCGTGCACATGATGCTCTCGTCGATCGACATGGAGAGCCCATGGATGCAATACTCCGGGAATAGTAGTAGGTCGACTGAAGGATATTCTCTCTTCGCCCGGCGCACAAGGTTGCAGACATGGTTTGTCGCCTTGGAGAGATCTTCTGGAGTATCAACACGAAAGAGTTGTGATTGCACCGCAGCAATCACAATGCCACCGGTTGTCTTGTTCAGTCCGCCCAGTCCGCTCATCTTGATGAAGTATGCTTCGTTAACAATGCCGCAGGATGCCGCCTGTGGTTGGATTTTACCTGGTCTGGACTATGTAGCTCATTGACACATATTCTTTGTACACAGTTTCACCAATATGGTCATCATTGCAGCGACCCGAATCCCAGGGTTTCGACATGTGCACACCCAGTCGATACCCACTCCAATATCCAAAGGGATCCACAGACCTCCGAATTCCAGGGCCGAGAGTGCCCCATTCGGGGGAGCGTTGGCGAGCGCCCAGCCAGCCATCCCTCCGAGGGTTTATCAGTGGCGACGCTAGCGGACGGCAGCGCAACCGGACATAGGCGCACACGGACGAAAGCGCAACGCAGAATAGGCAGGGTAAAGGGGGCTTCTATTGACGGGGTACTGTCGTTGGTTGGATATGGAGTACTAATCGACAAGTGCCAAAATCGCGGCGTCTTCACCAAAGTATGTAGACGGCACAAAGGCGTCTTGTCAGAACAAGATAGATAAGGCAATTAGGTGATCAATACTATAAGACGAGAGGAGACGAACACCTCGTGGCCTGATGCTGATCAAGTCATCGACCTGACCTGTCTCATCGAACATATTATTAATTACTAGATGACCATGTCTGCACTGAAAGCGGAATATCAACAAGAAGTCGGGATGGAGAAGACACCTATGGGGACTGAAGGACAGTTAACCCCCAACGCGAGCATGAACGGAGAGATCATCATCGAAGAAGATGACGACGGCGAGGTCTTCAAGAAGAATGCAGACCATGCCCAGTTCCGTGCCCTTGGAATGTAAGTCTTACCCCAGATATATTGAAAAAAAAGGATCCACAGCTGACATAAGTGCTTCAATTAGGCTCCGAACCATCGTGGTTCTGATCAAGTTGTGTTTCGCAACGGGTGTGCTCTCGATTCCCGCCGCACTGGGAACCGTGGGTTATGGCCCTGGACTCGTTCTCCTCGCTCTATGGAGTGGTTTGACCATGTGTACGCTCTCCTGTGGACGGTATTTCCGGTGTATCGTGGCTTACGCGTGACTTCAGACTATTCTTATGTCATGTACCTGTTTCGAATGAAGTACAAGGGTGTCCACACCATCGTCGATGCAGCAATGCTTATGGGAGGACCGATTTTCCGAGAGGTGGCAACTGTTCTCTTTCTGTTGACATGGATGTAAGTTTTTCGCCAAAACTCCGGTCACTCGTGGTCGCAGTTTGCTGACCTCACTGTCTCCCAACAGACTGGCTACCGGTTCCGCCTTTATCGGTTTGTCACAGGGTTTGAAAATCCTTGCGAATGGAAGAGGATGCACCATCGTTTGGACATTGGTTGTCGCTATTGCAACCGGAGTACTTGCTAGCATTCGCACACTGGGCAAACTAGCGATATTGACTTGGATCGGTTTCGGCAGCATCTTCACAGCCGTCTTTATCGTTGTGTAAGTAACTCAACTCTTTCTTTGCCTCAATATGTCCTGGAAGAATCCATCAGAACTGACGAATCATCTTCTACAGCGTGGGAGTGACTGTCATTGACAGACCAGCTGCTGCTCCTCAGACTGGACCAGTTGATCTTGGAATTATCGCTGTTGGAAGCCCTGGCTTCGTTGCTGGCCTCGTGGCAGCACTCAATCTCTTCTGTAAGGATCCTATCTTGGTCTTACATTGGACTTGTAGCTGACTCTGTCCCAGCTGGATTTGGATCTACCTCGACATTTATGCCAGTCATTGCGGAAATGAAGGTGCCAAAATCTTTCCCTAAGGCCATGTTCATTTCCCAAGGACTGCTAGTCGCCTGCTTTATGTCCTTTGGTATGGTTGTATACATGTGAGTATCAACCCAGGTGTGCTTAAATAGTTACTGACAATTTTTCAAGGTACTGCGGTCAATACGTTGCCAGTCCATCTCTAGCCAGTGCTGGAGGTACCGTGGAGAAAGTCGCGTATGGTGTTTCAATCCCAGGTTTCATCATGACTTCGACTCTCTGGGTCCACGTTGCTGCCAAATTCGTGAGTAATACTAAGACGCTTTTTTGAATTATCTTCACTGACGACTCGTAGCTTTTCGTTCGCATTCTCCGTAACTCAGAGCATTTGCAGAGCAACAGTTTGGTTCACTGGGGCACATGGCTGTGAGTGTGGTGCTTCTGTTAGCTTGAGCGATATTGACGCATGAACTTTTAGGTCATCAACCATCGGACTGACAGTACTCTCCTTCCTGCTCGCCGAAGCTATCCCATTCTTCAACTACATCCTCGGATTGATCGGATCTCTGTGCTGTTCTCCGACTTGTGTAAGTATCAAACGTGTGCTATGACAGATCAATGCTGACATGTCGTGCAAACAGCTCGTTATTCCCGCTCTAATGGGTCTCTACATGGAACGAGGCAACTATTTCTCCAGCAAGAAAGTCATGGCAATCTGCACCCTCCACTGCATCACAGTCGTTGGTGGCTCTTTCATGACGGTGGCCGGAACTTATACGACGATACAAAGTATCGTTGACGCCTACGCATCTGGTACTGTTGCGGGAGCTTTCACCTGTGGCTAGGAACAATCTCCTCCGTCTTGTTTGATTGTATTCAGTGAATATTATAGTAGACTTTCCGGTATATTGCCCAGAATAAAGGTGGAAATCCTCCAGCGATATTATGCTGCCCCATATCCGCATAGGACTGCTTTTGAATGTGTGTCTTTCGCAAATCTCCCTCCTAGCACCGTCGAAGAGACGTATTTGGAACTGCATGAGGCCTGTGGAGCGGCCTGAGAGCGATTGAGTTGCTCGTAGGTTTGTTATAACCTTCAAAAGTAGGCTGCATCCTCATGGAAGTCGAGCCGGCCTTCTAACCCTAAGTTTCTGACAGTAGCCTGGTTTACATGAGAAAAGGTAGTCCACCACATCAACAAACTCCACACCTGTCCTCATGTGCTCTAGAATGAGGCGGTTGGGGTATCGCTCACTTCAATGCGCCATCATGGTCCTCCGGCCGCGCATTATATTGTCCCATTCCGGCTTTTCCATCACCCAATCGGCGTACTCTCGCAACTGGCTAGGAATTAAATGCCCACGGCCCACGTCTATTAGTCGGGCGAGGAAACAAACCAGATGTGCATCGAGAGCCGTGGCCTTTGAGCCATAAAGCCAGCTCTCGTTATTGGGCAGTTTGTCTGCCAGAGCTGAGAGCAATGCTTTGGCACGTCTCTCGTTCTCGGCTACCGCCGCTGGCACCACGCCGCCCGATTTGTCGCGTTTGATTCTACCGAGGCGTTAGATCTGCCAAACTTCTACCCATCTCTGAGCTGGAAGACCCCAGTGCTGGACTTACACCCCCATCTTGAACTCAAGCGCCTTCCTATATCGATCGGAGATGTTTGAGTCGTCCAGTCGACGCTGGACATTGGCTTCGAATTGCTGTGCCACCTGCGGCCGTCCAGGGAAAGACAGCGAGAAATAGTTTAGGGCGTGGAGGTCGATCAAGAACTGTTGAATTTCCGCTTCATGCTCCTTAGGGATCAAATCAGGATATTTCTCAGCCAGCCAGTTCGTAATGACGAGACTGTCCACGATCGGCGCCTCCGATTTTCCAGCATCCTGCACCACTGGGACCTAGATAGGCTCTGCCTTGAGCAACGACAGACACAGCATGTGGGATCAAGTTGAAGCCTTACCTGGCCGTGGTCATTGATATTGCAGAGGAAATCCTCGCTGAGTTGTTCTTCATTGTAGATATCTACCTCTTTGGTCTGAAAAACGATCTCATCTTCAGGCTTCCTTGCTGATCCTTTCCATGCCAAAGTGTGCAAGATCATCAGCGAACATACTGAATATTGGTTGTAGTACAAGACATATTCCGAGGACTTGTGTCCTTGGGTGGTGGCCATAGCAAAGCTGATGAACGTGAAATGCCTCGACGATGGCGTTGAGCGAGGTATTCCTGGGGGGCAATTGTTTCCTAGAGTTAGCTAGGGTCTGGCTTACTCTTGAAGAAGCTGAGGTCTTATACGGCGGCCTTAATCAGCTAGTAATCTAGCTTTCCCCCGCTTTCAATTTCCGCTGTTGAGGAAAGGCACGCAGCACGCACTGATGAATCCCATCATGTTTCCGGAGTGGAGACAGACCTTGTGAGCTGTATGCTGTTCAGCAGGATCCAACTCCGGGCGGAAGTTGAAATATGCCCGACATGGTAGTCTTACCCCAAGAACTAGAAGTACTCAGAAATCAAATATAATGTGCGGACTTCTGGATGAAATTGTCCGTGAAGATGCCTCTACAGCTCCCAACCATGGCCGGTGAAATAAGTCGACATGATTGAGGTGTCAAAAGTCAGTTATTGTCAGTTGTACTTAGTCGTTCAGCTCAAGGGTCAAGTAAACAGTGGCCCGGCAGGGTGGTGGAGAGCAGGCGGATCCCCATGGGATTTTTCGAATGGAGCCGTGGTCAGAAATTACGACAACCTCTTCTGCGTGGAAGTGTGGGTTGAACTGCCTACGAATTCCGTATATTCCCGCCCCTACGGCCTATTCGCCCGTCTTACATATTGCCGGTGTCTTTGTGCGAGTCTCTCGGTACTAATCTGTTTGCCTGTCAGGCTATCTACAGCCTCTATTCCACTCAACATTAACCTTGACTGGAGTACACATACCTTCGAATATCGGCCTCTGCGCAGGTAAGACGCGGGGGACGTAATTGTGGGGTGATCGCCCAAGAAGCATGACCTAAGCTTATAGGATAAGTATATTCACCTGCCTTGCATAGACGCTTCCTGCAGATCGACTAGATACCAGAATCTGCTTCATTTGTCTCCCCTACACTCCATGACATCAGACAGGGTATTGTCGTGCTGGAGACGTACGATAGGACAACTCTCAATAAAAGAGGTCGCATTAACGATAAACCCCTCTTTTGGAGATCGCCAAAGCTTTTCCAACGTCCCATCCATGATGTCTTGTTGAGCTTAACCCTGGAGATCGACAACATGCCAGACCCAGAAAGGCAGCTCCATTAATCGTGGGCAGACATCAGGATCCAACCGAAGCCATTGATCATGAAGCAGTTCAGCCAGAGACCACGAGGCGGCGACCGTTCTAGCAGGGATTGACATGAAAATATTGTCCCGAAGCTATGAGAACGTCCGTGCAAACTCTCTTTCATCGACATTAGATAAATGGAATAAAACATCTCTCGTCGTTCGATTTGACATAGAAGCTGTTTGTCAGCGTCATCAATATGCATATGCGTGCTACTGTCTTTACATCAGCAACACTGCTGCTTCATGCTGCTCGAACTGTGGCACAGTTTCCTCCCACGCCAGAAAATGTCACTGTGCTGGAGTCAAAGTTCGGCGACGGTGTCTCAATTTCATACAAGGAGGTACATGAATTATAGCTCTCTTTGACCATAAGCTAGCCTTGCTAATGGATTTCAAACTAGACTCATGTCTGCGAGACCACTCCTGGTGTACGATCATTCGCAGGATATGTCCACCTTCCACCAGGTGAATTAAGCGATGTCAATGAAACACAAGAATATCCGATCAACACCTTCTTTTGGTTCTTCGAATCTCGCAAAGACCCGGCCAATGCGCCCTTGTCCATTTGGATGAATGGAGGCCCGGGTAGCTCTTCACTACTTGGACTCTTGGTCGAGAACGGCCCTTGCTTTGTCAATCCAGACTCAAACTCTACAACCTTGAACCCGTGGTCCTGGAACAACGAAGGTGAGGCTTCTCTCATACCTTTCGACCTTCCTACTGACAGCGATTTCTAGTCAACATGCTGTATCTCGATCAGCCGGTCCAAGTGGGACTTTCATACGATGTACTGCAGAACATCACCATCAATCTGATCAGCGACGAGCTTACATTACTCAATGATACAGATGAAATCCCCGAACAAAACCAAACGTTCAAGGTAGGAACCTATCCCAGTCAAGACATCAACTCTACAGCCTTTGGAAGTCTGAACGGAGCTCGAGCCCTGTGGCACTTCGCCGAAACATGGTTCCAAGAATTCCCAGCCTATCAACCCAATGACAGCCGAATCAGTATTGCCACGGAGAGCTATGGAGGAAGATACGGACCGTCATATGCAGCATTCTTCGAAGAACAAAACCAGAAGATCGCCAACGGAACGTGGAATGACACAGACGGGGAGAATTTCATCATCCATCTCGACACCCTCGTGATCATCAACGGCTGCATCGACCGACAAGTACAATGGCCATCGTATCCCCACATTGCATACAATAACACCTACGGCATCGAAACTGTTAATGAAACCATCTACAAACAAATGAACGACGCGTACTACGGCAGAGGAGGCTGCCGTGACAGGATCGAAGATTGCCGTGCTCTGTCAATCCAATACGACCCTTCGCAGCGCGGACTCAACACTAGCGTCAACTCCATATGCCAGGACGCCGAAAGCTTCTGCTCGGAGAATATTCGCGATCCGTACATCAAGTACTCCGGCCGCAACTACTATGACTTCGCCACACTGAACCCAGATCCCTTCCCAGCGCCCTGGTACGTCGGTTGGCTAAACCAACCACACGTTCAAGCTGATCTCGGATTCCCCTTGAACTTCACACAGTCATCGTCCGTTGTCTCGCGCGCATTCCGGAGTATTGGCGACTATCCACGACCCGGGTGGCTGGAGGACCTGACATATCTATTGGAGAACAATATCAAAGTCGCCCTCGTGTACGGCGACCGCGATTTCGCATGCAACTGGATTGGCGGTGAGGCGGTGTCGCTTGCTGTCAACTATACCAATACGGAGGAGTTCCAAGCCGCGGGCTACCAGCCCATCCGGGCTAACGATACCTACGTAGGTGGCCAGGTCAGACAATACGGAAACTTCAGCTTCAGTCGTGTGTACCAAGCGGGCCATGAGGTTCCTTCTTATCAGCCTGAAACCGCGTATCGGATCTTTCACCGTGCTTTGTTCAACCTCGACATCTCCACGGGAGAAATTGATACCGCGGCAAATGGCTCTTATGCCACTGTTGGACCGGCAGATACGTGGCAATTCAAGAATGAGGATCCGCCGGAGCCCCTATGGGTGTGTTATGCGTATAGTCCTGGAGACACCTGCACTGATGAGCAGATTGAAGCGTTGGAGAATGGGACGGCTGTGGTGATGGATTGGATTGTGGAGAGTGAGAACAGTACTATGCTATACCCTGGGATATTTAGCTAGCTAGGGACCTAGACAAGGGCATAGTGCGGATTGTCGATGTATGTATGTGCGGGTGTATTGATGATAATGAATGAAACCTATCTAGGGGACTTTTTTTTCAAGCTAATGAATGCTTTCGCTGACGAGATATTCTACCTCTATGCTCGCTTTGTATGCTGATGTGATTTAATCCTCTCCATCTAGCTCGGGGTAGTGGCGGTAAATGCCATTTCCGTACTTCATTCGTCTATCACTCTCCAAGTACGCCTTGATCTTTTCATGTGCCTTGACACGTTCATAGTGGGCGAAAACCTTGTCAAACTTTCCACTTGATCGCAACGCTGCCAGACACTTGGGGAATGCGAAAATCACACCATCCACGGTCTGGAAGAGTACGAGGTCTGCATACGTCAGTTGACCTCCATAGAGGTACTCGCCACCCTTGGAAGCAGGGCCCTCAAGAACACGTTGGAAATAACCGAGAAACTTAGGTAGACGATTGTTACGGTAGTCTTTTGCTTTCTTGAGAGACTCTGGTTTCTGATCCTCGTAGTAGTCGCCCGTAGCAATTGGATGATGAGTGTCGTGTGCTTCATTGGAAAGGCCATCGAGAGCAGTCAGAGTCAAAGCATTGATATGATAGGCGCCCACTGGGTCATTGTCGGTGTCTGGGGTGAGTCCAAGCTTAGGGCCGAGGTAGAGTAAGATGTTGGGGGTTTGGGAGATTAGGACATTGCTGCCATGACGAAGAATTGGTGGTGCAAGTGGTGGAGGTCCGTTGTCGTTTCCAAGGTTCTTGTCGCTGATTTGCTCGAGAACGGCATTGATGCCTTCTTTACTCTCGTTGGAGATGTCGCTGTAGGGTGTTCCGGACGCTTCAAAGGCAAGCCGGATGTGTTCCCCGCGGCCTGGAAGAGTTGGCCAGTAGATCAATTCGTATGGCTGATCCTCCCCAGTCTTCTGACGCTTGCTGGAGCGAGTTGACATTATGATTGAGGTGTAGTGAAGAGACTTCGAATCTATACCGAACCGCTTGAGAGGGAAGAAGAATGACGACAGATGAGAGATGTGATACACACCTGAGATCGGAAGGGAAGCGGAGGAAGAGTGGGTGTGGTAGGAGTGGATGTGGGAGGAGTGGAAGTGGGAGGAGGAATGGGGGTGGGGGGCCACTGAAGGTCGTACAAAAGGTGCGGAGAGGTGAGCAAGAATATCACGTGAGGTCAGGTGGTCTGAACGTCGAGCTATCGGTATTCCCCCGGTCTTGAGTTGGAAATTTCGGAAAATGCAAGTGCTCATCATTGTTCGATCATAAAATGGTAGATTGGTAAGAAATGGGTCATAAAATACTAGTAAGCAAGATAGAAATCCATCAGAGATGGGGGAGATTGCTGTGGCGCCTCTTATAGAAGCTCTATCGCTTTGAAGAGCTCACTGGCGCAAGCTTGGTGAAATTCAAAGCTTTGTGATGGCATTGATAATAATTTGACACATAAATATCTGGTACATGACCAAGGGCAATTAAGAGAATTAATGCAATGTGGATGAAAGAGTCGAAAATATATTGTCAAGGATGTCCGTTTCCCCTTTCGATAGTGATGATAGATTGGCGAAATCGCCGCACCTGCCACATTCCAATTCGGTTCCCCGCATTGCACCTTCCTCCTTTGATTAATCGACAGTCTGGGCGGCAGGCATGCCCATAACCCATCGTTCCTTCCCCAAACGCGGTCGGAGGCTGCGCTTGACGCGTTCAATTTTGTCCATTGCGCCGTATGGCCAAAATTCGTACCACAAGAATACCATGCGCCCTCTTGTCCGGGCTTTGACCACGAACGACCTCCGACTGCTAGACAGTATCAAGGCTGGCCCTGCTAGCCTTCTATTTGCATCACCCCATCATGTCGTGGTTTCTTATCGCCCGACTTTCCGGGCATGGTTTCCCACTGCGAGTCAGCGCAGGGGAGCCAAAACCACCACCACGAGGAAGGTGAAAGAGCTTCAACAAGGAGCAATCAAGCCGGAAGCCTTACCCGATATGCCTACGGACGATGAGCCTCAATATCCAGCCCTTCTTCAAGAGGTGAAAAATAACATGGCCAAATTTGAGAACTGCATTCTCCTCACCAAAGTGGGCAATTTCTACGAACTGTACTTTGACCAGGCAAAGGAAATCGGATCCCTCTTGAACCTCAAGGTATCGTCAAGAAAGACGAAGTTAGGGCCAGTTTCCATGGCTGGGTTTCCATACTTCCAGCTGGACAGATTCCTCAAAACACTTGTGCAAGACCTCAACAAGTATGTGGCTATTTGCGACGAATTCCCCGTCACCGTTTCCAGCAAGGTTAAATCTGGGGGAATGCTCTACGACCGAAGAGTCACAAGAGTGGTCACCCCTGGGACTTTGATCGACGAAAAGTTCCTAGACCCATACGAGTATAATTTTCTATTGTCGATTCATCCAGACCCACTTCCACCTGCAACGCCTCTCGAACCAGAGTCGGCAACCAGTGAAACTGCTGAGCAGACCTTTGGCTTGGCCTGGCTAGATCTCTCAACAGGGGATTTCCTCACCCAGTCAACTGTTCGTAGTTCCCTACCATCTGCGATTACTCGAATATCTCCAAAAGAGCTTGTCCTGCCCCACGACCTTGACGATGGCATTCGAGACGAGATCAGCCAGGTTATTGGGCACGACCATAGGCTTCTCACTGAGCATAAATACCAGACCCCTTTTACCTCCATGTCCGATTGGACTCCCATGCTCGAAGGCCCTGTGGCAGCTGATGCCGACGAGATGTTCTCCATGGGAGAGAAACTAGCAGGGCATCGCCTGCTTGACTATGTTACTCTTCGACTACAGGGTCAAGAGATCAAGTTACTTCCTCCTCGTCAAAGAGAATTGCACCAGATTTTGAGTATTGATAGGAACAGCCTGCGAGGTCTGGAAATCCTGGAAACTTCAAGAGATGGACTGGGTAAGGGAAGCCTTTTTCACGCAGTTAGGCGGACAGCGACAAAAAGCGGCGCAAGACTACTGCGTGACCGACTGACGTCTCCTTCAGCTTCTCTCGTGGAAATCGACCAACGCCTAGATTTGGTGTCGACGTTCATTGAGTCTGAAGAACTCACAGACTCACTCATTTTCCGACTTCAGAGGACTTATGATGTTCAACGGCTGGTTCAGAAGTTTGCTCTGAACAAGGGCGATGCCGACGACATGCTTTCTCTTGGCAAGGCTGTTTCTGAGACATGCGCTACATGTGACATTCTCCATAACGCAGTTACTACTGCAAAGACCTTGGACCCAGACTCTGCTTCGAATCACCCACTTGCCATGCTAGTTGATCGATTCGATCTCGATGGACCAAGTGCCCTGGAAGCACGGATATCTCAATCGATCGACGAGGACGGTCTGATGCGCAAGCATCGTCTGGAGGAAGACGAAGCTGCTAGTGTGGCCGCGATGGCTCAAGAAGTCGTTTTAGAAACCGCACCAGAGGAACTTGAGACACTACCGAAAGCGGTCCGTGTTCGGCGTAAAGCAAATGACGACATTGATGGTGAGACCAAGTTGGATGAACCCTGGATCATGAGACGAGACGCGAGCGACTCTCTCTGCCGACTTCATGAAAAGCTTAGTGGCCTCGAGACCGAGAAAGTCGAGTTGACCATCCGACTGAGGGAGCAGTTGCAAGCCCCAAGTCTGTTGCTCAAGCACACTCCAGGGCTCGGGCATATATGCCACATTCGAAGCCCAAGTGCCTTCGATCGAAATCAGCTTGAGCTTCTTCATGCAAGGATGGTGTCGTCTACCAAAAGTACGCGATCATTCTATCTCGGGGACTGGACTCGGCTCGGTCGTAATATTGAGCGAGCAGTCCTCGACATTCGCGAGGAGGAGAAACGCTTATTTTCAGACTTGAGAGGACTGGTCATTAAGAACCTGGTAAAGTTGAGGAGAAATGCAACAATCATGGACGAACTAGACGTTGCCACCGCTTTTGCCACGCTGGCCAAGGAACAATCATGGACGCGACCTGTGATGACGAGAGGATTAGAACACAAGATCATCGGTGGCCGCCACCCGACAGTCAAGCTGGGCTTAGAGGAGCAGGGGCGGTCGTTCGTCAGCAACAATCTCGTCTTGGACAATAGCGAGAGAATCTGGTTGGTCACAGGTCCTAACATGGGTGGAAAGAGTACATTCCTACGTCAGAATGCGTTGTTGACAATTCTGGCTCAATCTGGATCGTATGTTCCTGCAGCTCACGCGGAAATCGGACTGGTGGATCAAATATTCAGCCGGATAGGTGCTGCGGACGATTTGTTTCGCGACCAGTCTACCTTCATGGTAGAGATGCTGGAGACGGCGGCGATCCTCAAGCATGCTACTCCTCGGTCATTCGTGATCATGGACGAAGTAGGTCGTGGTACTACACCAGAAGACGGAATCGCCGTTGGCTATGCCAGCCTGCATCATCTCTATCACATCAATCAAAGTCGGACATTATTTGCGACACACTTTCATGACTTGGCCGACATGACCAAAGACTGGGAGAAGTTGGCCTGCTATTGCACCGACGTCGTGGAAGATGGATACGGATCATTCAATTTTGTGCACCGATTGAAGAAAGGTGTCAACAGACACTCACACGCATTGAAGGTAGCCAAGCTGGCTGGGCTGCCGCCAGTGGCATTACAAATTGCAGAGAAGGTTTTGCACCAGCTCCTGCAAGAGAAGTCTACAGACCATGCTGATAACACGGGAGCCTGTGTTGAGCTACCACGGTCGAATGCGCGAGCCGTGGCAGGTGGCGCTTGAGAATCTCCAGGACACGTTCATTCTTCTGGAAATCTAGGAGGCTGCTGAATCTCACCCTCGGCCGGCCTCGAGTTGGCCAATGTCCCGCAATTTTGACATGTCCTTGCTTCGATATTGCTCTCGAAAGCCAACACGCCTTCCTTGACTTGGGTTCCCAAGTCTGTCATGTGGAAACTTGCCTCATGAACGATATTATTGCACTTCTTGCAGTACCAACGCAGGGTGTCGACCGAGTCTTCCGGGCGAGGTTGCTCCAGCACAATGCCAACTGTATCCGCGAATCGAACAGGATTATGGGGGGTGTTTGCGGGCAAGAGGTACAAAGAGTTCTCGTGGATAGGAACATCGACTGGGGTGTGAGGAGTGGTGGAGGTATCCATGGTCTTGAGGAGCATGGAGCCTTTGTGTTGGTAGAAGAACTCGGGGGTGGTATTGATGTGGTAGTCGGTGCGGGCATTAGGACCACCAACGACCATGACCGTCAGTCCACTTGTTGCTGGGGAGGATGGATGATAGACGCAGTAGTTGTTGATGGGCGGCTGCAGAAGATGGGAATTGTCCTTGAGCCTGTACAATATTAGTGATACCCCCTTTACGAAGCCACTGGTGTAAATGAAGCAAACCATTTTGGTAAATTGAGAGCCATGGTGCTAGAAACCGGCGCGTGTCTGACTCTGGTTTTGTGAATGCGTGCAGATGGTGTGGTCTGAGTCAACGGTGCTTAATGGTGTCTTATATAGGGATGTCCAGAGATTCTGGATAGTGGGCGGATATGATCCTCACAGGACCGCCAGCAATTATGGATCGTTCGCTGACAATATCACCGTTTACAAATACAGACTTCCGACTGGAACGTGATCGACAAAAAGACGTGCTGATCGCAAGATGCGATTGCGCATGCGGGCGCGGAAGTGGACGAAGCGATGACGGAGGAGGGGACAAGACGAATTTCAACTACAGATGGGGGATTAATGATCTGCCATAGTAATTTGTCCTGTCTGTGCAATGTTCCACCGAAGTCATGATTTCGTGCGGAGAAATTTTTCTGGTGCGGGGAAGGAGAATGAATGTGAAGATTTCAGATTTGGCTTCTTGTCTGCGGCCACTCGAGAAGAAACTTGAGTCAACGAGTCCAATCCACGGCAGTCAGAGGTTCAATCTGCAACCATGGCTACACTATGAGTTACCCTCAGTCTTACCTGATCGATCTCTCGCGATACATTTAAGATGGCCACCTCCCAACCCCCCCTCCGTTTCCAGTCCCATCAGTCCCTAACCACCCGCCTTGTTCTGGCCACCCTCCTCGGTCGCGCCATTCGCATCGATCAGATCCGTCCCGACTCGCCTACAAATCCAGGTCTCGCCCCTCATGAGATCTCCTTCCTCCGTCTTCTCGAAGCCGTGACCAATGGATCCCACATTGAGATCTCATACACAGGCACAGTCCTTCTCTACAAACCAGGACTGATCACAGGCTCTGCATCTGGTAGTGGCGCCAATGTCTCAGGCGTCTTGACACATGAACTACCGGCAAACAATACGAGGGGGATCAGCTACTTCTTGCTTCCCCTATGTCTACTGGCACCGTTCAGCAAGGCTAAGTTCAATGTCATGTTCACCGGGCCTGGTGTCATCACCAGTTCGACTGATAAAGGTGGCGATATGAGTGTCGACAGCGTTCGGACGGCAATCTTGCCTTTGTACGCGCGATTCGGGATCGAGCGTGATATTGAACTACGGGTCCTCAAGCGTTCAAATCCTGGAACTCGTGGGTTCGGAGGTGCGGGAGAAGTCCAGCTTCTGTTCGGTCACCAAGTCAGACTCCCTAAAACCCTCCATCTTATGAACCCCGGCCGGATAAAGAAGATCAGAGGAGTGGCATACTCGACTGGGGTTAGTGGCAGCAACAATGCCCGCATGATCGAGGCGACTCGTGGTGTTTTAAATCAATTTGCTGCTGATATCTATATTTTTTCCGACGTTGGAAGTGCAACGCTGGTGGCTGCTCCAGAAAAGAGTAACCCATCAGCAAAGAAGAAGGTTGGTCTTGGATTTGGTCTGTCACTTGTTGCAGAAAGCTCCACGGGGTGTCTCTACTCGGCTGATGCGTCGAGCCCACCTGAAGGTGGTCAGCCTCCCGAGGACGTGGGCCGGATGTGCGCATTTCAACTACTAGAAAGTGTTGAAAGGGGCGGTTGCGTCAGCTTGGAAGCCGCATCTACAGTCATTACACTGATGGCCATGGGTTCGGAAGATGTTGGCAGAATCCAGGTGGGCAGGGAGGTAGTGGCCAACCCACATATTGTTCAATTGGCAAGGGATTTGAATGATTTTGGCACAGCAGGATGGGGTATCAGAGATGCAGATGGCGAAAAGGGAGAGGGTCAATTGATTGTCAGCGTGGTTGGGCGAGGCGTTGGCAATGTTGGAAGGAAGCTCGGCTGAACGAGGCTAGCGGCGAATCAAAGCATGAGAAGAAAGATGTTTTTTTCTTTCGTTGGAAACTTCTTTGGAAACTTCTTTGGAAACTTCTCAGGTATGTCAACGACATCAAGCCATACGAATCGCGTCTTGGAGACGGCGCAACCAACGACACAACTCCCAAAAACGTCCGTCACATTACAGCAGTGTTAAATATGTTGGTCGCAAGGCGGAGGCACAAATCAGGCCACACGCCAGCCTCGACGACGATGAGTCTTTCGTCCCGCCAACAGATTGGCCAATGAAGCACGACTTTGTCAAAAAGGACAAACCTAAGCCGGATCAAGAAGAACTGGTCCACGCAGGCTGGTCTGGATGGTGCAATCACCAATAAGGATTGGCTGTTTAGCACCCAGCCCACTAGCACGAGGTGTTCACCACGGAGTATGCCCGCGGCCTAGATACCCGTATCCATCGGCTGATACTATACGAGGGCATGCATAAAGAAACTGAAGGGCTCTTGGTCTCCGGATGCCAGCGGCTCAAAAGGGAAAACCTATCTATCCGTCAGCAAGCGAGGCCTATCAACTCACGAGATGGCCCTCCAGACCGCCTGACCGGCCTCCGATCAGCAACAAGTGGTTGGCTCACCGTGCAAGTGATCAGCAATACACTGACTCAAGCGTTCGAAGCTTGTTATACTCTGTCATATCCCTCATACATGAAATCTTGTTAGATTGGAAATCTATCAAAGCTCGATGGTAGTCAGAATACGTTTTTATGCCGTCACAACTACGGAAGGCGCGGATGTGGCTTGAGGAAAGCGCAACCCAACATCCAACATCGTACATCCCATTTAGGATTAGTCTCTATCGTTCCCTTTCCCCTCCACCAACATCAATCACATCGTTTCCCTTACCAGCCTTAGGTACCCATGGCTTACTACAGTACAGTCCTGCCCTCGCTTACGGAGTACAGGCCAGAGCCGCTCTACCACTACGGAGTACGGAGTACTGAATTTATGCACCGCAAGGCCAAGTACTGTATGACGCGTCATGTACATGGGTGGCCCTTCTCGCTACCAAACCAGACAATTCCACCGTCCATCTCTGTGGCACGCGACCCAAGAAATCTGAGCAATCCCGTCCCTTTTGATGTGTGCATGCTTGCCCAGTATGTATGCGCGACAGCCTTGTCTTGATTCGTGCATCAAGTGACATCGGTCAAATTCCCCACCGACCCGGTCATCATTCTAGCCTGTCATGGAGTGTACTTCAGTGGAGTTCACTGACTTCTCCCGATAACTGGGCGTCTCTGTACGACTTGGCTATGTTGGCGAACGATTTGTGTGGCTGAACCTTGGGACAAGCTATGCCGGACGCTGGCGGACGGCATGTCAGCGATCGAGTACCTGCAGAGGGATCTTCAACATCATTCCCACCTCTTGTCTTGTTTCGTTCTTCCTCGTTGCGCTGCCTGCGACCTTGCGTGCTTGCTCATACGTTCTTCCATCCCCCAGATTTCTAACTTGTGCTGACCTCGTCCGACTCGTTTGTTCAGTTAGGCGAAACACCATTGAGGAGGGTTAGAGCATGGGTGCTGGCGCATATCTGGAGCCTTTGGTGGTGGTGGTGCTGTTATTCGGGGGTGCATGGATCAATCGAGCGACCGACTACAACTTCTCTAGGAGGATATACAGAAGGAACGAATTGCCTACAGCCCATGGTGTGGAAACTGATGACCATCTTGACATCGCCGAGGCACAATTGAGCCAGTCCAAGAGGTCCCTTTCACCGTCTCTACTCCCTTCACAAGCGAATCGATGGCGAGAACGAGATATCTGGATAGCGGGATACCGGAAGACTGTTGTGACGCCAAATACTGCTGTCTTTAGGAATCGATTGCTCAGCCGGCTTCTCCACAAATTTCCGTTCCTTGTCGAGGCCTGGTATTGGGCATTGATTTACTGGGTACTATCTTTTATGTCCATTGAGAGATTATCCACTGACCTTTCAAAGGTATATCAACTCGGCCGAGCCTTTACAGCCTTGACTCTCGTCGAAGGAACCGTCCATGTGGCCCGCCGCCATGCCCTTCAAGTCATTGCGGTCGAACAACACCTTCATATCCTTTGGGAAATTCCCATTCAGAGATTCTTTATGGGCTATCCCGTGGTCATGAGATATATCAACTGGCTATATTCCTTCATACACATCCCTGGTACGATCGCATTCCTCGTGTGGTTGTTCTATTACACTATCACGAGCAATCGCCTTGTCCAAGACCGACAGGGTGGTCAGCCAGGGTCAATTCGTGTCAATTCGGCGGCTGGACCTCGATTGTACGAAGCAAGACGCAGGACAATGGCAACATGCAATCTTCTTGCATTTGTTGTCTTTACGCTCTGGCCATGTATGCCACCGAGACTGCTCAGCGATCCAACCTACAATGGCCCAGATGCCGAGTTGGCGAAGAGCTTTGGTTTCGTGGACACCGTCCATGGTGCTGAAGGAGCTAGCAGTGTTTGGACACAGAACAAATTTTGCAACCAATATGGTATGTCTTTTCTCCGTTTCATCTCTAGGTACCTTTCGATCATGTCATCCTGATTGACTCGATCACAGCTGCCATGCCCTCCCTTCACTTTGGCTATTCACTTCTCGTCGGCCTGACCATTGCGACAATCCCTCTTTCACCAGTCCATCGCCGAAGTCGCTCCGTTCACCTCCCTATATTCAACAACAGCCACCCCGACCTTGCTCCACACATCCGCCTACCGAGTTCCGCACGTATGGCATGTCTCGCCATCGGATGCGCCTATCCAACAATGATTTTGATCGCCATCGTCTCTACAGCCAATCATTTCATTCTTGACGCCGTAGCTGGAGCTATCGTCTGTGCGGTAGGCTGGAAGGGCAACGAGATTCTATTGAATTTACTCGTTCTAGAAGATTGGTTCTTGTGGGCTCTCAGAATCCACAAACCAGTTCAATCTGGAGAAGAGGATGTCGGCGCGGCAGACAAGGGTTGGAATCCTGTCGCATTCACGGGTGGGAAGCGATGAGTGGATTTTAGGGTCTGCAATGTTTCCAGGAGCGTCACCCGGAATCACTTGTACTCTCACTCTTAATGTACAGAGCATCAACCACGACGATTTGGAATATCATCCTACGAGGTCAACGAATATCAACGAGGCGTTATATCCAGGATTAATCGGTTTAGCGAGGTGTTGGTCTCGGTTTATGTTGATCTCTGGTTTTGTCTTGTGGGATTCAAGTTCTGCATTTTCAAAAATAGCTACCTAGTTTGTCGACTAAGACATTTAATACCGAATACACCATATCGTAGGTCTATACACCTATTTATACGATCCAACCAACTTCATTTCTTTTCATCTCGTAAGCGATTTCATTACTTGCACAGGCTTTCGCCCCTTTTACGATCAATTAGGTAGCCCAGCCAGTAAACCGGTACCCAAGGGAAACGAATCAGGTTGATTGGTTTTCCATTAACAGTATCATTACGGTAGAACTCGCTTCGTGAACCTTTAAATTATTTGCGTCAGCAGTAGCAGTAGAAATATACTTAGAGACATTAGATATTCTTATTGCTTGCTCGCATATCTACTAACGACACAAAACAACCCCCTCCTTCAATCAATCACGCCTCTGAAACACTCCAGCTTTATATTGCTGTCGAATCTTATACCCCGCGGCGACCAATATCGCAATCAACAAGCTACCAAACGCCACACTGATAGCAATAACCAACCGTCTGGTTGGACTGAGATGGACGGTATCTCGCGGTTCGAGAGGTTGGCCTGGTTCAGATAAGCTGGTGGCAGCGGAATTGAAGTCACTACTGTTGTTGCTGGATATGGTAGTGGGATCGGGGTTGTTGGTCGGGGATGAGTAGGCAGCCTTTGATGGAGTTGAGATGGAGAGTACTGTAGCTGTTGGTATAGGCGAGTGATGGAGGGAGAGAGTTGATCTGGTTCCGGTCGTGATTGATGATGATAATGATGATGATGATGATGCTGTGATAGGGTCTCCTAGCATGGTCGTCGTTCCAGATGACTTTGACTCCGATGAGTCGTCGATGATAGGACGAATTAAACGGAATAATTGCGATTCGCATAACTTGGTATCATCATAGTAGTCATATAATACCAATGTGTAATAGGTATTGGAATCGTTGGGATACATGTGCGATTCAAGGTTTCCGTTCCAGTGGAACTCATCTCGCGGGTCGGCGCCTGTTGACAATGAGGTAGGTAGTAAGGATGGTCTGACGATTTGAAGAAACGGGGCATTATGAAATGAGGCTTTTCTTTACCTATGAGTGTTTGCACAGGTGGCAAGTCCCACGCATCAAGCATCAATCGTTTCGGGTTCTTCGATGTGCTCCGCCATGTGAAGAGATGAGGTTTGCCGATGGTTATATTCTTAATGTGGAGGACTTGACCTTCGTTGATGGGCATGTTGGGTGGATAGATGAATTGGTGCGATTGAGATGGAGACTGAGATTGAGATTGGGCTGCGGACACGTCTAGGATGAACAGCATGAATGCTGTTATGGTTAGTAGTAAGTGTTTGCAGCGCATTGTTTCATTTGAGGTGTTCAGGTATTGAGATGAGGTTTGAAGATGACGAGAAAGTGATAAAGTTGATAAATAGATATTCAATCGGGTGTTAGGAGATCAGTGAGCGAGTAAGTGAGTAATGGTCGATGTGGATCGATTGAATTGGACGACATCGATAGACACAGAATGGGATGGATGCTCGTGGTTTTAGGATACACCATGCATGCATTACGCAGGCAGGCAGTCATGTCGGACGACAGATCGGTTTGCATAAAGGACATGAGGACTCAGGGCGAGAGCATCTCCTATCATAAAGTAGCTCAAGGAATGTTGTGTGTGACCTGTGACAAACTTGTCATATACCACGACCAAGACACAGCATGGCGCAGAATAGAGACTTGACCTTTGACTTTGCATATCCTTTTCGAGTTTGTTCGTCAGCTTTGGAATAGATGGATGAAAGGGGAAACACCGTAAGTCAGGAAAACTTTGGAGGAGAGTGGATTGGGTCATAGGTTCGTGGTTCTGCATATGGTATACATATTCTGAGATGGAGTATCTGCTCTGTCTCGAGGGGTGAATGACCATTCATTAGCAATAATAATCTCGATGCAAGGATCAGACAGTATCTAAATTCAAAAAATCGTCAGAGAAAATGGAGAGTGAATGCATTTGAAAGAGATGCGAACCCCAGATCCTGAATCTCCATCATGTCAAGTCCTGTGATTGTTGCAATCGTTTCTGGAACTCTGAAACTTCTGTGCAGAGTGGTAGCACAACCCTAGCCACTCAGCTCAGAAGTATGACTGCGATGACTTGGCCCAACAGGAGATTTCGAGGATAAGCCAACGGCTTCCCCAGCCTTGGGATGTTGGAGTCTTGGGGAAGAAGGCGCTGTATGTACTCTTGACATCGGCTGTTGTATCATAACGCCAGTGTCAGACAAGGCGAAGTTCCTAAGTTCAACTTCATTTTTGTTCACCCGGGCAGAACGCCATCTGAGACAGGCAAAACCCATAATTCCGGCCACGAGCAACGCCACAACTGAACCGAGTCCTGCTGCAAGACCAAGATAGAGATTCTTGTCTTGTTGGCCCGAGTCAGAACCTTCTTCTCTCAAAGCTGTTCCTGTCAGAGCTGTTGCGGTACGAGAGACAGTACTAGTGACGGTAACGGTGATAGTGACGTTGCTGGATTCTGATTCTATAGCTGGGAGGATTTTGACAAGTGTTGAGAGCGCAAGAAAGTCACCTGTGTCAGGATCGGCGATTGCTAAGGAAAACTCGTTCTCCTCGTCTGGATCGAGTCGAAATATTTCCTCAGAAAATCCCACGGTCCAGAAATAGTTCGATTCTTCGATCGATTCTATCGATTGTGAGTGTTGACCTGGCATGCACTTCGGAGAAAAAGAATGGGGCAATGTTTAGAGAGTTGAATACCTTTAACTAGCTCAAAACGGTTGAAACTTCTCATGAGGAGATACAAGTCCACCTCGCGCTCATCAGTGGTCCATTGCAAATATGCCTGTGTGCCGGCGATATATGTCCACGTAGAGGATGGATAATCATATTTCTCGACATCAGGGGGAATAATGAACTCGACATCGGCGAGAGCTTGGTAGTGTAAGAAGAAAAGAAGCCCCAGTAAAAGACGGAATGGAAAGAATGGAAAGTGCATTTTGTCCATGAAGGTGAACATCTCACGGTTTGATGGTTGGTTTCTTGACACCACAACCCTATTAATGGAAATTGTGAGAGGTAAGACGTAGGTTTAGACGGGGTAGGTACTTATAGCCTGTCTATCTAGCATAGGAATATAGAAAGAAGTTCCAGGTACCACCCTGACGGTCTGATGAAAAAGTGCGACATGTTTCATGCTCTCAAGCAGGATGATAGTATGAGAAGCGGGAAGATAGCGATAGAAAGCACTGAAAGATAGCTGAAATAAGACATGTAACAGACAATTAAACAAGAGAATCAGGCGTCTGTTTGAGGTTTCTTGGTTTATATAGTGATGGCACGATCATCATCATCGATTCATTTTGATCTGGTCTGATGTCTGAGCTGATCCAGGATTGAAGGAAATCAGCGAGGTCCAAGGCATAATGAGGGAATGGAGAGCGCTGTTTTCATAGTGAATTGCGAGTATTGATCTGGAGTACCTGCCTTATCGAGTTGTTGTATCCTGACTGGGGAAGGAGGGAAGGAGAGAGAAGAAGGGGAAAGAGATCGATGGTGCTTCAAAGATCGCTGGACTCCCTAGTCA
Organism: Exophiala mesophila; assembly: GCF_000836275.1. Classification (NCBI taxonomy): domain Eukaryota; kingdom Fungi; phylum Ascomycota; class Eurotiomycetes; order Chaetothyriales; family Herpotrichiellaceae; genus Exophiala; species Exophiala mesophila. Next base: position 1,754,281 of record NW_015622508.1, read on the forward strand.
CGTGAGAAGTTGTGAAGTATGTCATGTGACTCAGGTGCCCATCTCTCATTTTGGATTATCCCTGGCGCTTCCCATGTTCTGACTTTCAGTAGCTTGGACAACTTCCAATTTATTAGTCCGTACTTTACGGCCCACAATTATCCCAAGTGGCATACAAAGTACATTGAGCGTGAGGTGAGGCCCCCATTCATGAATGAATGAATCACGAATCTCACAAATACACAGGACAACGATGGGAGACCCCAGATACTCAATCTGACTTGCCCAGCCACTTCCAAAGTGATGAAGGAAACTTGTTCAGAGACTTGGCTGGCCACTTCCGACACCTTTTGAGCCATCGCTTTTCCACTCCTCACGTCAAACATAACATCAAGGACTGTCTATATCACTTGCGATATATTCACATTCTCATCATTCAGCGACTTTTCCTATTGCTGCACAACTCTCCGAGTCGGGAATCACTGGGTGACAAAACGGAAACGTGACTTTGAGTGTGTCAGAGATCGGTGATTGGTTGAAAATCTCCCCGCTTTTCCAATCACAGCCACTTCCTCGGAACCAAACCAGATCAGATCAGATCAGAGCAACTGTTCATCCATCAAGGTCAGTGGCTTCAGTTTATCTTCTTGAGTTCATCAGCATTCTACAAGACAATCAACCACCGACAGAGCGACAGCAACAGAAGTGTGCAGATGCATCTTTCTTTCTTCTGATCTCGCTCTTTCCCCGACACCGAAGCTTTCAGATCTTGGCACGACGACAGTGATTGGGGAAGGTGCAGAGTGGCATTGGTGGCTAGCGTCCTGTTGGCTACTGGGTGACTGTCGTTGTGTGTCCCTCTGCTCCTCTGCTCCTCTGCTGCTCTGCTGCTCCTCCAATCCTCTCCTCTCACAGTCCAAATCAAGTCAAGTCGGCCATTCACCTGACTGCGCCATTCACTTTATTACTTCCCGTGGACTTTCTCCATCTGTTCATTGCATTCTCCCATGGTCGTCATATCACCACACACAACCCCTTCTGACTCCTTCACAAGCATCACTCTCTTTGTCGCATAACCCTCTTATTCATCATCAAAACATCTCAAGTCAGTCATTCCCTCTTGTTCACCTCCAATTCCATCACATTGCCTTGCCCGGGTTGACGGCGTTCCTTCTCCAATCTGTCGCGTCACTCCCGCAGCTGCATCCTTGACTTCCTCGTCATCTGTCGTCTTCTCACACCATCATCCTCATCTTCTCATCTTACCCACTTGTTCCTACCGCTGACTTTGTCCTCACTCAAGATCTAATCCATCCTTTGATCACGCGCACATAATCACGCGTCCGCGAAGTCCCCTCACCTTTTGCCATAATGGCCGACACTGCACCACCTCAATCAGAAGCTCCTGTGCAAGCCGCGGCCGCAGAAACTGAAGCTCCTCCTTCGCTTGCAGCGCCTGCCTCAGCACCCGCGACCGAGATGTCAGGAGCCTTGCCCACCGAGACGACAGAGAACAAGCCAACTCAGGAACCTGGTATGTCTGGAATGTCGTACGCATCCAAACATCCATATTAACCCTCACATAGAATCTGCTGTTCCAAATGGTGCCCAAGACCCCACCCCTTCCGCGCCCACCGAGGCAGAGGCACCCGCGCCCAGCACTGAGCCTCCAGCCCCAGCTGCCGATCCAGAGCCTAAGTCGGACGAACCAGCCGATGCGCCCGAGCCGGAAACAAATGGTACTCCAGCAAACAAGAAGGCCGCCACGACCAAACGACAGTCAATGTCAGAGAACAAGGGCAAGAAGCTCAACAAGAAGAAGTCTGCCGCGAAGCTCACAAATCTCGATGCACAACCTGGCGAATACTACATTGCTAGATTGAAGAGCTATCCACCTTGGCCCTCAATCATCTGTGATGAGGAGATGCTTCCTGATGTCCTACTCAATAGCAGACCTGTCACAACCAAAAAGGCAGATGGCACCTACAATGAGGCTTACGCAGATGGTGGCAAAAAGGTTACCGAGCGTACCTTCCCCATCATGTTCTTGCATACCAACGAGTTGTAAGTCATTGTAAGGCACATCATGTCTCTTCAGTTACTAACCTTGTCAGCGCCTGGATCCCCAATACCGACCTCGCACCATTGAATCCTGAGGATTGCAAAGATGTCTCCGAAAAGGGCAAAGGAAAGGCTCTCCTTGCTGCCTACGAGGTCGCCGCAGAAAATCACGATCTAGAGTATTTCAAGACTGTCCTCGACGAGCACGCTGCAGCTCTCCAGGCCGATGAGGATGCTCGACTGGCTCGAGAAGCCGAAAAGGCCGAAAAGGCATCAAAGGCTTCCGAGAAGAAGAAGCGCAAGAGCGAGGCCAAGGTCGAAGATGTCGAGATGGAGGATGCCGATGCCGATGCTGCTCCAAAGAAATCGTCCAAGAAGAGGAAGAAGGACGCAGTGAGCGAGGACGATGATACTGAAAAGGTGAGCTTCCCAAAAAGGCGGCCATGACTTGTCCACTAATCTAGATTACAGCCGGCAAAGACCCCCAAAACCGAGGAAAAGAAAGCCAAAGAGAAGACCGCCAAAGCCAAACCCGAACGGAGGAAGTCCAAGGCGGCAGCAGCAGCACCGGCCAGTGATGAGGAAATGGTCGACGCTGAACCCGAGCCAGAGGAGAAGCCACTTGATCCGGCCGAGGCACGCAAGGCCCGAGACAAAGAAGGTATGAGTTTCCTTTCCACGTCCCATCACTGTTACTAACCCCCGTTCAGTCCTGTTTCTGCGACACAAACTCCAGAAAGGCTTCTTGACCAGGGACCAGGCCCCCAGAGAGGAGGAAATGCCTCAAATGTCGACCTACATCAAGAAATTGGAGGGCTACACCGACCTCGAAATGTCCATCATTCGGAGCACAAAGATCAACAAAGTCCTGAAAGGACTCATCAAGCTCAACACTATTCCGCGAGACGAGGAATTCCATTTCCGACAACGGTCAGTGGATCTGCTGAGCCAGTGGAATAAATTCCTTGGTGCGGAGCCTGTCGACACTGAAGGACAGACAACGAGTGACAGAGATGCCAAAGCCACCCCGACCACCAACGGTGTTCACGACAAGTCAGAGGAGCCCACTGAGGAGAAGAAAGCCGAGAGTCCCTCCCAGGATGGTCAGGTTGATACTCCTGCTCCTGCAGAGACGACAACTGAGACCGAGAAGCCGGCTGAACCAGCCCCACCTGTTGCTGAGCCAGCGCCAGAGCCAGTTGTGAGCGAGAAGCCAGACACTGTCGGCAGCGAGGAGCCAAAGGCCACTCTCCCTGCACCCGAAGTGGTTGAAAAGGCACCTGAGTCAGCTGCGGCCGCCAGCGAGGCTGCAGAAGTGGTCAAGGCATCCGAATAGAGGGCCGACTTTGTCCTTTTCTAAGTTGGTTGAGCTGGCTGCGAGTGATTCGTCCGCTAGCGACTTTCTTGCCTGGTGGACACGGTCTTTTGTTTGGAGGGGAGGTGACTTTTTGATGCATTGGCTTTAATCGTTTCCTGCGCCGCAGACACCCCATTCTTTGGGATGACTGATTGGTGGTATGTGGACCACTGCGTCAGGCGGCAAATTAAGCATTGGAAATGGGTTGCACAGTGAAAGTACTTTCAGGGAAGGAAATGGGTGGAGGCTGGAGTGTTTGCGAAGATTGGGGTGAAAAACCACCCAACCATGGATTCAGTCCAACGACACGGATTTCGAGAATTGAATGAAACAAATTTCGAGTTTGAGGATATTCCTCACCAGAAGGTGTTAGTTGAGTGCGACGAATTTCCAGTATTGCCTTGGCGGGAGGACAGGACGGCGCGGGGAGAGACGGGAAGCGGATGAAAGGCGACAAAGAAAATGGTCATCATGATGTCTATGGTGACAATGAAGTGGTGATCAATATGAGCAAAAGCAACAAGAAAACAACTTCCAATCCTACCCAACTGACTCTGTTCTCGTGTTTTTGCACAGTTGACTGAAAAAAGGCGTGTCAGATTTCTGGTCTTCTATATGAATATTTGTAATGTACGGTTAAAGAGGAGATAGATGGGCGAGAATACTGCTGTTATTGATGTGGTTGAAGGGTTTTTTGAAACATCGAAACATGTGACCAATACTGAGATCAGGTGACCGTCAGGCATACGATTGTTCAGTATGAAGGTCATGTAGAAGCAACGAAACGAAGAGATGACAACCCAGACCAGGCCAGGCACAAGAAGTGACCAGTGATCACAAATCAAAAACGGGCTTTATAATTATGGCTCATAGAAAGTTAAAAAAGAAAGAGGAACCCCTAATAAAATACATATTCGGATATATATGTTTTTTGAAAACCAACCGAACATCTCAGCATGACGACGACGACGACGATCCATAAGAGAGAAAGATGGATGTTCCAAGTATCGTCGTTCGTTCATACAACATCATCATCGACATTACCTCCCTCATCATCTTCAGGTAACTCGCTCAGACACGTGTCGATCAGAGTCATCAGCTCATCCACGTCAGGACGTTCTGAGGGCTCCACTGCCAGGCAGCGACGGACGACTTCTCGAGCCGCGGGATGAGGATAGATGCGTTCTGAACTGGCAGGCTGAGCGGTTGAAGCGGCGTTGGCATTGGCATCGCCATTAGCTTGTTGCATCGTATTCGATCTCGATGGTGGATGGGCACGGTCTTTGCCCTTGGTGGCGTTTCCTTCGCCTGGCCATCGCCAATCACCGCCCAACACACAAATGGACAAGGAACCGCCTGTTTCATCGGAACGTGCTTCAAATGGTGATTTTCCTACTAGGCATGCGTACATGGTGCATCCGAGAGACCAGATGTCGACTTTGGTGTCGATGACGCTGCCGGTCTTGACGTCGAAGAGTTCTGGTGCGCGATACGGCATGGTCGAGTGTTCGGCCGCTGTGTCCTGTACGGCGATGGCGAGACTTCGGCTCGTGATGGGTGTGGGTGACGGTGCTAGACTGCCTAGATCCATGACGATGGGGGTTCGTCCGTCGTCGTCGATCATGATGTTGCCGGGTTTGATGTCTCGATGTGCATATGCCCGTTCGTCGCCGGGGTTTTTACCTTCTTGCGCGCGTGTCACTTCGTCGGCCATGAGTGGTTGTTCCTGCTCTTCGCTTTCGTCTTGGTCGGGTTGAGAGGCGGTCATAGTTCGTTGCTGTTTCCGTCGCGCGGCATCTGCGTCGGCCTGTGCAGCTTCACTGCGTACTGCCTGCGCTGCACCGCGTGAGGCGTTATTCCGGATTCTATATTGATGCATGCCTCGTAGGGCTTTGCATACGCCGAGCATCAGCTGCATCAGGCGTCGTTCGCCAAACCGGGTATGGTTGACGAGGTTGGCGTTGATCATGTCTTGGAGGTTGCCGCGGCGGTAGTAGGGGAGAAGGATATAAACGGTTTTGGAGGCACCTCCTGCGCCACCATCGTTGCCGATTCCAGAGACGGTGGTGGATCTGTCGGTCTGCACAGCATGGTCGATACTGCGGATGATGTTTGGATGTGGTGCGAACAATGTATATGCTTCGACCTCTTTAAGAGCTTGCGAAACGGATTCTTGGCCAAATGGGCAACGGATCTTTTTAAGTGCGTACAAGGAAGAATCAGATGTGTCCTGAACTAGATATACGTAGGAGAAGCCGCCCTAGAAAGAGAACAAATGTGAGTAGAGGTCTTGTTATAAATGGTGGAGTGACGGCACTCATAGATGCCTGGAATCTGACTGACCTCGCCCAGCAGGCGCAGCATACGAAAACTCCTGTTGTTGATCTTGAGCTGAGGAGTGCCAGGGAAACAACATATACAGTTGGATAATGAATAAAATATGTCGAGGAATGTCTGCGCCATGGTTGACGAATGGGCGATCAGGGGCTTGTGGAAGCGGATCTCGGGTGTGTCAGGTATAAGTTGAAGGGCCCGGAAGTGCTAGAGATGGCTATGGGTCGACATGGAGTTGTATCAGCGTCTAGATGGGACGCTGAAGAGAGACAGCCTTTTGTCAATGTGAGGAAAAGCGGTGCTCAACATACAGAAGTTTAGATGCTTCGAGGTTGATAGATGTGAACTGGTGTACGTGGACAGAGAAGCGCAGTGGATGGTAAGACCAAACGAGGCTGAGTCTCACACAAGGCTGAGACCGAGCAATGCGGATCATTGAGATGATAGTGCATATATGGTACTTTGGATCATAAACTCGCTAGACGCACACCTCTCTCCCTCTCTCTCCTCCCCTTCCCCTACCCATCTCGCTTCTATGGCCACCTGTGTTATTCGATGCATCCATATCTACCCTGTTTTAAATTCGTCATATCATGTGCATGCATCGAGTCTTTACCTTTGAGGTCCCAAACCACGGTCATTTTGGCTGGAGTAAGACCAAACTGCAACAAGCGGTCATCTATCTTATTCATAGAATGCCGACCTCAGACTAATGCTCCACGTCAGCTGCCTCTTGAACTGCAAATTTCTGCACTAAATGTCTTTCCCTGAGAGGTCGCCTCCTTCTTTATTGCAGATTCCACATTCTCCGATAGAAGGAACAAAGGGAGTTGCACAAATCCGGCACGACTCCAGAAAGCCCATGTCTGGTCCATCTCCAGGTAAATTCTTCACAGCATGGGACGCTGGTCGCCGACAAATATTAAAATTGAAATACGGCAAGCCATGTCATATATATCGGGGGACGTTCAGGTGAGTCCGAGCAAGAGAAAACCCCTTTTCACAGGTGGCAAGTGTCGAGACCTCCGGTCTCGCTTTGTCTGAAGCCTTGGACGACTGGTCTGTTTGAAACGAGAGGCCAGATCTTTCCCCACGGCAGCCTTCTGAAGTCATCTACCTACAACAAAGAAGCGACACAAGATCTGGGCCCGTTAAACAATGGAGGAGCAAGCACCGTCTACAGTTCTGATCAATGAAGGCTGGGCTCGACTCAGACTATTCTGAGGCCTCCATTGTCTTGGTTGATCAATAACAGCTGCAAGTCTTCCGTTCTTTGAAGCGCTACCAGCCCATATATCCCTTTGAATCTGGCTGCCCAACCCGTCGCGCCCCGACTCATCCTCTTCAAAACAGCATCAGAGTGAGTATTTTGCATTTTTGCATTTCCAACTCCCCGTCAGAAGAGCCCATATTAGTGAATCATGACTATGCCAAACACCCCTACCTCTCCAGTTTTCCTTCCTCCCTCTCCACAAACCCCTATGACCCCCTCCATAATCACTTCTACTTTGGACTTTGCTCCCACCTCCTCTCCAAAGGTTTCTGTCACACCTATTTCATGGTCTCAGAACGGCACCAATGGGTCTAGCATTCGTCGCAACAGCAGTTCAATGTCTCTGTGCTCGCCTCGTGGTCCTTGGAACAGTTTTTCGAGTCGTGAACTCTCGAGTCCTGTCACCCCTTTTCTGCACATTGCCACCGAGGATGGCAGACATACTCGCAGTGTGCTTCGAAGTCCGCATTTTGACCGAGTCATGACGCTCCCCTTGCGAGTCAACACTAGCATGTTCCCCAGCTTCCCTTTATCTCCGATGACGCCAATCACACATCTCCTAGAACCCACACCAGTATCGGCTATGCAAGCACCGAACTCCCTGATCCTCAATTGGTCACCACCACAATCACCAAACATTCCTACTCCACGACCATTCAACAGTTCGCCAGACCTACAAGAACGGAGATCTAGGTCTCCAATTCGTAGGAATACGCGGCATCGAGGGCATAATCTCCGACGATTGGCACTTGTTCCTCCCCCCAAATACCACGTCACCGTCATCCCTCCGCCACTGTCTCCTAATACCCGGCAGCGCAAAGCGCACTATCAACATAGCGTTGACCATCTTCGCGCACCTCTTGTTCCACTCATCTCCGTGACCAATGGTCTAGCTCACCCAGACTTTCCCCAGAGTCTTTTGCAGTACCATCTCCTCACTCATGAGCAACTGGACAGCCTAGCGTGTTGGTACCACCAAGTCTTTCCTCCCGTCAGAGAAACATTCCAATACCCCGCATGGGTGCCTGCCTGGACCAGTCTCCCCTGTGCACCAGGTGTTGCCGGCCCGAAGCTCGACGCTGTTGACCTCGAGACCAAACGTCGTCGATGGGGTCGATTCATTGGTCTACGGGGTTGTGAAAGTCCCACGACTTCCGGTCCAGCAGATGAGACACCCGATGAATTGACTAGACGTATGGAAAACGAGTGGAAACGAGCTTTGGAAAGGGCTGAGGAGGAAGACCGAGCTTGGGAGAAGAGCTGGCGCGGAAGATGGTGATTTTTGATTTTCTCGTGTTCTAGTCAATTCATAGTCACGTATGTACGAATGAGAACTGCTACTTGGAGGGCTATATTCTGAGATGCATTGATGAATAGGCCGTGGACTTCTTAGTATATCGTATGACTTGTTTAATCTATCATATTTTGTATACCTTGGTCATATCCTAGTCCCTTCATACCACGTTCCGTGAACGCACTCAGGGTTTTCTCGCACATCATGCGCCCAAGGCCTTCAGTGATTTGACTGTATCGACAATTGTGCCCTCTAGATCCCGGTATTTGATCTTCAATACATTGATGGACTTGGAGTTGTCGATATCGTAAGATGGGATATTGTCTTGTAGGTCCGGCAGAAGCTTCGAAGCATACTCTGGGAAGTTGCGACGGATGATATCGCCCATCTTTGCTTCTGTGGCGTGACCGGCCGTCATGAAGAATCGATGACCTGCTGCTTCAGGTACCGTAATGGCCAACACGTGAGCTTCAGCTAGATCTCGCACGTCAATGTACATTGGCGACCCTACAGGACCGTGGCGCGGCTTTCCCAGTGCCAAGTTCAGGATTCGCTTGCTCGAGGTGTTGAGATCGTCCAATGATGCCACGGGGTGCAGGACCGGGCCGTAGACCATCTGCAGTGTTGAAACGAGTCAGAGAAAAAAGTCACTGCAACATCTTTGTGCCTCGAAAAAAGGAAATGGCTTACCGGAGGATTAAGCACCGTCAAGGTGAAATTCGGCTTTTCACGCTCCACAAACTCCCATGCCGCCTTCTCGGCAAACGTCTTACTTCCACGATATACGGCTTGCGGATCTTTGGTAGTCAAAGCTTCTTCCATGGTCATTTGATTCCATACTGTCTCATCGTAGACTTTTGGAGGTGCGGTGGGGTTAGAAATGGCAGCAAACGACGAAGTCACCACCACTTTCTTCACCGAAGGAGCTCCTTTTTGGATTGACTCGAGAATGCCCGTCGTTCCGATGATGGCGGGGTCGAGCAGGTCCCGCTTGTTGTCCTGGACGTCATAGTGGAATGGACTGGCGGTGTGGACCACAGCGTCGAACGGTGGATCTGAAATGACTGCCTGGTCGAATGCCCCGGGAACGCTGATGTCTTTGACAATCGTGTAGGAGACTTTCTGTCCTTTGAACAGATCTACCAAAGCCTGTCCTTTCTCTGCTGATCGGACGGTGATGACCACTTCATGGCTGGATATGTAGTTAGCGCTGTCTGTCCTTGTGTCTGAACTTTCAGAACAGACTTACCCATGCTTCAACAATGCGTCGAGGCAGTGTGTTGCAATAAAACCACTGCCTCCGGTGAGAAGGACTTTCATTATGACAGTGGCTGTAAGAGGCTTTCGGATTTGTAAGACAAGAGATATATGGTAGGGGTGGGGTCTTCGGAATTTCTGACAGGCTTGAAAAGAATTTGAAAGAGATCAACCGGATTTCCCTTCAGATTTATCTAAGGATGAGGGAATATGATCGGTGAGTCAGTATGGAGAAGCAGTGACGGTGGTATTAGATAAAGTCAGTGGCCCTTGGAGAACGAACTTTATACGAGCACGAAGAGTCATTTAGTCATCAATCATCTCACAAGTCAGTCGTGCGGGGAAAATTGTTCTCCATTTCTAAGATCTTGGAGTCAGTCATGGATACAACTGAGGACACCCCTGAGGCCAACAGAGATAAAGGGATAGATAACGGAATGAGACATCAACAAGAGCTCTCATATTATAGTGGCATTGTGTGTCAATACTCCAGACCCTTCTCATTGGCAGCGGATTAAACACGCTAACCTCTTGCAGCAATTGGCGGAGAACATCTGTCTACGGTCTGCTTTTATTCCTATAGCGCACTTCCCACCCTCACTCTTATGATTCGCTGTAGTATCATCCTTGGCATCATGAGGCCAGATGCACTCATCTCAGATAGAGATGAACTCGAGATCATTTGTCAACTGCTCAGTCTTCAGACTGCTATGTGTGCCCGTCTTGTTTGACGGCGGACCACAATCTCGTGGGCCATGCGCAGTGATTGCCAACATGTGAGGTTTGCTGCAATCGACATTTTCTTTCCATTCTGCCGCTTCCTGGCACTACTATGGCTGACCTCGACCCTGACTTGTACTTTGGGAGTGGCTGCTCAGTCTTCCGCTCAGATCAAGGCCCTCAGGAAAGAGACTGAGGATCTCTTCTATCATGGCTTCGAGAATTATATGACCCATGCTTTCCCCGAGGATGAACTGCGACCCATCACCTGCCGTCCTCTGACACGCGACCGGGAGAATCCTGCCCATATCGAAGTCAACGACCCGCTTGGGAATTACTCTCTGACGCTGATCGATAGCCTGTCCACCTTGGCCATTCTCGCCTCGACGCCCTCCAATCCCAGAAATAATAAGCCACTGCGACTATTCCAGGATGGTATCAAGGCTTTGGTGGAACAGTACGGCGATGGATCAGAGGGCCCGTTAGGTCAAGGCAAAAGAGCTAGGGGTTTCGATTTAGACAGCAAGGTTCAAGTCTTTGAGACTGCCATTCGTGGTCTGGGAGGACTGTTGAGCGCCCACCTCTTCGCTGTTGGCGATCTTCCAATTCGGGGATACTTGCCTATCGAAACCGAGCAGACTGGCGAACGACCGTCTCAAACTATTCCAGTTGCCGGTGAGACCAAAGCAATTCTTTGGCCTAATGGCTTTGAATACAATGGTCAACTGTTGAGATTGGCACATGACCTAGGCAAACGTCTGCTTCCCGCATTTTGGTCGACCACTGGCATCCCATATCCGAGAGTGAACTTGCGGCACGGCATTCCGTTCTATGCCAACTCCCCCCTCAATGCGGCTAAAGGAGATGCCCAATGCGACGCAAATCAGAAATCCCCTGAGATTACCGAAACCTGCAGCGCTGGCGCTGGAAGTCTCGTCCTAGAATTCACCACCTTGGGCAGGCTAACTGGAGATCCACGTTTCGAACAACTTGCCAAACGAGCATTTTGGGCCATTTGGCACAGGCGGAGTGCCATCGACTTGATTGGCTCCGGAATCGATGCCGAATCAGGTGCTTGGGTGTCGAGCTGGACAGGTATCGGTGCTGGCATCGACAGCTTTTTCGAATACGCTCTCAAGTCACATGTCCTCCTTTCCAGAGATAACCATCCAAACTATGATGCCCTAGACCCTCTCGATGACCCAGAGAGCCTCTTTGAACCGATGACGCCTGAATCCCACACTTCTCATGCATTTCTGGAAGCCTGGAATGTCGCTCATGCAGCCATCAAGAGACATCTCTACCGTGGACCAAATTACCAGCATCCACACTACATCCAAGCGGATCTTGTCACAGGCGCTGCGAGGGGTTTTTGGGTCGATGCCTTAAGTGCATACTACCCTGGCCTACTTGTCCTTGGTGGCCATGTGAACGAGGCCATCGAAACACACCTGCTGCAGACAGCCCTATGGACCAGATTTTCAGCCCTTCCTGAACGCTGGAATCTATTCACCGGGGGAATTGAGGGCGGGTTAGGCTGGTGGGTGGGGAGACCCGAGTTCATCGAATCGACCTATCATCTCTATCGAGCCACAGAAGATCCTTGGTACTTCCATGTCGGTGAAATGGTGCTCCGTGATATCAAGAGGAGATGTTGGGCAAAGTGTGGTTGGGCAAGTATTCAGGACGTCCTCACAGGCGAGAAAACAGACCGAATGGAGAGCTTCTTTCTCGGTGAAACTGCCAAATACCTATTCCTCCTTTTCGACCCGACCCATCCTCTGAATCATCTCGATGAGCCCTATGTATTCACAACGGAAGGCCATCCTTTGCTCATTCCAAGGCATGTGGGCGAAACCACCCACCAGGGAACGCCTCAGATAGACTCGGCTCTCCACCAGCAAACCTGTCCTGTCAAGCCTGCAGCGATGCCATTCAGTATTTCCAACACCGCAGCTCGCGGAGATCTCTACCATGCTGCCAACTTGGCTCGACTCCATCTGATGCCAACTCGAGATGATGTTGAGTCAGTCTTGGGAGAGTATGCAGCAGACCACCCCAGCATCACACTGTCAGACATCAGCTCTCCATCAAATTACACATATTACCCTTGGACATTACCGCTAGAACTCGTTCCATTCAATGCAACGAGCTCGCTGATCCCCACAAAGCCCACCTTGGACATCACTTTCCCCGCCGTGCTGAATTCAGGCAACCCGACACCACCGCTACAACGAGTCAAGGATGGTATTCTCATCAACTTCCTCGGAGGCCTCCGTTTAGGAATGGTCCAGGATCTCCCAATCGCCTTCGAAGAGGGGATCATCGACACATTCCGAGTGCAGAATATCAATGGCATCGCGTTAGGCAGGGACGAAAAAGTCTTCTTAGCTCGTGACACAGGAAAAGATAGCTTGAGTTTAACGGACCCCAACTTCTCACGGATCCGCGACGCAACTGTTCTGGACATCGTCGTCGATCTCAACCGTCCAATCGAGGACGAGATCGAAGAGACAAATGAAACAGAAGAATCAATGATTCTCGACCTTTCTGCATTGGACAGCTCTTCAGAAGGCTCAGTCCGCGCAGCATGGAACAACATCATCTCCCAGTTATCAAGTCTTCTCAAAGACCATCCACAACCATCCTGGCCATTCTCGAGTGGTCTATCCTTCAATCCACAATCAACATCTTCCCCTCCCAACACCGGCCCACCACGCTACCATCTAACTGCTAGCACGCCAACCGGAGCCGGTGCAGCTCCACTACCAGACTGGCCTGAAGTCTCGACATTAGCACCGATTGGAGCTCAACCTGCCACTCTGCAATGGACCAAGATCTACGCGACCGACCAACTATGTGACCACCGACTACCCCTGGCAGTGGCGCGAAACACACAGGTCCTTGTCATACAGCGCGGCGGATGTAGTTTCAGCCAAAAACTCGCCAATATCCCTGCCTTTTCGCCGTCGTCTCAATCGTTGCAGTTGGTCATCTTCGTCTCTTACGGAGAGGGCGAAAACGGCCCTGACGTCGACGATGAAAACGCTTTGATCCGTCCGTATCTGGATACTCCCCAGTTTACGCCTGCAGGTCTGCCGAGACATAATCCAATCCCTGCTGTGATGGTGGCTGGAGGTCGTAAAGTCTACGAGGCTCTGGCAAATCGTGCCATTGCCATCGGTGTCAAGCGTAGATATCACGTTGAGACGCGAGGTACTAGGATTGGGAATCTTCATATTGTGTAGATTTGTATCATTTGAACTGGAAAAAGGATATTTTAACATAGATTCGTAGACTTGAGGTTCTGAGGACGCAGAGTCCTGTCTTCAGTCTTGACCATGAACATTAGAAAAAGGATCCAACTCCAAAGATAGTTGGAAAACTCATCACGCCTAGACAATGATTCTCCATCTCTTTTATTAGGCCTCCCGTACTTTTTCATCGCATCTGTTCTTTCTCCATCAACCCATAGTCGTATGCAGACCCTTGTCTAACATCACATCGATCCAAAATGCACCGTTACCGCCGTTTTCGTCAAGGCGATCCCATACCGCCTCGACCAGGTCAAGACACGTCTTGGTCGGTCGAGGTGGCAGGACGTTCATGAACAGATTCAAGCGTCCTCTTACAAACCGACGCGCGTGCATAACCCGGAAGGTTTGCGACAGGTTCGATTGCTCCTCGTCTGTTTGAGTTTGACCGTGTGACTGGGCGGGGGTCGCGAACCGCGTCGACGGTGTACAAGTTGAGTGGCTCACGCTGGGGTCGCCACTGTTGTGGAAGCCGAAAGGGTGGGAGGTCGGAGAGAGCGGGGTGAACGCAGAGTGAGATAAAAGGTCCGAATCGTGAAGGTTTGAAGAATTGATTGTAGAGTTGAACAGATTTGATGTTGACTGCCCTAAGCTGATATCCGGATTTTGGTTTACATTGCGAATCTGGTCATGTGCCTCGTCAATCCATGGAGGTGTTCGAAGCTCGCTTGCGCAAACGACTAGCATAAAAGGTTGTAGACATCTAGTCCGTGAAGTGGCAGGTATGGTTTCCATTATTTCGAGAGTTTCGACAGCGAAGTTGGTCAGCCATTCCTGATAGGTGGTCGTTTGCTGATCCGTTGTATCGTGTAACGACGAATCGTTAACAAGGCTAAGCCAATTATCGCTTGGAGAGATTTCGGCCTGAGGGTTCGAAAAGTTTAGTTGGGGAATGAGAAGGTCTGGGAAAACCCTGTAGAGGTTAATTAAGCCCGTCCTTCGATACACTTCAGCAACGGCTTGCAGATGCCAAACGGGAGTTTCAGTATCTCCGGGGCTGATGATGCCTTCCTCCGTAGGCTCAGATAGATTCTTCAGCCTCATTTCAAGGTACTGAGCCAGTTGGAACGATGATGTTGATCGGTCGATCGAGTGCTGCCATGAAAATCCTGATAATCCCTCCGAACGGATTCGCATTCGCTCAGATCTGGCTAGCTGCCCGACCTGGTTGACAAGCATCTGCGTCTCTCGGCATACCCCGGTCCATGGGTGCGGGACCTTGCGCATATTTTTTGAAAATGAAGAGAATGGACCGTTTGGCATTTCCGGATCAAGGTCGCTGGATACAAATGACAGTAGCATTTCCCAGTACTCGAGGGCTTGTTCGAAGAAAGATCGGTCGACCCCTGCTTTGATCAGTTGAGTCTGAGCTGACGGTTCTGCAGAGAGACTGAGTTTTGATCTCAGGGCCTTGAACAGGGGAACACCCAGGTCCTGTGGATCAAACCAACTCGATGTCTGACCCAGCATCAACAGAGCTAGCAGTGATTTCTCGTCTTGGCTGGGGTCATTATATAGGAATGACATAGCCTCGGAGCGTAGTTTGCGGCATAGTGTTTTAAAGTATGGGTTCTCATTGACCAGGCAGGCTGCTGCCATGCTCTGCAAAGTGCGATGCAGGGCGGGGGATTGAGTCCAGAAATCCGCAACTGTTGTGCGAAATGGGTTCAGTCTGCTATCATAGCATGAAAAAACTCCAGCGGTCTCCTTGAAGTAATATTCAACCAGTGCTGAGGAGAAATCGGATGGGCCTCTGGAAGGGTTTGGAAGCCAACTCTGACGAGTGACGAGTTCCAGGGGTTTTTGAGGCTGTTCTTCATCTTTGGCGGGTATTTGGAAGAAATCCAAAGGGTCGACAACCTCAACATCAGGAGCGATATCAAAGTTCAACTGTGAGATGTAGAGAGAGGTTGGAGACATTTGAGGGATCTCGGGCAGTTCAAGGAAATCGGATCCGATCTGGGTCGATAAAGGCTGGCCGGGAGTTGAAATTGAACCCTGTCGTGAGCCTGGTGTGATGGAGGAGCCTCTCACAGTCGGATCTTGCTCGAGACGAGCTGTCTCTTCCACATGTTGCTCAGACTCCGTGGGCAGCTGTTGGACAGGGGATAGGGTTCTATTGATTAGGCTGGGGCTGTCAAGCAGCGAGGCTGAAGATAAAGTCCGGCGCTTTTTGGAAGGAAAAACTTCGTGCTTTGTCGACCATTTGAGCGATTGGCCGTATCCTGGGCAAGAAACTCCAGCTGATTGACATCGTCCACATTGGGGCTTTTCCTCATCGCATTTGAAACGTCGTTCTTTGCATCGTTTACACCCGGTTCGTGACCTGGGGGCTCTTCTTCCATTCTTGGTACCTGATTCCTGCACAATTGTCGCTGATCGCATACTCATCTGGTGTTGTTTGGATGGTTTGTTGTGACAAAGATAAGGGAGCACGCTGGTTTTTCACGACGGCTGATTGGCTGGTTCAGCTCGGGGCTGTGGCCGAGGCCATGAGCTTCACTTTGAGAAGACAAGGAGCAATAGGAATGGGATGTCAAGTCCCTCAGATCAATTTGAGGCATGAATTGTGATGCTTGGGCGGGTCATCACAATGATTGGAGACAGAAAAGAGAAGACGTACATGAGGTCCCCTCCCCGTTCCTGCCACGTGAGATTGCCAAGAGAGATAAGGAAGGCTCGGAAGTTCTCCGTAGGAAGAATGCGGGGGAGAAGGAGCGCCCGGGAAAAGACTCCGGCCGGTCTGGTAGGCCGGTGTGGCCGGTCAACCATTTCATTCTGTTGCGCTATCCAGTCGCGCCCCTCTATGCTTGAACGTCTCTGCTTTCCATCGAGAAGTAGGCAATGGCTCTAGCATGATAGTCATCTCTGTGCTCTATGCTGTTCCCATTTTGAGAGACTTTCCCTTTTCATCAACTTGAAGATTTGGAGATACACTATCAGACTATAGAGTATACCCCGAAGTCATGTGATCCATCGGATAATGCATCGCTATAAAACGACGGGTCATAATCACTGGACTAGTCATGATAGGGCCAACCTGTGCACAACTTCAAGGGCAGATGCTAGTCGAAAGTAGTTGGAAATCATACCACTTCATTCTATGGGCCTAAACCCCATTTATTTCTTCGATTCCGGAGTTTCTCCAACCCATCGGATGAGATAACTCAATGCAATTCAGCGTTATCCGACACTCCGCATGACCGAGGAAGTAGACCCCACCTGAATCTAGCTACAGTCGGTGGTGAAGGACGTTGATCATAGGCAGGGATTTTTTATCGGCTTGACCTCGGTAATATTACATTGTCATATCGTCCAGTCTTCCAATGAATGAATTCTTTCCAAAGTAAAGCATCCGTATTCCTCGACAACGTCTCCACTATGGAATATAATGTACCATGCATTGCATGTCTTCATGGAGAACCCCGTCACCGGTGGCGGGGTGAGTGTCTTGGTTCCTCGACACGGAGGAATATAAAGGCCCGCAGGGTGTAACCTTAAAAGCCGTGGTGATATCTTGCTGAATCCCAATTACCCAGCAAAGTGTTCAAGCATTCACAACGTCCCATCATACCGTTCTAGTATGTCTGGACGTCTACTCCAGTGGCCAGCATGGCCCGAGTTCTCCGCTAAAGACGGGGAGACCAATGAGGACCTGATTCAATACAAAAAGGATATTGTAGAAGCATATGGGAAAGACAACATAGTCAGGGCCTGGTTGAAAGTCTGTGCCGAACTTGAAAAGATCACCGAAGATATTACCTCTCGTGGCACTTCAGCAATCCCAGAAGTCGACTTCAAGGATATCTTTACTCTCAGTGATGTTGAGCGACAGAAGCTGAAAGATACTGGCTGCTTCGTTATTCGGGGAGTGTATGACCGAGCCCAGGCGGACCGATGGTTTCAAGACCTCAAATCCTATGTTGCTGCCAACAAAGATCAAGTCAATGGTAAGTAGGAGGAGATGAGCTTCTTTCCTTTCTTCTTCGACTGGGTGTTCCGTCCAGTGTTGACGTGTCAATAGGCTGGCCTGAAACCTCCCCTGCCATTTATAGACTTTATTTCTCACCTTCACAAATGGCTGCTCGCTCTCATCCCAATCAGTTGAAGTTGAGTCGAGAGCTAAACTCGTGGTGGCACGATGATTCGAAGTCTTCATCTCCAGAGCCCCTCTCATACGCTGACGCAGTGCGTATTCGACCCCCCGGGGTACCGTTCATGGGGCTTGGGCCTCACATCGATGCTGGAAGCTTGTCACGCTGGGCTGATCCGACTTACCGGTCATTTTACTCTGCTGTCTTCTCTGGGTTTCCTGAGTCCTTTGACACCTATGACCTGACCCTTCGAAAAGGTGCCGACCAAGCCTTGTTCCCTGGGGGCGCTCACTCGCGTGTCTTCCGGAGTTTTCAAGGCTGGACAGCGTTGACCAGCGCAGGGCCTGGCGAGGGCAGCCTTCTCCTGTACCCCAACATCAAGTGGACGTCTGCCTATTTGATGCTGCGACCATTCTTCCAACCTCCAAGCAACAAGGATGACGTTATGAACCCTGAGAGTTGGACGTTCGACGCAGACAGTCCTTGGTTTCCCGGTACATACAGGGAGCACAGTCAAATGCTGAGCCCGACATCCCATCCCCACTTGCGACTGCGTGATTGCTTGGTGCATATTCCACAGATGCAACCCGGAGATACGGTGTGGTGGCACGCCGACATGTGCCATGCCGTCGAGGTCGATCATCACGGAGACCATGAAGCTAGTGTCGCATACATTGCCGCAACTCCAACGACCGAAGAAAACCAGAAATACATCAAAGGCCAGCTGCAAGACCTAATGCGAGGGGTCCCGCCCGAAGACTTTCGAGGAGGATCAAGCGAGAAGGACTTTAAATTGTTTACGGGGGAAAGGGGGATTCTCAGTGGTGAAGAAGGCCGTCGAGCCATGGGATTCCATCTCATTACCGTTTGAGGGAAATGGACTTTCAATCAAAACCAAGACCACATTTGACGTCGTAAAAGGTGGATTTTATTGACCGAATACGATCCTAACGGTTCTTGGTACCATTGCCGCTACTATCATTGTCAGGACCCAAATCAGTAGGCTGTGCCTTGAGGGCCGGCGATGATCCAGACGGAGAAGATGTCCCGCTGGACAAAGTGATACTAATTTCGTGTTCAAATCTAACTTGTCCAAAGGACATGGCTGCTCAGCTGCTCTATGTTAAGAGCGCCCGCTTATGAGAAGCGACGAAAACTTCCTTCCAGAATATGACAAGGCTGTTCAATAAGCGAGGTTGGTGTCATCTGAACAACGGTCTGATCCTTGCATTTGTTTCTAAGCCTCGGCTCAGCTTGCACGTACAGGTATGGAGCATAAGCAGAAAGAGACAGTAAACGCAAAGGACTATCCCCGTGCCCAGACCGACGAGCAAGGTAGTCCATTGTTAGTTCATATTTTCAGCAAAGGCCCTGGGAAGAAGCATGTCGTTTGACGGAGATCTGTTCTCCGATTAGAAGTCGACGAGGGCCCCCCGTTCGGTCGTTTTCCGGTTAGGGTTGGGTTGGTTCAATGGGGGGCCAGAAACCAGGCAATTTTTAGTCGTGTAATCTCGCTACGAACCAGACTTTCACGCTTGGACGTCTGCTCGGATCTTCTGGAAAGTCGGATGGATCTCTTTGCCTCTCTGCAGAAACAACTACTAAACTCTTCTGGTAATCGCTTCACCGAACGTACACTACGCGAAGCTGGTTTCAAGAGGAGAGCACGAGACGGGCATGGCTCCAGGAACTATGTATAATATTGCAGATCCTGGGTCGAATCGTTCCCACTTCACCGACCACCATGCTGGGGTAGCCTTGCTAATTATCGTACGCAAGTAACTGATTCCAAGTCTTACAATTCACAGCCTCTTCTATTCATGCAGCGACTTGACATTTTCATACACGAATCGAACCACTGATGGAGTCGTCCGATGCGATGCCGTGTTCAAGGCGACGCTTAGCGTATGGGTCTTGAGATAAGTTTGTGATTACGGTACAGAGACACGAACGGTGTGCCGGGAAAGGGGTATCTCGAGAAACTCGTGCAGTCTTGTCTCTCCGTCAAAAGACATCTTGTTCATGGGATCGTGTATCCTTGGTGCCCTGACAAACACCCTCAATGCTCCTAAATTATATTTGCAATAGTCATACGTGACCGATTGACATCTTGTGTTGGCTGTGCAGTATTAATCGGGGCCAAGATGGGGCCCGTAGTTTGTGAAGTGGTTGTCGTGTTTGGTTGGACATGGTTCGCAACGTTGACTCGGGATTCTGTGAGTTGTTGTAGATATCGAACTGATCTTTCCACATTCTGCCATCCGCCCCAGTCGTGTTGTTCCTCCTCTGTTAGCATTCCAGCCCACGAGGGGGAATATCGCTCGTTTTGCGGTTGTGAATCTTGTTCGATGCTCGTGTGGCGTGGTCGACCATGCTTTTGTCGTCTGCTCAGATGCGTACCCGTTTCTGCGTTGCCCCAGACCCAGCTGTTGGTTGTAGCCTGGAGATCTGCTGACAGAAATACTAGTAAATCTTCGTCCTGCTCCACGTCAATATTGGGGGACTGTTCGTAGCGCTCTATCAGTTTGCGTGTAAAAGAGGCCAGATATCTGCCACAGCTGATATTGATGTTCCTTGCTTCCCCAATTGTCATTGCAGCTCTCAGGACAATATAACAGGCGTCGTATTGCTGTCTGAAGACCAGGAACAGCATGCAACGCCACAGGTGTGTACAAAGGATCGTGGTTGTAGATAACACAAACCTCTGCTCCCATTCGTGTGCGTTCATGTGAGGAATCATGCATCTCGAGAGGAGGGTCGCCGTATCTCGCGCTGCGTGGGTACATTGTTCAATTGCCTGCAGTCTCTGTTCTGGAGAACAGGATGGAGACAAGTTGTGACGATGGAGGAGTATCCTCACGTTCTGAAAATGCATAATTGGTGCCATGATACAAGCATCTAGTGGGATCGATGAGGAGAGTTGCAGAATCCGTGGAAACAGGCTCAGGCAGTCGCCCAAATAGTTCTCGAATCTGTTCAGAGCCTCGTTCGTAATACACAACGTGCGAAAGGCTTTTGCCAACGGCGACATGAGCCGTGCAATGTGGATGTTGGCGAGTAATAGAGTGGGAGGCGCAGGACTTTGGGCATCCTCGACCACCAAACGCTCGTCGTCCAGAACTTCTGGATACTCGGTGTCAAACTCGTCGTCGTTGATCAACATGGGTTTGCCCAGCTCCAGAGCCAGTATCCTGGTAGAAATTCTGTATTAGCTCTCGTCTGCGCAAGAGAATTTGTCAACTGCGCCTTACCGATCCCAAACGTAAACGGAGTACCAGATGCGTTTCCGCAGCTCGCCTTCCACTGGAGACCATTCTCCACCTTGAACATGAAACCCTAGATCTTGTAGAATACGGATTGATGAGCCCAGCCAAATCCAACCGGCCGATTTTCGGTTCATCTCCACGAGTGCAGTGCTGGCCAACAAGGCCACGACTGCTTGATTCGGTGTGACATCGTCCTCCCAAAAATTTATTGAAGAAATGCCTCTAGTAAGATAATCTTGCGCCTCGCCCAATCTCGCAGGATCGTGTGTCGCAAGGGCGCCGTTAGCGAGGACGACATAGAGTAACGCCAACCAGTCTCTGGGTAGCGAACTGGAGTTCCCCGTTTCCGTAAATGTGGCGAAGTGCTGCTGAAACGTGGACCAGTGCAGGACGGGGAAGTGTCTGTGGATGCTTTCGTGATAATAGTGGAAGAGACGTTCTGCTCCGGCTTGCGAAGGGAGGCCTGGCAGATCTGAGACGTGTGAGTATGAACCGTGTGGTCGTGAAGGAGCCCCTGTTACGGGTGGTTTCAGAAGGCCGCGCCCAACGTCATTCAAGTGCGACCTTGCGTATGTGAGATCTTGAGGAGATCTTGCTTTTAACATCCTTCGGGGTGATCTTCCAACAGATACAAACTCGGTGAGTATGGAAGAGGCTGACCCGGGACGCAGTTCGGCTGAAACATCGATCTTGCGTTCCACGGAGCGGAAACGTTCGAGTTGTTGGCGAGCCTCTACAAGTTGTCGTTCTAGGTCTTGGACTTGTCTATGAGAGTCAGGATCTAGGGGGCGCACGCACGTCTGGTGTTACTCACTTGATGGATGACATGCGTCGATTGGTGTCTTTTGTGAATTGGCATCGGACGTTGCGGCTCGAACATTCTGTACAGCTTGTTGTTTCTGTTGCGTCGCACTTACAGAGTCCGTTAGCATGACATTTTCAATGATGGTGTCGTCAAGATTACCTTGACTTTGCGTTCTCTACAGGCGTCGCAACTCGGGTCCTTTCTCCGCTGCCGATACGCTCGTTTGGGGTTGTGCAACATCATTGCTGAAAGCTGAGCCGGGGATGGTGTGCCGCTGGGTCCACCACTAGGTCGAAGGTTGTCGCCCAGGTATGCCGTCGTCTCTTGAGGCGAGATCGACTCCATGTCGCGGTGAGGGTTAGACGGTAACATGGTTGCTGAAGCAGGCGGAGACACGACTGGCCAGGAGTGTTGATTCGAAGGATATGATGCTTGCAATGTATGACGGTGAATTGGGAATTCAGTTTTGACGGGCGAGTCTTCTGAATCCACACTGGGGGTCTCTCGAAACGGCGAGGACTGGTTGTGTATTCCGCTCGTCAAAGAAAACATGGTAAATCGTGGTGCTTGTCTCTTTGCAACGATGCAGCAAAGAATGGCTTGAGGCTTGTCGACGAGACATGCCCACAGTTCAAGTCGACAACATCCGGAGCGTGGCAGCAACGACTTTAACCACGATGTACAAAGCGACTAAAGATCTGAAGACGTGATTTCGAGAGATAGAACGATATCTCCAAAGTCAGAGTCGCAGTAGGGGCAGAAGCGAGAAGCGAGATGGAGACGGTAAGAGGCCAACCTTGGCCAATGGTTCCCCGATGAGCTGCACGAGCAACTCGCGAGTCGACCTTGTGCTGATCGCCACCAACAGATCAGGTCAGCCGAGATTGTCGGTCGAATGCTCTGCGCGGCAAAGTGCAGAACGAATGGGACAGGCCAGGAAGAGCAAGGAGCACCGGGGTTATGACCGTTGGCTAGAACTTGGGGTTTACAAAACGATCCTCCTCCAAAAGTTTCTGCTTGTCGGTGTCGATCAAAACCCAACAGAAATTTGGGGACAGATCGTCGACGGCTTCCAGAGGGCCAGCCTTGGATTCAGGACACGCAGGCACACTCAGGACAGGCAGGGGAGCGTACGGTGCAGGCAAGACTACACTACGAGACTAAGACCATTCTATGGAGACACCCGGCTGGCTGGACGATATACGCACAATTGGCATAACAGGTAAGGAGAGGAGACTCTGGAGTCTAGCGGGCAAATGGCATGAAATCAAGTGCCGACACGCGTGGCGTGGGTGGAGGGCGAGTGAGGCCCCGCTGCCCGACAATGAGCATGAACTCAGAAGTGGATATGAAATTGACCGCAAAATCTGATTGAGCACCTGGCAAACCAGTAGAAAGCTAAAAGTTACCTCCAGGTGGATATCCAAGAGCCACTGACTTTAACACAGGAGAACAGGTTCGGAATCGTCGCAGGACCCTGGCGAGACTAAGGCCGTCTTGAGCCCCCCGGTTCTGCCAGCCGAAGTCAATGAAGCTAGCCACAACGTTGTCATAGCCGAATAGGGCATCACGGACAGGGACTCTGAGGGCTGATTTCAACGGTGAGTGGTCTTCGCAGGGCTGGAGTCGTCCCATCAATACCACTGGTTCCAAAGGCTGGGAAATCTGACAGCATTACGGTATGGCCTTTGGCCATGATGTGACATTGTATTAATTAAACATAGACTGCTACGGCCGCTTAAACCATGATTTGCCCACGAGTAAACCTGCTCGACTAAACGTGGAAGTAACCCACATCTTGATGTCGAGTCACAGAGAAGACATGCTTCCTGTGAGCGGTCTGCTGGTCTTCTCACAAACGTGGCACTTGATATTCCAGCTTGAAAACGGACGAGGGGATGGGATTGATTACTCTTGGCCATCTCTAAATGCCTCTGCAAATCTCTTCATGCTGGGAGTGACATGGCGACTACGCAATTGCCGCAGTTCCAACCTCAATTCGCGTGAGTACTGATCGACGACCATATCTCATGTTCTAAAATACACTGTGGTATATCGACCGGGAAGTTTTCGCGACTCAAGCGTTCAGTGGCGTCTTTGTGGAGAGAGCGGACCGAGGGCGATCGTGAACCTTGGCCAGGTTGTGTTCGAATTCCAGGGACAGTCGGGGCATGGTGGAGAGCCGTGGAGCTGTGGTAAACTTCCCTGGTCTTTTCACCGACACTGTTGCAGTGCCACACAAGGATACCCAGTAGGAAGCTTTCTAAACGTCCGATGCCGCGATGCGGTGACCCAGACTTTCTAGGATTGTCCCTTGACTCATCCGTCGCCAATACGTCGCTTTCTAGCCCCACCCCGCTGTTAGACAGGGATGTATTTGGTGACTTTGAAAGCTTTCGAGTGACGGTCACCCTTTACTGGCATGATCAGCGACCGATCAGTGGGAGAAAGCCGCCCATAGCAAGAGTAATCTGCAGGCGGCAAACTTCATGGACTACCGTTGGGTCAAACAAGGCATCCGTCGCAACTTTTATCTGAAACCCTGGCCCAAAGTTTGCTAGACTTGTGATTTGGCCCTGTGATAGCAGTGCGAGTGCATGTTCAATATCTTGCCTGCATCTTCTACGATTCGCTATGAAATCTCCGAGGCGGACATGCTGAGCACAGTACAAGTGGCGGCCAATGCAGCTATGCTGATCGCGAGAGGTTGAATCCTCCTATGTCCATGGCGAAACCCATGCGTAGACCGTAGTAGTTCGCCAGTCGGAAGTCTGGCGTTTGTTGTTTCCACTGTGGCATGCAGCACGGTTGTGTGGTGTCGATCATTATGTATTACATCAATCATGCACCAGGAGGGCCCTGCTTTTACACAGCCAAGGTAAGGAACTAGTGGGTCTTTGATAGAATCTCCCACCCCCAGCCCTGGTAGCCCCAAAGAGCGACGCACCTGACAACGGATATGTGGTCCACTTGCCGTGGTGCTGATACAACCAGAACGACAATCTGGTGACTTGGGCAATGTTGAAACCAGTGGGAGATCCGCGGAAGGACATCTTGCATCATGGGCTGGCACGCCTGGTTCCCAGGCTGGCGTCGCAGCTCGTCATACTCGAAAACCATGCGTCGGCGGCTGCAACATCTCAGCTGTGATTACAGTAGAGCCTCTAGCAAATGTGTGGGGCATTCAGCCCTTCAAGCTTCCACGCTATGGAGCTGGAAGGTTCTGACTGATGGGTCACTTCGGCCTCCTCGCCAGAAACTACTCTGGCAAGAAGGATTTGCATATTGGGGCTGTGCACCATTCTCCACTGGTACGTCGTGGAAAACGTGAAACATGTTTGAAAAGATCTGCACCTCAACCAGATCTCAGCTTCTGGAACACTGCAACCGCGGGTTTTTGCTCGGATGAGATGTTTGCAGTACTTATTTGCATTCCTGTAACTCCATGGCAGCTAGAAGACACATAGTTGGAACGTTCTCTGAATCATCAACAGTAGTAGAACGCGGTGTCTACGGCCTCTTTCTACGAGAAGATTGCAAATGACAAGACCTCATGCAATCCAGTCAGAACATCTACATCCAAGCGCTCAAAAGCTTCGGAGAAACCAGTCCGGGGTTTGCTGAGTCGGTCCGTCATCTAGTTTGTCGATGAGTCAATGTAAATCAATGGCTTCTGACTCTTCTGTCTGTGTTGGTAGTATATCTTGCACGTTGACGGTCTACGAGGCTTGGAGAAGCTGTCAGAATAATGAATCTCATACCTAGCCAATGGGCGGAAGTTCAACTCTACAATAGTTCACTCAAAATATGATTCAGGCGGGAGACGTGGCCGACGGTTGAACTCAGTTTTCTCCTAAGTCAAGGAAGATCGCCGATAGGTTTGTCTTTTCCAATGGAGACCCAGACAACTAGAGTTTGTGAGAGAAAGTGGGATTTAATTTGAAAGGGGTTGCAACAAACTTGGTGGCTATTGCCCTGCATCGGATTAGTCCGTGTGTCAATTCTACATGACATCCATCACCCAAGTCCTCTTCAGACCCTATTCAGAGATGGGCTGGTTGCCGTGCAGACACCCTTTGCCATCAAGTTGAGCAATCCGACGTAGAAAATCTTGACGATATCTGGCCTCGTCATTATGGCAGACTCCAAAGGCTCTCCGAAAGGCCAAAAGCTTGCAAGAAGCCAAGGCTCTCCGACACTGACCATGCGTAAGGGCGGTGGGGTGGGCTGCATCATCACCGACTTGAAGCATATGTACGGTAAAAGGCGGTACATCTAGGCTAGGGAAGGATCGTCACCCAAGAAGCTCTGGATGTTTTGTAAAGGGTTTCTCCAAGTTCAACTTCAGAGTAGCATCCGAGCTACGCTCTCAGCTGTTTTGACCACTAGCTCGCAAGTTGATGGCCCAGGTGCCTGGCCAAAAGCACGTGTATACATACCCATATAATGATGTATGAATATCGAAAGCTTCGAAGAGGAGATTGTTCAAGCAATTTCCTATGTACAACCAGCCATGCCGTTCTGGGTTGCTGTCTCCGGGCTGGGCAGTCTGAACAAGGAGATCAAGATGATTTCCTGAGCGCTGCATCTACTTCGATAGAGCTATTCGGCAGCAACCCGTGGAACTAAGCAGTCCGTCGTGTATCTTGGATCAACTTGGCGGATCGCACCTGAGTTGCCCGAGTCGGAAATGATAGACTGTGGAGTCAGCGCCCTGTTTTGCAGCCCCAATTATTAGGCTTGCTACGGTGCCGCTTCGAGGGATTATGGTCAACCACCAGCTTTCGAAAAACCCTGGTGGTTGCAACCCGAGGTAGTGGCTCTCGGCGATTTTGGTTAGGCGCTCGGGCCTGGAAGTGGCTCACAGGGTCCCAGAGAACTCTAACAAGATCACCTGTGATTTTGTGTAAACGTGCTGAAAGACGAATTGAGCATCTGTACTGCTTGGGCGGGATATATCCTTCCTAACCGTCGAAGCTCACGGTGATTGATCTAATGCCTAGGCTAGGGCTACCATGTAGACCAAGGAGAAAGTTGTCAAAGTGACACAGTGTTACCAACTTCTGGTCCATTTATCCTCCAGCTGTGCTGTGGAGTGTGTCATGGAGAAGTCCGAAATGTGTTGTTTAACCTTGGGGGGTGGCTTCTCACGCTTGCCAAACGCCTCGAGAGACAACCCCGTGGCTTGGGCTAAGGAAACGCAGAGTGCCACTAACCCGGGAGCTTGGGTCAACTGGCTGAGAATTCCTGAGACAGAAACAGTCGGCGAGCATTGAAGTCAGGGTCCAAAGAGGTTCTGACAGAGGTTGCCGAATTTGGTTTTCAAGCAAGTTCATTACGCGCAGATTCCAAAACATTTAGGCTTCTTCTTCCGCGTCGAGACCGAGAATGAGGAAGGATGCCGATTTGTTGGGAAAAAACTGGGACACTGTGGGTGGTTCTTTCCCCTGCTTGGCTCGGTTGACCCTTGAATGAATCCAGATGACGAAGAAAGGCGTCACAGGCAAGATAGCCAGACTCAGGACTGGAGTCTGTACGGAGTAGAGTCTGGAGTGCAGACTGGGGCCGCCACTCCATGGTAGGGTAGAGTGTGGCAAAAGGATCATCTAGGTTGCTTCTCCCACTGGTGGATGATATGATCGACAACCAGGGACAGACCTTCAATCTCCTCTTCGGCAGTGATGCCGGCAAAGTTCATACTACAGCCAACATAGGCAGGTGACTTTGTGCGGCGGGCGAGGATCTTGGCTAGTCTTGTCGCATAGTCGATGCTTTCATTCGAGGTAGTTAGGGCGGTGCTAATGGCATTGCGGTCGTTAAGCCTCTGGATATTGCTGTTATTATCATGTAATATGTTTCGAGATTTGAGAGTGCCTGAAACGATGCACTCGGTGCTTCATACGTACATCAGGCATGGCATAGACGAAACTGCCCAAAGGAGGGGTTGAGTTATGAGCTTCGCCCACAGTGGAGGTCGTCAAGTGTACCATCGAACAATTACCGAGGAGGGATAGATGCAGATGAAGGTTGAGGTGAGGGTGTCTTGGTACAGGAAAAGAGAGTTCTTTTGGGGTGAATGAGGGCTCCATGTGTGCAGCAAGTCACTTGAGTGATTCTCAGGTAGGGAAGTGAATTGGATGGAATGGTGTCTGGTCTGTGAGGTGTATTGAACCAGGGGACGCGGATCTTGTGGGCTCGAGATAGGAAGAGTGGAGAGCGAGGGGGAACAAAATGAGGTCTGAGCGCCGGGACGGGGAGTGAGTCAGTAAGTAGAAGTATAGCAGTCTTGATGGTGGGCGGTTTGGGGGCGGCTTGAAAGTGGTGATAAGAATGTGTGGGATGGATGTGAAAAATACTTCCTGAGGCAATGCGGGCACCTGCCTTGAGGGTTGGTAATACCCTTGGCATTTAGCCCTTTAGGCAGGAACGCAGGGTACAGTGGGCACGGCAGGCACCTTTAACGAAAGGTCTCTAGGCAGGTGCGAGATACCTATCAGTGGTGCCTTCCCTTCACCCAGAGCCAAGGGCTGTGGTACCCACGTGATCCCTATCATGCGGCTTCTCAATATTAACATCATGCATAACATCAACTTCTCACACGACA
This sequence comes from Exophiala mesophila, assembly GCF_000836275.1. Lineage (NCBI taxonomy): Eukaryota > Fungi > Ascomycota > Eurotiomycetes > Chaetothyriales > Herpotrichiellaceae > Exophiala > Exophiala mesophila. The sequence continues at coordinate 1,782,639 of NW_015622508.1, forward strand.
CTGTATCTAATCCAGCTTAACCCACACAAAACACCGGTGAGCCCCTTTAGGAGCCCTAACCGAGATCGCCGTGACAGCCTTTGGTATCGCTGTCCTTGGAAATCTTCAGATTCTGAGCCTTACGAGTTCCTGTCAGCTCTGGGAAGACCCAATGACTGAACCAGACAATGAAGATGAGTTGAACCCATTATTCGGAGAGGAGAGTCTTCCTCGTGATCATCTTGAACGTCGTGCAATTTTTGCCACTCTGGAGTCTTTCTAGTAAGTCAATTTGGCTGCCGCCATTGCCAGAATCCAGGTCTTTTAGTCTGTGCTGTCAGAGCACGTGATTCATGCTCTCATTCTCCTTTCACCCTGTTATGGTCGAATCAATGTTCGTTCTCATATTGACTGAGACGATTCCTCAGTCTGGCAGCACTGACTCGAGGCCAGCCAGTATCGAAAACATGAGCACTTCAACACGACCCATCGAAAGCGTCAGAACCTATATGCCCTGCCTTCCTCAGAATGGAAGATGTTGGCTGAGCCTCCCTTTTCCATTCTTGATACTTTGTCTGCCGTTGACGATGCCATCGATGACAACGCTGATCTCGCCGATGAGATTCTGCTGCAGGGATTAAGTTCTTTCGGTCTGAACCAGAACCCGCCCAAGAATTCTGCGTTGGATTGGAAAGGTTCCGCCAAACCGGGTGACATAGCCAAGGCATACTCTACAATCCGGCAGTTCTATCGTGACTGGTCTACAGAAGGTTTCAAGTCAGAGGTGGAGCCTCTGTTGAGAATTGTCCTGTCCGACCTTGAAGCATATCTCGCCTCTCAGGAACCAAGAAAGGGGAATTCTGCAGGGCCTTCGATTCTCCTTCCTGGTGCTGGTCTAGGTCGCATCCTATTTGAACTGTGTATGAAAGGATACTGTACAACCGGCAATGAAATCTCATACCATCAACTAATCGCCAGCAATTTTATCCTCAATTGCACGCAGCGGTCACACCAGTTTCCAATCTATCCCTTTGCCACCAACTTCACCAATGTCATCTCTCGATCCAACCAACTCAAACGTGTCACAATCCCTGATGTTCATCCGGCAACTGCAATGTCTCAATGCTCTAATCCTGGAGAAATGAACATGACAGCAGGTGATTTCGTACTATCATACTCCAACGTCGAATCTAGGGAGACCTTCGATGCTGTCGTCAGTGTTTTCTTCATCGACACGGCTCCGAACCTTATTCGCTACATTGAGACGGTGTGGAATTGTCTGAAGAAAGGTGGCTACTGGATCAACATCGGTCCGCTGCTGTGGCACTTCGATAGCCGTGTCCATGGAAAAGACGACGACGACAAAGACGACGACAAGCAGGACCCAGACCCTGCAGAACATCCACACACTCATCCTCACTCTCATTCCACACAGCACCAACACCACACTCCCGACTCATCATCATTTCAATCGCAGGCTCAAGATAAAGGAATAGGAAACCCCGGATCATTCGAACTCAGCGACGATGAAGTTCTTCACCTGGTCACCAAACTGGGCTTCGAGATCCAACGACACGAAATCATCGACCATGCTCCAGGGTCCAACGAGTCATTCGGGTACATGCAAGACCCGAACAGCCTGCTACAGAACCGTTATCGGTGTAGTCACTGGGTTGCGAAGAAAGGTGGATGATTTTTAGTACGCCTGTTCAGCAATGAGGTGATTGAGGTGGTTTTACGAGGTACCTTGGGCATCTTAAGACAGGAACCAGGACAATGAATAGTCGACATGCCAGTGAGCAAGTTGCGTCTCTGTTCAAGCTATACCATAAGGAACCATTCTGGGGGGTCTTTATGGTACAACGAGTGGCCAGAATGGCAGCCGACGATCGCGGAGACCAATGAAGCGAGGAATCTACTTCCTCAGATCGCCATTTGCGCATCAGATAGTCGAGTGCAACCGCAGGTTTTATACAATACATCATAGGTGTATACGAAAATGCAGAATTGGTTCATTGATACAGATTCTCTTCCTAACTCCATGGCCAAATCATATATAACAGGAGTGGCTGGCATAGGTAACAACAAGAAAGAAATCAAGCAGGAGGGGACTATTTCGCGCATTAATTCATTCGTTCATTCTTTCCAATCACTCCAGCCTGCGTCATCCAAATTCAGCAAATCGTCAACTTTTCCAAGCTTCGATTTTCACTCTTCCTTGTCCTCCCTTCTCCCCTCGTTGGCTGTGTCCAAGGTTCAGGCATGGTCGTCAGTTCTCCTCGATCATCTTGAGCTTTCGGTGCTGAAGATGCCAGGTCGCTGTCTCTCAGCTTGCTGGGCTGGTAGAACGACTCTCTTCCTCGGACCTAGCGCATTACTGTCATGGACTCCCATTTGAGCCTGGCTTTGTGCGCCAATGCCTTCAGCAGCCACCCCAACCACGTACGCTCCAATACTGAGCGCTGACGTCCAAATAATGAGCGTCCGCAAAGCTCTCCTGGCCCTGAAAGCAAAGCTAGAAGTATTTTGCGTAGACACGGCAGGATCTCGGTCCGTCTCTGGCTCGGGATCCTCCTGTGTTTGTCGACTGCTCGAAGATGGTGGGTTGAACCTAGAGGACCCGTCTCGTGGTGATCGCATGGTCCCGGAAAACACGTCCTCTTGCCGTCGGACCTGTGGAGAGTTCACCACATTATTATATTTTGATGCTGATGGAGCGGTTGGTGCTGCTGGGCCAGGCGGTGGAACAACTTCTGTGGGAATCTCGTCCAGTACTGTGGCGGCCACCTTTGCTTGAGATGGTCCGACCTGAGAGGATCGGTCTGATAGAGGAGTCTGTAAGGCAGGGGAATTTGTCACAGTAGCAGTGGTCTTGCTTGCAGATGGCGAAGGTTTGGTCGCTTTCTTTCGAAATACGAGTACCTTGCTTCCGCCATGGCAAAGCTCGTACCCAGACCTAGCCAGATTGCTGAAGTGTGGCAAATAGCTAGATGCGTTGTCAAGTCTTGCTAGCGCCTTGATAGGGTCAATAGGAGCAACCCCGTCGAATTTCGAGCCGCTTCTTGTTTCTGTTGCCACGACCTGAGCGGTCTGGGCGTCATACTTGAGTACCACGAAAGGGGATGTGAAGGAGAGTGTTCGAAGAGTCTCAATTGGCGGGGGCTGTTCATCATTCCACACTGAAGATCCTGGTGCAGTGAAAATAGGAGGGGGGACTTCAGTGGGTCGCTCAATGGTGGACTTTTGTGACTTTATCGATGTGATCTGTCCCTCCAAAGCCTGAATATCGGCTTTGCTCTTCTTCATCTCGTCAACAAGCGTTGCATATCTTGGTTCGAAATCGTTGATATGTTTGTCGATGATTGAGTTTGTAACAACTCCAGGCTTCACACTTGCAGTCGACAGTGGATGTGAAGTCTTGGATTCTGTCGTCTTATCAATGCCAGAATTGTTGGATACCTTGGGCGATATAGAGGCCGGAGAAGAGACTTGTCGATGTCTGGACGTGATGGGACCGTACTCGGCTTCATAAACAGCTTTGATGTCTGCCGCCAATTTTAGGAGCTGTTTATTGGTGTCTTCAGCCTCCTGTTTAGCCTTTTGCGCGGCAGCTTTGAGTGACTCAGTTCTGCTGGAACTCTCAAGAGTCGCCTTTTCATACTCTTTGCTCGGCGTAAAAGTGCGCAAGTTGGACGGTCTTACTGGTTTATAGATAGAAGGAGTTCTGTTGAGGGCGTCCTGATTGAAGACCAACTTTTCATTGAGATCTGAAGCTTGACTGACGCGCTCAGATTTTTGGAAATTCTCCTTCAAGGCTGGGATGGAGTTGATAGTTTTGGCGACTATACCGCTAGGATACTGGCGGATGTGATTCCACGCATTGTTCAATCCTTGGGACAGCTTACCAGCAGGGCGTGGAACCTGTGCCGCAATGGCCTCCGACTCAGCCTGCTGGTCCTTAAAACTTGCTTCCAGCTTGACCCTGGTAGACTGTTTGCTCTGGTCGATGTCTTGCTTGGTGAGTCGTGCTGATTTTGTGGCTGCTCGAACATCACTCGCACGGAGGAGATCAATGTCTTGTTCTTCTAGATTTTCAGAGTCAATTTTGAGGGTTTGATACTGGCGCGCATCTGCCTCGCTAGCAGTAGACCTTTTGGCCGATGAGGAAGCATATCGGTCAAGTGAGGGTTGGAGTCTGGCTGGTTCCTTATCCGTACTTTGTGCCAATTCAGACTGAATGCGATCAAGTGCCGGTGTCAGCTTGCTCTTCGGACCATTTTCAGACGAGGAAGCCTCTGGTGAGGATGTATCTTCAGACTCGAACCCTTCGTTGATAAGCCAGCTGGACATTGGCTGGGAGTCCGGATCGAGTCGAGCTCTGTCCTGGTAGGTTGTTCCAGAGAATAACGGAGCATCACTGTCTGGTTCTGGAGAAGCTCTAGAATGTTTACTTGGTTCTGTTGTAGTGTCAGACTTGACTTGAGTTTGGCTTTCAGGGAGAGCTTCTGTGTATAGGGCTGTGGTATCGATATTATTGCCCTTTGCCCTTGACATGAGATCCTCCAGTTCAGACTTTCGAGAGCTTCCGAAGCATCGTTCAGGAGAAGTATGGACAGCATCGCCCGCAGGAGGCGCCGGTTTCTCATTAGATCCATATCCAAATACCTTATGGGGCTTATAAGTCTTGACCGGAACATCGACTCCATGCTCGGAGAACAAAGATTCTAGAAAAGGCTTTGATGAGGCAGTATCGGGAGTTGCCTTCAGCTTGGGTACTTTCCTCATGGTAATAGGATCATACTCGTAGTCGTCTAGCGAATCTGAAACTGTCGTAGCAGGAATGGGACGCTTGTCCGGTGCAGTAGATGACGAAGACGAAGTGCTCGGCTGAATAGGCCTGGAAGCTGACGGTTGTGTATTATCTCGTAGTCCGGATTCTGGACTTTGTTGATCCCCACGGCCTGGAGTCAAAATCCAAGAGAAGGAAGTCCAAGAAGAGTTGTTGGTTGACGGAGGACTATGCAGTTTCCTACCAAAGAGAGCACCATATGGATGCCTGGCGACTTGTCGATCGAAGTATGCTTTGAAAGAGTCGAAGTCTTTTGGCTTAAACCACTCATTCTCCCCTTTGCTTGCAGGTGCAGGTGCAGGTTCCTGATGTTGGCTGGGTGGATTTCTGTCCTGCTGTGAAGTCGATAGAGATTGCTTGGCCTGGTGCTTACTTGCGAGGTATTTGGTGACACGCCATGACCACCGAGGGACCTCGTCATTCTCCCATAGAGCTCTTCTCCGCAATGCTTTTGAGTATTTGTGCCTCATGATCTTCTCGTGTCTTTTTATGCCTTCGGCCAAGTATTCATCATGGTTGGCCTGCCAGTCACGAGTGTGGTGACACCACCACAGCATGCGGAGCTGAAGGGTATGGCCATGACTTGCTCTATCGATAGTTGGCTTCAGGGATAGAGGGATTTTAGAGGATCGAGAAGCCAGCTGACTCCGGTGAATGGTTCGGATAGACATATCGAGCAGTTCGATGATAGGGGCAGGACTCTCGTGGGATGGTTGAGCGTTTCGTCACTCTGATCGTCCTGGCCCGGGCAATATGTCAATGCCTTCTCTTGATATTTGGTGAATAATGACTTGTGTATGGGTGGCGGCTCGTTGCACCTAGAGGGCGGCGTGGATGAGGACGGGGATTGAAACCACTATCACGCTTGTGTCACTCGAATCCCAAGCTTCCTCAGACGTTGCTTCTGTGGGTCTGCGTTGTCGACGGTGAAGCGTCTTGAGTGACCAGTGGAAAAGACCCAATCTGGCTACATAACTAGACCAGAGATGGATGTTTGAGGACAAGGCATCAGCATGCATGCGTTGAAGTGTCAAGTGAGGGGTAGATTTGCTAACGAGGATACTGTCAGCAAGGAGGGACAAGTGGGCCCGGGCGGTGATAAGTGACACACCTCGAGACGGATGAGAAAGAATCGTCGTATGGCGGGCTGATATGCACTCTGCTAGAGTTGTAAGGTTATCAGAACAATCTTGAGGTTGGTCAATGACCTCATGAAATTCTGGAATACGCAGAAGATGTTCCACCCATACTGTCTGTTGCGGCAGGAGCGACGACGACAACTCTTCCCCAGAGAGTCACGTGTGACCTAATCACGTGATTAAGACATCATATCCCTTTTCCAAATCATGCATTCAGGACCATATCATGTACAGTCTACTTGATCAAAAACAAATATTTGACGGAGTATCCCATCCAAAGATATGCAGACTGGCGACAGGTGTATCTGTGTCCCTCATGCGGAACATGCAATCCCTGATTAGCTGTGTCTGTCTTCACTTAAACGCCTGTGGCCAATCCATAACTTCATCAACCAAGTCACCTTGTCCCGTCATCATCTCTCATTCTTCAGCTCGACGCTTGGTCAGCGTATCGACCACTCGTCCATAGAACTTGGCCGCGTTCTGGCGAGCAAATGTAATGTCTTCGGTCAAGTAGCTGGGCATCAGCTCAATCATCTCGCGATCTCGGTTGGCATCAAGCATTGGTGTGTACAAGAACTCGGTCTCTTCAAAGCTTGTTGACTTCGCATCTTCGTGGTCCATATACAACTTAAAGTGTAGTGCTGTGGAATGGTCAGTCTCCTTGTTGAAGTCACAGCTTGAATGCACTTACTGCCGTTTCTGCCGGTCTGCAGACAATCGTAACTATCGCCATCTTTTGTCCTCTGTACACCCCGGATAATTAGACCGGTAAGATCACTGTAGAGATCTTCCTTTAGTTGGGCCATTTGGGCAGCGTGTGCAGCTTCGGCATTGGTGATCATCAGGGGCTTCTGAGCGCCGGATTTCTTAACACTGGCTGGAACTTTGGGTTGCTCCACTGGAGTTGCTCTTGCAGCTACCAGTTTCGCTTGCAGTGCCTTGATCTCGTTCTGGGCCACATGCAGAGACTTGCCCAGCTCCGTGGCGGTCTCACGGAGTTTGTTGACCTCGTTGTCCTGGTTCTGCATTTGCTTCTTCAGCTTCTGTGCCTCCTGAACTTGAGGTGCCTGAGCGGCCAGTTCCTTCTTCAACGACGCGATCAATTCGTTGGATGCCTGCACAGTGGCATCGCACTGTCGTCGAAGCTTCTCCATGTTCGCGTTGGCTTCGTTGATCCCAACTTCTTTGAGATTGCGATATTTCATGTCAACGTTTTCGAACCTTCTGGTAATGTCGCCCAGCTTGCGTCGGAGGTTCGGGTCTCCACGTTCGGTGTCTGATGCGCTGCCCGCACGTCTTCGGTACGCCGGCTCTTGTCTGACTTTTGAGGCGTCTCGAACAGGTTGTTTTGGTTGAGGAGCTACTCGGACTTCAACGTGTTCAGTTTCCACCTCCTCGCTCTGCTCAGCCTTGTCCTGACTTTCTGCGATAACCCGTGGCTCTTGTTGGCCGGTCGGCTTTGCTGATACTGTTTTCTTTGATGTGGCTTTCGGGCCTTGGCATTTGGTTTTGCTTACAGCATGAGCAGAGCGAGCGACCATTGGGGTTTGTTCGACTTCCATCTCCTCATCGTCTTGCTCTTTCGCGGCCGCGGCCGCCGCCGCTGCCTTTTTATTTGCCCTCGGTTTCGCAGGAGCTCGACTTGTCTTCTTAGGTTTGACTGGAGCAGCGTCACTCACTTCCTCTGCGACTTGCTCCTCGTCTTGTTGCTCAACATCGCGATGATTGACTTGCTCTTCTAGGGCCATGCGCTTCGCTGCAGTCTGCTTGGGAGCCGCTTTCCGTGGTCGCGCCGTGGTGGTTTTCTGCACCTTGGATCTTGGTTTCGTCGGCATTGTCACGCGTTTTCTCTTCTTCAGGCGCTTAACTTGTGAGCTGCTTGTGTTTGTCGCGTCTGAGGCGGAAGATATGATGGAGTTCTCGTCGATAAAGTGGGTCGACTCCTCCATGTCGGAGTCGAGGAGATCTGCGATGCCTTTCATGGTTGCGACGGACGCGAACAGAGTGAAATATATCAGGGTAGAGGGGTTTGTCCAGTAACTGTAATAAGAATCTTGAGTGCAGAAAGTGAATAAGATGCACTCAAGAGATGGAACCAAAACAGACAACCTAATGGGGACTAGCGTAATTCTCGGTACCCCAATGTGGCGTTGTGACACGTGGCGGTGCTTGTTAATTACGCCACAGAACATGATCATCATCGCCCTTTTCTCCATCTCGCCCTCTCATTCTCATAGACCACACCAACCTCACTTCGTTGTCAGTTTATATGGGCTCACTTCAGCGCTCGCTCTTCGCAGGCATGGCCCCCGACCGAGGACATGTTTGGTGGCATCGTGTCCTTGAAGAGCTCGCCGTGGCGGCCCCTCTGGTGAGCAAGACCCGAACGGACCACTACTGCTTGGTGATGGGAACTCATCCGAGAATTCTAGGCAATCGGCGGGTGGCTGATGTTTCGATATATCCTGAAACAAATGAACATCGACCCTGAAGCGGATACGAAAGAACATGCCCGAATCTCCACCGCAGCCATTCTGCGCCGACTAGAGGAACCTCGTAAAGATCCAAGCGCCGCCTCCGCGTCGAGTCGTCCTGCTAGAGAAGATCTCCATCTATCACAATATGAACAGACTATCCTACAAGATCTGGTGTTTCCAGAAGATATTTCGGTGTCGTTTGACGATATTGGAGGAATGTCCGATATCATAGAGGAACTGCGGGAATCTGTTATCTACCCACTCACCATGCCGGATCTCTACTCTACATCATCTTCCCTCCTCTCTGCACCCTCAGGAGTCTTATTATATGGCCAGCCGGGATGTGGTAAGACCATGCTGGCGAAAGCCCTCGCTCACGAGAGTGGCGCCTGTTTCATCAATTTACATATTTCCACCTTGACAGAGAAATGGTTCGGCGATTCCAACAAGCTCGTCAACGCAGTCTTCACCCTAGCAAGGAAGTTAGAACCTGCTATCGTCTTCATCGACGAGATCGACGCCGTGTTAGGAACCCGTCGTAGCGGCGAGCACGAGGCAACAGGCATGGTGAAGGCCGAATTCATGACCCATTGGGATGGACTGGGCTCCTCAGACTCATCCGGCCGACCTCAGCGAATCCTCATCCTTGGCGCAACCAACCGAATACAAGACATTGACGATGCTATTCTTCGGAGAATGCCCAAGAAATTTCCCGTCTCCTTACCGGGCACCTCACAACGACTCAAGATTCTACGGCTTATGCTAAAGGACACAAAATTAGACCCGGCCGATCTCGATCTGGAGTATCTCTCTCGAGTCATGGCAGGCATGTCTGGAAGTGACATCAAAGAGGCATGTCGAGATGCGGCAATGATTCCAGTGCGTGAGATGATTGCGCGACAGAGACAGGATGGTCAGCGGATGGACCAGATGAGAGCAGGGGATATAAGAGGGCTTCGCACAACGGATTTCTTTCAGGGTACGCCGGGGTCTAAAATCTCGAAGCAATTACAGAATGAAAAGGACGAGCAGGCCTGGAGTACAGCATCGTCGTCGGGTGGTGCGGATTCGGATATGCAGGAAGCGGTGGAAGAGATCGCATCATGAGACTTTCTGGGTCTCTATTGTTTAGCTCTGCTCATTGCTGAGCTTTGATTCTCGCGAGATGCATCTTGATGCAAGTTGTGGGTTTGCCAGACACGAATGAACAGAACTCTACTCCATTTTCAGCCTGGCGTCGAACCGTGTACCATGCACCTGGGCACGAATCGACTTTTTGCGATGGCGCCAAGGATGCAGATAACGCTGGAACCAGAATGGAAGGAGATCCGTTAGCATCGGAACCCCCAGTATAGGACTTCCGGGGCTGGGGTAGACGAGGAAACACGGGTAGGATCCAGAATACCAGCTACTAGCATATCTAGACGGGAGAGCGTACTTGATACCTTTTGCAAATGGACAATATTAATCGGTCCTCACACCTACGCAGACTTTGCGAATCGAAGATTCGTGATATGATTTACATATGTTGCTGTCAGAAGTATCGCGTGCGAGAATTGAGTACACAAGTATGAGAGACAAAGAACACATTATCTGGCCATTGACAGATGGTATCGACATAATCTCGAGCCACCAGGACTCATCACATGGTATCTCTTGGCTTGGAATCAGACGATCAGAACCCCTTCTTCTCCGTGGCATCGTGAGAGCTTCCCTCATCATCTGGCACAATAACCAAGTTGTCAGAGCGGTAGGGATCAACCTTGACACTCTTGAACTTGCGAGCAGAGACCTTGTTCTCGAACAAGACATCCAATTCAGCGTAAGTAAGACCCTGTCAAAACAGTCAGATGGCTGGTTAATCATGCATATTCTTGTCCAACGTACCTTTGGCTCTGGAAGGCGGAAATAGGTCCAGATCAGACCAAGCAAATTAAGACCTCCCCAGAAGAAGCAAGTCTTGCCGCGCCAATTCCAAGCAGTAGGGTTCATCATGCGGGGTTGGAGAGTTCCAATGACAATGCCCATGATGTTGTATACATTTCGAGACAAAACGACGGTCTTGATTCGAAGACGAGTGGAAGGAAGCTCTGCCACCAAAGAATAGCAGACGGGTCCGACGGTGAAATCATAGACGAAAGTGAGAATCAAAATCAAGGCACCAGATGCCCAACCAATACTGGTGGACAAGCCAGGCACTCCGAGTCCGCCGATGATCATGAGAATGACAAACATGACTATCTGTCCCGCAATGTACAGAGTTCGACGGCCAAAGTGAGGCATCAGGAACCAAGAGAGAACGGTGCCGCAGAAGCCCATGGCAGACTGGCCAACACCGAGAGAGTAAGCATTGGCATCGCTCAAGCCAGCTTGAATCATAAAGTAAGTACCCCATCCGATCATGGGCGAGCCAGAAGTCTGCTGAATGAGCCAGGTGACGCAAGTGACCTCGGTTCGACGGAGGTCGACACCCTTGAAGCAGTCGAGGTAAGAGGTACCGGCCGTCTGTTGAATTTCAAGCTCGTTGGTGTGGATCATCATGGCCAGAGTGTCCTCAACATTGAAGTTGACATTTTTCTTAGAAGTGAGCTTGAGCAAAGCGGCGCGTGCCTGGTCGAGCTTGCCGTGCCGCACCAACCACCAAGGTGATTCGGGGGCGAGGAAGGCAGTGAGCGCAATGGGAAGAGGCCAGACCCATTGAATGGCATAAGGAATGCGGTAAGCCCATTCATCACTAACGTTGACAAAGGCTTTGAGGATACCAGCGGCGATTAGCTGGCCGATGACCCAACACAGGTTGACGTAGGTGGTGAGGTAAGGCCGGAGAGGTACGGGGGTCACTTCGGCGGCATATGTTGTGGTGAGTGTCTGGAAAACGCCCCATGGCAGGCCCGAAAGGACATAACCAGCCAGTAACATTTGGACGTTGACGGCAAAGAAGGTGATGAAGATAGTGCCACAAATGAAGAAAAGAGCACCTATCATGGTCCAGCGGTAGCCGATTCTCTCAGAGATGATTCCGTTGAGGAAGAGACCAATGATCTGGGCAGCAGCGCTACCGTTACCGAGGGCGCTCTGCCAGCTCGCAGAAACTTCATATGTCTGCACGCCGTCTTTGATAGGACCAGGCCCACCGAACTTGCGAGCGAAAGATTGGTTTCCAAAGAAATTTCCCAGGAGATAGGTGTCATAACCCTCCATGATAACGGCTAGCGACAGGCAAAAGGAGAACATGATGGCCTTGGGGTAGAGTTTGCAGCCCTCACGGAAGCCCAAAGAGTGCTCCAGATCGGCGGCAGCTTTGGCATCGGCAGAGAGCTCGGCCAAGTTGGGAACGGCGACGGACATCTTGCGAAGGGTCTCATCCTTCTGGTTGAAGATGACCTCGTCGGTGGTGGCCCCGACGGCAGCAGCGGGTACAATGGATGATCTTCTGCGGGACGTGTCGTAGGTTGGAGCACCCAAGTTGCCGGCATAGTTGGACACGCTCATATGGCGGCCGGTGTGGCCGGCGCCATGCTCTTCGTCATGGTTGAAGCTCATGGTGGAGTCTCGATGGGGGACGATGTAAGAATGGCGATATCCTTACGAAAAGGGACGAGGCGGTCCAGGACTTAAAGAAACTGCAAGTCAAAACTGATCCAGGGCTGTGGATGAGAAGAATTTCAATTACCGTAGAGTAAGGGGCCCCAGGTAAATATACATGTTATGAGGAGGCCCGCATGGCGATCACACAACCCCTCGACCTGACAAACTCAAATGACGATGTGCTTGTTGTGGTGTAAATGTAAATGGAGTCGCAGGCTGGGACAAGCTTGGTAGAGCCACGGAGGAGTCGGGCCTATGGGAAATGGAACAAAAGTTTGTCCTCATCAGCTAGGTCGCGCCAGCGAGAAGAGAATCCACACGAACCAACCTCTAGACAAACTCCAGACATGGCATTCGAGGGATCGGAGTCAAGCTCGGTCAAACTGTCTCATGGGCCAAGCGACTTAGCGGGGAAGTAAGGTTACGCAAGGAGGAGAGCAGGGTGCCATGTCAGGTGTGGCATGCAGGCCGAACGGTGAATTGACAAGGTGCGATGCGGTGGGTGCGGTGGGTGCTTGGGGAACCTGGACGAGAGAAGCCTTGCACAAGCGCGAGCAAGCAAGATGAAGCAAAAAAAGACGAGGGCTGTCGTGGAAGGCGAGCATTGTGATAGGCCCGAGGGAGCTGGACAGTGAAAAAATCAGCGAGCGTGGTGGAGCTGATCTTGAGATGGATTCAATCTCAGAGCCTCGCTTGATCCAAAGTTTCAGCGATTTGCCGCTCAGGACATTGCACGCGTGATCCAGATTGGAGAAGGAGCGACGGGAGGGGGACTGTCGCTGTCATCCTTCCACCAACTGGCGTCAAGCTCGCCCAAGCTCCAACGAAGTTATTGGCGTCATTGAGTTCAATTATGGGCGAAAATGCTCTAGACTCCAGGCGTCGTGGGCGTCCTTTGTGGATCCCCGAGCTACCCTTGTCTAATAATGAAGAGAGTCCCCTACTCCGTAGAGAAGGCCCGAGAGGCCCCTGTCTGATGCCCCATAAAGGAGAATCGACCCCGCACACGCACGCACCCTGGCTTTCGCCGAGTCTACGATCGGATCCACCAACCATGCTTGTGCTGGCGTGGAATCGCTAGCAACGGGCTTCCGCGCAAATCATAACGAATACGGCTTCAATTGCTCAGATGACTCGAGCAATTCAAGGTTTCATGGTCAAAGCTGCACCGACAGATGCAGCAGCTGCATTTTGCACTCTCCTCTGGTTAGCCAGGTAGCCGGGGTCTTGCATTGAACGTATTGAGCGTCTGGTGATCCAGGGTCGCCCAGGTGATCATCACAACGAGCCAGACGATGACGATTACGCTCGACCGAGACATTAAACAGTATGTCCTGACGACATTTACCAACAAGACTCAATGCCTTGACTCGATGAAACAGTGTTGTCTGGTGGTGCCGTGCGTGACATGCGTGATTCACCTCTCTAATAATTCCTCGACTCGAAGCTTGGAAACGCATGACCTAAATCATACCACGAAACGGCGAAATTGACAGGGCAGCATCTCCGGATGTTGAGAGGAGGGACCAAGTAGTTAGTGCAGCCGCAGCCTGCCACTGCAGCTGCAGATGGAGTCCTCTCGCTAGCAGTCCGTATAGTAGTAGCCTAAGTACAGATCATAGGCTCTACGTCGCCAATTTTCCGCTTGCAATTTACTCAAAGGACTCATACTCGGCCCCCACTATAGGCCCCTCGGCCATCTGGTTGCTTTTAGGCGGGGACCCTACTCATCAAGTGCCGCCACCAAGAGTTTGCCGCATCTTGGATTCATTTCTTGGGTCGTCTTGAACCGATCAAGAGAACTCTTGGAATCACCTTGGCTTGATGTCTCAAGACATTGCTTGGACGACAAAATCCTCTTCTCGTTTTCATTTTCAAGCCAGAATCAACAGTTATGTATCATGTCGATGCGAATGTAAACGATCACTAGGGCAGCAGAGTAGGGCATTGAATGCGCTCCAAGTCTTTGACACATGGCAAGACCGTAAGACGGATCGGCGAGATCGTGAGTAAAGATGCCGCTTAAGCGGCTTTGCTCCCCAGCTTCCTCAATGGCTTGGGTCACGTTGAACCGAGTTGGTACCAAGTCTTGCAGTAGCGTTTAAGCCATCGATTGCAAAGCATGAAACCCATTGTCGCATCAAGTATGACATCAAGGATCTCAAGTCGTTTATGATGGATCGCTCGTTCAAGCATGGTTAAAATTCGCGGCCTCCCCGATCTGGTGTGCATTAGATCAGGACTCCTTACCAATCCATGATTCCACGGTTTAATTGGATTTGCATTGGAGAGGCAAGAACGTTGCAAAATCCCCCGCTGAGAAGTGGCACTCCTTCCCTTCTTTGCGGGGGATCTTCATGCAGCCGCGATGGTCTAAAGGAGTAGTCGGTTGTGCCCAACTGTTCAATGTTCATTCAGTACCGTCTCGAAGATCATCATCTTGTGCCGTACGACAACCAGCACAGTACAGTATACCACAGGTCACTGCGTCATCCCTCCTTCTGGCATACATTAGATTGGTGGAAACCCACATATGTAAGCGAGAGATTTCGGGTCTACCTGCCCAAGAAGAGAACAAAATCGTCAGTGGCATTCCTGACTACCGTATGATGACAACTGCTGCATCTGGCCTTCACGCCGGGAGCTCCTTTGAATTAGCCCCCAGCCTTCAAGGGCTATTAGTTTAGTCCGACTAAACAAGAGTTCTAGAGTGGGTAAAAGCCTCGACTGTTGAGCATTATTGTCCACACAACTATGCCTTGGATCATGAACTTCAGAAATGTCCGAAATAGGACCTGCTCCACAGAGTCCACAAACCCCAAGCCTCCGTCGGCCCAGCCCACATCCACTCTTGCCACCCCTGCAGAGGCCGGAAGGATTAAGAGTAAGGCCGAGGATTGCGCCGATTACACTTCGCTTACGCACACACACACACACACACACACACACAAACACACATGCAGTGAACAGCATGTCTCTTGAATTGCCTCATTGGGTATTGACACCTTTCCAATCGACAATGAAACTAGCCAGCTTGCTTCCATTTCGGAGCCTCGGCTGAGTTCTTCTTGGTCACATCTATTCTAGAAGGTCGGACAATTCTGATAAATGCCCGTGCCCTAGTCTACAATGCTATAGTTGCTTGAAGGTCCAGTATTTGGGGTTTCCCCGGAGAACAAGCTTGAGTCCGAAAGCAGAACACACTTGATGTTGCCTCTATGCTCATGTTTGCCTTGCGCCATGATCCACTTGGTGTCAATTAGGACAAACTAGCGTTCGCATCACCTGTCCTGGACTCCTTTTGAAGCCATGTGTCTTCTGACATTTGAGAGCCCACAGTGATAATGTGTCATTGAGGACAAATCTCGCCGTGGTCAGACCATGTATCGAGCTCTTAACTTGGTCTTCTACAAGCCAGTGAGCGCTCCATCGTTCGGTCCAAGGAATGGCTGGCGTTGACGTTGAGTCAAGTCCCAACTTGTCAGCCTCGACCTGGCAGCTCAGGTGAGCAAGATGAGCAAGATGAAAACATCACGACCCTTGTTGTTCAATGTTGAGCTTGGAAATGGCTTCCTCTGCGGACTTGGCGACTTCAGCTTCCTCTTTTCCTGGTCCCTGAACTGACCCATCAGCCTTGGCCTTGAGGTTTCCCGCGCCAGGATGTCTTGTGCCTTTGTCTTTGGGTTGCTTCTTCTTCTTGGCCGGCTCAGCTGGCGGGTACGCCTTCTTTTCGATATCTTGCCACTCTTGTGATGCTTGAAACTCTTCTTGAATTGGTGCCAAAAGAGCCACCAAAGCATCGGATGCTCCTGACTTCAGCAATTGAGGTGTCAGCTTGTCGCTGCGGTAGTCGGCCTTCAACGTCTCGATATCATGGTAAACCAGGGGCTCTCCTTCTCCTTCTCTTCTGTTGCAAGTAAAGGTACCTTTGCCTTCAGGGTCTCTCAGGCTGCTGATAGGGAGCAAGACATATTCAACGAATGAGATGATGCCGTTTCCTTCAGTCTCCCCAGCCGCAGCATAGGCTTTGCGCAACTTCTTCCTCACAGCTTCGGCAGTATCGAGGATATCAATTTTGGAATCGGGGTCCGACGCCGACATTTTACCTCCAGCAAGCCCTGGGACCATGGGGTTCATGAGATGTGCTCTTTCTTTATAACCAACCTTGGGCAGGGTTTCTTGCGCGAGTGCAAAGATCTTGCGTTGATCAACACCACCGAACTGGGCATCGACTCCGAGATGCTGTTCGTCCAGAGCCTGCATGAGAGGGTACAAAAGACCAGACAGAAATGCGTTGTCAACTTGTTTGACAACCTCTGCACCAGCCTTCTTTGCATCATGCTCTGTGACAACACTGCTAAGCCTGAACAAGTCCATTGTGTATTCGGCACTGAGCTGGTAGGAAGACCCCAGGACAAACTCCAGCTTCTCAAGACTGACACCCACTGTCTTGAGGAGGGCCTGAATGATGAATTTGTAGTATTCTGCGCGGAACTTGACGAGCTCGATAGGAGCCTTAAGGTTATCCAGGAAACCGTGGATATCTGCGAGAAGAATCTTAACTCGACATCCGGCTCTTAAAAAGTGTGCAATCTTCATCATGGGAACGAAATAGCCGCAGTGCGGTCTCCCCGTCGTAGCTGTGCCCCAGTAGATAACCAGCGGCCTTTGTTCTTTGAGGATAACTTGCTCAAGGATGTCTCCATGGAGGACCTCTTGCAATTGATCCTTGATCAACGCTAGTTTCTCTTCCGGCTTCAGATCTCGTTGAGCCATGATGCTGGGGTAGCGGCCAATCTAGCGTGAATCGAACTTGATATGGTAAGGCGCGCGCCCGTAAAACAGGTAAACTTGAGGGGAGTAGTTGAGCCTGGGTCTATTGCTATCGATTAAGAAGGAGAGAATTCGTCAAGTCGGTCGTTATGGGTAGGAGGTTCAATGGGCTGATCTAGAATGTGACTCAATTGGCGCAGTTGAAATATGTACTTGTAGTGGGGGAATATTCCCAGCATCGAAAATTGGGTGGAGTTTCGGCACCGGAAAATCACAAGATCCGTTACCCCTCGGTCCTGCCAATCAGACGCGTCGACCCTTTCAATAAATCCAACACGAAAGTAAACACCAACTGCAAACAAACGGCTGAACGACCAACACCTTGTAACAGCAACAGGTAATCTGCAGCAATAACCAATCTTCACAGCCTCTCGGCAAAATCTTTGATCATCACTACAATTGGCCGTGTAGTGTCGAGTTCCAGCGACTTTACGAACTTCTCACGACCCCGATTACTCCTTTCATAGAATCTGGACCTTTGGCCCTCCCCTGACCAGACCTCCCACTCATAGAACCCCTTGACCTCCCTGAACCCACCGACGCCTTTTCATACAACTTGAACTCTTCAATGCAAGTCTAAAGGTCTCGAGTCACAACTGCCATGGAAAATTACCAGAAGATTGAGAAGATCGGAGAGGGTAAGGACACTTCCCCCTTGACGTGCGGGGAGTGAACATGGCCACTGACACTCCGCTCCCAGGTACCTACGGTGTTGTTTACAAAGCGAGAGACCTGACGAATGGTGGGAGAATTGTTGCTCTCAAGAAGATCCGTCTCGAGGCCGAAGATGAGGGTGTTCCCAGCACTGCCATCCGCGAGATCTCCCTCCTTAAAGAAATGAACGACCCCAACATTGTTCGTCTGTTCAACATTGTCCACGCCGACGGCCACAAGCTCTATCTCGTGTTCGAGTTCCTCGATCTTGATCTCAAAAAATACATGGAGGCTTTGCCGGTGGCGGATGGTGGTCGTGGCAAGGCTCTTCCGGAAGGCTCGACCTTGGATATGCAGCGACTTGGACTGGGAAAAGATATGGTGAAGAAGTTCATGGCACAGCTGGTCGAAGGTGTTCGCTACTGCCATAGCCACCGAGTCCTCCACCGAGATCTCAAGCCACAGAATTTGTTGATCGATAGGGAAGGCAACCTCAAGTTGGCCGATTTTGGCTTGGCTCGAGCCTTCGGTGTGCCCCTCAGAACATACACTCACGAGGTACGACCCTCCAAATTTCGGAGAGATAACTCCAAACATTTTCTAACAGTGTCCAGGTCGTCACACTATGGTATCGTGCCCCAGAGATCCTTCTCGGTGGTCGACAATACTCGACTGGTGTTGATATGTGGTCTGTTGGCGCCATCTTCGCAGAAATGTGCACACGGAAGCCGCTCTTCCCAGGAGATTCAGAGATTGACGAAATCTTCAAAATCTTCAAGTAAGCCAACATTACCCCGGCTTTCAAGGACACGTACACTGACAAGTCTACAGACTCTTGGGAACTCCAGACGAAAACACCTGGCCAGGAGTGACCTCATTCCCTGACTTCAAGACCTCATTCCCCAAATGGCGACGCGAGCCCACCAGCAAGATCGTGCCCAATCTCGAGCAGGCGGGACTTGATCTCCTCGATGCCATGCTGGAATACGACCCTGCGCAGCGTATTTCAGCCAAAGCAGCCTGCAATCACCCATATTTCGCTGCGGGATCAGCCGCCTACTCACAGCGGACGAATGGCCCACCGAGAATTAACGGTTATCATTAGAGACCGGCGAGTGAATGAATCAAACGACGTGATGTGATATCTTGAGTCTGCCCATATGGGACGGGCTGCGGTGGCCACGCAGGTAAGGCAGGGTATTCATATCGAGAGATATCACACAAGCAGGCAGGCATGGGGTGGTACACTGCACAAAACAGTACAGTATTGATATGAGTTTACGCATTTTCGGAACGTGCAATGGGCAATGAAACAGGCAAATGGCATGTAACCTCAGGTGGACAAGCTGGAGTTTCTTTCTTGATTCAATGAGAAAAGAATTGAATTCACTGGGCTTTGGGAATGGCATGGCACTGGGAGCTATTCTTCGAGCACAACCATGTGGACCAAGATTCCTCCAACGTCTTTTTTGTTTTTTGCAGATGGAATAAAGCCATGGCTTTGTAACTGCTCTACTTCCCTTTTCTTCTCTATTTTTGCCTTCTGCTTTTATTGTCTTCGATCGTTGTGGTGATGAAGGGCTGGCTGGCTGGCTGGATGGATGAATCCATGGAGAACCACCTGATGTGATGTGACATTACATGACGGAGTTAGAAGACTGATGGAAGTCGTGAAAGAAGAAGGGGCACACACTCTCCACGCCCTCCCCCTACCTACCTTACCTACCTTTCCTGGTGGGACAAGACCTTTCGACAATCGATACAGGTTCACAGAGTCAGAGTCAGAGTAGATACGAAACATACCTTACTCGTACTCGTACTGAAGCTTCTTGCCAAGGTAAATTGCCTCAATCAATAAGTACGTCTTTGCACCTCAGTCTTTGCACCTCAGGACAATCCTTGACGATGACACATGTAGTGCGATTTCCCTTGGTGTCCATGTTCCAAGAATGGGAATGACTTGCTTGGAACGCGATTGCGGTTATGTCGTAGCAGTCGAGTCGTCTCGATGTCTACTACCTCCTTCCATGGTCCGTGATATGTTGATGCTCACGTTGCATGAGATAGTTCTCGTGCTCGGTACCAAGTTCCAATGTCGGGCCGTAACATAAAGATAGGTATTCGGCGTGCAGATTAGTATGCAGGACAGGTAGATTGCATCTAATAGCGGCTTCACAGTGATGCCGTCAGGATTGAAGGATTCGTAGGATTTGTAGGATTTATAACCTTGTTAGACGTCTATCTTGATAGCTGCCTGATTGGCAAGACAGCGTACCTACGTTGTACTGCATGGGATGGTGGCTGCGGAACACTTTGGGGCTCAATCTGAATACCTTTAGTTTACTGTCGAGAATCACTTCAACAGAGCACGGTAGCGCCAGGAGATGTTGGTATAGCAATGACAATGGTAAGATTTTTTTCTAAGCCTTTTAGATTTCGCCAGAGCAAAGCTCTATGATGGCAGGGTATATAAGCTCACTTCATAATACGTCACACCCAGATCACTGGGTAATGTTCCTATTTGCATCAATGCTCAACCTCCAGTATTCCCGAGAGGACAAGGAGAATCTGGCACACTTGTCGTCGTGAAAATGCAGGCCACAAAGGACTCTTTTCTAGACTTATCTAGGCGGTGGCTGCTGCTTCATCGGACTTCTCGCGGTACTGGTCCTCAACAGAAGCTCCACTAACGCTTCCTCGCTTGCCTGTATACGCAGAAGCTCGAAGCATGTTGAGTTTGTCTTCCTCGGCGTCGAGTTTGCGGAAATTGAACCAGAAAGCAATGCCTCCGAGGCCAGAGAGCACGGCAACAACGCCATAATTCCACACGAGCAATGGATCGGCAGACAGGGCAACAAGACCTTTTGCAATGGCGCTGCTGAAGGCATTCATCAACAGATTGATGGCCATGACGAAAGATCTCATGTTATAAGGAGCCTTGGTGAAAGCATACTCCAGAGAGGTGATTGACGCAAAGATCTCGGAGAAACCGATGAGGACGTATGGAATGGTCTGAACCCAAACATTGATGGGAGCAGGGCCTACACAATCTGGATCGGAAGCATTGTGGCCACAGGGCGAAAGTCGATAAATGTAGACTTGAGTGACACAAGCAGCAATCATGGCCATGCAAGCCAAGATGAAGCCAGCGAAGATTCGTTTAATGGGTGTGAAATTGATGCGGGCCTTGCGAAGGGCTGGGTAGACAACAAAGTCCATGAAGGGGATGAAGATGATGATAGAAATAGGATTCAGGTTTTGAATAATATCGTTGGGAACACCGTGAAGTTCCATGACGGCGGCCTGGGAGGTCAAGTTACCGGTCATCTGACCATATGCAAGCCAGTAGAGGGGAAGATAGAGGAAGACGGCACAGGCCTTGAGACCACGGCGGACTTCATCGACCCAGGCGTCATCAAAGGTCATCCAAACTGGTCGTTCGGCTGCGGGGATATTGGATGGCTTGACACGTTCCCAGAAGCCGGGAGCGGACATGCTTCTGTAGGTGGCAACTGGGTTCAAATGCCAGTGGCCCTTGGATGCGTAGCCCCAAAGCTGCCAGAACTTGGCAAAGACGGATCCAGTAGGAGGAGTCAGGACGTAGTGCTTGCGGCAGATAGCCAGGATGACTGGGGCGACAAGGAAGAGGACTGTGGGTAGCATATAGGCAAGCCAGAAACCGACATACTTTTCGGCGTAGACCATGCCAATTTGGCCGACGAGGGAGCCGACGTTGATACAGAGATAGAAGTAGAGGAAGATTCTGGAGGTTGTGACAGTGGGATCAACGATGACTCGCTCTCCTGAGGGCAATACGGAAATTCTCTTTTTGTTGTCTGTTTGTTGTTCTGCGAGGAGAGGGGAGATGTTGGACTTGAAGCCACCAGTACCAACTCCAAGAATGACCAGGCCGATTGTGAAGGCAGCGAGGGCACTGCCACTATGCTTGATGACACTTGGAGCGGCAGAAGCGGTCAAGATGACGTGTCCGAGCAAGGCACAAGCGATGGCAGCATGGATCGTCTTGTAACGACCCCAGTGGGCATCAGCAATATAGGCACCGAGAAGGGGCATCACATAAGCCCAGAACTGGTTGAAAGTGACGAGACCTGTGGAGGCTCTTTGACCCATGCCCAAGGCACCAGATTGGCCAGAGTAGCCAGCTCCAGTAGATGAGCCCTCGGGCAGCGGCTGTTGGATGAAGTTGACGACTGTCATTGGGTTAGTTGGAAGTAGGGCGAGAATCAAGAGATCAGCGTGACTTACAGACGACAGTAGTGCCATAGTAGGAGAAACGTTCGCACAGTTCGACAAAGGCAACGGTGAAGGCAGGCCAGGGAATTTTGCCAGAAACTCGACGCAGTGTGTGCAGTTCCTCTTCGGTGACTTCGTCGTCTTCATCGAAGGACGGTCGTCTCTCTTGAACGTTACCGTCAATTGAGCCTCGACCAAGCTGCTTTTCAGCGACGGTGCCAGCAAGAGGGGCTGCGGGGACGGCAGCCTGTGCGATGATGGGGCCCTCGTTAGTAGCAATGGCGGACATTGTTGCGGACTTGTGTGGGGCGACTTCGATAGTATTGATGGCCTTTGGCACAGAGGATGAGGAAGATCGAAAACCGAGATGAAGAGGGGAGAAGAGTCAGGTTATATCAATTGTCTGGCGCGTGTCTGGGCAACAACGACGGGGGAGGCAAGCACGCACTGCATGAGAGAGGGTCGCGCTTTCCATATCATGTGCAAGGATCATGATCGTGGGTCGTAGTTGCACAGTTGGATAACTGGACGAACCTGGTCACCCATCGTGCTTTCCTTGGGCGACCATCCGTACTATCCAACCGTGAACGGAGCAGTGTCACCAAACAGGAAGGTGTCGTGCAGGGTCGTTATCAATGGAAGGAGCAAATGATACAGCAATGTATCCCCAGCCCCTGGCGGCATTAGAGACCACTACTCCGTATGGTCTAGAAACTTGTCAGTGGATGAAATCGGTGGCGCGCCGGACATTCACACCCACTGGCTCTGTGGAGATCCAGCGTGGGCGAACAAGCTTTCCCTCGAGAGCTTGCCAATGAGGGATTGGTGGATACGGCTGTTACCGATGCACCTCCCGTTACGTCTCCATGTCTAGCATGTTTGCCCAAAGTCCTCGTATAAAAAGGACCCGCAGTTTAGTGTTAATGCCAACATCTTATAAATGTATCTTTCCGCAGCCTCCAGGTCGTTCCTGGTACACATACTCCGTAGTTATAGCATGTCCGCTATTCTGCGCTGCTGATGTTAAGGGATTCTGTCCATGGACCAACTCCGCTAGGATATGTTGCCACTGGAACATCTGCCAATGAAGAGGCAATGAATTGCGGTCATCACCTCGGATCAGGGCGATCGGTGGTGCCATCTACGATCGAATTTTGACAAAGTGAATGGAACATCGTATCTGGCATTTGCCTCCGAGATGAAGTGATCACAGGTTGTTATTGAGGAGGAGCATAGATTAGTGCTCTGGTCCTGGATAGGTTGTTCCTACAGATAGAGGCAAGGGTATGTCGATCACCAGCATGCCAAGGTTCCTGGCGCCACTGCCAAGGGAGGTTCTCGTACGCATCGCGTAAGGCAGGTGCCAACCCATACAGCCTTAGCTGTGCCGGTTAAAAACGGAAAAGTGGTGGAAGAATGCACAGAAGAAGCATTAATTGGGTGGCTTGGACACAACTCTTGCGCATGTCAAGCTAGTCATGGCGCCCGGCTTGATTCCAATGCAACGTCTACCTAATGAGCACCTACGGAGGAGGTACTGATTCGAGAAGTTACATGGAAGCCGCCAGCGAGCTGAGATCAGTCTTTGATTTCTGGGGGGGGGGGGGGGGCGCCAACAACACTCCCCACAAGGTTAGATGCTCTTATTCTTCAAGCCAAAGCGAGGTCACACCATTCCAGATTGTGGCCATACTCGATGCCACCGGCCACCGTCGTGTGCCATCGCAGGTACCCCAGCGACCTCGCCTTAGGGGCTATCTGTAGATATCATCAGAGACTTGCCTCTAGACCTGGCCACTGACCTTCCCATGTCAACAGTAATTGGAATCTTCTATCGTCCCTCTTGATCTTTCGCACGACGCAGCTAAGAAGTCCTCGGTTCGAAGTGTCTAAGGTTGCATTGGCTCTATCTGTGGACATTCTCTAGTTGCTCAACTTCAAAATACCTACAGGTATTCATCTGGCCGAGGCGATCCATTCTCACCACCACTGCATATCTGTTCAACCACCCCCACTGTCCGGCCCAGATTGCTTCAAAGATCCAAAGAACCCTGTGCATGTCAATCACTATCATCCACTATGCCAGCCAAAGTCGAACTCTACCCCGCCATGTACCAATTCATACACGAGAGGATATCCTGAAATCTTGATTTGTCCTCAGCTCGCCAAGCCATTTGACTGCTACTCTGTTATCCCTTTGAAACCCTGCCATCGTTGCATGCCATGGCTTTCCACCACCTCCATCTACCAATGATTCGCCTCTTTCTCGACTGATCAGGAGTCCACGCAATTATCACTTGATCGCATGATTCCACCGGCGGCTTTCCTGGTCGAACATCTCGAATAGTATCAAATAATAGCAAGGTTTACCTTTTGGCCCGTAATATACGTACAAAGTAGGTACCTCCTGTACCTCCCCGGTATCATCCTCGACCTATTTGACCTTAAGACCTCGGCCTCGCTGACAATTATCTGATGGTCTGCTTTGAGCAGGCTATCATTGTCAAGTGAGCATGTGCAAAGGCAATCTGATAGCGTCCACGACCCGCGCAAGTCGCCGCCAGCCGCCGCTCCCAAATGAATCTTTTGATACACACGTGAAGCTTCTGTGGCACGCAAAGCTGCTGTCTCATTGCATCACGTATCAGCTTCAAAGGCCGATACACTCGTCACAGACCAGCCATCGAGGCAACATGAACCAGGTCCTGCGTCGTGTAAATCGTGTTTTAGTTCACATCCCAGCGACATGGCTTCGCGTGCTCCACCAATATGTGTATGCCCTGCTTCGAGACCAAGGTGCACATGGATATTTTGAGCCTGTAGCCTCGATAAGCGCGTTGTCTTGATAGAAACCAAACACAATTGGGTATTGTCCCTCACGTGATGAAGACCCATGCTGGCCAGGCGCCCGTAACAGGTCGCGTGTTGACATGGTGACACGGATATTTCGGCCGCCTGAGAAAACATCTTCGCAAGTCCTTGATGCCACGCTGATCCTGATCATCATACATCTAGATTCCTTACAGGTTGGCTCTCACGCTGATATGCATGCATGGTGTGGCCAGCACATCAGCCGTCGATCCAATGGTAATAACTGCGAAGATCGAGAGCAATGTGAGAAGCTTCATGTTTATGCCCTTTGGACAAAGTGCATCATGAATTGAACATACCGATATACATTGGTCGTCATCCCTCCTTTCTCTTGACTTACTTGACTACTTGACCAACAGGGTCGAGGAACAGCCACATCATTCTGCTGGAACTTCCTGCAGCAGATTTGCCGGATGCAGCGAGTAGGAAATAAAATGTCAAGGAATTCATTGCGTGAGTGAGCTGTCAGAAGAGAAGCTAGAAAGTAGTGCAAGATATGCCAAACAATATCCTTATCGGACATCAAACCTACCAATATTAATCAGACACACTAGAGTCATGACCAACAGCAACAATATATGGTGCTGAAGGATTCCTTGTGAGTTAAGCTAGAACATCTGTAGAAGCATGTTCATGAGCTTTTGGCTTGTGGCTGTTCTAGGCACCAGGACCCAGCTACGGAGTAGTTGGCGTACGTGGCCTACCATAAATTATCATAGTCTGACCGTCATTCAAGCCACCTTTTCGCCTCGACCTCAGCGTGGCCGCCATGCATCGTCCCCTATAATTGCACCAAGTCGAGGCACTGGTGCGGCTCTTCTTTTAGTGAGAGGAAAAGAAACGCATACGTCTGACCACAGACAGGCACCACCTCTATAGTTCCTTGCCCTCCCCTCGTGGCTTGCAATAATGCTTGGTACTGGTCACAGCCATTATTACCTACCTTAGGTACCTCCGTAGTGGTTCAGTACTCCGTACTCGTAGTCAGCGCAGGTGGTCCATGCCAGTGGTCAGTCAATGATCCGTCCTCAATAATCGTCAAATCGTCAATTGTGCAACAATATCTCAGAACCCCAACTTGCTCCAAAACATCCAAAATCCATCATCCTACCAACTTACAAAGTAACCAACCACACTGGAGCCTCTCGACAATCAACAACTGTCATCTTGACCGACTTGTTTTCCTTCCTTGCTCCTTCTTTGCACATCCTCCCCGTCACCTGCCTCAAAATCTGTCGCTTCCGTGAGCGAGAGCGAGAGCGAGCCTCGACTCAACCAAGCTACCATCAAAAGTCCTTCCCACCGCACCTCGTCATCGAACTCTTTGAACTCCATCATCCCTCCCTCCATCCTGCAAACCGCTGAACGTGCTTCAAATTCCACACCAAGTGCGAATCATCTTCTTCTCTCCCCTCCTCAACCACGAACCCTCAATTGCAAACCTCCACATTCTGAAACATTCGAGTCCTTGCACCACAAGCCTCGGCGCATTGTCATAGCTCTCTTCGACTTTTCGTGCAAGCCCCAAACGCCACATAACCCGAGACGATTTGATGACGCACTGAAGTAGTCACAATCGGTAGAGACTCTTGGAGGCAGGGCCTGGCAGGCGGCTGGCGTGAGCCTGGAGTGCACCCTCAAGGTGACAAAAGAAGCACAATCATCGTGCCCTTACTATAGCTCTCGCAGCGCCACCTCCACCTACAGACTAGGTTAGGAACTTGGGTGCGACCAAAGATTCCTTCCAGGCCTCGGCATCCCCAATGGTCTTCACCTAGGTTGATCTCAAGGCAATGGAAAGTACCCAAGGATTCGCCACAAGGGACGAGCTGTGGCGCATTCAGGAAACCTTGAACGATTTGTCAAGCACACAAGCCCATCACGCAGACCGAATCATGCGATTAGAGCAGAAAGCACTGGATGGCTCACGATCCACAAGAAGTCTCTGGGGTGCGGCATCGCCTTTCCCAGGGACGTTGAGCTCAAGCCAGCACGGTAAGCCACGATATTTACGACCAGATTGTGTGGATACTGACCTGCCAATAGACTCTGCCCTCAATCCAGCTGCAGAGGCATTCCGTAATTTTGATGCCGACCCGGGGACAAGTATGATGAGTTCGTTGACCTTGGACGCCGGAGACGACCCCCGAAGAGCTGCTGCCTCACGAGCCAATTCGGTTCGGTTCGACGAAAGTGCTAACAATCACTATGGTTCATCTCGGCAGTCTATGGAGCTCCCTCAACGCACCGGAAGCGGGCTTGGTGGACACGCCATGTCTGAACGATCGCTGTCCCACCGCTCGGATGGACGCGCCAGTGCAGTGGGATTTGCACGGACAAACAGCTTTGGCTTGGAATCGAGTCGCCTCCTGGGGTCCATTCACAATTCGCCCAGGGTGTCATGTAACCCGCCTCCTGGCTTCTTCATACTGAGCCCGTGTCCATCCATCATCCGGTGCTGGTTAACCGAAACCTTCACCAACAGCAGTCTCCTTTATGCGGCCATTTGCACCGGATCAGCCCAGTCGTCAGTGACATTGTCGCTAGTAGAGAAGCTCAACCTGGCCGATCTCATTTTCGACGATGGGGATACGCGCTTCATCAGACTCCCCGTCTACCTGACCGAAGCCAAGGTCCATACGACTGCTGTGCGATCTTCAAGTCCTATGCCCCAGATTCCCACGTTATCTGTCAAGTTTGTCGTGGATGAGAGCGAGGTCCCCAATGATGCAATTCAGATCGTCGTGGGCAGTGATGTTCTGAGATCACATAATGCGGATATCTTGTTCTCGCAAGACAAGCTGATGATTCTAGACGAGGACAGGAACCAACTTTCAATACCTCTGGTTCGACCAGAAGACGATGCGGTCTACAAAGATCTCTCCACTGCCCCACGTGTGAGACCGGCCTCGGATACGGCGATGCTCCCCCCGCCCATGTCTTCGAGTGGGCAAGGCGACATTGGAGTTATCGGTGGTCCTGGAAAGGTTGGCACGCGAACGGCAAAGTCGCCTAGCATGGATCACACGAGTGTAGATCCTTCTGGTGGGGATCTCTCAGCACATAAATCTGACCCAACGGAGGAGGCGCCCACGAGAACAAGTCTGGATTATAATTCTTCACGAACCGCTGATGACTCGAAATCAACCACCGGGAGCGAGAAGTCGTTTACCACCCCTCAGTCGAAGACTAGCGCCCGTGTTTGGTCCAACTCGTGGCGATCCACACCATCTGGAACTGCTAGTACGGAAAGCGCTTCCAAACCGCCCCCGAGTTATGCGAGGCCAAGCAGTTCCAGACAAATGAAGGTCTTACGACCCTCAAAGTCAATGGCCAGCGCCAATCGAACTACAACGTCTACCGGAAGCCCTAGTACGAACGGGGCAGAAAATGGCGTGCAGTCAAAGAATGGACTTTCTGCCCGCCAACCGCATCAGCCTGATATTGGAGACACCAAGTCATCTACAGGGACTTCGACCAAGGCCAATCCCGTTGGATCAGGAACTGCATTCGGATGGTTGAACACTGGACCCATTCGAAGAACCAGTGCGAACGACTAAAATGGACAGGCAAGTTGGAGCAGCAGTGCTCTAGGTATGGCTGGTGCGGGATCCCAAGATTATGATTCAGGATCAATGAGAATGGTAGTAAAGCAACTCTTGTATTGAATGGGGTCGTTGATTAGACCATCTTGGAGCCATTCCAAGAGACACAAAAAAGGACCAAAAAGGAGACTCGATAAGAGGAGCATCACTGCTTCAACTAGCCAAAGTAAACTTTGAATGAAAATGTATTCATACATCATATCAGATTCAAATCGTTTCAGCACACTGGTATCTATCAAAGACTCGAGGTCAGGCTGTGGCAATAACGTGACTGACTGACGATCTACCTTGACCAAGAAACGACATTCCACCGGAGCATTAGCAAATAACCAGATTCAATGTTCCGGAAGACAAGAATAACATCCAGTTGGAGTCGCTATGCAAATCCTCACCTCACTCGGTGCCTACTCCGGGCCACGGCGTGCACCCCGCTGGCCCGATAGGGGCTGCACTGGGCTCCTTGTCGCCCGCAGCCACGAAAGTTCCGGGGGCTCAATGATGGAGAGATGTTTGATTCATCGACCACTCACACTCCCCACACTTTACCCCCATCGCCCGCCGCCCTTCACCTACCGAGGCACGCGAGAATGGCAACCAAAGCCCAATCAATCGCTCATCCTTGTCCCGCCACTCCAGACTCCACCCGGTCACCTCCATGGGCAGCTTTCACATATCGACATCTGAACCTCATTCAACCTATCTTACCTTGACACTGTTATCTGTCTATCAATATCGACATCGTTAACTTCCAGCTAGAAGACCACCTGATTCAGATATTCCCTTTTTGATCCTGTCAAAGGTCATTCTACGAATCTCGCCACCTCCTTCCCCACTTCATTACATCGTACCTTATACACCATGAGTGGAAGCTGTCGAATTGGTGAGTGATACCTGTTGAAAGATATCTAATTTCGCTTGAAGAACCTATTGCCTTGGGGGTGGACAGTGACAGTGTCGGCGCTCTTTCCGTCTCTCTGGATGCCATTGATTGCAAATACAAGGCAGGCACTCTTCATGGCCTGGACGGAAAGAGCGACTGTCGCCAACTACTGCATTGAGCAATGGGATCTGCAGCTTGTTGAAATCCATAAACATGCACAGCTTTCCCCTTGCTGACATGTCTCTTTTCTCTCTAAATGGAGAGAACTTCTCACTAACTGCTCGAAACATCTAGAAAACCCGGTGCTATTGTACGTCATCCTCGATTACTCGGCCTATGCCGTCGTTATTTTCTCTCAAGGCATAGAACCCATCTTTGGTGCCTTTTCCGTTAGCTCGATTTCACGATTGAAGCTGCGTCTCACAGCCCAGACAACTTGTCCAACACTGATCCATTGGGGCCCTTGTTTCTGCTCGAGTTCCCGAATGAGCATCAACACTGACATGAACTCGTCACAGCATCTGTGACATACAGGAGAAGTTTCGATCGGCAATATGGGAGTATGAGAAAGTGTGAGTTGACATGACATTTGTCTTTTTACAACCAAGGTGGGACTAATCGAGATTCAGGATCTCCACTACCCAGAAACTCGTGAAAGCAGGTGAGCCATGTTCAAGCAATCAATGCCTTTGGCTACCTATCCTCTCCATTGATTTCCCATTGAACCTAACACCACAATGCCTTCTACATAGCCACGATCCTCAAAATGCCCATCTTTGTCACCACACAGAATGCTGCTCGTCTGGGTCCCACCGTATCCGAGATCGAATCTATGCTCCCCAAGTCTGGCGCCGGAGGTGCACCAGCACCACGCACGGTCGACAAGACCTTGTTCAGCATGATGGTTCCGGAGCTCGTATCACAACTCCCGACAACACCGGCCACTAGCCCGGCCACCCCGTCGCGCCTGTCAGTCATCCTGGTCGGCATTGAGACCCATATCTGCGTCACACAGACGACGCTTGATCTACTACGGCTCGGTCATAAGGTCTACCTTGTAGCTGATGGCGTGTCGAGCTGTAACGAGTTGGAGCGTCCCATTGCCTTGCGTCGCCTGGCTAGGGAAGGCGCTGTAGTGACCACGAGCGAGGGTCTGTTGTTTGAGTTGCTCGGTGATGCGAAGAGTGAGAACTTTAGAGCTGTGAGTGGTTTGGTCAAGGATACCAAGGACCGGACTAGAGATGCTGTGGCGACCCTTGGCAAGCTGTAAAGAAGTTCAAATATTTACAGATATATATATCTATCTGAACAGAGCTTGACTCCTGACCGACGGAACGTGGTCGGATTTCGCTCGGATTCTGATCGGCTTGTGATTGATATCTAGGGAGCTGACCTGGAGATAATCAAAAGTATAGAATCAAAAGGATAGAAAACCGGCCTAGAACGAAACCCAGGCTTCATAAAAGCAGTGCAAGACGTAGAGTGCATTTCAGGCAGTCTTGCTATTCAAGGCAATTAGAGGGAGGAATTACCCTTTTGTACATTTTAATTAATATAGGAGACAATGATGTGATGCACAACGTCCAAACCCATGATTTCGTTGAATTGATATATTACAACGCCCCCTTTCTTCGGCGGCAGTCAAGAACCATCTTTCTTTCTTCCGTTCGTTTATGTCGGTTTCAATGCTGCATTTTTGCCGCCGAAAAGGGATGTCGAATTCGATTCTTAGCGATACCAAAGATAAGAAACAGCCACTGGAATAATGATTGCTGCAACGACCAATGCCACACTGTTTATGCAAAGGAGTCAGTTCAGAAACCAGAAAACAAACAGACGAAACCCATTTCTCTAAAGGGTAGGGGTTCAACACATACTTTCCGCCGCCAAAGCTGTCAATCCACGATTGAGAGCCACGTTTCCCTTGACCAGGGCTCTTGACGCTATGAGTTCGAGAGTTGTCCCTGCCATTAGCATCCTCCATAGAGGCAGATTCTGATTTCAACGCAGAAGAAGTCAGTTCGGGACCGCCCTCGACCAGCGGGGGCGAATATGGAGGAGGTGCAACGTCGGGAATGGTATCATCCTTGCTACCATCTCCAAATTCCACATCAGGGGTTACCTTTTCAGGTTTCTCATCAGATACAATCACAGCAGCCTTGGGCTCTGAGTTGTCTGCGACAATTCTTTTGCCGATGTTGGATTGGGATTGGGACTGTGAGGGGGACCTGGAATGAGATTTGACGTTGACGTTGTCGTCCTTGACGACAGTGGATGGCAATGGTTGAGGGATTTCCTGGGGAGCCGTAGGCAGAACATTGGCTGAGTCGATGTTCGAAGGTTCTTCTGTGGGCTTGGATTCTTCAACATTCAAGAGGTTGTTGACATTTCCTGCTGGATCGGTCACTAAAGGGGAAAAAAAATCAGTACTGTGCTCAAAATCACCACGCGTACGCAAAATCTGAGAATGATATACCGGAAGGCATTGACTCGTCCAGCACCCACCAGTCGCCTGGACCGAGTTTGAATTTGAACTCATACTTTCCCGGTTCGAGATCAGTCTGATAGGAAAAGTGATTGTTCGTCGATTCGGTAGACTCGTTGGTGTCGAGTTTCATCTCGATAGGAGACCATTTCGAAAAGCTGCCCGCCACGTATACCGGCGGTTGCACATCCGGTCGGCTGAATCTGATGGTGGTGGTCACCATGTTGGCTGGCTTGCAAGGCGATATGTCAACCCCTTGAGAAAAGAAAGGTGCCGAAGAATGATCGGATCAATATGTCTCGGATTATGATAGGTATATGTCGGTCACAACGACTGTCCAATCTAGGATGATAGGAATGTTAGTCGAGATCTGAAATGGAGCCAAAAAAAGAGACGATAGGATGCGCCATGAGTTGTTGAATGGCCGAAACGGCAAGAGCGATGGAGTCGTTCCTGCCGTCTCTATCATCCAATTCACTTTTCATTTTGCGTCGTTTTTCCAGATTCATGCATCAAACGACCAGGCTGTTCCAAACAACATATCAAGATCCTTAGAGTCATGCAAGAACCCCGAGAATAGGTGAAGTTGATCCATTGCCCAACCAATGTCGAGATATCAAGACTGACAAACTAATATTGTCTTACCAAAGTTGTGTTGCTGAATGAACGCTTCCACAGGTGCACCAGAACCTGCTGGTTGACAGATTTGAGTTTCCAGACGAAGCCGATCAAATTCGATCAGCCAAAAACCACCAAACGTCTCCAATTGTCGGAATGTCGAGTCCTAGCGATCTGGTTAGTACAGCACCCTACTCGAGCGTTCTTCAATGCCATCGGAATGTTGAAAACGTACCCGATCCCACCACAGTCCCGCAAAAGGTTGGAGTCTTCTGAACGTTGAACTCCCGACGGCGATAGTATAAATGGGACGTGATGGACTGGGCAAGGCTCGTGGATGTTTCTGCAAGTGTTGACAATCTCCAAAATTCTGGTCCAAGCGTGGATGGAAATCACAACAAGCAAGAAGTTGTGGAAGTTGACATGTCAAAAACCTGAAGGATGAACGTCAAGTCCTGTCCCCGTCACACCACAAAAATCAAGGTTTCTCACGTCAAAAGACTGAGCCCGGGTCCCAAAGAATCGAGCGTCTGCGCTAAAAGTTGGAAGTCGATGCTTGAAAGGGACCACACTGCCCACCTACAGTACCTTACCTTGTCTTGCGTGACCCGAGCTGACCTTAGCATTATTGTTACGAGTCCGCGCGTGAGCAATCCAAGGCTCGAGTGCATGATGTTGGATGACCCATTCTTGAGATGATATGGTTTGATTGGTTAGATGGTGGAAACGCACATGCTACAGGGATCGAAAAAGGTGAGTTTGTTGGGAGTGCGGATGTCGGGCCCGAGCGACAAGAACCGAATCTATTCGATCTGATGATCC
The DNA here is from genome assembly GCF_000836275.1 of Exophiala mesophila. Taxonomy (NCBI): domain Eukaryota; kingdom Fungi; phylum Ascomycota; class Eurotiomycetes; order Chaetothyriales; family Herpotrichiellaceae; genus Exophiala; species Exophiala mesophila. The sequence continues at coordinate 1,815,696 of NW_015622508.1, forward strand.
TGGTTCGTACTTCCCGTTCCCCACGTCTTCCTCTATGAACATGGGACATGCATGCTAGACGTTTTCTACCCGTCGCCTGGGTTTGTCCTACCCGCCACAGGTGGCGGGTAAGAAGATTTGATCTTTTTCATCATTTCTCACCTTTTTGGAGGAAGAGAAACAGAAGAATTGTTGGTCTGTGGTTTTGTTTTTTTGGGATTGGGTGTCACGTCTCTTCAATTGGCCCGTGGGACGGGGGTGACTCTCCCCGGCTGTCATCAATGATGGTGGGTGCCTTGGCTCGTTCGCTGAACTGACGAGATCCACACCAGAGGCAGTTCGATACGGCGAAGATAAGAACAAGTGAGGTGCAAAGGACTTTATCTCATATCCGTCAATATGGCTAATCAAATAGAGTCTTGTGACACCACATATAATACACAAAGGGTCTGTAAATGAGATAACAAGCCAATCACGCTAATGATATTGGGGCGCCACCTCGCTACAAATATATATGCATTATCCCTAAATCCTCTTCTTTACCTGTTCAAACTAGCAATCGTCTTATCAATGCTTTGGATCTGTTCTCGAACCTGAGGACAGTAATGCTTCCGGAGCAGTTCGGCTTCCCATACGCCGCTACCCGTTGCCAGCACATTGGTCCCTTCCAGGGTATCGCTCTCGCCACGAAATACACCATCTCCTTTCCTCTCGTCGCTGTACCATAGAGCCTCGATCTTGCGACCGTGCTTGTCGGCAATCTTGGCTAGCAGATCTAAGACGGCTATGGTCGATTTCTCGGGCAGTTGCAATGAGACAGAGAGGAGGCGCTTGTAGAAGGCTGCAGCGGTCAGGCTGGGAGGTGGCTGTGACGGTGTGAGTAGGATCGAGGTCAGGACACGAGTGAGGAGAAGGATCGGGGTTGAGATGTTGATCTTGTTTGCTTGTGTCGCTTTTGCTTGTGCTTCGGATTGGGCTTGGGCGCCAGCGTGAGGGTCAGGTAAGCGGAGTGACTTTGGGCCGAGTTCAATGTCCGCGTCGAGACCAAGTGGATATAGGGAGCGGTATGTATGTGAGGTGAAGAAGGACAGGTCGAGATGAAGAGTCGAGGCGGCTTTGGTCATTTCTTGGCCCGATAGTAAGGTGAAGGCTGTCTGGGTGGATAAGAGGCTCTCGCGGGTGCGATTGCGCATGGTCTCGCCGTCCACGTTGGTTGAAGCGAGTTCTTGGTCCATTTCTCCCTCTAGGTCGAGGTCCAATTCGCCCTTGACAGCGGCATCGGCCTGATTGATGATATCCTTGAGCGCTTCGAGAATATCCCCAAAGAAATCTTGGTTGATGAGATGCGCATATCGAGCCAAGCCTTCAAGGACGGCACCCATCAGATGTGGGATGCGGGCCTTCAAAATGCGGAAATATGTGACAAAGACCATCTTGAGTGTCTCGGACTGCATCTTCTCCCGCTCTTCGTAGTTGACGATTGCATTAGCTTCCTGCATATCTTTCTCCACGGCCTTTCTCTCCTTGGCCAACTTGCGCTCCTTCTTCGAGCGGTGTTCCCATTTCTCCTTCTTGACTTTGCGACCATGCAACTTTGAGGCGTCAGTTGGCCTGTCGGCCCTAGTGGTCGAACTCGGCGTGGTGAGTTCGGACAGTAGACGTAGATGGAAGAACAGGTTGAGGACTTCCTCCCGGACACGATAGTCCTTAGCTTTCATCATTTTGGTGAGGAGGCTGACTGCCTCGAGAGATGGAGCGCCATCGTCGTCCTGGGCAAAGAACTTTTCCATTGTTTCAATGCATTTCGAAAAGTCCGGGGTATATGCCCGGCTAGTCAGTTGGTGAATGAGGATGTTCAGCAATTCGGTACGGAAATTGAAATGAGGTACGGAGAGAACCAGGGTACAGGCACAGCTGATAGCGAGACTTCTCAGAGACAAAGAATCATCGTTGGGGATGCTTTTCGACTTGGCCAGGTTTGTGAGTTGTTTGACATAGGCTTGGTAACCCGTCACCAGGGCTTGCTCGAACTGTCTCGTCCTGCGCACCTCTTTAGAGACCTGAGAGTTCAAGTCTTGGTCTTTGTATGCTCGTATGCGGTAGCCAGGAATAGCGTCCTTATAGACAGCAGCCTGAGCGGCAAGGACAAGTTTGCGAACGGGTAAAGGGGAGTGCGGTGTTGCAATTTGTGCGAGCTTTTTGAAAGAGCCAGCATGTTCCTCGGGGTCTTCGTTCAGGAGGCTGGCAACTCGAGCAATTTCTTCCTTTGCAGATAGGACTTGCTGTTTGATGGGGATCGGGGGGGTAGTGTCGACTTCGGTAGGTGGTGTCTCTTCACCGACATCCGAATCATCCTCGAGGTCTGAACCGGAGCCTAGGAAGCTATCCGATTCTTCGTCGGATTCAACTTGGGGTTGGACTTGTTTAGAAGTTTGTAGGTGACCCTGGGCATTTTTTGTTGGCAGTTTTGTAGATTCTTTGGTCGGTTTCCTCCTCGCCCTCTGTTCATAGTCTTGCTCTAGGTCCCAATTTGCGGCTCGAGCCAACAGATCACTAGCCTTGACTGTCTCGGAAGGGATGCTGTCGTCGATGGGAGGAGTAACCCGCCTTCTTTTGGCGGGACGACCGTGTGCCATTGGAGGGATCTTTGGCTGCGGCCGGGGTTGTTTGGATATTGTCAAGTGGAATGAATGTCAGTGTCTGCGACGGACTAAATTTTTTGTAGACTTGATCCAAATGCAGGCGCAACTGCCTGACATGCGGGGGAGTTGCCCCGAGGTTCAGCCGGGAACTCGAGAAAAAAATTCCAGACTGCAACAATCGCAACCCAACACCAACACCTTTCAACACTTACTCACGTCGTCTCTGAACCCCGAATGGTGTATTGTGGCATACAAGAGACCCTCTAGCTTTTGTCACAATGAGGCCCTTGACCGATGTCGAAACCCAAACCCTCTTCACCAAACTAGCCAATTACACAGGTCGCTCTCTCAATCAACTCATCGCACCTGACGACTCCACCGCCGACAGCGACCGTCATGTCTTCCGTCTGCACCAGTCTCGCGTCTACTATGTCCGTCTATCACTGGCAAATCTAGCCACCTCCATTGCTCGAGACCACCTCCTATCTCTCGGTACCTGCGTCGGCAAGTTCACCAAGACTGGCAAATTCCGACTCCACATTACAGCCCTCGACGTGATTGCACCTCACGCTCGCTACAAGCTATGGGTCAAGCCTAATGGCGAGATGCCTTTTCTTTATGGAGGAAATGTGGTCAAGGCGCACGTGGGCAGATGGAGCGAAGATTGCCCTGAGCATTCAGGCATTGTGATCCTGGCAATGGATGACACCCCCTTGGGATTTGGAGTCACGGCTAGATCAACCGCAGAAGCACGAAAATTGGATCCTACTTCGGTGGTGGCTTTCAGGCAGGGTGACGTTGGCGAGTATCTGAGAGAAGAAGATACACTATTCACTACCTAAAAACTGGACAAGCGAAACGAAACCGGAAACAAAACAAAGCCACAGCAGATGCGGTCGCAGTCATGATTTCAACGTTGACATCCAGAATCTCTCATATGTGGCACGACAGTTACTTGCCACCCGCGACCTCTTGGTCTGCACGCTTCCCCTCAGCATCCGCCAGCGGCCAGAGTCCCTGGTTCTCGAGCCTTACCTCCGCAAGGTCGAGACAATTTTCTCCATTGAGGTGGTCGCACTCAACGCACAGTCTCTCACACTCGGCTCATCGGCTCCATGAGAATAATGCTGTCAGCATATATGACTTCTGCCCCAGACGGAACTTCGCCATATATTACCACGAAGCCATGAATCTACAACCAGAATGATGGGCAAGGATTAAAAGTCGAAATAACGGGCCGAGAGGACTGGCCCCGTCAAATTCGTGATCCTCCTGCTAGTCAGGTGATTTTCTAGAAGCGAGCAGCCAAACGAGGGGCGGGGAATTTGGTTGTCTGGAGAACTCGCTATACCTTTCTGTCTGGCCTAGATTGGGATGAGTTCCCGCCTTTAATGTGTGTCAGCATGATGACGCATCTGGGGAAATGAATGCAGTGTGCCAGTCCACTGGTATGCGTGCCTACTTTAGCAATTTCAGGTCTAAGTCTCTTGTCGATCACATATGTTTCGTCATATCTTGTCTGACAGATGTACCTGATCCTGCATTGGGCTATGATCACGATGAATCACATCAAAATTAACAATTAATTTCTTGTCAGACTAGCGCTTTCAAATTGCCCTCCTTGTGTGACCATCTGCGCCAATCGACAATTCATTCTCATCTTCTCTACCATGATGTAGATCTAGCGAAACTATGCCACACAATACCAACGTCCTCTGATCTCATGTTGCATCAAGATTGGCTACCTGATGTGCCTGCTTACTGGCTACCTTACCCCTCTGTCGAACAGACTTTCTTTGCAGCCTACCCCTTCTCACTTGACCAATCTCATCTTCCATCACCTCGTGTTCATCTTTCTTCTTTACACTCGACTTACTCATCCTGGCTTTCCCTTTCCCCAGTTCTGCCATACTTACAGACCTCGTGATACATTGACTTTCTTTTCTCTCGGGCCCTTTGAACTCATCTACCCCATGTCCTTTTGAACATTTCCTTTCAGTTTTCACTGTGTTGAATCCTAAGAATAACGTCCATCGTAATAAGGTGGATAGTGACACAATACCACATCATGGGTGAGATGACCTCGACACAATTTCAGCCCCAGATCGAAGACTATGGGTTGATTGGGGATATGCGGACCTGTGCCTTGTCCGGGAAAAACGGCAGCATTGATTTCATGTGCTGGCCCAAGTTTGACTCCCCTTCCATTTTCTGCAGAATCCTCGACACCAGCCGAGGCGGCGGTGGTCATTGGAGTATTTCCCCAAAGAGCAGTACCGTCTGCAAGCAAAACTACCGAGCTTCTTCCAACATCCTACAGACCAAATGGATCGATGAAGCTGGGGTCGTTGATCTCACAGACTTCTTTGCCGTATCGAAATATAACAAGATCCTTCGAGAAGAATGGAGTGGCTCCGTCCTGGTGAGAAAATTGGAATGTGTTCGAGGATCCATGTCCATCAACATCGACCTATGTCCCCGTCCTGGCTATGCCACCAAGAAAGGCACGATGAAGGCTTCCAAGGTGACCAGCGGACCCGAAATCCACCACCAGTCTCTTCGCTGGGTCGCAGAAGAAGAAGAAAACCTCTCCACCCAGGAAACCCCCGAGTTCTTTGCCACATTCTGCACTCATGGCCGGCCTCTCAGCAATCCTCCAGAGATGTTCCGAACCCAAGGTTCAGCCAGCGACAGGCTCCACGCCCGGTTCGAGCTACAAGAAGGTCAACAGGTCTTTATGGTCATGTGTAATGGCCACGTCGCTCCACATCTTACCAAGGACCTGGTAGCAAACCTCGAGTCTGAAACATACAAGTTCTGGACCTCCTGGATCAGGGCTTGTCTCTACCGTGGAAGATTTCAGCAAGAAGTCGAGCGAAGCATGCTCATATTGAAGCTGCTCACATATGATCCCACCGGTGCTATAGTCGCAGCACCGACCTTTTCTCTTCCTGAAGCGATTGGTGGACCTCGGAACTGGGATTACCGATACAGCTGGGTACGGGATTCAAGCTTCACAGTCTGTAAGTCGATCCATCACGACTCCCCCCCTTCATAATTACCACTCCTCTCTAGACTTTCCGCATCTAACTTTCTCCCACAAAAGACGTCTTCCTCAAACTGGGCTTCCCCCGCGAAGCTGAAGCTTATATCAATTTCATCTTCGCACGCATTGCTGAATGGCGGCAAATCGCTGAAAAAGCCACAACTCCTCATCACCTACCCTTGATGTTCAGCATCGATGGATCTACCGATCTCCCCGAACTCACATTAGATCATCTCTCGGGCTATCAAGACTCGACCCCCGTTCGCATTGGGAATGCAGCCACCGATCATATCCAACTTGACATTTACGGAGAACTCATGGACAGCATCTACTTGTACAACAAGCACGGCAAACCCATTTCCTTTGCCCAGTGGAAGGACATTCGATATCTCACCAATTTTGTCTGCCAAGTCTGGAGTCAACCGGATATGTCTATCTGGGAAGTCCGAGGCCAGAAACAACATTTTGTTTATTCCAAAATGTTGCTCTGGGTTGCCGTGGATCGAGCAATTCGACTTTCGGAGAAACGGAACTTGTGAGTCTTGGATCTCATATGGCACGAGTCTCGTGTTGGCCATAAGCCTGGCCTCGCCTAGATCAACCATCTATCTCGAAGAAAGATCACACAACTGACTTCTTGTCTACTCTAGCCCCTGCCCCAACCGTCAAACCTGGATGGAAACCCGCGACACCATCTACGAGGAAGTCATGGACCGAGGATTTAATTACGAGCTCAACACCTTCGTGCAGAGCTACGAATCCCAAACCACACTCGATTCTGCCGTTCTCATCGCGCCACTCGTTTTCTTCATGTCTCCCAACGACCCCCAATTTTTAGGCACACTCGATAAAATCCTACAAAGCCCCGAAAAGGGGGGTTTGACTTCAGCTGGTTTCGTCTTTCGATATGATCATGAAAAGACCGATGATGGTGAGTTTGCAGCTGGACCAAAACTTTGTTTTCACATCACCGCTCAATCAATACCTTAACTTAGTGACTTAAGTTGCTTACTATTCTACCCCTAAATTCTAGGCGTCGGCGGTCGCGAAGGAACTTTCGTCATGTGTACACTATGGTTAGTGGAAGCGCTTGTGCGTGCGGGAAAATATTCGAAACAATATCTGGGGACAGCGATCAATATGTTTGAGACGGTTACTAATTTTCGTAATCATGTGGGCATGTTGTCCGAGGAAATTGCGCTTAGTGGCGCTCAGCTTGGGAATACGCCGCAAGCTTTCAGTCATTTGGCATATGTTTCTGCAGCGTTGAATCTCGATAGGGTTGAGAGGGGGGATAGATTTGGTATGTGATTTGGGGAATGGGAAGAAAACGAGGTTTAGGAGCGATGATGAGACGGATGTAAATGAGCGGAAAGAGAAAAAAGGGAAAAGGAAAGGAGGGGAGGGGATCGAGGGAAAACATGATCTTCTTATACGGTCTTGTTCCATCAATTCAACTCAATTCAATAGGATGGCTGGCCCATCTTTCAATCTGCCCATGGAGGGCCTTCCAGTAGAGGACTCTCGCGTCTCGCGTGTCCAATGTTTCACAATTCAAACTAACCACCTTGTGGTATCCATCCTGGTACGTACGTTTTCTTTCTGTATGCACATCGACGTCATTCGTGATAAAACAAACATGCCTCAGTTCCAATGACACGTTCTTTCTTTTCCTGAATATTCATTTTCATTTCAAGTTGTATCCATTGCTGCTCTTAGCAGTTCTCCTCACTATCCTGTCCAATTTCTCGATCCGTCTATTCATTCATTCAGGGGCTGGAAAATTCCCCACCCTTCAACCTCTTGTACGTGGTCGAAGGATTTTCCGAGGTGTCGGAGATTGATGTTGATTGTTGGGATTGGGGCCTCCCAAAAACGCAGGGCTGGTGACGGAGCCCTGAATGTCAAAGGTTGCAGATGACTGTGGAGCTGCAAGCTCGGCGCGAGGAGCATCGACGAGAGATTTTGGCGTACTGATCAGAGATTGGAATGCAGCCTCGACTTCTGCTGGGGTCTGAGTACGAGGTTTGATTAGATCCGACGCACCGAGACCAGCGATAAATTGTTCGAATCGCTCGAGGTTGCGTTCGTCATTGTCCTGGAGCGAGAAATATAGCTGAGACACATGATGTGCCTCAGTCCAGGACCAGGCCGTCATGGCGTAGCTGGTGAGTTCGGATTCGGTGACATCGCACAACGCAATGAAATCGTTGTCTTTGATCGCTGCACGCTTCCTCAGCGTGTCTTGGTTCTGGATCGCCTCTGAAGTCTCGCTTGCGACACGCTTGGTCTTGCGCATGACGTTGAGATTGGCCTGGTCGCTGTAGAATGCCAATCGCTCCTGTTGGTACTGTTGGAGGTCGGCCTGCATTTGTTCTTTTCGCTCGGCGTGCAACTTTTCCATGTTGTACGCGTTTTCCAGGGCCTGGTTTTCATCCTGCAGTGCCTTTGCCTTGAGAGTCGCCTCGGTGAATTTCTGTCCGTATTGATCCAGTTGTGTCTTTTTCAGATCGAGCTCTTTGACGTGCTCTTCGGACAGTTCATCCTTCTCGGCGTCAATGACGTCGATGTCAATCATCAAATCACTGAGCTTGTCTTCGAGCTCAGCGGTCTTGGTTTTGAGGCCATCATTCTCTTCCTGCAGCCGTGAGATCTCGGCCTGGGCGTTGTCCTGTTTAAGAAGACTATCGTTCTCCTCAATCAGATAGGCGATCTCCTTCTCCGCTTCTCGAAATTGTGCCTCGAGGGCCGCCTTCTCTTTCTTTAAAGTGGCGATGTGGATCTGATCGCACTGCTTTTGCATCAACAGCTCCTTGATCTGTGGCGGTTGTTGCCGAGGAGAGAACATGCCCTTGTGAGAATTGGAGGAGGAGGGTGTCATAGCGACAATTGGCTTCTGAGGTGTGACAGGCCCCAGTGGGCCAGTGGCGGGCGCGTTGGTCTTGAGCTGCTCTTGCAGCTGCTTGATCTCAAGGTCCTTTCTGCGCACGGCTTCTTGAACGGCAGTCTTCAGAGCAGAATTCCAAAGGGATTTCATATTCGAGATCTCTTCTTTTTGGGCATCGATGACGACCGTGTATTGTTGGAACACGGTTTCGTTAGCGAATTTGCGGGCAGCATCGACGTCACGCGTATGATTTTCTTTCATTTCTTGGACTTTTTCCGCGTGCTCTTTCTTGAGTTCCTCAAATCGCTCGTCATTCTCCTTGCAAAGGACTGCGAGAGCATTCTGGTGCTCTTCCTCCATCTGTTTGCACATCAGGGTTTGCCGTTCTGACTCCGTTAACAGCGTTCGTCCCTGGGCCTGCAACGCGGCAATCCAGGTTTCGAGCTGACGGATCCTGTCAGTTCCAGCTTCCAGTTCCTGAGCACGAGATCGGAGTTCGCTTGACGTGCGCTCAAGCTCGGCTTGAACTTGCCTGCCCTCCTGGAGCACCTGATTGTGTGCTGCCCTGGCGCCTTCGAGTTCTGTTTGTAGCTGTCCAGATCGAGCTTCCAGAGAGGCGATCTGAGCGGCTTTTGATTCCACCTCCTGTTCCAAGGGGTATGTGCGATGGCGGCTCTCTGCCAGTTGTTGACTCAAGGATTCGATCGTCTGGTCCTTGTCAAAGCTGTCAGTTTTAGAGGACTCGAGCTGTTGCTTTGCCTGCTCGACTTGTTGCTTCAGGGCGTCAGTCTCTTTGCCGGCATTTTCTTTCTCAAGGCGAAGAGAGCGGAGGTCTTTCTGGCAGACTTTTTCTGCCTCTTGGAGCTCGTTGATACGAATCTCCAGCTCTTTGGACACCTTCTTTGATGCATCAACCGCTTTGACGGCGGCATCTCTCTCACCTCGCAATTTCTCGAGCCCTTCGCTGGACTCAACCTGGGAGCTTTGGGCGCTCTGGGATTGTGCCAGGGCTTCTTTCAGCCGATCGATCTCAGCTCGCAACTCCAGATTGGGTTTGTGGAGAGCCTTATCTGAGGCCAGCTTGCTCTTGAGCTGATCAATCTCAGCTTGCAACTTTCGATTGGGCTTCTGGGCGGACTTGCTTGAGGCCAGAGCGCTCTGAAGCTCATCAACCTGTTTGATTCGTGCCTGCTCTCTGTCGGCGGCCTTCCTCAAGCCGTCAGCAAGCATCTTCTTGGAGTCGTTGGCCTTGGCAAGGTTCTGTTCCAAGGCAGCGCATTCTTGACTGCGCTTATCGAGAGAAGCCTTGAAATCCTCGATGCTGCTGGCCTGTCGGCGGATCAGGAGTTGAGCCTTCTCAGACTCCTGATCTTTTGCTACCACGGTCTGGGTTTCTCTGGAAACAGAGGAAGGCCGAGGCGGGATCTTAACGGCGGCAGCGGCAGTCTGCAGATCAAGGAGTGTCTTCAATGCCTCCTCGATCACAAGAAGTCTGGCCTCAAGGCGATCATCGCTGCTGTTGCTCTCTTTTTTTATATATTGTCCCAAGTCCGCCATGGCTTGGGACTGCTCCAAGATTGCTTGAGTATGCAGGGCGAGTGTATCTTGACACTCGGCCAGTCTCTTGTCGGTGATCAGCTGACTCACGCTGATCCCTTCAAAGGGCTGACTCTTTCTGTCTCTGAGAGTCAACCGGGTTGGGCGGTGTGAAGGGCTTGGACGAGAGGTGTTGTCGAGGGGCAGGGAGGAGCTGTTATCGGGCGTCGTTGACGCGGCAGTCTTGTTTTCAGAGGGCTGTGGAATGACAAACTCCTCTTTGGGTGTTGCCATTTCAGCAGCCGTGCTCCGGGCATTGTTGGGCTCAGAGGCCTTGCCCTTTTCAAGATCATTGTTATCCTCGTCCTCCTCATCGAGCAACAAGACCGGGGGGAAGTCATCTCGGGGAGACGGGCGACTTGAGCGGCTTGAGCGACGGCCCCTAGGCCGAGATGTGGGTGTCCAAAGTTGAGATCGTCCCGGGCGTGTGACTTTGAGTGGTCGAGGACGAGCTGGAGCAACGGGGAGTTCAATCTTGATGTCATTGATATCGGACTCAGGCTCAATGTGGCAGGGAGGTTCTTCGGATGGGGTTGTCGAGTCAAGCAAGGTTTCTGGGAGGGATCCCAATGTCGAATCAATCACAGGGACTGATGGTGTTTGTAGAGAGAAGCCAGGGAGAGCCGTTGATGTTTCGGGGGTGACTAAGAAAGAAGAAGGCAACGGCTCGTTGGGTTCGGAAATGACCTTAGCAGTAACTGGGGTGTCGTTTGTTGGAGAGATCTTTGTGGTTCTCATCCAAGCGAGAAGGTCTCTGATCTGTTGTATCACCCATCCATCGATGAGCAACACTCGCCCGGCACGATTGCGGCAACCAGCAAAGAGACGGCCCAGGAGAAAGAGGGAGACTGCGAGAAGGTTGTAAGGAAGGCGTTGGACGAATTGTTTCGTCTCTTGTGGGGCAAGGAAAGCGGCGGCGAGGAAAGCGAATGGGAATATCGGTAATATGGAGTAAAGCAATTGGCAAAGGCCGAAGAAGAACTGTTGGAGGAAGAGAACGAATTCTTCGTAAACGTCCATGGCTGTTGAAGGAGGATATGAGATCTTGGGAGAAGAGGGAAGATCGAACGGGGAAAAGAAGAAAAGCGGACGTCGTTGAGAAGGGCGTGAGCCGATATCAAGGACGGTAGACTCTGATCAATGGAAGAGAAGTCAAGGACTTTGAAAGATAGAAAATGCTTTTTAAACAAGATCGTGGGATGAAGATTGTTGTGGGAAGAAATGGGAGAAGAAGAAAGACTTGGAGGAGAAAAACAATGGGAAATAAAGAGTAGCAGGTCGAGTCACTGACGCGTCTTTGTCGTGACTATCAGGGCATCTGGAACTTCACTTGAGCAGAAATTTTCGAGTGAGGGGGGTGTGGTCGTTCATAAAGATTGTCACTGCAAACGGGGACACGGGGGCACAGAGAATGACAAGATTGAATGGTGATTCACGCCCCTCAGGGTCAGCAGGCAGAATAGAGATCAATGAGCCCCAAGGCTTGACAACAATAAGCCAGGTCCATGTGCCATGTTGGCATAGTGCAGTGGTTAGCACGTCTCGTTGTGGAACGTTTGGAAGCCTCGACATTGTTAGGACGGAGGAAACAGATGAAGCACCTCCTGCACGCCCTGTAAAGTCTGAGTCTACCAGAACAACACACTCACGGTTCCGAGGAAACCTAGGTTCAAATCCTAATACCGACATCTTTCAAACGACCAGCACCTGATCTTATATTTTTCTTTCTCTCTCGGTGACATAGACTGGTTCAATGATCATGGCAGTCAGTATATTGTGTATTCAATGTTAATAGAAACAAAGACGTATCGTCCTCCCAAGAAGTCTTTGTCTGAACAAAGTGGCTGATCTAGGAGTTCCTGCTGCTAGAATGCATCCTCATGGACACCATATGGAAAGAACAGCGGGAGACTCAAATGGATGGTGCGATGAGATATGAGATTCAATGGGCGCTTAAGCTTGCTGCGTGTTGTGGGTATGGATGGCACACTCGTCGTCTAGCTTGGCTAAAATACATTAGCTTTGCAGACTGTTAGTAGTCTGGGCCACAGGCAAGACAATCAAGACAATGGGGACAATGGGCATGAATCATCTGTACTGATGATGGGAAGACATGTAACAAACAACGAGGAGGGACACACAAGAAGAGAGAAAAGGCAGGAGGAAAAAGGTACGACGTAAGTATAAGGTCGAAGTTGCCGTTTAAAACTGGGGCGGGCCAAGACACGTGCCTACCATCCCTACCCGTACACTCCAACTTGGTACACACGTGAACTCTCGTTGCACTGTTGTTGGCAACTGGCACCTGCCGCCCGAGGCAGCGTAGTCTACTTAGACTAAGTTAGGTACCCATGTACTCTTCATACGGCAGGCACACGAGACGCTTCACCCGTGGGTACCTGGTTAGGTACTAAGTACCTATTTTAGAACTCGAGGTCTGCATTTTGCATTTTGCACCTGCTTCACAGGAGCACACGTGATACGTGATCCTCTCTTCTCCTCCCGCTTTAGAAAATCGCAGCACAACCAATGAATACTGAATCCGTCGAGGTTAAAATGGTCACCCATTTCAACTGCGCCATTCGCCCTTTTCCTCTCCAAGCCAATGTCATATGGCGTTTTAACAGTAAAAAAGGACCATTCCATAATCTTCTTCATAAGAACGTGCGCACGCTGCGCCAACTTAAGTTAGAAGCAGCAAAACCCTGTCATAGAATGATCCATCACATCATCTCTGAAGCTCAAGACTTCCTCGATGTCTTCAGTTAATTCGTTGTCGTTTGGGTTTGTCATTACTGACATCTTCCATCTCCTCGTCCTCGTCGTCTTCACCTATACTGATCTCATCCCCAGTGCCACCTCCACTGCTCCCTCCGTCTGAGACATCGTCGTCTAGGATCATTCCACCATCGACCATGTCCTCATCTTCACTGACAATGTCATCATCCGAAAGGTCGCCACCCTCTTGCAAAGGCTCACTGTCATCTCTCCCCCTCTTCAATCCCTTCATCTTCCTTGTTTGCAAGGTAGACAGGTCTTGTTTTCCAAGATGCACGCGACCAATCTTGTCACCCATGAGATCCGTCTCGATATTCTTCTTGGTGCGAGCCTCGTTCGGCCGGCGACCATGTTTGAGCGCAGCCTTCATTATTGAGGCATCTGCCTCTCGGGTCCGACTGACTCGGAGATCGAAACTGGGCCCGACCGGATCGAGTTCCACCCGCGGGATTTTAGGATTGTCGGATCGCACTGTCTTGATCTTGTACCATCGAAGATGTAGCACCGGCTTGTTCACTGGGTCCTGCAAGTCTCCCGACTCACCCGCACTCTCCCCAGCAGCGATCATGAGCAAGTATTGTAGCCCGGCCACATCGACGGAAGAGATCTCCTCTCCTTGAAACAGATCCAGCAGGATCGATTTGAGTGTCTGATACTGTGTCGCTTGCGCCGAAGACGAGGTATCCCCCCATTGTGATCCACTGAATAATATCAAGGGCTTCATGCCCACTCCAATCTGTAATTTGGTCTCCTTGCCAGCCTCGTCTGACGCAGACGGCAGGATCAGAAATTCCACCATGTCAAGCACACGCCCGTCGTAGATTCGTAACACCGTGATGTTGTTGGGTCTCTTTTTTGAATGTGTTCCAAACACCACCACTCCGCATTCGTTCTTCAATGCCAGGAATTCTAACGAGGTGGTATCTTCAAAAGGGTGGATGTTCTCGTTCTTCTTGTGGAGTTGCACAGCATCGGGCTTGGTCAGAGTGTGTACTGTTTTGAGTACCGAGGCCACTGGTTGTGGGCATTTCGACCCATGTAGGAGTAGAACTCTCTTTCTCGTCTCGACTTGTTGCGGTTCGCGGGCTTTGACGATTCTTGCCGTCCGCGCATTTCGCGGTTTACTAGACCAAGTTTTGTTAGACAGACATCGTACGTTTTCGGGGTGCGCCGTGAACTCACACTTCCCGCAGCATTTCTGTTTGCTTTCGCAGTAAAAGTACTGACAGCGGCTGATCTAAGGGGAATGATTATGGCGTGGTCAGGCCAGCTGGAATCTCAAGGGTTTGGTGAATTCGTTCTTTTGCTGGCTTGTCTAACAATTTTTGCATCTTGAAGTTGGGGAAAAATTCACGGTGAACCATTGAGTTGCATTGCATGCCTGAGCACTTGACCGTAGATTTTGACAAAGGTCACGTGTCTTATGTGGTAGGCTCTGATGGATCAAACCAGGCACTCAGGGCAATCTTCATCGCTGTATCTGGCGATTTCAGGGGTTTGCTATGCTTTGTACTTGATACATATCATTGATAGTTCTGTCTATCAGGCCAACTTCATGCGCTCAACGGCGTTCTAGACCCCAAGTACTATCATTACCTAGAAGGAGGTGTCAAGCCAATATACACGTCCAAAGACATGTTGGTAGGTACGCGTCTATACAATGTCATTCATGTTGTTTGCTTCAAGCAACTCCAAGGAAGCCGGGAAGCCTGCTTTTTCGGTGTGGCCTCCTCACGAGGGAAACCCTTTCCTTTGATGCCTAGGCCACTCTACGCATTCCGGGTTCCGATGACAGAGGGGCTGTGATAGTCGATAGTCGGTATTACTGGGCTGGCCGTCAGATTGCCGTCGTGTGATGGACACAGTCCCTGTCGCCGCATCTGAATTGCATGCTGCCAGCTGAGAAAATGCTGGAAGAGGCCAGTCCAGCATCAGTGAATATGGAGGGCTGGGTGGATGATTGATCCTTGGACCACTGATACCAGTAACACCAACGGTCCAACTCGTGAATCAATCAGCCAGCTCGTGCCCGTGCAGCAGCAATTCTGGTCAAGATATCGGCAATTCCTGCTCGCTCCGCAGCATTCTCGGTGGCTGTCGTTGTCGCACTGGTCCGGCTTCTCTTCATCAAACTTCTCAATGCCTCCTGCACGTTCAACTCAATCAAATCGTCCTCTTCGTTGGGTCTGTTTGATTTGTCATGCGCTGCACTCCGTTCCTGGGATCCCTCCGGCAATAGATTTTGTAGTTCAAAGCCCTCTTGAGTCTCGACCGGCTCGACACGCGAACCTGCACGACCCTCCTCTGCCGCCTCAAGATCTTGTGTATTTGCTGGTTCCTGTGGAGCCACGTGTCCGATTTCCTTCAACTTCTCGTTGCCCACGACTAAAATCAAAAACTGGAGGGCGAAGATCATGAGGTCCATGCCCACCAGTCGCCATTTCGAGACCGGACCGAGTTCGCCCACAAAATCGATGATCAGACCCCCGTGAATGTAGCCTCGCGACGCCCATCCTGTCGACTGAGGCGCTGCCGAGATGGCATGGGTGAAGAGGCAAAGTAGGTTCGCTAATACGACAGGAGGGAGTTGGATTGCGGGGGTCAATGGAGGTGGACGATATTGGACATGTAGGACCTGCGACGCTGCGCGCAGTATCAAGAAGAAGGTCAGATTGTCGCACAGGTAGACGATTCCCAGCTGCAGGAAGACAAGGGCGTCGAGGGAGCGGAGGAGGGAATCTACATGGCCAGACTTGACAGGCACACGGAGGCGGCGCGAATTTGCATCATTCTGATTCATTCCCACTTGTGAAGAGCGGAAGACATCGACCCGAATGGCATGGTCAGCAATAAAGCCTGGCTTCGCACGTTCTGAACAAGGTAGCCATTAGTGATGATGATGCGGCTTGAGATGCGAGATGTCAAGGTCTGGTATGCCTGGGAGCGCTTGAGCACAAGACTCCGATTAATGTCACGTGACGGCGTATCATCACGTGTTATATATAGTCCTGGCACTTTCCTGCGACGACTACATGGCTCCTTCTTTCTCTTTTATTTGGAACTAGAACTGCACCTTCCATCTCGAGGACATGCTTCTTAGGATGTACAACCTCACTTGATCTTATGTTCAGAGGTAGTACATTTCTTGTTAGTACCTTTTTTGTAAGCAATCCCGCTGGACTTTGAGCCTGCGCACCGCCTGTGCTGGTGTTCTGCTGCGACGTTAATGCAGGACAATCTACTTGAGCAAATTCATCTTCTTCTGTGCTCGCTGAGATGCCACCCTTTAGTCGAGTGCCAATTCAGCTCACTCTGACAATGAGGAAGCTACTTCAGAACAGCACTTTGCTGCTCCTTCAGATGTTCAAATTGACCCGACGTTGCGTTGTCGCAACTCTCTCAGTATCCTGTGTTGGCGGTTATTCATGTGAAGCTCGACACCTGCGGACACCAAAGATGCGTTCATGTCGGGGACTGTCAGTGGGGTTCACCGGAACCAACGCTCTGCGCTATCCCTATATGTGCATTCCAGTCCCGCGGTGGGCGAATGTGTGAGTGCGACATAGATGCCATCTGGATTGCCTGTCAGAGGACTCTGGTATGACCCACAGATAGCATTGGCGTGACTTAGTGTGATTTAATTCTATGATCGTCCAGTCACCGTTCATTTTGCCTCCAGAATGCCGGCCACTTGACAGGACAAATCCAACAAACACAGATGCTCGTCCACACCATCAATGAGCCTGCGGTCAAAGTCGGAGAAGATCTGTGCCAGCTTATACTTCTTCTCAGTCTTGATGAGTTCATCGTAGAGAATTTTGGAGTATAGACTGAGAACCACCTCATTAGCAGCATACCCTGACGCTGTGATGTCAGTGACCTCCGCTGCGATGGCTTTGTAATTGCTTGTGTTGCCTTTCTGGATTATAGAAAATAATCGGTCAGTTGATTCGACAGGGAAGACCCCGCTGATTTCATCGATATCGGAAACTTTGATGCTCCTGGTTTTGGGCGCGGAGGCACTGTCAGCATCTTCCATCTCTTCGTCGGAGTCGTCAGGGATGGTCTTCGTCTTCTTGATGGGTTGCGCGGTCGCTGGAGTTGTGCCCACAAGCCGAGCGGCACTCTGTAGTAGATTGATCGCCCTCCGAAGATCTCCATCAGCAACTTTGAGAGATCGCTCCACTACTCCATTGTCATAGTTGACACCCTCCGACTTTAGAATATGGACCAGTCTATCCTTGGCTTGATTGTCCTCGAGAGCCTTGAAACGGAATTTTGAACATCTGGATGCCACTGGTTCAATGATTCTGCTGACCTGTCGGTGCGTTAGCAACAATTGGATTGATGTGCGCCGAATCAACCTACATAATTGCAACACAGGCAAAATCGTGTGATCTTTGAATTGACCTCCATCACTCGACGAAGTGCTCCCTGGGCATCCTGTGAAAGCTGATCGGCTTCATCGAGGATGATCACCTTGAATGGAGGACAAGGGTATTTCTCCCTGTATTCCTTTGACGCAGGGGCATTAACAAGATGCAAGGCCGCAAAGGTCTTGATTCGTTCGCGCACAACCGAAATTCCCCGGTCATCAGACGCATTCAATTCTAGAACCCTGCTGGCAAATAGCTCTGGCCCGAACAACTCCCGGCACAGTGCAAGAACGCTGGTAGTTTTGCCCGTGCCGGGGGGACCGTAGAGGAGGAGATGGGGAAGATTCGAGGCGTTGACCATGCGTTTCAGGATCGTAGTGGTCGAATCTTGGGACGATACTGCATCTAGCGTCTTTGGGCGATATTTCTCGGTCCAAGGCTGAGCCTGTGGTGGTTTGGCGGCTTCCGTGGGCTTCGCCTTTGACCCTGATGCAAGGGCAGCCCTGGCTTTGTTGTCGAAGAAAGAAGCCATCGTCTGTCGCAACAGTAATTGGAGAAATGAATCTAGCTTCTAGTGATCCAGTCGAATCTCTCAAGAGCTAGAGTGGGTTTCTGTGCCAGATGCTTGTAATTTGTTCTAGAGATGTCGTCGTCGGTGGAAGGTTGGAGTCGACTATAGGAACGAGACGCGAGGAAGTCGCGTAAAGTGGTCTTGGCGCGTGCACCTGCTCACGTGTCAGGCTGAACTTGCCTCATTAAGACCAGGTATATCAGACATACGTAGGTAAACAGTTGATACACTACATGCCTTTTGTGTCATCAATTAATTTATTACGCTAGATCTAGGTCATAACTCATCTCTTGCTTGAGCTGGCGGTATGTCGACGTCTACTTCCATCATTCTTTTCTTAGTGTTTCTCGCCTCTGCTCCGTCTGCAGCTTTGCTCCCTGTTTGCCCAGCAAGACGGCTGATATGCTCAATTGCAGATTCATCTGTGTTGCTAGACTCAGGAATGTCGCCGGAGATTCCGTCTGCACCTGGAATCTTCGAAGAGAATGCTGTATAATGTTGGCCGGCCTCCGAAAGAGTTGGTTGAGATGGTGATTGCAAGTCCGAGACAGGCTTTCCTCCGAGGAACGCTGCTCCAATACTACCAAGACTGCTTAAAGTGAACCATAGCATCCGGAATGGGTAGTAGATGAGTAACAAAGACGGCCCATAGAGAATCCTTCGGTAAAACAACCACAACAGGGTGCCAGCCAGTAGGTACCACGCAGATACCAGATACCAAGTGTCGCTTTTGTTGCTGCGGACCAGCTGGCTCACCAGGCCCCTGGATGCTTTCAACAAATCGGTAGTCCCAGAGTAACTCTCGGTCAGGCTTTTGAGAGCCTCCTGGCTTTCGTCTAAAGTCTGTTGAGCGAATTGTGATTGCTGCAGTTCTCCTTCTAGCTGGGCATGTACTCTCCGCAGTGCCTGAGTGACATCCTCTGCAGATCGCAACGCGAGCTCGTCTTGGGATAGTTTCTCATGTTTGGATCTTCTTTTGGAGTCGCCAGCCTCGACCGACGACCTCCGGTCGGAGAATAATGACTCCCGCTCTTTTCGTTTGATGACATCGCATTGCCTCTTCGCTTGCAGTTGTGCACGTCGGAACGCTGCTCTTGCGCTCCTTAGGTCCTCTGTCAACCTCACTACCATATCCACATTTTGATTGGCCTCGTTGTCGCGAGAAGATGTATCCGAAGGCACCTCTCGTCTATTTTGCGGGATATTGTCATCATTCACCTCCTGTCTCAAAATTTCTAGTGTGTCCTCCTGTTCTTTGAGGTTGGCATGGATTTCATTGGCAAGATCCAGTCGCGGTCGATCCGCGTCATCGTTCTTGGTCGCATCGGGGTTGAAGTTTTTGAGCTCTTGGATCAGAGCTGAAGTTTGCTTGTAAGAATCTCCCAGCGCTTGTAGTCGCTGCGTGAGAGGAGAGGGCATTCTGCATTTGTTGTCGTTGTGCAGTCGAGTGTCATCTCTATGATTTGGAAACGTATTGGAGAATCACGCATGAGCAAATGTAGCAAACACGACAAACTTTCCAAACTAGGAACATTGTTTCCACATTGGCAGGTGACGGGAGTAAAAGTTCCGCTGTGGGTTAAGGGCCCTTGCAGCTTGGCACGGCTAATTCAGAGTCATTTACATAAAAGCGGCTGCAACACCGCACCTACTAGGCTAGAAAACACGGGCTTTCACTCAACAATTATCACACCGCGTTGAAATCACGTGATATGAGTTTGTCTATTGAAGCCATGGGTCTGCCCACATGTTATTTGTCAAGACTTGCATTCGACCAATAACACTAGCCTTAAAAGATCAGCCCTATGGACCGCTGCGATGGTGGCTTCGGCTTAGTGGCATAAAAATCAACCTCCAAGGCGATGGCGCCCAAATCCTCGTAGCGATGACGCGGACAGCACCAAGATTTTTAACGGCGGTTCCGCCTGTTAAGTATGGAGTGTCCAGTAGACCTCTGTGGAAGCCAATTTTCCACTTTTAGTGGACAAAACCTGCTATGCAGTAGACACATGGCAAGCTGAAGAAACTGTTCAGGTACTCTTGTGTCTGTCAGCAGCAGGAGCTTCTGCGAGTCGCCTAACGGCAATCTCGAACTTGCCCCCCCAGAAGAAACGTTGCAAGGTACGCTCTAGCCCACTCCAGCCACGGATTTCAGGGAAGGTGGCCCAGAATTGGCTGATCAGGAGTGTTCCTGTCTCTGTCGTCTCGTTCTTCTGGTGCCAGCTATCGATGAGGACCCACCAGATCCATATCCAGCAATGTCTTTGGTATGGCGTAAGCTTATGGCGATTCATCATTCCAATCTCGGCGGCCAACACCGCTCGTGGTCCACCGTACAGCGCCAGTCCCTTGTGGCCTGCTCTCTCTGGCCCAACCTCGTTTGCCGTGTAAAGAAGAAGCGACAAGCAAAGTAATTTTTCTGGGTCAGCGCCGGGGCGGGAGATCGAGGGACAGCATTCCCAAAAATCACTGTACCTTGCTTGTTGCCAGCCACCTGTCATGGGACTTTGATTTTGGTACTTCCGGGCTTGAACCTCCGGTGACTCTTTGAGGGCAGTCTCGATGCGGCACAATAGTTCAATGGTTTTGATTGAAAGCTTGGCTTGGAGCACAAGACATTGGAAGCCAAAAGGCAAAGGTGTAATGCTTTCGGCAAGCTCCGCACTGAGAGGAAGTTCAGGGGCCATGTCCGAGATAGAAGGGCGTATCTCGTTGAAGAAGGAATCTTTGGACTCGAGCTTTTCGTCAGGCTCTAAGCTGCACTCTTGGTCGAAACAAATCGCCAATGGGATAGACGCGGGTGGCGCAAATTGCCGGACCATTGATTTAATTAGCCCGTTATGTCCAGTATTTTCGAGACCACCACGAGCTTCAATCATCAATGCGAGTTTAGCACGATGGAGGTTATATGCTGCCGAGTCCCCCATTGCCCGCTAGGTACTCGTGTTAGTCGTTACATCGCCCACGATTTCGAAATGGAAACGTACAGCAAAGCTTGCGAGACAAACGACTGACAGAATGACGGCGTCATCGTTCCAGACACCTTCCTCTGATATCAACTTCCGGATGTGCGAGATTGCAGCGCCGGTGTGCTGAAGCGCACTTCGACTGGATTCGGTCTGCGGTGCGACAGCACCACGAACCAAGTGGAGTAGAGCGAGTACGGAATGAACAAGATGAGGTAGAGGGCGACTTTCAACAACCTGAAGGAAGTACTGATTGCCTGGTAAGCAAGCAGAGTATGTTGCGCGGGAATGAGACATACCATGCAGTTGACATTGGTGACTTGAAAGATGGTGTAGACTGGGGTATTGTTGGGTACCAGCACCTGCATGACTTGAACATCTGTTAGTGTATACGATTATCTCAAGCCAAAATAGACGTACAATATTCGACGGCTCGATGGAGGCTGGGAGTGCTTTTTTGAGTAAGTGCATATGCTGGCTGCGTCAACACTCCCGATCTCACCATGGCGAGTGCGTTCCGGAGCTCGATAGCCTCCGCAAACATCTCAGTTCTTTCCAGGTATTCAGCAATTTTCAGGCTGCGAGGCTCGTCTAGGCGCGACTCAGTCTGCGTGAGACGATTCTCTTGATCCCAATCTTGGTCCCATTCTTGATCCCAATTTTGCGCCGAGCTTGCGTCAGCACTGGAATTTTGCGAACCATGCTTGGGAGACTTCGCCCGCCCTCGAGGAACGGTCGGCTGTTGGTCGAGAGGTCTTTCAATCTGCGCGAGCTGGTTCGAGACGAGGCCTTCGCTTGAGGTTTCTTCGCCAAGGCCCGGCTGGCTTGATGATAGACGCCTGGATTTACGTCTGTGTGAGACGAGGGCAGCATGTCTCCTCACAACCACTAGCTGCGACGCCCGCGTTTGGTTCGTGTTGTTTCCACGTAAGTTTGGAACGAACAAAAAGGGCATCGACATTCAGGGA
Source organism: Exophiala mesophila (assembly GCF_000836275.1). Classification (NCBI taxonomy): domain Eukaryota; kingdom Fungi; phylum Ascomycota; class Eurotiomycetes; order Chaetothyriales; family Herpotrichiellaceae; genus Exophiala; species Exophiala mesophila. Next base: position 1,837,505 of record NW_015622508.1, read on the forward strand.
GTGTGCAACGATGGCCCTTCCGATAGAGATACGAAGTCTCAAAGACGACATCAGTCCCGCCTTATTGGCGGGTCGCTAAGCACTGTTAGATAGAGCGACAATGCGTAGTAGTCTCGTAATTAGCCAATGTTGCCACGGTCATGACTGTTGCGACAACTCTGGCGTGCCACAATTGACCGGCTGAACAAAGCCTGACATTCACTTGGGGACACAGGGATTCTTCGAGATATTCTTATCTGAGGGCGCGACAGCTTTGAAGGTGGTGTTTATCTTTCCGCAGTTTGGATGCAATAAGACAAAGGATGAGGCTCTCACGGAAGATACAAAAGTGGATTCTCGAACGGCAAGTCCCAGAGCGGGGTGTATGTGATATAAATCTCCTGAATTGCCAAGGTAGGACGTTCCATGAATCTGGCCAAGGTAGTACCATGAACCTGGCCATGGGGTTTTTGCGAAATGACTGTCGATAATCCCGCGGCCATGTCGAGTTGAGCCAATCGGCAATCAAGATGGCCGTCGAGGCCTCCGCCCCGCTGCCTTGGCGCCGGTTCGCGACAGGAGACCAAAGAGGAAGGCGTCAGACGGACCACGTGATGATTTCATTCATGTACGGTGTCGCCCCTTGGGGGCGTTCATGCAGCTTCGCTTCACCAAAATTCAGAATAGTCCTGGACTCTCTCAGGTTGCACGCCGTTAGTTCACCACCAATCTTCCCCATGTTGCCTCTGCGGACCTCTAGACAATGATGTGCATTCTACGGCACTCACAAGTTCCTTATCGTACACTTCCCCAAGATGTACCCTCTTTGCCTAGTGGATGACAACGCTTTCCGAGTTTAGGTGATAAGGTCTCTTGTTGAAAAGAATAGAATTATATCCAACAAGGCACTGGGCTAGGTGGGGACGTAAGGCTATGCTGCTATGTGTAACGTCCAGATCCTATTTGTTCAACTGGCTCTGGACTATCTGATCTTCGACATGTATAGGTGTGTATTTCTAATAAATAAGTCAGACGAGGACGAACTTCTCACATCTGCCATTTCCTTTGGGCTTAGCTGCCCCATTTAAACAAGGGTGCTGTTGGATAGGATAAGTCAGCACGTTCTTGGCGTGCAGAACAGACCCCGACTAAAGAATCCTTTCAAAAGTACATCTGAAATAGGCAGGAGAGATGGCAACTACCTAGGGCTCCTATATAGGTTGGCTGGTGCCTTGATTGACTGTGCCTCGGTGAACAACCGACTAAAGATATGGACGACAAGATGCCTAGAGTTGCCTAAATTCTTGCTGTTGAACTAATTCCTGCGTGTGTGCCTACTTGCCTACTCTCGTATTGAAGGAGTTGCATTTGATGTCCACGTAATGCCACCCATTGCCATGTCCACGAGTACGTAAGTATCTCTCAACTAAGAATAGGTCCGAATGCATCCTCGGCAGCGAAGTGCATGCACTCACTGTCCTACTACAGTACGCAACTGTGATTTTTTCAACGCCTGAGGTTTCATGAGTTCTGCAAGGGCAGCCTAGATTCTATGAAAAGACCAGACATTGTCGTCATGGGGCCTTTCCAATGGCAATGACTGTAGGAATGCCCTGTCCAGGGACAATTAATCATCCGTCCGCTACTAGGCGAGTTTTTGTCCTAGCGTATACATCCGGCACAAATGAACTACTCCTTCAGTTTGATAGCCATCATCAGAATGGGGAGAGCACAGATAGCGCACAAATAATTCAGTTCATAGAGAGACGGTTCAACAGTAGTCACTCAAGCCAATGAGAGTCTCTCATCCAGCTCATTCATACTCGGTACAGCCCTTCAGCCTTTCTGGAGCATATCGAGTCGCTCCAAGTGAGCCCAGCGCTGCTGACAGCCAGATGTGTCTCTCCCCGCCAAACACGCGAATATCCTTCTCCACACCACGAGTTCTGCGTAGAGAATTCAAGTAGTGGAGGGTACTTCCGATTGCTGACTGAAAGCTAACATAAATTGTCTGGGCAGTGAGAAGCCAAGCATTGGCGTGAAAGGGGACGTGAAAGCTCTCCAAGTACATAGGTATGTACCTAGTTATGTATGCGTTTCCTCCAAGCGCTACGGCCGATTACCTAGTACTTACCCCTGGTGTTGGAGCCTCGCCACTTTGTGACTGCACCTTGATAAGTCCGTAACGGCAATAAATGCGACGTATTCGATTCATGTTTGCAGAATTTGAATCATGAATGGTCGCAGTCAACTACCTGTCACAAATAAATGTCCTCCTTGCCATCTGTTAGCCGGGATGATAACACCGACCGATCGTCAGTAAAAATGTCACGCGCAAACTCATGACCTTCGAAATACCTACGCAAATAGACAAGTCCTCTTTCAATTTCATTGGTCACCAGCTTGAATCCAGCAACGCCAAAGTTCCATTACCAAGCCCGCGTCACTTGGCAGGCAAGACATTTGGCCCATCGAATGAGCGTGTTGCATCCCAAGCACCGGACCTCTTTCTCATTCAACTGGCTCTGAATGGAGCATGCCCATCGCCTTCAAGTCGGTTCTGTGTCGTCAAATATACAAGCAAAACGCCGGAGAGTAAAGACAGGCTGTCTCACATGTCGAAAACGTCGAAAGAAGTGCGATGAACATCGACCAACTTGCGTTGGATGTACAAGAAACCATCTTGTCTGCGCATGGCCCCAGGATCGAGGTCTGGGGAATCATATGATAATCAGCCCCGAGCTCACAGGTACAACACGCCCATCAGTAGAGAATAGCCGGGGAAACAATTTTAGTCATCAAACTCCTGTGCGAGAAGTTATATCAAGCATACCACCTACAATATCACCGGTAACTTTTAACGCACATACAAGAGTGGACAGGCCTTTCGGCCAATCTCTCCTACTCCCGAGGGCATTTGGTCTCACACATCCTACACCTCAAGATCAGCACCTACTTCAACACTACATTGAGAATACCTCCACGCGACTCTTTGCATTCAACCATGCTAGGAACCCATTCCAATATGAACTCCTACCTATGGCATACAATGAAGTTCCATTACTACACGGGGTGCTCGCCTTGAGCGGCACACATCTCTCCTTCAAACTAAGCTCTGCTGACGTTTTAGCTCGGTCACACTACGCCATCTGCCTAAGAGCGGCCAAGTATGAAATAACTCGGGTTTCAGAAGGATGCCTTGACCGAGCATTCCCGTTATGTGCCTTGTTGATTATTCTATGCCATTTGGAGGCAATCGGTGGGGATATGAGAGGAGCACTTTTGACCCATCTGCGAGCTTTCACTGCGATTTTGCCGTTGGCATGGCGGGTTGGGCGCGTGATTAATGAGAGGCTGTGGCTGGTGTTGTTGGAGCAGTTTGTATATTTTTCTATCGTATCGGACAATGTTGGTCTGCCATCAACAGCAATCACTGGGCCCGATCTCTCGACCCGGTCGCTTGCATCTTCAATTGGTCGCCAACTTCCGCAATCAAACATCCAAGGAATCATGTTTGGGCGCTCGGGTCACATTTTCCAACTATTCGAGATGATCCCCTTGATTCAGACCTTTGCGCAAAAGCCGGCCGAAACCTCTCCAAGGCATCTTGATTCTGAGATCATCAGCGACTTCACCATGTTGGAAGATCGAGTCCTGGAATGGAAGGTGCACATGGACTCTGATACGTCCGACAGCTTGCTTTCGACCCATGCCGAGCTCCCAGTCGAAGTCAATGCAGGTCTTTTATTCCAGTGCGCGATTCTTATCTTCCTTCGTGCGGCAATGTATGGCCCTGGCATGCCATCGGAGTCATTGCTTGCCCAGATTGACTCTCTAGTCGCTGAGTTCATCTCCTTCTCAGAAAAGCTGGACCTTAGATCAAAATCACGGACGTTGATGATGTGGCCCACCCTCATCGTGGGATCATGCGCCCGGAAAGAGGAACATCGTGCCCACCTGCGATTTGTGCTCTATCAAAGCCCTGCTGAGATGTATGCCACCACCATGACCGGGAAGCTCCTAAATCTATTGTGGAGCGATGAAGGCTACGGAAGGTCAATCTTTGGGCCTTATGGGATAACGACTGTGGCTCGAAAACACAACATATGCTTGAGCCTCGGTTGAACTTCGAAAGCTGATGTTTATCTACACACATATATCTATGCAAACCGGCTCAAGCGATGAATCCAGATGAAGAAAAAGATATTTTAAAAGATATTTTAAGCTCTATGGTGCAAAATTTACGATCTTGTCTCCCCACAATCCTTGTAACAACCCCTTGAAATGCTCGATGCCCAGTCTATCATATCCGAAAATTTACGCTTAGCCTGGTTCCATACATTATACTCTTCTCATGCTGTGAAACTGTTGTTCAACGAACCGTCTTCTCCGGACTTCCCTTCTTTCTTCCACGACATCCTAACATCATCGCTGTTGATCCTTGGGAAGGACGCAGAAATTGAGCTTCTTGGAAGAAGATGGCTCGACCTAGTATCGTGATTACTCGTCTTTATATACCTTGGGCGTGTCGTTGAAGGTTTCATACAACTCTGTAGGGTCTCGCCCTAGTCTTCCTGCGCTTGTTCGGAGCTTTCCCTTGCTGGCATCCAGCAGCGACGATATCCACTTATCGTCAACATTACCTCCAATGAACTTGTCGCCCTTCTTGAGGTATGAAGTCGCACCGAGGAGGGTAGGTTGAAAATTCAGATAAACTCCTTCCCATTTATGTTTGGGAACTTCGTACATCTCGTGACTGATTCCGAGGTGACTCAGTTCCTTGTGGTGAGAATTCCAGTAATCCCAAATCTTTCGATGGACTGGTCCATATGCAAATCGGTGAACGTCCTCCGTCGACCGCCAGTAAGAGATCGTGAGAACTTCAACCGCGCCCCGTGGATCTCGACAAGTCCATTCTGAGCCTCCATAGTAGCCTGAGTCTGGTGATGTTTCTTCAAGCTCTTTCCACATCCGAATATTTGCATCATTGATCGTCTGAATATGAGGTGCAAGAATTCCCAGAGGATGGTTAATCTTGAACCCCAATAGAAATACGGTTATATTTTCCGCACCGGCATCGGAATGGAAATTCCCATCTTCGTCAGGAATTTGGGGCGCCGTTCGATCAAAAGTGACTCCTTCAAGATATGGATTGCGCAAGATTCCCATATTGATTGCAAATGTCTTGAGGCATTGGAATAAGAGGAAGAATAGCACCGGAAGACAGGTGTAAGCGCTCTGGAAGACAAGTCCAAGTATCGCTTGTATTGAGCCCCCAACGAGGAGCCATAGGGTGAAGTTATAATGATCAGATAGAACCTGGCCCATAAATGTCATTAACAAGTTGACTTCATTGCGTGACTGGTGTCAACTTACGGCAGACAGCGTCGCCCATTCCCCAGGCCAATTACGCTGCGCTGGTGGTCGCTTTGTGGTGCTAGGCAACACGGATTTGAACATGGTGTTTAGATTAGCTAGACTTGCTCAAATCAAAAAGGATTTGATACAATGACATATGGATAACGGAAATCGTGCAAGGAGAACAATTAGTCTATATGAATTCCATGGCACAAAGACGTCATTGCTTCCATCCTCTCACATCTCTTTTGTCTCCTATATCAATCGGTGCAACTCAAGTTTCCGTCAGCTGCTTTGGAGGGTGATTCATAGGAGGAGAGGAGTGCTACGTGCGTGTTCGGGCTCTCCTGCGATGAGGATCGGGTTTCGGACATTTGCCTACGGCCGTGACCAAAATTCAGGCCACGGATTTTCTTTGGATCCGAATTTCCAAGCGCCACTTAAGGCTCTCAGACCTTCATGCCGTAAGTCCGGCCCTTGAAGATGAAGTAACTCAAGGGGCTACATCTCATTGATTTATGTAAGAGTAGGGTGTTTTGAATAGGCCAGTATTGATTTTTGATGTGTTAGAAATAATCCATTCGATTGACCTCTACCTTGGCTCATGCTTTGATTACGTCAACCGTCGGGCTTCGAAATTTCAGGTTGCTTGCTGCATGTCCGAATCATCGAGACTCATTCTTACGAGGCGAGATCGTAGCCAAATTCACTAAACTGATCTGGAGAAGGATAAGCGCGCTTAGAGATTGGCGTGAAATTTGGGGATCGCGTTGCAAGGGACTTCGACGACTGCCCTACTTAGTGCCTCCGAGCATGGGACGAGACAACTGCAGCTCGAGGCCAACAAGCATTTTACACACGCTTTTCTGTCCTGTTTTGTAGGATTGGGCGTGAATTTTGAGCTTGATGGCGCTACCACCCTTGACGCGTTTGATGTGCCCCGAGGAGCCCATCGAGTTGCACCTTGGCGTCGGCGCAATAGTTGCCCTATGGATGCCACTATGTGAACAGGCACTATAATAAAAAGTCATCGTTGCAAGAGTTTCGATCTTTTTGCGTCTTGCTCTCTCTCTCTTGATAGGTTTTGATCGTGCAATTCAGCAGTCGTCCACACTTGCAACCACCAAAATGTCCAAGATTACCTTCGTGAATCCACCCACGTTGTTCGACCCCACGGGGCACAACTATTCGCATGCGAGCGTCACCGATTCACCAAAACGAATAATCCATACAGCTGGCCAGGTTGCGATCGATCAGAACGGTCAAATTCCATCAACATTCGAAGCACAAGCTCGACTCATCTTTTCCAACATCAAAATCATATTGGCTGAAGCAGGCGCCTCCGTCAAGGACATCACTATGATCACCGGCTTCGTGGTCGATTATTCTTCCAACACCGTTGTATTTGAATTGATCAAAGAGTTTTTGACCATATCTGGTATCGAGGTTCATAAACCACCTCAGGCAGTCATTCCTGTTACTGAGCTCGCCATCCCCGGCTGCAAGCTCGAGATTCTCGTGGTGGCAGCGGCTCCGGGTGGTCCTCGACTGTGAGACGGATATCTGTCGTTGGAGACAAAAGCAGAACACAGTGTGTGATAGGAAAATGGGATAGCGCGTGCTCCATCAAGCACCGGTTACATATCATGGTTAATGGACAGCGAAACGAGAGATTAGAGTATTGCACGACGTTAGAGATACTGTTCCATCATGATAAGACTAGAGCCGGAAGCTAGATGCCATGTACGATAGTTGGTCCTGTACTTCACTCCCATCAGGGGGCATGCCATGAAGGTTTGAAGAGATTATTGAATCTAAGCCAACGATGCCGTTGCTGTGGCTCAAGTGATGGCTTAGAGATTAGATCTTAGACCTGATCATAATCCGAAATATCTCCTCGCGGAGATAGATTCCACGGTTCGTTTGTCCATCTTTCTGCCGCTCTTAGCATCCACAACGAATGTTATCTGCTTACTTCAGAAAGGGGAGTTTCTAGCAAGCGCGGTTCGGTGCAGCAGTTAGCCGCCCTTTCGACTTAACCGCTTGATGCTAGAGATGCCCCAGTCAAGACATCAAACCACGCGAGAACGAGTACTACCTCCCGTCCCTGGGTTCGTATTAGTTTTAGGCCACCCTTAGAAGGTATTCAATTATGAGTAATGATGACCTCCTGTCAACCACGCCGATACTTTTATACGAGGAGGTAATGTTGGCGGAAGCCTATATTTCTAGGCATGTCCTGGTAGGGTAGATTAGGGTTTGCCACCTTGCCCTCGGGCCTCGAGCGTGTTCTTGATTCTGGCTACCCCGCGTTGATCCCAGTGGGCGAATCAAGATACTTTCCCTTTCCTGTTATCCTTTGGCCGGGATGAAAGTATCTCTAAGCGCGCTCTTGGCCCATTGTTGGTCATACTTCACAAGTACGGCTGTTACAGGATTGGTTCGCCGGGTCCGAGACTTTGATGATGAACCCGTCTGCGAGGATACCGGTCCTTTCTTTATCTGGAAGTGGCCTAGAGGCGCGCAAATGCACGTTTAATCTACCAAGGACTAACAAGGACATCCGGCTATAGCAGATATGATAAAGTCGCCCCTAACGCGGGGTGCGTATATCAAATGCAGGTCAGGTCCTCCCAGTATATATGATAGACATCGAACAGTTGTCGAGACGATAGGTCTTCTACAACTGCAAGACCCTTCTCCCGCAGCAAAGTCAAGCACTGCAACAAACATTCAACAGACCCTTGTATATTCTGTCAGAAGCCATGATGGACTCCGAATTGGGGAAAAAGCCCTTGACACCTGAAGAAGTGATATCGGTCCAGACAACACGCGACAATGGTTTACTGGAGGTCCCATCTCTGGCTGCTCTGGGCCTGGAGGAATCTCACGTCAAAAGAAATTTCAATATGTTGAGCATCCTCGCACTCGGATTCAATATCTGCGCTAGCTGGGTGGGCATTGCAGCCAGTATCGCTTTCGCCATTGCTGCCGGAGGCACCGTCTCTCTCCTATATGGCTTGCTGGTGGTGGTATTCTTCAACATGTGCATTGCCCTATCCCTGGCAGAACTAGCCAGTGTCTATCCCACGGCAGGTGGCCAGTATCATTTCGTTTCCATCTTGTCTCCGAAGGCTTATGCCAGAGCGTTCTCCTACACCTGCGGCTTCACGGGTGTTGCAGCTTGGATTGCTATTTCATCGGCGGTTACGATCGCGGTCAGCCACGGTATCGTGACCATCGTACTGCGCTGGCACCCTGATTTTTCTCCCACTCACTGGCAAGAATTTCTCTTGTACCAGGCCATCAACGTCTATTCTTTCCTCCACAATCTGTTTCTATCGAAGAGAAACCCTCTTCTGTACGACTTTGGCTGTATGTCCCCTGACTCAAGTCTGGTCGAGTTTCGAACACTAATGCTGACTGCTACACATTTAGTTGCCCTCTCACTTTCCGCATTCATTGTCATAACCATCTGTTGTCCTGCGGTAGCCAAAGAGCATGCTAGCTCCTCTGACGTTTGGACGAGTTTCGTCAATAGCGCTGCAAGTTGGCCTGACGGAGTCTCCTTCTTCATCGGCCTCACAACGCCCCAATTTATGCTTCTTGGCCTCGACGGCGCCCTACACATGGCAGAAGAGTGTCTTGAGCCTGAAAAAGTCGTCCCAAAAGCTTTGATAGCGACTGTTGGCGTAGGAGGTGTTACAGCCTTCCTATTTGCCATCAGCATGTCGTACTGCTTGACTGATCTTGAATTGGTTTTGAACTCTCCGACCGGGTGAGTGTCGTGTTGTAGCCTTGATGTACTCGGAATTACTGACATGTGCAGATTTCCCATCTACGCACTTTGGGAACAGGCCACTGGTTCCGTTGCTGCTATCATTGTCTTCATGACCTGTTTGACGATTCTCGGTTTAATTACTCTCCATGCAATCAATCAAACATCCTCGCGGCTCACGTGGTCATTTGCACGCGACAACGGACTCATATTTCCGACGTTCCTGTCCAGAATGAATACCAGGTGGCAAGTGCCTGTTTATTCCTTGCTCCTGGATCATGTGTGCATTGGCCTTATCGGGCTCTTGTATCTGGCCTCTTCAACCGGTAAGAAAGGACTCCTGCCCGCTTCGACCTTATTTGAGAACAGGATATTCTGCCAAATCGATACTAACTTGGGCTGGATGCAATTACAGCATTCAACAGTTTCATCAACACTGCGGAAATTACCACCCTGCTGTCCGTGGGGTGCCCCTCCATCCTCGTGCTTTGGAGGAAGCGGTCGACAGAGTTCCTGCCTGAAAACAGGAGTTTCCGCCTGCCCAACTGGCTTGGATACTTTGTCAACATTGCAGGACTGATATATGTCGCTCTAATGACAGTTTTCTTCTGCCTACCAACGGAACTACCTGTAACCGGTGCCAACATGAGTAAGAAACTCCGAATTCAATGAAGTGATCAAATGTGTACTAATTATTTGGCATAGACTACTGCAGTGTGGTGCTTGCTGTGATATTCCTTGTCGGTGTTGGAAACTGGTTCTTCCATGCGCGAAAGAATTACGAGGGCCCGCGATTGGACTTCCGCAGACCGGTTGAAGATTGATAGAAGACACAAATCAGACTGGGAGGGCCACAGAGCCAATATTTGGTGGCCGTGTTGATGTTGACACGTTGAATGGCGTCTTTCGATCATGTCGTTGACAGTCAGCACCCATAGTCATCGTAATTTCAAGACAGCAGTGACCAGTGCACGCGAAGCATTGTTGGTGCCAACAAAATCCTTCTATTACATTTAATGGTGAATGATGGCTCAGCTTAGTCTGGTTGCTCTCAGCTAGTTCCATGAACTTTTGATTACTATGATGAGGCTGGAACATGGCTCGTGAAAGAGTGTTCCGATCATGTGGTAGCCTTACAGCTTATGCTCTTTTTGGCAAGTGAGGTCAGCAGGAAGGCCAGAAAGCTGGACTCGTTTTGCTAAGCCATGCTGAGGTTGAGATTGTGCTTTTTCATCATCAGATACAGACCATATGGCCCAAAAGACCGCCTATCCTCATCAGCCCAGAGGTGCTCAAGAAGCTCACATGCTTGAAACAGGTGGCCCATGCGGAATTCGGAACAGGTCAAAGTGTTGATTAGCTCCTGGCGTTGGTCTTGCTGTATCAAACAGGAGCCGGTGATGACAAATGGCCACAACATAATTGTGGCGTACGGAGTCATGGGGAAATACCTTCGCAACTGAAGAACAATGTCGACGTGCTTCTGGATCTCACAGATTGTTTTGGGGTTGTCGACGCAGGTTCCACACATAGAGGCTTTCAGATAGATGAAAAGAGTATGTCTGTACATCTCTCCGGCAATCCGGTGTTCCATATGCCACTCTTTCATTTCGCGGTTTGGAGGTGACGACTTCCAATTCTCAATGTCGGATAAGAGTGTTTGATAGGTAGACATGGACCCTTGAGAGCAGCCCTCTTGGTTTTCCTCTTCGCGTAGTCGCTCACGCGAGAAGAGTGCGATACGAGGGATCATTTCGAAAAGAGCATAACCGCAGCCAAGGAAGATCCCAAAAGTTTCATAATCTTCCAAATGTGAGAGTGACAACAAAAAGGAATCAAATGGTAAGGTCCGGTCCTGTAGAGCCCCGTAGGGCGTCACGTTTGCCACCAAGTTTAAAAAGCTATACATCTCCAGGGCAAACCCCATGGACCGTCGGATCTCAAGGCGATCCATCTCGATTGGACCGCCAAGCAGGTGGAGAATTAGCTGTCGACTGGCACGTAAATGGAGGAACATCGCACCACTACGATTTCCTGAGAAAGCCTTGAAATACATCAGTGAACAGTATAGTAAATCAGGAAGAAGACGTACTTCAACGTTGGAAAGAATCAACATGACGAGCAACAGGTGCAGGATCTTTTCTGCTGAAAGAGCGGACAGCGCTGGCACGTCTTTTGTTGCCTCGCGGACGTGTCGTAGAGCAAGGCCGTAATGATACAACGTGGTTCTTTGAACCTCCAAGCTTTCACCCACATCACTGAGTAAATGTTGGCCACTCAGAGCCAGCACTGCGTGCATGATCAGATCGTCAAAGTAGGCCAGTGGGAGCAGGTGATTGATGAAAGGGTTCGTTTGTGGTGTCTTGACCACGAGGAGAGTCGATGTTTTTTCAATGTAGTGTCGTAGGAGAAGTGGCGACAACGGTTGATAGAATGAGCCGCGGTCACTGTTGAGGAAGAATTGTAATGAGGGTACATATTCAAATGCATCATTCCCGCGGCAAACCAAGTCGCAGGTTTCGCTGCTTTCGGGAATAGACGGAATTTGATCTGGACTCAAATGGGGTACCGCCAGTTCTCTCACTACATCGCTGATTGGGATCTCTGGCGAATTGGATTCAGCAGGGTCCCTACCTTGCACAGGACGTTTTGCGCCGGCAGTGGAAGATGTGTTCCGTTGGACGGGGCGGGTTGGCCACGAGCACGTCAGTTTGTTCCTGGTACATCCAACGCAGATTGGACGACGTTCATCACACTTCTTTCGGCGGTGTCTACATGTTAGACAGCCGGTTCTGGTCCGCCCGAGCCGGGGGCGGCGGACATGGACTTTGTGTACAGGCGGCGCGATGGCGCTTTCAGCACACATGGTCGGCAATGGATCAAGCTGGTTCCAAGGGACAAGGCAATATGGTCTAGTTCCACAGCGGAATGATCGTGTCAATGTGATGTTGGGTTCCTGGGTAAGATTGAGAAGCTCGGTGGAAGGAGTCCCCCGCGCTAACTAGTTGGTGGATTCATGAGATTGTGGGGAGAGGGCGCTTAATGTGGATGCTAGGTTAAGTGACGGACACAGAAAGACTTGAGGAGGACTTGTTTAAGCAAGAGAATGCATTATTCGGCGTAATATTGGAGACGTAGTAAGAAGAGGTGTGAGAGCGAGCTTCGTAATTACATTTGTACGGCCGAAAGACACAACTTATCTGGACGATGACCGAGTGAGAAACAAGCAGTTCTTGAAGATGGTCGACGGTAGCCCCGACGCCCCCTCCAACCCCTCACCTATCACTGGGTCCAAGGGCCCTTGCAACATCTCGGCCCACCCGATAACCCGTCGAGCTAGGCACGGCGATTGGACTTTCTTACGCTAAAGTGATACCTGTGAATCAATGAATGGAGCTGATGAAATCCCGAACTGGTCTCCAACTACCAATACAGACAGCAGGCTTACTTCATGCCTTGTATCTAGAGCCCTTACTGAGACTACCTTGAAAGATCCTCTGCCGGGTGACCGGAAGGGCGAAAGGCCCGACCAGGATGCCTGCTGTTTGGCATGGATGGAGGAGCTGGGCCTCAGCCGTAGAATAAGAGTATACAAACCACATTCAACTCCTCCTATTTCTACGAGTAGAGTCCGCCCAGCAAGAGCGACCTGCATGGAGACTTGGTTTGCGTCCATACGCAGGAAATCATGCGCTCGTCACCACCTCACGGCATTGCCAAACACAATGCTTTTACCAAAGTGGTATATCGCTACACTTATCCAGCAGTAGATCCTCGCTGGCCACAGTTATCTCAGCATGGCTGAGTGATATTGATCACTGGAGCAAGTAAGGGAATTGGCCTGGTCCGCAATATCCTCTTCCGCAGGTCTTGCAGTCATGCCTGGGTCTTCTGCGTATAGCATAACCAAGCTTGTGGACTCGCGCCTTACTGCTTATACTGCAGCTGAGAACCCCGAAGTCCAGATCACAAGCGTACACCCCGGGATGATTGAGACAGATATGATTACTGACGACCTACGGCCTTTTGCAAAAGACACTCTCGGTCTTGCAGGTCGGTAATCAACTGGCCCACTACTGCTGAGGCCACATTCATGCAAGGCAGATTCATGAATACCAATCGGGACTTTTCTGAGCTTATTGAAGGGACAGATGATATTGTGCGTCGGGATTCGCTGAAACCCTCGCTGTCGGGGCTGGTAGGAATTGTGGCAGAAGTTAGGTAAGATTTAGATAGCGTCGCCCGAAAGCCTGTTAAGTCAATGGTCTTCATAAGGTGGCCAAGAACAACTGTGACATTTTTGTTCAGCGGGAGCGTGAGGGAAGGGTATCTACTCCGTAGACCTTGGCTGAAAGTCCATGCTCGTCCACCATGACAGGGTTGTACTCAAAATCTCATTCATCTTACTCGAGAAAGCTCACTCATGTTGTAAAACCAACGATGATTGGATCTGCATGACTCCCAAGATTCGGGTTCGCGTCTGAGATCAAGGGGCGTGCACTATGCAACACTGACGGCAAATACGATCAGGCTGAGGTGGCCTCCGCAATCTAAACCCCAAGGAAGGCAATGCTTACAGCGAAATCACTAAACGAAGTCTCGATCATCCTCCATCAGGTGGTCAGTTTCGCAGCCCCCAAACCCATCACCGCTTCAGGCCCACCAACAAACCCAATCTCTAAGCGCGCTCTTATCTCCACGCGCGATCGGAGTGAATCAGACCACCCCGCACGCTAGGAGGCCTGAATATTTAGCATGTGTGATGGCGGGCCTGCGTACTGTAGAGGTCTAGACGACGAAGGCATTAGTGTTCAATGCAAAAAAGGGTTGTGCCAACGGCTGTGGAGCATTCGAGAAGAACTTGTTTTGAATGATGTCCTTCTGTACGACAGTGCGGACCTTTGTCTCACACTGATCCGAGGACTATACCGACAAAAGCTCGATAGTATTGAATGAATTTCCGCTATTCTTTCAATATATATCCGATTGTATTACCTGTCCAATTCTACAGTATAAAACCCATTCACCCCTTTAGCTCTTCTCGAGTGTATCCCCGGCCGACATCCGTCTGCATTTAAGGATACCCATCTTTGCAAAAGAACGGATCGCTTCACGAAATCCGGAGACACCATGACTCATACCGCAGACGTTGTGGTGGTCGGTGCTGGACTGAGTGGCCTTGTAGCTGCTGCGAAACTGACAGAGAAGAACATCTCTTGCATTGTCTTGGAAGCTCGCGATAGGGTTGGTGGCAAAACATACTCTAAGCCTGTCCTATCCGGTGGCAGTTCAACTGAGTCAGGGGCTGCTTGGATCAATGAGCACACACAGCCTCGCATCTACAACCTAGTCCAAAAATTCGGTCTCGATACTGTGACTCAGTACTCTCAAGGCATTGACATTCTCTCCGACAATTCTGGGGTTATCCATACTAGCCCAACGGGCGCCAGCTTTCTTGAGGTATTGAAGCATTACTTAGTCCTGAGTATCTGCCTACTGACGATCCAACAGGCACTGGACAAGGATGGCTCCATTGTCAATATCATGCAAGAGCTATCAGCGCAATCATCTAGGGTTGATCTCTACAATATCAAGCAAGGGAATGCAAACTTCGAGGATATGCCACTATCTGAATGGCTTGAAAAGCAAGGTTTGAAGAGGGGAACTGAAGGATGGGCCTTTTTTCGATCCTTCGTCGCCGCTGTGCTAGGCGTTGAGCCCGATGAGATTAGTACACTATACTGGTTCGATTATATCAAAAGTGGACTGGGGCTCGAGAGTTTGGGGAGCGACGGCCCTCATGGCGCGCAGTATCGACGAGTTCGTCAAGGTGCGCTACAATCATACATCACTCCTCAGGACTTTTTACTGACTAGCGTCCTTACTACAGGGAATCAAACAATATCAATAAGACTCGCTCAAGAACTAGCACCAGGTTCGCTGCGCCTGAACAGCCCAGTGCGATCTATCGAACAGCAAGACGATGGCTTTGTCCTCGTCACCACTTATGGCGATCGCAAGTTTCGAGCTAAAAAGGTGATTTTATCAGTGCCAACTCCATTGTACAGATCCATATCGTTCAGCCCGTCATTACCCGCCGACAAAGCCGAATATGTCAATTCAACTTTCAACGGAGACTATGCGAAAGTCTCGCTGATATACTCTGAGCCATGGTGGAGAACTTTGGGCCTGAGTGGCATCTTCACAGATCTGAATGGCCCCGTCTGCTTCAGCCGTGATACTTCGTTTGAGCAAGACAAACAATACTCCATCACCTGCTTCGTTGTCGGGGAAATTTGTCGGCAATGGTCCAAACTCTCACCGACCCAGCGCAGGGATACTATTCTCGACTCGCTTACCCGTATGGTCGGTGAAAAAGGAGCCCGATTTGTTCGCACATATCTTGATGCTCGCGAAACTAATTGGATGCCTGAGATTTGGAGTCTAGGCGCCCCTTGTCCTGTCCCTGGTCCCGGAACTTGGCAACGTCTCGGAGATTCCTTGAGGACGCCTTTCCAGAACCTGCATTTTGTCGGCACAGAGACCGCTTTCATCTGGAAAGGCTATATGGACGGCGCTGTGTCTGCCGGAGAACGAGGCGCGCAGGAAGTGATCGAGGCACTGATTACCAAGGCACGACTTTAGAAATAATGTCTCAGCCAGGCATTGGATCCATTCAATGCATCAGCAATTCTGAGGGGAATTGATCCTCAAAAGTTGGACTGGGTAGTTGTCACTTGATAGCCTGCCATGCTAATCATATGATGCTGCTTAGTCTAATCTCATGTCATATTTGCGAGGCTGTCGGCGTCTGTCGCCTGTTTTTGGTCCGCGTCTTCTCATGAGGTCCCCCAGCTTGATCGGAAGCCATGCTCATCCCAAACCCTGTGATTGGGTTTGTGAGCTGGTTGGGCCATGTCGTCAATTCAGGTTATAGGCTCGACGTAATCCTCGGACCCCATTCAGATTATGGACAGTACGACCTTCCACTATCCTACATGACGTTGTACCGGACTTTCGGGTTGTGCGAATCTTCCGCACGGGCCAAGCTATTTGTTCTCAGACAAGGTTCAACCAGGGATCTGTACTGTAGTTTCGGAACAATCGCATCCTTAGACAAGACATTTCGGCCGTAGATGTGAAAACTGGTGATATGACAAATTTCTGTCCGATACTGTGGACTGTACAGCTCGAATCTTACTCACTCAAGCGTCTCGGACGGTCCTAGAAGGAAAACGGGGTCGATCTGGGAGAGGATGTGCCACCGGGCTTTGGTGAATAGTCCACCATGGAAGTTCATGAGATGGAGAACCCAAGGCACTTCGCAAATTCCTCGTCTTTGAGACCGAAGATTCAACCTCGCTCGGCGTGCGATTGGATCGACTTTGTGAACGAAGGACTCGGTGTACGTACGGCCGAGACATCCGCGCAGAGTCCGCGATGGCTACTCCACCGATGAGTGATAACATGGCAGGGAGCTAGGTGGTTAGGACCAAATGTAAGACTATAATATCGTCTCATAACTAGCAAGCTTCTAGATCACACTACAACCCAGGTCATTCGAACAGTAGACATCATGCCGTTCAGTATTCTTCGGCCAGCGGCAGTCGACAGCCAGATTACAGGCACGACATACGAACCCACCACGCCAGCGGGACGCTTGAGACACGAAGACGACTCGGATGAAATAATTGATGAAGATGAGCGACTCAGAGAAATCAATTCCGTTGCCAGCCGAATATCGGCAGTCACATCAAACCTCCCGCAGAATCCTTTCAAAGCAACTCCGAATGGACCTCTCGATCCCAATGGCACCGGATTCAATCCTCAAGCATGGATACGAACATTCTATGCCCTTCATTGGCAGGGAAACGAAGTACCAGTCAAAACTTTGGGCGTGGCCTTTCGATACCTCAGTGCCCACGGCTTTGGTTCTGTCACAGACTTTCAAAAAACGGTCGGAAATGTCTTTCTGGATATGGTCCCTGCTATGACTCGCTTACTTGGCCGGAAAGGTACCAAGATCCAAATCCTGCAAAACTTTGAAGGCTTGGTCCACTCAGGCGAGATGCTGTGCGTACTGGGACCTCCAGGATCTGGATGTAGCACCTTCCTAAAGGTACTGGCTGGTGAAACCCACGGTCTGTTCATAGACGACGAAAGCTACTTGAACTACCAAGGAATCACTTCGGAGGAGATGAAGACTCGATTCCGAGGCGAAGCAACCTACACCGCGGAGGACGATTCTCACCTTCCCATGCTTAGCGTTGGCGACACATTACGTTTTGCTGCTTTTGCACGGTCTCCTAAGCATCGCCCTGGTGGCATGTCCCGCGATGAGTATGCGAACCACTTGGCAGATGTGGTAATGGCAGCTTTTAGCATTAGTCACACGAGGAACACTCGTGTTGGTGACAACGTAAGTTACCTAGGAGCTCTGCTAATCCTATGCTGACCATACCAGTATATCAGAGGCGTGAGCGGCGGCGAAAGGAAGAGAGTCTCCATTGCCGAAGCAGTCCTCAGTGACGCTCCGCTTCAGTGCTGGGATAACAGTACTAGGGGCCTTGATAGCGCCAATGCTGTCGAGTTTTGCAGAGCTTTGAGACTATGCTCCGATGTCTTTGGGACTGCCTCCGCGGTGGCCATATATCAAGCACCACAGGCTGCATATGACCTTTTTGATAAGGTCATTCTTCTCTATGAAGGACGACAGATCTATTTTGGCAAAGCCACTAAGGCCAAATCTTATTTTGAAGACCTGGGCTTTATTTGCCCCGACAGCCAAACCACGCCAGATTTTTTGACGTCCATGACGAGCTCATCCGAACGGATTGTTCGACCTGGCTGCGAGAAAACAGCGCCACGAACGCCTGAAGAGTTCGCAGAAGCCTGGGTTCAAAGTGAAGATCGAAGTATCATTTTCAACGAGATCTCAGAATATGCAAAGTCACACGCTTTCCACAGTCAGAACCTCAAAGACTTCACCAGTGCTAGACAGTCTGAACAAGCTTCAATTCAGCGGTCCGGTTCGCCATACACACTATCGTACTTCCAGCAAGTACAGATATGTCTGTGGAGAGGATTTAAACTACTCAAAGGAGATCCAACAATCACGCTTGTCCAACTGGGAGCAAATTTCACAGAGTTCCTCATTGTTGGCAGCGTGTTCTACGATTTACCGATGACGGCAGAGAGCTTGTTTCGCAGAGGAATGGTAATCTTTAACGCTTTAGTCTTGAACTCGATTGCCAGCGTCTTGGAGATTCTTACTCTCTATACCAAGAGACCTATTGTGGAAAAACATAATCGTTATGCTTTGTATCATCCAAGTGCAGAAGCATTGGCTGCAATGATCGTCGATCTGCCATATAAGATCATCAACGCGATTATCATCAATATCACCCTCTATTTCATGACGAATCTAAACCGAGCGCCTGGCCCTTTCTTCTTCTTTCTACTGGTTTCCTTCTTCGTCACCTTGACAATGGTAAGTGTAATTTGCCAATGATAGAGGCCTCACTGATACCTTCTAGTCAATGCTGTTCCGATTCATCGGCTCTGCTACAAAAACTGCTTCCCAGGCACTAGCTCCTACGGCCGTTATTATTCTCGCCGCAATTCTCTACACCGGATACTCCATCCCAGTGAGCGCGATGCTCGGCTGGTCCCGCTGGATCAACTATCTCTCTCCATTAGCCTGGGCATTTGAAAGCTTGTTCATCAACGAGCTTGTGGGAAGAAATTATCCCTGTATGTCATTGGTACCATCTGGACGAGACTACGAGAACGAATCGTTGGCATATCGGAGCTGCACTGTTGTTGGGGCGGAGCCCGGTTCCAATATTGTCAGTGGCACGCGCCACTTGATGGAAGCTTTTGGTTATGCACCTGATCATAAGTGGCGCAATTTCGGTATTCTGATAGCATTCCTGGTCTTCTTCACAGTATGCGCCTTGTGGACCAGTGAAGTGGTAGCATCAGCCAAGAGCAAAGGCGAGGTACTTGTTTTCCCACGAGGACAACTACCTATGAGCCTCACTGGCAAGCGTCAAGAAGACATCGAGGCGCGTAGAGTCTCGACAACGCGCTCTAAAGTTGAGAATACCGAGGTCGCCCCGCGGAGAGTTGGTCAACAGACATCTGTGTTCCACTGGAGGAATGTTTGCTACGATGTTCAAATCAAAAGTGAAACCCGTCGAATTCTTGATCATGTTGACGGCTGGATTCAACCAGGCACATTGACCGCACTCATGGCAAGTACATTCAGAATTCAGTGGAGTCATACTAACTATCTGCATAGGGTGTCTCAGGGGCTGGCAAGACGACACTTCTTGATACCCTGGCATCGCGTATCACAATGGGTGTCATTAGTGGTGACATGCTCGTAGACGGTATGCCTCGAGATGAGAGTTTCCAGAGAAAGACTGGCTATGTTCAACAACAGGACCTTCATCTCAGCACTGCCACCGTCCGAGAAGCCCTAACCTTTAGCGCACTTCTTCGACAGCCTGCATCTACCACAAAACAAGAGAAACTCGACTATGTGGAAGAAGTTATTAATCTACTCGAGATGCGCGAGTACGCCGATGCAGTGATAGGAGAGATAGGAGAAGGGCTGAATGTCGAACAACGCAAGAGACTAACAATTGGTGTAGAACTTGCTGCAAAGCCTCAGCTTCTCCTTTTCCTCGATGAGCCAACCTCAGGTCTAGACAGCCAGACCTCGTGGTCAATCTGCGAGCTTATGAGGAAGCTTGTTAACCATGGGCAAGCGATTCTTTGCACGATTCACCAGCCGTCAGCCTTATTGTTCGAACGATTCGATAGACTATTGCTACTGGCACGCGGTGGCCGAACAGTCTACTTCGGTGAAATTGGCCAGCAGTCTCGAACTCTAATCGAATACTTCACCAGGAATGGTGCAGCGCCATGTCCGAAAGACACCAATCCCGCGGAATGGATGCTGACTGTCATTAGAACGACTACAGGCTCAACAGGCGATATTGACTGGCCTCAAATTTGGCGTGACAGCCCTGAGAAACAACAGGTCGACCGAGAGCTCGACCGCCTACTTTCGGAGGGCAAAAGGACAGCAGCTGTCGGCCAATCTCTGCAACAGGAGCAGGAGGCTAAGACTGAATTTGCTGCGTCCCTGGTCCAGCAGATCATTATCGTTACGAAGCGAATTTTCCAGCAGTACTGGCGCTCGCCTTCCTATATCTATTCGAAAGCATTTTTAGGAATTGGATCAGTGAGTGTTTGTGCTATTCTCTATGAATCTTGCTAAAAACGACAGATGATCTTCATCGGGTTCACTTTCTTCCAGGCCAATCGAACCCAGCAGGGTCTTCGGAGCCAGCTGTTTGGTATTTTTGCACTCCTTACCACGTTCATGTCCTCGGTGGAGCAAACTATCCCATTCTTTGTTATATCGCGATCCTTGTACGAGATCCGCGAGCGACCATCCAAGACATACTCGTGGAAAGCTTTTATGGTGGCGAACATTGTGGTTGAAATCCCTTGGAATGTGGTAAGCTGGCTATTCTTCTGGCGCCGTGTTGTGAGTGGCTAAGAAATCAACCGTCTAGCTTGTGGGGACAGTGATGTTTCTGTGCTGGTGGTTCCCCA
The DNA here is from genome assembly GCF_000836275.1 of Exophiala mesophila. Classification (NCBI taxonomy): domain Eukaryota; kingdom Fungi; phylum Ascomycota; class Eurotiomycetes; order Chaetothyriales; family Herpotrichiellaceae; genus Exophiala; species Exophiala mesophila. The sequence continues at coordinate 1,858,251 of NW_015622508.1, forward strand.
TCGGCCTTTACAATAATACATCTGTCACCAATACCACGGACTCGAGAGCAACCCTGGCCTTCCTCTTTGTCATTGCATACATGATGCATGTCAGCACCTTTTCGGATCTCATGATTGCGGGTATCACCTCAGGAGAGACCGCGGCTAATCTTGGTAACCTTCTGGGGTTTCTTACGCTACTTTTCTGCGGTATCATTGCTTTTCCCGATACCCTCCGAAGTTTCTGGATCTTCATGTACCGCTGCAACCCATTCACATACTTGACCGAGGGTCTTCTTGGCGCTGGCTTGTCAAGGGCTCCTGCGAGCTGCGCGGATAACGAGTGGTTGACCTTCGAGGCCCCTGCAAACAGAACATGTGCAGAATATATGGAAGCCTACATGAGTGGGGCTGGCGGTCAGCTCTCGGATCCGACCTCGACAGGGGTTTGTCAATTCTGCCCCATCACAAACACGGATGCCTTCCTGTCCGTCATTGGAGTTCAGTATGAGCATCGATGGCGCAATCTGGGGATATTGTTTTCCTTCATCGTCTTCAATGCAGCAGGGGCAGTGTTTCTGTACTGGCTCATGAGGGTCCCCAAGGGCAAAAAAGGCAAGAATGAGGAGAGAAGCTCAAGCCTGACAATGACTAAGGCAGCGCCGAAGGATAACGAAAGCCCCAGCACAGACCTATCGGAAATGACTACCACAAGGACCGGTGAAACCAAAAAAGTTTGAAACAGCGAAAGGATCAGCGGTGTCTTTGACGCCCAGTGACATGTATCAGGGCTAATTGAAAGACTGGAAGACCTAGCGGTCCTGGACGTACAGGGTGAGAATTCAGGAAACAAGAGGAATGGCGTTAGGACCCTTAGAGATCTCAGAAGGACACGCATGGAGGTTGTATTCAGGCGGACCGTGGGCAGATGCGCAGTTCTATTTGGCACCTACGAAGGTGGCATGAGAAGGTTTGGCATCAATCTGAGACGCTGTTACCCGATACAGCCAAGACGGACAAAGAACGCCCACCAGCATCCGCTTTGCCAGCCTTGACCAGAAACAGATGTTCCATGGCGCTGCCTGGGAAGAAGGAATGTATGGCCCCTTGAAGAGAATGGACAGAGTTGTGATTTGCGATGCTGCGTGTGCCTGCAAAGCTACTGCGATGCCGCTGAATCAGCTTGGGATGGCATATAGCAATACCTAGTTTGGTACGATGTATCGTATATAAGGCCAACATGCCACAATTACAACCATCAGTTACCACCTGAGGCTAGGTATTTCATATGCGAAGTGGGTTGTGGATCTCCATTGACCAATCATGTCGCGAACGATAAGCGCGGTAAATCCTGAGTCATCAGGCTTGAGGGCCATTGTCAACGACCTTCAAGGGAGTGAGTGCTAACGAGTCCACAGCATCATAGAATAACCTCCATAAATTCGAGTTTCCCATGTCATGATGGCACAAATCAATCTTGCAGACTGTGAGTCTACAGAGTCGAATTCCGATCAAGGTGTGCCATACTTCAATGATTGCTCCCCATGAGTTCAAATACCTTGCGATTAGCAGTAATACTCACCGGCCGTCTATCTGTCTTTTATTCAGCTAATGTTATCATTTAGTGCATCAGATGCAAAGACAAGAAGGCAAGGGCTCTCGAACTCTCTTGCACGGTGCTCAACTAAACCCTCCTTGCAGCTCCGGTGCAATAGAAGCGATCCATGCGATCGCTGTGCTCTCGCAAATGTACAATGCGTTCCATCTGTACGAAAACCTCGCGTGGTTCGAAAGGGCAGGCAAGTAAGGAAGTTTAAAACCCAATAGTGTGCTCACATTCTCATAGAGATCAGGGTATGATGCTCTCGCTCGATGAGCGGATCAAACTACTCGAGGGAGTGTTACAAAATACTACGAGTACAATTACCCCTACCCCTACCACTCCTCAAGTCTTGGTTCGAAAAGACTCGTCAACCTCTCAAGTTATATCCTCAGGCCTGGAAGATGTTGCAGCTGGTGATATCGATGGCACGACGAGCACTGGGTCCAACTCTACGAGCCAAGGTTTGCTAGATTTCCTGGTTCTTTGTTGCTCCCTGCTAGGGCTAACTCTTCGTGCAGGCTGGCTCGACAACAGCTTCCTCGCTGCAAAAACATTCAGTATTGATCGCCTCAACGACCAGACTTATGTAAATGATTCCTCGGACATGAGTCAAGCAATGATTGCGCTTGACGGAGCACTATCGGAGTTCGGAATTCTGAGCGAAGTTCCGACAAATAACAGCACCACCTATCAGGTCTCGAAAGACGCAGGACAAAAGGCCATTCAAGGTGAGTACTTGGTCAATCTGAGGAGACTGAAGCCCTTCGCTGACGGATATAGTGGCATTTGAATCTCTGAAGGGAGAATTCTTCACATCTCTTCTTGATCAAGACTTGATCCAGTCAGTTGGTGGCATCATCTCGTCTCCTCACATACAGATTGACCCTGCAGTCCGGCTTGTCTATTATAACCTCTTATTCCACGGACATCTCGTTGGTGGATTTGAAACGCAGACTACAGCGCGAGCGTCGTATCTACAATGTCTGCGTTTCCTAGAAGAATGGCAAGACACCGCTACTGGGACTACTACGATGGACCTTGTTGCTGCCTGTCTCAGTATGTGGTCGGCTGTACAAAATTTCGATTATGATCTCGCGTGGGAGATGCATAGTCTAACTTGCCAGTTTGTTAAATCACTGAACATTCACCTACTGGACCACCCGGATTCGCCTGTCCAGGAGGGTTGTAGTGAGGAATTCCAAAACAAGCAACGTGAAGGTTTCTGGGTGACGCTGGTAGTTGTTGACCTGTTTTTTCAGTTATGCTTGGACAGACCGTCTTGTATCAGTGCCGAAGCATCACCGGAGAATATACATCTCCCCAGTTTGGGGGATCCTACCTCAGAGCGGCCCTTGGCTAAGACGTACTCGACATACTATGTCTGGATTCGGGTTATTTTCATTGCCAAGGGGTTTTTCGAAGAGGCGGCTCGCCAGAATGGAAAGCCGTCTCAAGCATTCCATGATCGAGTAGATGCATGGTGTGACGAGATCATGATCATGGTCACAGACTGGCGACTTGTGAGTCGAAATCAAAACTTGGTATATTTCCGCTAATCACTCCATAGGCCGAAAAAATGATACTTCACATAGATGATCCGATTCAGAGTCATATGTATAATGACTGCCTCGTCGCCTCGCTTACCGTGCTGCTGCAGATGGATAAGCTTCGACAACCGCCAGGAAACAACTCAGTCTCAGACCTGTCGGTTCGTGCATCTCGCAAGCTCCTCGATGCAATAGTCAGGTTTGATGAGGACGTCAGTGCTAAGATGCAGCATGAAGGGTTGAGCATGTACAGCATTGCATTTTGGTCTTTCCGCGCCTTTTTTGCCTTATATTATCACATCCTGAGCCATGATAGCCCGGATGACCATCGAAACGACATTAGTCTGTTGGATCGTCTTGCAGCTTGCTTGAACAGGGCTGCCCACACCCGATTTGAGTATGGTCCCATCGCCAAAGCGGTCAAATCATTGAACGAATTTGCAAGGAATTTCCAAAAGGCACGGAGCACCTCTCCGGCAAGACAATGGGGAGTGAACTACTCGCCGCAACAAATAGGTGTGGCAAATTTGGGACTGGGAGGAATGGAGGAGAGAGCTTTAAGTCATGGCGGAAGCGACTGGGATAGCATGCAATTCTTCCAAAACTGGAATCCCTATTTCGCGGGCAACCAGAGCAAGTCCCCTTTGTTGGATATTCAGGAGATGACCTCTCAGTCTGCTTTCGAGCCAATCACGTACGTACAAGCTGTCGAGCGTCAATTTGCAGGATCATTGTGGAATTATGGTTGGTGGGATGAGAACTTTGAGATGCCGCTCCAGTGATGCCTTCAAGGGACGGGTAGCCCAAGGGATATATCAAGTTTCCTAGACGCATGTCCTTGCATGCTCTTGGCATTTATACTGCACAGAGAATCCTGGATAATGGTCCATAGCATTTTAGTATAGATAGAAACGAGTCATAGATTGGAACCCTAGAATTGCTATATCGCTGCGGATATCATCATGGGGGCTTCACATCGCTGCACCTATAGTTCGCCATAATTAGTACGGTGAAGTAAATCTAGTCCTCACACTTGTCGATAACCCCATCCTCCAATTTCTTGCACCGCAGTGCAACATAAATTAATCCACGACTCTACACCACCTCTGAAAGTCCGGAATACGATCGTAGCGGGTCGAGGTCGGCTGCAGTCTAGTCGAGACTTTAGTGTGAAGCCTTGACAAGCCTATAAGCCCGCGAACGCGGCCTTTTCCTCCCTGTACAAAACCCAATCACCTGCTTTGCTTTCGGAGATCGAAGCTCTTACACTCAAACACCTACGGGTCGACACATTCCTAATTTTCCAAAGGGCGACACAAATAAACTATTCACCATGAAGACTATGCATCTTTCCTCCGTCAGCGCCACATTCAACCCATTCCTACCGTCGTCCAAAATCCCTCGTTTGGTGCTGTCGAAGCTGCCGGCGTCAGCATATAAGACATTAAAGGTTACAGCGAAGCAATTACCGCGATCATCGACAGTACCGGCGACACTCGAATTGGTATTCAAAGATGGCAAGACCCTAAATTATAGCTGGGCGCATGAGACGGCGGAGCAGAAGGCCGCTGCCAGGGCTGCGCTCCTTGCTAGTGGTAATGGGGAAAAACAGAAGAAGGAGAAGGTGATGCTCTCGGATATTGTGTGGGAATTGGACCGACATGCCAGAGGTATTGCCAGGGAGGAGGAATTGAAGGGCTGAAGGGATGAACAGATGACCTGTGGAGCTTACTAGCTCGCGGGTTGATCTTTTATTTGGCGGATGAGGTGGTGAAGGACTACAAGGAATGCCCTCGTCCTATGCTAGGGGAGCAGTGACCGGACATTTGTCTTGCCACATCAGGGTTTTCGTCCTCCACGTATTGCTCCCTGGCTGTGAGGGACTGCCAGCGTGCGCCTCGGGAATCAAGTGCGACAAGGTTGGAAACCGCCAAAGAACAGGTACGTCTGGCCACAGAGATCCCGCCAGAGCCCTTTGTGGGCATGTCAGAGAACAGTCTTTCTGACTCGTCAACTCCCTCAATATCCACAATTTGTATAATAGGACACTACCACTTGAACAGAAAGGAAAATATGCTACAGTTGCAGGCTTCGTTCATCAGATATGCTCAAATTGCTCCTCAATCCTTTATTATTGTACATGGGGTAGCCTAAGTTGGATCAAATCCAGCCTTGTGGCTGTGGCTGGATAGGGTTCATCGTGACCTCCTCATAACCGTAAAGACGAGTTCGGTCACTCTGCGGATCAGCCATCGACGTCTCACTCGTCAATTGCAGGTTTGATACCACAGTTGCGAGCGAGATAACTCTAACCAGGGCAACATATAAAGATCGCCTTGAAGACGGACCAATAGCTAGTGGGGACTCCTGAGGATGATTGGCTTTGCAAGTGTTGTCAAGCTTAGCGTGCTGGTAGTGTACTGCCTCATCTCCACCCATCGCCCAGGCGGATGTACGCCGAGGCAGGATATCAGGGAGAGGATGCGAGTGTCTCCGACTGAACGTGTCGTTGGAAGTTCTGGGACATATGACAGGTGTAACCCCAGTGGAGCAAGTGGTCTTTTTTAAGATGCCTCACACTGCCACTGCCAAAGCACCTTTGGCAACGTCCTTGAAGCCTGCATTCTCAGCTGCAATTTGAGCCTTTTGCTTCTTGGTCCTTTCCTGACTCGGGCTTCTCAGTCTCTCAGTCTGACCATTGCTCTCGGCCAAGGCTCGCTTCTTCTGTATATTTCTTTCTTGGTTTTCCCGCCTGGCCTGCTTGTTCTGTCGCTTGACATCTGCCTTTGTGATGCGCTCACAATCAAGGCCCAAGGCTCTATCAGTCGCTTCGGCTCGTTTGACGATCTCGGCGTCGGTAATGTCAAGGAGCGACAGAGCCTGAACATAACTCCGTGACATTTGGATCGGTGAATACAACGGGCTCTTGCCCGGCATGAGCTGGGACAACAAGAACTTTGTATTGGTCCATTTGTTCTCCACACTCATGGCCAGCTCAAGATATTCCTTGACAACATCTTGCCATGGTGCCAATCCACCTTGTTCTTTGGTTCGAAATACGGAAGAATTGGCCTCTGCTGCAGTTGCAATCATAGCTCCATCAACGCCATACTCCTGAGCAAGACTCAAGCCTTCGTCGCGGGATGTGACATCTCCATTCATGAGGCATGCTACTCCATGGCTGTGACAGATATCTGCAATCATCCTAAGTTGTTCCCTAATCGCACGTTCTCGTGGTCGCATGGGTGTGGTCCGGCAGTGAATGGTCAAGCCAACTATTCCAGTCTTGCAAAGTTGATTGACTAGAGCAGAAGTCAATTCAGGTGTTTCTAGTAATCGTATTTTGACGCTGATGCCAATATTGTTCGGTACGCCAACGTTGGTGATGAGAGCAGTCAGAATGCTGCACAAGAGATCTGGGGTGCGCAACAACGCAGCACCCATACCACCTGAGGTCGAGAATGGTTTGGGGCACCCCGCGTTGACATCGATGCCACTGACGTACGGGGCAACAAGGCTGGCGGCTTGGACGGCATACTCTGGTGAAGCGGTGCCGATCTGGTATATTAAGCGGGAAGATTCCCTCGCAGGGTCTATTCGAAAGATGACTGATTCGACATTTGGTTTGTTTGAAGACTGGGTATTCGTGGGAGTGCGAGTCCATTCGATACACCCTGTGCGAGGATTTGTTCTCTGTTCGGTACCGATCATGGCCCTGTCCACGGTTTCGGGTCCCCATACGAGGTCTGCACCATATTTCAAAGCAAGCAGACGCGACGGGAGTTCACCAGATCGCACCATTGGGGCTAGTACAATCTTGCCTCGATAATCGACTCCTCGGCTGGGAATAGGGACATGAGGGGCTTCTGACGGGGGCGCTGGGGTTGACATTATGTGAGGGACGATAGAAAGAAGTCGAGAGGGTATCAGGAGGGGAACAGTGCGTGGTAGCAAAGCCTGCTGGCGCAGAACATGGCCAACGTTCATACGGAGGTCGACTTGGGCTGTCGTGACGCAGTTCTCCCAAATGGCATTCTTTGGGCAAAATCGAAACGAGAAATTTGGCGAGAGTCATCAAATTGGGCAGTCAAGCGCGGGTGTGATCACGTGGCGATAGCGATAATGGCGATTCCAGCGCCACCGTAGCATCACAGCAGCAGGGTGCCGTCATTCTCAAATGACATGATGATATGCTGAGATTTACGAAGGGTCCTGAGCATAATCCTTGTCTGACAACTGTGGCTGCTGCTACCCCAATTACTCCCGTCAGAAAGACGGTTATGAACCGGCTCCCGCCTCCGTAACCGTGCGAAACTCGGCTGGGACCTGGAGTTTTATCGCAGTCGTGCGTACAAAAGGAATCCAAGCTCCGTGGATCCTTCGATCCCTATCCCCAGGCCGAGGTGTGGAAGACCGAGTCTGGATTAAGTCAGTTGGGCCCTCGGTCCCCCCCAATCATACCCAAGCAAGTCCTAAGTCGTCCGAAAACCCCAAGCCATTACCGTGTAGATACAACGACCTTTTTCTCCATCTATTAATCGCCATAGCCGCAGAGTCGATCTTGTTGTGTTTTCCATATGTCAATACTCATCCCGCTCTCCCAAGAAACCCTTCTTCCATTGAAGCGAGACCTCTGCCGGCGTCCCTGCAGCTACCTCCGCACGAGATCCAAGGGCTGGAGTCGATTTTCCAATCGTCATACGACTGCAAGCTTCAGCATTGCGTCTTCGCCTGCGCCGTCATTTCACCACCAATCATTGGCAACTTCTGCAGCATTTCCACCCCGCGCAAACAAACTGGCTCCTTCCAAAATTTCTCCCTCTCCCACTCCCACTTCCACTCCGCCCCTCCTTACCTCACCTTCTCTCCGTTCTCAATCCACCACTGCCACCAGAGCCTCTCAACTTGCCAGACACTTTTCATCTTCCTCATCACAAGCTTCCACAATGTCGTACAGCAAGCAACCTTCGGAGTTTCAGCCGCGCAAGGTTGGAGCTCTCCACACTGGCGAGTTCAGAACCTACATTGAGCAGAATGGCGTCCCTGTCTCTCCCTTCCACGACATTCCTCTGTACGCCAATGAGCAACAGACCGTCCTCAACATGATTGTCGAGATTCCTCGTTGGACAAATGCCAAACTTGAGGTGAGCCAATTTGGTCAATTGTGTACACTATCATAGACCGCTAATTCGTCTGACATCTAGATTTCCAAAGAAGAATTTTTGTATACCTCTCCGACTTCTTCCTTTATCTGACCCGAACCCTCTCCTGACAATGCTGTAACAGAAATCCTATCAAGCAAGATGTTAAGAAAGGAAAGCTCCGCTTCGTCCGCAACTGTTTCCCCCACAAAGGCTACCTCTGGAACTACGGTGCTTTCCCAAGAGTGAGTGGGCCTCCAATCACATCATATCGAGTCGAAAACTGAAAAAAATTAGACATGGGAAGACCCCAACGTTGTCCACCCCGAGACCAAGGCCAAGGGTGACAATGATCCATTGGACGTTTGTGAAATCGGTGAGCTGGTTGGATATACCGGCCAGGTCAAGCAGGTCAAAGTCCTCGGTGTCATGGCCCTGTTGGACGAGGAGGAAACCGATTGGAAGATCATTGTCATTGATGTAAGACCAAAGTTCGAATTTTTTTGAACTGCTCGACCCTAACACAAGGCCCTAGGTCAACGACCCACTGGCTCCCAAATTGAACGACATTGAAGATGTTGAGCGCCATCTCCCCGGCCTTCTCCGAGCCACCAACGAATGGTTCCGCATCTACAAGATCCCAGATGGAAAGCCCGAGAACCAATTTGCCTTCAGCGGAGAATGCAAGAACAAGAAGTATGCCGAGGAAATCATCCGCGAGTGCAGTGATGCCTGGGAACGCTTGATCACTGGCAAGCAGTCCCGAGGTGACATCAGCTTGGCCAATGTGACCAACAGTGCATCCCCGGACCGTGTCGACCAGAGTGCTTTGTCCAAGGTCCCTGCCGGCCAAAACCTTGCCCCTGCTCCCATCGACGGCACCGTGGACAAGTGGTTCTTCATCTCTGGTGCGGCCGTCTAGTCGATTTCAACCCCCAGAACCCTTTTCGCTGATACCATCCAGGAGCTGGAGCAACCTCTACCGATTACATCAACAAATAGAGTGCAAATTGTAGAGAATAGGCTTGCATGCGCAACAGCACCATCAGGGTACAATGGCGAGGAGCGCGGATCAAGGATTGCGCGTGGCAGCACCGGACAATCCCATGAACTGTCTCTTCCAATTGAGGACAAGCTAGAAAAAAAAGCAGCCCAATCAACGTATCCGACAAGACCATCTCTTTATTCTATCGTGATCTCAACAGGCTGCCTCTATGAGACGTTTTCTAAGTGATATGCAGATCAGGACTAGGAAATGCGCGAGATGGGATTGATGACGCGTTATGCCCAGTTGAGATTCTTGATTGCCTAGAAGCCTGAATCTGTATTCCCCCTTCCCCCACCCTCCCTCTACCTTCCTCTAGTACCAGCAGCCAACAGTCCAATCCACCCGTTCTTGTTGAGAATGAAGCTACACGCCCAACTGTCTGTGCGGCAATCTTCAAATCACTAGTTGTTGGCCTTTCACATGTACAGAGCTGTAACTCGCCATATTTGTCTGGTGAAAGACTGTTGAAATCTGACCGGCCACGGAGCACAAGCACTGACCACGAATGCCTGCCAATGCTGCTCCAGCCTTTAAAAGCCAAGGGGGATGCGGCTCGTGCTTCCCGCCCGGAAACCCGAGTCTTGGGCCAATCGTAACCTGTTGATCCCCCCTCGCCCCAACTCTTGTCCCTGTCAAGCCCCCAAACTGCCCCCGAGATGACGCTGTGTCTATCAGACTTGCGACTCCCTCCGTCATATTCTATCCCTTCAGACCCTGAGACTGTCAGCTCATCTCACATAACGTGCGCACGTCAGTCACCTCCTTCGAGCAGCAACAGATAGGAGAGGTCAAGTGGTACTCTCTGCCATTTCACCTTCGCCTCTCCTACGTGTCGTGCTCCTATCCCTCGGACCGCGTAACTCGCGCCCAACTCGGACACGCCAGATGTTCTCTGCTAATCAGGAGTCATGCCATGATTTTGCTTGTTTGCGCCGACTTATTCAGTTTCCTGTCGCCAAGGTCGCCGTTGACCCTGACTCGACAGCAAAAATCCTAGGATTTTGATTGATTTCGCCTGACAGTCTCTTGTTTACCCATCCCTGTAAACCAGACTGTGGACGTCACCATGTCCAAGAGCACTTCATGGAGCGGTACACCCTCCATTAAGGGTTCCACCGAGGCCATACGGATGTGCCTGCTCACGTTCTCTTTGATCGGTATACAGTGAGTATTCTGTGCCTTCCAGATGGGTGGATACCTCGCTAATCGGTTCCAGATTCACGTGGGGCATTGAGATGACTTGTATGTTAATGGAAAACCACCCTCTCGAATGACCTCCCCTACTCTCGCAGGAGACTAACTGCGCTTTGTTTCCCCTCCAGATGGCACACCCTACCTCCTCCAACTTGGATTGACCAAGTCCAAGACCTCGCTGGTCTGGATCGCGGGCCCGCTCTCAGGCCTTATCATGCAGCCCGTGGTTGGCGCATACGCAGACAGATCAACCTCTAAATACGGCCGGCGAAGACCCTACATGATTGTCGGAGCAGCCATCACTGGTGCTGGATTGCTTTTTTTGGGTTGGACCACCGAGATCGTTGGGATTTTTCTATCTGAAGGACAGACCAAGAAAGACGTCACACTGATGTTGGCTGTTCTGTGCATCTATGCTCTCGATTTCTCCGTCAATGCTGTTCAAGCTTGCGCTCGCAGTCTGATAGTGGATACTTTGCCCATCTCGCAACAGCAAACCGGCTCCGCCTGGGCCTCCAGGTTGACGGCCGCGGGCCATTTACTGGGCTACTTTATCGGGAGTTTCGATCTTGCTGCCATTTTCCCGAATTGGTTGGGCGGCGACACCCAGTTCAAAAAGATGACTGTCATATCAGCCTCGGCCTTGTGGATTACGGTTGGACTGACAAGCTGGGCTGTGACTGAGAGGATTCGCCTTTCTGGTGATGAGGACGAAATGAGTGTCACTGACGTGTTGAAGAGCCTATTGCGTCGCACCTTAAACCTCCCACCACGGATCCAGGCTATCTGTTGGGTTCAATTCTGGAACTGGGTAGGATGGTAAGGGCCCCTTAGGAACGCCAAAGCAACACCGCCACATGATCACGAGCTAACTAACCGCAAAATCACAGGTTTCCTTTTCTGTTTTACTCGTCCACATTTGTCGGCGAAATTTATTACCGCTATGAACACCCACCTCCTGAACCAGGATCGAAGGACGACCACGATGCCTTGGGCAACATTGGCCGTTTAGGCAGCATGGCCCTTGTAATCTTTTCCCTCATCACTTTCTGCTCCTCTGTCCTATTACCCTACCTCATCCAGTCACCCGTATCGTCCAGTGAAAAGTTCACCCCCCGGCCACCGCCTGCATTCACTCAGTCGATTCAAACACTCGTGGTCAAGCTCTCCTCCCTCCAACCAGACTTGACGACTGCGTGGATGTTGAGTAACCTGTTCTTCGCCTTCATCACCATCTTCGCGCCTTGGCTTCGAAGTTTGCACGCTGCCACGGCTCTCGTAGCCTTGTGCGGTATTCCATGGGCGATCTCTTGCTGGGCACCATTTGGTCTACTAGGTGTAGAAATCAACAAGATGTCTTCTGCCGGGGCCCATTCTTCGATCAATGGCTCCGTGGCTCCAGGATACACTGCCGTCCGGGGGAGTATCGAGGATGACTATGAGCATCGAACAGAACTCGAGATGGAAGAGAGCGGAGTCGGTGGGAACTCGCTGCCACACTACCAGCAGCATCGTCGTATCGTGTCGGACGGGGTACTTCGGATCCATCATCCAGACGACGACTCGGACGCCCACTCGTCTACTGGTGAACTGGCGGGAATCTATCTTGGGGTTTTGAACGTGTACACAACCTTACCACAGTTTGTTGGTACCTTTATCAGCTGGGTGGTCTTCTCTATCCTCGAACCCAGCAAAGCCGACCAAGCTCCCGGGGGCGATGGGGCTGACATAGACGATCCAGATCACCACAGATGGCTGAACCTAACCAAAGACGCGCCAAACGCAATCGCTGTGTGTATGTTTGTTGGCGCGCTCTGCAGTATAGTGGGGGCAGAGGCCGCGAGGAGGCTGAGAAAGATGGAGTCATCATGAGCGGTCAGGTCAGTCCATACCAGTTGGATTATTGCCGACTCCCTAATTTCTGGTGAGTCTGCCTATGCGGCGGTGGCGGTGACCGCTGCCAGGTTGTTGAGACGATTTGTATGATTATGTCAGGGCCGTATGTCGGACTATTGTAAGATAGAGCACGCTGCGAGAAAAGATACCCTGAGAAGAGATGAGAAGCCTAATTAGCACGAGTCACTGTGACCTAGACACTGAGTCGGGGTAGTACAACAGCAAGACACATGGTGTTTTTTTAGTTTGAAATTTCTTTTCGATTCAAGTCAGGCACATCATGCAGATGGGATTACACAATGTGCTTTTCTGAAAACATTTGTCTTTGGTCCATGCCATGCAAGTGCAAACCCCAGCGTGCCTGGTGATCAACAGGTACAATGGTACAGCCTGTCCAATGACCACCAACGCAGTAGCATCACCCTAAAATCGAGGTTCATGCAAAGTCGTCCAGTGTCATCGTCACGAATCTGTCCATTGTAACCTCTGTCCATTGTAACCCATTTCAACCCACCGGTCAACTGTCGTCGTCTTAAATTCTCCCCCTTGGCTCCCCATTTCATGAATGAGTTGTGATTGTCAGGATCCCACACAAACCACTCAACCCACCCATCGATTTGATTTGATTTGGTGAGTTACAATCATTCCCTCCAGATTCCGCGGTGATGGGCGTTTTCGTTCAGCGCCGTCACATCGCACACGAAACCTCTTTTCTGTCTTCGTTTGTTTTTCGCCTCTACATCTCCTCTCCTTCTACCACTCCATTCGACTTCCCGCCATAAAAAACACACAAATCGCACGTGCTAGTAGTGGATCGAAATCATATTGAGCTGGGGTACAAGAAGATTCGGACGCTGGCACCGAAGCTCTTGGGAGGGAGGTTGTGTGCGAATTTGGCTCGGACGATGCCAGAGTTGCCGTGTGGCCGTGTGACTTTGCCCCAGATCACTCGGATCTTGCTGCCCTGGCGTTCTTTCGATGCTCGGTACACGTATGCGACGCGCTTTCCAAGGTAGAATCTGTGAGAGAGTATGGTGGTTAGTATTGCATTTTTTTTTCAATGGTGGGTTGGTGGTCGAGGTGAAGGGAGGTTTCAGTCCTCAATCCCCTCCACTTGATCCTTCGCCGGCTTGAAGATGTGTTCCCCCTCTTGATTATACTCCTTATAGTCCAGAACATTGATAACCGAGGGTAGAGGGGAAAGTGTAGACCTACTTGCTGGCATTGGTGTCGTCAACACCCTCGATCTTGAGCAGCGATGTGTTGGGGTTGGTGTTCCGCTTTCCACGTTGGTATGACAAGTGCTTGCCCTTGACATATAGTCTGTGACCGGCGCCGGAAACCATCTTGACCGATTCTATGAGGTGAATTTGTCGTAAAGGGTGGATGAAGAGTTGGGCGACAGCGAGGGAAGGAAGTCGTGGTGCAGATGCGGTTGTCTTTCTCTCAGAAACTCTTGTGTGGTCCAAAGCCTTTCGCTGGGCACGAAATTTCGAGGTGCGCCCGTTTGTGCACTAGTTCACTTCGGGTAAGTGGGCTTGGCATAATTTCATCACGGATTTTCTATTTTCCCGGGTTCCGTTGTTGCCAACGTCTTGGGCACGATTCTTCTGCAATTGTAATGACTACCTTAATAAGAGGTACCTATCCACTATCAATATTTCCAATTGTGTCTCCTCGGAACCTCTCCGGAAGACCGCCCATGATGTTGAGCCTACCTGTCTGCGTAATACATTCAGGCGATCCCCAGCACTACTCCTTCGTACCGGAAATACCTCGTTTGGGAAATAGTTGCCTGATCAAAGCTTATCTGCGCTGCTGTTTGAGAGAAGCATACGGAGTAGTGTAATCATCGCTGATCCTGGGCCACTACTGGGCAGAGCTACTTGAGAAGATGTGGTTAATAAGGTATGACAATTGTAAGGATTATGGTGGTGAGGTGCCCACGTGTAGGACTGGCTTTCTTCTTGTTAAGGGCACTTCTACTTAGCGTGGAGACACCAGTATACTACCTAAGAACAGACTGAGAGTGGACGTAATGGGGCGCCCGGGGGATCACAAGCCCGCCTAGAGGATCCAGATGTCCTACGTTAGTCCACATTATGTTCTTTCATTCCTCGATGCCGCATTTACCAGAATTAGAAATCTTAACTCCGAGTATAGGAACAGCAGCGCAGTGACTCCTACATTATTTCTACGAGTAATCCTCCTTGGAACCAAATGACCACGCAGCAGACGTTTGCAGTAAATCGAAATCGTAAAAACTCAATGTCAATGTTTCCAAAACTCGGCAAGGTAATACTGAGGATGGAGATAAGTAAACCAAGGAGATCCGAGCAGAGGTTTGCGGAAATCGTACGATTACCTAAGACTGCACGAATGACCAAGCACATCTTGACCCCGGCCCACGTCAGGGCGGTTTAGGCGGCTTTGGCGGACAATAATAACAGCAGTTCGCAGTTTCTTTGACTTCCTAGAGCTGGACTCGGTAAGCCGACGGGTCCGCCTGGCGTTCCGAATGATGCAAGTTGAGATCTGGGAGGCCAGGTTGAATGAGGGGCACGGATTAGAGCATGGTTGTTCTCATTCCGCCAGGTGGTGCTCCTTGCTGACAGATTAGTGACGACAAAAGCTCGCTCGCTGTTGACCGGATGCACATTGCAGGTTCCAGTAATGACTTTCTCTCTTGACAACAAAATAATATTTTACGCTCGCCCCGAGGCCCGGAGGTGACCTCTCTCAGTCTCTTTTGTTTCATAATTGACACGACACGCTCTTCTCGTTTCCAGCCTGTGAAGTCTCCTGCCCAAACGAAGGCTTCTGTAACACTCGAAAGCATCTTCGCCTACTTAAGATCTAGAAGCCACCTCTTTGCGGAGAATCGACTCTTGTTGCCCACCCTACCACCTCGAGTTGATCCTTACGTCGCCCCCCCAAGTTGAATTCCGCAAAAGCCCCCAACATCTCAATACGCATAATTTCCCCCCCCCCCCCTCCACAGGTTCTGACCGCCGAATGACAGGAGTCCGGCCAGGCGAGAACGCATAAACCGCAAAGCCAACTTCTTGTTGTCAGGGCCGATTGCCTAATCCCCTCTTCTCGCTCCCTGTTCCTCCTTGCTACTACTGCAGTGTCGCTGCTTCCCACTCCCCCCCTTCACTGCTACCCACTCTCCTGCCCCACCAAGTCACAATTTGGCTTGAAGGGGATCTTGGTGAGTCGCTCGCCGATTAATCAACAATATTATCAACGCCGTCATCCCTCCAGCTTACCGCCGACTTACATACCGTCGGTTCTCTCTTAATTCCCTGGTTCATTCTATCTCTAATCTTCCGGCGCCCTCATCACAACCTCAATCATGGCCGACACCGTTGTCCGACCTGCAGAGCCTGAAAATGCTGGGTGAGCATCTTCCTAACTCCGCGTGCCACTTTCACCGCGGGTTCCCACCATTGTTATTCACATTGATCCGCTGACCAATCTTTTCCGGCAGCACCATCGAGCTCAAGGAAAACACCGTGATTGTTGTACTCGGTGCATCCGGTGATCTTGCAAAGAAGAAGACTTTCCCTGCACTTTTTGGCCTCGTAAGCATTGCCAGATTGCTCCCCAGACATTCCGGAGTTCGGTGCTAAATACATCTCTATCTAGTTCCGTAACAAATTCCTCCCCGATGACATCAAGATTATCGGATATGCACGAACGAAGATGGATCACGCCGAATACATCAAAAGAGTCAAGTCATACATCAAGACCCCGACGAAAGAGGTGGAAGAGCAACTAGAACAATTCACTGCGATCTGCTCATACATCTCGGGCCAATACGATCAAGATGAGCCATTCCAGAAGCTCAACGATGCTATCGGAGAGATTGAGAAGAACCGCAAGGAGGGAAACAGAGTCTTCTACATGGCTCTCCCACCCAGTGTCTTTATTCCCGTTTCTCAGCATCTCAAGCGAAACTGCTATCCCAACAAGGGAATTGCCAGAATCATCATTGAGAAGCCTTTTGGCAAGGATCTTGACAGTTCAAGACAACTTCAAAGAGCGTAAGAATCTGCCTGTCGCGTGCCATATCACAACGCTAACATACTCGATAGCCTCGAACCCGACTGGAAAGAAGAGGAGATCTTCCGTATTGACCATTATCTCGGAAAGGAGATGGTCAAGAACCTGTTGATCCTGCGATTCGGTAATGAGTTCCTGGGAGCAACCTGGAACCGCAATCACATCGACAATGTCCAGATTACATTCAAAGAGCCGTTCGGTACCGAAGGCCGAGGCGGGTACTTTGACGAGTTCGGCATCATCCGTGACGTTATGCAAAATCATCTTCTCCAAGTCCTGACCCTGTTGGCGATGGAACGACCAATTTCCTTTTCGAGCGAAGACATCCGTGACGAGAAAGTGCGAGTTCTTCGAGGAATCCCCAAGATTGAGCCTAAGAACGTCATCATCGGGCAGTACGGAAGGTCGCTTGACGGCACCAAGCCTGCGTACAAAGAAGACGACACAGTTCCAAAAGAGTCGAGATGCCCCACATTCTGTGCCATGGTGGCGTTCATCAAGAACGAGCGATGGGATGGAGTTCCGTTCATCCTGAAGGCCGGCAAGGCACTCAACGAGCAAAAGACTGAGATCCGAGTTCAGTTCAAGGATGTGACCTCGGGTATCTTCAAGGATATTCCCCGAAATGAACTCGTGATTCGCATTCAACCCAACGAGTCGGTTTATCTCAAAATGAACTCAAAATTGCCTGGCCTGTCTATGCAGACAGTGGTCACAGAGCTTGATCTGACTTACCGGCGACGCTTCTCGGATCTCAAGATCCCGGAGGCGTATGAAAGCTTGATCCTGGATGCTCTGAAAGGAGACCATTCCAACTTTGTGCGTGACGATGAATTGGACGCTTCGTGGAGAATATTTAGCCCTCTCCTCCATTATCTGGATGAGAAGACAGATATTGTACCCATGGAATATCCTTATGGTAAGTAGTGACTTTGTTTCCGGCAACCCTGACTGAGACGCTGACCCAAATCTTGCAGGCTCCCGAGGACCGGCCGTTCTGGACGACTTCACCGCATCATATGGGTACAAGTTCTCTGATGCTGCTGGATACCAGTGGAACACAGCATCAACCCCCAACAAATTGTAGACCGATTTGCACCGGTGGGAAGATCCACATAGAAAAGCAAAGACTCTTTTCAACACCGTGATGGGACTTCGGCCCGTGCTGGAAGCTCTAGAAAGTGAGCTGGGGGCTTTGGAAAGGGCACGAAGATAGATTCCATATCCGTGGCT
Organism: Exophiala mesophila; assembly: GCF_000836275.1. Taxonomy (NCBI): domain Eukaryota; kingdom Fungi; phylum Ascomycota; class Eurotiomycetes; order Chaetothyriales; family Herpotrichiellaceae; genus Exophiala; species Exophiala mesophila. The sequence goes on from NW_015622508.1 coordinate 1,875,960, forward strand.
AGTAGCTGGGATGTCCTGTCGTATAGCTGCACCGGATACCAATGAATCGTACGAACGAAAAGTTTGACAGCGCGCGATTTGAACTGACCTTGAAATGAACCGGCGGAGGCCAGTATCCAAGCAGATGCTGGTGGTTAAGCTGACGTGGCTGGAGGTTTAGTGACAGTATAGTTGTACCATGTATCTCATAAGGCTGAAAGTCTTAACAGCCTTGTGCCCAGTTGCGACAGCATTTCAGCTGTCATCGAGTCGTTTAACCGGTCGTTTGTCGTCTCGGAGCTCTCCTCAACCAATTCAGTCCGGGTGGTAGATGGGCGATCAGTTACGCCACACATAATGATTCAGATATCCGATTGCATCGTAGCCTCTGGGGTGAAATACGCTCTTCAGCGTGTTTTCCAAGCCATAGACTCATATGCCATGTTCCTAACGAGAAAATAGCTGCCATAACCTCTCTGTGTCCAGGCACAGCACAGGTCTGACCTGAGGAGGACAAGAGTGAAGCAGGGAGAAAGAGAGATCATCCAACCATATTAATCACTTTCTCCATCAGCAAAAGCACTCCTCTGGCGCAAAATGGCCGAGCGGAGGCCAGACAACACAACAACACATACGTGGTAAGTTTAATTCTTCATCCGCAGAAGAAATTCTAAAGAAACAGTAGCAGTAGTACTACAGTAGTAAATCATTCGTAGGAGGACGTCGGAGACACGGAACACGGCCTTTTGCAGAGATGACCCACTATAAGTAACGGGTTGATTTGGTCTCGAAACTCTCGAGACAGTTTGCCAGCTAGCTGCCAGCTGACAACCACGTTGGTGGCGTGACATTTTCTTGTTCTTGTCTCATACTTGGTTTTTACTGGGTTCTATTTGTTGAAGTTGGTTGATTAGGTGGATTGTGAAGGATGGGACTGACTGGGCTTTGGATCTTAAGCGGGGAATGGGATTTGGGAGACTGGGGTGATTTACGTGTGACGTTGATGAGGTATAGGGAGGAGAATATGGATCGATCAAAAGGTCAGTAGAGTATTGCAGCCTAGACCGGGGTTTATTTGCCATGCATGACGCTGGAACGAGGGTTCAAATGTTCTTGGTATAGGCTGATATCCACTTAGAAAGACCTGTTGATTACGATGAGAGTCCCATCTGCGACAGGTGCAGGTTTTCCATGTCTGGAATATTAATATGAATGTAAATAAATTGATTGCATTGAACAAGTACAGTAGGTACCTAGGTAGGCACGTAGCGCAGTAGCAATTAGCTAAAAAGCCAGGTACACAGATTGCCTCTACGCCTGTACATCCTCGTAGGAAGCCACCATGGTCTCCTGGTATGGACTACGGAGTACGGATCACTATGGATGGAATAATAATAATGGATGTCTCGCTTTTGAATCTTCGCTTGTTGCTGGTTGGCTACAAGGACAACTCGCCAGGCCGGGGCAGGGCAGCTACCGAGTTTGGGCCAGGCCGCACCGGATTGCTCGGAAACGTTCTTATTCTCGAACCGTGCACAATTTGAAGAACGGGTGTCCGTGCTGCTCTGAAGGTTGTATTCTTGTGAGAAATTTGTTTTGTTTGGGACTGCTACTGCTTCTTTCCTGATTGTCCGGGGTTGGCTGTGCGTATTATGTACGAGTACGTTGTTGTACACATAATGCAAGCTACTTCTTTAAGTAGTGTAGGGACATCTGAAGCCGTTAGTGGATTTATTAGCAGCTGTACAGTGTGTAGCTGCGAGTATTCCTAGCCAACTTTGGCCGTCGCTCTCGCTCGAGAAGCTGAACCGCTTTGGAAGTCAAGCTAGTCGGCACGCCTAAAATTTTTTTGAGTTTCAACAGAAATCTATAGCGTGCGGATTCTTTCGCTTAAGCCCACCCACCGAATGCGGAGAGGTTGCCCGTTGGGAATAATAATAGGTTGAGTGACACGAGTGAGTACGTATTCGTAGACACACTGTTGCGACTGTACGTGATGGAGGTGGCAATGTGGTCAAAAGGTAATGAGCTGCGGACGATGGTGATGAATAAGTCCAGGATGAGCACTGGTGGCTTAAATATAGATACGGAAGATTGTTGAGAATGGATGGCACAGACAATTTCAGTGATGATCTTCAAAGCTTCCTTAATTAAAGGGTCCTGTCCTGTGCGCAATGTGGCACTGTTATCACCAGGACGTACTACATACAATACCTGCAGAACAGAGTATCGTCGTTGATGAGGATTTGCTCGGTTATTATTGTGAAGGCATACAATCAGGATGGATCCTTTTGGAAACCTGGATATTGGCGCAAGTAAATTCAAAGCTAGGGGATCGACCATTGACGGAATGCCGGCGTTTCAGAGCAATAGAAGAGAAAGATGTGCAGATGTGCAGACATGGATACCCCCTCGGCCACCTGTTGAGCCCGGAAGTGCTTGCGTAGGTGCAGCCTGTGATAAGTTAGATGCGTGGGTAGGTGCGTGGGTTAAGGACGTACAAGGTTAAGGTTGAACGGATCAACCACGGAGCTGCAGCATGTCTCAGATGTCGATGATGAAATCCGCATGCACAGGCGCTTGAGTGAGCGATAGATAGCAGCGGAGTGTGTACGAATAGGCATGGTAGGGTACTCGTAGAACTGTGTTACGAATATGCCTACGGGCTTGGGAGGGGGCAGACAAGGTCCCACCTACAACTGCCATTATCATGTCTACGAAGTATATCTACCTACTTAATCAGTACTGGCGGGCCCAGTGAGTTTCCGGACATAGTTCCAGGATCAATCAGAAAGCGACTGGCACTCAGTCCCGGGAACACACCTGGTGTGTGGCCTGGGTCCTGGTTCTGTCATGAGCTGGTGGGGTCAATCCAAGAGCTTGTTGGAGCATGGTGTTGGACTGTTACAGTCACGGTAGGCTACTTGTGGTAGAGCTGGCTATTGAAAATCGACCAGTGTGGGGTTCGTGGATTCGTGGACTCGACTACGATATACTCCGTAGGTACTCGTCCAGCGCAAAGTCCATTCCTCCATGGTGACGTCGGCCACGCGTCTCGAAATCTAGGTGCTCGCAGACCGTAAAGTCATAAACGCGAAATAGGCGAGGATAATGAGTACGTGCTGAAGACGAGTGTCGTGATCTACCGTATTCGGTGGGATCCAAAATAGATATGAATCAAATACCACAAGTTCCTGGTCACCAAAAGAAAGCATTGAAGATCTGGCTAAATCTGGCTTGGGCGTTCGAAACAGCTCAATCAAGGCGCAAAGCTCCAGGCTAAGAGTACCATTGAGCAACACAAAAAGGGCCGATCAGCATTGATTGGGCTGGTCGGAGACCCTGAGGGCGGAAATCCCGACGCCCCCGGCCCCTATAAGAAAGTCCTGTCTTTAACTAACACTCCCAAGCACGCTGGTACGCCTGGCAGACAAGGTACTACTTTACATGCACTCTCTCTTAACAACCAGTCTTGCAACTTGGCGCAGCTCACAGCAGCCAACACGCACGCTATACGTATCCTGTGGATAATATGTGGATAACCAGAAACACTGTTCATTTATTCAATCGATACATACTCCGTATGCCGTACTTTACAGCTGCAACTCTGCACCAGTGGAGCATAGCATGGAGCATGACCTTGCATGGCTCGTCCATCCAGGGACCAGGGTCCCGTTATCCAGAACGCTAGACCCATCGCCAGAGGAACGTGCGTCTCACAAAGTTTGAAAAACCTGGAATTTTTCATCCAGTGTTTGGTGCTGGGCCGAGCAGTCTGGGTGCTAGTGGACGACGAGGCGATATTGACGCTCCCAAAAAAGCCTTAGGCGGCCGCATGGGGGGACTGCAGCAATGACGGACAGGCACCTAACCACTCAGCGCCACCCACCGCCACTTTACCATGCATCATGGACGGAGAGGGCGGTTGGTGGTGGAGCCATCTTTGTCCTCCATTCCCACCTCGGCCTAGGCGATCGGGATATTCTCGACGTTGAGGCCGTGGACATGGCATGGGTCGGTTGAGACCTGGTTTTGGGTTTGAATCATGGTCCGCAGGTTCCCATGCTTGCGAGGGCACGCCATGGGAAATGCCATGGCATACGGTCAGATGGGCGAGAGTCAGAGACACGAAAGGATCTCACCACCCGTGGCTGCCCACATTTCCACAGAGAAGCCCACCAGCCCATCTGGAGAACACTTGTTATCATGCTGGGATGCAACAGTAGCAGTATGCCGTCCGTAGACCTTAATAGTCGCATCCTCTAGGTCTTTGAATTGTATCAGCCCTTTCGACCTTTAATTCCTCCCTCTTGTTTGTACAGTACATCCATCATTGATTGCGCAGGACGTGTACATGTACAAACTGCCCTGAAGTGCCTACGCGTATCTGCCTGTCACACTGATTGGCGACTGCCTTTTTTCCGATCAAAATCTGGCGCTATTCGGTCTCATCGTCATCATTTGTGCCCCCGAACCATCAGCAGCGGCACAGTGGTAGTTCTTTCACTTTTCGCCTGTTCCTTTGGCTGCCTGCAACCTCTATTTCAGACAGTCGATCAAACACACCAAGCAAGATAATATTCTTTCCATCTCATTATTCTGCACACCTCCGTGGCGACATCTACTCCAATTCAACTCATCATCTGCAAACACATCGCATCACCATTCCGGCCTCTGCGTTTATCAACTCCCGGAGACTCCACTGCGCCTCAGACACCCCTGCTCTGCTGGCCCTGAAACAGATCCTCACTACTTGCTACATCCCTGTCCAATCCCCGCCACCCGGTCGACCATTCAACATTCACTGACTTCCTCCACGTCCACTGTCCACCGTCTGTCTCATCTCGTCTTCGAGTAATCTTCGCTCATAATCAGACTTGCCAACAACTGCCACACCGAGCACCATCACTCGTTTCTGCATCTTACATCCACTCCCTTTGGCTCTGAGAGTGTTTATCCCATCGTTCTTTCCAATATTCACCAGCATCAGCTCCCAACACCACCCAGACGCCGCCTGATCCCTACAGGAGATTGCCAGCGGTTCCACGCCAGCCTCTGATCTCATCCGGATATCCGTTATCTCAATCTCCACAACTACGGCCCAGGTCGACTCGACCCGCCGCCATGACAACTACATCCCCTCCAATCTCTCCCCAGCCTCACGGCTTGGAGCCTCGTCCTGGGGCCCAAACCTCGATGAGTTATACCTCGAACCGTTCTCGCCGTAGTAGCGCTTCTGGCCACAAGCTCGAGTTGACCGAGAGTCATAAAGACAAGAAGAGATTACACACAAAGGCAGACCCTTCAAGAGCGTTGAACGAAGCCACTCCAGGTATGTCTGCGTGCTCTCGCTCTCTATACCATCACTGACATGACGCGTTCAAAATAGCCGAAGAAGCGCAAGAGCATGCTACTGTAGATGACTTGCGAACCATCATGCACAAAGACTTGGACGGAAATGTCATCAGTGAGCCATGACCTCCTGACCCTCATCGTCGACACCGTGCACTGACAACCCCTGCAGCTGACCCTGACCGTTCAAATCCTACCCGACATCGCTTGGAACGACCCCTCGACACGATCCGATCATTCAACGCCGCTGCCGAGGGCACCAGCTCCCGTCGTTCCTCCTATGGCAGAGCTCCATCGCAGATGAGCTACAACAATGACAGTCGCCGAGCGAGTTACTACTCACGTAAGTCACTTCCAGCCATGATACAAATTGCGGTGCAAGTCGCTAACAGGACGCCAGAGAATGGGTACTCGCCTCCGCGCCCACAGCGCCCTGCTGTTGGGGGTGGATACTACCGCAATAGCTCCTACGGATTTGGCCCTCAAAGCTCGGTTGAAGAAGAACCTGGATCAGCCAACATCTACGGTCGGAACATGCGTCAACCGTCAAATCCATATTTTGCTGGACAACATGTGCCTCAAGGCTATCAGAACGGTTATGGAACGCCAGCGCAGTTTGCAAACCATGACAGCCCGACGTCGGCCCACTCATACCAGCATTCGTACGAAACCGCTACTTCAGGATCGGATGACAACAGCAAATCCACCAACCCCAGTTCACAAAACAGTTCCAATGATCAACTACACCATCTCCGCAAGCCTGACGAGTACAACTGTTTCAACAACGACACACGATTCAATCAGCCTTCTTTTGGTCAATCTCAGCATGTCCCTTACTCGTCTGGCAATCCATATGGACCAGATGCGGTGCAGAGTCCCTCCATGTATGGCGACCAGTATGGATCACCCAGCACTCGGACCCCGATCCCCCTGAACAGCCCCGGCACCGTCCAGAGCGATGCTCCACCTCCTCCACCAGCTAAGCGACAGAGTTGGATCAAGCGCAGGTTCAGTAAGCGTGACACCTGATCTCATAGGTTGGCAGAAAAAGTCGAAGACCGAGTGGGAAGGGTCATTCTTTGTCCGGCGTACACGAAATACACGATTGGGAGTTTTTGTCTGTCTTGTTGGTAACAAGACGGGGTGATTTGCATCAGTTATACAGCTCATCATTGGAGCCTCTGGTTGACGATTAATGCTTGATGTAATATTGCAGATGTTGGCATGATCGACAGCTGTAAGATGGTGAGAATGTGGATGACGAGTTGAAATATTCCGACGACGCGTTCTAGTGACGCGGGCTGACCTGGTGTCGGTTGTTGAGCTGGGTGGGTGAGGACTCAGGAGGTGCCATGATGGTAATATGCACAGGTTAGGAGATATCCATAGGCGCACACGCGAGATGGACTCAGTGTCATGAATATAACCCAGTGACCCCACACATTTGATGTTCGTTGAATCACTAGTAATTTGATCGGTGCCTCACAAAGAATGACAGGTCCTGACAGGCGGCTACTGTGCTTTCTTGAGCTTTTCTTGCTCGATTTTTTCAGACTGGTCTTCTCTGACAGCGGCAATGATGTAACCGACTAAGACGACATTGGCCATAATGGCAGCAAACGCTCCTGCATACGAGGCATTACCTAAAGAATAGAATGAGTATTCATCGGTAGAAGAAGTCGAAAAGGTGCAACAGGGAACCAAAACATGAAACCCCTATTGCCTTGCCCGACTCAGGAAAGAAAACCAAACTAACCTCGAAAGATGACATTCAGAGTCAGAAAATAAGACCCGATTGGCACACAGACCATAGCGGCCGTGAAGAACAGTAGCTTGTAAATGACATAGCTGCATAAAGGTTCCCAGTCAGTATGTTGAAGATATTTGCTAGTGACCGTGCTTCGATCCCAATGAAAGGGAAACTTCGATTGTACTTACGCCGGTACAGCAGGACTGGTATCCGAGACCTGATCTGCTGTCGATGGACCTCCTTGAAGCTCAGAAACTACCTTTTCGCCGGGCGTGGTGCGGCGATTGGACATGGTTGTCGATGATATCAAACAGTTAGGAGGCTTTGTTAGCGGAAAAAGGGTCGATGGATCTGAATGAAGATATAAAGTCCAAAAAACTCTGAAGAACGCAAAGGGCGTAGTTTAATGAGTGCTGTCCTTTAGTTTTTGGATCTATCTACCATTTCGTGCTGTTGCTTTTGTTGGCCAGAATCACTCTCTCCTGATCAACGAGGTTGGAAATATCTACTACGGAGTATATTGTTCCGAGATGTCGAGTGCAGACAGACACATACGACGGACGAGGCAACCTGTCACACCTTGATGAAGGAAGTGGCTGGAAGTCAGAAAGTCAAAGTGCGGCGACAGGTTGCAGAACAAGTGTATTTTGGAGGGGATGAGGCATCGCATGCCTCACTCTGTCTCATGAAGTTTATAGAATATTTCCTATTTTGGTAATGATGCATGCTTTTATAGGCTTACTCAGCCGCAGCGGGCGAACAACAGATGCCAAGTGTGCCATTCGTCCACCTCAGTATTAGAGTGCTTGAGTGGTAAATTTTATGCTTGATTGGTGGCCGGGCCGAAAAGGGAATTTGTCTTTCCTTTTTGGTGTTGGCTTTTGGGTAGAAGGTACTGTGGTGATGGGTTAAGGTGTTGGTTGCCTTCAGTGTCATATTGCTGGGAATGAGAGGTTCATGAGTAGGGAATACACTCCTTAGGTTGGTAAGGTACCTATATGATATGTAGAATTTCGAGTTGTTGTTCATTGTTCATCTTCGCAAGTGCTTAAACTTAAACTCTCGCTATTTACAAAGAGGGTATCACACACACAGAGTGCAGCCATTATTGGATTCCTCGATACATCAGTCTAGATCTATAACATCGAGATTCACATGCACGATTGCCTATCAAGAACAATCAAATCACATCCCATTCCTCATGTCGATACAATCTCTCTTGATAGTACGAGTATAGAGTATATCGCTATTGCGCCATCCGAGCTAAAAGTATACATTATCCAAATCAACCTATCAAGCATGGGGAAGCCTCAAGCAGCAACTAGTTGAACTTGATCAATTTCTTCGAGGCTTGTGTAGGTAGCTACCATTCATACTATAAAAGTGACAGTGATACAACCACAATTATTGAGACGTCTGACCATCGAACGATTCATCCTGCCAGGCTCGGTACCTATCAACCTAAGATCACCGACCCAGATCGAACCTAAAACTACACCCGGAACTACAACATCATGTCCACCTCTGATCCTCTCGCCCTCGACCAATTCCTCACTCCCATCGAGCAGCGCCTTTCCAACTATACTCTCACCAACACATCACCAATTCCAGACTCCACGATCCAATCGATAGTAGAATCCGCCATAAAACATGCCCCGTCGACCTTTAATGTGCAATCAGCCCGCGCCGTCATCCTCTTACGAGCAGACCATGAGAAATTATGGGACATTGGCGACGAAGAACTCCAAAAGACTCTTCCTCAATCTTCCTACAACTATATGAAACCTAAAGTGCAAGGATTTCGAGCTGCGTATGGTACAGTCTTGTGGTTTGAAGATCAGGATGCTCTCGATACTCTGAAGGGAAAGAGTCAGAGTATTCAGCATTGTATGAATGATTGTGAGTTATGAATCTTCCATGTTATGCCGTGGTCATGCTCCATGCCTGTCTCCTTTCCACCATCATTCTCGTTCTCTTCTCTGTTCTAATGCCACTCATCTCATCCCCCATCTAGGGTCCCTCCATTCTTCCGGCATCCATCAATTCATCGTCTGGACCGCATTTCAGACTCAAGGCTTGGGCTGCAATCTTCAACACTACAACTTTATGCCCAACTTCTCCGCTCAAGTGGCTCGCGAATGGAATTTACCCAACTCATGGTCTTTACAGGCTCAACTTGTCTTTGGTTCTCCAGTCGATGGTTTGAAGAGGTCGAAACCACGTCAGTATCTGCCTGTACAAGATAGAGTCAAGGTGTTTGGATCGTCATGAGATTTGACTTTTGGGTACGGGCTTCAATCATTGTATAGATCTTGGGTTTTACGAGTCAGTACGACCCGTTGCTATCGGAGGTAGACGCATACCGCCGTTCAGTTCCCCAGCGAACGAACGACACGCCGCGACCCGGCCCGAGGGCCCTCGGACCGCCCGCACTGTTGGCAGGCTGTTACGAGTCAATGCGAGCGCTCCCAATCAAAACCAAACCAAACGTACAAGGAGAAGTGTCGGCACCTAGTTGGTGTATAACTACCACCTCCGAATAGCTAATGCGACTGTCAAATCCTGTTTGCGGCCCGTGGCGACCCAGAAACTTAGTGTTGAGAAGTTTGTCTTGTTGTCTAAGCTAAAACTATGAGAGAGAATCAATCTCTGCCTATGAGGCATTCCACCTGGCTCCTGCCTATTTGTCAATGTCGATGTGCCTTGTCGCAGGAACGGCCCAACACCCAGCGATGAGCTTCTCCTTGACGGATGGGGCCCAGAATGGCTCGCAAAGAGACGTAATGGGTCATAGCCGAAGAGATGTCCAGACGCTTAAGGCCCCGCGAACGGTCGTTGGTATTAGCAATGTCCATTTTACGTAGGCATGGCTAGTAAGGTTGGGGGAAAAGTCCTCCCTGTCGTTGTGCTGCACCACAGCAGGATGCCAGTTGGAGTGGCTTATTCGAGCATGCCGGACACACCACAGTTTGTGCCGCGTATCAGAAGCACGATCTCGTAGATTGACGTGGGTTCGTAGCATGCTGTACAAGGGTACTCGAAATCCGTTTCGTCCTTTCGAATAACTCTTGAAGTGAATGACTCATCTCCATTTCTCCTCAACGAATTTAAGGAAGCTTGCTATCACCGATTCTTCACACAACTCGGCGCCGGTAGTAAGGCTGTTGGATATATAACTTTCCAATTTCCCTTTCTCTAGGAAGGATTCGTAGAGTTCGATGTGGTGTTGGAATCTCTCGAGGTATCCCTTAGTGGCTTTTTGCTTAATTGAACCCTCATCAAAGATTTCGTGAGCAGTCTGGCAAGTCGCAACTATGGCGTGGTTATCTGGTAGATCGAGATATCCGTAGAAAGTGTTGGTCCGCAATATGCATGGGCATATACAGCATATATATAGGGATTGGTGTATGTGTTGCGACGTGGCACGGTTTTGAGAAATTCGTCTCACTGAGCTTTTTGCCGGGCCGTCCATCGATGATGGATATAAATGAAAGTCTCAGCCACAGTTCTCAACATCTTCCAGTCTTCAGACAGTGGATTGGGAAAGGCATGAACATGCTCGTCCCTTTGTAGTGGGGTCCGGTATTCGCTTTCAGAATCAGGGTTGTTCTCCTTGTGAGCTGTTCCTCCAGCCAAGACTTGTTGCATGATGATTGCCTCGGAATATCCATTTTGAATTGGTGAAGATTCGACCAGAAATCTCTTCATCGGACTTCCTATCTTCCCAGACGGCAACGAGTGTCGTCATTCTTCAGGATTCGACCAGGGCCGAATGATGAGAATCGGCGTTAACAGAAAATTGCGAATCCGCCTCCAGTCATCGGTAATCCTGCAAACCTTGCATTCAGCAATGCCAGAGCTTCGTGTTCAGTCGTCGTATGTGTCTTTGCAGGAAGGACAGACCTTGTCGCGACCAAACGAAGTAGAACAATTATGGCAAGTATATCTGACTCGCATGCGGATGGTCTTTTCCACTCTTTCATACGGCACTTTCAGTCTGTGATCCCAGTCGGCTTCATTCAGCTCAAGGTTGTACTTTGCGAAGATTACTTGAGCTTTGAGGAATCGCATCTCCGGCACGCTTCCTTCGCCGCTTTCATCCGTGGGCGCTACCACTAGAGCAGGCTTCTTTGTAGATGCAGCCACAAATGGAGGTATGGTGCCTCATCGTTCGGTGCGAAATGGTTACCGAACCATTGAGCGTCGCAATTACGCAAATTTGGGATAGACCGACTCATGATGTCCCAGAACACCAGTGGTTCTTGTTCAAGCCGACCAGGGCGTGTTTTGGTGAGATGGCCGAGGGAGGACACAGGAAACCCGCCCAGATATATAGACGAAACGTACTTGCTACTCTCTGCCAAAGGCCATGGGCACGGGCGTGCAAGGCGGCGCGAGTCCTTTCTCGTAATGAAAGGCGTCGCACCAGAAATGATAATGGCTGATGATGATCTCCTGTTTCTCGACACAACGCCAAGTTCGTAATGAAAGGCGTCGCGCCAGAGATAATTTGGTGGAAAAAGTTGCTTGTGGTTCAACACAACGCCCCAGTCGTAATGAAAGGCGTCGCACCAGAGATGATTTTGGTTGATCATGTTCTCTTGTTTTCAGACACAGCGCCCAATTCGTAATGAAAGGCGTCGCGCCAGGGATAAATCTTGTTGAAAATAGTTGGCTGTTGTTGGATACAGTCCTCAATGTCAGGAAACCACTCTAATCCCTATGGGATCGCCATAAAAAGACTAGAATCTCGTGACTATTCACGAGTAGACTTGAGTGGTTTAATAGATATACTGTCATCACAGCCGCCGTGCATGACACTCAATGAGGTCCTCCGAGCAGTGCCAGTGGAGATCGTCGTCGTCCTTGCGAACGTGATTGCAAAACACCTCTTGGAGGTTGAGGAAACGTCTCCAGGCTTCAAAGCGCCTGAGGAAAGTATGCATAGGCTTCAGAGTGTAGTACTTGGTCACCATGCATGGGCGCATCCACTTTGTTTGAGATTCTTGGAAGAAATTTCCTCCGGATACTGTGGGCTTGAAAAGGGTTGAACCGTGTATATATAAGTTGATAAAAGGGTCGATGTTCTGTCTGAGAGAAAGTCGAGCATGGGGCCAGGGAAGTAGTAGAAAAAGGGAGGAAATAACCAAGGACAAGGGGCTGTCCCGGCTGTCCCGTGGCTCAGGCAAACAGAAACATCTTTGCGAAGGATGGGATTGTTGGACCATGAGAGAGACGAACGAGGGAAAATCTGGGGGAAATGGAGGTACTTATAGTCCTGAGAGGTCCAGGAAGCCAGTCATAGAACCTACCTGGAAGCATGAATGAGTCAATGCTCTATGACTGTGTATGTGCTTCGTTGACTCAAGCTGCATAATCGGACTCACATTTCAGAGACAAGTTGGAGTCAAGTGGGATGTGGAATGACCGCAAAGGCGGGAGATGGTGGGATAGTCGTGTCTCGAATCGGAAAAGGGTGAATGTTCCAAGTCATGGTTTGGTCATAGTTTCGTTATTGTTCGTCTGGATGACTCTTGTTCGCGACGCTATAGTATTGCCTCTAGATGTTGTGTTCACTAACAGTCATGACTAACATGAGACGGGGGTGATGTTCACCTAGCCAATTCACTCAAGCGCCATCCCTTGCCCAATTCTCTCATCCACCGTGACAATAGTATTGTCACACAGTCATCAATTCATTTCCTTAGCCCCGCTTCGAAATCCTTCCTCGACTCTTCTTCGTCCGAGATGGTAACTCGACACTTGAGTTCCTCCTATGAGGCATTGCTGGATTGCCATCTTCTGACTTGCCTTTGACTGTCCCCTTTCCGACACTGCCTGGCCTTTTCACAGCTTTCTCGGGACTGGTAATCTCAGCTTTGATCTCGGCCAATGGAACGGTTTTGAGTCTGTCGAAGAAGAGTTGCTCGACAGCCATCCTCCCCTCTTCCTCTTCTTTCGTTTCGCCCTTGTCGTCTGAGGTATTGGTGGGTTCCTCGGTACCATCACCTGCCACCTGTTCATCGAGCTTGAGCTTGGCAAGACCCATGGAATGGATCTGCTCTTCGACAGTGCCTCGAGAGACCAGCCTCACAACTTCAACCTCTTTCTGCTGACCGATTCGATGCGCTCGATTTTCAGCCTGAATGTCATCTTGCGGGTTGAAGCCGCTGTCGAAGACAATCACTTTGTTGGCCTTGGCAAGATTTATTCCAGCTCCGCCAGCTTTGGTGCTCAACATGAAGACAGGAGTGTGATTGTCGTCAGCGGAAAACTCATCAATCAGGTCTTGTCGCTCTGAAACCTTAGTAGTACCATCGAGTCTGAAATAGTCAATGGCCTCACGCTCGAAAACAAGCTCGAGAATGTCGAGGACCATGACGAATTGACTAAAGATCAGAGTTCGATGTCCTTCAGACATGTATTTCCGAAGGAGTTCCAGCATTTTCTGAACCTTGCCACTAGCAAGCCACTCGCCATTGTTGAATGCAAAGTGTTCAAGTTGTTGGTGCTGATTGCATAAAGTATGGATTTCCATGTCTGAATACGCTTGCAATTCGGTGACAATGAGCTGCGGGTTAGATTCCCGCCAGATATCGACCTTGAGGCATTGTTTGGCAATCTTGGGGAGAATCTGATCTGGATATTGACGGCGAAATAGGATGGGATGTATGGCAGCCTGTCTCAGCTTCATGAGCAAGTTGGTGGACTCTTGTGTCATGTTCTCGCCTCGACTTCGGCGATCCTGGATGTCCTGTGCTTTGTCAAGCCACGACTGGTATATTTCAGTCTGTTCTGGTGACATTTCACAGAACTCAACACGGCGCTCTTTCTTTGGTAGGTCCTTCAAGACCTGAGCCTTCTTTCGTCTCAGTATGAACGGGGTAAGCATGCTCCTTGCTCGGCTGATACGCTGGGCAGACAATAGTGCTTCATGGTTGGTCCCCATGGCCTTGATCGTGTGGGAGAAGATCATCTGCAAATCTTCTTCTTTCTCCTTGAATACTGAAGGCATGAGGAAGCCTAAGAGACTGGTGAGTTCTTTGAGATTATTCTGTAGTGGCGTTCCCGTCAACAATAAGCGAAAATTCGACTTTATCCTGACCAACTTCTGAGAGACTTGAGATTGAGCATTCTTCAAGACGTGGCCTTCATCATAGATGGTGCAATCGAAGCCATAGTTTCGCAGCCAGGGCGCATCTTCTTTGCCTTTGGCTAGAGTGTAAGTTGTGACAATGACATTGGTCTCCTCTCGAGCACTGTCCAAGTTGTCTCGCATCACACCGCGCTCTCCAGGGACGGTTGAATAGTAGGCGGCAACCGTCAAGGTTGGGCAAAAACGCTTGAACTCTTTCAGCCAGTTTTCCAGAGTGGCAGCTGGAACGACCACAAGGTGTGGACCTTTTCGGCCTCTTTCGAATAGATACGCCAGGAAGGCAATGACCTGACAAGTTTTGCCGAGACCCATGTCATCTGCCAGAATGCAACTCAGACCATTTCTGTACAACAAGTTCAACCAATTGATCCCAACGACCTGATAGTCTTTCATCTTGATCTCGGAAGACATAATGGCAGGTTGTTCGATGTAGTTTGATGGCTTGCGCTGAATGAGATCCGAGTCCTCTTCGCTCATGGGAGTTCCGATCCCAGAATCATGGGATCGTCGAGTTTCGTGCAGAGAGACCAAATCTAGCTCGCCAGGGGGTGTGGTTGAGCCGAACAAATCTATACCCCATGTCTTCATTGCTTGTGCCAGAGGCTTGGCCAAGGTCTGACATTTTTTGACCAGGAAATCAACAGCCTCGTAGCCGTTCAGCATGTCCTCGACCTTGTCAACAATTCTCTCGCCGATTGGGGCGGTCTTTCTCTTGCCTTTTGTAGGCTTCAGATTTGGATCTTGGACTTGTTGAACGTTGCTGAGGGATTTGAAAGGTCTCTGAGCAACAAGATGTTCTGCCAAAGTTGTGGACAGAGAAGCAATGTCGACGAGGTCGCCAACCGTGCACGTGTTGAAGAAGGTAAGGACTCGAGAGGAGAAGGTGAGGTCGAACTCAGCCTCAGAGTTGAGAGCTGATGGTTGTGCGTCTGATTCATCGGAATCGATGACCTGGATGGCTGGTAGTGCAGGTTTGTGCTCTTGAGACGGTGAAGATGGAGACGGGGTGCGCTTTCTTCCACGCATTAGAGTCCTTTTCTTGGCCTGAGGTTGGGGAGTATCAAAGACGTTGATGATCCTGTCCGATCGAAAATGCTGACTAGCGTTCCATTTTTCTGCAATGGACTTTTGCGGTGCTTTGGCTTGCTGTCGAGTAGGGACGACCGGATCAACCTTGGATCTCTTGGTAATGGCAGCCGGGGTAGGCATGAGTTCATCATCTGAGATCGTTAGATGGGCAGATTGCTTCTGAGTGGCTGGGTGTCTTTTCTCGCTCAGGAGGAGGGCTGCTGCGGCAGCGTCGTCATAGTTCCCCCCTTTAGCCTTGAGGATTCCATAGCACTCTCGCTCAGAAAGTCCCTGGATCATCGAAGAGAGTCGCTTAGTCTTTTGACGCATGTTATAATCAAGAATGTCATCGACGGAAAAGACAGGAGGCTCCTTTGGAGGTGAGACAGGGATTGCTCGAGAAGGCATGGTTTGGCGTGGCTTCTTGGAGACGTTGCCGTAGGCGGAAGCATTGAGATCGGCCGAACGTTTGGAGGATGTAGATGTGACAGAGGAGTTTGGCGAGGGAACATACATAGAATTGGCGGTGATGCTTCTGAATCTACCAAGAGCATCAGCCTGACCTGTAGGAGATTCAAGGATCTTGTCTGCATGTCCAGCGCTGCGAAACGTGGAAGCCTTGATATCATTCTTTGGGGGGCGAGACCCGCTCTCATCAGATGAGCTGCCGCCGTAGACAGGACCATCATCATCGCTGTCGATTGTGATTGGAGTCATCTTCTTGGGTTGAGGTGGAGCCAGAGGTCGACGGAACGTGGTTCCAGCCGGGGCCATGAGACTGGCTAGAATGCCACCAGGTTTACGAGTTGTAGCATGAGGAGCAGAGGGAGAAGAAGCGGCGACTTGGACGACTGGTCGTTTTGGAGGAGAAGAGGGCATGTCCGGGGAGGATGGGTGGGGATGCGGCAGAATCTGAGTGGGCTGAGTGGTTCTAATCTTTGAAGGGGGTGATGGTAGAGCCTCGAGATCGGAGCCGTCCGAATCGTTCATGTTCGGACGGTATAAAGGGAGGGTGTCGATAGTGGCATGAGGGGGGCGGGCTGGGCTGGACGAGTCATCGTCCGATGAATATAAATGTTGATTGACCGCCATGAGATGAGAGATGTCCCAACACTTGGGACAAGTGGGACGGTAGATGAAGAGCCCGAGAAATCAGGGCGTCCCCTGGGATTGTGTATAAACACCTGGCTAACTGGGGTTGTTAGGGGAACATGATGCATATACAGCGGGGAGGCGAGGTTGCAGGGTGCCCGGTTTGATTAAGAGATGGAATGGCTCGCCAGCGAATGCACAGGATCGGTATCGAGTCAAGGGGATGCGGTGAGAGAGGTATTATCTGGTATGAGAAACGACGAAGGATGCTGGAGGGCTGGGTGAATTGAAGAGAGTAAGTGAGTAAAGACAAGTGAGAGTCTCTCGAAACTTTTTCGCTGGACTGTCATTCGCGGTCTTAACAGACGCAGGCGTGGTAGGCACGCGTCTGGCGGGCATCGAGAATTCTCAGAGGAAGGAGGGGGGGAACTAGTACTAATGCGGTCGGACAGGCAAAAGTCGCGTCAAAGTGGTACGGTCAAGCATATGTCCTGCGGACGTTAGCCCATGACGTCACTGATCTCCCTCAAAGCCTACGGCGGAGTCAAGAGACCATATATGGCCTTGAGGAAGACGTCGTTCGATGATGTTTGGTTCTTTATGACCTTGAAAGTCCCTCTAGGCGTCTCTATCATGATGCTGGTGACATAAATATGATGCATTGGCAGTCTTGGATTGCCATTACTGGCTCATCGGATTGGGACCTGGGTTGAGTCCACAGCCTCGCCCGGCTCACCCTCGACATCGGCTGCTTTGGCTAATTCCTCCTTCTTGCGCTTTTCCTCCTCCTCGATCTCTTTGAGGCGTTTCTGTCCTTCTTCATTCGTAGCATCAATGACTCCTTCCTGCAGACTCAACATACCACCTTGACCCAATAGCTCAACCACTTCCTCGGCTTCCTCCACACTCATCTTTCCCAATACGAGATTGACTTCGTCGAGACTGCCGGATTCAAGAGCCCGTTGCAGGCCAGGGGGGAAATTTTCAAAGATTTGCCGGGCTTGTTGCTCGACCGGATCGTCAGAGTTGGCTTCAGGAACGTTGATGTGGATCTCGGTGCCAGGTTCGACGGCATGCAACTGGATCTGTTCAACTCCAGCTGGATCATTGCCTTCCTCCTTTTGTAGCTCGGCTGCTCGAGTCTTGATACGGGCATAGGTCTCGTTCAGGTCTTTGTTGAAGACTTGTTGTGCCTGGTGGCCTTTGGTGGTGATGCGTTTGAAAAAGACACCTACTCCGTCGCGACCCAGTTGTCGACAATATTGAATCAACAGACTCTGATGAACACAAGTGCGGGCGTAAGTCTCTTGGTTTTTCATCTGGGCGTTAAATGCCTCAATCATTAGTGCGTCTTGGGTGCGTTCATTGACAATGTCAGGGTGCTGGGAGATGAACTGAAGGCAGGCCCTGTAGTCACCGAGTTTAATGTTAGCAAATTGTTTCCCTTCCGGGTTGAGCTTGAGGTTGGATTCTGTTTCTTCTTCCGAGTCCTCGTATTTTTCCAAGAGAGAGTCATCCTCGATATCAGCTTCGGCACCAGACGAGACGACTTCGCCCGCAGGAGAGGGGGGTTGTCGAGTAGAACCACTGAGGCCTGAGGGCTTATTCAAAAGTTCGACAGTCTCGGTCTTTTTCTTGGCTGGCGCTTTCGCCTTGTCTTTCTCCTTGGCCGCCGATGTGGACTTGTTGACAAAGGATGAGTTGAATCCATCGTGTATGTCTTCGCTAGTAATTTTGGCAGTGGCTTCCTGTTCCAACTGGGCCAGGCGAGCGAGGAGGTCTTGTTGTAATTTCTGAACTTTTGTGAGGTGACCGTTCACACCAAGAATGTAGTCGTGGTAACGATCGGATGAGGCCTTTTCTTCAACCTCTTTTTTGACCTGATCGATCAGAGCGCCCATCATTTTGGAGTAGCGAGGCTGCGGCTCTTTCTGATGGGTGTAGACGCCTTCAGGAGGCTTGGGAGGCTCATCTTTGGCTGGGTCACCTGCACTCTCGATTAGGGCTTGGAAGACGATTCCTTCAGGGTTCTTGGTGGCGGCCTCGTCTTGATGTTTCTTGAGAGCATCGAGGAGAGCATTGATGCGTTCTAGCAGGCCGTCGTTGATGATACGCTCATACTTGAGTGTCTCGATCTCGGTCTTGCGTTGTGCACGCTGTTCATGGATCTGACGCTGCTTTGCTCGAATGAAACTCTTGGTATCGACATTGGGATGGACTTCGACATCGGAATCATCTGAGACTTCGAGCTTGTCCCATTTGTCGTAGGAAATGGGCATGATGAGGGGGAAGACTAAGGCGATGTAGGGTGAAGGAATGCTTTGATGAGAATTATTGTTAGTCAAGGCAAGGCTCAAGCAAAGAGGGAGTGGGCAATATGCTCTTGCTCTTGACGATGTCTGCGAATGGCGAGTACCTAGATAGGTACCCAGTCGTGGCAATTGAGTTGGAGGTTTCTAGAATTCATGTCCCAAGATTTGAGTGGGTGGAGAGGATGGTGGGGTGAGGATTCACGGGTCACCAGGCCCAGCGGGAAGCTGAGGGGCTCAAGGGTCCCGGGGGTTGCACACACCCATAAGTCAAGAGATGAGGCTTAAAGTCAGGTACCTAGGTAGGTACCTTACCTAAGCCTGGGATGAGCAAGGGATACTTCACAATCAACCCCAGGTAACCCAGCCTCGGTCCTACGCTACTCGAGAATCACAGTTGCTGGTGCTGACATAATGACTGGCAATATTCCCGATCCAATGGTATTAAGCCTCCTCTTTGCGAGGTCTGCCTAGGTACGTTAAGTACCTACCTACCTACACACTCGCATCTGTGGGTGGCAGGGGATCCACGAAGCCCGGGGAGATGGAGAGGGAGAGGGAGAGGGAGAGGGGCCGAGGGGCGGCCTTCAACAGTGTTTTGGGAGCCTCACAAGGTTAAGCTGCAACCTATAGCGCAGTAATTAGCAAGGACTTGGAGAGCCCCTCGAGCCTCCGATAGTCCTCCGAAGTCAAGAGCTACTGTGGCTACCTTGCTTCGTAGTATCCACGCTTCTCGGGCTCAATTTCATCCCGCGTCATGGACTCGCCCGCGCTTCTGCATCTTCACTACTACTACTTAGTTACTGAATCAACTTTGTTCTATGGCCAATTTGTCAATCACTTCTTAGCATCTACACCTCACCACCTCTATACTCTTCCATTCTACCTCCTCACGCTCGGTCAACGGTTGACAGTCCGGATAGCTGTGTTAATCCTTGGTTGTATCTCTTACGCTGCCACCACCATGGCCTGCCACACACGTTCGCTCTCTGCCCTCTAAACCAGTCACATCAAACTCCTTCCTTTCTCCGCCCTCGGCCATGGTCTCGACTTGCAGCCCAATGCTGCTCGCCTTCAGACCCTTTCAGCATGGCTCCCGCTTGACCAACTTGGACCAGAATATCCTTCTCTCTCTGTACAATTCTGCCCCGAGGCATTCCCGGTTATTACCTCGCGCATTCAAACCCATTCCACATGTACCAGCTACTTTCCAACGTTCACTCGTCACCCTCTCTGCAAGACCCAGGTCTACTCCTTCCATCGCATTACCGTGGAGTCCCACCACAACCTCTTCACGCCTGTCGCAACAACCACACCCTCGCTTCTTCTCTATTTCTCGGTCCTTCCGTGAGACTCCCACCCCTGTTATCCGAGAGCAGAAGCGAGCCAAGCGGGATGATGACGCCGATCCTGAGGAGGAGGAGGTCGCATTTCAAAAGAGTGAAAAGGCTGCTCAGGCCTCTCATGTCAACCTTAGCGCTCGACTATCGAAAGAGGGTGCCGGAGGAAAGTCTTCAGGCTTTGGTGAGATATGGCGCTTGATCAGGATTGCCCGCCCAGAAGCTGGAGTTCTTGTTTGGGCCTTTGTCTTCCTGCTCATTTCCTCCTCCATCACTATGTCCATTCCTTTTTCAATTGGCAAGATCATGGATATTGCAACAAAAGGCGGAGCCAAGACCGACGGCCCTGAGTCTGAAGAGTCCTCTGACGTGCTCTTCGGCCTGAGCGTCACCACCTTCTATACCGCCCTCCTGGCCATCTTAGCCACCGGTGCTGCAGCAAACTATGGGCGCATCATTATCCTGCGTATTGTCGGCGAAAGAATTGTTGCTCGGCTCCGCGCCCGACTTTTCCGCCAGACCTACGTCCAAAATGCCGAATTTTTCGATGCTAATCGGGTCGGCGATCTCATATCTCGACTAAGTTCCGACACCATAATTGTGGGCAAGTCCATCACACAGAATCTCTCAGATGGTCTCCGGTCCTTTGTCAGCGGTGCGGCTGGCTTTGGCCTGATGGCTTGGGTTTCTCTGAAGTTGACTGGCATCTTGACCCTGTTATTCCCACCAGTAGCAATCGCCGCCTTCTTCTACGGTCGCGCTATTCGCAATCTCAGCCGGAAGATCCAGAAGAACCTCGGCACCCTAACAAAAATCGCCGAGGAGAGATTGGGCAATGTGCGGACCTCGCAGGCTTTTGCGGGTGAAATTCTAGAAGTCCATCGCTACAACACCCAGGTCCGCAAAATCTTCGATCTTGGCAAGAAGGAGTCGCTGATCAGCGCTACCTTTTTCTCTACAACGGGCTTCATGGGCAACGTGACGATCCTGACACTCCTCTATGTCGGAGGCGGGATGGTTTCTAGCGGCACCATCAGTATTGGGGAACTGACTTCCTTCCTCATGTACACGGCCTATGCCGGTTCATCCCTGTTTGGCCTGTCATCATTCTACTCGGAATTGATGAAAGGTGTGGGAGCTGCGTCGAGGTTGTTCGAGTTACAAGACCGCGAGCCCACAATATCACCCACCCGAGGCGACCGAGTCGTCTCGGCACGTGGCCCCATCCAATTCAAGAACCTCACCTTCAGCTACCCAACTCGGCCAGCCGTCACAATCTTCCGAGATCTCAACTTTGAAATCCCCCAAGGTACCAATGTCGCCATTGTCGGTCCGTCTGGGGGAGGTAAGAGCACCATTGCATCCTTGATCCTGCGGTTCTACGTCCCCAACGAGGGCCAGATCTTGATCAATGGCAAAGACATTGCAGAAATGAACATCAAGTCGTTAAGACGCAAGATTGGAATTGTTTCTCAAGAACCCGTGCTCTTCTCCGGCACCATTGCGGAAAATATTGCCTACGGTCGACCACACGCGACGAGGGCGGAAATCTTACGAGCAGCCAGGAGGGCCAACTGTCAATTCATAAGTGACTTCCCAGATGGACTGGACACGTTCGTCGGGGCTCGAGGAGCCCAATTGTCTGGTGGTCAAAAACAGCGAATCGCAATTGCTCGAGCACTGGTCAAGGATCCGGATATTTTGATCCTGGATGAAGCTACGTCGGCTTTGGACGCTGAATCCGAGACCTTGGTGAATGAAGCGTTGGCCGCTTTATTGAGAGGGAACAACACCACCATCTCGATCGCACATCGACTGTCGACCATTAAACGATCAGATACCATCATCTGTCTGGGCAGTGACGGCCAGGTGGCCGAGATGGGTTCGTACAAGGAACTGAGCAGTCGACCTGACGGCGCCTTTACGAAGTTGATGGAATGGCAAATGAGTGGAGGCGAGGCTGAGCGGTCCAAGCTCAACAAGCTGGCCATCGACGCAGATAGAGCAGGCCCTCCGAGCGAGAAGGACGCTATCGAAGCCGATCTGGAGGAAGACGATGGAGACCAGGAGGAGGACGAGGAGGAGAGGCTCAAATCCAGCAAGGCAGAGGAAATCGTTTCTGGGGCAGCGGAATCGAAAAAGCCATGATCAAGGCGACCATTTGTGGGACGTCAAGTCTGGAAAAGGAGACACAATCCATATAAGCCACTTGAATGCCGTTCAAGGCGAGTGAGGTGTTTTGGTGACGGCAAGGCTTTGATATCACGTGACCTACATTGTTACCACTAGCATGCTACAATATGACTAGATTCCCTTCTCTTTCTGGGCTAACCATTCGATACTGCATACTACCTATCTAATTGTTTCGACACACCCGATAGAATGGGTATGGCTCTGTTGGTGTCTGAATCACAAATTACCAAGCTATTTTATTAATAGATGGACTGTAACCTCCGAGTGTTTCTCTTGTGGTTGGGACCTTCACATGCTCGTTCTGGGTGTTGTAGGGGCTGCTTCGGGCCCTCTGCGGGCTTAGCCCACCAATCATCAAGACTTATTCGGCCCAACAATATAGCCTGAGGATGCCCCAATTGCCCCCGACCATTTGCCCCTCGGAGCCCCAAGCACCAGCAATCGAGGGCAAGCACTCGGCCGAGGGGTCCCTAGCCAGACCCAATCATTAATCTCCACTGGCCATCGAGTAAACCAACCATTTGTTGTCCTTCCTGTCTCCACCAGAATGATCATGACGGAAGCCGTTCTTTTGATTTTTCCTTGCCGTGCTCGCATTGTAACTGTGCTTTCGTCATGCCATGTGCTCGTGTTATTTGCGCATAGAGTCCAAAGACCAGAGTCTGCACCGCTACTGCTACTGCTACTGCGACCTGACTTTTTGCCCAGAGTGTGGAAACACACACGCGTATCCCTTCCTTCCCCGTGCTTCATGATTTGCCCGGGGCGTCGCTCCTTCCGTCTTGACATTCTGTCAATCCTCGTTCCTTCCTCGACGCAATCTGAAAAATGACCGACTTCATCTCTGTCTTGTGAGTCCATGGCGCCGCCAATCTTTGCTTGACCACCAGACAATCATTTCCATTTCTCGAGCATAGACGTCGTCGTGGTCATTGTCGTCGACACGTCTCGTCTCGCTTCATCCCCATTTCCATCTTCACTCATACCCATGATCACCTCCGCCACCTCTCTCTATTCTAATACCTGCCCACTTATCAACCCACGGCACCATTCTTTATCCTCGCCATCTACTCCATAACCACCTAGTCTATTAGTCTTACCATGTCGACCAACGTTCATACCATCGTTACAAACGTGCAGGATATGGTTTCCCAGGATCCACAACAAGTCCACCCTTCCACCTCGACTCCCTCGCCCCCCTCCTCTTCCACAAAGCCAAAGCCCAAGGTCAGAAGCAAGTATCGCCATGTGGCTGCCCTCCACTCCAAAGCTCAGCCTTCAGTCCTGAGTCATGAGACTCCAGAAACCCCCAGTTTCATCGGTTTCCGAAACCTCATGGTCCTGACCATCATTGTCATGAACCTGCGCCTCGTCGTCGAAAATGCAAGAAAGTACGGGTTGCTCATCTCCCTCAAATACAATTTGCGGAATCATGACATCAAAATGGCCGCTATCCTCTATGCCGCCACTCCTTGCCACCTATTTGTTGCCTATATTATTGAACGAGTCGCCATGGAGAACGTCAAGGGTGTGATCGGGAGAAGAAAGAAGAGAGAACTAGGTGAAAATGACGCTTGCCGGGATCAAGAAAACAAAGACTTTTACTATACTTGGTGGTGGATAGCTTTCTGGCACACAGTCAACGCGAGTCTCGCCTTGGCCATCACAAGTTACGTTGTCTACTGTCATGTTGACAACCCCGGTCTCGGCACGATCAGCGAGCTTCATGCAATTGTTGTCTGGTTGAAGACTTGTTCCTATGCTTTCACCAATCGCGACCTCCGACATGCCATGCTACATCCTGGCGGCCCGGAATCCGCCCTACCGGACATCTATGCTGAATGTCCTTACCCTCGTAACGTCACCCTGTCCAACCTCTGCTATTTCTGGTGGGCGCCAACACTCGTTTACCAACCGTTTTATCCTCGATCAAAGGAGATCCGCTGGAGCTTTGTGGCCAAACGGGTAGGAGAGGTCATCGCCCTCAGTGTCTTCATCTGGCTCACTTGTGCTCAATACGCTGTTCCCGTTTTGCAGAATTCTCTCGATGGAATGGCTGTGTTGGATATCTCTTCCATCTTGGAAAGGCTGATGAAATTGTCCACCATCTCCCTGATCATCTGGCTCGCCGGCTTCTTTGCCTTCTTTCAATCCTTCCTCAACGCCTTGGCTGAAATCATGCGATTTGGTGATCGTCAATTCTACGACGACTGGTGGAACAGCACCAACCTCAAAAATTATTGGTCAACCTGGAACAAGCCGGTCTATCATTTCATGCGTCGACACGTATATTCACCCTTGGTCGGTCGGGGCTGGTCCAGTCAGGCCGCCAGTGCCTGGGTCTTTGTCTTTTCTGGATTTCTGCATGAGATTGCAGTTGGAATTCCCTGCCACAGTATCCTCGGCGTGGCTTTCGCCGGTATGATTCTACAGCTACCCCTCATCATGATGACCGAGCCGTTGGCTAAGAAGGAGGGTATGGCAAAGGTAGCTGGGAATTGTATCTTCTGGATCAATTTTGTCTTTGTCGGCCAGCCACTTGCTGCAATGATCTATTTCTACGCCTTCAACACTAAGCATGAAGAATTGAGCCAGGGGGCAGAACATCGAAGCTGGTTTACCAAGGGATGGTTTGATTAGCGGTATGAGACGAACATATGGGAGGCTTATATACACTAGCCTTTAGTTATATGAAAGTTATATGAAATATGACGACTGTAATGATAGAATATATCTGCATTGTGCAGAAATTACCATGAATACTGTATCATTGAGGAGTTGGTCTCCAGATTTCCAGTTTCAGTTGCGCCAGGATGGAAATAATATCACGTGACCATGCTAGCGGACATTCTTCAACTTTGACGTTCGTCGACTTCGTCTTCCAATCAACACTTCACAAACACGTCCAACCTCCATCAAGAACAACACCACGCCCAGGGATTTATATGAGCTATCGTTTTCATTTCAGGCAGTTGTACCCTGTTTATTGACCTAAATCCTCCCCTTGGACGTCAAAGATGCAATTACAGCTCAAGTAATTCAACCTAGTCCAATCCTCTTCTCGAAAACACTCTCAAACATCTCCCACCAAGACACATTACAGCATGACTTGAACACCCTCGTACCGCTGATTAACAGTATTCCTTAACGACGTTCCAATCATGGCCACTAACTACGACGATGGTGGAGATGCCGGAGCGTTTAGAAAACGCAGACCTCGGCCCATCACTGACTATGGCACCTCTATGGTACAATGGATGAGCCACCGAAAACCCTCATACAAGGGATCATGGCATTACGAACAGGAAAGACCTAGCCTTAGCTACGTGGTCGACATTCTACCCCCGCGTGCACGACTCGATTCACCCGCCGAATCAGTTCCCACCCGCCACTTGCACACGTCTCTCGGCAAATCCAAGAAACCTGTGACAGTGGTGCGATGGATGCCCGAAGGCCGAAGGCTACTTGCGGGAGTTCACAATGGTGAATTTATGCTTTGGAATGGAATGTCGTTCAACTTCGAGACTGTCACTGTAATGGGATCGAGCTCATTACGCGCTGCAGAGTGGTCCAATCGAAAAGACTGGCTGGTTGCTGCCAACGATGAAGGAACGGTCTACTACCTCCAACCCACATTAAACAATCCTCACCGCTTCAAAGGACACGACGCCCCAATCCGTGATCTGGCCTTTGCGCCCAGCGATACCAAGTTTGTCACGGCGTCCGACGACAACACCCTCAAGATCTGGGATTTTGTTTCTTCTACCAACGAGTCCACGTTTAAAGATCACGGCTGGGATGTCAAAGCTTGTGACTGGCACCCGACCAAAGGCTTAGTCGTGTCTGGTAGCAAAGACCATAGCGTCCGTCTATGGGACCCGCGAACAACCCGCAACCTCACTACTTTACACGGTCACAAAAATGCCATCACTGCCACTGTCTTCTCTCGACTACGCGACCAACTGCTCGCCACTTCTGGACGTGATGGCCAAACACGAATCTTCGACATCCGTATGATGCGCGATGTAGCTATCTTGCGAGGGCATGACAAAGGCGTTACTACCGTCTCGTGGCACCCAATTCACTCGTCGCTTCTGTCCACCGGCGGCGATGATGGCTCTCTCAACACCTATCTCCTCACCGAACCCAACACCCCCACAGGAGTTGCCTCAACCACCATCTCTCCATATTCAACCAGTGATCCTCGCTCGGCGCCCCCTCAATCCATCTACCCAGCCCATCGCATTCCCCACGCTCATGAATCATCTATTTGGTCTTTAGACTGGCACCCGTTAGGCCACATCCTGGCCAGCGGAAGCAACGACCACTACACGCGATTCTGGTCGCGCGCCGAACCAGGCCTGACTACATGTTTCAAGGATCAGTTCCACCTAGGTGAAGAAGGCGCCGAGGCACAGGGCACATGGGATCGCAAATTCGGCAAACGACAGGCCCGCGAACTCGAGGAACAGGAGGAAATGGACGAGGCCGAGGGCTTGGAGGATCAAGCTCAACAACTGCAAATGCAGCAACTACAATTCCCCCAAAACGGAGTTCCTGGCCTCAGCATTCCCGGTCTACCCGGCCTAGGCCAGTCGTTACCTGGCTTGAACCCAGGTGCTCCACCACCACCGATGCCATTCCCTTCCGGTTCTTCATCTGGTCTCAACGGCTCGGCTGCACCAATGCCACCGATTCCGCCTCCTCATTTCCCAGGCTTTCAACAGGGCATAGTACCGCCCCCCAACTATGGTCAAGCGGGTCAGCATCATTACGCTCATCAACCAGGTCTCTATCCACCACCTCCACCTCCGCCTCCTCCTTCACATCAACATCAACACCACCCTCCCCCTCCACTTCCATTTCCTCCTCCCGCAGGTTTAGACCAAGATGCATTGAAACGACTCATCTCTCAAGCCCAAGCCCAAGCCCAAGCCCAAGCCCAACCTCCACTTGGATT
Organism: Exophiala mesophila; assembly: GCF_000836275.1. Taxonomy (NCBI): domain Eukaryota; kingdom Fungi; phylum Ascomycota; class Eurotiomycetes; order Chaetothyriales; family Herpotrichiellaceae; genus Exophiala; species Exophiala mesophila. The sequence continues at coordinate 1,903,159 of NW_015622508.1, forward strand.
CCCCTCTGGATTTCCTCCTCCGCCTCCACCGCCTCCACCAGGCCTTGGAGCTGGGATTCCGGGATTACCTGTTCCTGGTCCTGGCGGTGATCAAACACGCCGTCGTGCTCCCTTGCCTAGTCAGCAGGATGGATTCAAGGCCGAACAGGCAAGAGGTAATTATCGAGTTGCGAGATAGTGAGATGAATTTTCTCAGAGGGTATGGGCAAGCTGTTGGGAGGAATTGAAAATAGTCTAGCGAGATAAAAAATTCTCGGCTTACGATCTTGGACCTTAGGTAGGTAGTTTGCATTGCCTTTTTAGCGTGTAACAACGTGGCGAACTGCGAGGCACAATACAAAATGTGAGAAAGAGAGAAAGAAAGGAATGGAATGGAAGTGTTTGTTCGAAGGACAAATAAGCTTGAAACCAATGATTACTTAGGTAGCTACCTTAGCTAGCTATCTGCCAATGCAATTCTAATTGCACAGAGAAATTATAGGACAAAAGAAGAATCAGAAATTGTATTTCGATAGCTATTTCTTTTTCCGCAGGATCCAGTTGGGTAGGGAAGGGGGGTTTTTAATACTTCAAGGAGGAAGGAGGGTAGAGTAGACTACCTAGTACCTATCTTAAGAGGGAGGTGTATTACTGTCTAGATCATGGATTTGATATGTAGTATCTCTTTCAAGGACCAAGGGTATAGATTATGGAATGCTACCCAAATCCCTGATTCAGAGTCGCGAGTGGTCTGGTGTATTCATATCCACATCCACATCCACATCATTCCCATTCCCATTCCCATTCCTATTCCCATTGATGGTCACCGAAGTAGTATCCACCAGACCAGCACGCTCATCTTCAAAAGACATGGTCATATCCATGGTCATGTCCATATCCATATCCATACCCATTTCCAAGTCCATGTCCATTTCCGTGGAAGATTTCATGTGATGAAGACCGTTTGCTGTATGATCATGATCAGTCAGAATACCGTTTTCTGGACGATTGAATAATATCGAGAAGGAGGAGGAGGAGGAGGACTGACCTTCACCTTGGCCGTCGGCCATCCACACGCGAATATCGCGGTCTTTACCAACACTGACTAGCAGGCCTCGACCATTATGCGCGCGACCAAAGTCCATGGCTAGCACGACATTTGTGTGGCCTTTGCCTCGCCAGAGCATTTCCTTGCTTACCACGTCCCAGACCACGACGTCGCCGTCTTCACTGCCGCTGGCGACGAAGGCTTCAATGCTACGTCTTTGCCCGTTGGTGCCGGCTTTGATGTAGTTGCCTACTACTCCGCCGAGGCTGAAATTTTGATTGGTGTGGCCTTGATAGGTCTTGACGCATGTCCCTTCGATGTATCTCCAGAGGCGGATGGATGAGTCGAGTGTCCATGCAAGTACGAATTTTCCGTTGGGTGAGAAGCGAACGCTGGTGACGGCTTTGCGGTCTTCGTCGACTAGAGTCCTCAGACACTGTCCTGTTCCGGAATCCCAGATTCGGATCAAGCCATCGGCGGCACAGGAACAAACCATGGTGCCGTCGCGGAGGAAGTCGACTCCGCTGACGGGGTCGGAGTGGGCAGGGAGTGTGCGCATGACTCTGCCGGAACGAACGTCCCATAAAAATACAGCCTCGTCGTACGAGCCAGACACAAGCATGTTTCCTCTTGGGCTAAAGGCGAGTGAATAGACATAGTTACTATGGCCGAGGAGAGGGGATGGGGAGATGGGGAAATCGGAGGATAGGGGGGACCATAGAAGAATGGATTTATCATCCGATCCGGATGCTAATGTATAGGGAGGACCGATTGGGGACCAAGCTAAGGAGTTGATGCCTGCGAGGTGGGCACGGAGTGTGCGAAGGAGTTTGAAGGGTGTGGAGGATGGATTGGGAGGGACCGAGTAGATTTTGATGGTGTTGTCGGCACTTCCTGTTGCCAACAGGGTCATATCGGGAGAAAACTTGACGCAGGTTATTCCTCGGTCGTGTGCGCGAGTAAGAGTGGTGAGGGAAGTAAAGGTTAAGGATTTTGGAGGAGGAGGAGGAGGAGGGGTTTGGGATGTATTGTTATCTCGATCTTCCTTCTTCTGAGGTGTATAAGGCGCTGAACGGGACCTTGATGATGAGGTGGAACGGGAGCGCGACCTCGACCTCGACCGCCGCCGTGACCTTGATCGTGAGCGGGATCGAGATCGTGGCCGGTCATGATGTTCTTGAGCAGAGTCGTATGCAGATGAGCCAGATGGGCTGCGACTCGTTCGCCGCGGGCTTGGGGAGCGGCGACGCTGAGGAGTGTCATCTCGACTGTCGTCTGGACTTGACGAACGAGAGTAATTTCTTTGTCTGTTGCTTTGTGATCTCGGTAAGGATGGTCTCGAATGTCGGACTGGCGGACGAGAAGTTGATCGGCGGGATGAGGATGAGTCGGCGCTTGAAGTGCGCCGCCTTTTGTTGGGCGCATACTCTCCTTGGTCCATGGCGATGGGGGAACAAGGTTGAAATGTGGCGACTAGGACTCTGACATAGAATGAAAATGCCAACGTTGGACAAATGCAGATGATCTCGCGAGGAGCCTCCAGGGTGCGAGGAATTATTGTCTGGCAGAATGTCAAATGGGAATGACGCGTGGGGAACGCGCTTCGTCATGGGGGAAAGTTACGCGAGGGCGGTCAAGTGAAGGAACAACATGGAGACATGTGGGGGAAAATTGTACATTGGGTCTTGACTTTCTACACTGGAGCAAACGACTTGCTTGCTCTCTTATACAGTTACTCGGACTTTTTCATCGAAGGCGAGGCCAAGATGAAAGCTGTCGAAATTTTGTGGTAGGCAAGGTAGAGCACCCACAAGGGGATAAACACCCATAGCGTGTTGAAGAAGACCAAATAGAGCCACAAATAGACGGGATCATCTCCAGCCAAATGAGTATTACCACTCATCCATTCGGGAGCAAAAGTCATAAAACCACCATACAATTCCCCAGTCGCCAGAATCACAGCAACAAACCATAGGCGGGATGTGTATTTGGCCTTTAAGGCTGGAGGGTCTGTTTTGACTGCCTTGGAGATGAGGTAACAGACATAGAGAGCCGCAGGTCCGGCGAGTCCAACAGTCAGCAACTCGATCGACATGACGGTCAAATCAGCGCCTCCCCATCTTCGATCAGCCTTTGCATATTCTTGCCACAATCTTGCCATTGGTGCTTGGGAATACAGCGCTCCATATCGGCGGTCGGATCGATTGTACAGGTAGGGAAGTTTGTCGACTCCTCTCGAGGCCGGGTGTGGGTAGTCAGAGGTGTGGACAGGGAGGTCGATATAGGAGAAGAAGGAGTGATATAGGTAACTACCCTCGATGACGAAGTGAGTGAGGAAATCGTAGGCGTGCCACAAGAAGAGATAGTAGTAAGCCTTGGGAGTGTGTTTAGGAAGTGCGTAGGCTGCGAGAGTTTGAGCCAAGGGCATGAGAGAAAAGGCAATGGCTAAGGAAAAGGCGGTGCCAGCATCGAGGGTAAAGGGAGGCGACGCAGTCAGCACATTGGCTGCGGCCATGGTGACTGTGGATGCAAAGTGACAATCGGGTGGGAAGAGATGGATGGTCAAAGACCGATCAGGAGTCGTTGACAATTGAAGAATTTCTCGAGCATACACATAGAATCGTGGTAAACTGACCGTGTGTGTCCCCAGAACGTGTCGTCCCTGAAGGATTGCAGGGGTGGAGGTTTGGCGTTGTTCGTGACCGATGCAGCCTTGTTGGGAAGGCACTTGCCAATTGGGGCGGGTAGCTCCAAGAAAAGGCAAGCCTAACCTTGATAGTTATGGGCATGCGATCGTGCCTGACAATGAAGGACTCGAAAGTGACGATGTGACGCAAGTGGGTTTGGTTTACTTAACTTAGTACGTTGGGCAGCCTGGCAGGGGATATCAGCTCCGGAAGGGATGATTCAGGGTTTGTAATACAGCACCATCAGCGGCACCGGCGTTGTATTTAGGGTATGATTGAAGAGAATGAGGTAGATGTTTGACAGTCAAATAAGTAAATGTCCATAGGCATAGGTACTTGGGCATCTGCATGTCGGTATTTGTGACTCTGGGCGAAAGGCCAGGGACACCGAAATTCCATGCACAGACTGCAGTTCTAAGTACGGAGTACTGACTCGAACCAGGGTGGTAGATCTGCTGCCCCTCGATTCTCAACGTCAATAGTCAGCACCTAGTGGCCGCTATGCCGCCATGCCGCTCTGGCTGCTACTGCGCAGCTCCCACCGAGCCATCTCCTTCCCCAAAGTCCAGGTGGCTCTTTCCCTCCACATCCACCTTCGCGTAATCGTACTCCGTACTTGGAAACTGGAAGCCCAAATGCCTGAGATCCCCGCAGGCCAGGACCATCGTTCCTTCCCTTTACCAGACTTGGCAACGCGTCAACCCCGCAGTCTCCCAATCGATCAAGTCGGACCACGATAGAAACACGAAATGTGGCCAATGATGGGCATCTCTATCGAAGACTCGGGGTGTCCGTTGGTAAGGAAGAGAGCGAGAGCGAGAATAAGATGGAGAAACGTGAATGAAGGTGAGGGGTGAATTCATGGAATCAACTGTACATATTCTGTTGATCCCGCTCAACATCTTCTACAGCCAACGCCCGCCTTTTGATCAAATGCATCTTCTTCTCCACACAGCCACCACTTGTCTCCGCCATACCGACAAATTGACTTCGAGGCTCAAGCTGGGTTTGAGACTTTGGCCATGAATTATCCTCTTGGTCAAGACGCCTCTTTAACCTATTGAGCAATCACCCTCGTTTGCACTTAACTCTCTTTACTCTCTTAACCCTCTAAATCCCCTCCCCGCCTGCAGGTGCCACATGCGCGCCTGCCACCATCGAACATCGAACATCCACCACCTCTTCTCTCCTCGTACCTACCTAGGTACCTCAGACATCCTCACGTTACATCGTCGACTTTGACCATCAATATCGCTCAAACTCCCTAGTCTCCCAAGCCTGGAACAGCTGCGATATCATCAGCTATACATCCATATTGACATCCATCTCCTTCCTTGTCCGTTATTCATCCGCGTCTTGAGCCAGACCATGTCCATTCCCACACGCTACTAGGCCTGGCCTGCGACACCGGGCATTCGATCCAACTCCACACCCGCCTGCCCGGGTTGGCCTCGTCATTTGTATTCCATGTGGTCATATCTCTACCTGCACAACATCCTCTGATCCTCCAACCAGCCTTGTGAATGGCCGAATCTTCCGATGAACAGGCTGGCGCCGCAGCCGCCGTCGACTCGCTCCTCCCCTGCGATGCCTGCCGCAGGAGAAAGGTCAAATGCTCAAAGTCAGAGCCATGCGACCGATGTCTGTCTACCGGCCTCAGGTGCACAAGGGACATCGCTCGCAAGAAGAGAGGACCCAAGAAAGGCTCTGGCTCAGTCATTGCAAAACTGAGAGATGAGACCCTCCACGCCTCCATCCAGGATTCCAACCTCCCACCCTTTGACCTGTCGACTTTGCGTCTTCAGATGTCTGCTTTGAACAGGACACTATCAAACGACAGCCCTATCCCTTCTCCTTTGTCATCTCCATCCAGTTCTCACTTCGGAGACACCTACCTCCAAACCTCAGACACCTCAGTACTGCCCATGCCCAGATCTATCCCCCTCGACATGCAGAATGGCAACCAGTTTGAACCCATTGCTCATACCGCCTTTGCTCAGGGTGGAATCCATCTTCCTGCTTCCTGGCAGATGCAGCCTTCCGAACAACTTCTCTTCCAGCCTCCCATCTCTCCTAGTGGCTATCTATCCGTCAGCGATCTTGCACAGCAGATCTTCCCAGACAGTATGCCCACTTCGACTCAGAGTCAGCCTGCCATGTCGCCTCAAACATACGTTCAACCACCATCGAGAACTTCGACTCCTCTGATCCATGCGAATTCCATCGACGCCATGTTGAAGCCCACCCCCGTGTCCCCCTCCACGACAACCACCAGTTCTCCAATGCCTCAGCATGGCCCAAAGTACCTCTATAGAAGTGATTCGGGAAATCTTGCAATTGAGCCTCGCATCCACTCTCTGGCTTCTGAAGTGGGCATGTCTGCATATCTCATGTCTCAATGTATTCGCCAATACTTCCGCCATTTGTACCCGATTCGACCAATGATCCACGAGTCCTCTTTTCACCAACGTCTACAATCCTCCGAAGATCTTAGCCTGGAAGAAAAGGTTCTTGTACTCTCCCTCTGCGCCATGACAGTCCTGCACGCTGCCCCTGAATCCGATCTTACACTGGACAAGAAATTGCAACTGGGCAAGCAGTTCCTCGATGCTTGCTTCTTCCTTCGCACCAATGTCGACTGGACCGAGACTGCCACCCTCCTTTCTGTGCAAGCCAGTTATCACATGTGTGTTGCCCTTTTCGAACTCAAGAAGCCCCGAGCCCATCATTTCTATATCCGCGAAGCCATTGGTCTTGCTTTGGACCTTGGCCTCCACTTGGACTCGACCTACCTTCATATGAGCGAGCTTACGGCAATCTGTGCCCGCCGCACCTTTGCCATCTTGTTCATCACCGAAAGAGGTCTGGCCATTCTCCGAAACAAACCTACCCTCATCACGCGTATTCCTCGTCTGTCGCCCGAGTACTTTGACGAACAGGATGGAATTGTCCTCGCTGGCTTTTCTGCCTTGGTCAACCTCTTTTCCATCCTTGACGAGAAGTTTGTGCGTTTGTGGAGCACCAGTGCCGAGGAGGATGTGTCCGCCACCGAGCCCATCGACAACATTGCCGCTCTACAGCACGGTTTGAATGAAATGATGTTGGATCACTTTGCCATGACCGACATTCAAAAGGCCGACGTTCTCGTTACGCGTCATTGGCTACGCTTGATCTTCTGGCAGGCATCCATGCGCCAGGGTCTCATTAGCTATAGCGCCGCCGACCCCATATTTTCGTCGTCATATCCCATCACTATCGGCCAAGACCTTTGCAACTCCATCAGCGACATCTCGTACGAAGCTGTTTTGGTGCACGGCTTGGGCATCTTTGAAAAGCTCTTCGAAGTGGCATATACTCTGATGGACGCCTTGACCATTGCCAACGTGGGGTGGAGTGAGAGTCGTGAGTTGAAATTCTTGTTTGATCTCCTGGCGGCCAGTCCCAACAGTCAAAATACATATGTCAAGATGCTGGCCACCAAGATTGAAACCGAACGGAGCCAGTCAGGCAGTCCACACGGAATGGGAGGAATACCGTTCACCGACAACATGCCCCAGGTTATTCTTTGACCAGATTCAATACTGTTGACAGAGCGTGCATATATTGAATTAAGATGCGGACATTTGCTAGATTTGCCCAGATACCCTACGCTTGATTGGATATTAATACAATTACAGTCCTTTATCGGGACTTTTCGCCCAGATGATTTCTACTTTTCCTCGCCTCGCCACGCCTTAGGCTTGATAAGACCCCTTACGACCGAAGTCACCTTCCACGACTTATGCGTAGGACTGGGAGACAGCCTGGCCTGTGATCTCATGACTCGTGAATCTTGATGATTGTGTGCATTTGTTGATACAAGGCCAGGTCCGTGAGAAGCCCTCAGACTCGCTAACGCGCATCCATTATCCTGGCGCGGATGTCTTGCCGTTGGGAATCTTGCGCATTCCAGGACCCAGGAGGCTCAAAGATGAGGTGAGATAGATGGGTCGAGACCTAGATGTTATAAAACTCGACGTGAGTGAAGATTCGTTGACCGTTCGCCAGGCATCAGAAGGCTGAGTCAGACTTTCGAGATATTATTTCGAAACATGTTTCAACAAAGCATCTTCAAAAGTAGTCGTCATCATCGTCATTGTCACGTCGTCCACGCGGGCTGAACACATCTGCCGGTTGTCGTCCGGATTTGATAACAGGCTGCTGCTGTTGCTGCCTGAATGAATTCCGGAAATCGCCGGCCAGCGACCGCAAGCTCGCACAGCCACGATCCTCATAAACCCTTTGCGCCTCAGGCAGCCATTTCTTGATTTGTTCGACTCGGTTCATATGACTTGGATGGGTGGACAGAAACTGCGGAGGTTGGCCTTTATCCGCAGCGGTCATGTTCTCCCAGAAACGCAGGGCTTTGCTAGGATCATAACAACTCTCCGCCATCATGATCAGACCGATATAATCAGCTTCACTTTCCTGGGTACGAGAGTTCGGTCTCGAGAGAATAAGGTCGGAGAGTTCAGAGCTCAAATTGCCACTGATGTCGATCAGCGTGCTAAGTGCCAATGCGCCGGCCATGACGAAAATACTGCGTGATGCTCTCTCGGCCGTGTGATGCGCGACATTATGTGCGATCTCATGGCCCAATACACCAGCCAATGTGGCTTCGTCTTCGCAAAACTTCAACATTCCGGTGAAAACAAACACTTTGCCACCAGGCATGACAAAGGCGTTGGTGGTATTGTCGTCCTGAATGATATGCACACGCCACTCTCCATCCGCAAGCCGTCCGGTCGATGTGAGTAACCTCTTCACCACTTTAGCCACCAGTCGCGTATACGGATGTTCCGCCGGAAGAATTCGATTTCGATATTCTTGTAAAAGTGACTTGTATGCGTTCTCGGACCCTAGGACCTGTCGCTCCATATCCGGTGAGACGAAATTGAATCTTCGACGATGCGAGACCGGGACTTCCTCCAAGTTGTAAATATAGAATACTCCGCCTCCGCCGCCCGCAACAATCAGTGGTGTTCGGTAATTGCGCCAGATATACTGTGCTCGATAGACGGGACCGAAGTTACTCCATTGCTGCTGCTGCTTCCCCTGTCCATTATTGAACGATTGATCTCCGAATCGTTCATAGCGTCGACCACGTTGCCAGGATGCAAATCTTTGTTGGTGTTGGAGGAATGGCGTCCGCCTAGATTGAAATGATCTGCTGAGCTGTGCTGACCTGGCTGTTTTGCCAGCGGCGGCCCTTAGGGTCGAAAAGACGTTCATGACTGGTTGTTTGTGAATTGGACCTTGGGTGTACCAGCTCACATGAGCTGGCGAGACTCTTTTGAGCAGATCTAGATATGTTCAAGTCAACCTAGATGACTGATGAATGAGTGGTTTTTCATAGTTGTCGTCCATGTGTTTCTAAAGAATGACGTAGAAGGTGGAGGTGCCTGGCCGGAGATAAGGGTACGGTGGATCTTATTTGCGTCTGGTGCAGTAAATATCGTCACCGATGATGAAACTACGTCCAAACTCCGCAGGCGACCGAGAGGCTGCACGGGAAAAGAAATCTCAGTGGACCTCCTCCAACTCCTACCATATGGTGCAGATAGTATACAACATCTGAACACCATGGTATTAGTCGGCTACTCAGACTCAGAAGGGTCTGACGACGAGTCGCCTCCAAGCAAGGCTGCAACATCGACAACAACGAAACCTCCTCCACCTACCACCACATCCAACCCAACCTTCACCGTCAACAAGTCGAATCCACGAAAGATCCAAGTCCGATTACAAGACATCAGCGATACAAACGGTCATAATGACGATGAACCTGCCCCGAAACGACCCAGAGTAGGAGCGAGTGCTTTTAGTGGCTTCAACTCTTTCCTCCCTCCACCGAAACGAGATGCTGATGCAAAAATCCCCTCGAAGCCTTCAACGCGCAAGGTGTTTAGTCTGAAGACCGGTGCAGAGCCGGGTTTCAGTCGAGAGTCAGACGCCGAATTGCGCAATGCCTTTGCGGAGAGAGATGCAAATGCGGACAATACTACAAATGGAGGATATGACGATACTATTCCATCGGCTCCTAAGACCAGTCAACCCTCAACTACAGAACCTGTGATCAAAGGCAACCCTTTCATGTTCAAACCATTGTCTGTGGCGAGAGGGAACAAGAAAAAGAAGTCTGCATATGCTTCATCCATACCTGCAAAGGTTTCCAACACAGTCAATACCATTTCTGCTCAACCCCATTCCGCTGCAGATGCGCCAGAAGACGCTCGTCCCGCTCCGGTGCCGAAGAAAGTGAGCCTCTTTTCTATAAATCACAATTTGGATTCAGGACCAGACCCTGTCTCCGAGGATGTGGACGAGGATGCCGCGCTTGACACGGCGGTTGACGAATTCGCGCCGGACGACCAAGTTCACGCCACCACGACGCAAAACACCACTACCAATGGTCCACAATCCCTTGATTCTATCGCGTCTGACCTCAATCTATCAGAAGCAGATCGACGGCAGTTGTTTGGTCGAAGAGGTCAACCCACTGGCTCGGCCATCAATGTGGTCAATTTTAATACCGACCAAGAGTACGCTGCCAATGAAGTATTGCGTGCCAGTGGAGAACAGATTCAACACAATCCAGTCAGAGGAATTGCTCCAGGCAAGCATAGTCTTAAGCAATTGGTTAATGCTGCTGTGGGACAAAAGGAAGCTTTGGAAGAAAGTTTTGCCACGGGTAGGAGGAACAAAAAGGAAGCGGGGAATAAGTATGGATGGTAGTTTGTCGATTGATATCAGAGACCGACCTCATGTTGTCGGATCCATATCGTATCGACTACTTTTCACTATGGCCAGCCTTGTGCAGCGTAAGCCGGAACAGCTGCAATTGTTCACGCAGCACCCTCCACTCGACACTCGGCGGGAATTCCATGGGCTCTCAGCATGGACTGCCGATTCTATCACCAAGTATTGGAGCAGTGGCAATCATCCCGCGAGCGCGAGGTTCGATCGAGGAATCGCATACTATCTCTTTCCAAAACATGATATATGGCCACCACACTAGTCCATGTTGTCTACTAGTGTCCATCTCACATGGAAATCGAAAGCGAAGCGGGGACTCACAAAGTCATATACGGACAAGTCTCCCCACGCTTCCCCAGACCCGCTCGGTTATCTCATTCCTGAAGTGCCGAGAGACATTAGGGTCAACTCAAACGGCTTCAAAGCCGAATTGGGGTCTGAACACACAGTCAAGAAAGTATTACAATTCCGGGGAATCGTCCAACAACCTGGATCCCTTTGAAATAGACGTTTGTTATTGGTCTCAATCCTGTGGATTCCGTGGTTCCGTTTCCGCCTCCACACCCCGCAGTTTGATACATATAATCCTTCAAACCGGGAATTAAGAGATGACTTTGAATGTGAATGACTGTTTTCTTTGTCAGTGAACCATTGTGAACGTCTATATTACTATCATCTCAAGTGACAAAACGTCAATATGGCTCCACACGCAACAGATATCGTGGAAGGAGTCCCACCAAAGTCCAAAAAAGCAGATGTAAGTATACATTGGGAATACCCGAGGCAAAGATTTCAAGCTTCTTACACAGCAATAGCAAGGCATATTCACATCATACGGCAAAGACAAGAGTTCAAGCGTACAGGCACAAATCCCAGTGATTCCCAAATTCGACAGTTTTGCAGAAGATCGCCAATATCAGAAACAACATGCTGCCGCTGCATTTCGATATCTTTCTAAACAAGGTTTCGACGAGGGTATCGCAGGACATATTTCTCTACGAGACCCTGAACATCATGATCAATTCTGGATCAATCCACTTTGCAAGGCCTTTAGCACCATGAAGGCATCGGATTTGGTATTGGTGGATGAAAACGGCACTATTCTCAAAGGTGGAAACCAAGTGCCCATTAACCCGGCTGGATTCATGATTCATTCGGCTATCCACAAGGCAAGACCTGATGTCAATGCGGCGGTTCATGCACATACGGTCTATGGAAAGGCTTTTTCTGCTCTGGGTGTCGAACTTGACATGATTTCCCAGGATGCGTGTAAGTCAACAATCTTGTCGACCACCATTTGTGGTATGCCCCCTGGTCTCCACGATCTTTTAGCTGACGAAGTTCTTTCTATCTCAGGCAACTTCTTCTACCAAGACCACAGCGTCTACACCAACTTCGGAGGCACTGTTCTCGACGAAGAAGAATCAGGTCACATTGCCAAAGCGTTGGGCAATAATTCATCCGTTATCTTACAGAATCATGGTCTTCTTACTGTGGGACACACTGTCGATGAAGCAGCCTATCTATTTGGTGCAATGGATCGCCTCTGTCACGGTAAGTTTGGGATATTGGCATCAAGATTTGGCATCTCGATCTGTTATACTGACATTATATGTTTCCACAGCGCAATTACTTGTTGATGCCGCCGCACAAGGTCGAGGTATCAAAACTAAGATCGTGGGCCATGAAGAGGCGAAATTCAGTCATGATAAATTGGTGGATAAGAATATTAGATGGATGTTCTTCCAACCGGCATATGAAGAGTTGCTTGAGGAGACGGGAGGGGCGTTTTTGGCTTGATGAAGAAGAAAGAAGAGAGGATGATACATCTTGATGAAAAGCGAGACCTTGTATGGAGAGACTATATCAAAAAGAGCCTGTGCTGAATGACTTTATGAATGTTCTACATGATATCCTAGCCATGGACGATCCACCCATGCATGCACGTATTCGGATATAATACTCGTATACGAGGTAACACTTAGTTGGCGCTATGGGCGGTTTGGAGGATGCCTAACCAGGTCGATTGGTTAGGCGCTCGTTTGACTGAATTGGCATGATATGACGCCCGAGCGCCCCTCGGTCCTATCTTCCCCTCGGCCGTTGACCCATCGCGGATTGAACCGTCAGTGGGGCGCAGCAGCCATCAGACCAGGATTTTATTCTTGTTGCCTTGAGAGTCTTCAGCTGGACGTATTCAATCATAAACAACCTCATCGTACTTGTTGTTTTGTTATCTTGATGTACTGTTGTGAATGTGTTTCGTCTCATTTATTCATCGTACGAGTTTAATCCTTCCTATCTAACTCCACACTTGGGTGGACTATAGATAAGTATAAGTCGCAATCGGATACATCATCGTCTGTTCAGTGTTGAAGTATCAGACTACTGCAATTGACTACCATAAACTTCCCATCATTGTCAATGTCGCCGTCTTCCTCGGCTGAAAAGGCCAACCTCCAATCCCATCTCAACAACCTCGACCGTCAATCCCAACAACAGGCACAGGATTTACCACCATCCTATGAGAATACTCTAATCGATGTCCCGACATCCAGCCCTCGACCTCATGGTCGCTCACGACAGTCACAACCTCGCATCTCTATCCCGACTCAGAACCCTCTACACTCACTTCAACGGCTCTCCCGCATCAATTTTGCCAATTACCTGACTCAAATCCCCGCTAGCACCCTTTCTACCGATCAAATAACCGTCACCACCACTCACCCTGAGCTATCCTCTAAGCAGTATGCATTGGCCAACTTCATTCGTGAACAGGCGGCTCTCCCACCAAAACCCATCATGGTGATCCGTGGGTTTCGTGGAGGGCAAGAACTCGGTAGCTCGCCAAATCAGGTCGACTTTGAGATCAAAGCCAACTTGACGGGACTCTTGGATTTCCATACTGGAACAGAGGCTGATGGGCGAGGGTCTAGTGATATGAGTAGGGTTAGAGTCAAGATGTTCAATCCACCAACAGGCTCGTCGCCATCCTCGTCATCGTCATCCACACCACCGGCCCTTCGAGTCCGACCTAACGAATCACCTCTCGATGCATGGATTCGCACATTCACCACCGATTCCTCCTCTACGACTGGTGGAGCTGAGAATCGGACTTTTACCATATCTCGCGTTCCCCTCAACCTCCCGGTTAGTGTCCTGGAAGGTCATGTTCGCACATTAATTGCCGCCACCAGATATCGTGGTAAAGTCACAGTTGAATTTCCTGTGCTTTATCGAGATGTGGTAGTCAGTCGCACCAGTGGAAACTGGTTTGTCAAGTTAGTCGGGCTGTACAATGTTCGGAGGTTTGAAGTGGTGCAGTGTGTGTGGACGGTGGGAGGTGCAACTGATGACGATGAAGGGCATGATGGCGATGCCACTGGTGGGCTGGATGACAGTATTGATGCAGATCGAGAGGCAGATCGAAATGCTAGAGCGGGTTTGGTGGCACAAGAATGGTGGAACGAATGGAAAGCATCTATATTGAATGCTGTACTGGGTAAGAAAAAGGGTTGGATCACGGTGGAAGATTGGTTAGAGGCAAAAATGGGCGTTAGGGAAGCGGAGAAGAAGAAAGATTGGGGCTTTGATGGGATGTAGAGTAGCCCGAGGGCCTAAGAGGCCACTATGTACGCGATGTACCTATTGTTTGGCTGTTTTATGAGCCCAATATCATAATCATGGATGACATTTCAGGCGCCCTATATCTAAGATCCTCTCCGAGAGCCACTATTGGTGCTGATTTACTTAGAGACTGATCATCCCCCGCGATCGAAGGCTTAGTGTGCCAAGCAGACATCTATACTTGTTTGACAAACAAGACGACTTCCTTTCATCTCTTAAGATATCTCGCCTCATCCTCTTTTCACCTCCACAATCACAATATCCAACACTAAAAATCGTCGAATCACCCCTCTGTCATCTCATTGACCTCTGATATAGAGTGTGCAGTGAACCGCAGATTCTCCACTTGACGGCACGAATAGTGCTGCCTGGCGTCGTACGTTTGGTGGGGCTTGAATACAGTCTGTTGTCTCCCTTTAGACATGTCCACCATGACTTAGCTCTACATCTGATATCGACATTGTCGCTGTACAATGCTCAGACATGTCCCTATTGCCTTGTTGGCACTGTATTTCTCCTACGGCTGCCAGTCGAGACGACTCCACGGCAATTATTTACTGAATAATGATGTCGATGACGATGATTTTGTGAAGCATAGCACTCATGACACAACCAGCAGTCAGTTTGTATGGGCAACGATCCTTGCCACTCTTTGAATCGATTCTGACCGATCCAGGCTCTGAATGGCCTCTTCTTCCATGACATCCCCGATTATGGCGAGGGCCAGTTTCATTCACTCTCGGTGCATCATGGGCGTGAGTCTGAGATATCGCTTCAAGACAACGATGACAACAGTCTCGAGATACGATCCAGCCTTTTACTACTCAGTAAACCAGGCGGTGCAGATTACGGCCCCATTGATATGAAATCCAGCCTCCAACGACAACGACAACCCCACAGCAACAAGAACTTGCAAGAATGGACTACAATCACTGTCCCTGGTCCAGCAATTGACGACAAAGACACAGTAGTCAATCTAGCCAAGATGTGCAATGATGCCTATGTCCAAGCACCATCCCAGCCCGATTGGCTCAACACAACCATGGGCTTCAATCATTCAGACACGTTTGGATGGAAAGGAAATGGACTTCGAGGTCACGTTTTTACCGACAAAACCCAGAAGACCGTCATTATCGCCTTTAAGGGTACTTCCATTGGTATAGTCACACTCTTCATCCCTCGATTCTTGATATCGTTTTCCAGAGACTAATTTTTTTATCCCAGATCCCCGCGATGGCTGGTCCTCCAACGATCGCTTCAACGACAATCTCCTCTTCAGCTGCTGCTGTGCGACCCAACGCCCTCCACCCTGGGTCTACCCATCTGTCTGCAACTGTCGCAATCAAACCTACCAATGCAACTCGACCTGTCTAACGGAAGAAACCCTCCAACCTGACAGATACTACGTCACCGCACTCAACGTCATGCAGAACATATCATCATGGTACCCCATGGCACAAAATTTCTGGGTTGTTGGCCATTCCCTCGGTGGTGCCATGGCCAGTCTCATGGGCTTGACATTTGGAATCCCTGCCGTATCCTATGAAGCTGTACCGGAAAAACTCAGTGCTCAGAGACTTGGTCTAGCGATTCCACCTCAATCAGGTGGGTTTCATATCGGCAATACCGCGGACCCGGTATATATGGGTGCGTGCAATGGGTATTTCAGCACGTGTTCGATTGCGGGATTCGCTTTTGAGTCGCAATGTCATACGGGAAAGAGATGCGTTTATGACACGGTGGGGGATATGGGGTGGCATTCTAATGTTAATAATCATCGTCTCAATGTGGTGATTCCAGATGTTTTGGAGGCTTATAATAGTACTCCTATTTGTGAGGCTGATGAGGAGTGTGTGGATTGTTATAATTGGAAGTATTATGATTGATTGATTGCTTGACAGAAATCCACAAGTTGATATTGATGATGTATATATATACCCGAGTTCATCACTACATTTTATGCCTCCTCTCCCTCCTCGACAACTTCCTCAACTGTTCTTGCGGCACACCACGTTCAAACGCCTCTACACCGGCCACCAATTCCCTCACCGCATGAGCATCATGCTCATTCTCCACCGACCTCGACATGATCTGCTTCGTTCTCAACATACTAGCCGAACTCAAATGATCACCCAACAAGCCAACACAAACCTCCTTCCTCACCGTTTCCGCAAACCTCTCCGCATCTTTCCCTGAAGCTTCCGCTTCGAAAACCCCATTCACAAACCCCGAGGCTAGCATTCGATCCAGCGTGATACGTCTTGCCATCAATAATGCCTCGTTCGCTAGACCTGCACCCATACGATGGACCATTGATCTCGTCGCCGCCCCTTCAACACCAACACCGATGGAATTGAAAGGCGCGAGTAGATATGCATGTGGAGCCGCGTAAATGAAATCTGAATGCGATACTAATGCAGATGCTAAACCGACAACGGGACCGTTAAGCGCCGTTACTAGGATGTTGGAATGTGTGTAGAATGTCTGTGCTATGTCGAGAAGATCGGCTAAATGATGCACGTAATGTGTTCGTGCGTCGGAATTCTTGGGCGGCGCCCGGGATTCGTGGATTGATGCTCCTCTGTATGATTCGAGAAGAAGAGGCAGCGGGTTAGGAAAGTAGGGTGGTAAAGTCTTTCAAAAGGAAAAGGAATAGGGCTCGTGGTTCAACTAGAAAGGATGATCAAAACTTACGAGGAGAAAAATCGGCCCGTTCCAGTCAATAAAGTGACATAAACATCCTCGCGCGCCGCTGCTGTTCGGAGATGATGTCCCAATTGTACAATCATGTCTTGAGTTAATGCGCCCAGTTGTTTGGGATTGTTGATGGTGATTATAGCCACATGGACGGAGAATTTGAGGTCAACCGACATGGTGGATGATGATATAGTATATGATACGGTGGAATGATTATGACTGACTAACTGTTGAGTGGGTGTTATGGATGTATATACAGTTATGATGCGTGTAAAAGAGAGATTGGTGAGAACGGGAGAGGAAGTCAGAAGAAGAGGTTGCGGGGATATGCCGACGGCTCAAGCGAGGAGGTAACGAGGGTCAGGACAGCCACCAGCGAACAGAGCGATGATGCAAGCAAGAAATATCTAGACTCCTTCAAACCAGCCGCACTAATTTGTGACATATGAGATCCTGTTTTCACACTCTACCCGCCCGCTTCTCACAGTCAGCGAAAGTGGTAGATTTCCTCGCGCAGACCGCCTTTGCATTGGTGGCAGAATAGTTCCTCCGTCTCGCCTTTATGGTTGCCGTCCATGCGCACCTTGAGCTCTCCCCGGTTTGTCTGAGGAACCTCGGCCTCCCATCGTCGAGGCAATCTTGCCTTCGAACCTTTACCATATCTCGTATCTGAACCGGTTATTCAATACCGAAAACGGTGTTAGTGGGAGGGAACCGCATCTACGCACCATGCTATGGGCGTGGTGCTTTGGCTTTTCCCAATTAGACCGTGATAGGAAATACAGAGGGCTCCTTAACCCGGGGTCGGGCGCATTTGAGCGCGCTAAAGGGTGGAACATGGGACCATGAATTCACTCGTCTGACTATCGTTGACGGGAATGGACTCTGGGGTGTGAATCTAGATGCAGCATTGCAGGTCCTGACTGACATTTTATCTAGCCTTCTCGAGGCGTAGATGCGGGATGTTTGTCCTTCCCAGCCATTACATTCGCTGCTTATCGTGGCAAATCCTCGATTGTGCCTTTCCTACTAGGCTGCACAAGGGAAAATATCACCGGTAGTGGGTGACTGACAACCAAAGGTCTATATAGCCAGCGGGCTGGGTGCATTTGGGTCGACTTGATCCAACAGTATTGTCATTACTATCCCTCATGATTGTGTAGACATAACTGTGCATCAATATGTCCGTAAAAGTACCTACAGATGTGGCTGAGGGGCCCATGGAGACATGCAGCGACCAAGGGGTTGTCACCGACAAGATCGAGCACAATGTCATCGAGATTGCTGAAGCAGTCGAAATCTATGGTAATGCACAGGTGGCCGAAAACTATCGCTACGTTGCACGAGGGTATGGTTGAGCGCCCTCTCGAAACTCCTCTCGATATAAAGATTGCATGCACACCGGCTGACTGATTCTTCTTTCGTCAGCCTCAAAGCCCGCCATGTCCAATTTATCGGTCTTGGGGGTTCAATCGGCACGGCACTCTTCCTAGGCATTGGCCGGGCGCTGGCAGCAGCTGGCCCTCTCAGTCTCTTTCTGGGATTCTCCATCACGAGTGTGGGCATCTATGGAATGGTCAGTCCGTCCCACGAATGCAACATGGTATACGTCTGAGCCACAACTGATCAAATCAACGAAAAGATGCAATGCCTCGGCGAGATGACGACCTGGCTTCCCTTACCGGCAGCCATGCCCACTTTTGCAACCAGATACGTGGATAAGTCCTTGGGTTTCGCTATCGGTTGGAATGTAAGCACAGGCACATCCTGAGTGGTTTTTATGATCCGACGAGGCTTGTTCCATGACTGACTGGTCCGCGTTGTTTTCCAGGCTTGGTATGGCTATACTATCACCATCGCCATAGAGATATCTGCTTCTGCAGTGATAATCGGGTACTGGGGCACGACAATCAATGTAGGTTGTCGAATGGGAGGCGAACATAGGCTAACACAAGAGCAGGTTGCTGTGTGGATCAGCATCATCTTAGGTCTCATTCTGTTTCTCAATATTTTTGCCGTCTCGATCTATGGCGAAGCAGAGTTCTGGTTCGCGAGTCTGAAGATTATCACAGTGGTAGGGCTCCTCATTCTCGCCCTGGTCCTGGACCTGGGCGGCGGTCCGAACCGCGATCGCCTCGGATTTCGATACTGGAAGAACCCAGGTGCCATGAATGAGTTTGTTGCCGAAGGAGCCGGGGGACGTTTCCTGGGCTTCTTCTTCAGCCTCATTATAGCAGCTCTGTCGTATGGAGGCATCGAATCTGTTGTCATTGCGGCGGGCGAAACGAAGAACCCGAGGAGAAATCTGCCAAAAGCTGTGCGTCGAGTTTTCTGGCGCATGCTGTTCTTCTATGTTCTCGGATCCTTGGCAGTCGGGGTTCTGGTGCCATATAATGATGTTGACCTTCTTACAGCATTGGCGACAGATGCTCCCGGTGCTGCAAGCTCACCTTGGGTCATTGCAATCGCTCGGGCGCGAATCCCAGCTCTACCGTCAATCATCAACGCTGTCATATTGACCTCAGCCACCTCGGCTGCCAACGCATGCCTGTACAATGCCAGTCGCTTTTTGATGTCAATGGCTCAGAATGGTTTTGCGCCTAAGTTCTTTATGCGTTGCTCCAAGAGGTGAGCATCACACAAGCTGTTCTCTTGGACGTTTCTCTGATTGTTCACAGCGGTGTGCCCTATGTCGGTGTCCTCTTCACTGCATCGTTTTCTGCTTTAGCATACCTCAGTTGCTCTGAGGGCCCGGCCAAGGTGTTCATCTGGCTCAACAATATTGGGACCCTTGTTGCATTGTTCGCCTGGGTCTCCGTTTGCATTACATACCTGCGCTTCTACGCTGCTTTGAAAAAGCAAGGGGTGGATAGAGACACCTTACCTTTCAAGTCACCATTTCAACCCTATCTTGCCTGGGGATCGACTGTATACTTCTCGACACTATTGGTCTTTAACGGGTTCTACGCTTTTGCACCTTGGAACACCGAAACCTTCATCTCTACGTATATCACAGTGCCGTAAGTAAAATATGAGCCCGAGACTGGGCCGATAGAGAACCCCGCTGACGCAGACTGTTAGCATCTTTTTCGCATTGCTGGTGTTCTGGAAAGTGTTCAAAAAGACCAAGATGGTTGACCCAGCAACAGCAGACCTCTGGACCGGGAAAGCTTCCATTGATGCTGAGGTCTGGCCTAATCCGAAACCGAAGAATTTTATTGAGAAGGTTAGTCCCAAGAACCGAAACCTATAGGCGCAACATGACTCTAATATTGTTCATAGATGTGGATGTGGATTGTGTAGGATGAAAGAGATGCAAGGTCGGCATTAGCCAACGACTCAGGGGTGAACCGTCGCAATGCGATCCTCACGCGCTCTATATGATGCCTAAACGAGAACGGATGACGAGGATGACGATTGAATGAGGCTGAGGAGAGTACTGGCAAGGTTCTCAGCAATCGCGTGATGGTCTATGTACGATCCAAGATATTGTGTCTTACTGAAAACTTGGGAGTCCAAGCGAATTGAGCAAATGCAAATGTCGCTGCAATTTCTTGAAGCACGTTCATTGAGCCGAGACTGATGGCTCACTAGGCGTTGGATAATCTGGGTTCATGATGGCTACGACCATGAAAAGACTTCGATCATGGGTAGAGCTCTCAGTAGCTCTCGGTGCGTCGGTCGAAACGAATTCGGCAAATCCCCGCATCTTCTTTGGCAGAGAGAGCGACCCACCAATACCTTTCCGTGTTATCTACCAACCACTTCCTGTACTCTAATTAGATTCCATCTTATCTCTGAATATTCGCTTACGACTTCTGTCCAAGCGGTCTTTCATCCAAATGTTTCGTCTCGCTTAAAGGGACCTGTGTTTCACCTCCAAGCCATAGCCAAGTCCAACACATTTTGACCTCTGCTCGTTCTGCACGTGCCTCGGCTCGCACGTTCTGGTAGTATGTCGAAACGGATGGCCTGCGACCGGTGTTACCGATTTAAAGAGCGGTGCCACTTTCAGGGTTACGAGAAGAAATGTCGACTCTGCGAGCGCTCAGGCTCATCGTGTACGAGACAGAGGCAACTGTCACGCAGGGGGAGAAGGCCCAAGATCGAGCACTTTGGCCCCGACGGTTCGGTTCAAGTATGGGAGGTGATAAAGGCCGATGCATGCACGAAGACTGAGGGAGTGAGCCCGGCCATTCCTCATACCCGGCGGTCGCCAACAGGATCTGTGAGTAGTATCTGGGATGCTGGTTCACCACTCATGATATCCTGGCCAAACCCGAATAGTGACATCTTCCAAGATAACCCTGAGGAGATATTTCAAGATTCGCCCAGGCTGGTGAAAGGTTTCTACTTGACATACAACATGTTCATGATAGGTCCTACCTTTGCACCACAGTTTCGTGCCTCCATTCGAGAGTCGCACATCTGTTCTCCAGCTCTCCAGCGAGACATATCCATCGCCCTCTTCGCCCTCTGCAAGCGGGCTAGGTTCTGCTCGGGCTCATTTGGCCCCATGCAAGTGGCACAGGGCACAGCATCGCTACAAAAGCTTCGGATTTCACAGATCGATGGTACGCAGAGCGCCTTTGCCATGCTCTTTTTTGGACAAGCTGTGGCAACTTTCGACTACATGACGGTCTGCTCCGGGTCTTCCATGATCCGGAGGTATACACTGTCGTCCATCCAGCCATGGTACGAAGATCTGTCTAGAAAAGCCATCTTTGACCCGGTGACCATCAGTCCGATATTTTGGGATACGATGAGTTGCCTGGTGCAGCGGGAGATCCCCGTCATCAAATTTCGGCCTCGACGCCCGCGTTTGATCCACCACTCAGCAGGACTTTGTACAACGCTGCTACCGATATTCTATGATCTTTGTGTAGTTGCGAACAAGATTAAATGTCAGGAGCAGCCGCCGCCGGGACTGGCAGATAGCAGTTTCCAGAGCCTCCGACAGATTGAGCAGAAGTTGGTGTCCTGGATGCCTCAAGTACCGCAAGACTTCAACAGTACATACTCACGACTGGAGAGAAATGCCATCATGACGCAGGCTGCCATGTATCGGTCGGCAGGGCTGCTCATGGTTCATCGATGTCTACATCCTGTTGGCACTGGAGATGACCTTGCCACTTCCTATGCAGACGCTATCATGGCCGAGTTCTCCAGATATCACGAAGCAGCCGGCCCAGGCGCAGAATTACATTTTGTGACTTTCCCAATCTTGGTCGCTTCATGGGAGTTGCCCGCGCTGTCCAAGGGTGTATGGGAAAGTGTCGCGCCGCTAAACATGGCTCCCATATGCTCTGCTAAAATGCATACTCTCATTGACTATGTCTGGAAGGAAAGACGTCAAGGGTATAGCGGGCTGATATTGGACTTGGTTGAGCGAGGACCCGACTTTGTGGTGCTACCGTAGAGGCAATTACAGCAGATGCCGCAATCGGCCATCATCAGTCCATCTGCGTCAGAATTCGTGAATTTGCAAGCCCAATCTCTTGGTTCGATTAATTGACCTGCCCCTTCCTGGCTGCATGGTCCATGAAATACAATCTACACGGAGAGGAGAACTGCGGTGACGGAAGAGTGACAATCTTTTCGTCGTCTATAAAAGGCTGGCCTAAGAAGTACTATATTTTCTGGGACGCTGAAAGATTCGCGGGTCCGGCGTCCATACTACGTGTTGTGCCTCGCGAGATTTCTCCACAATTCGACGATCACATTTTTCCATTCGTTCCATTCGTTCTATGTCGCTGAAATATGGCTCCAAACAATGCTTCAATTCGTCGCACAGCTTCGTCGGAGATCTCTGGCAAGGAAAGTCAGCATCAGCATCTCTCCTCCTGCACGATGAATATGTGCCTTGGCGGCTCACTCACGATAATGAAACACCAAACGCTCATTCTTGATGATGAGTCCATGCTCCAAAGCCATCCGCTCGAGCTCTGGTCTCGACAACCCGACGTCTGTGATGTTCACAAACACCATGCAAGTCTCTGTGGGCCCATGCAACTTTCCTCCGAGCTTGACCCATAAGTCGGCAATGCGTTTGGCGTTATGATGGCCCCGAGCAAGCAATGACCCTTGGCCGTCGACGGTGCCGCCAAATGTATCTTGAAAAGCCACGCGAGCCATACTTGTGATGATCCCTGCTTGGTGCATGCCTCCGCCGATACTCTGTCGGACCTTCCTTGCTCGCGCGATGGTTTGCTTGCTCCCAACAAGAACACTTCCCAACGGGGCACCCAGCCCCTTTGAGAAGCATAGGTTGACCGCGTCGAATTCTTGGGCATATTCAAGAAGGGTGCCTCCCCGAGCCACAACCGCATCCCAGAGCCGAGCGCCGTCGAGAAACATCTTGATGTCATGCTCTCGAGCGAAGGCTGAAATTCGCCGGATTTCTTCCAACGGAAATACCAGGCCGTTCAAGGTATTTTCTAGGGCAATTACCTTAGTAGGGCTGTGTTGCACCCAGTCATCTAAGACAGCCTTTTCCATGATATCCTCTAACGTCAGAGATTTCTTGTTCTTAGCTTCCACTGGCTGAATGCCGGCGCCCGTCAAATTGGCCAGTCCGCTAGCTTCGTAATGGATGATGTGTCCACGGGAGTCACAGAGGACTGAATAAGGCGGCTGGTTCAAAAGAGCCCTCAAGCCCAGCTGATTGCTCATGGTGCCCGAAAGCATGAAGATGGCGTCTTCGTGGCCTGTGAGCCTGGCGATCTCTGCCTGGAAGTTCTCGGTCGTCGCATCCTCACGATACACATCGTCTCGGTAAGTACAGTTCAAGACGGCATTCAGCATGGCTTGCGTAGGCGCCGTCACTATGTCACCTAGAGACCGCCATTCAGTACTTCGATCCAACGGCTCACATTCATAAGGTCGGGCGGCGAAAAAATACACATACTTCGAAGGTCAAACTCAGCCGGGAGCTGAGCATCCTTATCGTTGCTGGTCACCGTCATGGTGACTCTGCCGGACAAAATGAGGGCGTTCTGAGTGATATAGTACAGAAGCCTGATTGACAGAGGCTCGCTCGGCTCGACTTCTACTCGTTTGTTTTTCTATGGTCTTTTGTCTGGAGTATCTGCCGGCAAGCATCCTTTGCTGAAGTTCAGCCAACTCGACTATTTAAGTCTTGACTTTCGTGGTGTCGGTGGTTCACTCAAAGATTTCATAAATCCACTCAGTAGTATCCTTGGGCAGCACACGGATACGGCCAAAGCAGAGTGGGTGCTCTGATGCTGCGTATTGCACTACGGGCAAGCGTGTTTGTTGCCTGTACTGTGATTTACTCGGAAGATTGAACCTGATGTTGGTTATCTAGAGCGGAATGAACTATGCCGATAGAGTTGAACTACTAGTGGCGGCAAAGGTGTCTTCTAGCGCTATCAGATTGGCGAAAGGCCTGGAAGGTGGAACTGTAAGAGGAGCTGATTTCCTAAAGCAGAAGAAAAAGACCGGTTCCATGTGGGGAAGCTCGTCTTCTTAGCATATGGATAGATCAACGTCTAGCCTCTCTAACTTCAACAACAATCGTGTTTGAAACAGGCTGCCATTTAGGAATTCACTGCGACACGTACGGCGTTCCACAAGAAGTGCGCGTCTGGAATTCGGACAATTTCGGCTTTCTGTATCTGGAAAATTCTCTCCGGGCTTCAATCTTCCAGACTTCGCGTGGGCCCAATTTGTGCCCATTTCCTCGGGAGAATGGACTGCGATTCGCCAAACCACGATTCCGACCGAGCCGCAGTTGAAGTGCCAGGACGATACTCTGAAAGTCGAGATTAGTCGAGCTCGATGTTGGCTGCGAAAGACTTACGAAAGGGAGGACGGGATTTCCACACTTTCCTGATTTAAATATCTGTTGCTGTCGATTTTCAAGCCCTCCTATCACTGAGGCAATATCTTGCCAGAAATAAACTCAATTCCTGACAATCAGCATTACTGAAGATGTGGTGGTCGACTTCCAAGCCTCCTGCGAAGGAAGGTTTTCTTCGTACCGCAAGTAAGGATACTCCCATAGCTAAAAGGCGCCCGATATACCTGTCGGATCTTCCTTGCTGATACTGAAGTCACCAGGTCCCAATGAATGCCGGTGTATTGCTCGTGAATCTCTCGGGTTCTATGGTGCCCTCCTCGTAGGAGGCACCTATGAGTTCTCTGCGGCCGTGGAGGTGGGATCCATCTCGACGTACACCCACGCCTTGCGACAGTGCTTGGACTGCTTCCCGCCTTTGGGCAGCGTCGTCGTCGGTAAAGGGGACAAATCCACCTACTTCAAGTCTTGTCCACAGCTCGATCTCGCTCAACATGTCCAGATCCTCGAGCGGTACAATGGAGAGGATGAAGCAAGATCCATCCGAGAAGCTCTGCCTGACATGGTCAATGTCAGTTGGCCGCGTTCGAGGCCTGCTTGGAAAGTTACCGTCATTGCACTCTCGCAGCAGAGATGCTTCATCGGCTTCTCGCTGTCTCACTCTTTGGGGGATGGAATGTCGGGCGTGGCTTTCCACAGGCAGCTCCTCTGCGCTCTTCAAGAGCTGCCTGCTACGGCTGAAGACCTAGTTTACACATCGCCGCCAAAGCAACTGGCGCCGCCGTTCGACACACCGGTCAACTTGCCCATATCATGGTCTTTCTTGCTTGCACCCCTGCTTGGATCTTTGCTCCCTAAACGCGTTGCAACGCTGTTTGGCCTTGGTGCTGGAGGAGACTCAGTGACAGATCGCACGTGGACAGCATCGCCGCTGTTCTATAATCCCAACAACCACCGCACCGGCGTTGAGATGGTGTCGATTGATGCGGCTACACTGGACGATGCCCTCAGGATCTGCCGCATGCACAATGCCAAGTTAACCGGCCTGCTTCATCGAGTGATAATCAACGCGATGACGGAGTCATTTCCGGAATCAACCAGTATTGACACTTTGGCCGCGAGAACCCCGCTCAATATGCGTGGGCCTGTGGGCAGATCGAATGATGAGATGGGCAATTTCATCTTGGCCGACACACAACTGCACGCCATCCAGAAGCCAGACCAATCGCAAAAGAACGCGCTCAAGATCGACTGGGAATCCGCTCGTGACATCACGAACAGACTGGCAACAGCGTCGACTGTGCTCCAGAACCAGTCGTTGGGACTCCTGAGATACCTGAGTGATGTCCATGCCTGGGTTTCATCCCGGGTCGGAGAACGTCGGGATTGCTCGTACGAGGTTAGCAATCTCACCAGCTTCAGGCCAATGGATAGTGGTCCGATGAAGGAACGATGTGCTATCACAGAAATGGTCTTCTGCCAGCCTGCCGATGTGCTTGGCGCGCCGTTGAACTTCAACGTGGTCAGTGTGGCAAAGGGACCGATGACTATAGCCGTGACCTGGCAGATCGGCGCCCTGGGACTGTCGTCGGAACAGCAGGAGGTGGATTTTGTCCATTCGATTTGTCAAGGTATCAAATCGGGGTTCGTTCATGTGGCGTGAAAGATTTTTTCGGTCGCTAGAGGCTGTAAATTGCGTTGGAGGCACATGTGCATGCGACACTACTATCTTTAATCTCCGAGACGCTATAGGAAGAGCGTTTTATCTCTTCATTACCGCTATTCTAATATTTATCAAATTAGTATCTACTATTTTGAGTTCAGTACATCACCTAGCATTATACTAGTAGTTAACGGATTTTACGCTATAATAGACTACGGAGTACATTTAATCTTAATCTATGTACATTGGCGGAGAACCATATACCATGCTAATCCTCCTGGATTTCATACACACGAATTGACACATACAGGATGGGCAAGATGATTCCTTACAAATATACTTATCTTTAACATATCACTAATACCAGCACATTATTCCATCTACCATTATGTCCATATTCGGATTGGTGGTGTTCTTGTTAATCTCCATCTACAATTTAGCTCCCACCCCGTTCCCCATCTGAGGAAAGCATTTCTCGCGCAATGACTTCTTCTGAACCTTCCCCATTGCATTCCGAGGCATGGATCGCAAAAGATGAATCTTCCGGGGCAATTTGTACGGCGCCAAATGGCTTCTCAGCTCTGCTCTCACATTGGCCACCGTCAATTCATCCTCCCGCCCCTTCACCGGCACACATATCGCTGCCACCGCCTCTCCCCAAACGGAGTCCGGTACTCCAACCACTGCGACTTCCGATACGAATGGCAGCTGTAGCATGGCTGCTTCGATTTCTAGTCCTGATATTTTGTATCCGCCTGACTTGATGATGTCGGCGCTTGCGCGGCCTTGGATGAAGGTTGCATTTTGGTGTTGGTCTTTGATCATGGCTAGATCTCCGGTTCTCCACCAGCCGTCAGAGGTTAGGTCTTTGGATTTGGCGTCGGGTTTTCGCCAGTATCTATATGATTGGGTGACGGATGAGTGACGATAGAAGATATGCTGACGTGGAAAGGCTTGTTGTGGGAAAAGGAAGGGCGGGCCATGTACTTACTCTTTCATGAGTCCAGCCGTCTTGACTTGGATCTCCCCCATGATGTTAGGCACATTGCTCACGTCCTGGCCATCAGAGGCGATGAGTCGGGTTTGTACACCATCAACTGGCCAGCCGACACTGCCCTGTGGATGATTATTAGCTGTGACCGTTGCCATATAACATCGAACAATCTGTCGCTCTCTGATCATCCACATACCAGTATACGACCACCTGGGTCCAGCGACCCTGAGTACAATATTCCCGTCTCGGTGGTCCCATATCGTTCCAGGAGTGAATATCCATTGGCAATCCCAGCCCATGCATCCCTGATCGAGCCAGGCAATGCCGCGGAACCACTGATGGCCAGTCGAAGCGAAGCAGCCGCATCTTTATATCTCTTTGCTTCGGCATTCGTTTTCTCATCTCCTTTATCAGTCCCAAATCGTCGATCAAAGTATGCAATCATCTTGACCCAAATTGTCGGCACGGCCATAAATACCGTGATAGGAGCTAATGAAGAATCGACGAACCGTTGCCAAACCAGTGACTCGTCGAATTTCGTCATAAACTCAACCGTCGCTCCTGACCAAAGCGGTAAGAGGAGTGACAGGTTCAACCCATGTCCGTGATGCAGAGGCAGAACGTGAAGTACCCAGTCTGAAGGTTGTAGTTGCCATGTCTTTTCTAGCGATCGAAATCCATACTCGGAACTCTGTGCGGTGTATACAACTCCCTAGATCGAGATTTCGTCAGTCAAACAGCTAACTGCCCAGTATGTAGTATCTTAAGAAAAGTATCTGCTATATATCTTATCTTTCAACTCACCTTGGGAGCTCCCGTTGTGCCAGATGTGTATATAATGAGACACGGCGAATCAACTGGCCATTCGAGAGTTGAAAAGTCGATTCTCTGAAACGTAAGTGGGCTGTGAGATTACTGAAGAGGACTTCTCTCGACATACCTGATTCGGAGTAGCATCCTGAGGTATGCTGGAGATATCAATCCCTACCCTACCTTCGACCAACGGCTTGATGGTTTGCCAGAATTCGGAATCATAGATAATGAAGTCCTGATCCGAGTCGGTAACTGTATAGGTGATTTCTTGTAGGGGATGTGTAAGACATATGGGAACTGCAAGTGAATATCCATCATATCACTATTAGGCACGTGTGTGTTGTACAACCCTGGATGGGCTAGGGCATGACTGACCCACTATTGCTTCGACACTCCAAACGCCCAACAGCGCGGTGACAAAATCCACTCCTGGACGGGTCATTAGCCCTACTCGGGCCCCTTTCAATGTCTTCTGCGTTCGCTGTGCAGCTGTGATGAGGTGCTCCCGGTATACCGTGACACGTAACAACAGTTCGTCATAGGTGTATTGTCGTGGCGGAAAAGTGCCGGAAGATGCTGGATCAACGACCGCCACACGGTTCTGGGAAGCATATGATGCTAGACGTCGAAAGTATTCGGCCATGATAACAAATCTTGAAAGTTGAGGAAGAGGAATTGTATGACAGACAAAGGTGATACAAGATGGAGGGTTGTCATCGAGAATGAACAAGATGTTGCTTGCTTCAGCAAACGTGGATGAAAGGAGGATGACGCATTTGTAGGGTCTCTTCGGCCCAACAGTCGAGTGATGAAAATATTGTAGGACTCTAAGTACAGCATGATGTGATGAACTGGTCGTAGGGCGGAATAGCACCGCTGCATCCTGAACCAACCTCGACCCCCAAAGTCCCCCGGGTGATGAGGGGTTGAATGCTAGCGGTGATCTGCTAACTCGGGTTGATGCCGATCCTGCCGATTCCACATCGCGGGGCAACTTTGCAAGTTTGACTTGACATTACCGTAGATGGCGGATGTCCAGGATATAGATACGATATACTCTACGTAGCTGTGCGGAGTATTGCATATCTTGGGGAAACGAGCGGGGAGGCACCCACAACACTTGTTGTTTGGTGCAAAGTGCCTGGAACAACCATTTCTGGCCACTGGCCACGAGATTCCACATACTGTGCTGCTTCTGAGCTAAATCAGATCATTTCTCGTCCCTGTTTCATGGGGGAGCAATCAAGACAGTGGATATCAAGCCTAGTCAAAGACAGAATGTATTCATGTCAAATCTTGGCACTGCCTGTTTCATATGTGACTTCGAAAGTATGGCTATTCGCGTAATTGTTAAGAGTTATCCTTAGACGTATATGCTAGCGTTGTATGATAGTGTGATCTACTTACATTGTCAATTTATCTCTCTATGGGGTGTACTTACTCGATACTGGGCACCCCGGATTGCTCCTACAACTCAGAAAAGTCACGTATACAGTCTACACGTGACTAAAGCGGGTCCTTCAGTGGATTCCAGGATCCTCTGAGACTTCCATCTGGTAGGAGTAGGAGCAATGATCCCACCAATGACCAATGCTTTAAAGCGTCCATCGAGAATCGCAAACTCCATCGTCATCACTCTTACTTGCAGCTTGTCCCTGGTGGGAAAATTGGCTCCCGTCAAGCCTAGCAAGCCGGAAGCGGAAATGCACTAGCAGCCATCCAATCGGAGGATTTACTGTCAGATTTCTCAGATCGTACCTGAGTAGTCGATGGATGATCAAAGTGGAACAAATGTTAGAGTGGTGACGCAGTATACTACTCCCATGGATGATTGAAGCTAAATATCAAATTCAGGCCCTGATCGAGCTTGTGCATAAGTACCCTCAGCTGCCTTTAGTCACGATCAAAAATGCTCTCCTTTTCCAACTTTTGGCGGTTTTTTTGCATTTGGAGCTATGGCAGAGAGCCAGGAAGCAGATGCACCGGCATACCATGTCTTGGATTTCTGGTATGACGATCAAGATGGATGTGCGTTGACTGCCCTTATCAACGGTGTTCGATTTCACGTGACTGTTGACGCAGAAGAGTTCAAGAAATCTGGGAACCAAGAATTATCGCAGTCATACCAAGATCTGATCCACGCCGTTAAGAGACAGAATGCGGGAAATTGTGAGAGCAGTGCAGCTGCAGAGGGACGAGAAGAAGGGCTCCATGGTGGAGATGTCAAGAGAACTTCTCAGATGACGTCTCGATCAGCCTCATCCGAGAGGAAGTCGGATAAGGATAGTGCAATTGACATGACTGACGATCGGAGGAGATTGAGAAGTTCAGACAAACAGAACAACCCGGAAAATGATGAAGATGCTGAAAGAACACTTCAAAATTTGATTCTCTCAGCATTTGCCGATCAAACTCAAAGACTTGCACCGAAGCCTCGAGACAATTGTCGGCAGTCGCTACAGGAATGGTACCATGGCCCCACGCACTATTTCGAGCTCAAGGTCGAACAAGGATCATTTGCACCACAAGAACTCGAAGAGACGTCTGAGCTCAAAGATCGAATCATTGCGCTAATCCCACGAATGCCGACGCCCAAGTACATCCGAAAAATGAATGTCCCATGGATCAAAGCAACGGACATCGAGGTCTTAACGGAAGTTGATACTCCTGAACCGGTTCATCCAGGCGAAGTGAAAGTTGAAAACGAAGTGCACTTCTTCAAGCCCGTAGACGGAACGCAGCCTCAGGCCATGAAGCGAGAACTGAAATTGCTCAAGGAAATTGAAAGAATTGGATTGCATGATCAGATTCGAGTGCCCAAATTGGTGGGGATGGTCAGGTTTGAGGACAGCAATGTTGATATTATGGGATTCTTACTCACGAGGATAGAGGGTGCTCGACCCTTGACTACGCTATTGAACTCAGAGGTCGCTGAGGAGCGGCGGTTGAAGTGGGCGGATGAAAGCAAGGACGTTGTACAGACACTGCACAAGCACAAGATCATATGGGGTGATGCCAAAGCGGACAATTTCATGGTGGATGAAGAAGATAATCTGTGGATCATCGATTTTGGTGGCAGTTACACCGAGGGGTGGGTCGATGCCGAACTGTCCGAAACCAAGAAGGGGGATGAAATGGGATTGGATAAGATTGTCAATGCATTAGTCGATCCGGATGAGAATACATTTGAGCCTGGGGAAAATGAGGGACCGGAGATGGAGGATGGTGGTGATGACGATGAAGGTGATGACGAGGAGTATATTCCAGGAGGGGAGAAGAGGAAAAGTCGGAGTGATGAAGACGAAGATGGAAAGAATGCAAGTAAGAAACGCAAGTGAATACTACTACAGGACTTATGAGTATTCGGTAAT
The DNA here is from genome assembly GCF_000836275.1 of Exophiala mesophila. Classification (NCBI taxonomy): domain Eukaryota; kingdom Fungi; phylum Ascomycota; class Eurotiomycetes; order Chaetothyriales; family Herpotrichiellaceae; genus Exophiala; species Exophiala mesophila. The sequence goes on from NW_015622508.1 coordinate 1,934,652, forward strand.
TGAATAAAGAGCACTGAGATATAATACTGTACATTGAGAATTTGAGGGTCGTGAGAGGGAGAAAACATCGGATAACATCGACCTTGAAGTTATTTATAAAAACCCCGGAACTTCGGGAGTCAAAACAAACGTCAAATCAGAATTCAATCCTTGTCTTCAATTACTCTTAATTCAACCGATCCTGAAACCTTCAAAAGCTCGTGCCACCAGCCACGTCCCTATCCCCCACCCCCCTTCAACCACCGCTATTAACAACACTTGTTTCCCTTATTCATATAATAGCTAAGATAATGTACTTTATGTCAACATGATTGCATAGTATCTTCAGGCTCTGCTTTTCTCTTTGAACTAAATTCGTGGTTGTGCAACATCAAGTCTACGCATGTTATGTCGGTTACATCACCATCCCTATCACACCACATTCATTTCTCCAAGGGCGAAGCTCAGCCTGTACCACCTTGAAACCTCGACCTTTCTCCCACACACAAAATACTGAATGCGTTTACGTTGGGCCAAGCAACCCACGGAAGCAATTGAAATAGTACTCTTTGTCACCCACTACCACTAACATGCTAACCGATGCCTTGGTGGTCGCCACGCCTGGCGGCCCATTCAAATACCAACAAATCCAACTCGACGACACATTGCGACCTGATGAAGTATTGGTACAAATCAAAGCAACAGGTCTATGTGATCTAGACTTGACATTCTCACGGGAGAAGTCCATGCCTGAAATGTTTCCAGCAGTTCTTGGCCACGAAGGCGCCGGCATTGTATCACGCATCGGCTCTCAAGTCACCCAAGTCGCCCCCGGAGACCATGTCATCGTCTGCTACTCCTCTTGTGGCGACTGCAAGTACTGCGATCGCAAAGAGACGGCGTACTGTGACTCGTGGTTCCAGTACAACTTTGGAGGCGGCCGGTTGGACGGTTCAAAGACTTTCTCGTCGCTGCGTGACGGCAAAAAGATCACGTCGCATTTCTTCGGTCAGAGCAGTTTTGCCCGTCATATCGTGGTGGCAGAGAATGGATTGGTCAAGGTCGATAAACATATTCCCTGGCATGTTCTGGCTCCTCTAGGGTGTGCGGTCATGACTGGTGCAGGAGGTGAGTCTCCAAGGGTCTTTCTTTTTCATTTTCTTCATCTGACGAATCAGCTATGCTTAATGTCGTGGTACCTACAAGTGACATGGCGGTTGTGGTAGTCGGAGTCGGTGCCGTGGGATTATCGGCTATCATGGCCTTGAAATTGTTGGAGCATCCTCCTCGCAAAATCATCGCCGTCGACGTGGTATCCTCCCGTCTGGAGCTGGCACGATCTTTTGGAGCAACCCACGGCATTAATTCAAAATTCCGTCCGGATCTGATGAAGGTCTTATTGGATATTACGCGTGGGAGAGGTGTCGATGGCGCCATCGATACCACCGGGAAACCAGATTCCATCAAAAGTCTCATCCACAGTGCGGCAAGGAAGGGCAAGGTCGTAACAGTGGGCGTGGGTGATGTAAGTCCATCCACCTAATACCTCCATATCATTAATCATCTTGAAGGATGACCACTGACGGGTAGGAACAGCTCACAGCAGAAACCTCACACAACATGTTTGAGATGATCAACTCGGGGTGCAGCTACATCGGGTGTAATCAGGGGGATTGTTACCCTCAAGAGTTCCTACCAGATCTCTTGACAGCGAATGAACTAGGTCAATTTCCGTACGATAAACTCATCAAGACATATCCTGCCAGGAAGATCGAAAGGGCAGCCAAAGATATGGTGAGTGGCAAGACGATCAAAGCAGTCTTGCTATGGGATTGAACGGGTAGATGAGGACAATGCTTAATGGAGGTGACCAGCTTCAGCATTTCTTACATCTAGATATCTACCTATCTAATGTAATAGTATGACGAGTATGATTGACTCTTTGTTCCCTTTGAATGACCAAACTCCTGTTTATACCACAGCCTGGTCATGCACGTGTCACCATGCCTCAGCCTTGCAGTAGAAAACACGTGCTAACACCAGCCTCGCCAAGTCTAGGTCAGCCTCGGCGCCACGGCCACTCCCGTCTCTATTGGTGGGCGAATCTAGAAGTTTCCCCAGAGCCTTACGCAAGCATTCCATCTGCTTCATTCTGATGACTTGAGGCGACCGCCACCACCAGCCCTCCTGCGCACTGCTACCGGTGACGACGGCCTCGCCAGCCTGCCCTGACACTGTGGTCGACTCTGACAAACGCACCCTTTGTCACCCGTCTTAGTCTCCGACCGAACTCCTAGAGCCGTGATCCAACACACCCATAAAACACCCGCCTGTCCTTCTCCCCCCACACCGCCCACCATGTCCACTTCCACACCACCACCAGAATCCAGCTACACAGCCATGGACAAAGACGTAGAAGCGATCGGAGCACACTGCGAGCTAGAGTACTGCAATGTACTTGACTTTCTCCCCTTCCGCTGCGACTCATGCCACCATACATTTTGTCTCGACCATCGATCAGAAACAGCACATAAATGCACACATGCCGGAGAATGGGCACGAAACCGACGACGAAACGAAGTTGGACGAGCGACATCTAACGCCCCCTCATTAGGGAAACCCAACGTACGCAACGCCACACAATGTAGCAATCCAACATGCAAGACTTTCATCCACACCATGCAGAACACAGGCGTGCATTGCACGACATGCAATCGAGACTACTGCCTGAAACACCGGATGCGGGAAGATCATGACTGCAAGAATCTGATTCCGCTGGGTGCGCGACCCGTCGACCTTGCCATCCAGTCTAACAAGGAGAAATTAAAACTTGGCTTCGGTCGGCTCAAGTCATGGGGGAAGGTTCAGCAAGAGGCTTTGAAACCCAAACCCAAGCCGACGAGCAAAGCCGCCCAATTGGCTGCGTTGAACAATCTCAAGAAAACTGCAAAGGGTGACGATAAGCTCGCCCCCGAAAAGAGAGTCTATCTACACGTCGAGGCCGAGGCCGCTACCACAACCAGTAAACTGCCCCGGGCGGAATTGTTTTTCAGCCAGGATTGGAGTGTCGGCAGGTTGTTGGATGATGCTGCAAAGAGATTACAGGTCGCCAATGTCAATAACCGCGTCGAGACCGAGGAACAGAGGTTGAGAGTCTATCATGTTGAGGGTGGTAGATTACTCGATTTTCCTGAGAAGGTCGGCAGTGCTCTCGTCAGTGGTAATACCCTGGTCCTACTCCGAGGCGTGGGTCCTGCTGAAGCATAATCCCCCCGTCTTCGGCGCATAGACAAGTGCAATTGATTGTTTCTCCATGCATAGCGACGGCGTGGGTTGATTTGGGTTGAAATTGCGTTGAGACATGACATGACAGGATGGGATGGGATGGAATAAGAAATCAATGCCAAACCTTACGTCGTACATCGGCTCTATTCTCAGAGTTGATAGTCACGATTGAACGACAGAAACGTCAGAGAGAATTATCTCTTACATTACTTAAACCAGATATGCATGGAATGAATAAATTTCAAGGAGATCATCTCCATGAATCATTGCTGCTCATCAGAAATCTCATTGTTGAAGTGATTCCTAGTACCGTTGAAACGCCCTGCGATATACACACATCCATGCATATATACAATATACCTTGTGCCCAATATGCCCCTTATTGTCATGCACCATCATGACCGATTCTCAAACCGCTATTCATGACCAAATCATACACTCATTTTCATCTTAATGCCACCGTGCGGCTTATACCCGATGACCTCCAACTCGTCGAGTTTCCAACCGTCCATCTCACCACTCCCACGATCATCTCGCTTGATGTTTAAGGTCGGGAAATCTCTTGGTTCACGAACCAATTGCTCCTTGAGCGCGTCGACATGGTCGAGATACACATGAGCGTCACCCATAGTGTGGATCAGCTCCCCGGGGACCAAGTCACATGCATGCGCCAACATGTGCGTCAGTAAAGCGTACGAGGCGATGTTGAACGGCACACCCAGACCCATGTCGCAGGACCGTTGGTACAGAACACAAGAGAGGTGGCCACGAGATTTCTTATCAGTGTTGTCATCATTATTGCCATTTTCTGACAATGACTGTAGCGCAGCTTCCCCTCTTGCCGCGTCCGGAAAACTCACGTAAAATTGTGCGAACATATGGCACGGCGGCAGTGCCATCTTGGACAAATCCGCGACGTTCCATGCACTGAGGATGATTCGGCGGTCGTAGGGGCTGTGTTTGAGTTTGCGAACAATTTCTTTGATTTGATCCACGCCTTTGTTGGTATAGTCGGCGTTAGGATCCAAGTACTCGGCGCCGAAATGTCGCCATTGGAATCCGTACACTGGACCAAGATCACCTTCTTCCCGCTCCGTAAATCCCAATTTGTCGAGAAACTCGCGTGACCCGTTGCCGTCCCAGATGTGGATGCCTGCTTCGGATAAAGGTTTTGACGTCGTGCATCCTGACACGAACCATAGTAGTTCCGTCGTCACTGCTCGAAGGAATACTCGTTTCGTCGTCAGGAGAGGCAATACGGGGATTCTGTCTCCAGACGGGTTCGATGGATCGGGTTTGGAGAGGGAGAAGCGTAATTGTGGAGGTGCGAAGAGAGATAATGTCCCTGTGCCGGTACGGTCTGGTCGGTGTTCGCCACGTTTCAGGATATCATTGATCAGGTCGAGGTATTGATGCTCTTCGTGGGGTTGACTTGGTGGTTGGGTGGCTTTAGTCGAGGGTTCGGTTGTCGGCATCGCGCTTTGCAGCATTTTGGCATTTTCTTTGAGGAAGTTCAAGGAATTGCCCGGAGGCGAGAGTATTTCAGATTCGACGGCTGAGGGTGCCATTTCAATTGCGACCTGGAAATAAGTGGTCTATTATTTTGTGGTTCAAGGACACAATACAAGTTTGTCGAGGATGGTGGGAGTGGGAAACGCGCGAAAAGACGCGACTCGTGAGGGGCGAATCAGGCGCGTCGAAGTGTTTGCGTCATTGCGCCTCAATTACAGCGGAGCGTCAATCTACGATACGGCGGCACATAACATCTATAAAATGCTGGGAGCGTACTAGAGTTTGTTTGGACTTTGAACCTCTTCATAATTTTCCTACTGTTGCTAATCTTCTTGTTCTGTCCTTGCCGCTTCTTTACTGTGTATTCGTAGAGAAGGACTGACATCAGCTTCGAACTCAGGATCAAGTGACCACAGTTACAATGGAACCTCTGCTGCTTCGAGACAGTCTTTCCGACCTAACACGAGCTTCCATAGCTTTTAGTGGACCCAGGTGATGACTGTACAGTTGAAACAAGTGTCGAATTTGTGCTTGAAGTTGTCCGGGGCCTCCTCCTGATACTGGCACTCCGCTCCGGTGAACTTCGATCGAGCAATTTCTCAAGCTGTACAATGTTCCATACACTCGAAATCTCTCTCAGATGAGGTGTGGGATTTTCCTTGCATGGACGGAGGATGATCTTTGCTTGAGCTCGGAGTTGTTCCACTGATATTCGTGAGTTGAACTCTGATTGCAGCACTATGTCTGCCTGGTTGCGTTCAAGACTCGCGCAGGTTTCTTCCAAGAACTCTTGGAAGTCAGGTATGGAAATATCGTCCTTTGCTCCCTCCGGATTCGACGTGTACGAAGCTTGTTTAATTTTCTTGGACCTTGAATCCTCTAAGTCGTCAAAGTCAGCGTTCGAAAATTTTCGCTTGTTTCCCTTAACGAGTTTGGATAGAAGCCAGTCACCTGCGGCTAGGAGAGTGTGAAGAGGGGAGTTCAATTCAGGTGTTTTGGGAGTTTGGATATGGGTTTGGGATTCGATGGTAGGATTGCTGTCGTGATTCTCAACTAACCTTGGAAATTCAATTAACCCATGTTCAGCGGGCTTCCAGCCCTCGAGTGCTCTTAGGTCAAGAATGGCACAGGGAGAGTATAACATACCTTGTTTGTTTAAAGAATGATGATGGGTCAAGACAAAGTCCATTTCAGCCAGGCGTTGTCTTGTCATGGCCTCTCTGTTTCTGAAATATTCTGCCCGGGTTTGATATGTTGATATTTCTTGGACAGTTGGGATTGGATGTAGTCGCCACTCGGAATTGGCGTTGGAGCTCATGTTCCCAACAACAAGAGAATCTTGAAGAAGTTGTTAATGTGTTGTATGAGGGCGCTGATGACGATGACAAGAGAAAAGGACAAGTCTATGAGAGTTTATATCGATTCTCTCGACAACAAACAACTGTCAACAAAGAACCAGAATTCGATGGTTAGTGCGATCAAGGAGAGATGTGCCATGCGATGAAAGAAGATTTGTGTGAAGTTACTGAGTCTTTCTTCTCAACAAAGGGTCTGGCACAAACCGCGGTTTACTCATCACCAGCACCAACACCTCCTCCCCCCAACCCCCGCCCAAAAACGATCAAAAAAGAACTCCCAATTCATGATTCGAACTGGCAAAAATGATTTCAGTGCCCACGATCGTCTACTTTATCTCCGCTCATCATCGCGCCTTGTCTTGTTGCTCCGAGACATACTCGACTAGCTGCTCCCACCAAAGCGACAACCAGTCTAAGGAGACCCAACCAACCGTGCCACTGTTCCATTAGTTATAGGAAAGTGGTGGGACTTCGTGCGGTGCCTTCCGTCCTAATGTGACAGAATATTCTGAACATATAAACAATATATTGTGTTATTTTGGCCTCGGGGACCCCGTGACCAGCCCCGTGACTGGCACCAGCATCATCACCAGCGATATGCCATGGTACGTACCATGTCTGTTTCAATACCACGACTCTCCTCATGATTCCCTAGTCACTTTTCACAGCTTAGCTTTCGATGTATCCTGCAAGTCAAACCTGCTTAGATCTCTGATACTCTTCTTCCCCATGTTGCCTAACATGTTGTCCGTGTCAGCAAGGATACACTTGAAGACATGTTCGACACCGGCCTGGCCACCGAGAGCAAGGCCATACATAAAGGGACGTCCGATTAAGACGGCCTTTGCACCCAAGGCCAGAGCCTTCAAGACATCACTGCCGGTCCTAATGCCACTGTCGAAGAGAACGGTCAGATTCGACTTCCTGACGCGATCATCAGCACCGATCTCAGCCAATGCATCCAGCGACGCAATTGCCCCATCGACCTGACGACCGCCATGATTCGACACAACAATGCCATCCATGCCGTAGTCGAGCGCTCGATGAGCATCCTCGACGGTCTGAATGCCCTTGAGAACAATCGGACCGTCCCACAATTTTTTCAAGATCTCGAGGTGCTCCCACTCGCGATATGTGGCCGAGTTAAGGACCTCAAACCAAGCCTGTGATTTCTGCAAGATGGTGATATTCCTGAGCACTCTGGCAGCACCAAAGACCGTTCCTGGGCGCAGCATTGTGCTCCACAATTGACTCAGCTTCTCCTTTGTGGTGCGGGTATCGTTCTTCAACCTTTCCTCTAGTCGAGCGTTGAAAACAGGGTCAGAATGTCCAATCTGGCATCCATCGCCCCAGATGAAGGGCAAATAGCTCGTATCGAGATCCGTCGGTCGCCAGGCCAGGCTGAAGGTGTCCAAGGTCACGACCAGAACGGTGTACCCATTCTCCTTTGCACGGGCGAGGAGACTGGCCGTGACATCCTCGTATTGCGGTCGTGGCCAGTACAGTTGATACCACCTGTCGCCTCCCTCGCCATTCGCTGCTGCCACCTGCTCAATTGTACGGGTCGATGCTGAAGATAAGATATAGGGTATGTTCAGCTTGCGCGCCGCCTTGGCCGTCGCCTCCTCGGCATCACGGTGCATGATGTTCTGCACCCCAACGGGAGCCACCAGCAATGGACTGGGAAATCGTTTCCCGAATAAGTCGACGCTTACGTCTCGAAGCGTCGCATTCACCAGCATCGATGGTCGTAGTCGGTATCGATCAAACGCGGACAAATTGGCCGCATGTGTCTTTCCGCTGCTAGCCGCACCAAACACATACCCAAAATTGGGCGCCGGTACTTTGGCACGAGCCAACGACTCCCATTCTGACGGCTTGGTCGAGAAAATGGGTGCTCGCAACGAGCTATACAACTCCCGTTGGTACGACGAGTAGTTGTTTGGGTCCGCTTCCGTGTATGGGCGGTTGAGTTTGGATGCCTCTGCGAGATTGATCGGCATGTTGATGGATTTTGTGGGGACTCGCGAGAGCTTTCTTTAGAGCCAGGGGCTGAGACGCTTTTCTTCGGATGTCTACGTGGTGGGAGTGCACAGGGGCGAAGAGCTTACGGTTCAGTTTCGACGAGCTGTTCGACTTCAAGCAACAGGGCCAGGTCAGCAATCTCGGGGAGATCTCGTGGAGACAAAGAAGAAAAGAGAATACAATTATTAGACTGGTTGTCAGGTTGCCTGTATTTACATATCCGACATCTACCCACGGACGGACGATTTCCGCTTTTACCCCAACTAGACTGTGCCGAGGTCCAATGGGGATTGATTTTGTCACGGTGACACACCCTCGATATGTGCTTATATCTACTCACTACCTGCGATTCAAGCCTATAGACATATGCAAAATGTAGACTGTGGTGTGTATGGGGAGAGATGAGATCTTTCTGCAAAAGTATTGCCAATTTGTGCTGTGCTACAGCTGGGCGGAAATGGTAGGAAGCACAGGCGGCCATGGAGATTGCGGCGGGGATTGCGGCGAGATTCATCGCGATGGGATAAAAATCAGATAATGACAAAGTATACATAATGAGGCAAAGAATTGGTGGCCATGATCTCCTGTCTTAGAGAAGAGGGCTTGAGTGTGAGGTTGAGGATGTCGAGGGCAGGCAACCAAATTGATAGGGGGGCGGATAAAAGTTGTGGCGATGCCGGAATATCTTGGCATTACGGCCCCTCCAACGACGCCTCATCATCTCTCCCATATCATCTGTCTACGCAGACGGAAAACATAAAGAATTCGACTGTCACTGTCACCCTACCTACTGCCTCCTTGTCTGTTGGAGAAACAACACGCATCGTCCTATCAACTCCAATCAGATCCAGTTCTAAAACGAGACCGCTCCGCCTGCACTTGGAGATTTTGCTTCCACATCTAGCTCTACAGAGACAGTCCAACCAGGCTCCTCCCAGTTGACACATATCGCCGGCGTCCACAATGTCAGGCCTCGAAAAGGCTCTGTTTAATCTTAAGGTGATTCCCCCGCCGCCCAGTAGCCTGTATTTGCTCTGACATCACTACAGTTCACCTCCAAACAACTGAATCGACAAGCTGCCAAAGCCGACAAGGACTCTCGAACCGAACAAGCCAAACTCAAGAAAGCCCTCACCCAGACCCCTCCACAACCTCAGATTGCCCGTCTCTATGCCACCAACTCGATCCGCAATTCGCAACAGCGAGTACAGCTGCTGACGTTGGCCGCTCGAATCGATGCAGTTGCAGCAAGAGTTCAAACGGCCATTACCATGCGAACGGTGACGCAGTCAATGGCACAGACTGTGAAGGGAATGGATGTGGCATTGAAGAGCATGGACCCAGCAAAGATTGGGGCTGTGATGGAGACATTTGAGGCGCAGTTTGAAGACCTCGATGTTGTGTCTGGTTATTATGAGGCTGTGGCTGGTGGGGTTGAGAGCCAGCAGGTCGGGGTTCAGGGACAAGGCGAGGTGGACGCCTTGATGAATCGGGTTGCCGACGAAGCCGGTGTGGAGTTGTCACAGGAAATGCAACAGCAAGTGCCCGAGCATGAGTTACCAACTGCAGAGAGTGCGGACCGGGCGAAGCTGGAAGAGGGACTCGGGGATCGTTTGCGGGCTCTGAGAAATTGAGAGGAGATAATGATTGTACGGCGTCATGTTGACGATGATGACTCAGAATCCAATGAACGCGGGCAAGGGGTCGCTGGCGCTGGCATTGGTATTGTGGACCCTTGGTATATCACAGACGCTTTATGTGAATGAAACGGATTGAATTGACAGTCTCGCACGTCCTGTTCAACTAGTTTCTTGTCGCTTATATCTTACAGGTTCAAGCAGTCCAACTGAAGCCTGTCGTGCCTGTCCATGTGGACATCGACCTTACCACGTGATCCTTGGGCTTCTACCGTAAGGCTGAAAGACGCAGGCTTCCTCAAACGGCTTTATTGGGCAGTTTTCCACAAGGCTGCCCTCGAACTCTCGAGTTTTATTGGGCAGCTTCATTGGGCTGCTTTGTTGGGTCGCTTCAGTAGAGCGCTACATGAACCAGCCTCGTCAGGCTGTCCTGAACAACGTCGCACCTTTATCATGTCCTGCTCCTCTCTTGATCACGACCAGTATAGACACTCTCTCTGACTCTCATTGCTCGATCCGACGAAGTTCACAAAAGGCCTGCGAATTGATTTTGCCTCTTGTTCTGGCTGGGTTACCAAAGGCTCCGCCACTCAATGGGCGAGCCACTATCCATTACTGCTAGTGCCGCCAGCTTGCTTGCTCTCGGTCTACAGAGTTGCGAATATCTGTACAAATTCTACATCAGATATCGAGTTCAACATGAGGAACTCGCACGAACAGCCCAAAAGCTTGGGATCCTTGTTGAGTCCCTTCAGAATATTGACAACCTTGTCCGCACCCACAAATGGCGGCCAGATGAGCGTTCTAGCGTCCAGACCTTGGAAAAATCCATAAGTGGCTGTGAGGATATCATTAAGTTCCTACAAAATGAGGTCAACAAATTCAAAGCGGAGCCAACCGACAACTGGAAAGCCAAAATCGTGGTGGGTGGACGGAAGGCCGCCTATCCATTTAAGAGGAGCACTTTGGAGGACCTTGGCGATGAAATCAATGACTTTCGTGACAATTTGTTGATAGCGTTACATGCAACTCAACTGAAAGAGCATGAAAACACGCAGAGCGACATTGAAAATACAACCGCGTGTCTCAAAGCCATGCAGGCACAACTCGTTAGTAAGTCGATAACCACATGGCTGAATTCGCCCGATCCGACTATCGATCTCAATATCATCAGCTCCAAGCGCCACACCAACACTGGCAATTGGTTCGTCCAGGGGCCTGCATACACTAAGTGGTTAACCCAGGACAATTCGTTCATCTGGCTGTACGGATTTGCTGGATGTGGCAAGTCTGTTCTATGCTCCACCGCCATCCACGACGCTTTTGAGCGTCAACAAGTATCTGCTGAGAACGCTGTCGCTTTCTTCTTCTTTACCTTCACTGACGAGGCCAAGCTATCTGCATCCGCGGCATTAAAGTCAATCCTTTCCCAATTATGTGAGCAGGTACCAGGTCTGGAGAACGATTTGGCTAAGTTGAAAGCGTCCACCAATCAGCGTACTCCAGCATTATCAGAGCTGTTGAAAGTTATACGTCAAGCTGTGACCCAATGTCGCCACCTCTATATCCTGCTTGATGCTTTGGATGAGTGCCCTGCAGGTGATTCTCGTCTTGAGCTCCTCGCAGCGATCAAGACTATGCGGCAATGGCAGCTACCCAACTTGCATTTGTTGATCACTAGTCGAAACGAGCAGGATATTCGAGATCATCTCCAGTGTGATGACTTTTCCCACCATCATCAGCACATAGAGGTCAAAAACAACGGTGTCGAACAAGACATTACGCAATATCTGTCATCTCAACTCGAAGATGACCCCCAGCTAAAGCGCTGGGGAGAGCATCGTGAGAAGATTAAGACCTATCTAGGCCAGCATGCAAAGGGCGTGTAAGTGACTGACCCGACAATATTTCTACTCTCGTCCATCACATCTGACCTGTTTCTAGATTTCGATGGGTTGCATGCCAGCTGGAGCCGCTACGGCAATACCCTAAAAGCGAGTATTTCCTTAACAAATGCCTCCGCTCACTGCCGAAGACTCTTAAAGAAACGTACGAGAGAATCTTGTCTCAGAGTTGTTCACCAGAGGACGCACGGCAGCTGCTCTCCCTCCTTTGTTTCGCACGGCGACCATTGAATGTTGAGGAGGTTATTGCAGCTCTCGCTGTCGACGTCGATGGTTTGGGTGGCTACGACCCGGCCAGACGATTAGGCGATGGTGCTGATGACCTTGCCCGGATCTGCCCGGGTTTGATTGAATTCGGATCGGAAGAGACCTCACGATGGTCTGAGAGCCGCTTGGGCAGAAGAATTGTGAGAATTGCCCATTACTCCGTGCAAGAGTACGTGCTGTGCAGCTTTGCACCAACAGAATCTTCGCAGCACGGACGGCTTAGCAAGCTGTGCCTGCTATATTTGCAAAACCCAGCTTTGCAAGACCGAGACTTCGTGTACTCTCATAGGAACAGCTTGATCGGACCATATGCTTTTGCCAATTATGCTGCAAACAACTGGTACAAACATCATCAACAAGCCGATGATCGATCTGCCCAACAACTCGTTGGCCCAGTTGTGACATTACTAACCACGGACAATCTACGCCAGTCATGGGAACATATCGGTAGGCATGTAATATGGAATGGACGGGCTGGTTTTCCACAGCCAAAAGACTTCGGGACATGCCAAGGTTCTCGTGCAGTCTACTATGCATCTTTGTTTGGTCTCAACTTTGCTTTGGCAGAGATTCTAGCTTCCTCAGTCGCCAAATTCCATGGCTCTAAATGTGACTGCAAAAGTCCCTTACAAGGAGCGCTGTCAGCAGCGTCAAGCAAGGGCTTCAAAACCGTCGTGAAGATGCTTCTGGACAATGACGCAAACGTCAACGAGGAACGCGGCCTTGATGGCGTTCCGCTGCACCAGGCACTATCGCATGGCGATATCGAGATTGCAAAATTGTTACTTCAAAATGGTGCTGACATCAACGCTACACATCCTGTCAGTGGTCGCACTGCGCTCACAGTGATGTCAAAATATGGCGATGTCGAGCTCGTGAAGTTCTTGATCCAAAACGGTGCCGATGTCAACTTTATCAGCATTGAACCTCGGTGCAATGATACTGCGCTCATAGCAGCATCGACAGGCGGCCATGTTGAGGTCGTGCAGTTATTGATACAAAGCGGTGCAGATATCAACATTGTTGATACTAGAGGTGAGAGACACGGTACTGCGCTTATGGAAGCGTTGAACGGGCACCATGACCAGGTGGTGCATATGCTGCTGGACCATGGTGCCGACATCAATCTGATGGGGAGATATGGCGAGACGGTTTGGGAAGTAGCAGCCGTTCTGGGTGATACTCCGCTGGTGCGAAGGTTACTTGATATGACTATCGAAGCCGACTCAGGGTGGGATAGCCTTTGCCCTGCAGCATGCGCGGCTTTCTTATACTGTCGCTCCACAGTGGTGGAACTGTTGTTCCAATATGCCGTCCACATCAGCTTGCCGACGTTGGTGCAATCAGTGCTCCATTATTGGAGGGATGAACAGTGGCAGATGGAGATCCGCAGGGCTCATCAGGCACACTTTCCAATAGTTGACTTGCCAGAGGAATGGTTTAGCAAGATCACGCAAATAGCAGATGCTGGCGGACACGAAGGCGTTTTGAATATGATGCAGGAACGCATGTCGCAAGCCCTCAAGCCATTGTATGAGAGGTCGGACCAGAGAATGCATGAGTGGCCCCACTGGGCCGCCGAACGATTAGCATCGATCGTTGGAAGTGATGGCCTTTTTGACGAGGTTATCACACACGTACGACTAGTCACTTCTCAATTGAATGCGCGTACGCCCAGGCCATGACAATTGATGAGAGGCTGCCAATCATACTGATGAAACGAGACAATGAAATAGATGAACATGTTGCATGATGACTTGGTCCAGAGCAGATCAAGGGCACTTCCAGTGGATCCAATGGTTCAATCATGACGAAGATTTCAAGGACTAAGTCCTATATAGGTGTCACTTAAGGAGGCACGGGAGGTATATAGATAACTGGATTGCGTATTCAACATCTACGCTTCACTTTATCAAGTGGGCCAAGAGATCCATCAAGCGCGATCTTGGCATCAAGATCCCGTTCTTGCCTTTGTTTGATTCGTGGCCCCTCGGCCCCCCTTGTTCCTTCCGCGAACCCAACAGATTGACGCCAACAATTTAAAGTGGCCTTTTCTCTACCGACATCGACGACGCACCATGGTCAGAAGCGAGCTTGAGGCTCGCGCACTGGCGCAATTCGATAGCCTGGTGGAAAAGGGTGAACTCTTCTGGGAACCCAGCAAAGAGATCAAAGTCGAGCAACAACCTTTCGATGTACGACATTCTTACCCCTAGCACACCTGGTACCTCTCTATCAAATCTTTAGACCACCATCTCACAAAACCTCACCTCACAGGTCTACTTCCGCATCTCAGCCACAACACAGCAAAAGCCATACAACCCCAACGACACGTCACGCAGACCCGGGTTTTTGGACGACGACCCGGAATTCACACTATGTCACGTGACGCCCAACCACAAACTCATCATGAATAAATTCTGTTGGCTCCGGCCACAGATGATCCTCCACACACTTGATTTCCAGAGCCAGACCGACATGCTTGCTCGTGATGACTTTGAAGCCGCGATTTCTGTCGTCAAGCAATTAGGCGAGCGGTATATGTTGATCTTCAACGGCGGGCCTGATGCGGGTAGTAGTGTGGCACATAAACATCTACAGGTGTTTCAACGACCGGAGTGGAAGACGGCGATTGATCGAGTTGTGGAGGGAGAAGAGGTGGATTTGCCGTTTACGTACCGTTTGTATCGGCTGACTGAGTCGTGTCAGGGGGATAAATTGTATGAAGAGTATCGGGCGATGTGTGATGAGTTGGGGATTGTTAATGGATGTCCTCATAATTTGTTGCTGGTTAGGGAGTCGATGGTTGTTATTCCGAGGTCGTGTGCTACTATCAAAGGGGATATTGATGGGGCTTTGGTATGGTTTTCTCTCTCCCCCTCTGTTGTGTCTTCTATGTTTGTATCCATTGCTGATGACACCGGATCTCAGATTCAAGGTGGAGCCAACGCTATGCTTGGTATGCTGTGGTTGAAAACGCCTCAACAACTGGAAAACTGGAAATCATACGGTCCCATCAAGGCTTTGACTGATTTCGGCGTCGTTCCCAAGACACAAAACGGCAGGGCTTGATACATGTCTTTTCTCTTCTTTTCTCTTCTTTACATGATGACGAACGGGGTACACACGAACATACGACTGGGTTTAGACGGATGACGGATAAGGATAAAGCCTCAAAGGTAGATTTAGAGATGGACTGGTATCAGGATTATAGATTTTGGATAAACACATGTGCCACGAAGGCTGGCCGGGCTGGGTTTGCTAGATACCTAGACATAGACATACACAGATGGAGTTTCTCAAGTAAAGATATGCTGGATTAAACAGATTAGGATGAGTTATTGTTTGATCTCCCCTATCCAGTCAAGATGGCCTCGTTTTGTCGATAGTCATTTTCCGATGACTCGCCAACAACAAAGGAATTGCATCAGGTGCATGTCGCATTAACTTGGATGACGGACAACAAAACGCCAGCATCTGACCGTGTTCTTTGTTTGTCATTTGCATTCGTCGAACTTGCCGCATGCATGCATCCACAGATGCACATACACAGTTACCCATTGTATCTTGCGCAGAAGCAGAAAGTCTGTGTGCACGTCCTCCTCCTTGGAGTCAATTACCGAATCACGTCACAACCAGATCGCGTCAGATCAGATCCAACCATACCATAGGTCGCTAGTTCCTGCCTGGTGGTCGTTCTCGTACTCGTACTCGCGCCCGTGCTCGCATGCAGTTGGCGATCGACATGTCAGGGCCACGTTTTGGCATCGGACTTGCACTTGGTCTTTTGTGGACGTTCATCATCGGAGTGGATCCGGCATGTGCTCATATCGCTGTATCTCCCTTTGATAGGTGGGCTATGAAGACGCCACGGATGGTGAATGGAATTGTTCTCGAAACCCCTGTTGCGCTTGCGACGGCGACGACAGATACAGCGACATCGGCATCGACATTAGACACTAAGCCTGACCCTGACCCTGACGCCAGTATTCCAGTCATGACTTTCACTTTGGTTCGGGCATCGAGTCCTGCGTCCATCCCAGGAGAAGATGGAGGAAATTCCACGGTGTCGAAGTTGACGTCCGCGCCAGTCCAGACAGATATGTCGACATCGAATGAATTGACTTCAATATCAACTGAGAACATCTCGACTGTGCCTACTATGACCACCTCGGTGGCGACCAGTTCTTTGAATGGGTCGAGCTTTAATGACACAGGAAACTATGCCAAGTGGACAATCAGTCCAGCCCTGGCTACCTCTCAAGCATCCTTCATAGATGTGTCCAGGGAAATGCCAGTCGCTATGGCGATAGGGTCGTTATTGCTGGTATGGGCTTTCTTTGCATAATAGCAAGGAGAGGATTGGCAAAGCAACGATTTGTTTCGTCGTTGAATGTATCTAGCAAACCAACATATTTTCGGTCCTAATTCGATGTCTTTTGTAGGTACCTTATTTTCAGTCGATATGTCGCCATTCTAGATTAGCCACAAAAATCAAAGATTACCGTGCATGTAATACTCTTGGGGCATTGTCAAGGTAGAGACATCTGGCAACATGGAAAAATCGACCATGTCAAATGAGAAAGGCTGATCAGTCCAGAAATCAGGCATATCTGCCGTCTCTTGCCTTGGCGGGTCTTGTAGAGCGGTGGCAGGTTCATCAACAAGTCGAGTGTTATTGTCCTGTATGGGAGATAGAAATTGCGTGTTGACGTTCAACTCCACATCTCCAGACGAGCCTGCTATATACTCCGAGGGTGACGATGAGGCGGCATAATCGAGCAGATCCCAGAGCAATGCTGTTTCAACTTTGGGGGGTTGGATCGCTTGGCTGGTGGATTGCGCGAGTTTATCGAGTTTCAACTTCTGAGGAAAGTTAGAAAGGCAGCATATCAATGTTATAGTGACGAGGGGGCCGCTCACCGTATGTTGTAGATGAGGATGCAGATCCGCCATTCGATCTACAAATTGTCGACAAACCTCAAAGTTCTTGGATGCTCGAGAGGCCAGCGCTCGATCACGTGAAAATCGAAGGAAGAAGAGGACCGTTGCTCCCATCGAGGCGAGATGACCAATGAAAGGGTCAAAGATGGTAAAGTCCCGATCCATCAACAGCTCGAGAATCCGAACGATCCAGGCGGCGTGTAAGATTGCTTGGTCTGTCGCATGTTGAAGAAATGACGGGGATCGGTGTCTTTGCCGACTATGTACGTCTGCAAGATGGATGAAAGGATGGTTGAGAGTGCAATGAATGGTATGGTACATCATCTGAGCAAGGATCCAACCAGACCAATATTCGTAGTCGGCCGACCATTCGGATCGTGTCCTTTCCCGTAAATTTGCGTTTTGAAATCGATGAACTTCAGGGAGAAGCGTTTCAAAGCGAAACATCAATGACTTGATCTTTTGATAAACCGAGTTCGGCGTCCAGGCGTCTTCGATCTGACCCTGTTTGATATCTTTCAGGAACGCCATCAACTGGCCCCAAGTTGATATCAGATTGAGGCAATATGAACTGATACCTTCATCTGCAGCCTCCTGCACTTGGACCCCTCTGGGGCCTTCCGGCCTCATGTTGGCATTGGAGCTTGGAGTTCTCACCGACACAGGTTTCTCGGGGAGGATACCTTCGTCAGGCACAGCTGTCAAGCTTTGGAAACTGGTTCCATAAATCTTGTCTAGTACGAACAGGGTCCAAAAGCATCGTGAATAGTCGTCTGATTTCCTCGCATTGCTTCTTGAAGTGGTGAGAGACGATGAATATGTACAGATGGCGAGCCGCACCGCAACACCAACTGTTAACCAAGCCTGTACCTTCTTGGAATCTAGCGTAATGCATTAGCCTCGACAGTAAAACAACTTTTTGTGTACGTACCGGCAATGTCAGAGAGACAGAGCAAGCACAACGCCTGCAATACCTCCAGAGAACCATTGGATTGTGCAATTTGAGCAAATAACATATCTCGAGCCGTACGCGCATAATATTCGACTGCAGGTTGTCGCATTCCGGTATAAAAAGGATCGTCAGTATATCTCACAGTCATTGCCAGGAAACTCCAGATCAGTACAGGCCCGGAGTTGTCAAGGCGATACTGTAGGGTTTCGAGGTTGAACAAGGATACGGTTTGAGGATTTACTCTCTCAGCGTAGAGCTCAACCAAGGACTGTAACACGTTGCTTGGAGGCAATGGGGTATCGTCTGCGTTGAAGCGGGATCCCGGCTCAATGGTATCATCTCCGTCGATTGACCGCGATCGAGATGTAGTTCGAGGGGTGGTGATGGATGTTGCGAGCGGATGATCACTGCTGGGGAGTTGCTTGTCGGTCTGCCTGTCAACGAGGATGCTGGAGAGAGTGTTAGAATGCTTAGTAGGGAAGCCTGCTTTCAATACATACTTGACGGCGTCTATGATCTGATCGACGCGAGCTTCCAATCGCCGGACCCGATCGTGTGAACGAATCACATCCTATTGGGAATTTGTCAGTCCCATGGAGGATCAACGCAGGGTGTTGCGGTTTACTGGTCGTTTGTCTGTTCGATGGTCCTTTTGAACGCGAAGAGATTCTTCAGGTCTCCCATAGGAACATCTCTGATTGAGTCTGGTGCAGAATGAGCACGCTGGCTTTTCGCCTGGACATTTGGTCTTCTTTCTTCTGTGCAGATTGTGTCAACGGTGGTCAACATGGAGAGAGCTGTCATTCGTACCTGCAAGGATCACATGCCTGGCGAACCCTCGTTAATGGACTTACGTTGTCGCCCATTCCCACCCCCCTGGCTGTTTGTTGGCTAGCTCGTGGCGCACATGGAGGACAAGCATGAGGTTGGAGGATGAGGATTGATGATGTACCAAAGATGCGATTTCGGCAACGATGATTGGGGGATCTTGGCACCAGCAGAGAGGGAAGGGAGGATGGTCACGATGGTGTTGGCTTATAAGGGTGATTAGGTGAGGCACCACCTGAAAAACTTTGCTTCTGGGTCAGACTTAGGCGATGATCAGCCCTGGAAAGCCATGTTGGTCCCTAAAGCTTATACCTAAAGGAACCCGAACCACCAAAACTTACGCCAAGAAATCACAAACATTCTCAACTCGACTGATTTCTCCATCAAATTCATTCTTCAATCACATTAGTTACATTCCATCATCTTCTCATCTACAGATTGGTACTCGCTAGGCATTCCCAAGTATGTACACTAGTTACAGATTCAATCTCCTACAGGTTTCCTCGAGCCATTTGCTCTCGCTCAATCGCTTCAAACAACGCCTTGAAGTTGCCTGCCCCAAACCCTGAAAAGTTATTACGCTGAATGATCTCAATGAATACTGTCGGTCGGTCCATCAGATGCTTGGTGAAAAGCTGCAACAGATATCCGCCCTCGTCAAAATCGATCAAGATTCCCAGCTTCTTCAACGACTCAAAGTCTTCATCCAGAGTCAATCCCACCGACTGTAGGCGTTTCTTCATGGACTCATAATAGGTATCAGGCACAGTGATGAACTCGATACCTCTCTCCTTCAGGTTGGTCACAGTGGATATTATGTCGTCAGTCCTCAAAGCAATATGCTGAACACCAGCCCCGTTGTAAAAGTCCACATACTCTTCAATCTGGGACTTCCGTATGCCCTTGGCTGGTTCGTTGATGGGCATTTTGATCTTCTCATCAGGACTGGCCATGACAACCGATTTCAGGGCTGAATAATCAGTGCAGATGTCCTTGTCATCGACAGACCAGAAACGATGGAACCCAAGTGTCTTTTCATAATACTCGCACGCCGCTTCCATCTCGTTCCAGTCTTGGTTGCCCACACAATGATCAATCGCCATAAGGTCGATCTGAGGAAGGTATTTGGACAAACTGTCGACTTCACTCACTGCGCGATAACCTGGCAAGAACGAGCCTTTATATTGCTGACGCTCGATCAAGGTGTGCACAGTGTCCCCATATGTTCTGATCTGAGCCTGGACAACGGAACCAAAGTCATCCTGTGTCACCGAAGGTTCTGAAACGACAACGGCGCCTTTTGCGACCGCTGCATCATAGACTGCCCTTGCATCGTCGACTTCAAATGCAACATCCCTGACGGCATCTCCGTGCAACCTCTGATGCTCATGCATTTGTCTCAAGAGTGCTCGATCAGCCTCAGACAGGGAAGTAATCCTGGTATCAGGGTTCTGAAGGGGCGAAGTCAGGACAAAAGTGACATCCCCATTCCGGACCACATGAGAAGCCGTTACTCTGGAGCCGGTTTCGAGACCTCGGTAAGCCACTCTGGTGAAGCCCATGCGAGAGACATAAAATGCGGCCGCTTGCTTTGCGTTGCCCACCCACCAGTGGACGTGGTCATAGCCGCGATATGTTGACAAGCTGGTGGAATTCTGAGCAAGTTGAGCCACAGGCTGCACGCCACTATGGTACTTTGTCTTCATTTGTGCATCTTGGGTGGGAAGATGGTCATCCAGCGCAATTGGAGCCATGGTGGATATGCTTGAAATTGGTCGAGGTCGCTCGTAGAAATTGTTGCTGGATTTCGAGGTTGTGATATTAGATTGAAACAGACACAGCGAGATTCTGAACAGTCATAAGGTCCATATCTCTGAGATATCTGGGTTGTTATGAAATACCTCTGGGGTCATTGGTTTCTAGGTGACGCCGGAAATGGCCGCGCGGTCCGTGGTACTTCACATCCGTCCCGGGTACATGATGCTAACCTTGCCCTCCACAATGAATGCAACCATCCAGATTTCAAGGAACGTGACAACAGTCTTCAATATCTCGATCAAAGAGATCTCTTTCAACCATCAAACCCAGACATTCAACATCCATAACATGGCGCTGAGCAACAACGACTCCAATGTGCTATCTGCGCTCTTCGACCCCGAAGCATCACTATCTCGAAATGCACCGATAGATGATTCGCCAACATCCCCTACGGAGTCTGAAGCCGAAACATTGATTCAGGCGAAAGAGGAACAAGCCCTTCGCTCTATCAATGTATCCAAGCCAACTCTGTCCAATATTGAACAATCAATCTCAACCTTGACCAACATCATCCAAACACACCCGTCATATGCTTCGGCCAGGGTTAATCGAGCTCAAGCACGGCGACTAATTTACAACGATGAACAATTAATCTCACAGCCATCGATGGCCCAGAAGATTCTAGAAGATCTATCTGAAGCGATCCGACTTGTCACACCAAGCACACCTGAGGAGTCGATATCGAGAACAAACGCCAGAGTCCTTGCATCCGCACACACCCATCGAGGCTACCTCCTTTTACTTGCCAGCAAGTCAGACGACAATCGAAAAATGCTCAGCGACACTGTGGGACTCAAATCTCTATCCCTTCAGGAGCTGGAAGAAGCGGCGAGTCGAGAGTTGGCATCAGGCGGACGTTATGGTAATGAGACTGCTCGGCAGCTGGCGGTCATGACGAATCCATATGCGAAATTGTGTGGTTCCATCGTCAAAGAGGCACTTACCAAGGAGATATCAGACTATTACCAATTCCAGGTGCCTCTTGCGAGGTGAGAGAACGTAGCAACAGAACAATTTGGCTAGGTGTTACCGGAATTGTTGATAGAGAGGGGCAGAGTCGGGGGTGTCACTTGAGCGTCATGATTGGCATCTCCTGGTTTGGGCGCAAGGCTATCACGGTTCGATTCATAGAATTAATACACGTATCTCGTGCTATTCCTTAGGTTCTCAATCGGCGATACAGAGAAGAGATTGCATCCTTGGCCTGAGAGTCTCAGACCATGGCAATGCATGCAGGTCCCAGGATGGTAGACACCATTGACACCGCCACTTGTAATCACAAATCGTAGGTGGAGACAAATGAAGTCAATCATCTTCCGAGGACGATGTAGAGGTCGTTCGTGATTGGACAAAGATTTCGAGTCATATCACCTGAGCGGACCGGCTTCAACCACGGAACAACAAACACGGAACGGTCAATCTCAGTCTGGTTACGGCACGTGAAATCACGGGACCGGAGATACCCTGTCCCGGTCCATGAGCCGACGTCTTCCCATCTTCTCTGCCTCTCTGTCACTCTCTTCTCTAACTTGTCTGTCCTTATCTCAGTCAGCCCGTCTGGTGCCATCGATGTCTAAATCTACCTGCCTATGTACTTCGCCACCGGGAAGTCATTGGGCGTCCAACGAGCCCCCAGAGTCCCCAATTCTTCGTACACAAGCTCCTACTAAATGCTGACTCAGGCCTGCATCTTCAAATGGCGGCTCGATGCTCTCGCTGAGGATCAGATCCTCTTGCTCACACATTGGGCGTATTTGGTCGGGCTGAGGCCCTCCTCTGCCCATCAAACTAGGAATCTACTTTCTTCACTGTAAGGCAGGTAAGCACGAAATCATTGCCACAGAGGTTTGTTAATGTCTCCTTCCCTCGTCCTCGCAATTTTCTTGTTGGATCCGCTCGGTAGTTGCGAAGTCAAAGTTTACACTTTCTCACAATCAGTTTCCACATCGATGATGATTCGAAGAGGTCAATCTGATGTGACAAGGTATTTCAGCCTCATTGTCGGAAGGAACAAACTGCCATGATGACGGTCTTTTCACGTCTTGAGAACCACCCAACTCTCACACTGCATATGCAGGTGGCTCGTATCTGATGCACCTTCTCTCAATCCTGAGTGTTCTGTTTCTCAATTCTCGGCCGTGGCATGAGCCCATACGATTCGGTGAGGCTTCCCAACAAGAGCGGAACTTCCCAAGGATCCAGTGCTTATGTGGGATGCCGTACCTCTTTGCACTTTACAAAAAGCTAGCATTTCATGTTTCCACCCCCTTCAGGCCACTCGTTGACTGCGCATCTTTAAACGCCCCTGCAATCAGTATTGGCTTCATCATCAGGCAAACTCTTCTTAGCCTCACGAGGAGTGCCTGATGCGTCCTATTTCTGGAACCTTGAAAGTTATTTGATACAAGATCAGTTCCTAGCAACATCAGTGAGTTTTTAACATTTCTCAAACACATTCCACAGCCAGTACAGACGTGCAAAAAGATATCTCTTCTCTCTTCAATGGCGGAAAAGGTTGTCGTGTTTGGAGGTGGGCCTGTGGGCTTGATGGCCCTGAAAAATCTTCGCGAGGATGGTTTCGATGCCATTCTTCTAGAAAGACGCCCATATGTGGGTGGACTTTGGAAGCAGTCGTCCGACTCCACCATCTCTGTCACCGAGCACACTATGTTCAACACAAGCCGGTTTCGCGCTGGCATCTCTGATTTCCCACTTCCTCCAGATACTCCCGACTATCCTTCCGCAAAGGACCTCCATCAGTACTTTGACCGGTATTGCGACCACTTTGAGCTTTGGCCGCATATCAAGTTGGAGGCAGAGGTCGTAGGCTTGTACAGGGAAAGAGGTCGATGGGCGGTGGAAGTGCAGTATACCGAGGAGAAAAAGGTCGAATATTTTGACAAGGTCCTTTGCGCCACTGGATCCATGGTGATACCCAAGCAGCCAAAGTTGGAAGGGGTCGAAAAGTTCGAAGGCTCGGTCATCCATGCCGTTGACTTTCCCCAACCGGCGGAACTCGAATCACGTTACGGAGGGCAGAATGTGCTGCTGATAGGACTGTCGGCCACAGCTCAAGACGTCATCACCGACTTGTCGGGCTATGCGAAGAAGATATATGTGACACATAGGGCTGGAGTTCTGTTGGTAATTCAAAAGTCCAACCCATTTCCAATCACAGGACCCGCTAACCATTTGATCTCAACAGACCCCTCGATATCTAGACAACGGCAGCACTTCAGACCAGACTCAAAGCTTATCGTTTTTATTCGTTCAAATCTTCCTCAGCACGTACTTCCCAACTATATTCAACATGATCGCCAACTCGGTACTACTCAAAATGCACAAGAAGAACTTCCCTGACATTCCCGACTCCTGGAATTTCCTTCCAGCTCCATCAATCGCCTCATCACCCCCATTGATCGCCGACGCCTTCTACCGACACGTACAAAGTGGCTTTGCAGAAGCCGTCCCGGAACACATACGCGTCACAGGCCCCAAGTCCATCGAACTCAAAGGCGGCCGAGTTCTCAACGACATCGACTCCATCGTCTTCTGCACAGGCTACGACTTCGCCGTCCCTTGCATGCCCGCCGAATACAATCCATACAGCAAAGTCGGCGAGACACCTTACCTATACCGCAACATGTTCCCACTCCACGAAGACCCAGCCGTGCGCAATTCACTGGCATTCCTCGGCCAAGCCGCCACCGCTGTGCCTGGATTCGCACAGTTCGAACTTGGTGGCATGGCCGTCTCGCAGGTCTGGAAAGGGAATTTCACTCTCCCACCGTTCGAGGAAATGAAGGATTGGCATCGTCGACAACAGGCATGGCGACAGGATATCATCTCGAAGCAGGCGATAAGATCTCGGTTTCATGTTGCGTTTATGCCTCCTGTTCATTTACAGTGGCTGGACAAGGCGGCTGGAACGGGTGTCTTTGAGCGGTTTGGTTGGTTCAAGTGGCGTGCCTGGCAGCTTTGGTGGAAGGATCGCGAATTGTATAAATTGTGTCTTTCGGGGGTTTTGACACCGGCGATTTGGCGGCTTTTTGATACAGGGAAGAGAAAGGCTTGGTCTGGTGCAAGGGCGCAGGTGGTGGATGATAATTTGTTGGCGAAGAAGCGGAGGGAGGAGAAGGTTAAGGCTGATAATCTTCTACGTGCGAAGCCAAAGGCTGATTGATTTACGAATGGGGGAATGGATGGATAGATGGATAGGGGGTTTGTTTGGTACTTGGAGTTAGGGGGTGGTTTGCATATATGAAACTCTGTTGATGTTGTCCCATATGTGTATATACATGTTGTATCTATTTTACCGCCGGTCCTTTTTATTAGAACACTTCCTCTATCGTGGTATCGTCATCTACTTCCTGTATTCTGTTCTGTTTGTTGCCGTCATCATTCCCTTCGTCGTCATCCTCTGCTTCATCTCTCATCAACACCTGTACCAGACGGTCACAGACCTCTTTGACATCGGCATCCTGGACATTTGCATGACACTCGCGGATGATTGGATATACCTGGACATCTCTGAGCCGCTCTCTCCCAGATCTTGTGGTAGTCAACAACAGTAAAGTCTCAAGATGGGTCGCCAGGATTTTGGGATCGCTTTCCCGCGCCTTGTCCGGTGGCAGAAGTTGAAGATCAGGCAACATGTTTGCAGTCTCGTCGTCTGCATACTCCTCGGAGCCAGCAATGGGCAACAAAATATAAGGTAGCAGATTCGCGCCAGTATCCTCTCCCGTGCCTGACCCGGCTTCATCGTGTAGAAATAGATGGTGCTTGTCGACTTCAAAGGCGGCGTTCTTGATCGTGCTGGCAACTCCTTCGCGCCGCACGTGGCTCGTGTGCTCGGTGAAGACAGTCAATTTGCTGATGGGAACCACCCCATCGTACTCGCGTATGCTTAGGAAATGGTCTCTGCCGCTCTGATGCCGCGACATGTCGGCTAGTAAATATGACAAGTAGTCATAGTTGGCTTTTGGGTTCAGGCTGCCATCTGCACCCTTGACGAAGCAATCAAACAGTTGGTCGAGCGCGTATGGTGATGTGGAGATGGTCTTGTCGGGGAGTGTTCGTTGTAGTGTGATAAGGCGGGCTAGATGGTCGGATTTGGCAAGGTTGGACAGTAGCATGGCGACTTCATTTGCTGATGGCTCTTTGGGATCCTATGGTTAGGTTTAGAGTCTTAGCATGGATATGTGCGGTTACATAGTGAGTTGGTTCGACGTACAGTGATCTTCTTCAGCAAAACCTCGACGAACGCATCGTCTTCAACGAGATACTTAAGGATCTCGGCGTCATGGCTGATGTTGATCAGGATTGTGAGTGCGTTTTTGGCTATTGGCTGGAGATTGAGAGTTCAGATAGTGTTCTAGAAAAGGATGGTGATAGCATGGCTCACCGCATAATCTCGAACCAGTAGTTTCAAGTCCTTGACGGGGACTAGTTGGGGAGATTTGAAGATGGATGGATCTGATGAGAGACCAACGAGGTTTTCGCACGCTGGAGAAATTGTCAACACGATCCCTCCACATACAATTGTCTCTTTGAGACACATCGACCCTCTGGGCAATGCAGGAGGAGAAAATCTTACCTATCTGTCTGATCTGAGTATTTCCATGATGGAGAAACTCGACCAACTTGATCCAGGCTGTTAGCAACCACTATATTTCTGCCTGATTCAAAACTCCCAGAGGACAAGAACTCACCTCTTCTATCTCGGTCGGCATGCTCAGGACAGAGTGTTACAACATTAAAACAGAAAATAATTGATGTATTGGTAAGTCTTGGTGGCGCTTTCCTCTGGAAATATAAATTTGAGATTCCTAAAAGGGCTTAGAGCACGTGGCGCGCCAAAAGAGGATTAGCGCCATCTTCCAACTCCGTCGCCGTCTTTTTTCGCTGGACCCGAGAACTTGTCGTGCTTGTCCGTCGTTGTTTGGTTCGCTTCCTCTGCTTCTCATTGGCATCAAATCCCCAGAACGATGCATTGATGCTGCATCTTATCTGCAGGGCGTGATGCACGCTGTCCCGGGCGACCGACCACCGCGGTCACCTCAACGGCCGCCTCACCTAGCTCGCTCAGCTCGCCCACTGCCTGCGTTCCCCTCCTCTTGAACGAGTCTACTGAAATCGTGCAGCCATCCATGTGTCACCTCACACCCTCTTCAGCCTATCACCGAATTTCTGTCGGTTGAAGTCAAATCAATGGTAGGTCGCAATTTGGGTTGACAATTCAGGCGGCGTGTTGGACGTCTCGTGATCATCCCATGTGTTTCCATTCATGTAAAAGCTTCCTTGTCGACGATCGATTTCCTACTCACATCACAGTCTCCAAGTCGCTGAATTTCCTTACTGTGCGGACCACCCAGAACGTCCAACAATTGTGTGATGGCGACAGGGATACTCACATGATCTGTGCAACCGCTTTGGAACCTCAGCCTTGTTTACCAAGATAGGACCAGATCCTGTCACAAGGTTTCCGTGACAATCATCTTCCGAGTCCAAAATCCCTTTACTCGTCTAGCAGGACATTGCGATTGTTTCGCCTTTTTTTCCAGATGGCGGACTTGGTGCCGCGACCACCGACACCCCCTCCTCCAACGCCAACTACCGTACCTCAAGCCATTGCCGATATCACTGCCCTGCTCGACGAGATATCCTACAAACTTCAGACCCTTATCGGATACTATATCCATCCTGAAACCACACCAACACAGATCAAAGCGTTTGAACCTCGGTTGCTCATCCTTCAGGAAAGGCTAAATGCGTTGTCCAAGCTGTCGTATATTCATCTGTCGCATCTAATTGATAATTCGGATCAATTTTCGTCCCAGTATCTGATCAGTATCATCGACCAACTTCTCAATGCTGCGCTCGGGATTCAGAAGGTGTTTGCAGACCATTATGATCCGTCGTTGCACAAACGTCTACCATTCAGCACAATCTGGAAGACATTGGAGTATCGCATGGAGCAAGTCAGGTTGATTCCACATCGAAGTCCTAGTAACCCACGTCGCATCATTCCCGAAGAACAACGACCCAACGAGATTGGCAGATTCTGCAGCGGAGCATTGCAGATGATCAATTTGCGTGACAAGGGCAAGATATCAATCGTCGACAGGAGCAATCTTTCCGAAGCAGATCAACGTAAGATGCGAGACTTTAAAGGTGTCTTTCTCGACTGGGAATGTCCCGAATGTAATTTCAAGGTACACTTCCATGTTTCCAGCTCGACGACCAGCAACATCCATTCGACGGATGAAATCCATCAACATGATTCTATCCGTGTCCAGTATCGCAGTTCATTCTTGGCCAAGTCTCACCTTTACTTGGCTCCGCACAGCAAGACGTTGGGCACGTCGACACGACGGGAAAGCGTAACGGTATCGTTGTCTAAAAGAGCGACAGCAAGCCGAGCACTACGTCCAGAGTACGGATGCCTGTTCTGCTATGCTTTGGGCAAGGATCTTGAGTTTGGACGAACCACATTTGCAACTCAGCGGCATTTAGCTGAGCATCTCTCTGTTCGCCATCGAAAACCAGCTCTTCCAAGTCCTCTGCTTCACCGGTTCAGCGTTGCGATTAATGGTAAGATGGCACAAGAACGACTCCGATGGGACGTGAATCTCTTGTGAGGAGATGGACGTCCTCGAGTTTGTATGATCATGTGCATGAGGCTCAAATGGAAGGGATGAGATGCATCCACGGATTGCTGACCATGTGTATTGACGCACCCTTGGCGAACCTTTTCAGATGTCAAAGCAACGCAATGGCCAAGAGGGATCTACAAAAGATAAGCTAAGCATTGCAGGTATTTACCTACTGTAATTGGAAGAGAATTGTCGGCGATTTAGGTCAATATCGATTCACGGGGAGCCGGAGTTTGAATTTACAGTATCCTTTCGAAATACAATCATCACCTGTGTCCATCGTAACCTATATGTCAATTTCGTAACTCATAATGAGGTGAACCAGAGAAAATAGTCTTGTCGACAATCAAGAGGAGAGACACTTTGGTGGGGTAGAAACGGCATGTTTCAGAGCCAGTGGTAAGAAGCGAGGAATACATGGATGGTTAAATTGGCAGGACGAGGAGGGGAATAGCAAGGTGTGTGAGATGGCGGCAGACCAGTCAAAAAGAGGGAGAGATCCGACATCCGACAGTCTCGAGTTTGCAATGGGAGTTGAGTGGTTCTGTTTGAGTGTCAGTGATGGTGATGACAAGAGTGAGAACACCAAAGATAGCCGCCCAGGATTTGTTTCCATCTCCCATCTGCCTCTGCAAATAACTCACATTGGGGCCGCAGTTTCACAGGCACGCAGGCCCATTCATTATATGTCCTCGTGATCATGCGTCACTCCACCGTTCTGGCCAGGAGATCGTTGAAGGATGGATCTTGACGAGATGCAGAAGCTGCACCCTGACAACCCCGGCATCGAATGACCGACCCTGGACCCTGGTCTAAGGAGACACTTGACTTGTAGGGTTGTGAGGGTTCGGTCGTGAGAGGCAGAGACGCCACGCAGATGAGACGAGAGACTAAAGAGAATCTGAAGCACGCCAAGCTTTTAACTGTTCGAAGTGACGCGTTATCATTGGCTGTTGACACGTGTCGTGCCCCGCGCCCCACAATTCCCCTTCTTCTTCTCTTTTTCCCTCTGATCCTCGACTTCTTTTCTTTCTGATCATGGAACCACCAGTGTCATCAGGGTCACCAGGGCCATCCTCACCTCCACCAAAAACCTGGGCATGGAGCGACACCCACGAGGTTCATCCTTGGTCACCTCCGAGGCCACAGATGCATATGCAAGCTCATCATGGATACGATTCTCCCGTGTGTTTCAACAATGGCAGCAGACGCTGGATGGCCATACCCAAGTCCAAGCATCACCACGTAACATCAACCCGTCCGTCCATGCAAGTCATCATGGAACCCTAGTCCAAGCAGTTCCATGCCTTTGCTTCACAGGTAGGTTTATTTCCCATGAACTTCAACTACATACTATATGGGAGAGTACAGTGATTGATCTCACTCTCTCTAATTGCAACACTTGTTGTTTCTTTTCTCATCCTACACAAATTCGGCTTCTTGTCTTACTACATTCTCGTTTTTCTCGGTCCCCATCTTTAAGTATGAGCTTGTCCAGCCAACTTGCCTCTACCGAACCTCAACTGTTTCAAGGTGCTCTCGTTTCTCAAGCTTAGCCGAACGTCCCCCTTTGGGGTTCGGCTCTACTGCCTCTATCGTCATTTGTCAGATTCGTTTGAAACTCCAGTCCTTATCGCCCTCACAAAGCTCGCCCTCGGGCTCTTTTCGCATCATGCCCACAAAGTGGTTGTCTGTTCGTAAACGAAAGCCTGTGAATCAATCTTCCGATCTGCGGCATCCGACCAAGACGGATTTCGATTTTGCATTTGACGAAATTCTCGCTGCTGATTCTACATTGTCGATTCATCTCCAACCAAGACCAGTCGAACTTACCGTTCGCCCAAGGACCTCAGGAGGACCGGGACGACGGGGAGGCCGCGTTGAAGTCCTACGTTCACGGCCTCGAACATCCGACAGACAAAAACCATCAACATTAAGATCACATTATGCAACTGTGAAACCCAACGACAGTCACGTCGGCCTCGCTCAAGTCGCTCGAAGGCATCCACGACAAAACCTGTCAATCTCTCCTCAGGGCTCGAGCCCGAAGTACAGATATTACCCACCTCGCACTGAAAACTATCTTCAAATGCAGTCCAAGAGGTGGAAGAAGTTCGGCGTCTTGTTCAAAAATCGCAACCAATCCTTCAAACGTGATGATTCCTCCCAGGGACCATCCATTGGTCTTCCTACTGGATTGGTTGTACTCGACAAGAATCCAGAGGTCGCGTTGTCTAAACATGAATTCTCAACCCAACAAGCAGTGTCAATAGAGCCACCGGAAGATGTCGACGTCATTCCACCACCTCCCATTGAAAAGAGGCCTAGGCTACAGCCTCCTCCTCCTCAGCCCACTTCTGCTACGAAATCGACAACAAAGTCAGGTGATCATGATAATGACGATGCCGTTTCAATCATCTCATCAGTGTCCAGCAGTGGCTCTATCAACAAAACATATGTTAGACCACCTCTCCCAAAATTGGAACTTGATATCCCCGTTCCCTCTCCACCCTTTGATCGCTACAGTGTCATGTTTAGAAGCATTCCTGCCAACCGGTCTTCATCTCTACTTGCCCGCCGCAGTAGAGCACTTGATAGCTTGCAGTCTTTGGAGGATAGCCGCCCAACAACAAAGGAAGATGAGGATGAAAAGGTGCCTGCTCAGGCCGCTGCGGAATCACTCGCACCCCATCGTCGACCGAGAGGCCTAACAAGCCCCGTGCACAGACCAACGCCTTCTAAGTATTCACTTTTCCCGACAGCATCACCAGCTCCGGCCAAGATCTTGAACAATCAAGCAAGTACGGCACCTCCACAGGCCAATACCCTCCAACTCAAACGATCAGCAACTTCGCCCGCCAGATTATCGCCTATGGAGGATCACTTCTCCAACATCAAGCCTGAACCTCTACAACCGAGACGCTTTAATCCCGCCGAGCCACTTGTTGATAGTCCCGACGACAACACTGCTTCAACTACAAAGTCCAACCCTTGGAGCGCCGATCATTCACTACAGTCGTCTGTGTCGTCCAATACCACTGTAGACGATATCTTCTTCGACATCAGATCTTTCCGAGATTCAAAAGGAGTCGAAGACGGCCACTTTGTCATGACACGGCCAGATTCCGTGGCAGTAGAACTTTGTCGCACCAGGTCCAAAGGATCAGCACAAGCGCCCCGCCCACGAATTAATCGTGGACCACCGCCGACCTTGACTTTAAATTATAGCTCTTTGGCTGAATCATCAATCTTCGCTCCGAAAACTAGAACAACTCAGACATCTGCTGCCACCACCAAACACACGTCTGTCAATACGGCATATTTCGAAGAGGCAATTGCAGCAGTGGAACGACTGACATCCCCGACAACAGCAGAGGACAGCGCTCAGGTCAAAATCTCTCCACTCAATTTCCCAAGTCTAGGATCGCCCATCACGGCGATGAATCTTCTAGAAGATCGGTCACATCACAAAACCCCAGAAGGCAGTTCCCTTGGACTTCGCGTTGGAGGGAAATCACATTCCGATGTCGGCAGAACAATCCCATCTCCAGTTGTCGAAGTCAAAGAAGACGTGTCGCCTAAAGTTGGTTACAACCAGTCCCCACAGCCCAGTGTCGCACTTTCACTCCCGAAACAACCCCCGCCGCCACCTCCATCAGAAGCAGAGCCGAAAAAGGTTGCGCCCGCTCGTAGAGAAGTGATAAAACGACTAGACCGACCATGTGATGATTCACCTACATTACCTCAGGGACCACCTTTCTCAAGGAGGAATTTCGTCGCTTCACCTCTGTCTCCCACTGAAGACAGGCCGCCACCGGTTCCAGAAAAAGATGCCAAATTCATTCCTATATCGAGATTCGCAGCCAAAGGAACCATCAACGCAGTTGAGCGGACCATTCAGTCTCAGAAAACCCATTTTCGCAACGAGAGTAGAAATCTAACACCAATCAACACCTCAGTACGGGGTAAGGATCAACAACCAACCTTGAGCACAGCAGGATCAGCCAACACGAGTTCTCCGGCGTCAGGGATCCCAAAATCATCGTTACAAGGCCTAGAGATAACCGTGCCGCCCTCCCGTCCTAACCCTGTGGCTCTCAACCCAGTCTCAAGCAGCGACATGGTAGCTGTCGCCCGGACAGTATCTATATCTCGCAAAAGGAGCGCACATGTCCATATCCCAGCAGGAGGAGCAGGAGGGGTAGCAGGAATCAGACAAAGAACGAAACGCTCCGAGACCCATCCTCAACCTGCAACAGCAGCAGCAACAGCAGCAGCAACACCAACTTCTCAGAAACACCAGCATCAGCATCAACAGTCGCTCCAACACCAGCACACACATCAACACCAAGCTTCATCATCCATCTCATCCCACCGTCGCTCAGGATCGAAATCGAATTTCTTCGGCCATCGACGCGCCCGATCCGGATCAAGGTCCCAGTCCAAAGACAAGATTCGTATCGCCAAGCGAGAAGTTCCAATCGCGGAAACAAAGGAAAAGGAAAAGGCCATGATTAAAGAAGCTCGAAAGTGGGAGATTCTGGAAAAGAAAAGTTATAGTCCCATGGTGATTCCGGCGGAAAGAGGACATAGACCGGGATTGAGTGTGGGTTTGGTGGTGGAGAATGCATGAAAGAATCAACCCGAGAGGGATTGGTGATCGATCGAATGATACGGTACATGCGAGAGTCTGCATATTTCATTCGACCATTCATTTTGTTTTGTTTTGCATGGCGCCGGTGGGGTTTTCGGTGGGTGGGTCATACACATATATCCAAAGACTTGATCAAGAATGGGGTCCTATTTAGTTGGGTTGGGTTGGCGTTCTTATTCGGACCTAGAAATGGGTACCCATGATCATGGGCATTCTCGCATGGAAAAGAATGGGAAAAAAGAAGGCAAGGAGGAAGAAATACCTCCCACACATGTCACATTATATACCAAGCCTATATGGCATCAGACAGGCAAGAAGAAGGAGGGAGATAGAGATGTAAGATGAGATGAGATGAGTATGATACACTCCATCTATCTGTCTATCCATCTATGTATATATCTAGGTATGTACATATGTACATATAAACCCATAACATAACATATCTACACCTACCTACACAGCCTTCGTGTCATCATCATCATCATCAGCATCGACTACATGAGTAACCTGACTCCCATTCCCCTCTCTAACATCCCTCCCATTTTCCCCCTCAATAAACCCATCTCTATCACCAATATACTGCTCATCAGCAACCTCAATCCCGCTTGGAACAAACGGTCTTATCACCGTCTCCACCCACCTCTCCGGTACACCCAAAGCCACACTCTCGCGTATCGCACGGTTCATGCGACCAATATATTCGAACGAGATTATTCCAGGCTCGGTTCTCAATTCATCGACGTAGACCGACACCGTCACAACATCCCCACCTCCATCTCCACTCGACACATCCACCCCATACTCACGCGGATCCTGTAACCATTTCGTCACTGTGACCGGGACATAGAGTTTATTATAATCCCAACCGCCTTGAAGAAACGGTTTCCGACGCCGTTCGACT
Organism: Exophiala mesophila; assembly: GCF_000836275.1. NCBI lineage: Eukaryota > Fungi > Ascomycota > Eurotiomycetes > Chaetothyriales > Herpotrichiellaceae > Exophiala > Exophiala mesophila. Next base: position 1,968,371 of record NW_015622508.1, read on the forward strand.
TCTGAAGGAGATGGATTGGGTGTTGGAGTTGGATTACGGATTGGATCATGGCCTTCATATTCATCTAGAGTTTCCTCGTCGCGTGGCGATAGGTTGTAGATGATTCCGTAGACTTGAGTGGCGATTGGATCTGAGATGGTGGCAGTGGTGGTGGACGAAGGTGGAGGAGGTGGAGGAAGGGCAACGATGTTGCCGTATCCGCGTGAACAGATTATCCATGAGAATGAATCCAATCGTGCCACGGCCACGGGAATACTGCTTTCGCGACTGGCTTGGAGGCGGAGTGAGACTTGGTAGGGTGAGAGATTCGATCCATATGCGAAATTGAATGTTCCTGTTTGGCTGGATGTGTGGAGAGTGGTACTGGTGGTGGTGGTGGAGGGTGGGTCTGAAGGGTTTGCCATGATTGTAATGCCTTCACTTGAATTATGTATAGGAGGGAAAGCTTCGTTGTATGTGGTACGGCGTGTACTTGTCGTCGCCAGAAAGTACTGAATATCAGATGTCCATACCAGGTGATTGTCACTTGGATTTCAAGGTGAAAGTGGCTGCGAGTTTTCTCTAGTCGATGGCAGATTATAAGACACAATGATTTGGATTCATGATCCGCGTGATTCTGTACTAAAATGAGTGTGGGGAACGACGACGAGGGTGATCCAGGGACAGTTATTATTGATTTGTATCAATGTCAAAGTTGACAAAAGGCGTCATCGCGACTTCGTCGGGTATCGCCATGTCACGTGCTTCCCACGTGATCATAGACGATCTTCCAGGGGATTCACATCTACAGCAAGCATTCTTCTGAATGAGGAGGACTAAGACAAGCAAAATTGACTCTCATTGATATGAATAGCATTACAACGAAGAGCTATTAAATTAAGTGGGAGTAAACTCAAGGCTTCAATATAAGACTCCCATGGTCGCTTCAATTTCAACAAAACAGACGATCCAAATTCGAGATGGGGAATTCCCTTCTCGGACATCCACCGAAATTCATCTTCCTGCAGAAGCTTCGCCCAAGGACCTGGCCCGATAGGTTGCATGTTCGTGTATGAGAGTCAAGGTCAAGCTAGTAGCTTGCAAGGAAGTTTCTGTCGAGGACGAGTCGTAGTTCGCATTGTCTTGCTATGCTGTCGCCAGACTGCAGTGTCCAGAGCCAACCTCCCACCTCAGGTGACAACTCTGATCAGGCTGAAATGTGGCAATGGAGTGGCTGGGGAGGGGGAGGGACACTTATCGATGTTTCAATCCAACAACAACACTGCCTCGGATTATGATTGGACGCCTCAAAGGCATGGCGCAACTATTTCGACCGACCCAGCATGTTCAGATAATTACCATAACGCCTCAGCCTAACCAGCAGATTCGTCACGTCGGTTTTCCATTAATCTTGCCCTCGTTGGTCTCTGATGCTTCAGTACAATGAAGACAACCCTGTGTATACCATGAAGGCTCAGCGATACTCCTATCGACCACTTGACAAACATGCTCGAACGATACGGCTGATTAGCAAGGTTCATATGGGACAGCATGGGGAAATTGCTCTGAGCCTTCGCCGTGTTGACCTTGAGGATGCAAGAGACAACTACACTGCCATATCGTACACCTGGGGCACTGATAAACCCAAACACAGGGTATGGATAGATGGCAGATATCTGATGCTCCGAAAGAATATCTGGCTGTTGCTCAAGTACTACTGTGACTCAGACCAGAAGAAGATGCCGACAAAGCTCTGGGCTGATTCCATATGTATTGACCAGGACAATATAGCCGAGCGAGGCCACCAAGTCATGTTGATGAGGGACATTTTCAATGGGGCCGCCAATGTTGTCATCTGGCTGGCGGAGGCAAGTATCAACAGCCGCCTACAGGCGCTGGAAAGCTACCGATGGTTGGATCAAATGGATAAACTGCAGGGAGCAGACACAGTTCAGTACTATGCCCAGCTTGAGAAGTTCAAGCGGCAGCACGTGCAACCTATTTTGGATCATCCATATTGGCGCCGTCTATGGGTAATACAAGAAGTTCTTCTAGCCAAGAACGTCAGTATCGCCCTCGGAGACGAGTTCTCGTCACTGCGGAGCTTCGGACTTGCCTTGTCGTGGCATGATTTTGGAGCAGGCGTGCTGCTCAGCAAGTTTGTGAGTCCGAGAGGCCTTGAGTCAGAATCATGTATGCACGAAGCGCGTGATCTCCATGGTCTGATTGAGATTTATGGTGGGCAAGAGTGCAGCGACATCCGCGATAAAATCTACGGCGTGCTGGGCATGTCGATTTTTAGAGAACAATTGATCGTCGATTACCACTGCGACGTGGTGCAACTGGCCTCAAAAGCTCTCGAGCTTTTATACGAGGAGCAAGACTGCTGCAGACCAGAGCAACCCCCAGGCCCTTGGCGACAATACTATCTCGATTTGCAGAAAACTCTGCGGTTGACAGATGCAGAGATGGAGCATGCGACGGTGCAATGGCACCACCTGTTCGAATATCAGATTTGGGCCAAAGTATACTGGCAGTTGTCGGCTTGTAAATGCGAGTTCTGTACGCCGAAAAGGCTTCGCAGAAAATGGAGTTCTGTCTTGAATACAATCTCGGAAGCCTTGATCCCTGACTTCCTTGATCATCAAACATACAGAAGAAGACAAAGGGATAAGATCCTAAAGGATGACCGCCTCCGCAGAATTAACATGAACAGTCCGGCAACAAAGTTGACTCCTGCCGAGTTTCGAAAACACAATCTATTGCTGGAAAATTAGTTGGCACAGAACCACGCAAGGCGATTTGAGAGATATGTACAGTTGTGTAGTCTTCAACAGCGGCCAAACTGTTGACACCTGCACTGTTGGAGTTCGGGACACCACACGGGACCTTTCCCGAAAATGATGTGCCACATGTATTCTAGAACACGGCCAGAATCATGGCTGCTGAGCCAAGTATCCAAAAGCCACTGGCGATATCGGAGGTAGTCTGACAAAGGACGGCTCAAGACTTGGGTTCTAGAAACTGCAAATTAGGGGCAGCAGGGCGTTCCAATTATTTGAGGAACGTCTATATCATCGGCAACTTGAAACATATACTTGTACGCTTCTCCAAAGGCAACTTCATATGGGCGGTCAGGATGGACTCGGAATGGTTGGATCTCATCGGGGCATCCGGGAACGGCTATGCATCTCATGTTTACGTAGCCATGTTGTTGGACATGATTGAGCTGTAGACTTTGGGCTGATATGACATTGTCATAGTCTTCAGCGTCTGTGTGCCATGCAATAGGCCAGCCGCTTCTATGCGGGTGAAGAAACAGACTGGTTTTTGGAAGAACGTCGTAGTGGTCGATCAAGTAAGTGAGATATGCCATGGCCTCTCTCCCTTTGTTAGATGTAGGATGTAGCTCGGCATTTGGGTCATCCATGTGGTAGATGGCATGCTGCCAACTAGTTCAGCTATGGTCAGCTCATACTCTTTTAGATTTGCGTTGCCAGATAGACAACGTACTCTGATAGTCCCTCAGAGAGCCAGCTCACGTTTTCGTATGACATTTTGGCAACCACGATGGCTTTGTCTTGTGCATTAGGGCCCTTGAAGAGGTAGGGGCTACCAGAGGAGGCGTGTGAGTATTTGGGTAATAGAAGGAGCGGCCGACTACATTGAATAGACCAAAATGTAATAAGGAACAAAGCCAAGGAAGCAACGGCAGTGAATACTTGTCGTTTCCTGAAGAAGGAAGAGGCTGTCAGCAAGGCCATCTGTGAAAGTCGGTGGTGCATTGTTAACCTTGGCCGTGGGCTGAGAGTGTAAATGCAATGCCGTGCCTATCTTACACGAGCCTGAGACAAAGATGACGAGGTGAAATAGGGTGCCTTTACAGATTCTATCGCTCGTCTATGGGGGGGCATGAAGGAAAGAGGAGTCCTGAGCGAGACAGATTGTAGCCTGGTTGACCACCATATCTGGCCAGAGATTGAGTCCACACGAGCGAAAATTATTTCTTTGATCACTCAGAACATTGATTGAAGGGATCGCTTTGCGTTCGCAGTTTCACCTCAGCTTTCAGTGGTCAAAGTCGTGTCATTGTGGCTTTCTCCCCGTTTGCGGCAATCCACCAGGCCAGGAATGTAGCTGCAACCTGCTTTCCTCTCCTGAAGACTGTAGTCTGTGGTCTGAAGACATTCTTCGGATATCAGTCTCTCGATTAGCAGCGACATATCTTGATGCAGCGCACATAATCTCAATCCAGGGTTTCGCGCATGAACATTTCAAGAGGCCTTCAATATGAGGTATTCTTTCACCACCGATTAAATCGGGATCTTATCCATTTTGGGCGATCACGAAATGTTTTCTGCACTGAAAGTTGTGGACATAGTGTTCTAATGAGAGTAAGACCTTAAAGTAGGAAGACTTTCAGTATAGAATAAACCTCATTATCATCATCATCACCACCATCATCTCGGAACCGAGAAGAGGCTGAATCACGTGACTGAGCGACATTTTTGATGGACCAACTTTAAAGAAACCATGATTATTATTCCTACCCTGGGACAATATACACATTCAACGATGGCCAAAGTTCTGGATTTCAGTACGACAACTAGAAGGGTGATTTGACGAAAGATATACACCTTCAACAGGACTCATCCGCCAAACCCTACAATTCTCAAGGACAACCAATGTAGCTGTTCCAGCTACTTGAAAGGCTGGATATTGGATAGATATCTGCATCAGCATCTACTATCACCCAATCGAGTGACATATTATTGGATAGCTTTATTATGACGCAGACAAAGAGTACGGCGGACAGTCTTACGAACGAGACAACAGAACATCCAACATCACCATCAACCACATCAACCACAAAAATGCCCCCTCTCCCCCTCCCACCCAACCTCAAATTCGGCCCATTCGCCATCTCCAACCAAGTCTTCCACATCTCACCATCTCGCCTAACATTCGGTCTGGTGAATCTCAAACCCTTGTTACCCGGGCACATCCTCATCTGTCCCGTCCGATCAGTGCCACGACTATCACAACTCAACGGCGAGGAAACAGCCGATCTATTCAACACGGTTCGAAGAGTGTCACGGACACTAGAACGACTGTATTCAGCGACGGCGATGAATGTAGCTGTTCAAGACGGGGTTGATGCCGGTCAGTCGGTGCCGCATGTCCATGTCCATGTGATTCCGAGGCGAGGTGGGGATATGGATGAGAGAGGGGGTGGGGATGCGATTTATGAGTTGATGGATGGCGAGGAAGGGGATTTGGGAAGTCAGTTTTTGGATGTGTGGAGGAGGAATAGAGGGAGGATTGAGGGGCAACAGCTAAACGGACGTGGTGGGGAAAGGAGGGAGTTTGCTAAGGGGCCGGATAGTGATAGAGAGGCCAGGTCGGTGGAGGTTATGATGAAGGAGGCGGAGTGGTTGAGGAGGGAGATGGAAAGGGACGGGGATGGGAAGGAGGAGTAAGTAATGGGTTGGAATACTAGAGATAGATAGGTAGGGAGAAAGAGATACACTGTAGTACAATATGGGTGGCCGATGGGCTTCATTGCTGAATCTAACTGTGTCTCTAATTAATGCTTCTCCTGGGCTTGAAAGGGTATCGTTGCTCTCTCATCATCTTATCTCATCTCATCCGATTCTGTCTTCATGCTCTGGAGTCATTTGCTATGACCGTTGATCTCTTCCTTGACACCGTTCGTCTCTGCCCCGTCTTTCTTCCCAGCTCCATTTCCGTAATACTCGTCATGACTTGCCTTGATGTACTCGGCATTGGTAGGATCCCGTGGCTGAATATTTTTCTCCGCCCAGAGCGTCTCTCTCTCATCCAGAATCTCCTTGGCCCAGTCCTTCATCTCCTTGAGAACAATCTTCTGGGCTACCCAGCTGAACTCACTCAGATCAACCTGTAGATTGCTGGCTCGTTCATATTCGACCATCTGTAGAATCAACTCAATCTTGTCCACATCGTGAACAAAATGGCTTTCTAGGGTTTCGCTGTCCTCATACTCTTGCCAGACCTCTTGGATTTCCTTTCCATTGACTCCGCCGTGAACCTTGCCCAGTAATGACGATGCGATCCAGTCCATAGTTGCGGCTTCTCTTCGATTCTTCTCGACCTTGGGAACGCCGTCAACTGGTGTCAGATCTCCTACCAGTCCTTCCGCCATGTCATGTACAAGCGCCATTTTGGTACATCTGGGGATGTTCAACTTGGAACTTAACGAGGGTGGAGCGAGCATGGTGATTAATGACATTCGGTACATGTGGTCGGCGATGGATTCTCCCCTAACAATTCCGAACCTGCGCCATCCTTCGCGCTTTTCAATCTTGAGTCGCTCGATGTAGTGGAAAAAGGAGATTGGAGAGGAAGACCCTTCAGGAGGCGGATTGGGAAGATCTTTTAACACGGCATTGACAGACCATGGGTTCGGTTTAGGAAGGAGGGATGTATGGAAGTTTAGAGGGGTGGATAATTCTGGTGACGAGGTCAGCACTGGGGCGAACAAGTCCTAGAGGGAGCCATACCTTGAGGCGTATTTGCAGCCATGTTAGTGGTAGTGTTGGTGGTTGAGAAACGAGGATGGTAGAGGAGATGTCTCGGAAGATCAGGCAGAGATAAAGTGAGAGGGTAAGAAAGGCAAGAGTGGACAGAAAAAGACGGTGAAATAAATCCCAAATTGAATTGCTCTGATGCGACAAGAACAAACAGCCAAACGAGTGTGCTCAAGCAAGCAACATGAACCAAAGTGAATTTGCGATGGGATGCGATGCGACAAGGTGCGTCTGATGTTCCTAATCTCCCCCTCCGTCGCAGTCTGTGATTCTGTGGAGAAGCAAAAGTGGAAAAGTGGAAAAGTCGGTTGTTTACATAAATGACGTAGTGGGACCAGATTGGCCAATCAGAGATTCCAGATTCATCACTCCCTCCTTCCTCTTATCAGGTTGCTGCACAGGGAAACAACCGTTTTGATATCACATGATCATGACGAGTATAGTACTCTGTATTCGTACTAATAGAAGGAGAAACGACAACACAAAGACAGAGGCCGTGGAATCACAGAACATGATGGGGGCCCATAAAAACAGACTCTGGTCTACTGAATCTGACCTGGTCGACAATTGTGGTGAGCGAGCGTGTTGTCTAAACAAACTAGATTTCACTTTCGGACGCTGAGTACCACATCAAGTTTTCCCATGGTGAGCGTGAATGTGTCCTTGGTATCTTTCATCAGCGACTCGCCATTTTCCCCTGGCGCTAATGCAATGTCGAAATAGTGAACAATATTTGCCACTACTGTCCGCATCTCCAGAAGAGATAGCTTCTGCCCGACGCATGAATAAGAGCCTATAATTCAAATCTCAGCCTTTCCTTCCCTCCAACCATGAAATGTGAATTTGCTTACCGATGCCAAACGGTATGAATGCGCGTTTGTCTAATATCATTTCGGGTTTAGTTGTCCACCGCTCCGGAACAAAAGAGAGTGGGTCAACGAAGTACCGCTCATCTGGGTGGCATCGTTGGCATGTATGCTTTCACTTGCAGAGACCAGACACATACCTCTTTGTAAGGTGTGGGGAGGGGTCCAGACCAGAATATTTCCTGGAATGTAGTTGTCTCCCACAATCAGACCCTCTTTTGGTGTTTCCCGTTGCACTCCTGAAGGGACCTGTTAAAGATTAGCCGACTTCTCAAAGAGAGGTAGTGAGTGTCAGGTACCGCAGGATGCAAACGAAGTGCCTCATTGATAACGCCATCAAGTTCCGCCACATTTGCCACGCTCCTGCAATCGATCATACCATCATTTTCTGGGATGAGGTCGATCACAGCTTGTAGCTTTTTGAGCTGCTGTGGATGCATTGCCAGTTCATACAGAATCCAGGTCAGCGTTGCCGACGTGGTATCGCTGCTCAGGTTTAGTATAACCCCGACTCAAGCATCATAACGCTTCGACGGTGGATCAATTACTTACCTTCCAGCCACGATGAGCAGTCGAGCATCAGCATTGAGGTCTTGAGGTATGCCCTGGTCGTTCTCGTTCATAAGCCACGAGACGATGTCCGGCTCGTCTGGTGTGATCTATTTGGTCATTTCGTCAAAACCCCTACTACTAGTCGATCGATCCATCGTTGTGGAATGGCATTAATTGGGTTCTGGCTGAAGCACTTACCTTTTTACGATCTTTGAGCACCGAACTACACCAAGTCATGAAGGTAGTGAGATCGGAGGCGCCTCCAGGAAGTCGCATTAGCAAGGTGATCAACCATGGTAGGTGTGTCAAATATCCTAGCAAATGCATGGACTTGTGCAGGGATTTGATGATATTATCTTCTTTTCCATTTTCCACCATGTGGAAACTTTTGCTGAACCCGACATCCCCCATGACGTCGAAGCTGTAAAAGTTTACCCAATCTGATATGCGCAAGGTTTGTCCCTGACGCGCACGGAGCTGCTGGTTCAACAACTTCGAGTGTCGGTTCACGCGTGGCTCGTAGTCACGCAATGCTAAGGTCTCTGCTCAGTGTCTTGTCCATGGTGCAGGGTTCAAAGCTGGGTTTACCTTTGGCATTGAAGCCTCGGTCCCATTTCCGACGGCGCTGGTTATGCTCCGGCTTAGATCTAGTTGGTCCACAGTATTAGCATCAACTTGGTCCGGTCACAGTCCAAACAGAGTCGATCTGCACCTTGTTGTTTGCAAAGACAACCCTTCTATGTGCTGGCTCATGCTATACCATGGGCCCTTGGTACACTTGGTCGAAGCTGCGTGTATACTGGCGACTGCATCGACATCAATGATGGACAGCTCCCGAGGCCCTATTGAAAAGTCAGGAACGACTACAGTGAGGCAATTTAACGCTTGTACCTGTGCGAACATAATCGCCGTACACCTTGTGCAGTTTTTCTGCCTCGAGGTGATATTGAAGAGTGCCGGAAGCGAGCCAAAATCCGTACCATTTGGACAGTCTTGCGGGAAATGGACCAGGAAACTGGAACGTGTTAGAAATTTGTAAGGTGTGTATTCCAATGGATCAATTTATTACCTTTCGCAGTCGATGACAAAACCCTCGGTAAATGGTTATACTAGAGAAGAGGGCGAGTATATAACAAGTTATGAACTGCACGATGTACTTCCAAGACCAGTCCATGGAAATGACATCTCCTCCTAGGCTTGGTAAAAGCGCCAAAGAGGAGACTACGGAAAGACCAAAAAGTATTGGAATATGCGCATGGCGATCTATTTCGCGACTTGCAAGTATGAGATGCGACGCAAACCCCAGCCCGCCTGCGACAAGATGTGATTTCGTAGACATGGTACTTTAACGGCTCACTGATCTGCGATCAGTGAGAAAAGTAGGCAGTGTGGCATGGATAATATATATCAGTCAGGGTGCGCCGCAATCTCGAGACAAGAGGGGGCACTGAAGCAGTCTGCACTCAACCACGGGAACCGCTGTTAGCCTATTCGAAGTCACGGTGTTCGAGTCGGGGTGTTCGAGTCACGCTTCCTCGCAGGCCCGAGGTCTCAGGGTTGGGGGACCATCTCCTCCTATTTGCCTGTTCTCCCTAAGGTTCTATCAATGGAAACAACAGTAGAATCGAGAAGAAGTCACAGACAACGAATAGCACCAGCGCCAGTGTTCGATTGTGACTTTCATACCCCCCTCGGGAGTATGGCAACCGGCCCCACATACGAATGCTGTATACCAGGACGCCGAGACCAATCCAGACACCGAGATCGTTTTGTGGGTTGGCATAATCAAACTACCAGCTTTCATTCAACAGTGGCTCTGTTGTGTGCTCATGCATATATTTATCTGTTGGGTCAGGACGCAGTGGCGGAAGTGTACCTGGATCATGAAGGATGTCCAGGGCTTTGATGTCGAAGATGTCACTGGCATTTCAACTCGATCATGAACAAGGGATAAGTGTCAAAGATTGAGGTGATTGACTTGCTTGGGCTTCTTTGTTCCTAAGGGGGGAAGCCCATCTATCTATAGCCACAAGTACGGTTCCACAGTGTAGAGGACGCTGGGAGATGTTACCAACCCTGACAATAAGCTCGGTCGCTGTGTGGCGGATGCTGCTCCGCGGTGGTGCTCGGATAAATCCGCTATGTCCGGGGTTAGTGTGATTGTCTCGATTGTGTATTGTATTGTTCGACACCGCCAAATAACGCTGTCAGTAGTAGATTCCCTCATTATCGCTGATGCCTAGATCCAGCAATAGTGAGCCCGGCTCTGACGCCGGGTTCGCAGACCAGCCTGATATGCGGCGAGTTCCATGATTGGCTTGCGCGTCTGCCAGGGTAGCTTCGTCACAGTCACTATAAAACTGGCACACTCACCCTCATCTCCTGGGGCATCACTGGCGACAGACTTGAGAGGCTTTCGAGAGAGCGACACTAGGGCCCCTTCGCAAGCTTGAGGACTCGATAACTACGCCATTGTCATTTGAATCTGAGTACTCTGGCAACTACAATCTCTGCTAGGATGACCGACCACCTCGCAGCGCTGAAAACTGAGCATATCCTGGTCCTCGGAGCTACGGGACGTCTAGGCATTGTCTTTATCAACACAGCTCTAGCGCTCAAGCAGCCACCACTCCTGACACTCTTCGTCCGGCCAGGCTCAGAGTCCAAGCTCCCTGCTTCGGTTTCCAAATCAGCCCATGTTCGGGTGATTCAAGGGCAAATTGACGATGCTGCTGCCATCAAAAAGGCTCTTTCGCCGAGCACACAACCTGACTTCCCCACAGTCACATGTGTCTTGTCCATAGTCGGGACCTATGAATCTTTCAAGCCACTGTTCACGCGAGACAAGTCACATCCAGTCGCGGACGCTCTCCGCACCGTCATTCTACCGACCATGAAGTCCTGCGGCGTGTCCCGGATTTTGGCCCCGAGCACAGCGGCAGCATTCACATATCCGGGGGAAAGAGAATCAATGTCTCGACTGTGGAGGGTGACTCTTCATTTCACACCCTTGATGCCCCAAGGACACGCAGAAATGGTTGGCATAACAGAGGCGGTTATGGACGCTGGGGAAAAGGACCCTGATCTGAATTGGGTCCTTTTCCGCGTCCCTCATATGACGAACCAAAGCGCCGACCTGAAGATTGTGGCAGGATACTTCTCACCGACATACAAAGCCATCATCGATGTCAGTCGCGGAAGTCTGTCAAAATGGCTCTTGCAGGAGATATGTACAAACGAGTGGTCACGCAAAGCACCATCGGTTGCTAATGCGTCCTCTTGACTTGTTAGAATGCATCGCGGGGCGGCCCGATCTAGATTGTTCTCTGATATGAAGGCACGAGAGAACCGTTCATATAAAGTGTTTAATTCATGTTCAATATCTTGCCGCTGTAGGCAGGGAACAGATATCAGGCGGCCCGTCGTACCGTGCTTCATACCTGACACTTGAGGTAAAGTTCAGGTGGTTGATACATAGTGAGCACGTTTTCTCCAGACTTCAATTCGTTGATTTTAAGCCGTCGTGTGGTCGTAAAGCATCCTCATTCTTCTTACCTCGTTTTTCTATCCTCTCTCTTGTCCGCTCTTCTCGACCACTAGTGGTGGCCAGCCATGGTTGCATCATGAAAGCGCCGATCTGAAAATGTGACGAACAGCCGAGTGTCCAATATCATTCAGACTTTGCCATCTTCTGATACGCGATCCTCGCCCTCAATCTCAACTTGAGACACGAAATACTGCCACTGACTTGTATCACTTTCAAAGTTCAAGTGCACAAGCCTGGGATTGAAGACAGGAACGTCTCCCCGAAATTCTGGAAATGCCTCGACGAAAGCTATGTCCATGCAATAGCAGCGCAGGTCTTCGGTGCGTTCTAAAAAGGATTTCGAAAAGTCGAAAAGTTTGGTTTCTTGGTTCTGGACGTAGCTGTCGCGAACTTCGAATGGCCACAGGAATCGAAATCCCAAGCCAAAAGATCTGGAGAATGAATTGTTGCAATATTTTCCGTGGCCGAAAATCAGACGCTCCCGAAAGCCAGGCCTTGTAGAATAAAGCGAGCAATTAGTTGACGAATATCGTTTTCGATATGCAATAACTACTTACCATACCATATAATCAGCCACAGCTGAATGTTGCACGTGGAGCTGTGATGGCCTAGGGCTTTTGTGAGACATAGCAACATTTCCACGAGAGTGCCAACCTACCTTGGGCTTAGGAAAGAGGGAAGCGAATATTCTGGGCCATGTATGCCTGAGTACTGCGATAACAGTCCATCAGGCCTATATCTGGAGCGGATGGGAATCTGGGATAGATTGGTACGTACCTTGATCATGTGGCGCAAGATTCTCAAGGCCGCTAATCGCTCAACTACGCCACTGCCGGTAAAGCAAAACTCATCTAGCTGACGCAGGCACTCCCACTGAGCATCGAACTGCGGAGCCTTCATGACATGGTTCCAACCTCGTGTGACCGCGGTTATAATCATGTTGGTATCAAGACTGTCTCGAGAGATGTTTCCTTTGGATGATAGAGCACGCGCTTGATGTATCGCTCTGTTGGAATAAGTCCACACCGTCTCACAGTTGATGCATTGAGTATGAACAGAGGGAATACTCGAATCAAAGTGAATATTCCAAGGGCTGTTGTGTTTGGGTTCGAAAGAGCACGCTGTCAACCCATCGTCGAGAAAGGTGTCTTCGAAGCAAGGTTGAGCACCGAGCGAAGGTTTGTCACTGAATGTGAAGGTTGGAGTGGCATCACAGGGATAGTCGAGAGGCACCGGTAGGTTATTTGCGCATGTCGACTCATTCGAATCCATAAAGACCAAATCCGAAGATTCCATATTGTCGTTGAAGAATTGTATTCCACCATCGACTTCGGCTATTGGGTTGGAGGTTTGTTGAGACCCTGGACTGTTCAGGCGGGTGATGTTGCCTATCTGAGGATGAGCTTGGTACTTGCATTCCAGGAGAGTGGTAAACCCTACTTGCTTCTTCCCTGAGGTCCTCGACATCAGCCTTTAGTAAAGCTTGGATCTGCTCGACACGTAGCAAATGTCTGCTAATCCTAGCCTTGATATTTTCGTGCTTTACGGTCATGTCGTACACAAGTTTATCATCTGCTCGCTGATGGAGGCTCTCTAGCTTCAGTTCCAGGTCTCGAACTCGGTCACGGTCTTTCTGTCGTTTTCTCTGCTGATGTATCCGGTCCAGCTCCCTTTTCCTTACCTTCCTCTGATCCGCTTCAGGTGCATGGCCTGCTGGCCGAGCGGTTCTTCGGGCTCCAGTGTTGGTGGTGGACATGGAGGCGAAGCTGCAAAATTACCCGAGATCGCTCTGAACTGTGGCAGCTGCAATTGTGAACAGTGAGATGAGACGCTGTTGAGGAGATTGTGAAGCCAACATGAGTGTGAATGAGTCCACTAAGGATGAGAAGCGCGGCCGGGCCGATAGGGTCCGAGGCCTCCGCAAATGAACTTTACTACGAGATGCTATGTGGCAATCTACCCCGTACGGAGCAACCCCGGAGGAGAAAAGTCAAGCCCTTTACTTATCGCGTAGAGCCAATCACACTCGCAGTCAGCAAAGCCGTACGTGATTCCAGACTGGCTGGCGGACGCTGTTGTAGCATTTCTGTTTCGATGAGGCCACCGTCTTGGCATATCAGAAGTGGAGACACGAGTCGAGTCACTTCAATCGAGTCGAGTCGACTTTGCAGTCTGGGCTCTGCTTCTCGGTTTACCGAAGCACAATCCCATCTCCAGTTAACGTCTCATGAGGCCAGACTTATTGGTGAAACATTGTTTGTCAATGCAATCCACGTTAGTGGAACACGTGTAGAAGAAATGTGGCAGAAGAAGTAGCAACACTTCCGCCCTCAGCCTCGTCAACACCATGTGACCCACGAGGCTGAATCAACCTCACATCTTGAAATCAACTTCAACCATCAACACTATACCCTACAACAACAACCATTCATGCTACCATATCCACCCCCTTCGCAATGGCAACCCTTAAATCGACCCCTCCATTGCCATATACGCCTCGATCACACATCCACATCTTCATCTCAACACTCCACCTCCTCGACCTTCCACGTCAACCCACATACCCTGATATCACCATCACCACCTTTTCAACCACATCAACGCTCCAACAACGCATCAAAGCCACAGAATGGAGTCTATACCACCTCTTCCAACTCTACTACCAACATCTCCAATCCACCTCTCCCGCCACTCCGTCACAGATGCATCTACTCACACCGACATTCTCCTTTCCCCCCAAGACTCCACTTCATTCACTGACTCTCCGGTCTGGATTCTACAAGATCCTCACCGACATGAAACGTACAGCAGTCCTGCCAAAGACTATTACTCTCCGAAAGACCATGTTTGATGAGTGTAAAGGAGAAAAGTTCGATGAAGTCTTGGCCGCTTTTGCTATGGTCGTGTTGAGAAGGGTGGTCATGTCGAGTACGGCGAAGGACAAAGATAGGGGTTCTCGTCCTTTATCATCGTCGTCATTGAATATCAAACCGGTGTCGACAGCAACAGTAACATCGAAAGCGACATCGACTTCTAAAATGACGAAGCCACCAACAATGAAATCCAAACCTACTTCTCAGATCAAGAAACCCACATCTTCTTCCTTTTCATCATCAACCACCACCGCTCCTCTCAACTCTCCCAAACAAGATCTTCCCATTCCATCAATACCCATCTCAGCACTCCATACCCCACCCACCATCACCACCCCTACCAACCCCGACCACATCATCCCACTCCTTCTCGCCCACCGCTTCATTCTGCAACGAAACCTCAACCATCGAAAGCAACTTACTCAACAAGCCCAGACATACACCAGCTATTTCACCGCCCGAGAAAACAAACTCAATCACCAATTACAAGACCTAGAAACCCAAACGCCTTCCCACTCTTCACAATCAGAAAGCCCACCAGACACTAGTAATCTCATCGATCTTCGCGAAAAAGTCATGCGCGTATTCGCAACGACGCCAGAATGGGGACGATATCTCCTTGACGGCGAATATGCCGATGAGGATACCACCACTACCGAGCGAAACGAAGGTGAAAGCAAAGACCTACTCCAACTTGATCGATTCAGATTGGAAAATGACGAATCAACGGCATCTTCTTCATTTCCGGTTCTCGTGCCACCGGAATCAATGTTGGTGATGAGACAAGATGAACAACCACAACAACCACAACATCAACACCACCAGAAGCAGACGTCGCAACAAAAGGGTTCAGAAATCACTCGAGTGACGAATCTCAAAAATCGGGTACGCGAGCAAAAGGAACGGATCCAAGCTTTACAACAGGTTGTGAATGGATATAAAGACTCATCATCGCAAGAGGAAGAGAAAGAGAAAGGGGTAGATGAGGGAAGGGACACAGTAAGGGTAGGTACTACAATTCAATCGACGTCGACGAGATTTGTTGCTCAACCGATGTTTACTCGACATTTGAGTATTCGAGTATAAAATAGAAAGAAAGTTTTATTCAAGAATACAATGTATCTCCGAAACGAATCCAAAGGGAAATTACATTGTGAGAATCGAATCGAATCTAGGGTCCGGGATCCCTGATGTCAATCATATCGATCTGATGGAGTTGAATACTTAGTGGACATGGACAACAAGTCTCTCGTCTCATCCAAGTGTCGCGTCTCTCCATGCACAAACCTTCGTAGGTCGCAATGCATTCAAAACAGAACAATTCAAATCAATTTCCGCCATCAAAACCACTTCTTCATCACTATCTTATCATCTCGCTCCCATCCACTACCTTCTTCGTATCCCTCGTCGATATCACCTTGACCGTCAACACCCTCATCATCCTCTTCGACTTCTACTCGACTTCCCAATGCTTGTTTGCCCTGTTTGATCATGGCTTGTAATTGTTCATTCATCCAATCCATATTTTGTTCTTCCTGTGCCTCTTTCCGACGGAGCTTTTGTTGAAATTTGCGTACCTCGGGAGATTGGTTTGCGGAAGCGGAGTTTGAATGAGAATGTGAACTAGTCTGTGTCGATCCTCCCACGTTGAATGATGATTGCCGACGTGGAGATGCTAGTGATGCTCTGCTGGAAGGCTGTCTTGTGGAGGATGCCGCATTGTGATGCACAATATTGGGTGTTTGAGATGAGCGTCTCTGATGACTTGTGTTTGTATACTTGTTGGCACTGGATATTCGAGGTGATGCAAATGAGGCTGATGATCGGTGGCCGGATGATCGTGATACCATTCGTGATCTGTTGTTGGCATTTGGGATCTGAGCAGCGGCTCTCGTTGGGGATGGAAAGGATGACTTCTTCGCTGTGGGAGTACTGATGGACCCAACCCTGGACTTCTTACGAACAGGGCTGGTCTCTCTCGAACTCGGTTCAAAGTCATCAACCATTACCCATTTGTTGTGGACATCCGAATAATCAGAATAGGTCTTTGCAGCGACATCTTCCGGGTATCCACCAGGAACGGGTGTCATGTCTCGGCTATGTCTTATGGCCGCCTCTTTCCTCTCTGTGGTAAAGACATCCTGCGTCGAATCGACATGAGACCAGCCACTTCCGATAACCTCGGAGCCTTGACCGCCGAACTGGTACCCACCGCCTCCACCAGCATAGAACCCCTTGAATGAGACAGCGCTATTCCAGCAAAAGCTCAAAACCTTGCCTGCGACTCCTCCAGCAAGTGTGAAGACAGTCTTGCCCCATCCTTGTCTTGAGTTCGGAGAGTGAGATCGCTTTTCGCCGGCATGGGCACCACTTTGGAAGGTATAAGAAGGGGTTCGTGGCGGTTGACTTGGCCCAGAAGATTGGCGAATATAGCGATTTGGCCGACAATCCTTCTCATAATCGCGATCTCTTTCTAGATCTTGTTTTTGTGTGTCAAGATCGGCGGCTGTATCGAGGCCGTTGGCGAAACGGTAGGTGGTGTCTATTAATGGAGATGGACTGGGCGCATCACAACCATCCAAGCGGACACTCTCGGCAAGATGATTCGGCGTCCATATATATTGTTGTTGTTGTTGTTTCGACTGCGGCTGTGGCCGAGGTCGTTTCCTTGAGAGTGGAGTGTGATTGGAGATTGGGAGAAATGCCGATGAAGTGAGAGAGCTGTCTAGGGATGACGCGGGAGGTAAAAAGACTGAGGAAGTGAAAGGCGCGCATTGGAAGGAAAAGTTGCGGTCATGATTATCCTCCTCATTTCTCGGCAGAAAGGACCCAGGCATGTGGATTGTGGATGCTGGTGCCATGGTGATGGTCATGCTGGGTGCTAGAGGGCTTTCGATCAAGAAACAACGGTAAGGTGAACGGGTTTGGGTGTGTGTGGAGTGCGACAAGGTGGGTGGCAGCTTAGCAGCTTAACATGTATGCGGTCAGAGAGGTGGTGGGCGATGACCTGGTCGCGTGAACATGAGAGAGAATTTGGGCAAAGGTGGACACTGCCGTTAACACCACCACAGGAGGACAACCAGGCGTAATACCATCCGCTAGCGCTGTTGACAAAAGGTGTGACAGGTTTTAGGCGTTAAGGATCGAAAGTGAGGCGTCTTGTGAGGTGAAGGTTGGAAGCAATTGTGAAGTGCTGAGGTGGCACTGTGGTTAGGCTGCCATTGCCAATTGTCGGTCTGCAGGTGACTTGGAATGTGGTACAAGTGGATGCGGGGGTCGCAACTGCCGTAACAGCCACCCAACCGTCAGTTGCCCAGCAACCAAATAAATATACGGTGGAGCAGGAAACACGTGATTTGTGGTCACGTGCAAAGTGGGATCTCCCTCAAGAGATGAACAACCCTGGCGCACGAGGATGAGGATCGTGATGAAGGCAAACATATCACGACTTGTCAAGACGCTATGCAGGTACACCAAATAACAATACTGTGACACCATCTTCCATCTCGTCCGTATCCTATCCCCATTCCCGCAGCCTCATCAATATTTCAGCCACAGGAACTGATGAGGCCTCAGCTGAATGCCTGCGTCCCTTAGATTGATCATGAACCCTGATACCAGGTCCTTGGCTTCGGCAGGCATTCCCATGAACCGGTCTCGGCCTATCCACTGGCCATTATCGGAGAAATTGCAAAGACAGAGCACAGTTGAGTGAACGCCTGGTCGCTGGTATCCCAGAATAGTGGGATTCCCAGTGTAAAATCCCACAGCCCGTCCACCAGCCAGCTCTTCCGTCGACTTGCGTAGTTTGATGAGGTGCTTAATGCCAGCGTAGATCTGACCAGCCACCGTCGACGTATCTTCCCGCTCTGCATATCTCGCTGCTGGATACCATGGCCGGTTAACCCATCGACTGTCATCCATCTTGGCTGGGTCATTGAGGTAGCTGTAGTCGTTGAGTTGTCCTACTTCATCACCCAGATAGATCAGTGGAATACCTCCAGTGCTCATGGCAATTGAATATGCTAGCAGCACTCTGTCAATTGAGTGGTCCTGCATCGACTCAAGCCCTGCCAGTGAAGCGGTAGTCCCTGAGATGCGACAATCTCCTGTTCGAGGATTGTCTTGAAATGGCACACCGCGAGCAAAACTTCCTGGGTGGCGGTTGACAAAGAATGCGTTTAGGAACTTGCGATGATTCGATCCCACCTTTCCTAATTCCAGTGCATCTTCGTCCGAGAACGTCCAACCAATGTCGTCATGCGACCGGACATAGTTCACCCATGCACATCCACGAGGGATGTTGTGTCTACGCTCAATGGCTTGTGACAGCATAGATGCATCTCTCGTCGCCAATGCTTCCCATGTGAGAGCCATCTGAAGTGGGTTGTACGACAGCTGGCACTCATAACGGTCGATATATTGGACAACGTAATCAGGATGAACAATGGCTTCAGATTTGAACAGCACCGACGGTGCCGCAATTCGACAGAGGGCGTTGAATGCTCGGAGAAGTTTGTGCACCTCAGGCAGGTTCTCGCAGTCGGTGTTCATCTGCTTCCACATAAAAGCCACCGCATCCATGCGGAAAAAGTCGACTCCGATATTGGCAAGGTATAACATCTCGGCAGCCATGGAACGGAAGACTGTAGGATTCGAATAGTTCAGATCCCACTGGAAATGGTAAAATGTAGACCACACAAAGCGGCCGTCAGCGAGCTGAATAAAGGACCCAGGGTGGTCATCCGGGAAGATCTCTCTCGTCGACCGCTCAAATGCAGCAGGAACATTGCGATCTGGGAACATCCAATACATGGCCGAGTGCTCTGGGTCACCCTGAGCAGCCTTTTTGGCCCACTGGTGTTCGTTGGAGGTATGATTAAAGACCAGATCCAGGACTAAACTGATCCCAGCTTTCCTGAGCTCGGTGGCCAGGTCTTTCAGTTGGTGGATGTCACCGAGCTCCTCCTGGACATCTCGATAACTCGACACTGCATAACCGCCGTCGTTGAGTGGCTGAGGAGCTTTGAACAAGGGCATCAAGTGCAGATAAGTCAACCCCAGCTCTTTGAAGTATGGGATTCGATCTTTGATTCCGGCCAGGTTCTTTGCGTATCGATCCACATAGCAGACCCCACCCAGCATTTGGTTTGAAAGGTACCATTCCGAATCTTGCTCTCGTTGTTTGTCGAGCGCCTTCAATTCCGGATCTCGCTCCTTCCAACTCCTGCCGCACATGGTGATGAGGTCTACTAGCTGATCGAGGCAGTCATGTCTGTATCCATACAATTCGGCGAAAATGGCAAATATAGTGATAAAGTTCATGTCCAATCTTCCGAAGAAGTTCTCATCCTTGAGGATCTCAACTCCATCCTTGGTCTTGCGAAGTTCCTGCAGGATATAGGCTTTGGCGGCGCGAGCCTGCTGTTCGATGGAAAGACTGTTCATCTGGGAAGCCTAGAGCTAAAGAAAGGGGACACAATGGAAGCAAAACGAACGACAAAGTTGAACCCTGATGTCTAGCTCTAGCAAAGCAAGGGAGACAGGGTGAGATGGGAGGTATCGAGAAGGTTTAGGAAGTGCCCGTCACCTACCTGGGAGAACATTTTGTAGCTGGAGAGTTGTCTGCTGTCAAAATGAGCTTTTACGTACCCCGCCTTGTGAAGGTCCGTGGCGGCATAAAGCCAGGGACCTGCGTCGCCCAAAGTTTGTTCGTCATTGCGGCGCTGAGGAGGTGAAATCAAGTGAGGAGATACCTTCGGCCAAATTATAAAGTGGAAAAAGGCCGAGCGAGAAGGAGGAAGCGAAGGAAGATGGAAGGCGGGGGAGATCTGCCTTGGCATCAACTTGGCGTCTTTCACGTGATTGATATAGACTTGACGTCTACAATCACTCAAGGAAAAGCCCAATCCTCATTTTCAGTGTCTGCACATGGCCCTCGCGCGTTTGCAGAAATAACTATTCAGTACTGAATATACAGCATCATCTACATCATGATACATGTCAAGTCGCGGAGTCAGCCAGTACCAGCCATGAGAAAAGAGCATTGCAACGTGATGAGTGAGTGACTTGATACAAATATCCATTACTATAAACAGCCAGGGTAAATCTATGGTGTTTTAATGCACTAATGTCAGAAATCACGGCTACAGGTCAACTGCTCCTCAACAGCGACACCACAGCTGATCAACCCTTGGACACACAAAACGGCCCAGTAATACCAACAAAGGAGAGACGCTCCTATCAACCATGTCTTGATTAATCATACCCCACCTCATCCCATGTAACTCCGGTTTGTACACTATCTCCCCTGTTCGGATCAGAATGCCGACACTGCAACCGCAATCGCCTGACTGTCGCTGTGGCTGATACTGACGTTGACCTTCTGCACCCCGGCTTCCTTGGCTGCTGCCAACGCCGCCCCATTGAGCTTGACTTGAGGGGCTCCATTCTCATCGCTGAGGATTTCAATGTCGTACAGAGGTGCCCCAGCGCCTTTGCTGGACACACCGAGGGATTTGAAGACAGCCTCTTTGGCACTCCATCGTCCTGCGTACGATGCCTGGGGTGATGCCGCCTTGTCACAGTATGCTCGCTCCTTGTCCGTAAAGTTTCTTTGCACAAAGGTTTCGTTCTCAATGTTGATGGCTCGGATGTCCTCAACATCCACCCCGATCTTGGATCCCTCAGTCGCGGTCGCCTTTGTCAATGACTCCAACATTGCTTTGGTCTCCAACACAGCTGCGCTCTGAGTCTTCTTGGGCAGGGCTGGAGAGTAAACAAGCTCGCCAGACTTCTTGTCTGCCGAAACTCGCTGGTCAGGGTTGAGGAACACCTTCTGCATAATCTCATCGGGATATGGTGCCTTGGACTTGGCAACAAACAGAGTATTGCTGATCATGCCGTTATGGAAGTATCGGTATGCCTTCTTTTGTCGGGTCTCAACCTTGGCCTTATACCGTTGGAACTCTGCTTCGTCCAGGGTGGCATACAGATACTTGGGATGAATACCGATAGCCTGGGCACCCTTCTGACCAAAGCCGAATGAAGTGACCGAGAAGGCCTTGATGCCATCAGTCTGCAGCGATCGGCTCGGATAGACAATGTAGTCAAACTTCTCCATCACTTGATCAACGTTGTCTGCGTTGCGGTTTCCAGGCACAAGGCCACTGTTGAGCACCTGCAAGCACCCGTTGAACATCCAGGCTCCAGCAGCGCCCTTGGGGTGACCAGTCAGATATTTCTGGAAGATACCGAGGAGCGCGTTGCCCTTCTTGCGGCCAAGATGAGCCATCTGCTTGCAAATCACTTCTGACTCGTTCTTGTCGTTTGCAACGGTTGACGTGCCGTGGAAGGATGCAACATCGAGATCGTCAACAGTAAGACCCCATGTGGCCAGGGCGCCTCGAAGAGGAGCAATAGTCGAGTCTTGCTTCCAAAAGTTGTTGCCAAGACTGAACTGTGCTTCCTTCTCTTGCCTCTTGGCCTCGCGTTCAATGTGAGCGGCACGTTCCTGGAGGTACTCGGTTTCATTGAAACCAAATCCAGCCTGCGACTTCATGGCGGCAACCTCTTCATGCAGATACATGTACTCCGATTCTTGCCAATTCTTGATGGCCTTTCTGCGGAGATCGAGCTGTCTGCGGCGATACTTGATATCGAGCAGAGGAGAAGGATATTTACCAGGATTCTCTCGAGCAGTCGTCAAGACACCTTGACCTGGAGCAGGCACAGATCGTCCGATCTTGTCAGTAGCAGTGGTGGTGAGACCCAGGATACCGTAAATAGGTGTTCCCATATCCAGTGCCAGGCGAGCAGACATGATCACTTGCATACCACATCCTTGGGATTCCATGAATCCATTTCTGGTGGTGGTAGTTGGTCGCGACATCTCCTTGGGGGTACGTCCGTGGGCAAACTCATCCTCTGCGTTGCTGGTTGCCTTCATATTGGCGAATTCGTATGACCCTTCTTCCTGGAAATCATCAAATCCACCAACGAAGCAGACGCGTGCCTTGCCTTCGACGATAGTCTCGTAACCAATGTCAATCGACTCAACTGCGGTCGCACATGCTCCCACAGGGGTCTTAATAGGACCAGTTGAAGACAGAAGCAACATGTTGACCCAAGCAGACATGGTGTTGATGAAGGATTCTTGCAGGATGTCTTTTTGGACGGGCTTGTCCATGAATCGATCCTTGTACATACCACGGAGAGCAGTAGTACCACCAATGCCGGAGCCCACACAGTTGCCGACTTCTGAAAGATGGACATACTTGTAGAACTCATAAGGATCAGTGATACCCGAAGTCAGAAGAGCTTCAACCGTGCACACAAGCACGAACAGGGTGACCTGGTCAACTTGGGAGATGATATCGTCGGGGATACCATATTGCTTAGCGTTCCAACCCGTCGGGATTTGACCAGCAACCAGGCGATCGAAGCGAAGAGCCTTGGGGATAAGTAGAGTGGCGCCCTTCTTGAGACGTACGCTGTACTCTCCTGACTCGAGCTCAAAGATTTCTGCCTTCTCGCCGTGTTCCCTCTTGAACTCCTCGGCGGTTTCCTTGGAAGCCTCAAATTGGTCGAGATCTTCTTCGATCTGGATTTCCTGGAGAAGTTGCTTCTTGTTGGGGTCATATCCATTGAACAGTTCGGGCTCAATCAGACGAATGCCGGAGTGCTCGAGGATGGTCTTCTCATACTTGGACTTGACGTCCTTGTCGTCAACAGGCTCACTAGTCTTAGCATCGACCCAACCGGAATAGGACTTGCCCTTGAGCGGCCCATTGTGATTCTTGATCAAGCCCATCATCCATGCCATCTCAATACAACCCTCGAGCGAAAATTCACCATATGCCTCCATTTCCCACCGGGTACGAGAGTTACCCCATGGACCAACTTCGGCAAAGCCGGTGACGACCACAACCTTGTCGAGGTCAACCATGCCTTTGAGCGAAGCATTGAGCGGAGCAATGTCTTCTTTCCACTTTGGAAGTTCTGGAAAGTCGAATTTAATGTTTGCACGTGGCTCAATGGTGACTTTTTTGTACAAGGCCTGGCTGTCCTCGCCGTTGACAATCTTGTTCTCGAGAGCAGTCTCCTTGGTGACGGCCTGTCTGATGGCACTAGTCTCCATGACCTCAGCACGGAGCTTACTCATGAGCTCTTTGAGGTTAGGGAGGAATTGGAGTCCACCATTCAAGTCGGCAAAGACTGGTTCATTCTGGCACAGATCAACAATGGCGGGGGACATCAGGCCGAGCAGGTTGAAGGCCATTTCTTGCTGGGAGAATGTGCGGACACCATACTTCTCGACTCCATCCGCAACAATGTTGTTGCCACTCATGAGACCGGTGCCACGAGTCCAGCCAATGACAGCACCACAGATTGTGAGATAGTCACCCCAGCTCTCAGAGGACCATCGGTTGAACAAGGTCTCCAATGCGAGTTTAGACTCGGAGTAGAGACCGTCGTTGCCGAATGTGCCATGGTTGGGAGAAAGAGGAAGCATGACTTGGGCAGGGCGGGTGTTAAAGCCTGCCTCAAACTTCTTGCTCTTGACACTGCCAAGGAGTCGGATCAAGTTGGTCAGCATGATTCTGTGAGCGAGCTCAGACTTGGAATCAATGCTGTCAATTTCGCGACCATTTTCAGGAATGGCAGCAAAGGGTACGATGAAATCGAGATCCCAGCCCAAGCCTTTCTTGGTGTCATAAATGTAGTCGATGAGCCCTTCGACATCTTGCTTACTTCCTTGGTTGAAGGGGACGACCACAAGCTGGGCGCCTCGAGCACCAAAGCGAGCATACATGGATTGATAATACTCGGTCACTTCGCGCGAGTATCGGCTGGTGGTGACGACAACCTTTGCACCTCCACTGATGAGGCCTTGCAGAACTTCAGCACCGATAGATCCAGCGCCAGCACCAGTCATGAGTGCCATTTTGCCCTGGAAAGTCAGACCAGACTTGGCGGCATCCTCAAGGCCCTGGAGATAGATGCCGGTCAACTTTTTGCTGTACTCCCAGCCATGTTCTTCCTTCTTCTTGAGATGCAAGAAGGGGATGGTCTCGGTCTTGCCTTGTTTGGTGGTTCCATTCATGGTGGCACGGGTGAGAGAGCCATTTCTGCCAGGCTTCTTGACATCGCCATTCTCTTGTGGGATGATTTGAGATTCATTCATGCCCAGAGCACGAATGACATCCTTGTAGAGGCTGTTGAACTGCAATTGAGAGGCCTTTGAAAGCTTGTGCTGCTTGCGAATGAGCTTGTACACATTACGCAAGTCATTCTGAACCTTTGTGCGGTTGCTGTATTCGGAGATCTTGCCTCCATCAGCCATCTCGCGAACATAGTGCTCCAACTTCCGGGCACTTTGCCGAGGAACTTCTTGGTAATCCAGGTTACCGCGGGCGTCGACTGTTGTCTGAGGTCCGGTGGGAACTGCAACGTCCTTGTAGACGGGGGCTTCATTGAGAACGTCTTGGCAGTTTTCGATGAGCTGCTGGCCCAACTCTTTGGCCAGCTTATAGGTTTCACCGCGCTCGGTTGGGCAGTTGTCGATGTGGTATTGCATGTACTCAATCAAGGTTGGGTTTGATCGATTCATGATGCGAATGCACTGCGAGACGATTTCCCGGTCAACGGCCTTGAGACGACCAAAGATGATGTCAAAGTACATGCTTAGAGCGTCCTGTCGAGCCCAGTTCCATGAGGAATCATAAACACGTGCTTTCAGGGTGCTGAAAGAGGGCTCGATACCAGCAGCGTAAAATTCGCCATGCTCGACATTCCATAGATCCAATTGAGCTTGGAGAGCTTTGTTGTTCTCCTGAGAGCCGAGGAACGCCTTGTCGCCAGAGCGAAGATCCATCTTGAGGTAACGAGCGAACAATTCAAGTTGTTGCTTGAAAAGGGCCCGCTGATCTTTTGTCAGGGCATCGATAGCCGCGGGATCCATCATCATGCCGGCACCCGCGCCAGCAGCAGGGCCGCCAGCAGCAGCTGCGGAAGAGAGACTGATGCCAGCGTTGGATGCGTATTTCTGAGCGACATCTCCGAGGTAGGTCTTGGCATCAGTCTCGGAGCCCAGACGGGCTGGAGGCTCCATGGTCAAGGCCAGGAGAAGAACGCCATCTTGTCTACCGGAACCCAGACCAAATGATGTTTCAAGGTGTTTTCTAACAGCGGTGATGTTGAAGCCACCAGGCATTTTGGAGGAGACCAAGCGAGCAATCAGAGATTGGGACTGTTTTCCAAGCTGTCCATTGAATGTAGATTGCATTGCCGCACCGAGCTCGTCCAGAGGGGTGTCTTCTGGCTTTTCCGGAGTTGATCCAAATTCTTTACCCAAGTCTCCCAAGATTTCATTCTGAAGGGTAGACTTGCCACCGACAAGATCTTTAATGGCTTTCGTCAAGGGGATATCGGTGAGGGGTTTCTTGAGTTTCTGAGCAACCAAAGCTCGCAGAATATCCACTGCTCCAACTGGAGCATCTGCAACAGCAGCAGCAGGACCGGCGCTGGCAGCCGCTGGAGGAGGTGCCGCAGCTGCTGCAGCAGGGGCGGCAGCAGGTGAAGAGGAGGGTGCGGCGGCAGCGGGTGCGGCGGCAGCAGGGGCTGGCTCGTCTTCCACAGGATCAACGTCATAGTAAATCTCTTTCAGGTCCTTGTTATAAGCTAGGACTTGACGTTGGACTGATGTAGCTGCGTCGTATGCTTCATATTTCGAGGCCAGTGTTCGTTTGGCCATTCCACCCAGTGTGTCCGCAGGGCCAATCTCCACGATCCTCTCAGTTCTGTTGGTCTCCAAGATGACATCTTGGGTCTCAATCCACCTCACTGGCGAGGCGAATTGATATGCCAGAAGCTCAACAAGGAGCGTGTGTGCGAGCTCTTGCTCGACTTCGGGACGCATGATGACGGAGTGCGCGAGAGGAGGGTGATGGGTAGAGTAAAATAGAGGGTGGGATGGAGGAAAAGAGGTTTAGAGGTTGACGGCCAATTGCTGGATGAAATGAATCAGAGCAAGAGCCGTTGAGAGCACAGGTAGAGGAGAGAAGGAATTGTGCTAATGTTGATGTGGTGTTGCAACCACAGTCTGTTCTTGTGTGTGAGGTGAGGATGAGAAAGGTCGATTGAGGGCGTGGAGCAAATAATGAGAGGAAGGTGCAAGGTGGAAGTTGGAGGTGGATCGAGTATACAGAAAGTGGAAGAGTAATCAACGTCGGAGCAGACGCTAGCTACGGACAAGAGGGTTGGATGATATGCGGCCAGAAATGGAAAAGTGCATAGGTAGACGAGTATGCAGTGAATGGTTGGGACCGAGACGTGGCCTTGCTGGACGACTTGTTGGATCAAAGGATTTTTGCCCTTTCGAGTTGACGAGTTGACGAGTTGACGTCTGCCGCGGGCGGAGAAGGTGAGAAAAGATTTTGGGGGAACAAGAGCCAGGATGATGCCGAAAGGCTATAGGTTGAGGAGAGTCCAGACCAGGTACTCGCATAACAGAATTGACTGTACCTGGGGGTTCTGGGTACGCCCGTCTGAGGCATTAGGTGCATTGAACGGAGTAATAGTGGCTGGAGAGAAGGGGATGGAATATAGTCTGACGATAGATATTCATAGCTGGTTTACTGTGAATCTTAGGTGGTCACGGGTATTCTACGTGCATTCTCTCAGCATTGTTCTAGTTAATCACCTGTCAGACAGTCCACATTATAACCTCTTTTTGCCTCCGATACCCCCCTAGTGACTGTTGAGAAAACAGTGGAGCCCAACTCTGTCACCCAGCCAGCTGCCCCGCCAGAATTATTCTCCTCGAGGCACCAAAAAAAGTTGGAGATGACAGATAGATTGTGAGCCGAAGCACCATCGAAAACCAATTCCATCACCAGGCAACAGGCCCAACGCCTTTTCTGTCCCCCTTTTATCACTCTGTAGATGTGTAGCGAGATAGGTCAAAGTGCTGCCTGCTCAACGGCTTCTCTGCAAGCCTCCAATTGATGTCATGGTCCGATCACGAATGTTGCCAGACTGGCTTCAAAAGTTGGAGAAAGCTGTCAAGACTAACAAGTGGCTCCCCGAGAAATGCTCTGGTTGGGACCATGACGAGTTAGTGACGGGGTGCCTGCAGCCCGGGAGCCATTGAGGGAGTGGCTTCTGCCCACCAGTTTTAGTGCCTCTTTAGAGCTGTTCCAGGGTCTTTTCAACCCTCCCCATTGGTTGCCCAACCGGATGAGGCCTGCATCTGAGGGCTGCAACCTCTCGCTCAGAAAACTTCATTGAATTCAACAACCGCTCAGACTCCGGTCGCCGCTGACTGACACAATACACACTTGAGAAGCCCGAGAGAGTGTTGCTTGGTCCTAAGAGTTGCTCCATCCAAACTTCTAAAACATTCGGACAATTCTCGATCCTGCCTTCCTGTCCACATCACAATAACTAATCACCCTCATCAAGGCAGCTGCTCCTCACTCTTGCTCCTTCCTTCCTTTACATCTACTTTCCACTTTCTCTCAACCACAGCTAAGCAATTCTGCAATTCTGCTGTTGCTCACACATTCTTTGAGCTCACCATCGTCCGACTCACACGACTCAACAACGACTAGTTACAAGTGGCATTGAGTTGCTCACTTGACATACCTCTCCTCAGTCGTCCTGTCACCCTAACTTCTCCCGATACTACCTCCATACTCGAGCACCGCCATCATGTACTCAGGCGGCGCCACGGGAACCCACACACCCCGATCCTCTCAGAACCTCAGACCTCTTATCCTCACTCATGGCAGTCTCGAATACTCATTCCTGATTCCTACCGCCCTCCACTTTGCTGCATCTCAACTGAAAGAGGCCTTCAAGGCTTCTCTTCCAGAACCAACCGATGAGTTGGCTCAGGATGACGAACCTTCCTCAAACGCCGAGCTGGTCGCCCGTTACATTGGCTTCATTGCCGCTGAAGTCGATGATGACGAGGAGGCTGCTGGTTTTGTCGAAGTTTTGAAAGTCGTCTTGAACGAGTTTGAGAGATCGTTTATGCATGCCAACGATGTACATGCCTTGGCTGCCACCCTCCCCGGCATTACCGCAAAGAAACTTGTAGTGGTGCAATGCTACTATACTGGCCGAGCTGCCGTCGCCAGACCCATCAAACCTCATGATTCAGCTCTCCTCCGAGCGGCCGATGATGAGGACGCAAGCATCTACACTGTCTTTGGTGGCCAGGGAAATATTGAAGAGTACTTTGATGAGCTGCGCGAAGTCTATACCACATACCCGTCTTTCACCAAGGACTTGATCGAGAACTCCGCCGAGCTACTGCAGACCCTGGCTAGAAACCCAAAGGCAGACAAGTTTTACTCAAAAGGTCTAGACATCATGACCTGGCTCGCAGATCGAGAGACCCAGCCAGACACTGATTACCTCGTCTCAGCCCCCGTCAGTCTCCCCTTGATTGGTCTCGTTCAGCTCGCCCATTACCAAGTTACCTGCAAGGTCCTTGGAAAGTCTCCCGGAGAAGTGAGCGAGCGCCTGAATGGTACCACCGGTCATTCACAAGGTGTTGTGACCGCCGCAGCCATTGCAACTGCAACTTCCTGGGAGAGCTTTGCCAAAGCCGCCAGAGAAGCGATCACCATGCTCTTCTGGATCGGTATGAGAAGTCAACAAGCCTTCCCACGCACCAGTCTTGCACCCTCGATCCTGCAAGACTCGCTTGAGGCCGGCGAGGGAATTCCCACTCCTATGTTGTCTGTTCGTGACCTCTCCAAGTCACAGCTCCAAGAACATATCGACGCTACAAACGAACATCTGCCCACTGACCGACATATCGCCATCTCGTTGATCAACAGCGCCCGCAACTTTGTGGTCACTGGCCCTCCCATTTCTCTCCACGGTCTCAACTTGCGCCTGCGCAAGGTCAAGGCCCCTACTGGGCTTGACCAGAACAGAATTCCATACACTGAGCGCAAAGTTCGCTTTGTCAATCGCTTCCTTCCAATCACCGCACCATTCCATAGTCCTCTGTTGTCGGAAGCTTTCAAGAACATCCAGGAAGATTTGGCCGATATTAAAATTCCGGCTTCGCGCTTGACTATTCCAGTCTTTGACACCAATTCTGGCGATGACCTTCGCGCGTCTCAAGACAAGGACATCGTTCCTGCCCTGGTTCGCATGATCACGCAGGACCCCGTCCACTGGGAACAAGCTACCGTCTTCGAGGGTGCAACCCACATCCTGGATTTTGGTCCCGGTGGCATTTCTGGCCTTGGTGTTCTCACCAACCGAAACAAGGATGGTACTGGTGTCCGCGTTATCCTGGCTGGTGCCATGGATGGCACCAACGCCGAAGTTGGCTACAAACCTGAAATTTTTGACCGTGATGAGGAACAAGCTGTCAAGTACGCGACCAATTGGGTTACAGAACATGGCCCGAGACTTGTCAAGACCTCTGTTGGACAAACTTTTGTCGACACCAAAATGTCCCGCTTGCTTGGTGTCCCACCTCTCATGGTTGCCGGCATGACCCCTTGCACTGTGCCTTGGGATTTCGTTGCTGCAACCATGAATGCTGGCTATCATATTGAACTGGCTGGCGGCGGCTACTACAATGCAAAGGGCATGACTGAAGCTTTGACCAAGATCGAGAAAGCCATCCCACCCGGCCGTGGCATCACTGTCAATCTGATCTATGTCAACCCCCGAGCCATGGGCTGGCAGATTCCTCTGTTGGCCCAATTGCGAGCTGATGGCGTTCCAATTGAAGGTCTGACCATTGGTGCCGGTGTTCCCTCGATCGAGGTCGCTCAGGAGTACATCGACACCCTTGGCATCAAGCACATCGCCTTCAAACCTGGCTCCATGGATGCCATTCAGGCGGTCATCAATATTGCCAAAGCCAATCCCACCTTCCCTGTCATTCTTCAATGGACTGGAGGTCGTGGAGGTGGTCACCACTCCTTTGAAGATTTCCATCAACCCGTCCTGCAGATGTACGGCCGCATCCGAAAATGTCAGAACATTATCCTGGTGGCCGGCAGTGGCTTTGGCGGTTCCGAGGATACTTATCCCTATCTGACTGGTACATGGGCACGCAAATTTGGCTACCCCTCTATGCCTTTCGATGGTGTTCTCTTCGGCAGTCGCATGATGACCGCCAAGGAAGCACATACATCGACAAATGCAAAGAAGGCCATCGCGGAAGCCGAGGGCGCTGACGATAGTCAGTGGGAGAAGACTTATAAAGGTGCCATTGGAGGTGTCATCACTGTTCGCTCCGAGATGGGTGAACCAATCCACAAGCTTGCCACTCGAGGCGTCAAGTTCTGGGCTGAGATGGACCAAAAGATTTTTAGTCTCGACAAGAAGAAGCGAGTGGCTGAGCTTAAGAAGCAACGAGAGTACATCATCAAGAAATTGAACGATGACTTCCAGAAGGTCTGGTTCGGGAAGAACTCGGCCGGCGCCACTGTCGATCTCGAAGACATGACTTATGCAGAGGTCGTTCGTCGGATGGTTGAGCTCATGTACGTCAAGCATCAGTCTCGCTGGATCGAGGTCTCTCTCCGCAACCTCACAGTTGACTTTATCCGCCGTGTCGAAGAACGCTTCACCACTGGTTCTGGCAAGCCATCGCTCATCCAGAGTTATGCGGAACTTGACAACCCAACCGAGGTGGTCGAGAAGATCCTGGCAGCATACCCACGCGCAGAGAGCCAGCTCATCAACGCACAAGATGTCCAGCATTTCCTGCTTCTCTGCCAACGACGTGGTCAGAAGCCTGTGCCATTCGTTCCTTCATTGGACGAGAACTTTGAGTTCTGGTTCAAGAAAGACTCGCTCTGGCAATCCGAGGATCTCGATGCAGTCGTTGACCAGGATGTTGGCCGTACTTGCATTCTTCAAGGGCCAATGGCTGCCAAGTACTCAACCAAGATCGATGAGCCTGTCAAAGATATTTTGGACGGCATCACGAATGATCATATCAAAGGTCTTACCAAGGACGTCTATGGTGGCAAGGATACCAGTATCCCCATCGTCGAATACTTCGGTGGGAAGATCATTCAATCCCCAGAGAGCGTGACCGAGCTCGATGGCGTCACCGTCATTCCAGATGGCACTCGCATTACCTACAGACTGTCATCCCAGGCTTCGGCACCTCTTCCAGACCCAACGGAGTGGGCTCAACTATTGGCAGGCAAGACCTATTCATGGAGACATGCTTTGTTCACCACCGATGTCTATGTTCAAGGTGCTCGCTACCAGAACAATCCATTGAAGCGCATCCTGGCTCCAACCAGGGGTCTCGTGGTCGAGATTGCCCACCCCAAGGACCCATCCAAAACCAGCATTGTCGTTAGGGAACCTACCCAGTCTGGCAAACTCGTCAAGACGCTGGATATCACCCTGACTGGAAAGAACGAAATCCTCATGAACCTGTGGGAAGAGCGCACGGCGGAAGGTGAAGCAGTGGCTCTGCCCTTCAAATTCGTCTATCATCCCGAGACCGGCTATGCTCCCATCCATGAGGTGATGGAAGGTCGCAATGACAGGATCAAAGAGTTCTACTACCGTATCTGGTTCGGTGAAAAGGACGTTCCTTTCGATACGCCTACCACAAACAAGTTTGATGGAGGCAAGGCAACCATTGTCACCCAAGACATTGCCGACTTTGTGCATGCCGTCGGCAACACGGGAGAGGCCTTTGTCGACCGTCCAGGCAAGGAAGTCTTCGCTCCCATGGACTTTGCCATTGTCGTCGGGTGGAAAGCTATCACCAAGCCAATCTTCCCCCGTGCTATCGACGGTGATTTGCTTAAGCTGGTTCACCTTTCCAATGGCTATCGTATGCTTCCTGGGGCTGAGCCATTGAGAGTTGGCGACGAGCTGCACACCTCTGCCCGCATCAATGCCGTCATCAACCAAGAGTCCGGCAAGATGGTTGAGGTCTGCGGCACAATCACACGTGACGGGCAACCAGTGATGGAAGTCACCACTCAGTTCTTGTACAGAGGTACCTACACTGATTTTGAAAACACCTTCCAGCGCAAGGAAGAGACACCAGTGCAGATCACTTTGTCTTCGTCCAAGGACGTGGCTGTGCTCAGATCGAAGGAATGGTTCCATCTCGACGAACCTGATATCGATCTCCTAGGACAGACCTTAACCTTCCGATTGTCCAGCCTTGTTCGATTCAAGAACACGACAGTCTTCCAGAGCGTTGAGACTATTGGACAAGTCCTTCTGGAACTGCCCACGAAGGAAGTCATTCAAGTTGCTTCGGTCGAATATGATGCGGGTGTCTCTCACGGCAACCCAGTGGTTGATTATCTTCAGCGCCATGGACAATCAATTGAGCAACCGGTCAACTTTGAAAACGCCATCCCTCTCAGTGGAAAGACCCCACTGTCTCTCAAGGCACCAGCCTCAAATGAGACATATGCACGTGTCTCTGGCGACTACAACCCCATCCACGTGTCACGCATCTTTGCCAGCTATGCAAATCTCCCAGGCACAATCACCCACGGTATGTACACCAGTGCAGCCGTGCGAAGCTTGGTCGAGACTTGGGCTGCTGAGAACAACATTGGCCGCGTCCGAAGCTATCACGTCTCTTTGGTTGGCATGGTCCTCCCGAATGATGACCTGGAAGTTAAACTGGAACATGTCGGAATGGTTGCTGGACGAAAGATCATCAAGATCGAAACCAGCAACAAAGACACAGGTGACAAGGTTCTCTTGGCTGAAGCTGAGGTTGAACAGCCCGTCTCATCCTATGTCTTCACTGGTCAAGGCTCGCAAGAGCAAGGCATGGGTATGGATCTCTATGGCCGCAGTGCTGTCGCCAAAGAGGTATGGGACCGTGCCGACCGTCATTTCATGGACAACTATGGTCTTTCGATCATCAACATTGTCAAGAACAATCCTAAGGAACTTACTATCCATTTCGGTGGCCCTCGCGGTAAAGCCATTCGCCAAAACTACATGGCCATGACTTTTGAATCCATCAACGCCGACGGATCAGTCAAGTCTGAGAAGATCTTTAAGGAAATCAACGAAAACACCACATCCTACACCTATCGCTCTCCCACTGGATTGCTTTCTGCAACCCAATTCACGCAGCCTGCTCTGACGCTGATGGAGAAGGCCAGCTTCGAGGATATGCGTTCCAAAGGCCTCATTCAGCGTGACAGCAGCTTTGCAGGTCACTCTCTGGGCGAGTACTCGGCACTTGCTTCAATCGCAGAAGTTATGCCCATTGAAAGCTTGGTCTCGGTTGTCTTCTACCGTGGCTTGACCATGCAAGTTGCCGTGGAGCGTGATGAGCAAGGGCGCAGCAACTACTCCATGTGTGCTGTCAACCCCAGTCGTATCTCGAAAACATTCAACGAGAACGCCTTGCAGTATGTGGTGGAGAACATCGCCGAGAGCACTGGATGGCTTGTGGAAATTGTCAACTACAATGTTGCGAACATGCAGTACGTTTGTGCTGGCGATCTCCGAGCATTGGATTGCTTGACCAACGTCCTGAATGCGCTCAAATTACAAAAGATTGACATTCAAGCTTTGATGCAAACCATGTCACTGGACGATGTCAAGGCACATCTAAACCAGGTCATCAGCGAGTGCCGCAAGAAGACCGAGGCCAAACCACAGCCCATTGAACTGGAGCGAGGTTTCGCAGTGATCCCTCTCAAGGGCATTGATGTCCCCTTCCACAGCACATTCTTGCGATCTGGCGTCAAGCCTTTCAGATCTTTCTTGCTGAAGAAGATCAACAAGACCAGCATTGACCCTGCCAAACTGGTTGGAAAATACATTCCCAATGTCACCGCTAAGCCATTTGAGATTTCCAAGGAGTACTTTGAGGAAGTCTATCGGTTGACCAACTCTCCTCGCCTTGCAAAGATCATTGAAGATTGGGACAAGTACGAGAATGCCGGTGATCCAGGTGTCCGACGCCTTTCCACGGTGGTATAAGACGGTGGTTATTGTTTCGAGCGATTCAGCGACAACGATAGAATGCGGTCTGAAGATTGAAAAATAATCTGGAGCTGCGGCGTTGTTTCAGTAGCGTGATTATGGAGTACCTCATACTATTACTATTAGAGGTGCATTCATTGGACTATACTTTCTTTTTCTTGTACAGATAGTGCCAAGTGTGTAGAGATTCATAGTATTCGAGATAGTGAAGCGGCAATTCATTACCTTGACCAATATTTCTTCCTCCTTTTGGTTGTGACATCTTATCCGCGATAATTCGTTTCTACACTAGATTTGATACATTAGTCGAATGAAAGTCGTGCAAATAATAGCTAATAGCTACTTCGTGCCGTAAGTAGTCATAACATTCTTTTATACACAGGTAGGTATATATTGTGTCCAGGTCTATGCGCCAGTCCCCAGTCCAGGACCAGGGAGACATATTTCCGGCCACTCGGATAGAAACATGTCAGTCGACACGTCCTGACGAAACATTAGAAGATCATTCGGAGAGAGAGACATATAGTCCAACGAAAATCCCCGGTCCATAGTAAAGACATTTTGCCATCCTTTATCAGCAATCTCGCCGAGAGCGACCAAGGCACGTCTTGCCGCTCCAAGGACTTTGGACAAGTCCTGGAGAAAGTCGACAGCTTTTGTAAAAGAGTATTGGGCCGAGTTTGCGTCCTGAACCACTGGACACTGAAGATGTGGAACCAAATGGCACATCGCCTCAACCACACACTCGACAGCTGTCAGGCCGAACGAGACGGGATTCGCCGTCGAGTTCATGAAGGCAAGTATGGCTTCAATGGTCTCGGCTGCTAGTTGGACGCATATTTGAGCGCCTCGTGTATCGTCTGCGGTGGTGCGTTGCCATGATTGTCTGATTATGAGGCGCAGGAGGTTCATTCTCTTTGAAGAAGCATCAGTAAAGGTGACCATTCTGGGGTGGTATCAATTCATTGATATGGATACTTACCACACGAGCAACAAGTCTCGATCGGATTTGACCTTCAGTTTCCCCTGCAGCCTCATAACTTGACAGTTGAGTGGTCTCCCATTGCAGTGACTGATGAAACTGTCTTTGCGCATGTAGGATCTTCGCATCCAGGACTTCAATCTCTTCCGCTCTGTCAGCTCGCGTGAGCGCACGAGCAGCGAACAATGAATCCCAGACCGAACCCCACAGACGAGCCCAAACGATTTCCGTCTGCACGTACCTGTTGATCAGCAACTTGGATTCCGACTCTGCGTACGCTTCCATATCGAAAGCGGCACCCAATGCCAAAGGATCAACACCCTCGACTTCCTCCACACGGAACTCATTCTCCCGAATGAGATACGGCTTCCAACTCTTCTGCGCCACCCGTCTATCCATGTAGAATATCGTCCACCACAGCAATCGACAAGCCCGTTGATCTGCCTCCGACCGATGACTCCACTTCGTCTCATCATTAAGACCAATATTAAACGCCAATTGAATCGCCGTGCCCATCGATTGCGACGCCGCCGTAAGTCTCTCGACATGAATCAAATACATCGCTTTCACCGTATGATACCGCACCAGATCGAGATCGATACACTCATGTCGCAATCGATATTCCTTCCCTGCCATTTCTTCTGCCATCAGGAAATACCTCCAACCAGGCGTCGTGTCGATTTTCGCTTCATGATTCGAAAGATCCAGATACGTCGCCAGCGCCAACACCATACACATCATCATGAGAAACGTGCGTGAACATGGCTTGACCACGATTTGAACCCTCCCTTCCCCCGACACGACTTGATCATCCACTTCAATCTGAGCCAACCGTTCCCGAAACTGTCTCGGTTCGAGACAAGGGAAGAAATTGTTGAGTTGTTCGAAATACAAGCTAACGAGACTTTTGATCTGAGGAATGGATGGTAAGTCGCAAAGATAACTGGTCGTTCCTCGAGTCTCGTCATTTTCGACTGATTCCGGAGGACTGGATGTGGATGCGGATGCTTGAGAGTGGTTGGAGGCGGGGAGAAGGGCTTTTTTCAATGCGTTGATGTGTGAACTTAGTGATGCGAGGGCTTCTTTGTTGGTTGCCACTTTGAAGATTTCCATGTTGGATGATTCCGCGGATGTGGTGGTGGTGGGGTCATCGTTGTGGTTGTCGTGATCTTGGTCGTTGAGCCCGATTTGAAAGGCTTTGTCCATGCGGTTGATGTGTTGTTCTAGACTTCGGAGACGTTCTAAGACGGTGTCGTTCTCGAGGCCGGTGACGGTTGCTGCGTTGGTTGTGTGGACAGGACGTCTTGAGGCGGGGGAGGGGACATGTTAGTCGACATCACCCACCGACGTGAATTCTTCTGCCCAAGTAGACTCACCT
The DNA here is from genome assembly GCF_000836275.1 of Exophiala mesophila. Classification (NCBI taxonomy): domain Eukaryota; kingdom Fungi; phylum Ascomycota; class Eurotiomycetes; order Chaetothyriales; family Herpotrichiellaceae; genus Exophiala; species Exophiala mesophila. The sequence continues at coordinate 2,005,100 of NW_015622508.1, forward strand.
TTCCTTTTCAGCCGATGTAGCTTTGCTTTTGCGTATCCTAGCTCGTGCGGGATATGTGCATGTTTTGTCCTGTCGAAGACAGTTCTGACATATGGTACCTCCTCCACACTGGTTTTTGTCAACGACTGATCAAGAGGTTCCCAATGATTTGTACGGCAGAACTTACCTTGGACTTGCTTATCCGACAAGGAATACTATATGCCGTCAAATCAGTCAATTCCATCTCCCCCATACTAAGCCCGCATAACCGGGTCCTGAATGCGCTGGGTGGACTCTCTTACCATGCCTTGCTGATATATTTCCCACGACTCCCAACCTTCGACGCCCCATTGGTTTGCGTGGCTACAGGCGCGACATCGAGTAAACCAGCCGATGCCGATTGTTCTGCTGTCATAGCAACAGATATGGAACTTATAATGTCGACTTTGATTGCACCGAGGCAACAACAAATGATGTGCGCGCGCGTGGATAAAACAATCCAGATATCGCGAACCAGGACCAAAGATCAACGACCGAAAAACTCGCCCGGACAAGCCCGCGGCAAATGCGGCATGACCCCAGGATTTGGTCTTTGCGGCCTCGGGCTTTGCCCCTCGATGCCGCCTCGGTCCTCCAGTGCCCTCCACAATGTGGGACCCGTGAATAGTCATGCTTGCTTACCAGTTGATGGAGTCGGATTTGAACTGCCGAATGCTAAATTCATCGATGTCATCAACTTTTGCGTCAGGTTGGTTCTTGGCTTGATTGCATTCTAAGAAACTGCTGACTAACATGGCCTCGTTGATGCGGAATTAGAGGTCGTGGATGTCTATTGGGGTTGGCTATGTGATTAGAAGTCAAAGGCGTTTGTCGAGACTTTCAGCAAAGTTGCAATGTATCACTGGTAAGCTTATCCAGGACAAATCTCGGTGGACGAACGAAGATATTAATACATGGTCTCAACAGTCAAGCAGTAGAGGAGGCCCAAAGGCATTTCTCGTACGGCAGCCTACTTAAAGATGTAGTGGCGACCCCCAGTTCATTTTTTTGGTAGAAGACTTGACGGCCATTCACTGAATGCCTAGGGAGTCGCCGTCCTTTTGCCCATCCAGGAAGAGGATTCAACTGACTCGGCTGCGAATGGACGGCTGTCTGGCCAGTACCTTGATATTTTTGTTTGCACAGTGTCCAAGGAGTCCAAGGAGTCCAAGGAGTCCGTCGCTAACCATTCAAATTACTTCCTTCCAGAAGCTTTACTCAATGGGTGCTCCCCAAGTTTCCCCGGGTAGTGCATATTTCCGCTAGAAGCTAAATGCTGGAGAAAAGATGTCGGCCAATGTGAATAATTGAATCACTCAATCGATGGTGAGTGGTTTACAATATCCGGGGACACTCCGGGGAGATTCATTAGTATATGTTCACTAGCATGAATGGATGCCAATCGACTGGTTGAATGTCGAGTGCTGCCACAAGCTGCATTTTGATCCTCATATTCTAGTGGAATCGAAAGTATCTAGTGCATCTAATCATAAATGTTGGTGCTACCGCATCGCATTGGGATGTGCGCGTGATGAATGTGGCCATTTCTAAGTCACCCTCTTTGGCAGGCGGAGATCTACTACCTATGTACCAGCAGGCTAGATAGCATTTCATGCAAGGCCGAGAGATCACTTGCAGACTTCAGACTGCTTAGCCTAGGATCTTAGGGATCAAGTAGGTCGCTTGGGGGAATGGAGCCTTGAGGTTGTTGATTTGTTGATAGATGAGTTAATGAGAAGGAACTTGGTCTCGTGTAGGTAAGCACTCAGGTTCACATAAAATATATGCATACAAAGGTAGCAACATGACCTGTACGAGCATAAAATCGAGCTGGACCCGGAAATGCTATGTCGTGACTTGTCAGCATTCCCAGCGCATCAGTCTGAATCTGTCCTGTTATAGGCTGATTTATTGCCAGACTAAGAGAGTCCATTCAGGCGAGTTTCAAATCGAACCTGCTCTTGTACACACACTCGATGTCGTCGTGCTCCGTGCCGTGGCTTGAAATGAATTCTCGCCTATGAAAGAGACTCCGCTCCCTGTATGGTAACATCGCTCGGAATCTTGACTGGAATGGCATGGTCAAGAGCGTAACTTGAAGATGTTCCGTAAGTGGCACCCGGGGGTCTTCGTCATCTGGCACGTCTCGCCGAGTTCGCCTGAATAGTAGGCGAATCAATGGGCTTTATGCGTGCGAAATAGGCATCAAGGCTCATTAAATGGTAATTTCCACCACCTCCCGACGGGGAGCCTCGCGTCTTCGGCCCTTTAGCCACTGTACTTATGAGTGCGCGCATGTGTAAAGTAGGTAAGAGATGTACTCCAAGTTGTAACCAGGGCACGCCAGGGGTTACCCCTCCCCCTTGATTGCTCGCAAATCTCATTGCCTGCATAACTTTCGCCATTCGAGAAATCTCGCCAATTGCGCCAACATCGACAAAGAAACGGAATTTCTCCCTGTTCGAAAATGGGGAGTGGTGATGATGGCGGTGGATCCGAGGCTTCGACCTCCCAACCCAGAACGGTGTCTCTCTTTCCTGGTTTCATGTGGCATTGTTCAGATTTGACGGACCCATCATTTCGTTTCTCGAGGCTAACTAACTATGTTGGTCTTGTGCGACAGAATATTCTGTGCGATGCGACCTGGTTGCTTTTTCGTGTCTCGGGACCATCATCCTCTTTGATGTTTGCTTTTGAAAAACAAAGGTAGATTGATCAAGCCCAACGCTACACTATGTCGTCGGCCTGAAATTGCCAGGAGACGTCGTGGTCTTGGTTGAAAAGCTCCAAAGGTAATGTGAGATGAACTGTGTCGATTTCGCGGCGTCGTCTCTGATCGTTCGTTTTGCGTGTGTCATACCTCAAGTTGTTGGCCTCGTTCATCAATGGATATCGCGTCTCTGGTTCGGGCCGGTAAGAATGATCACTTTTCCTCTGATTTATGTTGACTCTAGTTTTGTCTAACCTGAAGGAATGTAGTGCTGGCAGCGTTTGAAGATGGATCGAAACTTGTTCAGCGGATACGTGATCAAAGAGCCAAACCTGGTCGAGAGCCTTTGCCTGAAGGACCAACAAATGACCTACTCGATTCTTTGACTCTGGGACCAATGCTCGTCCGAGGTCATTATGATCATGATGTGAAGAGATTTGGCGAACAATACACGTGTGGTGATAGCCAAGCGCGGGAACAGATGAAGGATGTCTTGATCAATCTACAAATGAAATTGATCATTGCCTTGCGCACCATGATGATGGATGAGATGGAGTTAGACTTTGATGCCCTTCAAACAGCCTCAGACGATGGTCGAGTCAATACTGGCGTGTGTTTGGGTCAATTATCCCAGAGGCTTTCGTCAAACCTTCAGGCCCAGGCACATTATCCCACACATAGGGTGTCCTCATATGCTTCCTCTTCGACTTCAACATCTGCTCCGACTTTGCCCGTTTCTTCTTCACTAAATTACTCAACCAGTCAGAGTACTCACTCATCGATGACATTTGCGTCGCCTCCAAAACTTGAGTCTCTACCTGATCGATCCATATCGGGGGTGGTTCGACTACCATCGCCAACACCACCATCATCTTCGGAACCACAAGAACAAGAGCAGGAGCAGGAGCAGGAGCAAGACAAAGAGCCGGAGCAAGAAGAAGAGCCAGAACCAGAGCCAGAATCTCTTCAGGGGGAACCGGTAGAGCTGGGCGATGTTTCAGAATCAGAACAACCTCAAGCAGTTGAAGACGAAGAGGTTTCGAATCAACCAACGCCTGAGACCGATATTGACCAGTCTCTAATTGTCCCAGTCCCTCTTGATCAACAGAGCCTCGACGAAACGAATAGAGATCTAGAGAATGCGAACAGAAAATCCACTCACATCCTCGCATCCGAAGACAAAGGCATGCTTTTATTGTTCCCTCAACCTGGAGGACATCCCAAACTAGCAACTCCACCTAAGAAGAAGCAGGATGAAGGTCAAGTGGCCTCAGAACACCAAGAGCTACCGACGCAGGGGAGGACTCACCAAAGCACAGGGTCACGAGAACGGTTTGGCCCAGATGATTACCAGGATGAAAAGATGAGCACCGACGATAACCAATACAAAAAGAATCTAGGCAAACAATATAGTCCAAGCATCAGGACCATTGCTAGTCAATATAGTCACAGCACTATTTACGACATGTATCACCATCAGCAGCAGCAGCAGCAGCAGCAACCGGCACCGCCGCCAATTAACGCATCAGTAGAAGCTGAGCGAGTAATGTCGAGCATATCATCTTCTTCATCGTCATCTTCATCATCAGCACCAGCACCAGCAGAAGCTATAGTAGCAGAACCACCTCCAACATCGACATCTACACCACCGACAACATCACAATCATCCGGACCATTATACCATAGCAGCCCCGACTATGTCAGATATCTACAAGAAAACTCGCGACCGCCTCGAAGTCAAGCAAGGACGGAGCCAACCACACCAACAGATAAACCACGGGGAAAGAAAATCCTCGGAAAATTCCACGCTGCTCCTCAAGACATCCCCTACCGACCAACAGCAAGATTAGCACGACCAGTGGTAATGAATCGAGCGCCGGAAAAGGGTGGAGCTGGTGACAATAAGACATCTCTCGTCGTCCCTGTCCCTGTCCCTGCAACAGCACCGCCTCCAAGGACCGGAGGATGGCACGTCCACCCTCCTTCTCGATCTTCTTCTCGTCCGAATCACCCTGTTGCTGTGCCTGGCGCTGTCGAGGTGGATGCTCCTCACCGTCATGCCCACAAGACACCACCATCGCCATATCGTCCCCCTTTGCGACCGTTACCTCCACCACCTCTTCCTCCGTCGTTGCCATATGTGGCGCCATCGTCAGCAGTGGCTTCAGCGTCGGTACCAAATCTTTCTCGTTCAACGATGACGATGACAAGACCTTTTTCACCAACTAGTAATCCTCTCCCGCCATTGGATTTTGATTTGGATCTTGGTATAGACTTGAATTTGAATTCGTCGTCGACTACAAGGACATCGACGGCAACAGCAACATCAACATCAACTAGGTCAATATATTCTACTCAAACACACTCACAACCACATACATATCCATATTCATTTCCAGATCCACCACCACCGCCGAGTATTCCTCCTCCCCCTCGTCCAGGGCACCATTCACGTCAACATTCGCGACAACATTCACGACATCGATCACATTCCACCACATCAGCACCAGCCGCTGTCCCACCACAACCACAACCAACATCATCATCATCCTCATCTTCCTCATCATCATCCTCATCCGTAATCACAACAGTCACAGCCATCGCAACAGCGGTCCCAATAGCAACACCCATACCCACCACACTAGACTACGCACCAACCCTCCCCACGGAACACAACCTCCTCGGCTTCTGCAAAGGCGCATTCCGCCTCCAAATCGGCCTCGCCACCAAAGCATTCATACCTGCAAATCGCCCCGTCGGATATGCATCCATGATGCCATACTGGCGATGTAGCAAATGCAATTTCCAAGGACCTGTACACATGTCGACGATAATGACGCATGGATCTGATCGTGGGAAGAAGCAGCAATCTCATCAGCATAATCAACTCCAACCAATTTGGCGACCAATCAAGGAATTCGATCCAAGAATACGAATTGCAAGAAGTATTACCAATGGACCGAGTTGGGATGCAGCTTCTGGTGGTAAGATGAATGGTCATACCAATGGTCATGCTAATGGTAATGCCAATGGAGGTGATATGGATGCCCCTATCGCCATTCGATATAAATGGGCATTTCTAGCTAAGTGTCATGTCCCATTGAAAGGAATGGTCCCGTTCGATACGCCTCAGGGTCATAGTGGCGAAGTGGGGAGTTTTGCGTGTATTTTTTGTGCGGTGGAGGGGAGGGCGAGGGGGTGGGTTAGGGATCCTAATGAGATGAAGGATAAAGATCATGGTCATGACCATGGTATCAAAAGGGAGTCTAACGACAGTATCGGTGAAGTAATGTCTTCTTCAATGACTTCTTCATCTATCGATCAACACCCTCCTTCAACGACAACAATCAGCGCCAACAAAACCCCAAAATCCAAAAGCAAAATCCGAGCTAATATCTCACTCATCAAAATCGGACGAAGCAGTGCATCGAAGAACGCTGCTGCTGCTGCTACAGCAGCCGCTGTTGAAGCCAACGAAGAAACATCGTCTATCCCTATCCCTCCCATCCCTCTATCGCCATCATCATTCCCACGTCCGCCTACACGACCGAACACGTCGAACGGACCCACTGGACCAGCTCCCACTTGGTCATCCAATCCTATTCCAAAATCAACCACAAACAAGACGATGTCTATGAATCTCACACCCACATTCGGCAACGTAGCGAGTTTCATGGCTCATTTGGATCAAGTCCATCGACGAGAGGATGGTTGGCCGAATGCAGAAGTCCAAGCTAGGTTTCACTGTGTGGTGGGAAGAGTAGCGGGGGCGGAGGTTGATGAGGATGGGTGGGAAGTTAACTTGATGCCGTTGGAGGGGGATTTTAGGACTCGAAGTTAATGAGATGATGATGTGATGAGTTTATGGTTCATGAGGGTTCAGGGGTAAACACAGAGAAGGAAAAAAGCGGGGGGTATAATGTAGGTTATGAATAGTGATTAGGAAAAAGAGACTTGATGTATCGGATTGATCTTGAATTTATTGTTAAACTCGCCTATCAAGACAGGGAACTTGAACCAATGCTCACTGGCCATACAGAGACCATATGGTCAGATCAATAAGTAAAACCATCATTCATCCATCTGCCATTGATAACTCAAATCCTCATTCCTAGCCTTCCGACCACGTGCTTGGAACCATTCCTTTTCAAATCCATTACCTCGATCAACACCATCCCATCTCCAACCAGGTAAGATACCATATCGATTAGGTGGCGCTGAACCTTGATATACCTTCTTCTGTACAGTCTTCGTTTTACCACCCTTAGTCACAGCCCCCTTTCCATTCCGGGCTCTTCCATCTCCATCGGCAACATCATCTCCTTCCTCTGCCCTCTTAGACGCCATATATGCCGCCATAGGATCATCCCATCGAACGACTGTTTTCAATTGTTCATTCATATCGTGGTCATCAGCACTTCTGCCTAGCGTGAGGAATTTGGCATCTTCAAGTTCTTGTTTTCGTTCCTCTTTCTGGCGACGTTGGACATCACCCATGGCGTCCTCGCGAGCTTTCTTCTCGGCGGCGATTTTCTCGAGTTCAGCGCGCCGTGCTTCCGCTCGTTTTAATGTCAAGTCGATACGTCGACCTGTGGCGTCTCGATAGATGGTTTGTTCTTCTTCAGGAACATCATCGTCTCCATCGTGTTTCTTTTTCGATTTGCGGGATTTCCGCTTTTCTTCGGCGACTTGTGCTTCTTCTGCTGCGCGTCGTTGCTGTTCTTCTTCCTCGAGTCGAGCTGTATCGGCGGCGGTTTGTAAACCTGCTCGTGCGCCGGATTGCATGCGTGGTTGGGATGTTTCCTGAGGAATGTCGACGACGGCGGGTGCATCTTCATCGTCGATTTCACGGCGTCGAGCGGCAGATTCGGCGGCGGCTTCAGATATGATACGTTCGGCTTCGGCGTCGTCGGTGTTGGCGTTGGTGTTTGAAGGGGCGTCGATGACTTTCCATGAGGTTGTTTTCTTTTTGCGAAACTCGGCGGATGGTGCGGACGTGGCGTAGATGGGCGTGTCGTTGTCATCGTCATCGTCATCATTGCCCTTTCTGCGGGATGATCCTCCCGTGCGTAATGTCAGGTCGGCGTCATCGTCTGCTATTAGAAGCCCAGTATTTTCGCTGTTGGGGTCTTTATTCTTGCGCCGCTTCTTCTTTGGTCGGGACGACTCGAGGAAGTCGGAATTAGAGTTGGGGTCGGAGGCGGATTTGGTGGAGGAAGAGGCATTGAGATAGTTTTTGGCCAGGTAATCGGCGAGGTTTGCGGGAGCCATGGTCTAGGTGAGAGGGGAGGTAATGGAAAAGGTGATGATGTGGTGTTGGCCTAGCCAGTAGCAGCAATTGTCATCGCATCCTCGTCTGATCAAATCAGTATCAATGCGCTGCGTGTGTATAGTCGTTAAACATCGACAGAAGCCAGTGTACAAGGTGCAAGAATGACGGGGGAAATAATTGTTGTTATATATCGAGTCGAGTCAAAGTCAGGAATTATTTGATGTGGTTCAGAATGGCTAGGTGAAATGTTTGTCGTGTTTGTCAAGTTTGCACATTTGCATAATAATTGACGTCATGGTTGTTATGATCTGGACGCGTCACATGTCAAGCATTTGATGTTGGATTTGGACAAAGACAACGAGTCTCACAGAAACTCTATGGATGAATCATTCTGTGGATATTCAGATACCATGTAATACTGTATGATATTCAACGCCCAACACCAAACTCAGACACATCCCGGAATGGACCTCATCGGGAGTGCGTGCCTCTTCCAAGGGCCGTTCATATCCTCAAGAAGCGCCGGTGGCTTGTTTATGTAGTAACGCCTTGCTTCCCTAATGAATCCCTGGGGTATCTTGATGAATCATAACACCACGCGTGGCGGGTGGCAGAATTACAAAAAGCCATAAAATCAACCGTGACAATCAATAAGAGGTTGACAAGTTGAAATGCAAGGCAGTCAGTTCAAATGAGAGTGTTCGATCATCTCAAAGTCGTGTTCATCGTCATCAGCAGTATAGCCTCCAATGGCTTCCTTATCGGTGACGACATCATACTCGTTGTTGACCAACTTCTCAGTTTCTGTGTTTTCAAATCGACGGACAGCTTGAGTTATTGCGTGGCTGAGAACGTCTTGACCGGCCCGGGGGCCAGATCGGTCGTAACTGTACAGGAAGTCCGCATCGGCAGGGATGGGGGCTTCAGACGCGTCCAAAACATCCTCATCGCCAGATGAGGTGTCTGAGACATGTGCTAATGGACCGTCCATGGCGTCCACCACCTCATTTCGGAAAGCCTTGCGTGCCAGCGTAGAAGCATGGTTGCTCAGCTTGTGTTGTTCAATCTGTCGCAGCCTAGCCTCGCCTTTAGGACCACCCCGACGAGCAGGGCGTCCAATGCACTTGGCGCAGGCTGGATCAGGATCGGCGTGCTGGGTGCAGAGGAGGTTCTGAGCAAAAGGTTGCTTGACACCCCGAGCCCATTTGGCGTTGTGGTTCTTGTCTCGCTGGTAGGACTTGGCCCTGCTGCGTAGATCGTTTGTGGAGTTGGAAGACATGATAGAGGAGTAAGAGGAGATAGAGGAGACTGTCGAGGTGTACGTGTTGAGAATATTAGGGATAAGCACTCTTGTAGGGGTTGATGAGTGATGCAGAGGGAGATAGAGTGAGTAAGGACGCGTTGAGTCGACTTGAGGAAGGTGGTGGCGTTGAGGTTGGTGGGATGGAAGGTAGTGGAAGATAAGACAGGACAAAGGAAACCGAGGTGACAGGTACTACCGTTGGTGGTGACGGAGAAGGGAGTGATTCAACAAAGAAATGAATGAGAGATGGTATGTGCACGATGTCAGAGGGTTCAAAAGGGTGTCAATAAGATGGAGAGAGGGAGATGGTATCGGCACAAGGGAGTTGAGATGATGGATATAGTAGAGTATCAAGTGTCAGAGCGAGTCACGCCTTGAAACCGGGTGACGATATCAGGTGGGGGAGATTGAGATGGCGTAGATGGGGATGGGAGGAAAGTGAGGAGCAGGGGAGGAGGGGGATGAGGACAAGACAAACTGGAAGGCACCGGCAGATTGAATCATTCATGATTGGAAGGTGCGAGCCATGCCGTGCAAACGCCATGCAGCTGTGGACGAACCACATGGGACAGGAATAGAAAGAGCGATGGAGAAGAGATAGGCAATCCAACGGAAGGAGCAGAGAGTACCATATGCAGAAGGCGCGTGCCTGAAGCTTGGATTAGGTTGGGCGTCTACGGAGTATGAATGTACCTGGTCCGTAGTCAGAATCAGTAAGAATGAGTCCGAGTGTGTCATCAGTATTGATTGCTGGGTGGTGGGGGCTTGGATAAGGACAATCAAGGCACCAGTAGCAATGAATGGCACCAGTAGCAATGAATGGCACCAGTCACAACCATCCCTAAGGCGTTCGTGTTGGCTGCAAGCTGCAAGATTGGTCCAGGAACCGAACGAAGCTTCATCAAATCTGGACCTCGGACCTTCCGAGCTTGAAACTCTCCTCTTGCTTTAGGAATGGCGCAGTCAACAACACATGACCAAAACGTGGGTGCAGTTATTGGTCGTCATAAGAGAGGCCGAGATCCTGGAAGTCAGCTCCAAGTATCCGCTGCCTCGGGCTCGTTAGGCACGCATGGCCCCCCAATGCCCTGGAACACTACCCAGCGATGACGATAATACCCGGTTTGGACCGCCTTTCAGGTGCTCCCAGCCAAGGCTACAACCCCGTGGCCCCCAGACTTCATTCCTTGCCCCCAGGGCCTCTCTTAACAGATGACCTCATTCACACCCTCCCATCATCCATGTGACGCACACCTCACAATTCATCCAGACATTCAACAGATCATCCATGTCATCCATGTCATCATTCCTGTCCATGGTCCAAGCTTCGCCATGAGAATGATCAGCATGACCACGTTTGTTGCCACACATGGCAAGGACGGAGTTATCTTCCCGTTGGGTCCAGCGTCAACGAGGACTCAGCTGGAAAGTCGGTCGTGTTGGACAGTCCATTGAGATAGCTTAGCCCTTGCAATTTCTTAGTGAAATAGTTCATTCATTTCCATGGCTGTAGGCAGTCCAGGTTAGGAGGAATTCAGGTACTCTAGACCGGAGAGAGACTGTTGCTGTTGCCAGGTTGTGTCTTCTATGCCCGTCTCTTGTCCCAGTGCTTTCCCTCAACCCATACCATGTCCAGCCCACATTGACCACTCAATAACCCTTCTCAAGCAACACCTACAGTTGGCTTGATCACGCCAGGCACCATATGCATCAACACCCATAGTAAATGACTCCTCGTAATTGCTGAGCACCTATGACTCATCCTCTTCCTTGATCTCATCGTCACTGGAGTCATTAGGTAGTCGATTGGGAAACCAGCCAAACCGCCCAAAGTCAATGTGCAGCTCCTCAATCCCTCTTGCCTCTTGAACTTCGACTCCTTCTTGTCTCAATCTTTCAGCTTGCCGATTCGCCCCTAGTCCATCGTCTCCTCGTGAACTGATTCCACCCTTGGAATTAACCACCCGCTGCCAAGGGACGTTGTTATTATGAAAGAAGAACTTGTCCGGATCACTGGGGTCATAAGTCGGGAGATGTTTGAGACACACTCCGACCTGGCGTGCGCGTCGAGGATATCCTAATAACAAGGCAATATGTCCATAAGACGTACATTTGCCACGGGGAATCTGCTGGATTGCCTCATAGACTGCTTGAAACCACCACTGGGCTTCTTCGGATTGTTCTCGGGCCATGAATACCCGTGTGTTATGATATTAATCAATTCGTTTCATCATGGCAAAGTGATGAGTACCCAGCACACCGTACCAAAGGAGTGAGGATGAATTTAGGCCAAAGTCTGGGTGATAAGATTAGATGCACCCTAGAGCCTTACTAATTAATTACCTGCAGCCTGCAACCTCCGGGAAGGTGCAGAAGTGTACCTACGGAGTAGAGGAAGGCGCAATGCTTTGTTTATTTTTCCTTGGCGACCTGGTCTCTGCCTCTCACGTTACCTCGTTGACTGCCTTGGATGTTGACCACAGGCCACAATTTACAACTCTCTCTTCCTCTCTCCCATCCATTACCCTCACTATCTCTCTCCCACTCGCATCATGGCTTTCCGAGGCACGGAAAGTCCCATGGACTTTGAGTGGCAAGCCCATGGTCCTGTCGACCCAACCTCCCCATTCCACAAACACATCATGGACGCTCAAGCAAAGAAGAGTAAGCCCGCATGACATAAAGATAAACATCTATTCCATCTAATATATTCATTCAGGGACACATCGCGAATTCGAGTCGCCCAAGAAACCTGCTTTCCCTGCCCTCCGCGAACCCAACAACCAGCCATACTTCTTCTCAAATGCTCCTCCCACACCTACAACAACCTCACCATTCAGAGCGTCGTCATTCACCACTCCGCGAAAACCATTTGACATTGATTTCTCTTCTGGCCCTGAGAACTCATCGCCTCTAGCTCCCACCGACAATGATGATACCCCCGACGGCAAACCTCTACCCTATGAATTCAAGAGTAGCCCGGTCAAGGAAAAGAAGAGAAACTCCCTGTTTGGCTTTTATGGGAGATTTGCACCCAGTCCAGGCCGAGGCGAAATCCGTAAACCTACTAGCGATGCCATAGCCAAACGCATCCACAAGAAGCGTCGCAAAGCCCAAAAATTTGACCGACAGTTGGTTCTTGGACGAAGAGAGAGTGCAGACGATAGTGACGATGAACCTCTACCCAGTCCAACCCACGACAAGAAACCGCCCGTCCAAGAAGTCGGATGGATGACGGGATTGTTTACATTTCTCCACACATATCCGGACGCCCCTTCAATCATTGCCAAATATCTACAGGTCTTTTTCAACGCCGCCATCCTTAGTGCATGTCTGTACATGCTTTGGTCCTTCTATGCCACCATTCGAGCCGACGTGGATCGAGCCAGTGATGATGCCATGGCCGAAGTGTTGGCTGAGATGGCCACGTGCTCCAAGAATTACATTGAAAATCGATGTGCGGCAGATACGAGGCTACCTGCTTTGGAAACAGTGTGTACCAACTGGGAGCTGTGCATGAACCGAGACCCTTCGGCGGTGAAGCGAGCCAGGCTCAGTGCACATACATTTGCCGAGATCTTTAACAGTTTTGTGGAGCCAATTAGTTTGAAGACCATGTGAGTTGCGCCAGGGTTCAAATGTTGGTGTTATCAAGACTAATTTATATCTAGGTTGTTTACTATTACAATGGTGGTCGTAGGTCTTTTGGTCAACAACTGGACCTTTACCTCGTTTCGACGACAGCAAGAAAGCTATGCATATCGACCGGCATCAGGCTCATACATGCATCCTGGACAACAAGCTGCAAATATTGGACATTTCATGGCGTCACCAGGCCTGCCATATGGGCAACAGCCTTTTATGGGATGGCATGGTGAGCGTGATGAAGGACAACAAGCCATTGGATATCAGAGAAGTCCAAGCAAGGAACATCGATCTCGAAGCAGGAGTCCAGAGAAGAAAAAGATGCTATTGTAATGTACAAAGATGGTCATGACATATAGAATAGGTTGAATGATCATGTCCTACTTGTACAATTTTGGTATTGGTGTTTTCGTTCCGTGAAGTGAATCTCGAGTCGCTGGATCCACGGAATTATATAAAAAATAATCATCTTCTTTGCCGTCAAATTCTGCAACAGAATGTTCCCGTTGATGATTCCAGATTCCACGCCCTTTGATCTACAAGGCGCGCCTAGTATTTTGACGTTTTTTATTCAGTACTCCCCCGACTCAAGCCGGCAAATTCTAATGTATATAATCCTCCACCAATTCTCAAAAGCCCGATTCAACAAATACTTACTCCGAGGTTGTGTCAAAGTTTTTAGATCTGCATATCAAACTCAATTGTCAATATTATAGCGCTATATTACTCGATATAACCTCGACTTCCATTCCACCACTACCACCACTCTACTACTCACTCTACTCTCCCATCCTCCCATCCCCCATCTCCATTCATCCAAAATGGCCGCCCTCACCACCCCCGACTACACAATCCGGCACGCCACTCAATCCGACATCCCCACTATCCTCGCCATGATCAACGAACTAGCCACCTACGAACACGCCCTCCACGAAGTCCAAGCCACTGAATCGTCTCTCTTATCAACCCTCTCCTTCCCAGATAGTAACGGCGGCTTCACACCCGGCTACGCCAAAACCATCCTCCTACTCCCTCACACCGGCGCCCCCGCCGGCATGGCATTATATTTTCACAACTACAGCACCTGGCGCTCAGCACCGGGAATCTACCTCGAGGACCTATTCGTACGACCGGAATATAGAGGTAAAGGGTATGGCACGGCGTTGATCCGCGCTCTGGCGAGAGAATGTACTCGTTTGGAATGTCGGAGGCTGGAGTGGAGTGTGTTGAAGTGGAACGAGCCGAGTATTCGATTCTATCAGGGTGAGAGTGTTGGTGCGACGAGGATGGAGGAGTGGGTGGGGATGAGGGTTGATGGGGAGAGGTTGCTAAAGTTGGCGGAGAGGGAAGATGGTGATAAATAAATGATAATCATATCATGGATGTCTCGAGTCCTGTGTCTTGTAATTCCAATCTTTATTGTTGCCCTATGTATTCATTCTTCACCTTTCAACTCTCGTCCTAGCCTGTCCTGTCCTGTGCTGTCCCATTTCATTCCCAACACGCCTGCTTCCACCAAAAACACAACACATTGATTCTCTCCAGGAAGATACTCCCCCATTCATCTCCAGTTTCTCCCCTCACATCAACACACAACATGAATTCTGTTTCTTCGCCTGGTTATAAAACATTTTACTTTGCGCACTCAAACCGTCCGACTTGGCCACCAACGAATCAATCTTCTCGCCTCTCTCCAAAACACTTTCAATCGTCTTATGCAACACAATCTTCGTCTCATCCAACTCCCTCTGCACCTTCATGATACTATCCGCCTGATTTGGATCTTGATATTTCGTCAAATATTCCTTCAACTGCGGAAACGGCTTTGGCGAGGTACTCGGTGGAGCGTACGAGGATCGAGGGTTCTGGGATGTGAATTCGTCGACAATCTTCGAAAGGAGTTGATGAGCAACTAAGGCGGGGTATTCGGCGTCCGAAATAATGATGCCTGCAATTCCCTGTGATGATCCATAGGCGTGGAACGTGTGTTGTCGCTCTTCAATGTCTTGTCGTACGCCGGCTCGTGTTCTCTCCGCCACGGTTTTGGCGAACATGGTCATGAATTCGCTGTAGCTATAGAAGAGTGTTAGGATCGCGCGTGTGTGTCCCTGCGGGTTTTGGTTTCTGTGTAGTTACCTCTGTCTGGTGAACCGTGAGAATGAGGATAGGTCTTGTTCCACAGCCAGCTCAATCGCGGGAACTGGGTCATTTCGGAGAATCTGTCATAGTGTTAATATGTGTATCTCAGTAAAGGAGGAGAGGAATAGTGTTGGCTTACTCCAATGTAGAAGATCTTCATGGTGGCGGTGAGTGAGGAAATGGGGATGAGATTAGGAGGGATGCGAAGACCGGTGTGAATTGCTATGAGTGATCTGAAGAATCGAGTTGAACGGACCAGGTCTTTGTCGGTGGATAGACGGGTTCAAATGTGAGACACAAAGAGTATGGTAATTGTGACAGCCTGGGGTTGCGATAGTTGATAATTCGATTGACAGTCTGTCTTTGACCGTGTTTGGTTGGAGGATGAATTGGGACGATTGGAGGTTGGGAGACGTCACATGTCATCAGGAATAAACAGGGGGACAGTGGTTTGGGTGGCATGTCGTAGACTCTCCAGGCTGCCATGCGCTAACATTTAGGCGCCATGAAAGGCGAATAGGTGGAAGGATCACCCCTAACAGGTCTTTGGAGTAGCCCCCACCCACCTAAACACACCTAATTGCGCCCACGGTGTCTAAAGCCTCCGCATAGATTCCCCTCCCCTCCGCCTCCGCCCCTCCTTCCGTCATCAGATTCCCTGTGACAAATTCCAACATCGCACATCATTTGAATGGAAGGAATTTCTGGGCTCAATTCACACACCCTCTGCCAGTCATCGACACATTATATGACTGTCAGCACATCCTGAGTACATTCTCATGGCCCAGTCTATGCCTTGAAAAATTGCCAGCAACTCAAGAACCCTTCACCAAACATCTCCCCCTCTCCCATCCTCCATCATGACTCAGTCAACCTTCCAGTCAGAAGCACAATGGCTCCAACAAGTCTCTGCCATGAGACAGGCAATTGCCAACCTGAAATTGCCACCTCTCACAGATGACTCTCAAATATATGGCTCCGACTTGGATCTCGACGCTGATTCCAGTGAGGGCCTCGACGACGACATCTGGGACCTTGACGGCGATTTCGATCAGAGTCCCGCCACAGACGATTTCGACCATGACTTCGACGGCATCCAACCTCCTGGCAATGCCTTTGACCGGTCATGGTTGAGTAAAAGATGTGCTGCCTTTGCCAAAACCAGACCAGGCATCCATGCTTCCGACCTGCAAGACCAGATCTCTGCATTGCTCGCCTCCGACTCCACCGACGACGAACTGCAAATGTCCTTGGCCGACATCCTTGGTTATGACGACCTAGATTTTGTTATAGAACTAATCTCTCACCGCAAAGAAATCATCGCCGCCAGTCTACCGTCGACACACCAGACTGATGGCTTGTTCCAAGGCCTTCAGTCTCGTCAAGACCGTGAAGCCTCCCTCAGAAAGCAGGACTATGACCACAAGCATGCTACCTTGGCCCCAGCCTTTGATAGAAGTGGTCCCAAGTACCCTCATGTCTATAAATCCGAATATGCTGCAGCCGGAAACATGCTCGACGTTTCTGGTCGGAGGTTTGCCCTGCCTATGGGAACTAGTCGAACTGAGCACGCCAAATATGAAGAATATTCCATCCCAGCCGCAAAGACGGGTACTTTGGCTATCGGCCAGAAACTCGTCAACATATCCGAAATGGATGGTCTATGTCAACAAACATTCAAAGGTTACAAGAGCCTCAATCGCATGCAAAGTCTCCTTTATCCCGTCGCTTATCACACCAGTGAAAATATGCTCGTTTGTGCTCCAACAGGTGCCGGCAAGACGGATGCCGCCATGTTGACCATCCTACAAGCCATCTCCAAGAACGTTATCCCGAACCCCATCGATGAGCCCGACGCCAAGGACTTTATCGTCATGGCCGATGACTTCAAGATTATCTATGTTGCTCCCATGAAGGCACTGGCCGCTGAAGTCACCGCAAAATTAGGATCTCGTCTGGCATGGCTTGGGATTCAAGTCCGTGAATTGACTGGAGATATGCAATTGACCAAGAAAGAAATCGCCGCCACTCAAGTCATCGTCACCACCCCGGAGAAATGGGATGTCGTCACCCGCAAAAGTACCGGCGACACCGAATTGGTTCAGAAAGTCCGACTACTCATCATTGATGAAGTTCATATGTTGCACGATGAACGAGGTGCTGTTATTGAGTCTCTGGTCGCCCGTACCGAAAGACAAGTCGAAAGTACTCAGTCTCTGATCAGAATTGTCGGTCTATCAGCCACCTTGCCCAATTACATTGACGTCGCAGATTTCCTCAAGGTCAATCGTATGGCCGGTCTCTTCTACTTTGACGCTTCGTTCCGCCCTGTACCCCTGGAACAGCATTTCGTTGGCGTCAAAGGCAAACCTGGCAGCAAGACACAACGCGACAATCTTGACCATACCACCTTCGAAAAGGTCAAAGAATTACTCAAGCAGGACAAGCAGGTCATGGTGTTTGTCCATTCTAGAAAGGACACCGTCCTTGCTGCGAGAACTCTATACTCTCTGGCAGTCGAAGATGGCTGTGCTGATCTCTTTGTACCAAATCCAGATGATCCTGCATTTTCAAGAGCTATGACTGATCTCAAAACAACTCGTGGTCGAGAACTCCGAGACATCATCCCCAAAGGTTTTGGTTGTCACAATGCTGGGATGGCTCGAACTGATCGAAATTTCGTTGAACGAGTCTTTGCCGACGGTGCCATCAAAGTCCTGTGCTGTACTGCCACGTTGGCGTGGGGTGTCAATTTGCCTGCCGCCGCCGTCATCATCAAGGGTACTCAACTGTATAGCTCTGAGGCTGGAAAGTTCATCGATCTGGGTATCCTCGATGTGTTGCAAATCTTTGGTCGTGCTGGTCGTCCACAATTCCAGGACAGTGGTATTGGTTATATCTTGACTGTTCATGAAAAATTACAACATTATCTTTCTGCCGTCACTCAACAACAGCCTATCGAGTCAAAGTTCTCTCAGCGCCTTGTGGACAATTTGAACGCCGAAATCAGTCTCGGGACCGTCACCTCGGTGCCTGAGGCGATCACCTGGCTCGGTTACTCGTATCTGTTTGTTCGTATGCGTCGAAACCCACAGGCATATGGCATTGATTGGAATGAATATCAAGACGATCCACAACTTGGCCAGAGACGACGAAAGTTGATTATTGATGCCGCTAGAACATTACACCGAAGTCAGATGATCATCTTCAACGAGAAGACGGACGAGCTTCGCTCTAAAGACGTGGGCCGTATTGCTAGTCAATTCTACGTCCTCCAAACCAGTATTGAGATCTTTAATACTATGATGCGACCTCATGCAAGTGAAGCAGATATTCTGAAGATGATCAGTATGAGTGGTGAATTTGACAATATCCAATCCAGAGAGAACGAGGCCGGAGAGTTGAGCAGACTTCGAAAGGAGTCCGTGGTGACCGAGATTGAAGACCGCAAAGGCCCACAGCAAAAGTCTGAAGACGAAAAGGAGCAGAAGATCATTGAGAACCATGCAAAGACAAACATTCTTCTACAATCTTACATCTCTCGGGCCAAACTCGAGGATTTCGCTTTGGTGTCGGATCTGAATTACGTTGCCCAGAACGCGGCTCGAATCTGTCGAGCTCTCTTCATGATCGCCCTTAATAAGGGTTGGGGCTATCAATGTCAAGTATTGCTGTCCATGTGCAAAGCGATCGAGAAACAGATTTGGCCATTTCAGCACCCCTTTCATCAGTTTGATCTACCCCTTTCGGTCCTGAAGAATCTGGATGACAAATCTCCGTCTTCAAACATCGAGAGCCTGCGAGAAATGGAGCCAGCAGAGATAGGCAATCTCGTCCACAACCAAAAGGTCGGCAAGACGATATCCAAGCTGCTTGACAACTTTCCTACCATGTCTGTCGAGGCCGAAATCGCACCTCTAAATCGAGATGTCCTTCGCATGAGACTTTATCTCTACCCGGAGTTCGCGTGGAATGACCGTCATCATGGGACATCAGAGGCTTATTGGGTCTGGGTGGAAAATTCCGACTCGTCTGATATATATCATCATGAATACTTTATCCTCAGTCGGAAGAAGATGCATGACAGCCATGAACTCAACTTCACCATTCCTCTCGCTGATCCACTCCCATCACAAATTTATGTGCGAGTGATATCGGACCGTTGGATGGGCGCAGAGACGGTGCAGCCTGTTTCATTCCAGCATCTCATCCGTCCAGACACTGAGAGTGTGTACACTGATCTTCTCGATCTTCAACCACTTCCGATCAATGCTCTCAAGAACCCAGCTCTAGAGGAGTTGTATGGTCAAAGGTTCAAGTTCTTCAATCCCATGCAGACTCAAATCTTTCATACCCTATACCACACTTCCAACAACGTGTTACTCGGTTCTCCCACAGGATCTGGCAAGACGGTTGCTGCTGAACTTGCTATGTGGTGGGCATTTCGGGAGCGGCCTGGTAGCAAGGTTGTCTATATTGCTCCTATGAAAGCTCTCGTTCGCGAAAGAGTTCAGGACTGGCGAAAACGTCTGACCGGCCCATTAGGTCTCAAGCTTGTTGAGTTGACTGGTGACAATACTCCCGACACTCGCACCATTCGTGACGCAGACATCATCATTACTACCCCAGAAAAATGGGACGGTATTTCCCGATCATGGCAGACCAGAGGTTACGTTCGACAAGTGTCGTTGGTCATCATTGATGAAATCCATCTTCTTGGTGGGGATCGTGGTCCTATTCTGGAGATCATTGTTTCCCGAATGAACTACATTGCATCTCAAGCCGAATCTGGCTCCATCAGATTGGTCGGCATGTCGACCGCTTGCGCGAACGCAACTGATTTGGGAAACTGGTTAGGGGTGAAACCTGGAAACAATCAGGGTCTATTCAACTTCCGTCACAGCGTCCGGCCTGTCCCTCTGGAAATCTACATCGACGGCTTTCCAGAGCAAAGAGGCTTCTGTCCCTTGATGCAGAGCATGAACCGGCCTACATACCTGGCAATCAAGAACCATAGCCCGGACAAGCCGGTCATCGTATTTGTGGCATCGCGAAGACAGACTCGACTTACGGCCAAAGATTTGATCAATTTCTGTGGCATGGAAGAAGACCCTCGAAGATTTCTCCATTTTGATTCCGAAGACGATCTTAGCCATACACTTGCAGCGGTGAAGGATGCTGCACTCAAGGAAGCTCTGAGCTTTGGTATCGGTCTGCATCATGCCGGTCTCGTCGAGTCGGATCGTACCATGGCCGAACAGCTTTTTGCTGCAAACAAGATCCAAATATTGGTTGCTACGTCCACACTTGCCTGGGGAGTCAATCTGCCCGCCCATCTGGTTGTTGTTAAAGGCACACAGTATTTTGATGCCAAAATCGAGGGATACAAGGACATGGATTTGACGGATGTTCTACAAATGCTCGGTCGCGCAGGTCGGCCACAATTCGACACATCAGGAATTGCACGGATTTTCACCCAAGACTCGAAGAAGGCATTTTACAAGCATTTCCTCCATACTGGATTCCCTGTGGAAAGCTCTCTTCACAAAGTGCTCGACAACCATTTGGGAGCCGAGGTTTCTGCAGGAGTCATCACCACTAAGCAAGACGCCCTCGATTATCTGACATGGACATTCTTCTTCCGCCGTCTTCACAAGAACCCGACCTACTATGGACTGGAGATCTCGGCTGAAGAGCATAAGGAGAGTCAGCTTGCCGCACGTCAACTCGCAGCAGACTACATGATCACTCTCGTGGACAAGTCAGTGGCCGATCTTGCCGACAGTGATTGTGTTCTGGTGCACAGCAACGGGGATATTGACAGTACGCCGTTCGGAAAGATCATGTCTTACTACTACCTTTCACACTTGACAATTCGGAAATTTCTCTCCAAGGCCCGTAAGACGCCACCTGGACAGACAACCTTTGCCGATGTTCTTGCGTGGGTGAGTTCAGCAACCGAGTTTGATGACCTTCCTGTTCGGCACAACGAAGACCTGATCAATGCCGAGCTGGCCAAGAATCTGCCATTAGACACGGTGGGCCTTCTAGATGGCCTGCCTCTGTGGGACCCGCATGTTAAGGCATTCCTACTACTGCAGGCGTTCATGTCGCGCATCGATCTGCCGATCACCGACTACGTTGGAGACCAAACCAGTGTACTTGACCAAGGGATTCGAATCATCCAGGCTGGAATTGATCTCATGACAGAGTTGAACAAGCTTGATGCTGTTCTACAAATGGTGCGGCTGCTGCAATGCATCAAATCCGCGCGTTGGCCAGAGGACTACCCTCTCAGTATCCTCCCTGGAGTCAGTGAGATTGCAGATCCCAAGCTCGAGGGTAAAGTGCCTAGTGATCTCGTCACCACGGCTGTCCTTGCATCCCGCCACGGACCCAAGACCCTTGATGGTTTACTGAACCTCTTACACATCCGCGCCACAGGTACCCGGTCACAATTTATCAAGGCGGCAAACACGCTTCCAGACCTGACCATCTCCGCTGCGCCAGACAGCACGACCGATAATTTACGTGTAAGCATCAAACGCGGCAATAAGTTCATTGATTCAGAAGCCCGAATCCACGCTCCAAAATTTCCCAAGCCACAAACCGAAGGGTTTTTCGTCCTAGCCCTTCCACCCGGAGCTGCAACCTCCTCTACCACAGCGGTGAATATGACTACCAGAGATATTCTGGCTTTGAAACGCGCCAACTGGCCCTCGGTCTCTAAGACCGGCCGAGGTGTGAATCAAGTCTCTGGTGTCAGTCATGTCAAATTGCGTGTGCCGGTCGAGGAACTTGGATTAGGAAGAGAACAGGTGGACTCTGTTGTCATCGTTGATATTGTCGTTCTCAGTGATTCATATCCTGGTATGGAATGGAAGTTAGAAGCGGTCAAAGTCAAGGTTGCGGTTGGAAAGCAATCGACGGATGGTCCAGAGACTATTGAGTTGTCTGGGAGTGTAGATGAGTCGTTGGTAAAGAAGGGGAAATAAGGGTGGGAGTAGAACAGAGTAGAATTGAAGGGGTAAGGCGAGAGTCAATTCTAACGTCTATGATATATCACATTTGCCATCGAAGGACAGAAGAACGGCTATGAACCTATGAATTGGACACTATAGATGCTTATGCCTCCGACCTGCCAACTTCCTCACGTGCCTTACTTTTTGAAAGCTCCCTTTCCACTTCTCAGCCTCGGCAGATTTTCCCCGCATCAAGTCTCCAATTTTCCTTTTCTGTAACAAATATATTAACCACTCCTCGAGAGTAACTCTCTGAATAGTACGAGCTCTTAACTGCAAGAGCTGAGCCCCCAAACGGAAACCACCGAAATCGGGGCAACTTTATACGCCCATTTCCATCATTTCTCCTATCGTAAGTTTTTCTCGGAACTCAAGTCGGACCTGTTAAGTCCCTTGAATCTCCACCTTTCAGACACTTTTCGACCCCGATAGGTTAGTCCACGCTGTGCACTGGGCAGGTCAAGTTGCGAGATCGGGTCTCGAAATTTGAAGTGGATGCTAGGAACAACGTCACGAGATAAATAAACAGTTCTCTTATAAATAAGTAAGGTATTCTGGAACCTGTGCCACTCTACTTGGTGTCAATTCTCGATTCTTGACCGTTCGGTATCTCGAAAACGAAAAGTACACAACCATCAATATGGCCGCCTCGGTTCTTGGACAATCAGCAAGGCGGGGCTGTTATAATAAAATTGTCGCCAATGAATATCTAGTGGGATTCTCTACGGGCTCGACGTCAAGAAGGATTCTTACGTGTGAGAAGAAACCGTTGTTGACAACTACATCATCATCTCCACCATCAATATGTAATCATCAACCCCATCGCCCATTCAGCACTACTCGAAATACAAGGCTAGCTTCACCCACCACTACATCTCCATCTCCAGAAGCCGAATATGCATTCAACCCACCCCACGCCCGACCTCTCGACGGCATCACCATCGTGGCTTTAGAACAAGTCATCTCCATGCCCCTCGCCACACGCCACCTATCCGACCTGGGCGCACGCGTCATAAAAATCGAACGCCCCGGCATCGGCGATTTCGTACGTCACCACGACAAACGCGTCCGCGACACGCTCTGCTCCCACTTCGTCTGGATCAACCGCAACAAAGAATCCCTCGCCCTGGACATCAAAAAACCCGACGACATGTCTCTCCTCCATAAAGTCGTCACCGAAAAAGCCGACATCTTCGTACAAAACCTCCGGCCAGGCGACGCCGCAAAAATGGGTCTTGGATATGCCGACATGAAGAAATTCATGAATGAAGCGTATCCCGGAGAAAATCGCGGTGATAAATTAATCTACGCGAGTATTTCCGGATATGGCAATCAGGGACCATATACGCAGAAAAAGGCATATGATTTATTAATCCAAGCGGAAGCAGGCCTGCTAGAGATTACGGGCACGGAAGAACAAATGGCCAAAGTCGGGTGTTCGATTGCAGATATTTCGGCCGGGATGTATGCCTACAGCTGTATCATGGCGGCGGTTCTCCAACGACAAAAGACAGGCAAAGGATGTGAAATCGACGTTTCCATGCTTGAAAGTCTGGTCGAGTGGATGGGGTTTCCCTTGTATTATGCCTATGAAGGCCAATCACGTGTGAAACGTGCGGGTGCCAGTCACGCCAGTATTTACCCGTACGGTCCATTTGCCACGGGTGACGGAAAGGGGAATCCCAATGGTGGAAAGGTGATGCTGGGTGTGCAGAATGAGAGGGAGTGGAAGATTCTCGCGACGGATGTGCTCAAACGACCTGACCTAGTGTCGAATCCCAGATTCAAGGATACGGCTTCCAGGGCGCAGAATCGAGATGAGTTGGAAAAGGTCATTGTGGAGGTTTTTAGTGCTTATTCGCCTGATCAGGTTACCGATATGTTGGAAACGGCGGGGATTGCGAATTCAAAGGTAAATGATATGCCGGATGTGTGGAATCATCCACAATTGTTGGCGAGAGATAGGTTTAGAGAGGTGGATACGGAGGTTGGGAAGATTAAGACTTTTTTGCCCCCGGGCTTCTCGGCACAGGTGGAGGCCAGGATGGAGAGGGTGCCGACTATTGGGGAGGATAATGATCGGATTATTAAGGAGTTGGAAGAGGGGAGGAAGTGAGGAAGAAGAAGAACGAGAAGAGGAGGAGGATGGGAGAGGGGAGAGGGATTTCAGATTTATGGGTAGAAGTTGGTTGATGTCTCTCAGAGATTTTATAACATCATTACTAACCACATTGAACCACATTACATCAAATAGATCATCAAGGTCGTCGCCTATTCATACAGTCAAAATACTCAGTCATGGACAGGGATAATATAGATTAACAGGAGAAAACTTCATCTTCGAACAATCCATACATATTGTCAAACCTACTCAATCAATCATTTTAGGTCCTAAACAAGGATCATCACATCCTCTCGGAGTATTTACTCTTACAGATTCCATAGCAAAGTCTATTTGTGGACAGACGGCTCCTCTAACAATTCTCTCCCCCTTTCACTCTTCCCCTATTCATCATCTTCCTCCTCATCCTCGTCTTCATCCTCATCTTCTCCCTCCGCCACCTCGACACTAAAATTCAAACTCTGATCCACGCCCACATACGAATCCGACATGAGGAACAAAGTAAGATCCTTCTTACCAGCCGTTGGAACCACATATTCCAACTTCGTTTCCAACTTCTTGGTAATAGTAACCCTCTTTATCGCAAGCAGAGACTTGGTTTTCTCCTCCGCCACGACCAACCACCAGTTCTCCAGTTTCTTACCAGGATAGAACGGTGCGTGCACAGACAGGTCAACCTCAGCTGGTCCTGAATCTTCCTCCTCATCCTCATCTTCGTCGACGTCTCGTGTCACGCGGATCTGGAGATGGCTAGGTTGTCCAGCGGTGATTTCTTCCTTGTCCAAGACATCAAAGTCAAATTCGAGATTGGGATACTTGTTATTGGTGAAATTGGCAGCGTCGACGAGTTGGCGGTTGGTCAAACCCATCTCGGCAACCAACTTGGCGTGGTCTGGATTCTCGCTTGGATCCATCGCGGTCATGAAATCGTCAATGTCCTTGACATCATGCTTGGAGAGGATGTTGACGATCTTGGCGTCGAAATGGGGGATTTGTAGCAGTGGACTGTCACGGTCCCACATTGCTTGAACAGACATTTGAGATAATTCCATGGCGTTCATCGCGTTCAGGTGTCCTTCTGAAGACAGGACGTCGACGCAAGCAGACAACAACGCCAGGATCTTGGAGACAATCACCTCTTGGTCTTTAGCAAGATCGATGGGAAGCTGCATCCGTGAGAAGTGCGCTTGCAGAAGAACCAACGCTTTGAAATGCGGCGAGTCAAATGCTGGTTCCGACATCTTGACTGGTACTCGGTCGTAGATACGCCGGAGAATGTGATCTTCATGACGACGCATTTGAATCGATTCGAACTCGGTGGCGGAAGTTACAATTTCGAGCATGCCCTTCAACTTCGTTCGGCCCGTGAGCGAAAGGAGGAATGTCTGCATCGTGATGAACGAAATGTTGTAATATGCTGCAATCATAGCGGGATTGAGCGGCGAGACTGAGTCGTCTTCTTCATCCAGATCGATGATCTTGGCTTCTGAGAGCTCCTTAAGAGTATTCTCCACCAATTCCGACAAGTGAGTACTCAGTCCATCATGGGATGTATCGTTGAGACCATAATAGCTAGGGTTCGCCAACAATCGTCGGTAAAAGTATGTGTAGGTGGTCCAATCAACGGCATCCTGAGTTGACGTGATGGTTTTGGTGCTGATCTCGGTCACAAACGCATCGTGCAGGGTTAGAGGGAGATGACTTTCGATGGGCAGGGCCTCGTTCAAGAATTTCTTATAGTATTCCCTCTTGACAGCCGGCACCATCAAAACTCCCTTCCCGATCTTGTCCTCGCCTGGTCGACATGCACGACCGAACATTTGAAGCACTTCATTGATCTGATAGTCGACATAGCGATGCTCGCGGCCCTGGAAATACTGAGTGCCCATAATGACCACAAGATGTGCCGTTAGCGGTATTTCCCAGCACACATCTCTTGAAGCCAGCATGACTTGTATAGCGCCAATCTTGTAAAGATGTGACACGATTTTCTTGTCACTGACCGAGAGCGCTTCATGGTAGTACCCAATACCGTGGGTCAGGGATTCAGCAAGCGCCTTTTCGTTGATTCTTTCCAAGAACGGTTGCAGTTCCTCGACATTGGTGTGGAGAAATCGCTCATCGTCGTCGTCCATGATACAAGCCGCGAGGATATCGACAGCTGTGGCTCGGACCTGTTTTCGCCCAGGGACGAAAATGATCGCTGGCTTGTCTGGCGACAGTTGCAGAATCGATTGATATGCAGGCCTAGACATCGCCATCATGAGCGATGGGAAATGTGGAATCGAGAATGATTGAATATGCAATTCCAGCCCAACAGGTCTGACCATAGGACTGAAGTTGTAGATCGTGTGCTTGTTGGCCCCAATCCATTCGCCAACATCTCTCGCATTCGACAACGGAACACTCAATCCGATGATTCTCAACTTGTTTTCGAGTTGAATGTGAATGTATTGCATTCGTGAAACCACAGATTCGTAGATTGATCCATTTTCTCCCCCGATCATGTGAAGTTCGTCTGCGATGAAAAGCTCCACAGCTTGAACGTTCTTACGGCGTTGCCATTGACGAGACAGCACATCCCATTGCGATGGCGTTGCCAAGACCAAGTCTGATCGTTCCAAGATTCGAAGATCTGCGGTAAGCTCACCTGTCAACGTTGAAATGGTCCTCTCGCCTCCAAGCTCGCCGAATCGAGAGTTCCAGTCTGCGTGACGAATATCCACGAGTGACTGGAAAGGTGCAACGTAAACCGCTTTGCCGGCATCTGGATTCTTCCAGTGTCGAAGAAGTGCAAATTCCGCACAGATGGTCTTTCCACTACCAGTTGGAGCTCCAACAAAGACACTCTCATCTCCATCGTACAAAGACTTGAAGACCTGGGTCTGGATTTTGTTGAATCGGTCCAGGTTAGGATAAAGGTCAACGTACTCTTTCACCTTCAGCGCCTGAACAGGCACAGGCTGCAAGTCCAGGAGTTGCGTATGAGGTGGGAAACGCTCCGGAAGAACCAGCTTTTGAAACGAGACAGGAATTTTAGTCTCCGAATGCATCCATCGATCTGACGTGAGGGTGATAAAATAGTTAGGCGGCATAGGCTCGGTGATGGGGACCGTGAATTCAACGAGATGCTCTGTGGCCTCTCCACTGGCAAATTCTTTGCGCAGAATAAATTGATCATGGAATAGAATCTCTTCACCATCACAATCCTCGACCCAAATCCAGAAGGACTCAGAGGTGCCATGGAGAACCTCGTCCCACACAAAGTTTGGCGTGATGGCGAGTTCAACTCGAAGAAGGGATCGTGTCATTGGTTGAACTTGAGCCTGTACTTCAAGGCGAGGAAACTTGGATACCAAATCGCAAACCACTCTTCCTGCCTTTGGAAGGCCAAGCAGTTCGCCCATTCTCGGTGGATCCAGATCAAAGTAAGCAGACCACGGGACTTCCATGCGTTCAGCTTTTTGGACATACTCCCTTGGACACATTGGAAATTGTCTAAGGGGAGTCATAGTCGGCCACATTCTCTTTTCGGCCATCTTGCAAAGGTCGAGAGCAGTCTTTGCCACTCCTGCCCATCCTTTCTTCAAACATATCTCGAAGATGGCTCGCAAGATTCGGCCAGCAGATTGTGTGACATACACGAGATCAGCCATCAAAGCGAGGCCCTCTAGCTTTAGACGAGAGATGAATGCTTGGAGCAAGACATTGATTTTGGCTTGTGGCTCTTCAATTCCCTCCTTGATAGGAATTGGAACCCTGCCAAGTAGTTTGGCCATTTCCAATTTCTCATCCTGACGAACAGGAATGTACTTGAATTCGTCACTGAGGGCAAAGAGCCGGAAGAGTTCAACCGTCCCGATCGAAGGTTGGAGGTTTTGATTGTATGTCAGCATGGAGTTGTGCGTGATGTAGTAGTGGGAGGCTATTCGGCCAAGATCAGTAGCTTGCAGTTTGCCCGTCTTCTTGTCGTACTTCAGTAGCCCAGCCCTCTCGAGAACGACTGCAGCCGAATGGATGAGATCGACTCGTTTCTGTTCCAACGTCTCATCATCATCGTAATCTGTCCCCACACTGTAAAGACCAGGGGATCGAATCATGCGTACAAAGAGATAAGTGTAGCCGAGCCACTCCACACCCTCGTCTCTCGTTCGAATGTTTCCGAGTACAATTTCCGCATTGAGATTGTCGGCAAGTTTGCTCATCAACTGACTTTCAATCGGGAGCTGTTGATTCATCAAAGATAGATAGTACTGAATTTCTGACTGCGCCGTGATGATGATACCTTCACCATAAGAGTCGAATTGAGGTCTACCAGCACGACCGAGCATCTGGAGAACATCTTGAGGGCTCAGCTCCACCCAACTGCCCTTCTCTGGCGAGTAGACGGAAGTGCCTTTGATGATAACAGTATGCGCTGGTAGATTGACACCCCATGCAAGGGTGGCTGTGCACACCAAGACCCGTAGAAATCCGTCGGCGAAGAGATCTTGCACCGAGGTACGATCAGCAACACCCATTCCGGCGTGATGGATACCAAAGCCGTAAGGGAGGAGATCTTTTAGGTTTGCGTCGTTGACTGCATCGGCTTCTTCTTGCAGCACCGATCTACTCCCAGCGTCTGTCCGCATGATCTGGCCAATTGATTCGAGCTCGACTGCTTTGTCGCGAATGTATTTGGCAGTCTTTGCAGTTTCTTTCCGAGAATGGACAAAAATCAACATTTGTTGTTGATTCGTGCCGACATGTTCAATCACTTTAGCATAACAGACATCGTTCATTGTTTTGAGCATTTTGATAGCTTTCTTGTCAGTGATTCCGATGAACTCTTGTCGGAGCGGGCAAGGCCTGTAGGATCCATCAAAGTGAAAGAGGTCTTTTTCGGGGTTGACCCGAAGGAATGTTGCAACATCCCGGTAATTGGGGAGTGTGGCACTCAATCCAACAATTCGTACTGGCTCTCCTGTTTGCTCGATCTTGCGGATGGTGCGACTGACGATGCTCTCAAGAACTGGGCCACGGTCATCATGAAGAAGATGGATTTCATCGATGATGATCAATCGAACAAGTCGGGTATAACTCATGTCAGTAGCTTTACGCGTGATAACATCCCATTTCTCCGGCGTCGTCACAATAACCTGTGTATCGGCAATCTGTTGCTTTGTCAATTGTCGATCACCTGTGAGTTCGGCCACTCGGATGCCAAAGACTTCGAGTCGTTTTCCAAAGTTGCCGACTTGTTCTTGAACGAGAGCTTTCAACGGCGCAATGTAGACGATCTTGAAATCGTCCAACATGATTTCGCCTGTTTCAGGGTTCCTGTGCTTGCCAATCTCACGTAGGATAGTGAGCATCGCAACGTTGGTCTTTCCGGAACCTGTAGGAGCGCATATAAGCATGTTGCCATCGTCGCCAAACGCTGATG
The DNA here is from genome assembly GCF_000836275.1 of Exophiala mesophila. Classification (NCBI taxonomy): domain Eukaryota; kingdom Fungi; phylum Ascomycota; class Eurotiomycetes; order Chaetothyriales; family Herpotrichiellaceae; genus Exophiala; species Exophiala mesophila. Next base: position 2,034,756 of record NW_015622508.1, read on the forward strand.
GAAAGCATTTTGACTGAATACGATTCAATTCTTTTGCAGAACCAAATCCTTGTCGAGCCCAATCAGGAAGTTCTGTGGTTGGAATGTTCTTCTCTCCCGGATCCCGCTTAGGTTTCGGTGCAGGCACATGTATCTCTTCATAGCCTTTGAAAGTTCGCTTGGTAGATCCCTGTGGGAGGACGACTTTGGGGTTGGTCATCAAATGGTTACCTTGCTCAAAGACAAGATTGTCTAGATTGATCAAGCGTCTCGGTTGTAAGCCTCCAGAAAGAGTACCATCCTTCTTGTCTTCTTGTTGTGTTGTCTCGCCCTTTGGCACATCCAAATCCATAAGATCCAACTTGATCTTCTTCGCGGGTCGCTGGCTATCAGCACTTTTGTCGGATTTCCCGAGCAGTTCATCAAGAATACTCCGTTGGCCAGCCTCCACCATTTCGCTCTCCACGAGATGTCGAGCGTCCGAATCTTCTGCAGCTCTTCGCCACCGGGTGACCCAGACGATCCTCTCGCGATTGAGGACAAACAGGCTAACAACTTCAGGATGATCGTAATCAAAAAGGTCCATGAGGTCGTTTTCGATATCGCGGAGGGAGATATCCTCCCCTTCTAGCGACTTTCCGGAGAGAATTTGTAAAGCATCTTGAGTCTTTTGTTGCTGGATGTGAGCATCCGAGTATAAAGAGCCGATTTGTCTCTGAAGCCAGTACGCATCAATTTCGTGAATGGGGATGGCATCCGAGTCTTCACGCTTCCGTCGACTGGTATCACCAATACCCCCATCGATGACCATGCCGGCATCTTCGTCATCACCGTCAACGTCCGGCACTCCAGCACCACCAGCAGCTGCGGCTTCTTCTAGACTGGGTTGGTCTTGAGCATCTTCGTCGTCTGAGGAGCCTTCGTCTTCATCACGAACCTCGTACGTTCGTCGAATGCCATCCTCGTCCACATCGTCATCGGACTCGTCGAAAACGACAGCAACGCCCTGGCGATCATCCAATTCGGCGTCGTTCTGTCCGTCGGCATCTTCCATGTCTTCATCATCTTGTGCGCCATAGTCGGTGATCTTCTTGCCAAGATTCACGAGTTCATTGAACTGTTTCGGTGTCATTGTAATACCGACGATATCATCAATTTCCTTCTTCTTGTCTAAGTCTTTGAGGTTCTCATCCTTGAGATATTCGAGAACGGCATCGGCAGCACTCCGCACAATTTCCTGAGACACATCACCAAGAGCAGTTGATGTGACATGGAGAAGTAAGTCATATGTCGCGCGAGTGGCAGGAGTTCTCGGACGGTATATGAGACCTTCAATGAGGGCGTCGCCGGCGGAAAGGATGCCAGCTCCTCTCATCTGTGAAGATTCGCCTCTCTTGCGCTTTTTTCGTTCTCGTTCCAAAACATCTTGACCTTCTCGTATGGAACCTCGATCCAGGTTCTGTAATCCGGCGCCTAGCTTTTTCTGCTTTGGGGCTTCTTCACGACCGATGCGCGATCCCATGTCTCGAATGTTGAGTCTACCAGCCAGCGACTCTGGGTCGCCTGTGTTTTCATCGGTTCGGCGGGAGACAAATCGACGGTCGGCCTGGAGAACCAGGTTCGACATCGCCGAATATTTGTATTGGGAGACATTGTTGGGGTCTGCCATCTTGAGGGAGGTCTAGAGGGTAGTAATATAAATTTGTAGGTGGTAGGAGGAAGGGTGGTCAAGTATCCAGATGGACACAAGAAACAGGTTTGTCGAAAGAGTCCGGGTTCAAGGGCACATGGTAGTTCGGAGTAAGAGGTGCACCATTGCACAATGTTGCCTGGATGATTGAGAGGCCTCGGAGGTAACTTTCTGCAAGCCTTGAAGAATTAAACAGGCTGCGATTGAGTTGTTTGAAGTATCGCTCTTCTACTGTTGATCCTGGCAGAAAAGTCTACCAAAGAAATCGTGGGGCGAGTCGGCATAGTTGCTATGTTGGAATGGTTTTTATACCTTGGATCATAAAGCGGGAGGTGTACTCAGCCTTGCCCCTTCACGTGTTCGATAATCAATATTTTGGTTGGAACCTACCATTAATGATGATAACAAAGACACAAGAGTCGAGACATGCTAACACACTTCAAAGTGTAAGACTGTGTAGTGTCATATGCAATTGATACCAATGTGAATTGACTACAATTCATGAAAGCATCATGGTGTTGCGCCTACAGGTTAATGAACATGACATAATCATCAACCTTGCACCCATTATTTTCGCAAATACAACAGCTCACCTTGCACACAATTGATGTACGCTATTCCGCCGAGCCTCTTATGATGGTAACGGTCTAGAGTCTTTTCGGAAGTCCGACAATTGTGCAATCCTCGGTATCACTCAAGCCGCTAACATCAGCTCCCAAGAATCTTCACGAGGTATTGCTGATAAAGCCACCCACGATAGTCCAATCAGCATAGAACTTCTATTCCGAAGGATCGTAACTCCGCATCATAGCCACCGCCCAGATAAAACCAAGCACGGCCATCAAGACATGGATCTGAAAAAAACATCAAGATCGTGCTAGATGCATGCAATACAAGCATTGCCGATTGCCTAATTCGGAGCTTCCCTATGTCTTGGACGGCTTAGATTGGGTGAATCCTGGAGTAACCTGACTAAGGATTTAGGTCAGCCCTGCTTGCATAGGGTCTTGTCCAAGCTCGATCGCAATCATATGGTAAGGCGATAGGTGCCGAGAATGAAACAAGCTCGGTGAGATTCTGCAGGACTCTGCATTATGGGAATAGACAGGTTTTTATTGGTTCAAGTTTGGGGAGTTAGATAGAGTAACCCCCGCGATTGAGAATATCCTCAAAGTACTATATGTAATAGTCAAGATATTGTGGGGGGCGAGATGTACATATTTCTCTGTTGTCACTAGATTTGAAACCATGATGCGACTGTGATGTGGCAGCAGAGAAATACTACCACGATGATGCTTCTTTCATAGGAAGCATGAGCATAAACAACTAACAACTGACGACAATGCCCAATTACGATTACCAGTTCATCAACTACTCCCACCCATCCGAGCAAACCAGCTCCGAGAACCGACGGAAAGTAGCATCTTATATTGGCATCCACTTCAGAAACCGGTCCAAACCATTGTACCGATCTACTATCAATTCCGCTCTAGATTCTGACAATCAACACCACCACCATCCGTATTTTAACTGGACTTGGAGAAGATATCTACAGTTATCTGGCCGAGACCATCCAGTTCCTGCTGCACAACCGCCTCCTCAAAACATCAACGTCAACATCAATACCAATTTCAATAGTATCGCTGCTGCTTATGCTCATACAACAGCCATCTCGCACGACAGACATGGAGTTCGCACTGACCCATTCTACAGCTATCCAGTGGACTACGTTCGACCTAGTATACCCAGAGCTGTTGACTATTGTAAGCATAGTACCTAATACTTATACCACAACTTACCAGCGTTGTGTGTCCAGGGATCCACATCTACGGCCCAACCCACCTAATCCGACCGAATCTCCTAACTCCCGACCAAGGCAGATCTATTCTTCAATTATATTTCCAATACGCACTTCACGATCCTGTTCTATTCGAAGCTCTAGTCGCTGTATCCCAAGCCAATCTAAGTGTCCAATCATGGGAGAATGCCATCTCCAGTGTCGGTGCAGTTGCCGGTGCCGGGAGGAGTACCACTCGTCTTGATAGGGATACTTTATATCATTATGGACAGACGGTTCAACGATTGAGAGGCCATCTGGCGAAGGAGAATGGATATCAGGATGATTCGGTTCTCTTGGCGATCATTGCGTTGATTGCTGTTAATGTAAGTGAGTGAAGTATAGGTACAGGAAACAGACTGAGTTGACTTGAGTCTGACTTGGAAATCTAGTATCTCTCAAACGACATGGACTCTCTTGAAATGCATCTCAAAGGTGTGAGAAGGATTGTTGCTCTCCGTGGAGGGATTGATGAGGTTGGTTGGCCGTTGATTTTGAAACCATATTTGATTAGGTGAGAAAAACAACGGGCCCTTTGGCTAAGTACTCTCATCCCATCCATATATCTATCTGACTTGGATCTGTTTATCTTGCGAATAGCATCGAGAGTTTCTGGGGCTATTTCTCCCGCAACGCCAGTACCAATATCAACACCACATCACAAACCTACCACGAAAATCAAGATCCCTCCAACCCTCCAATCCTCAGAGTCGACGACTCACTATCCCAACACGACGACGACAACGACGACGACGACGACCACACCACTCACTCCCCCTCCCCCACCCCTCTCTCCTCAAAAATCTCCCTTCTCCCAACTGGCTTCTCCCGCCTTGCTGTCACCCACCAGCTCAGCCCCAAGATCATCAATCTCCTTTACCGTATAGTCCTCCAACAAGACCACATCAACGCGATATTCACCGCCGGATCAGCCGGCGACGTCAACGGGGCCAATCTCGAAGAAATCGAAATCTGTATGCGTTTACTCGGAAGAGACGACCTTACTTTGATTGAACGAGTCTGCTGTATGGGCGTGATGATCAGATTAACCGATCCAGGGAGATTATCGGGGAGGGTTAGTGCGATTTACGAAGAGGAAGTGAAGAGACATGCGGAGGGTGTATTAGGATGGCAAATGGCGTTTGAAGAGGATGAGGATCTTATGCAGTGTTTTCTGTGGTTGGCCATGTGTATGGCGGTGACGATGGTTTCGCCGAAGGGAGGGGGGGTTGTTGGAGGAGGTAGAGAGGATGGGAGGTTTAGATTACTGATGGCGGTGGCGAGGTGGTATCACAGGGAAGGGGAAGGGGTGGAGTGGGATGGTGTGAGAAGGATATTGGATGGGTTTTTCACGATTGATGAATGGTGGGATGGTTGGGAACGGGTGTGGAGGATGGCGGAGGACGAGATTCGACGTCTGGATCACGACTTACAAGTTTAAATAATGAATTGATCAAAAGTTAAGATCAAGAGGAGGGAATTATATGTTGTTTATGGTGCGATATATACATCAGAAGGAAGAAGAAAAGGCTGGCACACAAAACCCGCATTTCGTATGAGACGTGAATGCGGAAAGTCGCCTTTAAAGACCGTCGACAGATCTATCTAATGTCCAAGATTCAATCTTCATCAAGCAGGCGTCAAGTTCATTGTCATTGCAACATCAACATGGGTGTCAAAACATTGTTGGTATATATACAAGAAAAAGCTAGTATGACAAGCTGCGGCGAGCAGCTGCGGCGAGTGACACAGCATCGAAGCACCAAAAATGTCGCGCGAATCCTTTTACAGGTCGCGGGACGCCTTCAAGGTTTGAGGTTCAAACTACAAACCAAAGGCTGCATTAAATACATCAGCGGCTGCCTGACCATTGAGTCTTGATGCTGCCGCGGCTGCGACTTTGCAGATGTCAACAGTGATTTTGGGAGCTCGGCATCGATCGTTGAGTTGTTGGCCTAGAGGAAGACAGACATTAGCAAACTGCTCGATCACGAAGCCAGAAGCACTTACAGATGAAATCCGTGATGGTCTTGAGGGTTTCGTCCGCGCCATGATCAAAGGAGCTCTTGTCCCTGGGCGCAAAAGCGAATGCCTCTCGCCGACCATCAAGGTTGGGAGCGAAGAAGACACGGGGGTCCCTGCATTGACCCAAGTTGACTTTCCCGGTAGCAGCAGGAGGGGGAGCCGTGGTAGTTGTGGCTGCTGTGGTAGTGGTAGTAGTGACAGCGGCATCAGTAGTGGTAGTAGTGGCAGCATCAGTAGTGGTAGTAGTGGCAGCATTAGTAGTGGTGGTGGCAGCGGTCGTTGTGGTAGTGCCGGCAGCTGAAGTCGTAGTTGCACCGCCATTGCCGCCGCCATTGCCGCCGCCGTTACCGCCACCGTTTCCACCACCGTTTCCACCATTTCCACCACCACCAGCACGAGAAGCAACAAAGGCCGTGACCTCGTCTTCAGTAGCATCTTCCACAATCAGACCTTGGCTAAAGATACAGCCGAATTCGTCGTCAAGGGTGTTGCAAGTGTTGCCCCTGGCGGTTGGGTCGCCAATCTGGCCAGGCTGGAAAGTACCAGAGTCAAGTGCGTCAAATGGGTCACCGCCGATTGTGGAGATCTGGAACGCGATTTCGAGGGCGATAGCTTTGTTGATGGCGGCAGCGCCCTGAGAGGCAGGGTCCTGATGCTGAGAGATGGCGCCAATCTCGGGGTTCACGGCGGTGATGGAGGTACAGGCGGTCGAAGCCAGGCCAACGGAGCCTGTATTGCGCTCAAGGCCACGGTAGATCAGAGCTGCAGTCATTCCATCAATGTCGTTTTCAGCTTTGGCATTGGTGAAGGCGCGGTCAGCTGTGGCTAGCTGCAGACAGTCTGGGTCGGCGATGTTACCCAATCCCTGGGAGGCGGCAGCATTGCCTAGGAGGGCAAAGATGGCATCCTGGATGTTGTCGGGATTGTTCTTCTTGAGGAACTCGTTGACGACGGTGATGAAGATCTCGTGAGAATGCTCTTGGGGAACTTCGCGACGCTGGATGGCTGACGTGCGCCTGTGGCGACCGTGACCTTGACGAGGAGCTGGCTTCTCGATGCTTTGTCGAGCATCGAGGGAGGTGGGTCGGGCAAATGCGACGCCAAGTCCGGTGGCACAAAGGGCGGCGAGAAAGGTGTTGGGATGCATTGTGAAGAAGGATCCAAGTATTCTCTGGAAAAAATTTGTACAAAGGTCGTTGACGTGATTCTTGCGTAGGGAAGCTGGAATGGGTCAAGACTGGCAGGAGTTCACCAGGAACGAACGAATGAAATAAAGGAACGTGGGGAACTCAATGCAATATTCCAGAAGAAAAGGACCGTCTCTGATCAAGTCAGCTCAGCTGCTTGAGGGAGAGGAAAAGCATGGAAAGAGAAGAGATCAGCCTGTGATATAGAGCATGGTTGTGTCGGTGATCGGATCTGGAGCGGTTGTCCTGACACCTTGCCAGCCCTCCACAGCTCATTAGCGTCAGCAGGAGGTACGATTTAGAGCGTCTCAGCGTCATGATGGAGGGGTGTGGTGGGCTTGACGAGCTCGGCTGCCGGCGTGTGTGTGTTTGTGTGTGTAGGAAGGAAATACATGACGATGATTCAGGATGGAGGTGCAGCCGACCATGGCATGGCAGCGTGGCAGGGGTGTGTTCATGCTTCAGAACTCAAGGACTCGAGGTCAACGGGCGGATACGAGGGTTTCGCTAATGAAGGGAGAGAAGCTTGTCACGTCATGTCGCAGGGCTGGAGGGACAAGGCGGTAGACTGCGAACGTGTCAGCGATAGAGTACGAGGTCCATAGGACCTACTCGTATTCTGGGCATGTATTGAAGTGAGGCCGTCGTCGATATGACCAGGTGTTGCCAGGTCTAAGCTTTGTTCAAGCCTTTTAGTAGTGGATAGAATGAGTGGATGAGATTACTTTGGTGTCTGAAGGGGTTGAAGGGAGAGTTGCAGACAGGCCCCGTGAGTTTTTAGCAGGTTTTTAGCAGGAATTTAGCAAGCCCCAGGTGCCCCAAGTGCCGCAAGTGCCCCTTCCTTCCCCATCTGTAACAAATGGTGCAGCATCTTCGCCTGCACCTCTTGGCAGTATGAAACATGGCAACCACGACCAAGACTAACTTAGGACCAAGGAAGGACCACGAGATGTGAGAGTGTGTTGTCTGTTGCCCCTTGGCAGTCACGCGTGTTGGTTTGTATTTGCACCTTCCCAAGTTTCCAGTTGCGTGTTGCTGCCTGGACATGACGCGTAATACAAATGTAGGAGGAAGGTGCTGCTTAAGGGTTGTGAATAGAGAGACACCAACTACTAAAATGTACATGTGTAGGTACCTAAGAACAACATGAACAGACTGTCTACATACTCTCTACAAGTCCTCAAGCGCCAGGGTTCCGTCAGCACTTGCATCTCTCACCCATTCGCCGTCACTTCAAATCTCAAACCCCAGATCCGAAATGTGGAAACCCTGGGAGTCCACCTCGATGCCGTCTCAGACACGGCACGAGGACGAGGATGCGGTGTATTCTTAGAACCTTAGCTTCCAATCTCCGTGTAGGGTTCGTATGACAGCTTTCTCATTCAATCTCAAACAATATCAACCGCACCAGTTTATTCACTAACAGGTTGCAGATAAATTCTCTGCGTCATGGTCATAAAGTGGAACAATCACCCACGTCGTTCAAGTCGTATCCACAAGGCAGCACGCGAGCACCGAGCAGTAAGCAGCAATGCATTCAAACCCGCCAGATTGCCCATGCTCAATAGGTACATTCAGTCAGGCCTGCGTACGATGCTACGGTACCTCCTGCCGCATGTCTTGAATCTTGCCTCATCAAACCTCGTGGCGCTCAGTAACCAGTTCATCGGCCCCCTGCGCCCATGCGAGTGATGCCGTCCATGATGCCATTTCCTCGCCCGCCGTACCCGTTGAGTTTACTGCCCGCCATCTTCAAACCTGATCCAGGGGCTGGGATCCCTGAATACTTGCCCGCCGTCGGCTTTTGCAGCATACTCATCGGGCGTGGCCGGCTGCTCCCGCCTGCTGCCCGTAAGTCGCCAACTCCACTCACGCTGTTTCTACTCTTGTGAGGGCTCGCGTACGCCGCTGCTGACCGGGGTCTTCCAGTACCATCCTCGCTTTGAGGAGGGCTCACCGGTGGAGCTTGTTGTTGTTGTTGTTGTTGTTGCTGCTGCTGCTGAGCCAATCGCTGCTCCTCTGCTTGGGCACTCATGGCTAGGAAGACGTCCACTTGGGCCACCAATTCTCCCTTTTCAATGCGCTCCTGCTCAATCTCCTTTCTCAAAGATTGGGTCTCGTTGGTGAGAGAATCCACCTGGCTACGGAGCCCCGCTGATTCTGCTTCGGCCATCTTCTTGCCTGCGGTCGCTTCTTCGTTCCATCGTCGCAACTCCTCAATCTGTCCTTCCATTCTAGAAAGTGCTTCGCTTTGACCGGGGATTACCCCGCTCATGGTCGCCTCCCGTTCCGTCTGCAGTCTCAGCACTTCGTCCTGGGAGGCTTTGAGATCTGATCGAAGTTGTTCGACCTGCTTGATCCACCGTTTTTCATAGCTGACTTTGAGATCTGATACCTTGCGTTCGTGCTTGCTCTTGTACAACGTGTGCAGTTCGCGCGCGACTTTCTCCGTCGCGTCTTTGACCGCAAAGTCAATGTCTGCGGCCATGCCCGGGGTGCCTGGTTCGTGGCCCTTTTCCGGACTGGGTGTGTTTTTGACCCGGTCCGACCGGAGTGTATCAAGAGACGCCTGAAGCTCGAGGATCCGGATTTCTTGTTCCTCTGCGCGTCGGTCCGCGTCTTCGGCCTGTCGTCTCAGCTTCTCTTTTTCTCTCTCTTCTAGAAAGATGTTCTGTTTCACTTCTCGCAGTACTTCTTCCATTTCTCGACTTCGCCGCTCCAGGTCGTCTTTGGCCAGTTCTAGCTCTTCGCGAGACCCCCGCTCCGTTCGAAGTTCTTCACTGATTTTCCCTGCTCGCACCTCGGCGTCGGTGATGGAACGTTTAAGGGCCATGACCTCTGCTTCCTTGCCGGAAAGTGTGGCTTCAAGCCCCGAGATACGCGATTGTAGCTCAGATCGAAGTGTCTCAAGTTCACGAGGGGTCACGGTGGGGATTGATCGTGGGGTGGCCATTGGCTCCAAGTCAATGTCCAACAGGTCCATGCCGAGACCAGTCGAGGAACCATATCCGCTTTGTCTGGGAGCGGCAGGTGTGGCTGGGGTGTTCTTGTCCCCAAAGACTGCTTGGTGTTGCTTCTGTGGTGATCGACCAGTCGCTCGCTCACGGTCCACTGAAGCCTGAGAACGGTGAAAGGGACTGGGGTTAATTTTGATGGGAAACGCTCCTCTCCCAGATGGACTTCGCCTCATGCTACGAGGCGCCGATTGAGGGGGAGCAATAATGATATTGGTTTGACCGGTAAAATTCATCAAATCGGTTGTTGCGTCATTAGAATTACGTGGTCGTCGAGGAGTGGCATCGTCATCTTCGTTGGACGAAGTGCTGTTTCTCGATGACGACAGCAGTCGTAGTGGGCGCTGTGCGGTGTTTGGCGTACTCGCGATGATCGAAGTGCGCAGTTGTTTTGAGGGAGACCACGCTTCTGCTCTGGATGGCTTGGACGGGGAGTTTCTCATGTTTGCAAAGCGAGTCGTGTCAGTGTTGATGGCTGAAATCGTGCTCAGATCACCCACGGTATCGTCGTGTATGGTTTTATCATCAAATCCCAGCGTCATGTCATCCAGGTCAAGTTTATCAGTAGACTTTGTTAGGTCATCGCGCCCTGCAGAGGTCGTACTGGTGCTCTCGGGACTGTGGTGCATGATGGATTCGCTCGAAGAGTCGGTGTGGACGGGTATCTCTGAGCTATCAAGAGCCAGGGTGAGTCCTTGATTGAATCGCAGGGTTGGATCCGCAGGTGAGCCAGGAGGAGAGCTGTGCGCGTTTGTGTGGTCTTGTAATCGATATTTGATGGGCGAGAAACCTTTTCGGGGGCTTGCAGAGGGACTGGAGGTTGTAGGGGGCGAGATAGGGCGATCCATGTCGAGTTTAGGGATATCGATAGTCATCTTCTTTATGGAAGCTGAGCCAGGAAACTCATGAGAGGCCGGGGTGACCGGCGAGTATGGCTGATTATCAGAGTGTTGATCGTGTGCCTGCTTGTCGAAGCGGAGCTTGACAGGTGAGAGACGCGAGTTTTGTTTGGATGGCGACAAGGTCGACAGTGGTTCAGGCATCCTGGCGATTGATGTCGTCGAGGGAGAGGATAGACGAGTAGCAGAACGACAAGGTAGGACAGAACGAGACGGATAGAGAAGCCATTGGGGGAGGAAAATGGTGACTGAGTATATTTTTGCGGTGTTGTGTCAATGATGCGGGTTGCACGGTGACGGGAGACGGTGACAGGGAGAGGCGTACATGACAAGACGGGTCATGGAGAAATGAGTGGAACACGAGTTGTGCGTGGTGTGGTCCTTGTAGCCCTTGTAGCCCTTGTAGCCCTGGTGGGTGTGTTTTGGTCTTCAGGGTCAGGACTTGACTGGCTGTTGATGGTCGGTTGTGTTGTTTGTGAGTGGCCAGATGTGAGTTTGGTTCCCCTGGCGGGAGGCTCCGCTGTCAGGAAGAAAGACACCAAAGACACCGCAGTCTGGAGCCTGAGTCGCGCCTGCCAACTGTGGTATTCCTGCCCACTTCTTGCCCATAAACAGTGCCAAGAGCTAATGTCCTATTGCGGCTTAGCTTATTTACCTTGTTATTGCGCTTTCCTCATCAAGGACATGGCCTTGGCACGGGCCTACCTTACTCAATCAAAGCTGCAGAATTAATTTCATTCTTTGATTCTCCTGCGTTATACATGTCATTTCCCCTCGATAACTGATGATTACAGGCTCATCCATCCCTTGTGGAGTGCATTTTATATGCATTCGTTGGCAATTATGTAGGTAAGTTAGCAGGATGCAGGGAGACGAGTTTCTTTACCCCTTGATCTCGACGATGATGATCGTTGGACCATACCAAGGGAGCCAACCCTCACAATAATGAATAACACGTGCCGGTTCGCGGTTTGCGCGGTTCAATCACAAATCACCAGAAGAACCACGCCAAACTTGAGGGTTTGTATGTACCTCTGAGACACGCACGACATTCCCTCCTTCTCGAGAAGCGTGCTTTTGCTGTTCATCAATCTTCCGTTGTCGTTCTCTCCAGAGCAATCTTGCCATACCATTTGCAGCAAGAATCGCACCATCTGCTTGAGACCCTGTCCAGATTCCATTTGTTACAAGCCTATCCGGGACCCTCGCCTCGGTACAATCACCTGCAGAGCCACAATCGGCATAATCGATACCATATTCTTCGATAACGCGAGCTACCCACCGGGGACCCCGCCAAATCACATGTTCGGTCAAAATGGCTTGGTCGGTGTTGGTGATGTATCCACTCAGAGACGCGAAGCTAGTCACTGTAGCATCCTTTGGTCGATGAAGGAATACTGTCGACCATAGCTTGGTGACGCAGATGTTGATGATTGAAATGATGTCTTCCAGCTCGCTGAGTGTTAGTTGGGATTCGAGAAAGTGCACGAAGCTGTCGGCGAGGACTTTGGGGGCGAACGTTTGGCCACTCGAGCATGGTGCTAGTATGGTACCTGTCATGGACAAGACTGTTTGCGACCGTCGGAGTTGATGAGTGAATGCACTAAAGAGCATGTATGGCTCGCTGCTTGGTTTGGCGAATCGTCCAGATCCATTTTCAGATATCCGTCTTCGATTCCAATCGTTGGCAATGAGATTTGTGGTTTGTAGTAGGTGGTTCAGGGCAATCACATCCTTCAGATCAGGATGCTCGCTTTGCGAAGCCGAAGCCGAAGCCGCTTTATCAAGATTAAATCTCCAATACAAATGAAGAACACGATCTGAGATTTGGTATACCCGACATAATTGATTGAGCAAGGTGCGAGAACTCTCCGTTGCGATATTGTTAATGTACGAGTTCGTCAATCTCCAATTCTGAAGCCCCGACCCAAGAGTAACCTGATGGACGATTTGTCCCAGAACCTCAGGAGGAAGATCGATCAACGACGTCATTTAGATAAATCTAATGTCAGTATCAGGATCAGTATCAGGTCAACATTCGATAGAAGTGATGAACGATCATCTGTTATAATCATTGATGGGGAAAATGGCTTTTGTTATCTATATCCCGCAGCTGGGCTGAATAGATTATATGATTAGTATTCCAGGGAACAATAAAATGATTACATTTCAGCAAGGAATGCCCGGTCCTCGGTTCTGTCACGCGCCAATATGCTCGTGTGGCCATTTGACATTCAGAAGATTGAGGACAGTACATAGATAGGGAGGTATGATGCATGCTGATCTAAAGATGGACGATGGACGATGGCATTACTTAAGGTCCTCAAACAATCTGGTGATGTATGGAGGTGGGTGGATGAGTGGGTGGATCACAGGTTTGGCTGTGATTGGTTGTCAGTGCTTCTCTAATACTTGACATATTCTCTTTTGTCGGTCGTATTGGACTTGACTGGCATCTACAATAGCCTAGATATATTGCATGTCGTTGAATTTATTTCTATTCGATCATGGCAAATCCTGAATCTCCATGATATGACATGGAGCCTTTTCGCCAAACCACCACGATCCTACTAGACAAACAAAGAGTAAAATAGTATGATATACAAATCTACTACAATTCATCCTTCTTGCCATCATTGCTTTTCCCAGCCCCATTTACATCCTCTGCTTTTTGCTTGTTCGGCTCTTGACACACAGCCGCCGTGCCGACCTCCATGCGATAAACACACTTTTCACTTTCACTGACCTTCCACACTTCATCCACCTCACTGCACGCGAGATACACCCGTGTAGATCTAGCTGGTCCGTTCCAACAACCCTGGCCATTTTCATATTTCAGCACGAGTCGTTCGCCCGTACCTAGACCCTTGCCGTCTTTCCCTACACCTTCATCGACGTATTCCAGGTCGAATCCGACAAAGTTGCCCATGCTGGTGTTAGCCCCACCTCTCTTGGGTTTCTGTCTCGTTTGGCCCAACCAGCACAGTTCGTACTCGTACTCGCCGCTGTCGCGGCTGATGCACTTGTCCTTGAGGGCTCGGAAGATGCCGCCGTCCGGACCGTAGTCTTTGTCTAGATCGTCGAGGTGTCGTTTCAAGTCGGCTTCAGTTGTTTTAACTTCGCGCTCTGCGTCGGTCAAGATCTTCTTTGCGTCGGCGACGGCTTTGCTGTCCGTGCTGGGTGATGGGTTGGAGTCCTTCACATCTGCGAGGATGCCGTTTTCGACGAGGATCCGGCGGATTGCGGCGAGCTTATCGTCAATCCATAGGCGGAAACCATCGGGGAGATATGCGCTGTACTGATAGAGTGCCGCCACATCGGATTCGGGTTGGGCGGGCGAGTCGTCAGACTCAAATTCAGCCCAGTTGACGCCATTAGATTCGTTGTCTTCGGCTAGTACGGCCATGAGATCTCGGTTCTCGGCTTCGGTCCAGGAGTCGTCTGTTTCTCGCGCAGCATAATCTTCCCAGCCCCGAACGGCGCGTTTGACACCCTCATCGTTGAAGTTGGGGTTGTGCTCGTCCTTGAGAGCCGACAGTAGACCCTCAAGTTCGGTGATCCTGTCAACCATTGCATCCCTCTGTTTCCTGGTTGTGTCGAGGTATTTTCGGAGTTCTTCCACACGGTTCTTGGCTAGGTTGAGCAGTATTCCAAGTTTGCCAGAGCCTTTGCCGGCCGCATCGCCTCGGACCACCCGAAGCTTCTCGCGGCGTTCAATCTCGACCACGTTGTCCTCAGCTTCTTTGACCTTCCGCTGCAAACCGTCCAGCTTGATCTCTGCACTCTCATGAGCCAGTTCCACCTCTCGCCTCAGACGTGATGCTTCGGCTACCAAGGTAGCCTTCCGTTTCAAGGCGGCCCTCAAAGCCTTCTGTTTCCCTTCCTCCTGCTTTCTGAACTCATTACCTATCTCTTTGCATTTGTCGGCGCAGTGGGTTCCTCCAACCTGTGCCCATTCGTCGGAGCCATCACAGCATACATCGTAGTCACATTTGCCATCATTGACGCTCTCGAACCGTATGTAGGCGGGCTGATGGCCTTTATTCTTGCAGTAGAAGCCCGGGAGGGCTAGGGTGGTGTTAAGAGAAGCAGCGGCCGTGTCAGGACCCGGGTGGTACTGTGGAGGGGAGAGATGGGAGAGATATGAACATGCTGCTGTGCCGGGCTCGTCTGAGCCATCAGGACAATCGCAAAAGTCGTCGTTGACTCGGGAGAAGGGGATGGTGACAGAGGGGTTTGATATGCATGTGAAGACGTCCGAGCTAGCTCCTTTGTAGAATTTGGCGACTGGACAAGTGTTAGACATGATAACGAGGATACAGAAGCAGGGACAGGGTCAAGGGACCGAACAGACTATATGAAGACTGTGTATCGGACTCATGGCCATGGACCCGTGTATACTTACATTCAGGGCTGACACCTCGAGGACGGGCTGAGGTTGAAGCTCTGGTGTCAACGGAGTAGGTGCGGCCAACGAGCAAAGAGGACAACACCAGGATCTCAGACCTTAAAATCATGTTGAAGTATGTCGAGGGCCTGCTCAATACTTCGAACATATGGTGGTGTTACTGGTCGTCAACATGAAAGTTGTCCGCATCTGGCCTCCGGCTAAGTTTCCTCAACAATTTAAAGATCAGGGACTAGTGCATTTTATTCTGTACTCTATTTTATGTCCGGATATTATCTCCGTCAGCCTCATGATGAGGTATGTTTGTCATACCCATGTAGGATGGACATATGCACATTTGATTGGGTAGTGCTGGTACCATATCGTGCAGCGGAATCTTGATAGACTTTGCAGTGCCAGCGAGTGTAACATCCATCGATATCAAACCACAGGACCAATGTATCAAGCAGCTTCGCCTTGTCTTCTGCCTTGTTGTTCTACTCATACTTGGAAGCGGCGCCCAAGGCGACATGCATGAGTTCTAGTAGCTTGTCCATTTGACATTGCGCCTCTGTAGACCCTCCTTCTTCTGAACCGTCTTTATGCTCCTGTCCCTTTTCTTTCCAGTCGACTTCAGCATACGGGGCGACAGGGGATCCCTGTGATTGGATCGAGCCTTTGGACCACTTCTCACCCGGAGTTGCCTTGGTCGCCAGAGTAGGTTCATCAGATTCGGGTTCTGCTAAGTGAATGACTTGGAGTATGGACTGATCTGCTTCAAAGTCATCGACCTCTGCTTTCAATGTCCTCCAATCAACTTGCACTTTATCCCATACTGTATCCAGAACATTTGTCGCAATTTTCAACTTCTTCCTGCCTTCAGTGGACGCAACCAACTCACGACCCTGCTCTTGTTGATCAGCAAGAATCCGCTTGGAGATCTTCTTGATCTGAGAAAACTGTTTGGACACGGAGTCTGCTTTATGAGCAAGGGCGTCGGCGGTTGTGGCTTGGTCCAGGAAGAACTTGAGGAGGTCAGGTATGCTCTCGATATGTGGCTTTGTGCTGGTTGCGCCAATGCGGTTACGATGTTTCTGAATGTGGCGGAAGAGTAGATCAATGTCATGCTGGCTCAGGTTATGTTGACATTCATCCATGCGCCTAACGAGGTGGTCGATGACTCTTTCGTGGAATTCGGCCCCATCGGTCGCAACCTCAATCAATGCTTCAGTCCCTTGGCCTGTAAA
Organism: Exophiala mesophila; assembly: GCF_000836275.1. NCBI lineage: Eukaryota > Fungi > Ascomycota > Eurotiomycetes > Chaetothyriales > Herpotrichiellaceae > Exophiala > Exophiala mesophila. The sequence continues at coordinate 2,051,021 of NW_015622508.1, forward strand.
AATCGTTGGCATGATGAAGACGATACTTGCGAGGGGTTTGGTTCCGCCATCTGTGCACATATCTGTGAGCTTGGCGTCGTTTGGAAGAAACTGTTACTTACCGCCTGCCCAAAACCCGGACGCCCATGAGTGCTTCATATCAGAGAAGTCATGCAAATGTTCTGGGACATCTTGATCTTTGATCTGCGTTGCCATCTTGATATTGATCGGAAAAGGGTGGTTTGGGGTTGTTGGGGTTATGAAAGAGAGGCGTTAGAAGAGAGGAGCTAAAATCAGTCGAGAAGATAGATTTCAAGGCAGGTGAGAACATCATTAGTCGTTGGAATAGGGGCCATCAGTGAACAAGTCCAAGAGTGAAATCCCAGCAACGGGACTCGATTGGAAGCCTGAGAAACTCATAGAAGGGACAGATGAATGGTCATTGAGAAAATAGCACAATGGACAACGGGCAGTCTGATTGCTCACCGTCCTGGACAATGTCATGTCGCACCTCATGCAGGGTGCCGACTAACAACCACAACCACGCATGACATGTCTCCTTTTGTGTATTGTACCCTGTGATCTGGGCATATCACCACGGCATTCAGTGATCAATATCTGGCAGCAATCCGTGGCACTGACATCACATGGTGTTCGAGAAGCGTTTGTGTCAAGTGCATTTCGTGAACCTCCCAGGCTCACTGTTGATACCAGGTTTGATCAGCCATCCTTTTCTATGTACAAATCCCTGCGAAGCATCCAACCGTCTGGATGCCTTTGTATCTGATGTTTCCGCAGCTCCTTCGCCGTCTTGTCGTTTTCATCGAGTCGCCTTTCCTAGTCTTTCTGCTTCTAGTTCTCGCTCTGCTTGCTGGTAGTATTTGGCAGTATCCACGCCGTGCTTGAGTCAGAGTCAGCGCCTGAAAAGCATCAATAGTACTCGGTAATCATGCTCACCTGGTTGTGATTGACAAAATTGGCCCATGGCACAATGTGAAATAACAGTGCCGAGTATCTGCTGTTTCTTGCAGCGATACCTTGGTGATATGGAGTCAGGTCGCTCGCTCCATATAGTGGCTCTCCCTTCTTAACTTTGTCGACCATTTCCCTCATATCCATTTGTTGTTCTCGCTCGTTTTCGGTCCATCCGTATAGTCGCACTATGACCCTTGTCAGCTGTCCTGCTCAATAGTTGCCCGCGTTCGATTTGACATACAGCAACTCTTTTGATAGACCAAACCAATTCCACCCAAGATTCCAATTCCCACGCCTAGTCTGAACACGGGAGGAAAGGCACCTTTGCCAGAGAAAGAGGGGGCGTAGCGTTCGGTGAGTAGGAGAAATGCTGGTGCAAAGGCGGCCAGCCCAGCGCCTTCCAACCAATCTTCCCGTCGCGAATAGGCAAATGCTCGTCTCCAGTGGCTATTGGGGTGATTCTAGTCAGTCAAGGGCCGCGAATAGTTTCACGAGGAGAGGTGGTTCGGCGTGAGGGAGGACATACGGATCTGAGTCAATGAGCTGGTGAAGCGAGTTAGCAAGCTTGAGGTTTGAATGGTAAACAGGCATGACTTACAGGGTAGTCAGTATTTGGGCGCTTGGCCGGGATAAAGGTCGTTTGCTCCTCAGCAACCATGGCGACGGCGTCAATGGGGATCAAAAGTACTTTGTTCTCGTCTCTTTTGATATCAACTTACTATGAAGATACAATCGTGAAGTCCAGACTGCAGCTTCCTTGCCAAGACCAACAATTCACACTAATCTATTTATGGATTAGACTGAAATTGCCCCGGAATGACGTAGCCAGTCGGAGAATTCCAATTACTCGACAACGCGAAACCCTCGCGAGACGCGCCGTGAATGATCACCGCCAACCACGACCCAACCCAACCCAACCCAACCCAACCACAACCCGTTCTTGACGAGAAGACTCTTGACCTCATCTCACGAGCCAGTACTACATGTATACATCATGGCTGCCGACCCCATCACATCAGCAACGGTCGATGACCTTCTGAATTATGGCACGAGTGACGACGAAGATCCATTTGGTGACAAGGCCGGCACTCGCAATTCACGCGATGACAAGCCAGCCTTGAGCCCGAGCCAGAACAAACGCAAATCTGGTGAAAACGACGGTCTAGGTCTCGATGAGGAAGTTCAGATCAAAAAGAAGAGAAAGCCAATCGCAAAGCTTGATGAAGAAAGGTTTGTTTGGGACCAGCATTCCCTTGATCGAGAGCCTCGGGTTTTAATGAATGAAATAGACTCCTTTCTGCACCAGGAATTCCCAAACTCCGCGAACTGGTCCGCTCTGGCAAGATCGCCAAAAGATTGAAGTTTAAAGGAAAAGGCCATGAATTTTCAGATGTTGCCCGACTGCTCAATTACTACCAGCTCTGGCTCGACAACTTGTACCCCCGAGCAAAATTTGCCGATGGGCTGCAACTAATCGAAAAGGTTGGCCATTCCCGGCGGATGCAAGTCATGCGAAGGGAATGGATAGATGAGGGTAAACCGGGCTATGTACGGGATAAATTGATGGGTGGTATCGACCACGAAGCGCAAGACTTGTACGCCGGCGACGATAACACAACAGCTTCCAAAAACGGCCTGACATCCAAAGACAAGTCAAACATAGACTCTGCAAACGACTCGTTGTTCATTGCCGACTCGAGCAGGGATCCATCAGCCCCGGATGGAGGTGATCTCCCTGAAGACGACGAACTCGATGCTCTCCTTGCCGAAGCAGGAACATATACAGCACCACCAAAGCCGCGCTCACCACCCAGGCGTGCTAATCTTGATTCCGAATCCGAAGGAGAGGACGATCTCGATGCATTACTCGCCGAGCAAGAGACTCGTCGCCCCGCAACAACCACTTCCGCTCCTCACACCAACCAGTCAGCCACTGCTACAACTTCGTTCGATAATTCTGAGGACGATGATCTCGACGCATTATTGGCAGAGCATGAGGCCGAGAGTCGCACTACTCATCCTCCCGTATCGACTGCAGCGAATACTTCCAGACAACAGGGCACGTCTCAGCATCAGCCATCACAGCCAAAGCCCCATACACGCATTTTCGAAGACAGCGATGATGATGAAGACAATGATATGGATGACCTCGATGCTTTATTAGCTGAGCAAGAGGCACGACAAAAACCGAGCGTCCCAACTCAGTCGTCAATCCCTGTTGTTGCAGCGCCTCTCGTGGATGATGGAGCCGAAAACATTTTCTCATCTTCTCCGCCGCAAAAGAGTCTTTCTCAGCAAATGAGCGTATAAGATTAGCTATAGATCACTGGCGTTGCAACCCATTGCAGCTTTTCTCGCTCGCTGATGTGGCAGAGTGACTAAGTAGCCGTTTGAAGCTGTGTGTTTTTGGCAGCTGACACTAGGCCTTTCCAAGAACGAGAATCGTACACTCATGAATAATGTCTAGATGCATTGTTGTTTATATCCTGACCTGGCACTCATGGATAGCATTGTATGAGTGATGATAAGAATATATTGATACGCACGAAACAATTTCAGGGTACCAATAATCGTCTGGACGACCAGGCCACACATTGTCATTGTCATAACTATCTCATCATGCCAAAACAACCGACCTTTCGTTACGCACCCCATCAAAAGAACGCACACCAGCCTATATACATCCTCGAGAGATTCACATGATCGGTAGCACGATGAATCATCTCTTCGACATATCCACCAACACTCAACGGCACGCTCTCACCTGCCAACATACCTCTAACTTTACTCCTGACACCATCCAAAACCTCAACAGGAGTATTCGGCACACCATTCACGACCTTCTTCTTGCGATTGCCAGCATTGATGAAATCTGTCGTAGGGTCGTGGAGGAAAGTCTCCAGGATCGTCATCAACGCATCCTCATTACTCCTCAACAAACCCAATGTGATTTCGCTGCTGCGGCGGAAAGGACCTTCATATCCATACACACCCATTGCGTCTACCATGTTGTGTGTGAGTCGGAAGGGAACCATCTCGGGTTTTTCAAACGTCAGGCCTTTGTCGAATAGACAGTTGAAATCAACGTGTAGCGTTCCTCCGTTGTCTTCTTCGAACAATATGTTCTCGCCATGTCGATCTCCCAGACCAAGGACGTGTCCGACGATCGACATGACGGCTGCTGATCGTGTGTATCGTAACCGTGCGTTGAACCATGCCGATGGATCGGGGAATGACTCTACGAACCATTCGTGGAATACTGGTGGAAACATCTTGAGGATTTTGTTGGGGAAGAGTTTGATTTTTTCCGGATCTCCTGAGCATGCCTCATCGAGTATATTGCGGATCTCCATGTAGTTGGGCGAGATTGACTTGTCTTTGTAGAGTTTGAGGAGGATTTCTCGGAATGTTTTGAGGTTGTCCACCCACTCGATCAACCCGCATTCTTCGTTGAGTGGAATGACTGCATATGTTCGGATATATAGCCGACGCTTCGCCGCTTCGACGTCGCGTTTGAGAAAGCGGTTGATCATAGTGTTAAATTCCATCAGCCGTTGGTCTTTTCGAAGATCGTCCTTCGGTTTTGCTAGCACGTTGTATATGTTTCCGTCAGATCCGCGAATCGTGAGTCTTCGGGGTTTCTGTAGCGATGCTAGTACCAATGCCTCATCGATGAATGCCGAGATGGTGACAGGATCTTTCGCAAAGGGCCGGAATGCTTTAATCTGCGCTGGTTCGAAGCTTGTTGGCATGCTCGGTACAAGACATGCTTGGTTTGGTACCACCAACTTTGACGGTGCAATCTTGTGGTTGAAACCCAAGTCTCTCGATAAGCTCACTCGAGGTACTTTCGTCTCAATGGGGTACTCAGACACTCGAAGGAGCTCCTTGCTAAACTTCTGCCCACTTGTAAACATATTTCGGAGCTCTGCCGCCGCAGACGCATCCCTGGATGTTTTCTTTTGGAGTTCAACGATTTTTCTGACGAGTTCCAAGCCTTTCGATGCACGTTCTTTTTGCTTGGCTTCAACTACGGCAAGTAAGGGCCAGAAGGCTTGTTGGGGGAATGCCCTGACAACCTTGGTGACGATATTTCCCAAGACATCGGAGACGACTTTGTTCTGATGGCATATTCGAGCAATCACCTGCGGCAATATCGTGTACAATAATACTGGCTGAAGTCTCTCCACATACTTCTTGATCTGGTTGTTGGTCTCTTCGATGATGCGTTTCCGCTGGGCTGCATTGTGAGCATGGAATTGAGGATTGCCACGTCTTGGGTCAACTTGAACGTCTGCTCCGTCTACAAGTTCGAGCCAGAGAGTCAAGATCTTGGGCAGTGTCTGAAAGACGTACTTGCTGCCGTGTAGCAGAGATCGAAGGTAGTTTTCAACGACGAGTTTAGTAGTTTCGCCTGTGAGGAATGTCTGGCTTTCCTTGCCTGGTGGCATGGCTTTTTCTGAATCCAGGATTTTGTTGTAATAGCGTCCTAGATGGTACCAGCCTTTCTCCCACCTTCGGAAGCTTTCAGTGGCCTTTCTGAAAATCTTCCTAATCACCTCGGATTGTGTTTGGCCAGCCTGATCTAACCACTTCCCGAGCAAGACGTGGGCTTTAGCGGTGACTTCGTTTTGATTGTGGCGTTGCTCCACGGTCATTGTGACCGCCCCATCGTCAGCGACATAATCATGGGCAATAAAAGCGCCTGATTCAATGGCTCCTTCTAATGTTTGGATAGCTTTCCGATGATGGCCTTCTAGCCACATGAGCTTCGCATGCTCAATCGCCGCTGACTTGTCCCCGAGTGCTGAAGCTTTCAAGACTGCGTTGAAAGCCTGGGTCATAGAGCGTGCTTTGCGTGCTAATCGTGCACTGGCAAGCCATGCGCTCGCCACGTCATTGGAACCAAACATGTCAGTCCTTAGTGACATGATTGCACGACGTATGCCCAGTAGGTACTGTTTGTCTGCAACGTTGGAGCCGAGCACATCGAGTCTTGCATTAAGATTTCTCAAAACGTTGACACGATCTTCTTTGGGGCTTGCAGTCATGAGATGGATGTCGTTCAGAACGTGCAGCCTGAGTAAAGTATCATGTCCGGCCTGGAATGACACAATTGATGCTGGTGTTAGTTCTGATGTTGTCGTCCGGTACAGTTCCTCGAGGAGTTGAATTGCGGTTGTCTCGTCGTGTTTGTTGACCGCTAACATGACCTCTGCAATATGGGACGTGAAGTCATATCCTCCGGTTTTTGGAATACAAGCAGCAAGCCTGTCCCACCGACTAGTTCCCCACGCAGCCTCCATAGCGTATGGTGCAAGTGGTGTAGGAATATTTCCCTGGCCTTGGATACCATCGAAATGATGAAGCAGGACATCGTATTGCCCAGAAGCTTTGAGACAGTCCATGAGATTCTTTTTTGCATCAACATCATCGGGATTAGTGACCAGTTGCATCTCGTACCAACTCTGCGCCGCTGTCCAACGGCCAGCTTTCCGGTGTTCTAGAACTTGTTGCTCGACATCGAGGACGTGCATTCGCGACGAGATTCCTTCAATGCCATCAGGTTCGTCGATCTGGGCGTAGATGTCTTGCAGTCGTTGGAGCTCGGTCTCGAAATTTTCCGACTGCGATTTGCGAATATGTTGCTCCCAGTGAAACAAGGCCCTGGCATAGGATCTGCACTCTAATGCTCGACGAGCTAGTACATCAGGAGGTATTTCCTCAAGTACACGTTCAATGCTCCGGATCTGTCCTGCAGTACTGCCAAGAGAAGGGTCATTCAGTCCACGTTCGGATCTTGACAGACTGAGTGCATATTGCTTGCGCTTTTGTTGATGCCATGCAGACATGTAGTCGAGAATCTCGAACACTGTTTGGCTGCACAACTTGATATCATCCTGGACACGACGCTCCTGACCATCCAACGGCTGTTTGAGGATGTTGTTGATCTCTTCGATAATATCACGGCTGTCACTTTCTATGCCGCTCACTATCAAATTGACAGCTGCATATGGAATTAAGAAAGCAGGGATTGCAGTGTCCTGGCCATGGATGATCCTGCATGAGATGCCAAAGACCAACTCAACATTATCACCCGGCCCACGGTGGAGGAAGTCGAGCGTAACCGCGCGCAACCACTCACGATGCCGCATCCCAGGCTTGAAGTAGGGATATTGTCCTTTCTCGGGGGCCCGCACTTCGGCCACGAGGTACTTCGAATTGGTGAAAGGCGTCAAGATGTTTTGAACAGTCTCGGGGAGTTCCTCCCAAAGTTTCGTTGCAAGATTGCCGGCACGTGATTCGGGAGGGTCGTCTTGCTCACAGGACTTGAGATATTCTTGCATAGCCCAGCCTAGAAAGCCTTGTGCCCTTGTCGTGTTGGCAGACAGAAAACACTTGACCAGCACATTCTCCAAGAAGAGAAAAACCCATTGTATAACTTCATCAGCCTTGGTGAAGTTGGATAATACTACCATATTTTTCCTTTCCTTTGTACTTTCAATCTTACTCGAGTCGAGACAGCCAATACTGCCGAGGCACTCTCCACACAGCCTTGTGACTTGATTGTTCGAATTGAATTTGACTGCGGCGTCTAAAATGGCTCGAGTGAGATTTGCAACGAACTCATCTGGCTGTTCTTGAAGAATCGATCGTTGTAACAGATCTTGCTTTGCTTTGAGAAGAGGAGATAATTCAGCTAAGGCTTGTTCGACGACAGACTCATTCTCATCTTGCACCCGTTTCGTATATGCAATGACTTGATGCCTCTCATCCATCTGGCGCTTCAGTGAACCAATCTCATGATCAAACTTGGCCATCATAGGGATACTCGCTAGAGATGGCATGGTGCTGAAGTTGTCGCGTACCATGTCTGCGTGGTTCTTGAGCAAATCCTCCACAGTATCGTATGCTTTCTGTTGTGACGTGGTGTCCAGTACCTCCCACGTTTGAACGATGATGGCTAATGTCTGATCAATCAGAGGTTCGATATCGTCCCGCTTCAATGATTTGATCATGACGACCCAAGAGTTGAAGGCAGCGTTGCATAGATCTGGATCGTCAAGACCCGATCGAAGACAAGCACAGATTTGGGGAAGTGCACGTGTGACTCTGGACCTTCCAAGCTTGACAATCTCGCCGAGTGCAGCGAGACACCGTCGTTTCTCGAGCTTTGATTCTTTTGCCTCGAGATCGTTAAGCAAGATTGTAAAATGAGTCACTATTGCTAGGACATTGGCTTCTAGGAAGGCGCCGATGTTGTCGCTGCGCCTCGTTCCTGATGATTGCCCACGTTGACGAGCCACCAATTGAGCGAGCACTTGTAAGGCTACATAGATTCGCGAGGATTTGCCCTGCCCACTGTCGCCTATCGCTTTGAGGAGTTCACATGCGATGTGTATAGAGTCAAGGGTGACCCACTCGGCGAGGTCTGTCTTACCAAACTCGTCGGAAACTTCGGTCAAGGTGCGAAGAATCGACTCTTCCACATTGACAAATGGTTGCACGAGCAGAAATGAAAGAATTGCTCTCAGGTTCTGTATCTGCGTGCAAAGGTCAAAGATAGATGTTGAGGGTCCACTTGCTTCAGCGAAGCGTCGAATACTCTCGTGGTCCTTGTGCAAAACCAAGTATGGCAGTGCATACTGAGCTGTGTGGCTCATCAACCCAGTCATGTCCATTCCCAGTAAGTCGCAGAGTTGGCTGCCAACGTTTGGGCGCGTTGACAGCGATTTCGCAAACACAACACCCAGTGTTCTCCAAAACGGGCGGAACAAAGGCCAGACATTAGTCTGGATTGACTGAGCGAGCTGCTGAATTTCCGCATATACAAGACCGCTGATATAGGGATTATTGTGGCCGAGATACTCGACCAGTCTGACCAGAATGATGTTTAGCTCCTCGTCACCAACAACTCGAGCCATTGAAGTCAGGGCTAAAATTGACGTTTCTTGCAAGGAGGCCTCGCTTCTCTCCCAAAGAGTGTGGAGAAAGTCGAGTGCAGCGATGCGGTTTTCTCGGATCAAAGAAATATCGACGGACCGCTTTTGCACGACGTAAGCCTGGAGGGTCCTCGTTGCAGCAACACGCAAATCCCTGGATGAGCTTCTGAGTGATTGCAGACACCAATCGCCGGTAGCAGTTTGCGCAAGCTTTACTTGAGTACTTGACAACGAGTGCATAATTAGTCTCCTTAGAGCGGTCATCGCTACCACTCTCGCTTTTGACTGGCGTGATATGTTCTGGAGGATCGCAACCAGTGTGTCTAACAATTCGGTCTCCATAGAAGAGTGGTCTTGCAGTTTCCTATTTGCGGTGATCTCGTCATCATCGCATAAGTTGCAGCGTGATATATGCAGATTTGCAGCGCAGCTGCAAGACACGAGACCCAGCATATCGAGTGCTCGACATTGCTCCTCTTCGCTCAAACGCTTGAAACCTGCGGGAGCCATCTGACTGAGGCCAACAAGGTCATTTGTTGCGCGACCAGTCAGCGCTATGGTCAGCTGTCGACATAGACTTTGGCGAAAAGTTTCAGCCGTGCGTTCATCATCTGCATCAGTGGAGAGTCGCATGCGCTTTCGTGACCGCTCGCTGTCTGGCCAGACGATCGGTTCCGAGATAGGGACTTGAGGAAACCTAGACCAAGAACCCGGGATGGACAATCGTAGACTTAGTGATTGCATTTCTGCATTGAGAATCTAGGAAATTTATCAGCATGAACTACTTGCCTGGGACGTAGTCGTACCTCTGCTTCAGGATTTGAAACCTCAGTTCTCACCGTGTCTTCAAAGGCTTGGTGTAGTTTCAAGGCAACCTTTCTATATTGAATTTTGCTGAGGCGGGAATCACAAGTCTCAGCAACGATTTTTAGGACATGGCTCAAGGCAAGAAGCAACCGGCAAGAATCGGGGAATGTAAGGCTGATCGAGTGGTGGGGAACTCCTCTAAAAAGATTCGAGAAGGAGGAGGCAAAATCTTCGGCATCGACAACGATTGGTTTGTGAGCAGCAGAAAGCTGTTGTGAAGATAATGTGATCTCAAGAATAGCTGCAGCATTGTCAGTACAATTGGCTGCGCACTCAAAGCTTGAGCAAATTTAGTTCCCTACCAGAAATGCAAGCGCGGACGAAATCTAATACGACTTCGGAGGTTTGAGCTGGAGAGCTGCTTCTGTCACTTGTGACCATGGATTTGATAAGACCCAAGATATCATCGCGTACCCCAACGCTCGAAGCGGAGGCCAACAGCGGGAGAAGATGAGAGATGAGCCAGAAGTAAAGTGGCAGAGAATCGTCGGACTTATCTCGACCCTGAGGATCAGACTTGACGAACAGAACCTGGGGCGACTTTTCAATTGCCAGTTTAATCACTTCGAGGCAACTTTTCATCTGAGAATCTGCCCTACCTGATCCTTTGGAAGGCTTGAAAGGATCCTCAGCCAGGCTCGGTTCGATACCAACCTGAAATATGATACAAATCAATTTGTGGTTGACTGCAATGTCCGTACCAAGATTGGGTTGGCCTTGTTCATCTGTGCTCAGCACTTCTGTCAAAAGTTGCTGGAAATTGTCTCGGTCCAGGTCTGGCACACCATGGGCATGTACCACATGAGTGGCCAGCATGGATGACGGCGGTGGCTCAAAGCCATTAGATTGTCGTGCTGTAAGCACTGGCGCCATCGCTTGTCCAGATCATGCGTTAGTGGTCTTTGATTGAAGATTTGATGATGTTGAGGGACGCGTCGACGTTGGAAGATTCATGGGGTTGCGCGTTCTGGGAATAATACTTGCCGTAGCGGGGGTCACAGTCAACTCAATAATTCGCCGTATGAATTTCGCGTACGCACGTGATACCCCACCGGAAAAATTGGTCGGAAAAATAGATGATCCGTGGTATCGCTATCGCTGCAACTCCGCATCTGAAATTATTTTTTGTCGCCGTCGAAACATCGTTTTCGCTTCTGCTTCCTCACTTTATCCTCTACCACAACTCTCGATTGAGTTGCCATTCAAGATGAAAACGACTTGGAAGGATATTGCACCGGTGCCTACCTCGCAAGAATTTATTGACATTGTCCTCAGTCGCACCCAGAGAAGGCTTCCCACACAGATTCGTGCCGGGTTCAAAATCAGCAGAATTAGAGGTGAGAACACAAGCCAGCCCTGGTGGGCTTAATCTGTATTAACTGTATGGATAGGATTCTACACTCGAAAGGTCAAGTTCACCTCTGAAACCTTCTGCGAGAAACTGCAGGCCATCCTTGAAGGATTCCCTCGGCTGCAAGATGTTCATCCTTTCCACAAAGATCTCCTCAACACTCTGTACGATGCAGACCACTTCAGGATCGCCCTGGGAACCCTGTCTACTGCAAAACGTTTGATTGAAACCGTGGCAAGAGACTATGTCAGACTCCTCAAATATGCGCAGTCTCTGTTTCAGTGCAAGTCTTTGAAACGTGCTGCACTAGGCCGGATGGCCACCATCTGCAAGAGACTGAAGGACCCATTGGTATATCTTGAGCAAGTCCGACAGCATCTGGGCCGTCTCCCAAGCATTGATCCCAACACTCGAACACTCCTTATTTGCGGCTATCCCAATGTCGGCAAATCCAGCTTTCTCAAGTCGGTGACCCGAGCTGACGTCGACGTTCAACCTTACGCCTTTACCACGAAATCTCTGTTTGTCGGCCATTTCGACTACAAGTACCTTCGATTCCAGGCAATTGATACCCCGGGAATTCTCGACCACCCATTAGAGGAAATGAATACCATTGAAATGCAGTCTATTACAGCCATTGCACATTTGAGATCTGCAATTCTCTACTTTATGGATCTTTCGGAACAATGTGGCTACTCAGTGGCTGCTCAGATGGCTCTTTTTACCTCCATAAAGCCTCTATTTGCAAACAAACTGGTCTTTATTGTGATTAACAAAACCGATGTCATGAAGCCAGAGGATCTGGACCCCGAGACGCAACAACAGCTCCAAGATTTGTTGACACAAAACTCGAACACGGAACTGTTGCAACTCTCTTGCGTCACAAACGAAGGCGTACAAGAGGTCAAGAATGCCGTGTGTGATCGCTTGATTGCGGATCGAGTGGCTGCGAAGTTAAAATCTGGACAAGCCTCCCAGTCTGCCACTGACGATGCCCCCAGCGGCAGACTTGGTGATCTTTTGGCCAGAATTCACGTTGCAAGACCCCTCCCTGGATCTGTCAGCGAGACATACATTCCTGAAGCCGTCAAATCTGGCACCTACAAAAAATATGATAAGAACGACCCAGAAAGAAAAATGTTGGAGCGTGATCTGGAAGAGCAGAACGGAGGAGCTGGTGTTTACAACATCGACCTCAAAAAGACATACGACTTGGCCAATGATGAATGGAATCACGACAAAGTGCCTGAATTCTTCAATGGCAAGAACGTGTTTGACTATGTTGATCCTGATATTGAAGAGAAGCTGGCCGCCCTTGAAGCCGAGGAAGAACGTCTCACTGCCGAAGGTTTCTATGACGAAAGTGATAGCATGGAAGATGAAGAAGACGCGGAGATCCGTATGAAGGCAGATTTGATACGGACCAAGACCGGATTGATGAAGAATGAAGCCAGGATGAAGAAGAGTCTCAAGAACAAGGCACAGATCCCGAGGGCCAAGAAACAACGTACCGTGGGACAGATGGAGAAGCACTTTCACTCTATTGGACTGGATGCCTCAGCTCCAACCGATCGTGCAAGAGCCCAGATTCGAAATGCTCGACCTGCATCGACCATGGGCGACGAAATGGATCTGGACACACCTTCAGCGCGTGCCAAGTCGGTGTCTCGTGCCCCCAAGACCAACCGTCTGACGGACGGATTGGGCAAGACAGCTACTGGCATCACAGATCCAGCCACACGCACCAAGGCTGAACGGATCGCTAAGCTTGGTCAACGACAAATGAACCGGATGGCCAGACAGGGTGAAGCAGATCGACACGAGACCGCATCTCTCCCTGCACATTTGCTCAAGGGCAAGAGGAAAATGGGCACCAATAGATCAAGGTAGATGGTTTTCTGGACGGCCGCTATATTGCTGTATTGGCTGCTTGGAGAATGTGATGATTTACGAATCTGTGTCTGGAGTCCAAGGTAATGCAGGCATTTTATGATCAGGTGGGAAACTTGCCTTCAATAGGCGGCGCTCAGGCACATGGTTAGAGTGATAAAACATCTGGACATGGCTGATATCAAATACTTCCAGCGTCCGAGGGTCTGCTGTGTACCAAGGCTTTTGTCATAAAATGCCTTGGTCAGGTGGATGCATTATTGATGATTGCGAGACAATGATACACAGCTGTCATAAACGTATATGTCTCAACCGATTTTCCCTGTAAGCGTCGTTCTCCTTTCAACTAGCGCATGATCTATCTATTCGAGAAAAATGAGATAACAGTCTCTGTATGTTTCTCTCATGGGACAAAGATGATGGAGTCGGAGCCTGATCCGAGCAGCCAATCACGATAGTCAACTCCTTCACAACCCACCATTGATTTCTCAGCCCCATTCGGTGGTTCGGTTCTGATGATTCCGAGTCCGGGCACCTTGGGACTTGGTATTTCAGCCTTAGCCCAATGGCTACTGATGACAAGAAGCTGTCGACCACCTTATCTCATGGGTCTATAGGATCTGATGTTGCGGCCTCTGTGAATTGTATAGCCAAGTTGTATGATCCGAATATGAGCCTCTCTTGACTTGCTCCACATGACGTATCTCTGTTGAGCAAGGAGAAGACTGAAATACTTTCGGTCCTATAGGTCGGTAACTACTTGGAGTTAGAGTTGAGAGATGAAAATGCAAGAATGAATTGGTTGGGCGAGAGTATATGGAATAAGCCATCCATTTTCGAGGGGCTTGACTTCTCTATGGTGACATGTACTAACGATTCGTCCTACGCGTACACACTAGACAAATTCGGTGGATTCTCTCAATGATGGAATAGAATTTCATGAAACCAATGTATGGTTCTCAAATAAACAATGAAGTATACTACTTAGACCGTTGAGTTCGGGTTCGGAAGTGGGTTGTCCCGACTCTGGCTGCCAATGGCTTGTATTATTCAGCGGGGTGTGAAGGCCTGTGCCCGCTAATAACTAATCAGGTAACTTCAACCAAGGGGACGGTATCCGTCGAACGTCTTATAAGACTATCCAAGGTTGCCCAGCCCACGGAGAGGAATCAGACCGTATGTCGTCATTTCCCCTGCCGTGAACGCTGAAGTATCCAAAATGGTGCCAAAAGTCCAAAAAGCCATTGTCATCACTGAGATTGGCAAGCCGGTGACCCTAGTAACCGATAGACCCGTCCCTCAGCCAGGCCAAAATCAGATCCAGGTTCAAGTCACCGTCACAGCCACCAACCCGCACGACCAGAAACTTCGAGATTTCGGACTCTTGGTCGGCGATCATCTTCCAGCCTTATTCACCAACGATGTGGTTGGCAAGGTCGTTGCTGTGGGCTCAGAGGTAACCAAGTTTGCAGTAGGGGATCGAGTTGTTTCCTTCGCCGCACTCGACACAACCAATTATTCTCAAGTTGGATCTCAAGAGTATGTCGTTTTTGATCAAGACATCTCTATGAAGATCCCAGACCAAATCACGGATGATGATGCAGCAACCTTACCAGTCAACCTCATTGCGGTTTTTCTCGGCTTTTTTGACGAGCCGACTTTGAATCTGCCAGCGCCGTGGACAAAAGAGGCCGCCGAATTCGACTACAAGAATACAACAGTGTTGATCGTGGGAGGAGGTTCAAATTGTGGAAGATTTGCCGTGCAGCTCGCAGCTCTTGCTGGATTTGGACGTATCGTCGTGGTGGGTGGGAATGAAGCAGAACTCAAGGGTTGGGGAGCCACCAATGTATTGGATCGTCAAGGCACTCCTGACGAGGTGCTCAAACGGATCCATGGGGTTGTTGGTGACGAGCTTCTCTACGCCATAGACTGTGTGAATGACCTAGATGGCCAAGCCCTGGGAGTCAACGCGTTGTCATCTTCCAAGAAAGGAAAATTCACACGGCTTGTCCCCCATGGACCTGTCAACGAGGCCCTGATCAAACCAAAGAAGGCGGGATGTGAGATCACCGCTGTTTTTGGAGCCATGCGAGCGCAAACAAAACTGGTGCAAGAATTTTGGTCCAGACTGCCACAGTATCTGCTTGATGGCAAGGTTGTGCCTTTAGCCTATACTGTGGTTCAGGGGTTTACCCCCGATAAAGTGAATGCCGTTTTGGATGCGTACAGGGACGGAAAGAAGGTTGTTCAGGCACATTTCCATGTGATCTGAATAGGGGTTAGATGTGTGGCCTAATGGAACGGAGAATATTGCAGAGTCTTTGAGAGAACATCTCAGACTGCATTCAATGACACCAAAGCAAACGGTAAATTGTCGCCCGGCTGGCACTATCATGAGGCGAGAGGAGCCGTTGCTATCCATTGTTGGTCTTACTTGGAATGAGCCCTCTGTTTGTGACCCTTCGCGTCTTCGTTCGATCTGTAGTGACGGGTTTGCAATCAGAAGACAAAGGTATATAATCTGTTCTGAGACTCTTCGTGGTGTTCTTATTCTCAATCTCTATCGGATCATTCCATCTACATCTCCATTCAGTCGATATACGTGTCAATCGAGACTACATAAATACTTACCCGAGAGTTCCCAACACCCATCAGATACAGAGAACACCTTCTTGGTCTACCTTCTTCGAACTGCAACTATGCTGTTCACATTCGTCAAGTCAATAGCATCTCAACACCTCAGGGCTTTTATCAAAAAGTTCAGCGGCTCATGGGACAGGCCTGTAGATAGATGCTACCTGAAAACGGCCGCTTCCTCTAAGGATGACTCACTCGATCCCATCGGCGCAATCTACGACCATCTGGGTCTTTTTCAAGAGCATCAACGTTGGCATAGGTGCAAGGAAATGATGTGTCCGTACGCCCCTGATCCTGTGCGTGGCATTCTGTCAGTCTTGGGCGTCTTGCGGCTGGAGGATATCGACGACTTCGTTGAGAACTTTCTTTGCCGGATTCCCGAAGACGACATGAGGCGTCTAGTAGACGGATTCAGGGACTACCACGAGGGTATCTCTGAGATTCTCCGCACGTCCAAACTACCAGACGAGAACAAAAGTAGTGAAGAAAATTTCCTGGAGGTGATGGCTCTCGCTTTCTCTGAGGGTGGCCACAAGATCTTTTGGTCTCCTCTCCCGCATATCTACCGCAGCCTTCTCAAAGTCCTATCTGCTGGCAAGGAGTCTTATCTAGACGATCTTAGGCCTGGGATTAAGATACGGAACCAGGGTGCGTTTGGAGTTACCAATGCGGGATGCAGGGCGATGAGAAAAGTCATACAATCTGAACTGGGGATGTTTCTGGAGTTTCTGTATGACTATGGTGATCTCATCCTCAGGATCTGGGACCTTTCAAAAATCGCCATCGACAGATTCATCTACGAAAACCCAGGCATTATCGGCGATCAACCTGACTCCGGAAGGTCTCAACAGCCCTCCGGGGCATCTTCCCGGGACAGCCATGGACCAGATTCTCGGCAATCTACAATGTACGAGCCCAGAGAGGAACCGCGAAGGGATTCGTCGAGGGAGCCGTCAAGTCGTTCATCAGAGACCGGTCGACGTCAGCTGTCTCTAACAGACAGAAGACGTTAGGATGAGCATGATCTCTAAGCTGCGGTAGTTCTTTGAAGTTAGGGGTCCGCATTTTTGTTCACATAGTATTTCCTGACTACTAGTATCTGCTACAAGGCCAGAGCAGACTGGCCACTTTGAGTTTGATAGCACCGCTCATTCAGCCGTCTCACTCTCACATTGAGATGTTGAGTGGCTGAGACACGTTCAGAGGCACATCGAAGTTGATCAATTTGAAGTTTTTCTTGAATTCAGCCTATGAGGGCTTGCTAAAGTCATACCACTCTCTGAACTTCACCGTGGCTTAGTGTCGCATCCAATATAACCACATTCACAACATATTCTTTTGTCTTATGTTCAAGGCACTCACCGACTATGACTGACTCCAATATGTTCTTATGAGCCAAAACTCACAGTCCTCCACAGTCACAAAATGACCCCTTTGCGCACAGCTTCAGGTACCCACCCCCTTATAATGACTAACCATTAAAAACAGGAACGTTTTTATTATAGTCTTAAGCTACTCACCAGCGACCACGATGGTGTCATTAACTACGAAGCATTGTCATAAGGGGCCAGATCCCAGAAAATATTCACAATAGGGTCTACCTTTGTCATAGCCTAGAGTGACTCACTGTTGATAAAGACGTTCGCTGACTGTCCACTTTCCTTGTGAATCATAGCTCACACTCCTATAAATATGTGTCTTTCCCTCCCTCTGAACTCAACCTTCAGATCATTCCACCTCAAAGCCGGTTCGTACCCGTGCGTAGCATTCCGTGCTACGATTCAATCACGGTCGCCCGCTTGAAAGGCCAGTCACTCTTATTGATGTCGAATCTTTCCACTTAAGGTGAGACCTGGATGTCCTGCTGCTTGCTTGACCCGGCGATCTTCTAACTGATCAAATATGTAGGACCGAGATTCACATCCATATATATATAAATACACTTATATTCCCAACATCGACCAGAAGTCGATCTACTTGCCTTGTCGACCTTGGTACCAAATTCAATAGAGCAATCGGCATTCGACAACAACAACGACAAGTCGAGGCTGGGATGGTAGAGATCATGGAGGGCATCGGATCCTGATCAACCAACCTCACGTGCACCGAACCAGAGGAGTTATATCTCATACCAATGGCGCTCCTCTTGCTGGCCCACCACTGGCACGCAAGCTAGTTCGGTGCTAGAGTTTCGTTCGACAATCGCGACGCAGGACCATCAGGAAGATCATTAGTGATCCTGCACACGGTGCACAAATCCACCAAGTTCTTACAGTGATCGATCAAGCAAACAACTTAGCCAGGGTTCAAGAACATAAGGCCCGCGTTGCAACTGATGAGGTTGTTTAGGGAGCCATGAGTCACCCGGAATGCACGAGCACGTCAATCATTGGGAGAAGGATCTCGAGGGCCGAGGTCTCAGCACTGAGACTTTTGTTCACAGCATCAAAGACATGCACTTCACCCCTGAAGATGCCGCCAAATACAACGTTTCCCGGACTTCCCAACCAACTGGATTTGACGTGGTCAACGGAATGGCAGCAACGAGATATTGACAACAAACATGTCGACAATCTAGTACAGTCATTTGAGACCCGTGGTATTCACCGCACACATCGGGAACATTCGCTCTACGTCACAATGACTAAAGCCGAATAGACTTCGGTTTTAGAGGTCAATGCACACCAGCAGAAGGTTGTAATGGACGTACTTCAGCGCCGGGCCAGCAACCCCGACAACCCTAACCCAGCAATCGTATTCGACAAGGAGGCCGTGGAGGCAGACCCAGCCATGCTGGTGGCAATGCGTTCCAACAAGGACGCCGTCGCACTGGACAACAATGAAGGCGACAACTTCGCCAATCTGCTGGCGGCCTTAAAGACCGTCGACAAAATCACCTCCACTACGTATATTCTCCCTTAGGCCTTGGTTAAGCCTCATGACCATTAACGATACTCCAGACTCAAAACTATTATGGAACAGTCTATCGGCCTCTCGGCCAGCCAGAGCGCCGAGGTCAGCAGTCTGTTGGGTCGACTGCATCGGTCCCGTGAGATGCTTAACACCACTGAGAAACTCCTGGCCATCCGGGCATACCGATCAGCATTCAAAGTTCATCATTATAAGCGTTTATGCGCATCCGGCCCGCATCGGGTAAGGCTCCCCTTGGGAATTTCCAACTAAAAGGTTCTCTGTTAACTTGTCATCTGGCAGCTGGAGTTGAACAATGTATAGTGGCTTTAGGATCATGCGAAGTCGCGTCTCAAATCGCCGGCATAGTCGCCGGATACGGACTCAATTGAAACTTTCTGGGCGATCTTCAAGCACAGGATAACCAATTTCTGCCTAGATCTACTAGCTGTAGGGCCCTCATAAGATGCTATTGACACTTTTGCTAAGGCTGTAAATGAGTTGTGGCAAGCGATTCCTCAGTCTACAGTCGAATCGCTAGTAGGGGACATGGAATCACGCGCAAATGACGTACGGCGCGCCAAAGGGGGACATACACGCTACTAAGTGAATATATCGCTCGGAAAGGCTACCTTTCGATCGAGGAGGATTAAGGCTAACTAGAGATATGTTTACCTTTATTATTCCTCAGTTGTGGCGCGTACAGTCCAAATTTGTATGTAGGTGACCATCTTGCGCGGAAATGCAAGAATCGCAGCGTTTTGCCGAGACTTTTGCACTACTTAGTCCTGTACCTGACATAGGGCGTGGGGAATATCTGTCTGTTTAGTGGGGATTATGACTCCCTTTGGCCGAATTGGGAGGCTTGGAATTATCATTACTATATAATAGAAGGTGATGTCCGTTAGACCAGGAGAGCAGAATCAGAAGCCTACCGAAGACACCCTGACGTCTCCAACCAGTTGAAGACAAGCCAGCATCTTGTACTCACTTCAAACACTGCTATCACTATGTATCTACGGGTCCCTCACGCCGAGTCACACATCCCTTCACTGAGGCAATTCATCCAGGAAAACCCATTGGGTCTGGTCATCTCCGCTTTACCATCCCCGAATTTCCCCACGATACAATGCACTCACATTCCATGGGTTCTCGATGTCAAGGATGAGACGAGTGAGACGGAGTTGGGAATTCTGCGCGGTCACCTCGCGCGAGCAAACCCTCATTCGAAAGCTCTGATTGAAGCCGCTCTTGCCCAGTCAACATCCAACGGCAAGTTGACGGAAGAGATCACAATCATGTTCAACGGACCTGTTCACCACTACGTGACGCCTAAATTCTACACGGAGACGAAACCGTTCTCTGGCAAAGTGGTGCCAACATGGAACTATTCTGCGGTTCAGGCTTACGGAACGGCGAAGATCTTGTTTGATTCGAAAGCGGACGAGACCGTTGAATTCTTGCAGAAGCAGATTAGTGATCTCTCAAACAATGCCGAGACTAATATCATGGGTTATACGGGTGGTGATAAGCAGAAGCCCTGGGTTATCGGCGATGCACCAGAGAGTTACGTCAACATCTTGAGGAAGAATA
Organism: Exophiala mesophila; assembly: GCF_000836275.1. Taxonomy (NCBI): domain Eukaryota; kingdom Fungi; phylum Ascomycota; class Eurotiomycetes; order Chaetothyriales; family Herpotrichiellaceae; genus Exophiala; species Exophiala mesophila. The sequence continues at coordinate 2,071,169 of NW_015622508.1, forward strand.
TCATTGGGATTGAGATTGAGATCACAGGACTTCAAGGCAAGTACAAGATGAGTCAGGAGTTGTCAAAAGGAGATCGAGAGGGTGTCATTAAAGGATTCAATGAGCTGGGTACAGATATTGGCACGATGGTGGCCAAGACAGTCGAGGAAAGGGGGGTGTTGAAGGACCAGCGGAAAGCAGTACAAGCCTAAATAGATGCGATGGCGAGACAGATATATAGGTACATATAGAGATACGATTGATGGTTGACATTTGATGTTGGATATATACTATAATTGATGTTTGATACCTTCAAGGTTGTGGGTGGCACCTTCCATCCATGCGGTCAGAGCAAAGCAACGAAAGAACTGCTCATTTGAAGAACTTTGGAAAAGAACATTTCACCCAATGCATTGAGACATCCATATGCGCCCTCGCAGATGAAAGAGCAGACAAACAAGAAAACTTTTGCCCAGTCCCATTACTGTTTACCTCAACCAATTCGCCATGGCTCAATCCAGTCCTAGCTTCTTCAAGAACATGCTTGGTACCTCCAGCTCCACTGATTTCATTCTTGGCTTTACATATGAAGACGTAGAAGGATTCATAATCATGTTCCCACTGGTTTTCGGATTTTTGATGTTCAGCATTGCACTTCAAGCCATGGACCGACCGTTTGAGCCGTGGCAAGCCCAGTTTGATGGAGAAGACAACCAGAGTGAATAGGACTTTGGGATGATCACTATGGCAACTCGACGTTCTTGTGCAACCAAGGGAGAAAGCATGGAAAAAGACAAACACAATTGTGGTAAACAAAAGAGATGAGATGGGGACACAAGGCTGACTATGGTTGATATTACGATTGTTTGATTTCGGGAGAGTGGACGCCGATAGACTTTAAGGGGACCAATGGCACCGAGAGAGAGGACAAGGGGGGAGAATAGCGCCTAAAAAGTGTATCAGTGGAGGCCAAGGGGGCATGAGGCGCCCCTAGGCCATGACATGATCCCCAGAATCCCCCAAATATTACGGAGTAGAGACTCCTCAGAGTAAGCGTAAACCTAAGTAGTGCCTCTTCCACCCCATCATCCCCAATCCCCAACCAGGATCAAGCTCTTTGGGGAGCGGGGAGAGCTTCTCCGTCACCCGAGCATCAGTTGCGGTTGACAGTGATCATAAATGATTGTCCCAAAACTGCCTACGACGGTACTTACTGCTTCCCTTCCGTGGAGCTTTGCCTGCTTGTCTTTGTGCCACCAAAGTCAAACATATCTCCAGATCGCCTCCCAGCTCATCCTTTCTGATCGTCAAAAATCTACAAATGTCAATATCGTCACACCATGGGATTCTCCCTGTAGCCTTGTCATTGTCGTGTTGGTCAAATTCTAACGTTTCGCCCCAGAGCTCAACGTTGGCGCGCCTGCCACTTCAAACGCCAGCCACGTGGAAGGGATTCCCTAGTCTCGTGACCTGGGACGACAACTCATTACCACCGCCCTTCCATCCATTCCAACATGAGCCGCACCAACAATGCCGACCAAGAGGAATACCGTCCCAGTCCACCTTCATCATCATCATATAGAGTAACTCGAGGCCGTGGTTCATGGCATGGATCTATCGCCGATGACACAAATGCGTCACCAGCACAATCGAACAAGCGGTCCGCTGACCATCTGCCTGAACAACCTCATGTGGCACGCAAAGGTCGAGCATGCCTGGCCTGTCGAAAACTCAAGGTTAAGTGCGATAGTCTTGAACAAGGTGACTCGGGATGCTCAAGATGTCAGAGACTGGGCTTGGACTGTGTCACGAGTAAGCGGTTAAGGGCAGCCACCCTGGACGACGATGGCGAGTATGTTTCAACCACCACTCTTCGATTCTTGGACTGTTGCCTAGCGTGAGTCCGAGCAAAGTGATTCTTATACTGACAGTGAAATACAGAAATCCTCACCCATCAATTGTCCGCCTAGACAAGGCGGTCGAGGATATACTCAATCGTCTGAAGATGCCATCACTGGAAGCATATGGCTCCAATACTATGCCATCGACCACCGACGCGCCTCATACCTCACAATCCCAGTCCAACACCCACCAATACAACCAACAAACCAACCAGATCCCTCCCACAGCGACAAACACCGAACCTCCTACAGCAGCGCAAACCACCCGCGAAAACTCCTTGAACCCTAATCCCAACGGCGATGGCCCCCAATTCGAACACGAAATGGCGCCCGCTCCAATGGGTTCGCTGTACGAAGTCACTCAACTCAATACTCTACGCTCTCGACTCAAGCACGGCGACGTGACACGACGAAACTCACGCAAAAACGTCGAGACCGACCTCGTTTCCCAAGGCGTCCTATCACTCGTTGAAGCCGAAGAACTTTTCGTACTCTTCAAAACAAGCCTATCACGGTATCTATTCGACGCCACAATCCACGAATCACGCAGTTTACAATCTGTACGTGAAGCATCGACGTTATTCTTCACTGCCATCATCGCCGTGACGTCGCTGCATATCCCAGGCAAAGAAGCTATTCACTCGGCCTCGGCTAAGCAGCTACGTGAGCTGATCGCAACGAGTTTCTTCGACCGCGTCCATACTCTCGAGGATATTCGCGCCTTGTGTATTGCTGCTTTCTGGTTGCCTGATCTGAGCTGGAAACTCAGCGGTCATTGTGTACGCATGGCTACCGAACTAAACCTCCATCAGGCGTTTTACAAGGCCATGCACTCGACAAAAGCTGAGCCGGCGGAACGAGAGAGCGCTTTTGAACGTGCTAGGCTATGGTATCTACTCTATGTGCTGGACCACCATTTCAGCATCGCCTATGGCCGTCCACCTGTCACGGCTGAGATGCAGGCTATCAAGGAGTATGACGTCTTTCTCAACGCCCCTGAGTGCACGCCCTCCGACCGTCGTGTCCTCAGTCAGGTCACTCTATTTATTATCTTGAGTCGGGCCTATAATCATTTTGGTCTCGAAGCCGAGAGATTGATGGAGGGAGACGATGTTTCATTACTGACCCATCAGCGCTTCATCGAAGATCTGGACCGTTGGAGGTATCAATTTCGTCATGCGTTGTTGCGAGATGCACATGTCGGTGACTATCCGGCAGTGGGTAAGGCTTGTCTCGGGTATCTCATCAACCGAGTTTTTAATGGCTAATCTTTGTCGTTTAGGTGTCGAACTCCATTACCACTTTGCTAGCATGATGCTCAACTCCCTGGCTTTGAGAGGCCGCTCGCTCTTCACTATCTCATCCACTTCCACCCTGCCCACCTCTCTCCGTCCTATCGCCCATCATGCCATTACCTCGGCTCATCAAATCCTAATTGTCGTCCTGCAAGAACCCAGCATCCGCGATAGTATGGTCGGCGTTCCTCTCTACTTACACACCGTCATCGCCTTTGCCGTCGTCTTCCTCATCAAGATGTCTAGTCGATGGGCCAGCATCGGTGTCACCATTGATCCCGAAACAAAGACCAGACCTTTGATTGAAAACGTCATTGCTCTATTTCGTGGCTGTCGAGCCGGTCGAAGTCATATTTTGTACAGCATGGCTGATGGTTTTGAGCGGCTCCTGAGACGCAATCTCGTTCAAGGAAACCCTGTAGGAGGCCAGGGCAGGAACGACTATGATGCAAACTCTCGCCCCATCGCCCTCGATTCACGTACTGCCTCTTTACAACAAGTACAGTCCATGGGTCATGCACAGACAGACATGACGCCTCGTAGTGCTCACTCTCACGGGCGGAATTCAGACATATATCGCCACGACTCAAATGCGACCATGCTCCGTCCACACCCTTCGACATCTTCACCCACTACTTTTGGGCAACCCTCCAACGGAACGGCCTTTGAGGGCTATACTCTATCTCCCCATAGCCAACCCGCATCCATAGGCACATTTGGCGGTTGGCAAACAGAAGATGACATGCTTTGGAGCATGGGCATGGGATATGATCTATTGGCCACAGCCCCGGATGTCAATGCTCATGGCCTGAGTACCTTTACTGGTTGGCCTGGTGCTGACGGCGGTGCCTCTGGTTTTGGGGCCCTATGAAGAGGTGGTGATCATTACCAAGGCGTTAGGCCTTTGGCTTGTCGTACCAATTTCCTTCATTGCCAAAACTCCGAATCGAGATCGATCCCACAAAATGAAATGCGACGGATTTGGCCTCCAGTATGTCCCGTTGGGATCGAGATTTGTACATGCCATGTACATCTCTTGTCGAAGTAGCCAACTGTGTACCAGTCAGGATCCATGAAATTATGAATTCCTCGCGGTGTGCCAGCCGCCGTGACTGAGGGCATGGGTGGCCAGACTTGTTGTCCTCAATCAAAATGGATATGTGCTTTTGTGCTCTTGGTTTCAGACTGGGAGCTCAGCGTTTCTGCGCCCACCCGATATCTTTTGCAATGCCAACTGGATGTATGGGCCAACAATGGGAATGTTGCCTGCGAACGAGGCGATCGTCGCAAAAAAGTCTCCGAAAAGGACAAAAATGCCGTACAATTCGACCAAGAAGCCGGTCAATGGCCAGCGGAGGAGGATGAGCAGGATTCCGGCGGCGAATGCAGCAGTACCCTTGAGCTTCTGGCGCCGGGCGAAAAAGATAAAGGTCTTTTGTAAACCGATGATAAGAGTGAGGCCGATGAGGAAGAGGATCTGGCGCATTGTCAGTGATCTACCTGCGTTCACATCGCTGAAGCACCCACATTCCCCATCGCCAACCTAGCCGTAATTAGACTCGAGTCATCAGATTGGAGGTCGGATACTTACATAGAGCGATCAAAGAACATCAAAACTCCACCAAACAAGAATAGGCCCCCTGTTCAGTCAGCCTTGGGTCCGTGGAGTGATCATAAGAGTGTGTTCTTACCTCCTGAGCAAAATGCCACCCCAATCTCTAGTCTAGATTAGCTCATACGACCCTCGACAGTGCTGATGGAGTCGCAACGTACTCTGCATATCTGTGAGCCACATACTGGGCATTTCGTCCTCGTGGAATAGTTCGGGGGGGGTGCGGACAGGAGCGCAACTGGTTCTGAGGCAGGCAGACTGGTAGTGGAGGTCCAAGGGCTGGCGAATGAAGAAGATAGACAATAGAGCAGCTTCAGTGAGAGTCGAGTTGGTGGTGAAGAGAATAAAAGTGGCTCAATGAAGCGGTTGAGTTGTCCTTAACTTTTTGGGGCCAGGGGATGCGAAGTAGGAGCGACCGTGATCATGTGCAAGTCGCGTCAACCGAATCGCTCTTTTCCCCTCTGACGCTGACAGGCACGTGGCAGGCGCCATTGTCGTTTCAAATGACAAGTCTGACTCGACAATGTCCAAATCAAGGGCATGACGCAGGCAAAGGCACGTTTGTTTCCAGACTGCATCCATTCATCTGCATACCAGTCGAAGGAACAAAGTTCTTCTGGTGGCTGACGCATATGAGTTTTCGCCCAGATCAATATCTCAAAACTTGTCCGGTGCGGTCCTCCGAAATTTCGACCATCCAATATGCACCTTGGACCGTCAAGCTCGACAACGCAAAAGTGACGTCGCTTTTCAAATCCAGGCAATTTTGACCCATGCGGCGAGCAAGCATGTCCTGGCTGTGGAAGGTAGACACCAAATCATCCTATACTAGCATAGCAAGCCATACTGACTTCTCAAGGGAGATGAAACCTCGCCAGCATCATTCGAGAAGGCTCTATCCAAACTCTCCTCACAGATCACGGCCGCAAACCTCAGTCTCGACACGACCCGAAGTCGAGGTCGCCGAGTAAACGCACTCTGGACGTTGTACACCACCCTCACCTATCTCGTCTCCCTGCTCATTCTACTCCTCGTCCTCGGGCCTCAAAACTGGTCCATTTATCACTATGCTGCCTTGGTAGGCTCGCCGTTACTCATCTATGGCGTTCGCCGAACCATCCGATTGTTCTTCGACTGGAGAATAGACAGACACCAATCCAATGTCGACCGATTGACAAAGCAGCGTGAAGCCAAGATCAATGATCTTAAAAAGGCTACCAAGTACGACAGTACTCAAGAATTACTACACAAGTACGGCGGCGCTCCGGTGGCCAAGACGCCTTCCAAGCAGCCACCAGCTTCAAAAAAGGATGCCATAACAAAGAAACAGCCCGCAAAAGGTCAACCTCAAAGGACAGGAATCCCCCCTCCACCCACAGCCAACATTCCTGGTCGGCAATTTCCGTCACCAATTCAAGCGCAGGGTCAGGTTGGATCACACTCAAACTCCCCCATACATGGTCAATCCCCCCTAGCAATGCCTGCCTTGGCACAGAGTCCAGTCGACATGTCCCCCGAGGCCCCGGGATTCGCTCCCAACGCTTTCCCTCAAGATCGACAGTGGAGCACCACCCATGAGCAGACTCCCCATTGGTACGACAGGATTCTGGACGTCCTACTTGGTGATGACGAAATGGCTGCTAAAAATCGATTGGTCCTACTATGTTCACAATGTCGTCTGGTCAATGGCCAAGCTCCGCCTGGGGTCCGAACACTAGAAGAATTGGGTCGATGGAGGTGTAGTAGTTGTGGGGCATGGAATGGGACCGAGAGTGAAGGGGCCAAAGTGGTAGAGCAGATTACTGGCACGGCGCCACATGCTGAATCTGAGGATGATCTCCCTCATACGCCCATCGCGAAAGAGGTGATCCCCGAAGAAGTTGACACCAATGGAGACACCTCGACTGGGCATGATGGACCAGATGACAGCGGACTATCCAAAAGAGTCACACGGAGCGCGGGTAAGAGAGCCTCCTTCGAGTCGCTGGAATGATGTGCTGCACCCGCCCATGCTGTTTGAGCTTCCATCAGAGAATTGCCGGAGTGGTGTTCTGGCTCTTTCGTTCCTGGTCGATTATCAATCTAAAACCACCTTCCGTTGCAGCCAAGACCTGGTACACCAACTTCCATACCGTTTCTTTCGTCCGCACTCCGCTGCATGCATGGTTTTCTTTCATTCTTCGATTCCGCACTCGCAAAGTCACTTTCTGCCCCATTCTGCTGGGTTTCCTTCCTGTTTGACCGCCCGATTTCGTCGCCAATGGAAGGCGCCAATATTCCACCGGGAGCCCAGTGTCAAGCCAGGATGTGCGACTGTCAACACATAGGCGCAGATGACCATCATGACGCCGTCGAATACAATGAAGAGCACCTCGTCATTGGCAAGATGCCCTTTGAAGCCTTCGCTGAGTTCGGCGACGCGAAACGAGCAGCGGATTAAGATAGTGACAACCGCGGTAGCGATTGCTAAGGTTTATTTTTAGTATATGAGTTGAAGCATTGGAGGATTATGGGGAAGGTCAATGGATGGATTAGGCTGTTACTTACCCCAGAGAAAGCCGCGGAAGGGCCACCTTTTCCTGAACTCGCTGGACTCGACATTGACCCGTTCAGGATATTTGCGGATGTTCCAGATGATGTGCAGGCAGATGAGGGAGAAACCTGTCGTTGCGGCCACCTGAGAGCTCAGGCCAGCGATCATGATATTGACACCAACGTCGCGTGTCTCAGCTGTCATGGCTGTTGAGGCTATGGCGCCACCGACGGCCTGTAGAACCAGGGAAACAATGTCACACGAAATGAATGTGATGGTGATGGTTCGACCAGAAAGGAAGCTGAGTTTCTCCCCATAGATGGCCAGGATCCGCGACAGGGAGAGGTACACGGCTGCGCTAAAGAGAGCTGGCGCTATGGTCAGGCAGCACAAGTACATGATGAACCAGGTGTCGATGAAGACATCATAGTGCATCCCAATACGGCCGCCGTAGCCAATGATTTCAAGGGTAATGCCGAGTAGCATGGCTATCGAGAATCCCCAGGTACGAAGGCGGAAGCATAATACTGCTTGGGCAATGAGACCAATGGCAAAGAGAACCACGAACACCACATTGGCCGCAATGCTCGGCAGGTAATTGACGTAGCCCCAGGCGACAAGACATTCGTAATACTCGGCGCAATTAGCAGGTCGAATTGGAATAGTGCTGTTGTCCGCCATTTTCAAGAAGGCCAAGGGCAAAAGAAAACTTGCGATGAGAAGGTATTGAATCGTAGCCACAAAACGTGCCCGAGGTAGAGCAATTCAGACGGTGTAAGGCGGCAATAAAAGAGGATTGTGTTCAAGACTACGTATTTATATACAATCAGTTGGAAGTCAATCCGAGGCTCCCTTCAGCCAGCAGGAGAATGTCCAAGGCAGTTCATCGCCTAACATTTTGAAAATGACGAGTCCCACTAACACACAAGCACATTTTGTGGTTCGAGCTATGCACGATTGGATACGGGGACAATTACAAGTGATTCTGATTGCTTTAGACAATATAATGAAGGGCCATGCAGCCTCCAAATCCACATGTCAAATCTTTCGCAAGCATAACCTTAGCAAGCCATCAGACCCGCTATCGGCTGAGAATAACCTGTCCCGTGCCACAATCGGGAAAATGCCGCTCTCAAAATAACAGAGTTGAGTGGATGAGAGACTGCCAAGGCAAACACCGAGGGCGAAGAGCTCGCTAAGCTCGGGCCAGGGTGCTTTTTTCGACGCAGGATACCCATTTACGAGGATACGAAGATAAACGAAGATACGGCGCCTCCGCCAGGCTGCCACGATTCCTGGGCGTCTTAAGTACTCCGTACGGCCTGCTGTGGTGTGAAACTGTAGATCAGCCCCTGGCGTCCCAAAGACCGAGCTCGATCTTCAGGCGCCCATTTAACTTGGGTTTAGGAGATGCGTCGGTCTTTGAGTTGCAAGACAGACATGCTCGAGGAGTCATCATCGCCACCATGACCGACATGAAGGGCACTGGTACCATGACTGTTGACACGCCCGGCTCCAAACGTATTCGGGTATTGGGACAGAAGCAATCCAAGTATGGCTGTCGAACCTGCAAGTGAGTCATGACAACCAACATTCCCAATTTTTGTCCACTCGCGGGTCGTTGACTTGATCACAACAGACAGCGCAAGATTAAATGCGATGAAAGCCTCCCCACATGCCAGCGATGCTCTAGATCCGGGCGCGCTTGTGGCGGCTACGAGCGGGTATCACGTAGCAGAGTTGTGAACCACCACGCCCTTGTCAAGCTGGTCGGGAGCCCCCCATGGACCCCTCCTTGGTATCGACCTGAGCAGCAGCACATGGTAGACTTGACTCTGGCGCTTTTCTCCTTGGATCCTCATCGAGTCTACAACAAGACCAGTCTCGAGTTCGCTTCTATTCTTCTTCCCCAACTCGTCGCTACTCGTCCCTACGTCAATGCCGCGGCTGGGGTTCTGGGCGCCGCCTACGACAAGTGCATCCTTCGGCAGGCTCATCACGAGGACCAACCTCTTATCACCCGGCTCTCATTGAATGCCCTTCGACAGATGCAGGATGAGCTTCAACGACCAGAGCCCGAAATGGTGCCGTTGATGTTGACCGCGATGCTGCTGGCCGGTGCCGAGAGTATTCAACACAAGCACCAAGACGCACTATGCCATATCTTAGGCGCTTTCACCATCAACAATCTCCAGAGCGATTCATCCCCTGGATCTTGTGGATCCACACCACCGGCACCGTTGACCCATCATGATGTGTTTTCGAGTGCTAGTTCCTTCCATGATGTCTTGTCTCGTGTGGATTATCACATCTCCATGTTTGCATGGGGTCGACCTCCTCAATTTCCACCTCTACCAGTCACCACTCAGATGCTGTATCCTTCCACTGTTGATGACCTTACTACAGGACATGCTGCTCTTCAACAATGGGGCCTACACTTTATTGGCAAGGCCATGACACCCGATTGGGTAGAGCGCATCGATTTTCCTTCCGACTTGATAGAGCAGCAAGACTACATGGTCGCCTGGCTGAATCGCTGGTTACAAACGTATAACTCGGTGTTTGGTAAACGTGGCTCAAACTCGCCGAGGGTGGAGACAGCGCACTTGAAAATTCTCAAAGCTCAAGTCCTTACCATGTTGATCGCCGCAGCAAATATCAAACCTCCCACTCAAGTCAGTTACGACTCATACGCACCAGAGTTTGAAGAAATTATCCAGTGTGTTGAAGACGTGTTGAATTCAAACGACAGCAACACTAACAGCCCAGCCGGCTCGCCTCATAACCACAAGAGTCCTCTCCTCCCCTACTCACCTATACCAGGCATTATTCACCCATTGAACTTCACTGCACGCAAGTATCGTGACTCGGTGTCACGTCGACGTGCGATCGATCTCCTCCGCCGTGCCGGTATTGAAGGGCCATTTCACGGTGTTTTTGAGGCTCGAGTGGCCACTCGGGTGGTCGAAATCGAAGAAGATCGCAAACCTTTCAAGCCCTTGCTAGCGCCACACGAAGTTTTGAAGCCGAGTGACATCCCAGATCGTAACCGCATCTACATCTCCTGTCTTGCAGATGACGAATCGGAGCTGCCACACGAAGGGAGACAGGACTGTCTCGACGTGAATGCTCGAAGCAATAACATCGCCCGGCCATGGCCTGTGATCAAGTTCATTCGCCGGAAGGGACTGGCGCCCACGTGGAGAAAGGTTAAAGATGAGCGCACAACGCAGCACGTGGGAAATATAGCTGCTCAGGCTGAGGACGACATGTGGGATATCTGGGAAGAAGTCGCGCATGAAGCGTGGCCGGGGACTTAATCAACGGCATAACGGGTATAGGAATTTAGAGCGGGCATTGAATAGAGGGTCTCTTTTGGGAGCACAGACGGAGAAAAGAAAAGAGATGGACTTGGGAAATGTTTTGCCGACTTGATACATACTATGTCGGCCGTCCAAAATGTATATTTGTACAAAACGCTCCGTCTTGCACATCAAGTGAAGAAAGACGGAATCATCCACTTTCTAGTTGATTTATTAGCAATAGAGGCAGCCTCTGCCCTCTTAGTCTGGTACACACTCAAACAGTTCATTAGCTCATTTGGAGTACATTTTACACAATGGTCTGCAAGTGATGGTCTACGGAGTATACTCATCATAGAAGACCGCATCAGGTGGTCCGTGTTGCACCCAAGGCGGGACGAATTCTCTTCCCCCAGCCTCACAAAATGCCAAGACCGGAGATTTAATTGCCTATCAAAAAGTAGCGTAAAGCCTTCTTTGCGTTGTTCAGAAACATCTACATCACCACTTCTAAATCAACCAGTCCCTTGTACATGTCTTCGTTCATTGTACGGCCCACCAACTCTGACAAGGACGCCTTCAGGGTCAGGCTGACGGCCGTGTCCCTGCTTGGCCTGCGACTCAAGCCGGGAGATACCTGTCAAATCCATGGGCCGACAGACAATCCTGATGGCAAGAAGAAACTCGCCATCGTGTGGGAAGCATCAGGGCAAGGATTAAAGGACACTGTGGTTCAGACCTCGAAATTGTTGCAGGAAACCTATGGACTGCGATTAGGTGACAAAATCACCATCAGCCCTAGTTCCCAGAAGATTGAAGATTCCAGTTCGGTGACTTTACTGTGCGATGACCTGTCCTTGGATGCGAGAAAGGTTGAATTCTGGCAACAATATGCGACGTCGGCCTACTCGGCTATCGATGAGTGTATTGCGCTTTCACAGAAGTTGTCGTTCAGGGTAGGAGACGACCGTGTCGATCTTCGAGTCAAGGATGTCGGTATCCAGGATTCTTACATTGCGCGAGTGACCAGATCGACTAGCTTCCGCATCACAAACTCAGAAGAAAGTCCAACGCAAACTGAGGTCAATTTCTTCCCGGTGAGACTAGCAGGACTCGAAAAGCAGATTTCTCAGCTACAAAGTATCATCCGCCGCCTGACTCGAGCGGATCTCAGGTCTTATTCCAAGTCATATTCACCCAAGCAAGGAGTCTTGATTTATGGCGCAAAGGGCACAGGCAAATCTACTTTCATACAATCGCTGGCCGAATCAGGGTGGCCTTCAGTGGTCAAATGGACACCGCAAACACAGTTGTCATCAACCAAGTCGCCTCGACTTGTGATCGTAAATTCCAATCATCTATCTCGACGCGCTGTCGATGGTTCTCCTTCACATTCAAATCAGATCATGGCGATCCATTCTCTGTTCGAGCAAATCAAAGGTACACCAACCTTGGTCGTCGCTGAAATCTCACATCCCAATGACATTGACGAGAGTTTGCGCTCGGTCGGGAAATTCAAGGTCGAGGTTGAACTACCGATCCCCTCGTCTCTGCAGCGACAGCAAATCCTCTGGGCCATCCGGGGTGATGACTTGATTCCAAAAGACGATTTACTACAAACAATGGCTGAAAGAACGCATGGCTTCGTCGGCGCTGACCTCTACGACCTATTCTGCACCACACTTGACATAGCCATCGATCGTCGTGACGCAGTTGAACCCGTTGCAACACCCAATGGCGATGTTGCACAGGATTTATCTGAGAATTACATCCCTCTGGAAGTGTCAGCCCGCGACTTTGAACTCGCCCTCTCCCAAACCCGGCCTTCGGCCCTCCAAGAGATCTTCCTTGAAACCCCCAATGTCCACTGGACGGATATTGGCGGACAACACGAAATCAAACGATCACTACAAAACGCCATTGAACGACCACTCAAACACGCAGATCGCATGGCTGAGTTTGGCCTAGAACCCAAGAAAGGTGTTTTGCTTTATGGCCCACCAGGCTGCTCCAAAACCCTCCTCGTCAAGGCACTAGCCACCGAGGCCAAACTCAATTTTCTCGCTGTCAAAGGCGCCGAGCTGATCAGTATGTATGTGGGCGAGAGTGAGCGAGCCACAAGAGAAATATTCCGCAAAGCACGAGCCGCGAGTCCGAGTATCATCTTTTTCGACGAGATCGATTCAATTGCAAGTCGAGGGAGGAGTGGTGGTGATCTAAATGTTCTGACCACCTTGTTGAACGAAATGGATGGGTTCGAGGAGTTGAAGGGTGTGATGGTCGTGGCGGCGACAAATAAACCTATGGCGATTGATCCAGCTTTGATGAGACCTGGTCGGTTTGACAATGTGGTGTATATTGGTCCGCCGGATTTTGAAGCTAGGAAAGAGATTTTGGAGAAGCGATTGGGCAGGATATCATATCGACCGGCAGCCACTATTGAGGCGGATGCTACTCGGTTCGCCGAATTGACTGAAGGATTCTCCGGTGCTGAAGTGGTGGGGATCATGCAAACGGCCGGAGAATTGGCGTTTGACACGGATCACAATTATGTTGGCATGGCTGATGTCGAAGAGGCGATTAGGAGGACACCTAAAAGCATTACAAGAGATATCCTGGATGAGCTCGAGTCGTGGAATGCTGCTAGGAGGGGACCATAAACAGGTATTGAACAACAGTCAAGACACTCGACCAACCTAGCTTGTCTGGTCTCTTATGAATGCACAGCATGGCTTGAAAGATACCCTACTTACTGGCGTTGGGCGGACTCGTCGATCAGTATGTAGAAGCAACATTGACATCTCATGAATAGCCCAGATCAAGAGTAAAATCTTATGAATGACTGAATGATACAACAAAGACAACTCCCTCGTTCAAGCCTCCATCCACCTGCCAAATCCCATTCCCCTCTCCCTCACCAAGGAACCGCCCTCGGCCCCAAATCTAACCCATATGCCCCATCAACCCTAACACCACTCTGACCATCATCGATTGAATCCCTCAACGCCTGACCCTCATCTCCACCAGTGGACTTCCATCTCGCATGTAATCTACGAGCTGCGAATTTCCCCGTCCCCCAGACCCCCGCCGCCAAAACACTGGCGCCAATCGTGGGCGGCGCCGCAATCCACGCCACTCCGCTGACCACACTCCCAAATGCAGTCGCTCCAATCGCAGCCACCAACGTGCCTACTGCAACATATTTGGCCCAGCGTACTATTCGCCAGAAAATGAATTGTGTCACGTATCGAAGTGTCCGGAGCAGAGCGCGTGTGCGGAGCCGAGCTGGTCGTGGGCCGTTAGGTGAGCTTGGGTGCATGAAATATGAGAAGTTGCGTTTCGCGTTTTTGAGAGCGGAGTTGCTTTGTTGAGTTACTGCTGCATCGTCGTTGCTGATGTTTGGATGGTTATGTTTAGTGTGGGTGGTGGTGGTGGTGGATGTTGTGGCAGATGATGATGGTGGAGTTGTTAGGGCTGGTGCTTCCGAAGGCGCACCTCTTGATGGTGACATGTTCAATAGAGATGAATTGATCTAGATTAGACTTGAGTCGATCGAGGTATATTGACTGTTCTATTACAGAGATGAAAATACCAAATCTACTTGTAGATGAGAGCTTGAACTTGAGCTTTTCTCGAGACATGTCACAACTCAAACCTGACGTCATGCTGCATTGGTATGAGTTTGAATCTGTACATTTCCTGTATCTAAACCTCACTTCTGTTCTCTTCTTGAAACTTGCTTCAACCTTGATTTCTTCAGCAATCGTCAGGAATCAGGGTCCAAATACCATCTGTGAATGTCAGTCAAGACACGAAACCTGACAAGTGGTAAAACTTACGTCGAATCTGCTTTTCCTTCCAATTCTCCCGGGAGAAATCCGTTGTTGAACCATGCAAATGCCAACTCTGGTTCTGGACAGAGACTAGTCCACTCAAAATCTTCATATCGTCGAGTCCGGAGAAGCTCAAAATACTGCAGCCTAGAACCTGGGTGAAAAGCATGGAGAGCACCAGTCTTGGTTCCGTTCTTGAAAGAGCTCTGACAATCGTCACCCCACACGGTCTTTTCCAACCAAGCAAACATTTGTGATTGGTATGCTTCGGCAACGCCATTCTTGAGCACGAAAGAGCTGTAGTTCTCCGTCTGCAGCTTTTGGACCATGTCGCAGAGATAGAGGGTCACTCTCTCGATCGCTGTGATCAGACTGCCATGTCCGACAGGACTACCTGGCCCAAGGTAGGTGAAATAATTGGGTGAGTTTGCTGCAATACACGACATGTAGCACGCAGGATTCTCAGCCCACGAGTCTCGAAGATCAATACCGTTTTGACCCACGACGGGCCACCTGGGTACAAAAGACAGGTCGAACCCGGTTGCTGCGATGATGACATCGAATTCTCTTTCAGTCCCGTCTGCTGATCGAATGCCCTTGGGCTTGAAGCTTTCAAGCTCGCCCCAGACAACTTCACAGTTTGGTGCTGTCAGCGCTTCAAGATACCCGATTCCAGGCGTAGGACGTCGACATCCAACCGCAAATGTTGGAATGAGAAGATCAATCAACTCCGGTTTCGTAGCGAGAGCAGCCTGCATGCTAGCAAGGGTTGTTTTCATAGCCAGCTTTTGCTGGTCCGATTCACGAATGAACGTCTGGAAACGGACATTCAGCTCTCCTTCGACGGCCTTGCGAAACCGCAGGTATTCTTCCGGATCCCTCCTCCACGACTCTTTCTGCTCTTCGCTGAACAGAAGTGACTGGCCATTTTCTGGAATATACTTGGACCCCATTGATGCAGTGATATATGTCGGATTCCGCACAAAGACCGAGACGTGTGAAGCTACTTTTTGCACTGCCGTGGTCACTTGGATGCCGCTACTACCGTTGCCGATGACCGCGACCCTCTTCCCTGCCAGGTCAATTTCAGGGTCATAATGGGCGCTGTGAGCCATAACACCTTGATACGTCTCGCGACCTGGAACGGCTGGCCATCGCCAGTGGTTGAAGAATCCGCTGGCATTGACGAAAACATCGCACTCGTCGACGATGTCTTCACCAACCTCTCCTTCATTAATTCCAAATGAAGATATAACACTCCGGCGTCCATCAGTCTGGCGACTCGTGATCTCCCATTTTTGTTTCTCTGCTGACCATCGAGCCCCAGTCACTTTACGTGATAGGGTAATGTATTTGTTTAAACCAAACTTCTCTGCCGTGCGTTCCATGTATTTGAGGATCTCTGGCGCACTGACATAGTACGATGACCATTCCGGGTTTGGAGCCCAGGTGAACTAATCCACATTAATCAAGTTCCTGTTATCGAAGTCCTTCTTCGTGCCTATCTTACCAAATAATTGTGGCTAGGAATGTCACAAGCACATCCTGGGTACCGATTTTCCCACCATGTGCCTCCAAGACCAGCATTCTTCTCGAGAATCTTCAACTCGACATTCTTTAATCGTCCAATAGCCACTTCGTGGGCCAAGGAAAGTGCGCTAATACCTGCCCCTACCACAACGATCTTCAATCGACGAGGGGTGCCAAATGGTTTCTTTGAAAGCTCGTAGGCAATAGGATTAATAGCTTCATATGAGGCAGTCGCCTCGATGGGCTTAGGGATTCCCACCTCAGTCTGGTAGAGACTCTGCTCTTTTGTAACGGGAACACTGGAATCCCCATTTGTGAGATTTTGGTCGTCATTTGTGTTAGACGGATGGCTACCCAGGTCACCATTCATCTTTGCGCTGAAAGCAGGCATGAGTTCATCCCCATTGACGGTTGAGCCTTGTGCGATGATGGCCATTGTAGAGACGTGGATTGCAAATTACTATCCTCCTTGTAAGGGACAACTAGATCTCTACTATTCCAAACCAACATCCTTGTGACTTTTGAACATTGACTATAGACTGCTACAAAAACAGTATTCAAACTTTCGTCGGGAGATCATCCAAGCACCCACGGTGGACGGAAGTATATCATGCAGAAAGGCAGGGCATTCCGAAGACAGATCAATTGATCGATAACCTCCAACTTTTGCGCCGGAAGAACTATTTCCGCCTAAATGCCAAGCACTTTCTCTAGGGGGAACATCTGCGAAACCCAAATCCAGAGAGAGGGACTATGCCTACACATCACCAAGTGAGGGAACTTCAGTTACCCCCAGAGGCGCTGTAGGGATTTGATGTGAGGGGTGATCAGCGGAATTCTCTAGCAAAACATCACTAGGGCATTCACAGGGACATCCACTCAGAAGCGACCAAATGGTAAACTGACTGTCACCATAAGGGCCTATAGTTAGCTCATCACTTGATAGCGCAAATTTGATTAAGTCATAGTACGAAGGACTAGAAAAGAAGAGGTAGAGGCAGTACTCTCCAAGGTATAAAAGAAGGGTACTAAGCCTAGTTACGTGCCATCTCCAACGCTCTCCCGCAGGCCAGTGCAGTGACATGGCCACACAGATTTATCCAGCATCTGCTCAGAGTCTGTCACATTATGTCGTATTCTGTGATTCAGGGATGGGACTTCCAGAGGATTGGGCTAGCAACGGCTCTTGCATTAGCTTGGCAAGAGCACTTGTTGGTCGTCTCGACCTACATTTCTGTGAGGGCTAGCTCCAGAAATAAAGAAACGAGGAGGCAAACTGGCGAGAATTGGGGTACGCCATAGATGTGATCAAGGACGATGAATGGGATGCCATGATTTCGCCATCAACTTCCCACGTGTCAAAGCCGTTGACCGTTTTCTGAGTAGAAATTTGACTGGAAAGGTGGCTCCTCATTACTTGTCAATTCAACAAGAACTACAATGCACTGATCGCGAAGCGGTCTAGACCGTTATCCCCAAAATGTGCGTCTCTGTAAAGTACCTATAGTTCGTTCCAATGGCTGTAAAGTATCCAGTGAGTATGAGGGATAGTCTCTGCACGGTGGAAATGGACGGACAGTGGTAGTAGGTGGTGGTGCCTATAGGTAAAAGGAGCACCGAACGCTATCTCGAGAGCCTATCTCGAAAGGTCTGGTCTTTGTAGAGAACGAGAAGTCTAAGACTTATTAACACACTACTAATAGATTCCTATCTAGGTATACGGTTGGAATCTATGCCAAGTCAAACCCATCACTCTACTGCAGCCCTGAAGAACCTTCCTTGAGGCCGAGTTCGGAGGGTTGGACTTTCAACGACAAACCAAGAAACCAAGAAACCTAATAAGAAACCACAGATTGGTCCCCGCACATTAAGAATTGGACTGTGGCCACAGGCTTAGACAACGTTGGTAGCGTGGCATGCGTTGAAGCAAAAATTTCTTGTAAGCTCCCCACCTTATTTGGACCCTGTCAGTTACCACGGGATATTAATCAGATAAGATGATCGTATTAGATAAGATAATCAGATAGCTCGACACTAAGAAGCCTCGTGTTTAAGGACATTCGCCGTTTGCCATATTGTCGTATATTTCCGGTATACTCCGTAGATGGAACCAGACTCTGCCATGTAAGGTGGAGATCTCCCCCTCGAGAAGACTGGGAAGAGATTGGCTGATTAGCAGGAGTATGTCGCGATCTGCAACTACATTCTCTAGCGTTGTTGACTCGCTGAACAACAAGACTTTTGATTTCGACGACGTCCAATGGAAGCTTTGGCTTGACTGATGGCCACCTCTGCCAGTAAGTAGCTACGAGTATAAGCAGACGCCCTAACCACTTTTTCTTCTGCTGTCCATCTCTTCATCTCGACTTGAGACTTCGAGTCCGACCCACTGCACGGCGCCGGTGAAAACAATCATTGCGAATGGAGGAAGCATGGCACCTTCCAAGACTCGACTTACCTAACCATGTGGACCGTGATATGTCTAGCATGTAACAAATCTTCGGAATAAGACTTTTTCTTCGACAATCTCTAAAGAATAAGAAGTCTGGCCAAGATACTCAGGAATCCTTTTCATGCATCGACTCTTGACCAGCTCACGCTCGGACATCGTCCGGCGTCCACTGTCCACGTCTGCCACGACACCTAGTGGATGCACAATCAAGGCAAAAGAATCCGGAGGATGGGGCAACGAACACTCTTTTTCAGGTCTGAACTTGAGAAAAGCCCTCTAGCCATCAGATACACTTTGTATCCTGGTTGCAAGCTGTAGCCTAAGCCGACCAATTTCTTGAGATACCCCAAAAATTCAAGCGCGTCAAGTAGAAATATAGATTCACTATCGTAGCACATATCCGCATTGGAACCAATTCAAGATGAGCGAACAACACCAGACTCCTATAGAGACGGTTTCAATGTCGATTGATTGGAGTAGCTCAAGACTTCGAGACGGAAGCGATGTCGGGCATCTGTCTAGAGATTCTTGGTACACCTGCTAGTGCCTCGGAATTGCAATTCTTCGTCGGTTGATTCACCGAGCTACAAGACAACCAAGAATCTGGATCGAATCATAGAATAGTAAATTGAATGCACACAATCTTCTTAGAAGGGCTAGTGTTAAAATTTTTCTTACTGTATATACCGTGCTGAAATTCGAGTCTTGCTCTATTCCAAGCTATTGTCCTTTCTTATCCAAAAAGTGCTTCGACAGCACCATCAACCCATGTGGTTCGTCAGGATGTCGCTATTACGATGCATTATTACCTTGGGGATTCTCGCCTCTTCCGCCCTAGGACAGGACATGACTGCCTGCATGCAGGGGGTTCGATTAGCGCTCTCACCCTTCTACTTCACGGGTGGAAACGTCTTCGATTTCTATGAAAGCCTCTGTCGTAACCGGCTTCGGACCACTTCATTTTACGCTTCTGGAAAGATACATTGTACTGCTGAAGAGGTCGTTGCTGGATCAGCATTACTAGAATATAGCTGCCTTGCCCTAGCCGGAATCCCAGCGGTCACATACTCAGAAGTCCAGTCGAATCTTACCGACGAATATATCAACTCCCTCCCAACATTAACACCTGATGATATCAACGTCAAGCTTATCTTGTCCGAAGTATACAGACTGGATGAAGAACTATTTGAACTGGGAGTCAAGACTTACGTACGTGGCATTGAATCAGGTCAACTGGAGACAGAATCACAATGGACTCTGACAATATCTACAGACCGTCCCTACACACCAGTTTGTGCTGCACAAGAGATACGGGTGAGTGTACCTCGGATGATGTGACCTCGTCATACGCTGATTCACTCCCCACAGTTGGGCCGTCTACGGCTTCTGGGGCGGACTATTGTTGATTGGAATGGCAAGCCGTTTCATCTCCCTGATCTCAAACAATAGAATCAAACACCAGGCCACGGATATCGAGGGTGAGAGCGCCAATTCTCGGGCAAACACTGTTATGTCGAGCCTCACCTCGCCATTCAAAGCCATTCACCATTGGACCCGAGCAAATCTCATCGTTCCTGCGGCGTTTGGCTCCCATCATCAACGTCTTTACTATTGGTGTGCCATTCCCACCAGGATTGAGACCATCATTATTGCTGCTTTCTGGATATTGAACTTCATCCTTTGCTGTGTCTCATATGAGATAGTCCCTAAGCTTATTAAGTAAGTATAAATAAGCTTCCTACACGGAAGAAACAGTACTAACAACATTGATAGCTGGACTACAGCCTTACAACACTGGAGGTTCATCTCCGACCGGACCGGTATTATATCATATGCAAACCTCCCTCTTTTATGGTTGTTTGCTGGAAGGAACAATATCTTCCTCTGGGCAACTGGCTGGAGCTTCTCAAGCTTCTCCGTGTACCATCGCCATATCGCTAGGATCGCTACCATTCAGGCAATTATCCACTCGATCGGATGGAGTGTGATTCAAGCTAGAAGTAAATTGCCCTATATGTGAACTATCTTTATTAGTATTGTTGTATCTTACTGACAACGCCCTAGTCGATTTGCTCCGTTACTCGTGGACACAAAACTATTGGTATATGGGAGGGATTGTGCGTACTACAGCTCAGCTCACAGAACAACTTTGACTAATATGCTACAGGCTACCATCACGATGAGCTTACTACTAGTACTTTCATCTGTGTGGCTTCGATTTAGGCATTATGAGATCTTCTTGATTATCCATATCGTCTTCGCCGCCCTAACACTTGTTGGACTATTCTAGTATGTACCGAAGTCTTCTTGACGTCAACTCTACTAATCAGGTCTCTCACAGTCACACGGCAATCTTCACCAATAGAGAATATGACGGATACCTGTGGCCATGTGTAGCAATTTGGGTTTTCGACAGGTCTGTTCGATTCGTGCGACTAGCATACTGCAATTATCGGGTGCGATTCTCCGGGGCGCCCGTATCTACAGTCTCGTCGGCAACATATGACAAGGACAGTGATCTGCTTCGAATTGTCGCCATTCCCGGATCTCGAATGATTCGTCCGGGACCTGGTCAGCATTATTACATCTACCAGTATAATAAGCTCAGGTTCTGGGAAAACCACCCCTTCACATTAGCGGCATGGTACCGTTCGGGTGAGGACAACATTTTCCAGACTCCAGCATTGCCAAATCACAACACCACGGCTGAAACCAACAACGACGCCAAAATTCAAGCCAATGCAGAGATTATGCCTTCAGAACCGACATCAGGCAGTCAAACACCAGTATCTGTGGTTCCCCTCCCTAGCGAAGACTCCGATGAAAAGGATGCAGTAATCCCCGCTGGACAGCATAAGCTTGTCTTCTTGATGCGACCATTCAACGGCTGGACCAGACGCCTTCGCGATGAGTGCATACTGGCTGGCCCGAAAGGTGTAACAGACTTGAAGCTCCTGCTCGAAGGTCCCTATGGCGAACACAGCCCGCTGTCCTCCTTTGAAAATCTGATATTCATCGTTGGAGGTTCAGGTATTGCCGGCGCGATCCCATATCTGCAAGAGTACGCGCGGCTCGCGACAGCATCAAAAAAGTCCGACTCGGGCTTCCGAAGGACTCGAACTCGAGACATCACCGTGATTTGGTCCGCAAAGCAGTCCTCTATGATTCGGGATGTCACTGCGCGTGAGCTGAGACCATTTCTTCACCGAGACGACATCCACTTCGAGTTTTACGCCACCCGAGACAAGAAGACCGATGCTGTCGCAGTATCAGAAAAATCCCCATCAAGGGACATTGAAATCGCGCAGCATCGGCCGAATGTCCAAGAAGCAGTGACCAATCTTGTAGATCAGATCAATTCTGCAGGCTCAAAGGGTGGTAGAATTGCTGTTTATACGTGTGGGCCTGCAGCTATGGCTGATGAGGCTCGTGTTGCAGCGCACAGGAACCTGAAGGCAGGTAAACAAGGGCTGGAATATATTGAGGAAGCATTCGGTTGGTAACAAATTCTGTGGAAATCAACCAGACCAACTTGTCGAACCAGGGCTGACGGCTAATACCCCGTGCCCTAAATCTTACACGATTTCTTAAAAGATAACTGTCTGAAAAACTCCTTGTCATGAGAAGTCCGTTTCACAATCTCTCCACCTTGTCAGCAGGGAGAACGATCCTTTCCTTGAGAGCTTTTAGATGCAGAGACCAAGATTATCTTCAAAATACACTGTTCCGAAAATTGTCAGGTGTGAATTCCGGCCGGAGTTTGAACTTCCAGCCCGTGTTTCTCCACCTTTGACTACCGAGGCGGTTGGATAAACACGGGGTATGGCCCCTTTTGACAAGCATGAGAAGGGAATTCTTGCTGTTGTAATTGACAGTTCTAGCCCTCGTGGAGATTCTGGCTACTAGAACGCTGAAGGCTATCCGTAACTCTCATGAGTAGCCAAAGTCTGCATGGAACTCCTGCATCCCTCCCAGAGATCCAAGGGATGCCAAGTGGTCCATCTGAAGGTTGACCGTTGGATTCAACCCGTCGCCACCAAGCGTAGTGTCAAACAGATCAGGATTCGCCCAGGGAAGCTCATTCAGTTGAGGCAGCAACCAAGAAGAAAAGTCCAAGCCCCCTGTATCGATACCCAGATCAGTCCAGCGTTCCGTTGAGTCTAGATCATTTTCGGCCATGTCCTGGTTTTGCTGTGATGAATCTTCAATTATGGGTTCGAGGTCGTCACTTTTCCGCAGCGCATGTCCACGTCGTTCCGCCTGCCCATCTTGTTGATAGCCACAGTACTTGAGGATTGAACGAAGCACGTTGTGGTGCCGACCGGCGACTGGGAAAGACGGTCCAAGATCACCCAATGCCTCGATACAAATATTCAAAGCCTTCTTGACATCTTCTCTCCCCTCAACCTGATTGGGATTTACCGATAACTCGCTGATCAGACTCAATGCCGCGGTCAGAGCGATGTAAGCTCCAACGGAAAAGATCTTTAGAATTCCATATTGTGATCGGAACGCGTTAAGCAGTTTTGAAATGCGAATACTTGTTTGTGTGCAAACGTTGCGGGATCTTGTGGGGCTGTATCTTGAATTCTGATTTACGTTTGGAAGCGGTGTCAACAAACCAGGCTTCGGATGGCTGTAGTCGGCAAAAGGTCGATGTAGTAAGATCGTCGCAGTCATGAATTGCATGTGGAGGGCACAAACCTCCGGTGATGGTAGGTTCTGTTTGTCCCAGCACAGATTAGGCGGTAGGTTCTTCAAAAATGTCAATAGCTGGCCCTCCAAGGCAGTCAATTTGGAGAATGCGGCATCTTTGTCAGTAATGTTTGGACCTCTGTTCAGGATGGAGCTTATGTTGTCTAAGATGGCCGACAAGTCGACCCATGCTGCTAGGGGCTGATACTGGTCTCCCACGGAATCATATGTTGGGCGTGGAACACTGATGTCTTCCAGTTTGATAACGCTTGGGCGACCTTGACAAACACAATAAATTCTGCAGGCAAAAGACACATTAGTGTCTGTGTCATCAGAGCCTACTTTCACTTACTTGTCGAGGACATAGCATCCCCACATGGTAGCAATGCGAACTTTGCGGTCCTGTTCTGTGAGCTCCCCAGAGCTGACATTGTGGAGGCAATCCTGGTGAAGGCCAAGGTCAAATAATAGTCTGAACCCCATCCCTGAGACTGAATTAACACACTTTGATTCATAATAAACGTCTGGGGATCCATCTCACCTGGGTAAAGCCAACATCCCCTGTCATTTGCCATGCTGCCGAGAAAGTGACCGTAGATACATAGAGCCTGGATTGTCGCTATGTTGGGGTCATCTATTTCGTCAAGAAGCTCTGCACGAATGCGTCGTTGATATAGCAGTGCAGCTTGTGTCGCCATCGACTGGTCGCTCAGCCGTGCAGATCTGGCCAAAATGGAGTAGAGAAGAAACTTCGAGTAGTATGGCGTTCTTTGACCTCGAGCCCAATCTCTCAGGAAAGCTTCCTTTTGCACAATTGGCAGAGCAATGTTCTGATAGTCAAAGTAGAGATTGACCAAGTGCAATTGGAAGTCCGGTGCGTCAGCCAATTCTTCGATCGCATCGTTGACAGGGCTCGAAGCTGAAGGTGACGACGCTGGGGACACTGGCGGTAGTAACGAGACAACTTGCATATTTGACGTGTAGCCAAAGTATCTTAGTTGGCCATTGGAGTCCGTTCTTAAAAACGGACTCATCGACGGACGGCGATCCCAGAAGTTACCACTTTCTCGTTGCTGCAGCCGAGTCCCAGAGCGGACTAGAGAGAAGTCTTCACTCATGATTTGAGGGTTCAGGAGGACATCAAAGACATGAGTGCTACTCATGGACGCATTCAATACGACGGGACTGTCAGATTGAATTGAATGCCATCGGGAGTTCGCCAGTGATGTATTCGAGTTTGGATGATCCTCCACCACCCCTCTTAGGGGTGATTCTCTTTCTGATGGACGAAATGTGGGCTTCGCCATAGACCACCGCTCCTTTTCAAGTGCTGCAATCCGCTCTTGCAGCCGCTTCAAATCGATCCTCGCTCTGGTTGATCTCATTAGCTGCCAGATCTCACTAGCCGCCACCTGGGTCGTCCGATGGATCTTACCTCTTCCGACCGTCATCTCGGGGAAATCGACACGTCTTTAGTGCACTCAGGCACTGCGTGCAAGGGCGATCTAGTTTAGAGTTGCCATCGCACTAGGAGACTGGTTACTCAAAGCACTAAGGGTTGAGTGGGAAACTTACTCTGATTCTCCGTTCTCGACAAGCTATGCAGGCAATCGACGCTCTTCGTGTCACAGAGCCCGAGTTTCGGTGTTTGCGACTTGATTCTTCTCCGGTATTATCGCCAGTGGTGCTCATGATTGCTTCGATCTTACCAGTAATCAGAGAAAGGATAGGCTCATAGTGACACTCTCTTGAAGAAACGAGAGAGGAGGCATTGTGTTCTTAGTGAAATGAGAACGTGCGGGGATGAAGGCGATAAAGAACTACTTGGAGGACGACTGGGCTGTTCGATCCAGAAAAGATTTGGGGCACTGTGACCTCTGTGGTCAGGCGACGGCTCAATACGGGGTATGCGCATCGTGGAGAAGCGGGAGATTTGTAACCCAATTCCCCAAGTTCCCAGACCCCGGACCCCGATGTAGTGCCTATGGAACTGCCTCGGTTACTGTCCTCGACCGTGTCTTTCGTGCAAACCATTGCGAAGAACTAGAAACACTGACTTCTTGTGTCCTCGCTTGCTTGATTTCGAAATTACTTTGCGCATATGAGTTGATTTGCGACAAGGAAGTATGCAACCCAGGAAGAAGAGGGCCAAATACGCTTCGAGAGCATGGCAAGATTCTTTGACCTTTGCCTTCTCCTCCAGAAGCAGACTGACAACACCATAGTTTGGAATGTAAGCAACGCAAGACTAAGGTAAGATTCCATGTGTTTCAGGGTACTCTCACAAAGTCTGAGGAAATCACAGTGCTCTGGAGAGGACGTCTGCTCCCAATGCCATGTCAGAGGGGCCTCTTGCATTTATGACAGCTCTTATTCCGCGAGGACGCCAAAGTAAGTCCTGGTTTCTTGGGTTCTTACATACATTGCTTTCTCAACTGCCAGTAGTAGGACAACATCCACGAGTGAGAGTGGTGTTCGGCAAGAAGAGGAAGACGGGTCTTTGTCGGCGGTACAACCACTCATCATCGGCCGAAACCGCGAGAGCATTGGGCCAAATCGAGTAGAGTTCAATTCGCTCGATATCCCAAAAGATGCCAATTCTGAATTCGCACAGAGAAGACCAATTGATGGCTCAGAGCACTCCCCTGAGCAGAGTCTGCCTGAAACCTTAGCAAGCAAGGGAGAAACCGTTCTCAGCGCCTCACTTAGGCAAGAAGAGCCTCCAATTGGGGCAGATCTTCACGATGATCTCCTGAGTCCAGTCATGCCTCGAAGCCATCTCACTACTATGGGAAGTCAGAATACTCAAATTCGTGATCCGGGAGAGAAGACGACATCGCCAATATGTCAGCAGCCGCAGGATCCTCGAGGCTACCCTAAACGATACTGCAAAAGTACCGGCTTGGATTCGCCTTGTCCACAACCATATTCTTTGCGACTTCCTCCACCATTAGCAGCAACAAAACTAATTGACTATTACTTTCAAGAAGTCAATCCCCTTTTCCCAATACTTGATCAAACCCTTACTTCTTCACGGATCGAAGAACTACTTGGAGAAGTCGTGGACCAGGGAACTTCTCAGATAATACAAGTAAGCTTGATATCATCCTCTCTTTCGATACTGCTGTGCAGCATTCTAGCTCTGGCAGAACAGCTCTCAAAAATCTCAGAAACTTCAGATGGGACCAAATCTGGTTGGGAAATGTACTTGCAAGCGGAGGCTTTGTGCTTACACTTTGGCCACGACGAGGAAGCGCTCTTGGATATTATCAAGTATCATACATTGAGTGCACGGTTCCTCCTCTCTGAGAATTCTTTCCACAAAGCTGCAAAGCATGCAAGCACAGCAATCCGGCTCGCATATGACTTGCAACTCAATATCCAGGACTCTTGGCCGGATTGTTCTTCGTTGGAGTTCTCAAATCGAAAAAGAGTCTGGTGGGCTCTCTATGTCCTGGATCAACAAGTATCTCGAAGATCAGGCCGACCTTATCTCATTAGTGAGCGAGAGGTCTCCGTTGGAAAACTGCATCATGGAGACGCTCACGAAACAGGACGATCTCGAGATGCGACCAACGATGATCAGGGCAACACGTCATTCCTGCAGGCGCTTGTTGATCTTTCAATGATATATCGACAGATTTGGGATAACTTCTGCTCTGCCACCGCCTCTGAGAGATCTGTTCGATCAAATACGGCGGTCTTTGATCAGCAGTTGTTGCGTTTGCAGTCAAGATTGCGTCCAAAATTGCAGAGGGATCCCCCGTCGATGTGCCAAGCTGAGAAGGTTACTAGAATCAACACGTTACGCCAGTTTGTTCTTGCAGAGGTATGTGTTATGACTGATGGCATCGCACTGTAACAGTTATTGCGCGTGACTGACTCGTGCTGATTCACCACTAGGAAATCAATTTACTTAGGCTGTGGATTAGACGATCTCCAAGCATGTCGAACATGGATTATGATTCTCTTCTTGTCAGTATCTCACTCATTGAGAGAAACATCCGCGATCTCGTCACTCTGGCCGATGGCGATTTACAGTACAGCCTCATAGGGTTCTATCTGTCTTCGCCACTGGCCGAGAATGTTGGACAATTGCTCGACATCTGCGACCAGAGCTCGTCATATCAATCTTCAGAAACACTAAGAATCCTTGAAGTTGGCTGTCAGCTACTCCTCACTCTGTCACGCTCATCTCCTCACGCTTCTAGGGCGATCCGTGATCTTCAAGCCGGCTGTTCAAAAACCGCTGCTACGAGCGTCATATTAGAGAAAATTTGGAGTGGCAATGATGGAGCCACAGCTGAAAATATCTCAGGAGAGCCCCAAATGATCCATGTATCGGAGTTACCGCCCCAAGACTATTATCCTCAGTTTACGCATGGAGGTCTTCCTAGTACGTCAGTCTTGCGGCCCAATAATTCTGTGCCATCGGTTTTGGGGACTTCTCGCTCTCCTGCAGCAGTCTCTGCCAGTTCTCCAAAGGATAAAGCCACATTTGGACTGAGACGAACCAACTCGAGCGAAGTATATCTACCGGAAATCATGGAGGACATGTACGGGGAGCTCGACTTTAGATAGAGTGAGGACAACAATCTTTGTAGAATGTCAGCCTACTCGACGATTAAGTTTACTATATACATTCCCATTGGGTCAGAAGTGGACTTATACAGAGTAGATGCAAGCCGTGAGCTTAGTATCTATCAGACTTGCCTATAACTCGGCATAAGTTCGGGGCAGTCTTTGCCTGCGCAGATTCCGATCTTCGTTCAGATGCACTTACAACAGGAAGTTGTATTTCCCAGGATATGACAGGCCGCATAGCTTAACACTATCCACTCAGTTTAAGCGTGATGGCAAATTCGGTGGATCATGCCTGAAGTCGATATAGCTGATATGGACGTGGTCGGAATGTGTCGACACTATCAACGTCACTATTCATATCCAGCCTGCTGAAGTTCCTCGCCTCATCGGACGAAGGATGCCATCGCAGTCCACTTTTGAATCTCTGGATATCCCGGAGACTGATTTATTCAATTTTCTCTACAACCGAAATGACAGAGAGTTTCCTCGAAACAAAGGTATCGTTCCATTATTAAAAGCGATACATTCTCTGAGCTCACCTGTTAAAGTTGTATTTCGAGATGCCGAAAGCGGAAAAACCCGTACGTGGGAGCAGGTATTCAGTACTGCCATAGATTTCGGCCGAGGACTTTCGATGAGATTTGGCATTGGGGTCGGCGATGTTGTTCTTCTTGTTGCCGAAAACAGCATCGACTATGCATCACTTGTTCTTGGTGTGTTATGGTCTGGGGCTACAGTATCGACGGCAAATCCCAATTATACCTCGATCGAGCTAGAACATCAACTGAGAGACACTGCCGCGAAGGTTGTCCTTGCCAAACCGCAAGCTGCAGTTAAAATGGCGTGCCAAAGACTTGGGGTCTCTACCGACAGAATTATCCAAGTTGGTGATGGCGCTCCCACACAGCTTACCCCTAATCGATGGGACGACATCGCTGCAGAAGGGCGTGAAAGTTCTTGTATGAAGCCAAAGGTCTGTCCAAAAGACGATATCGCGTTTCTCGTCTACTCAAGTGGGACTACGGGCCTTCCAAAGGGTGTCAGACTTTCACACTATAACGTTGTCGCAAGTACCCTCCAGGTCAGAGCTGCAGAAGGAGGAAACCTGACTTGGAATGGGTCGAAGACGTCTCCAGGAATTCCATTGCCATCATCCACGGAAGGAGACATTGTGTTGACATGTCTACCATTCTTTCACATATATGGCCTCTCACATATGGTTCTCGCGCCTCTCTATAGCGGATTTCAAAATCTTGTCATGTCGAGCTTCGAGATCACTAGGTGGTGTCAACTCGTGCAGAGACATTCGGTGAGTTACAGTTATATTGTCCCGCCCATAGCATTGCTACTGGCAAATCATCCGGCACCTGCAACATACAACCTGCGAAGCCTCAGAATGGTAAATTCTGGAGCCGCACCTCTACCGCCGGATCTAATCACTAAAGTCTATCGCCGTACTGGCATTCGCGTCAAACAAAGCTACGGCCTGAGTGAAGCAAGCCCATGTGTCTTCGCTCCTCGATGGGAGGATTGGGAATCAGCCGCTGGGAGTGCTGGAAAACTTCTTCCAAATTTAGAGATACGTTTCTGTTATGTCAGAGATGATGATTCACATCATGACGAAGTAATGGAAGTTGCACAGGGCGACCCTGGAGAGCTACAACTCAAAGGACCTAACATATTCCTTGGATACCACAACAGGCATCAGGAAAGCATTGAGGCTTTCACCAAGGATGGATGGTTTCGAACAGGTGATGTTGGGTATCTTGACAGACATGGAAATCTCTACATCACCGATCGAGCCAAGGAGATGATAAAATACAAAGGCTTCCAGATCGCTCCAGCTGAGTTGGAATCTCTCCTTCGTCAAAACCCCCTCATCGCCGATGTGGCAGTTGTTGGTGTTGACGCGATCGAAAAAGGGACTGAATTACCAAGAGCATATGTGGTACGACAAGCCAATATTTCCAACAAGAACGGGGCTACTCTCGACAAAGAACAAGAACAGGAGATCATTCACTGGCTCTCAAGCCAAGTTGTCAAGTATAAAAGATTGAGTGGAGGAGTACGTTTCGTGCAGCAAATTCCGAGGAGCCCTACAGGGAAGATATTAAGGAGGGTTTTGAAAGAGCAGGCTAGGTCAGAGCTCAAATCATCCATATCACAAGACAGTCACCTTTAGACAATGATATTATAGCAAGGATGTTCATGATACTTTCCAGGCCTGTGACGACAGTGTTTACATACGGAGAGACAATCCTAGCGACCTCTGGCTGCTGCGCTTTAGTAATCAAATCTCTGACCAACCAGTGATTCGCTTAACTTCCACAATTTGCTTGCGTCTCTGCTGCTGATGCCGTGGCAGTACATAGAGTCTAGATCGGGAACCGAACATTTCTCTAGATACCGGCCATTGTAGTCTATATTAGCAAATGCACTATGTCAGCTTTCCAAGATCAAAGTATTAATTCATTACTCAATGGCTGGCGTACCTTTGAGATGAGGATCGAAAGAAGCGTAGATATGAGTAATGATTCCTTGAGTGGGCGTCACATACGGGAAGGACTTTATCCATCCTTGCCAATTCCCCATTTCGCGTTCTAATGCATCTGTAGAGGGTTTCCCATGTGAGAAGGGATTTTGAAATGCTTGATCATTTCAGCTTACTGAGAAGAGGATATTCGATGCTCCAGTCTAGATGTTTGGATAGGTTCGTGCGAATGACACCAGGATGCAAGCTAACGGCGATCAAACCTTTAGGGCCCAGCTTCTCCGCCAGCGACATAGCCATCAGTAGGTTGGCAGTCTTGGCCTGACCGTATGCACGAAACTTGCTGTATGATTCTCCTCCCTAGGTTTTGTTAGCAGGTGTGTGTCGTTAGACTGTACGCATTTGTGTACACGGCAACTTACATGAAAGTCATAGTCATGAAATCGTATGGGGCTCAATCTGTAGCCGTCACTGGCTACATTGACAACTCTTCCCCCCTCTGGGCTCGAAAGCACTTTATCCATGATTAGATTGGTGAAAAGCCATGGCCCAATATGATTTGTGCCAAATTGTTTTTCCAGACCGTCCACTGTAGTCGAATAATCACAAGCCATCAGGCCAGCGTTGTTGACCAGAACATCGATTGGCTCTTCGTATCCATTGACAACTGCTGCAGCCTCTCTGACATTCTGCAAAGATGCCAGGTCAACCTGTAGAATTCTGGTAGGCACATTAGTGCCTAGGTCGCTGATGGCTTTGGCAGTTGCTTCCATCTTTGAGACATTCCTCCCGGCTAGGATGAGTAGCTTAGGTTGAGCAGTCTTTGCGAGGGTCTCAACAAATGCTGCTCCAAGAGATCCGGGAGACACTCCAGTTGTTAAAATGATTTTGCCTTTGATATTCGACGACAGACGTTTGGTAATTTCATCCGCGGTCGTCTCGGCTGGTGATGCCATTTTGATAGTATCCTTTTTCGCTGTTGACAGCACCCACTAGCAGAGGCAGGTAAGCTTGAGTAAAATTAAGCGACGACTAACAATACAGTACGCCTGAGTATATAGTTGTCTTTGGCCTCGCTGCAGTTAACAATCATAAAATCGTAGCCGTTGACGGTATCCGGAGATTAGCAAGCAACCCCTCGGTTCTAACTCCACCTGGAAAAGTAACTTCCGATACCAGAGTTTGTCTGAATTATGGCAACGATCAAAATGCAGGGGATAAATCTGAATATAACATCTTTTAACTCGAATGTGTAAACGTAACTAGAAATTCTTATCTAATACACTTTCATAACGAGTCGGCAAGCGGAATGTCGTCCCGTGTATGGTTCATCACGGGGTGCTCTTCTGGATTTGGCCAGGAATTGGCCCTAGAAGCCCTATCTAGGGGTGATACAGTTGTTGCAACGGCTCGCAGCATAGACAAACTGAAGAGCTTGCAAGACGCTGGAGCGGAAACGATAGAGTTGGACGTCAAAGCAACCTTAGATGAGCTGAGGGACGTTGCATCTGGTGTCATAAAGTCATACGGACGACTGGATATACTTGTCAATAATGCTGGTTATGGTCTTCAAGGGACCGTGGAGGAAATAACGTACGAGTTTCAGACCTTCAAGTAGTATTATGTGCTAACAGGAAGCGTGCACAGGCATGAAGAAACGATGGCACAGTTTGAAACAAACGTCTTTGGACTTCTCAATGTCACTAGAGCATTCCTCCCCCACTTGCGATCCCAAAGATCCGGCGTCATTGCAAACGTCTCTAGTATCGCGGCATGGCGAGGCAGCCCTGGTCTTGGAATATACACTGCTTCTAAATGGGCTGTGTCCGCTATCAACGAGACTCTCCACCACGAACTAGCAGAGTTTGGTATACGTGTTGTTTCCATCGAGCCTGGCTATTTCCGTTCGAAGTTCCTCACGCCGGGCAACGCTTTGAAAGCAAAGCATCGTCTTCCTGACTACAATGGCACGGCCGCGCGGAGAAACGAGGAAAAGTTCCACCTCGCAGATCAGTCTCAACTAGGAAGTGTAGAGAAAGGGGCCAAAGTGATTGTAGATGTTATAACTCAGACCGGTTGTGCCACAGGAAGATCAATTCCCATACGGTTGATGTTGGGTTCTGATGCATATGGCATAGTTGTTGACAAGTGCGAGTCTACACTGAGATTAGTTAAGGAGTGGAAAGATGTGTCGAGCTCTACAGATCATTAGAAATTGAACCTAGATACTTCAGATGAAGAAGTTGAGGACGTCTCTAAAGCGCACAAGCAGGTCTCTTGGCCCGAGGGGCATAAATTGATCGTCCTTCATGCTTAGCTTCAGAACATGCATCAACAGCCAGAGGCAAAAAGCCTGGGTCCAAATGTGTCGGCTAGCTGCCAGATAACTTCCGCTTGAGACCCCCCTGAAAAGGCATATAAGATTCGTTGAAAAGCCTAGTAGCTATCTCTATCATTTGGAATATCTCACAGTCGTCAATCCCTACGTATCTCAGCTTCGACCATGGCCACATCAAAGGGATTTGAAGGAAGACTTGATGGAAAGGTTGCTATTGTGACAGGTAAGATAACTTAACGGACCCTCTTGTATCGCTCGCTGAACTATTACTGGCAAATAGGTGCCGCTTCAGGCTTTGGGCTTGCAATCACCCAGCTTTTCGCTAGCCACGGATGTAAGGTGGTGGCTACAGATCTTCACGAAGGCCAATTGCACCAGCAGTATTCGACAACAAAGAATGTTACAACATTCACTGCCGATGTCACAAACACAGACGACTGGGAACGGGTTGCGGCACTCGCGGTGAGTGAGCACGGCAGAATAGACATCCTCGTCAACAACGCAGGAACGAGTTACAGAAATAAAGTAAGTGGGCTGACTTTGTCTAGAAATGGCTGTCCATCAAGTTGGAGCAACTCCCAATAGTGTCTAACCACACCCGACTGCAGCCTACCTTAAATGTCACAGAAAACGAGTTTGATCTTGTGATGAATGTTAACGTCAAGTCAATATTTCTATCTGTTGGGGCTATTGTACCAAGAATGATCGAAGGGAGAGGAGGATCGATTATCAATGTAGCCAGTGTGGGAGCGATTCGCCCTCGTGGGGGTCTCGTTTGGTACAGTGCGAGCAAAGGTGCTGCTCTAACCGTAAGTGCCCACAAGTGTTAACAGCGAAGTGCCGTCTATACAGCCACTAATGGTCGGAATAGGCATCTAAAGCTCTTGCTTCTGAGTATGGTCCAGAGCAAATTAGAGTGAATGCAATTTGCCCATTGCTGTCAGGAACTGGGTTATTCGAAGCGTTTGTGGGAGTTCCTGACACACCCGAAAATCGCAGCTCGTTCACCCAAAATGTACCCTTGGGTAGATTGACCGATCCTCAGGATGTGGCAAATGCGGCTCTCTATCTTGCTAGTGATGATTCAAAATTTGTCACAGGCATCGCACTAGAGGTTGACGGTGGTCGGGCGATTTAGACTCGATAGAATTCCAAAGACCCTTGAGACATCTCAATTGCTTATGAAAGAGTAATACACGTGGTTCTTGTTTCACCAAGTACAGATATAGGAGTTCACGTCCCTCGATCCAGCCATATTTCCAGGTAAATTTTGGTCGCTCCGTGTGCTCACTGATCCTAAGAGACCTGGCATCGCGAAAGAGAGTGAGGTGAGAGAAAGCACAACGGTGGCATTCAGCACATTAACGCCAAATCTGATACGAAGACCAGCGAATTGTGAGCTGCCACTTCATCATCGGAACCGGAACCGGAAGTTACATGGTCTTGTGCTCCATTGCCGGGGCCCGGATATCAAACATCCACAAGATTCTTGGCTTCCATCACACAGGCAAAGCGTATGCAGCAACATCCAGATCT
Organism: Exophiala mesophila; assembly: GCF_000836275.1. NCBI lineage: Eukaryota > Fungi > Ascomycota > Eurotiomycetes > Chaetothyriales > Herpotrichiellaceae > Exophiala > Exophiala mesophila. The sequence continues at coordinate 2,105,250 of NW_015622508.1, forward strand.
AATTGCAGGGCTATCAAGGAAGACTTCTGGCTGTTAACCATGCAGACGTGTCAGATTCCATACCTTGTGCCCTTAGACATTTGTCCATTTGGAATTATTTGCGGGGTTTCCGCATCCCCAACTTTTAGAAGTCTGGGGAAGGATATGAAGCCGTTTTACTATATCTCTTGGGTCTGCCCAAGATAGAGAAGTGATAGGATTAAGTCAACAAGTTTCCTGCTCCGATATCCGGGAATAGAATCAGCGGATAACAAAAACTTTGTTGGCTTAGCATTCATTGCAGAAGACCATGGCAGCCGAAGTACCCAAAGAGACCGCCATCTCCCACGTGGAGAACAAGGCTGCGATGGCTGCATTCACAAATAATGAATCCACGGTAAAGACCACTGCGGTCATCCAAGACTGGGACGAGAAGGAGGAAAGGTCGATAGTGTAAACCCCCAAGAAAACATCCTCCAGATGGACCATGACCTAGAGCGTGCTGACGACATCTACCATAGGAGAAAAGTTGATTTTACAGTACTACCTATCCTCGCGGTTCTGATGGGCCTGTCGTTCCTGGATAGAAACAACATCTCTGCCGCCTACATTGCTGGTATGGACCAGGATCTGGAACTCAGATTGGGGTGAGCGATTGAGTTGTTCCTTGTCCTAAAATGAGTGACGACTAATCAATTCAAATAGTGCACGCTACAACATAGCTCTTCTGGTGTTCTTCATTGGTGAGCAACATGAGTGTTGACAAGCCCAGCGATAACACTATTTTGACACTTTCTTCCAGGATACGCATTGTTTGAGCTGCCATCAAATTACATTCTACGAATTGTCGGGGCGCGTGTGTGGATCCCAATTCTAGTCCTCTTATGGGGCATCTGCTGCCTCCTCATGGGCTTTGTTACCAATTGGTGGTCACTGGTGATTCTCCGAGCTTTTCTGGGCGTCTTTGAAGCCGGATGTAAGTTCTAATTGTCTGGACATCTGGTCCATGCCGCTGAAAATGTCAAGTATGGCCTGGCACTGTTTACCTGATTGGTGCATGGTATAAGCAATACGAGGCTGCAAAACGAATCACTTTCTGCTATATGACTGGCGTGTTCGCTTCTGGATTGAGTCCAATCGTGAGTAGGGTGCTCGTTATCTACACCCACGCTATACTGACTCATTCTCATAGTTTGCATACGCGCTTAGTTTGATCCGTGTTGGAGATGGAATGTACAGGCAAGGCTGGAGATGGAGTAAGTTCTCTTCTAATATTCTCTCTCTTTTGTGGACTAAAAAAATGCAATTTAGTCTATATCATTGAAGGCATCGTGACAATAGTAGTTGCTATCATTGCGCCTCCTTTCATGATGGAGTGTGAGTAGCACCTATCAAAGATGTACGCTGTCACTGACTCTGCGCAACTTAGTCCCTCAAAAGGCCCGTATGCTTTCAGAGAGACAAAGACATATCGCAATCAAACGACTGGAAACCGAGAACGTCTCGACAAGCGGCAATCATTCCATCAAAGAGTTCTTGGGGCTACTTTTGGACAAGAAACTTATTGTTTTGTAAGACTTAACACTTTCGATTACACTCCATGGCCTTTTCTGACACGACTGTCCGCTCGGTAGCGCCTTTCAGTACTATGTCGCAACGGTCTCTGTATATGCCCTGGGTTATTTTCAACCTCTTATCCTTCGAGATGGGATGGGCTTTAACTACACAAAGTCTCAGCTACTCTCGACCCCAACTTACTTTTTTGCCATTGCTGCCAGCTTTGCGGTCGCTGCAATCTCCGACAAGTTCCGCCTTCGCTGGCCATTCATCGTTGCTCAGTGCATTGTATGCTGCGTGGGACTCTTGATCGTCCTCTATGCTGGGAAACCTGGTGTTCGATATTTTGGATTATACTTGGGCATTTATGGCGCTCAGAGCAACTTGCCTATGTTCTTGTCGTATGCACAAAACCAAATCACCAATGTTGAGAAGAAGGGTGCCTTTGCGGCTGCGATGATTACCGTTGGTGCCGTGGGGGGAACTACCGGTAGTACCATCTTTCGCCCTAGGGATGCTCCAGTGAGTTCCTACATCTCGTCCCCTTCCTGGTTATGGCTGACGAGGGTGAATGCAGACTTATTATCCTGGAATGTGGACGACTATCGCCCTTCAGATTGCGGTGGCTATAGTCACTTATTTCTTCTCGATGTGGCTAGAACGTCAAAATAAACTCGCAGATGAAGGTAAATTGGAGGTTTTGGAGGACGTCGAAGGGTTCAGATACGCTCCATGAACGCAAAGAAAGCTAGGAAAGAGCTTTACATGAATACAGGAGAGCGCTTGTTGTCCATAGTTCATGGTATCAATGTCGACCGGAGAGTCTTTGAAAGTATCTACATCCCAACGATCTAACTGGAGCCTCGCTGGCACATATCAACAATGATGTACAGTGGGTTAGTAGGCACTCACTCACGAGATAGTCCCGCATCTATGCCCTCGCGCAATTCTCACACATGGCTCTTCAACTCGTTCTCTGTCCATTCCCACAAGTCTTGCGCGGCCTTGGAATCGTCGATCACCGCATTGTGGCTTTCCTTGCCCACGGGGATATAATATGAGCCGGACTTGGCCTCAGGAGAGAAAGCCGCCCACAGCTGGTTGCGAGAACCAGTCTGGACTGTGTTGAGGACCAAGGCTTGCAGCAACATCAACGGCAATTTCAATATTGGCCATTGGGTTGTCATAGATGATGACAAGTTGGTTGACACTGCACCAGGATGGACGACGATGCACTTGATGTCAGGATTGTGCTTGGCCAGCTCCTGGGTGTAGTGGATATTGGCGAGTTTAGATAGACCGTACTTGCCCAACGTCCTGTAATCGGCCATTTCGGTTTTCAGCTTGTCCAGAGGATAGGGCAGGCTTGGTGCCATTTTGTATCCATCTGAAGCGAGAGTCACAACGCGAACGTCCGAGCCTGAGACCTTGGTCGCTGTCTGCTGCAGCTTGGGCAGTAGTAATTTCGTCAGGAGGGCGTGCCCCATGTGGTTCGTCCCAAATTGCATCTCATAGCCTTCCTTAGTCGTGCCCGGGGGTGTGCCCATGATCCCGGCATTATTGATCAGAATGTCGAGACGGTCAGAAGCCGCATTGAGCGTTGAGGCCGCTTGCTTCACACTCTCAAATGACGACAGATCAAGCTCCAGGAATGATATTGGCGCATGATTCGGGGCTTGGGCGTCAATTTCTGCAATGGCACTCTCCGCCTTGGCTTTGCTTCTCGCTGCCAGATAGATGTGTGCTGGGTTGTGTTTTGAGATTTGCAGTACTGTCTCTCGCCCCAGTCCGATGTTTCCTGGAGGTCATCAGCACACAGAGACATCCAAGAGGCTCCTGACTAATTGCGGGGAAAACACTTACCGCCAGTCACCAGGACCACCTTGCCAGAGAGATCCGGAATATCATTGTCGGGATTGAACACCATATTGGAGATTCAGACTTGAAGAATTTTATCTGGCTACCGTACAGATGCGCTGTCTTTGATCCTCATGTATTTGTGATAGATATTGGGAGCTTAAGAACTCATGAAGCCGTAGACAAGTAGAGGTCATGCGATAAACGATGAACGGGTAGACGCTCGGCGTTAACCTGGAGATCTAGGGCCAAGTCACGTGCACGTTACTAGGGCTCTCTGTCGGCTGTGTAGCGGCGGACGAAGACTGTCCACTTGTATCAACAATCAAGGACATCTCTCTAACGGTTCACAAATAAAGATGTCATTCCCAACTTCAGCCAGCGGTCCTTCCTACCTATTCTTCTTCCTCTCCTTTTATTTCTTGGCGACGACGCTGCGCGACAATCGCCTAGGTGGACAACCTTGAATGAAAATAATGTCGACAATGAGAATCATGAATATGGATTAAGTCTCGCTTAAAGTTCCCTTCAAAATGAATGATCGACACTCCGGATCAGTATGGCCAAATGTGTGACAAGGAGTAAACAAGTCGACCATTATTATACTGTGGCTGATCGGCGCCGCTCGTGACTCGGCAGGAGGTGCTTGATCCCACGACTCGGATGAAGAAGCCCGGGCGCTTGGTCACCTAAACCCCAAATGTCACTCAACTTTAGGCACATTCCTTCGTCATAGATCTATCTGCTGGGTACCCCCACACGCCCTGACGTTGGTCTAGATAGGCCCATACCTTAAAGCACATAGGTCCCAAGAGACTAAACTACCATCAACCAGACAGGGACCCAAACTTTGAAACTGACTCGTAGGCGGGCATCGAGTCGAGGAGGAGAATAAAGCCGAAGGCTGGATGTGGCAAGTATTGGGATGGAATGGGCATTGGTCTACAGCTGTCATCTCAACCCCACCACTCAACGCTACAGTAAGCTTGTTAAGCCAGCTAGACTGTCGATCATGACTGCTTCATACTTCGTCTGAGAGCTTGGCTATGTTCGAAGCTATGCTTATTGCTTCAAGGTACTAATTGCTGGTACCAGCTGAGGCGGGCAATTAGCTGTGATCTGTCCAAGAGAGGGGTAAAAAAAAGCTTCCTTCAATGACTGCTTCGAAAGTTAACAGAGCAGCACAGCAGCCAAGGCGCCGAAAGAAACCTGTCGAGGCTGGCGACTGATTTGTGACTGGTTGGTCTAGTCCTTGCGACACGTCGACTTGAGCTGTAAACCAAACATGGGTAGATGATTGGTTTCGTCGAGATGCCTCTTGTGACATGGATATGTATGTATTGGGATCTTCATGGAGGGTTTGTCTTCCCCGCCCCATTCTGTCTGCTCGTTGTTACTCTGAAAGTTGGAACCATAAGAAGACACGCGCGCGTACTGGGGACACATGCATGAGAGGAGATTTCTTGGCTCTTTTATGTTGGTCATGTGGTCCAATGCTCCTGAAGAGATTACCTGAGCTTATGTCCCACATCGACGTTGAGATTATTGCGCAATGAATTAGCCTGGCTGTGAGACCGGAGCCTTCAGTCGAGGACCACTTTCCTTTCAAAACCAATATAGGCAAGGTAGTCTTGTTGCTGGATTCTGCTGACACAAGAAAAATAGAAGAAGGATGGAATAGTGTGATTGTCATATATTGCATACAGCTAATAGGGAAATATATCATTAATCGTCGTAAGCATTGTCAAACATGATGCCAGTGGCAATTCTGTCTTGAAACTAGACTATCGTGATCACATACACGTCACACCTTCTCGACATTGACAGAGCTCCTCTTCTGCATATTCTCAAACGTCTCAATATCATTGATATCTCCAATGACGGTTCCTCGCCGCTCGTCAACATATCCAATCTTTGTGTCACGGAAACCATCCAATTCGCGCTTGCAGACTGTGTTGAGATAGATAGGGAAGACAAAGCTGACGAAGAAGCCGCAGAGAGGAACAATCATGGCCTTGTGGTAGGTACCGAAATTGTCGGCGGCAAGACCGGTCAAAGCTGGGAACAAAGCACCTCCGCAGACGCTAGCGACAATCCAGGATGATCCACGCTTGGTGTGACGACCGAGACCACGGATGGAGAGGGTGAAGATGGTCGGGAAAATGCAGGACTCGAAGAAGAGGACGAGAGACAGCATAGCAACACCGGCCTCCCCTGAGACGCCAATGGAAAGGCTGATGAAGATCATGATCATTGTCATGAAAACCAAGAGGACAACACGTGGCTTGATGAACATGAAAAAGCCCGCTGCTGCGAAACGCCCAATGGCGAACAAGGCCTGGCCAATGGCATATCGGTCAGAAGCTTGCGCTTCGGTGAGTCCTGCCGATTCCTCGGCGAATCGAATGAATTGAGATGCCACAGCGACTTGAGCACCAACGTAGCAGAACTGGGCTGCAACGCCAAAGAAGAGTTTGTATTGCTTGGACAGAGGCTTTTCTTGGTATCCGGTCAAGTCAGCACATTGCTCGGCCTGAAGAGCCATGTCGGCATCGGTGACTTCAGGAAGAGGGCTGAAGAAGAAGACGACAGCCAACAGAAAGACAAAGGCGGCAATGCCGACATAGGTCCATTGCACGTGAGACAGATCTGTGCTGTTTGTTTCCTTGAAGAAGACTCGAGATGCAAGGAGAGGGGCAACCACGGAGCCAACAGCTTGGAAGGATTGCGAGAGTTCCAGACGGAATTCAGAGAGTCTTGGAGGACCGCAGGTGGCGATGAAGGGGTTCGCTGAAGTCTCGAGGGTCGAAAGTCCAGAGCCAACGATGAACAGGGATCCGCAGAAGCCTCCAAAGGAGGAGTAAACGGCAGAAGGCCAGAACATCAATGCGCCAACACCATAGATACACAGACCGGCGATGAATGTCCACCGGTAACCAAAGCGACGGACAAGCCAACCAGAGTATGTCAGGGGACCGATAAAGTAGGCACCAAAGTAAGACCCTTGAAGACCGCCAGCTTTTGCAGCAGTAATGTTAAGAGAGGTTTGGAATTTAGCGTTGAGGACGTCGAGAAGGCCATAGGCAAAGCCCCATAGGAAAAAGAGGACAGTGACCAATGTAATGGGCCAGATGGATTGTCTGACGGTGAGGGCAGAGGCACCAGTCAGGCCTTTGTTAGCCACGCTTTGGCGACGACTTGGCTGGTTCGCAATCGCATCAGCATTTGAAGGTTGGCGAGAGGTGATGCCATCATTGTTGGTAGCCATTTTTTATGGAGAATGCACGACTTGCTTGTTCACTAGTGGTGGAACTGGAACAAAATTGTGTGTCGTTTGCTCGTTGTTGAACAGCTCTGTTCTGTGTGTAAGCTATTACTGGCGATTGAAGAGATAGTCAGAGTTGGTTTCGAGGGAACTGTCTAGGAGTTTATATGCTCTTAAGAAGTAGTAGAAAGCTCGCCAACTATTCCCGCATATCAGTCCTTGCTCTTCCCCCAGGGTGTCCTGAAATCGCGTTCCCAGTCCATGCTCTGAGCAATAAGTGGAGACTCAATAGAGGGTGGCAGCTGCCGACCAAAATCCACTGGAGCAATACAACTGGAGAGTTTATCCGATGTTGAAGTTTTGCAGCGATCTGAGCTCTCCTCTAGGTATGGCGCCAAAGTGTAAACAAGTCAGTACTCCGTAGACTGGAGACAACCGTGGGAGAGAGTGTGGGGCAGAGCATGTGCACGAATAAGCCCTCAACTCTATATGCAGCAACTGTGGGATGGTGGTATGCTATGCAAGCAGCAATAAAGCGAGCGACAAATCATGACTGGTCACTGAAGAGGCGAGGCGGAGGGCTGGTGGCCGGAACGGCGAAACTATTCTCCCCCACGCGATGTCTGTCGGCTTTTGTTGCAAAATTGGCTGGGGAAGCAAACACGAGCCTGCGCCCCCTGTGACCCATACTAAACTGCCGTGTCTTGCAACATGGAGGAGTGACCCGCACCAATTACTTTGAGCGTCGACCATGGCATTGATGGAACACCTCGATCCACTGCTTTCATACCACATCTGAGTGTGGAGATGTCGAGACCTCCCCGCCAGATAATTACGGACTAGGGAGCTGGAGGTCAATGCCGATGATTACCGTGTCTTGAGTTCATACTTATACGGAGTATGTGGTTTTGGCTAAAGCTTAGTGCGTCGATCGATAAGGGGCTGATTCTTGTGATGACCGATTCCACTCAGTAGAGGTGCTCTCTTTTCTTCCCATCCAACAAGTATTTGGAACGAACTGCGCCCAGTGTGTGTACCCATAGCAGTGTACGTCTCCAATAATCCCAGTGGCAGCAGAGACCTCATACCGGAGGTCATCCGTCTTCCACCGCTCATCCATGCCATCTAGTGTGACGCAGGAGTGACCATATCGCGACGGGAATCTGGGCGGCGGGCGGAGTAATGGTAGAAGGTTTGCGCTAGAAGGAGGCTAGAAGCATTGTTGCATACAGAAGTGTTCCACGCTAGTCCAATAATAGTTTAGCCTCTGATTCACATAAACTGGCTGTTCAGTAGATTCTCCGAGCCGCTGTTTGATTGGCTTTTCACTTGCCGGTCGGCCTTTGGCTTTTGCATTTGCCCTCATCTGATGTTCAAATTTTGGTCGAGGTGAACTCAGCTGACGATGAGGATGCCTTTAGCGCCATCAGATGGGCCGTCAGTGGGGGTATTCCATCACCAATTCCACAGCCGCGACCAAGTGCTGCGTAATACTCCAAGATCTGACTAGCCTCGCATTGCGCTGATACCCTGATGGCGTTGTTGTGGGGTTTGCCCTCTGCGGCACAACATGCCTAGATACAGGCTCAAGTGGCTCTTCGGCTGACGTTCATGGACCTGATTGCTGGCTTTAATACAGTGTGCTTCGTCCTGATTGGTAGGCATGTCAAATGGTAAACGTTGGAAAACGCTCGCGTCTGGGTCTAGCCCGTTGTCAACATATGTATTAGTCGGGAGGTGGGACATGTGTTGTGTCCAGGTCGAATGGGCATCTCAACGGACTCATTTTGTCGATGAGTTTCGAGAACCAGTGACTTGTCACAGATGAAATGTTGAGGCAGGCAGAAGATGTGTCACACCACGTTGTGTTTGGCCTTTTTCACGGATGGTCTGTCGGTCTCCTTCTCTTCTTCGACCCCTCTCTTTTTCTTCTTTTTCTTCTTCTCACTGGATTCTTCAGAGGTTTCCTTGGGAGCAATAAACGCCTGTTCACGCTCACGTTGTTTCTCCTCTTTTTTGACCTTCTGCTTCTCCAGCCTGTCTTGTTCTTTGGCTCGCTCTTTGGCTTGTTTCGCCAGGAAGTATTCTCCACTTTCAATCTGAAGATCAATCTTGCTCTTTTCCTGTGGCGGGGGAAATGGGGTGTAGACTTTGTTAGATTTGTCGATGACTTTGAAAGGAACGCGGCGCTTGTTCAGAGTTCTCTTCTTGAACTGGGGAAGGAATCTGTCCCAACTTTCACCCACCAGAGCTGGATCTTTGGCCAATTCCCTCTTGATCATGAGCTCTTTGACGTGATATATAGGGTGAATGTTGTTCATGCAGTCTTCAACAACCCTTCGTACCTCCTTCAAACCTTTGTAGCCCCCCATAGCGCTGACAGTGTTTCCCTGCACGAGAATGTAGGTGCCGGTGAGAAGTTCGAGGGCCTTGAGAGTGGATCCGTTGGGACCAAGTAAGCGTTGTCTGCGTTTGACGAAGCGCTCCTTGTTTCTGACCAAGTTTCGAATCTTGATGACATCGCATGCGGTATCATCTTGTAGAATTTTTAGGGCCTGGGAGAAATGTCAACATGGGCATATGTGCAGTAGCAAGTCTCTCATTTACCTGTGGGGCGGGAACACTTCTTGCCAGGAGCTTGATGAGATCGCGAGCATCTAGAATCGCTGCTGGATCAAATGTCTTGCGTGTGGTGCGCACCTCCATGCGACCCTCCACCAAATCCAAAGTACATGCGATTCCTTTCTTTTCGAGAGCTTTGGTAACTAATGGCCAGGATTGTTTCAGGTAGACTTCTCGGTATTTGGGGAAGAGGCAGGCAAAGGAAGATTCTTCGGTAAAGGTCCCCCCGACATTGTCTTCGGGCTTGAACTCGTCAATCTAGAATATTAGTCGAGTCCGCAGCCTAGTTTACAAAGAGTCTCACCTTCCAATGGTCTGTTCCGTCCACATCCCACGGTTTGTCTTTTTTATGAGTCGAAGGCATGTCGACAGTGCTATTGTATTGGTCTCATCAGCCCAGGAGAAAGTCGCGTTTGGAACGAGCCAACGACAAAAAGCGCTGATGGTAGAAATCGCTTCACTGAAGTTGCAGTTTACTTGGAGAACCAAAAAACATTCTCTTGGCAGCCAGAATGAGGGGGGAAACGGAAGGAACCCAGGAGCTAACCATATTTAGATTAGTCACAATCCCTAGCCGTATTAGGACATCTTCGCTTTTGCTCAGGCTGCACAGCCTCCGAGAATCCAGGTACTCATAGTTGGTCATGAATCCACATATAATACTGTAACTCCCCATCAGAGACTGATTTTATTTATCTCATTTCGCGATTGTCCCCTACAAGATTGAGTCTCTCAAGCCCGGGTGGGGCTCCAGGTGGGAGACATTGGGGAAAGGCTCACCCCGTCACCAGCTAAGAAGTACTCTTCTCCTACTCTTGCAGCCTAGCGAAGCAAGACAAATGTAAACATCCTTCACCACACCATCAAAGGGAATTCAGCAAACCTCTTACTGAGACACTCCTCTTGGGGATATGACGCATGAGTTGAAAACTGGAGAGTTTGTTGAATTAGCTTCTGTTCGTCCCGCACCTAGCTCCTGAGCGGGTTCGTGCGAATAACGTGGAGTCATCTGTTCCGCAAGCAGAAGTGGAAATATCTTGTTGGGCAGTGACCATTGAATATCTATCCTACAAACGTAGACTGAATTATTTTGAACAAAGCAGGTCATGCGGGCAAAATATGAGCTGTTTTACAGTTGAGTGAGTCTATATTAACGACAACTCTATGTAGCCCCTAGCATGTACATGCCCATGCCGCCTATACTAGAAAAGTGTACTCCTGATTTCGGAAAATCTCGACAAGCCAAAAGTAGTCTATCGGACTGAGCACTGCCAGCTGGTCCATCGGCTTATTGTATGATTAAACATTTAAACTGAATATTGTCAATGCGTCTCCTCCCTGAGCCTGGCAAAAGGTACCTGAACTCCATCGAGAATCCAATGACGATGTCGCACAAGTGATTACGACACCTCTTCGAGTTCGACAAGACTAGCAATAAGCTGCGTCATCAGCACTGAGGCTCTCTCTAGTGACATCGATCGGGATGTGATATCATTCACTCATCCCTTATGGTTTCATGCCATATACTGTATACCTAGTTCATGTTAGCCGGTGCCACCGCAGGATTACCGTCAACGTACAGTCTAATGTATGGGCGAGCATTGACATCTGCCAGTTCTTCACAGGCAGCAGCAACCAACGAGTCGAATTCTTCCACCGTCAAAATCTGGCGATCTATCAGAGGGAAAAGTCCCATCGATCTTATAAGGTCTCTCATGTTTGTCAAGTTTGCCTCCCCAATGTGGCGGTAAAGGCCATCTGTTCGTCATATCGATTTAGCCTAGGCCGTATGTTGCACCGAGATGGCAATTTGTGTGGGAAATCCTACCAGTGCGCCAGGCGCAGGTTGGCACATCTCGTATGTCAGTGGTGACATTGACGAATCCCGCCATGCGCATCCATGTTTCGCAGTCTTGGGCCACCCTCATGCTCTTTCTACCTTGGGGTCGAGATGAACGAGCAATTGATTGATGATAGAGCCTGGTCCACTCCTGCAAGGCCCCGAGCCTCTCGATGCTGTGATCAGATCGAAATACCACGTCCCATTCAGTCAATACCGCCCAGCCTCTGGGCTGTAACATTCTACATCCGTGTCAGTCACTCCTATCACGGCGATGTTAGCATACCGGCAAACCTGTGAATGTCCCGAACGAAGTTTGGCCAACGTGTTGCTGCAATGCCGCTTGCCACAAAGCGTGAGTGGACTAGATCAAAGGATCCGGGCTCGTCGAATTCAAATGGCTCATTCAAATTCGCAATCTTTTGCCTGGGTCAGTATCTATCCTCAATTCACACAGCCAACCAGGGCTTGCCTGATAATCCATGTTGTCCAATTGGTCGACCGCCATGAGAGAGCATATGTCAACCCCCAGAACCTATTGAGCGATCAGCCTTTGGCGTTAGGCGGGAGGCACTGTACATACGGTGCAGTCAGGGTCGTATTCCGCCAGCTCAAAAGCCCATTCGCCAGATCCGAACCCCAGTTCAAGTATTTTCTCTGGGTCGCCGACAACCCGAGGATACAAGGAATTGTTCCAATCTTGATAAATCATCTTGAGCATCTCATGTTGATCTCTGAGGCGGGTTTCTTCATCCTAGGGTCTCAATTAGCGTCTGGCAAAGGATGTTCGAGCGACAGGACCGACTAGATCGATTGGAGCGAGGTATATCTCGTGTTGCAATGAATACTCTTGGAATTCTCGATCGAGATAGAGAACCTTGCGATTGTATCTGTCTATTGGTCCGGGACTGTGGCGATATTAGCATGAAATCGACCTCAAGGCCTGTGTACAACTCACTCTGCAGGCATGTCGGCTTGAGAGCTGACGGCTCACAAGAGCCGTCCAACGTTCACGACAGACTGTACAACCTAGCACTAGACTTGAAGAATTTGCAAGCACAACAGCTCATGTCCGACTGGAATTGGAAGTCCAGGGAAGAGATGGTGCGATACCGTGGATAAGGTCGAGGGTTTTTGAGAAACCAGGAAGGCAGGCAGACAGGCGCACGAGGACAACTACACAAATGGTTAATGAGACTTCAAAGAACAACAAAGCAATGGAAACGTGGCAGCACAGCATGGTATTTCGCAGACCCGCTAAGCTAGGCATACTGAGCACTTATCCAATATGAACATCACAAATACTTACTCGATAAAAAGTATGGGAAGAAAGCTTGATCCTGACTCCAAGGGAGTCTGATACTTAATTCACCACCCGGGACTTGTCGCGGAGGATGGTTTTGCACCTAGGCGAAAAGCGTGGCCCGGCAGCCCGGTCATCTGTTGCGACCCCTAGGAAAGCATGGATCCAATCTTGGCGCAAGCGACTGAAGGACTCCTCGAATGAGGTGAATGATCTGGGCCTGGGTTGAAACGGTCGAAAATAGCCCTGTTATAAATAACGGTAGAGGTATGGTCAAAGCCGTCATTCCAGCGAAGTGGTAAGCTAATTACTGGTACCCCCATGGGTGGGGAACGCAAGATTGCGCAACTCTCGAGACGTTCCCCGACCAGGATTGTCACTTTGTACCATCTGTAGGGCAGATTCTATCACATTAGAATACAATTCACCAGGGTGTTGCCTGCTAACCCGGGTATTGTGAGATAGGCCACCGGAAGAACTCTTTCTACAGTGACCCGTATTCATAGCTTTGCCGGTTGAACCTTGCCGAGGGCGCCCAAGGATCTCACAAGCCTAGGATTATGATGGGAACTGACAGACCAGGAGAACACCGGGGCAGCATTAGGGCCATAACTGATTGAGACCACGTCAGAAGCACTAGTGGAGAGTTTGATGCAACGCGGCCAACCATTACCACCCCAACCTCTGGGTCCTGATATTTCGGCGCCAACCTAACTTGTCCCAGGCAAAATTCTAGTTGGCTGGCATCATACTTTCATACTCTTGTCCTTGCCGATCTAGAAGCCTTGTTGTGGATTGCACCATCGGCCATCTAGCACAAAAGAGAATGATGGCATCATTCCATCATTGCTCCGTTACAAGTGGCCGCTAGGCGCATGGATGAAGCTCTAACACATTTCTACAGTATAGGTATCTTTACGTGGTCAAAAGATTCTTTGCTGATTCCTCGTTTAAGGGCTGTGATAGCTTCCCTGTCTCATCTTACGAGGGAGGTCCACTGTTCCCTGAGGTAGGCTTTCTAACCTTGATTGAACTGCAAAGAATGATCTCTTCGATTCGTGACTATTATGGACTCGCTTGACGACTGTCAAAAATATACTTTAACAACACGTCAAATTCACTTGCTGATGTCCTGGTGAGAGTGGGAACATGGTTCACGACTAGGTTCCCGGAAGAGAATGGGGACGTCAGTCTTGGGCAACGTGGCTGCATCCGTTTTTCAGCATGGTTATCATAGGGCCGGCTGATTTCTGCTGTATGCATGTGGCCGAGTTCTTCAACGTGCATATGTGCCTCTCATTGATCGAGCCACAACCCACAGGTTGAAGTCATCACCGTTGGTGCGACTTGGATACGTGGTGTGATTAGTTTAAAGAAAGGAGACTGAAGGGCAGTCTGAAAGCTCAGGATTCGGACTAACAATAGAGACTGGGTGAGTCGGTATTGGTGAAGGAGGGCTGCAAAGTCGCCACTGTAAAAGTCGGATATTTTAGCGGAATACTTATTAGGGTTTCTACTCAGAACAGATGGTTGTTCGTTGTTTGGGGTGGAGATATCACGTCGTTGCCGGAGGTCAGGGGCCAGGAATTTGGTCAGTGTTCCACCCTGGCCCGAAGCTGTGGCACGCTACTGTGAGTGACACCCTTCAACCCTACTTGAACCCGTCGCTCGGTGTGGGAGAATCACGGCCCATGGATGGCGCATACGTGCGCATTAGATTGGGTGCCCAGGCCATCTTTACCCTGGACAGTTTCCTGGGTGAAAATGGCATTTTACCTTTCAAGCGCGAACTTTGAGTTGAAAATGAATGCCCGGCCAAGCATCGAGTGATCCCAGAGGATCCGATTGTTCCTCAGCTCCGATCTACGATTTCACGGTCTTGACAATTCGGCGGGCTGCATTTTCGGCCTGACAGAAATACCCACTGTGAAGGATTAAACAACCTCGCTTCGGGCCTAGTTTGCTGCAAGACATTGAAAAGGAACGTGGCGTGTTTTGGTTTCTCGCTGACTGGCTGGGTCAAAGGCTTCAAAACCCCTTAAAAGCAAGTGGCGGACGACCTTATCCAACGAAACAGTGCGGAGTCACCGGCAGCATGTCTCCGTCAAGATAAACATCGCCTTTTACCACAGGAAGAGGAAGCCTTGCATGCCTGGTTCGACTAATAACTTCTTTGTCAGGGATCGTCAACAAGGGCAACTGTCAACAATTACTAGGCAAAGGCCAATTGCCAATGAATCCAAGACTGACCCATGTCGGGGCTGAGAGAAAGGTTTGTCACTACGTCACAGAATCAAGTGGTGAGCACGATTGCCAGCAAGCCGGGTGATTACGCTTGTGTGGGATGAGCAGTAGCGCGAGACCAAGCGTGTGTTGCCTTGGCTCACATTCTCACCCCAAGTATGACGGTTCGTGCGGCGGCGTGCAGTTCTAGCAGGCAATCATCTGTGGAGGGTGGACGACCTGGCACGGGGTCAAGAAAAGGGACAAGTCACAGGCATGATTCGATGTGGCTCAACAGGTGTTACTTGACGTCTACTTACGCGCAGCCGATACCTGGTCTTCTATCTCCCAGCCCGTCTGCGGGCCGTGCCTCCTGTACCCATGTACTCACCAACAAAACAGTGCGAATTTTCGGATTGGGGATTCGGGAGTACGTGGCATGGATTCGGTAGAACCCCGCCAAGTGTTTCAACCCACGTGGGTCTTGCCCACCAGTCGGCTGAGTGTCCACGGACGATTCTGGAATTCTCACTCCCTAGTGGTGGTGCAAAAGTTCGTGGGTATGTCTTGATCCAAGCACAGGGGTCATAGACGTCCCAATGAGGGCACGAGACACTCATGGTATTATTGTTCCTTTTCATTTCCTCCGTTGCTGACGCTGCTAGCGGTGGGTTCGTTGTTGATAGCTACAAACAGACTACCCCGTTCCAAACTGGGCCGTGCGTGAACGCCAGGAAACGACCCGCCTACCCACCCCTGAAAGCTGCCGTGCACCGCCCAAACACGAGTCTGAGTGCTGGCAAGAACCTAGAAAGTCTGACCAATTTTAACGGCTCTTCGGCTCAATAGGAACTAAATGCGAGACTCAAACGCTACTCTGGACAGGGAGGATGGAAAAGACAGAAAGTCTCAACATGGGTGGATGCAATTGTGGTGACCCCCTCTCGCCTCCTGTTGAACTGCGCCACTCGGGAGCTTCGATGGAAGTTCTTTAATTCTGGTCAAAAAGAGTTCTTAGAAGCTTTACGGTGTGGCCGAAATTCAGCGCAACGGGCTAGGAAGAACAAACTGATCAAATTGCCACCCAAGTCAAAGTGTTAGTAAAGTATTTTCTCAGGTTTGTGCAGCAGCTCCTTCTACTCCCAAAAAACGAACAAACGGGTATACTTATTATCATATTGGTCGGTGTACAAAAGGAGTGGACACACTATTCGTCTTGTGTCGAGGACCCATTCAGGTGTCACTCCACCCCGACCGCTGGTCAACTAGGGCATGCAAACTCCTGCCGCTGTCAGTTTCAGCTGCTGCACCCAGTGGACAGCTTTGATCAGTGGTCGCCTTCTTGGTCGTTCCAACGCCTGGGGGACTCTCTGTCTCTGGCTCTTCTCATTGGAGACCTGATGATTTGACCTAGACACTCCGCAGGAGCCATGACCTAAACGATTAGGTGTGGTTGGGTGGTATTAACAACACCGCTGTCCCTGTCAATCTCGACACCCTCATGGCCATCGGTGAACTTGACCGGAGCAAGATGTTGGTGTGTACTTACTGCAAGGTTAAATCGACAAGGTAAGATCGATATTTCTAGGGAAAACCAGCCAATGAATTGACATACTGCCGCACTGGCATCTCGGTACGCAAAGGGCAAGGTATTGATTGGGAGTACTCTTGTTGGTACTCTTTTGTACTCGACATCGATAAGACATTGTCCTCAACACGGGCAGCCCGGCAGAGCAAGAAACGAGAGCAAGACTATTTCGACCCATTCTATGACATTTTGTTCGCAACTGGAAAAAATTTTTTGCCATCGCAGCTTTGTTCTTGTATTCGTTCCGTGCGCTAAAACCACTCAGTGATTCGGGCAGGCGAAACAATCGAGTATGGAGTTGGTCGATCGCAAACGGGCTTTTTTCGGGGTGGCAACGCCTATTTGCCATGCCAGTGCGTACCACATCACATTCTGATGATTTATTTGTTCACTTTTTGAGCATATAGAGGAGCCTTTAACCATTACAATGGTCCGACGCACGTGTTTCGGGCCCAAGCGTGGATGAGGCTCTCACAATAGTGCCAAGACAATGGTGGGGAAGGTGCACTTCAGGTTCATCAGTCGCAGCTTCCCTTACATGAGAGGGGGGGGGGTGACCCAGGAGGGGAAAGAGCCAACGGAGCCTGACAGCCTGCGGCTGCGTTCACAGAGTCAGCATCACAACCACGACTTCAATAACCACCACAATACAATCATTCATCATTGAGCTTCATCGCGACTCTGCAGACTCGGTGTGACGCCCGACTTCAATTGATCCTCTATATTGACAATTTTGATTTCCATTCTCATCTCCCTCTGTCTCTCGCCGGGCCAAGGGCATGTCCCCTCGTTGTCTCGAGTCCTAACTACACGATTGTCCACGTCTCCCCAACCAGCCTCAGCCTGTTCTCCTGCCTTCGTTCTCAACGTACTTCCTTTCCCCCTAAACTTTCCCCCGCATATAAACGCCGATCATGTCATCACAACCTGCATCACAGCAGAAGCCACAAATCCAACCTTGCAGATACAAGACGGGTGCGATAACTCGACCTCGTTACCCTTCGAAACGTTGCTTACGTCCAAACAGGAAAGACATTGGGGGCTGGCTCATATTCAGTGGTCAAGGAATGTGTCCACATAGACACTGGCAGATACTATGCCGCCAAAGGTGCGCCCTCGGACCTTTCACTGTCTTGACGTTTTGAATCTTATTGATGATAGTCATCAACAAACGGCTCATGGCTGGCCGGGAACATATGGTAGGCTTACATTAGGATATCCTACAGGAATCAAGTTGACACAAGTTCACTAGGTTCGAAACGAGATCGCCGTCCTAAAACGTGTCTCGGTCGGACATCGAAACATTCTGAC
Organism: Exophiala mesophila; assembly: GCF_000836275.1. NCBI lineage: Eukaryota > Fungi > Ascomycota > Eurotiomycetes > Chaetothyriales > Herpotrichiellaceae > Exophiala > Exophiala mesophila. Next base: position 2,122,795 of record NW_015622508.1, read on the forward strand.
CCTCGTCGACTATTTTGAAACAATGAACAATTGTATGTGGCGACATGACAGGGTTGATATATCCTCACGTTAACAACAAATTACAGTATACCTTGTCACCGACCTCGCCCTCGGAGGAGAACTGTTCGATCGAATATGCCGAAAAGGTTCCTACTATGAATCCGACGCTGCCGACTTAATCAGAGCCACGTTATCCGCAGTCGCATACCTTCACGATCATGGCATCGTTCATCGAGACCTGAAGCCTGAAAACCTCTTGTTTAGAACCCCGGAGGATAACGCAGATCTCCTCATTGCCGACTTTGGGTTATCCAGAATCATGGACGAAGAGCAGTTCCACGTCCTAACCACCACATGTGGAACTCCTGGATATATGGCACCTGAAATTTTCAAGAAGACTGGTCATGGCAAACCTGTGTATGTGTCACCCTTGCAAAGATCAGCCAATGCGCTAACAAGCCTTGAATCTTAGCGACATTTGGGCGATAGGCGTTATTACCTACTTCCTACTCTGCGGATACACCCCATTTGATCGTGACTCGAACCTCGAAGAAATGCAAGCCATCCTTGCTGCTGACTATTCTTTCACTCCGGTAGAATATTGGCGAAACGTTTCCGAACCCGCGCGTGACTTTATCAGACGGTGTCTCACAATCGACCCTCGCGCTCGAATGACCGCGCATCAAGCATTACAGCACCCTTGGATCAGAGCCGACGACCCTGTCAGCCCCGAAAAGACTGCAGGGGAAGGCCAAGACCTGCTTCCCACTGTCAAGAAGAACTTTAATGCCAGGCGCACCTTGCACAAAGCCATCGACACAGTACGTGCCATCAACAAATTACGTGAAGGTGGCGGTCTTATGGCAGCTGGGCAAATGGACGGAGCCATGAGTGTCGACCCGAAGCCCAAGAACGAAGTCGTCGATGGTAGCAAGGTGCTGAACGATCAAGGACATGCGACTGGCGAAGAGGCACAAGGTCCTCAGGGCAATGATGCTGATGCCATGGAGATCGATTCAAGAGGAAACGCTCGTGGCCAAACCGAAGATCAAATCCGACGACAACAACAACGAATCAATGAAACTGTCAGTGGGTTGTGGGGAAAGAAGGACTAAACACAAGACAGAAGTGTTACGTGTCATGGACGAACCCATCGAAATACCCTTCTGTTGTGGTTGTGGAAATTTGAAACGAATGTTATGCCACTTGACAAGCGATCAAAATCGATACAATGTTATAGAATCTTGGAGCAAGGAAAGAAGCTTGTGTATCTCGACTGACCTCTCGACATGATTGAGTTTGTTGATGTGCGAGAGATGAGACCACCATTTAAGGAGACTTTTTGGGGCTGCTGGACGGCTATCACAGATTTGTTCTTGAATCATGAAAACATTCAAGCCATTATTTTATGTTTCGCAGAATGATCTGGTGCTGAGTTTGAATGCGGGCGCAAAGTGATGCGTAGAGAATCGGATTCAAGATGCCCGGATGACCTGATGTCAAGGCATAGATTCTAAGCAGGCAGCTGAAGGTGATCTTCTATGCACCTCGTTCGCATACCGTCTCTATATCATACAATGCTCATTACAAGCCCTTGCCACCTCCTCGGACCGAGGGGAATGGTGTTTGTTTGGATAAGTCATGTCTCATGCTCATTCTCTCAACGCCACAGCTGATGCTTCTCTCAAAAGACGAATGAGGATCATTACTCGAACGTCTCCACCATCTGGTCTCCGAGGCTGTTGGATATTGCCTCCTCACACCACCTCATTCCTCCATACCTCCTGGGCCTGACTGTCGACCCATCTGCCTGGCTTTCAGCAGCTCGTCGCACAGGAGAAGGTTGCTGGCAATGCCAGTGGCGCTGGCGATGCTGTTTCTCAAAACGCGGAAGCTGTCATAAACGCCTTCCTGAACGGGATCCATGGGCTCGCCAGTGACGAGATCCAGACCCACGATGTTTCCTTCGGCGTGCTCGTCCTGTAGCGCCGCGAGAGCGTCTTGGATATCATGGCCTGAATTGGCCGCTAGTGTCTTGGGGATGATGAGCAGAGCATCAGCAAACGCCGCCACTCCCCACTTGGCCTTGCCCTTGACCGATTTCCGTACGGATTCTGACGACAGGTCGAGAGCAGCTCCAATCTGGAATGAGCCTGCTCCAGGAACCACGCACTCGTCCACAACCGTGTTGTACACTGACCGCAGCCCGTCTCGCACGGCGTCAGTAATCTGTGTGATGGTGTGTTGATTCGGTCCCTTGATGAGTAATGTCACGGATTTCGGGTCCTTGACTTCTTCCACGAACGTATACTTTTCTTCGCCCAGCGTCTGCTCGTACACCAGCCCGGCCCATCCCAGAACACTGGGGTCAAGGTCGTCCACGCTGTTTTGCGCTTGTCCTCCGCACACAAGTTGTAGTCGTTCCATGTTCCGACGTTTAGCCCGTCGCAGAGCGAAAATCCCGTGTTTAACCAGCACGTCCAGAGACAGCGGGTCGATGCCTTTCTGGTTGATGAGGACAAATCCCTTTTTGGGATCGGTTCCGCAAACTTCATTCTTCAATGCCACAATCTTCTTGAGCTTGTCGTCCACAAAGCGGCGTTCTGAAGCGACCAATTTGTCGCGTTGTTCTGCTGAATTGTAATAAAATCCCGAGTTGATTTCTGACTTCTCATACTCCAGAGACACATTCAGCGTCAAAATGTGTGCGTTTTCCACTCTCTTGGCCATGTCAGGGTGGCGAGTTCCATGATCTAACACAAGACCCTTGATGAGAGTTGTGTCGCTTCCCAATTTGTGTTGTAATTTCATGATTTCGATCATGTGTAGGTCAGGTCTCTTTTGTTCCGGTCGGGAGATGGCAAGCACTGCATCGACGATGGAGGGGGTAAGTTGCTCAGCGAGAGCGCGATTGATCTTGGTGGAGAGGGACGTTCGAGCGACAGAAAGAAGCAGATCTCGGTCAATTGGTTTTGCGATCTTGAAGAAGTCGAGGTATTCGAGGGTTCGGGCTTTGGCGATTTCAAATCCATCGACAATCACTCTGGGATGTAGGCCTTCTTGAATATAGCGGTCGGCCTGCTTGAGAAGCTCGCCGATCAGCAGAATGATACTAGTGGTCCCATCGCCAGTAATTTCGTCCTGGGCTGTTGCTGCTCTGGCGATCAAAGTCGCCGTGGGATTCTGAATTGACATCTCTTTAAGGAGAACGGCGCCATCCTTTGTGAGCTTGATCTGTCCACTTCCATCCACAAGCATCTTGATTGTTCCAGCAGGTCCCAGGTTCGACCGCAGCACTTGGGCCAAGCCTTCACCTGCGTTGACATTGATCTTGAGGGCTTCCCCTCTTCTCCGACTCTCCGCCTTTGGGTTAAGTAACTGCGCTTTGAAGTGTTAGGCGATGAAGAAGAATATGCGGGAGGATATGCACGTACCTGACATTTTGACTGACTTGGATGTTCCTAATGAGTATGGAGGGGTTGGCGACGTCAAGAACAGGTTTTTGTGTCGTCGTCGTGGTCAGTCGCCGTCGTCACGAAGCATCGATGTCCGAGTTGGGGGATTCGAAATCGAAATATTTTGAATATCAAGGCAACCGCCCGCATATCACGTGCCCCTCGGCCGCCAAGCCAAATCTCGACCTTTCCGTTCGCTCTCCTATTCCTCGCCGCTTTTATCGCAATACTTCACAGCGAATATAGTATATTGAATGCGTAGTCCATAAAACATACCGAGATCCTCTCGTTATCTAAGGTACTATTCCTTCACCATTCGCTTTATATTTATGCCTCCAGAATCTAACCTAAGAGCCGCCATTTCACGTCATTTCCTACTGTCGAGGGACTTGGATTGTATCGACGCGAGTAAATTTGGTAGTGTTTATGGCCTTGATACGAGAAACTTGTCAAAAGAAATGATGGCGGCAATGGTGATGAGGTTCAAGCTAAGCACTAGCCTATCATCGCTTTGGGCACCAGCCCAGCATAACGTTTTGGCTGCTACGAATAGTAACTCTATTGTGCTCTCGCTAGGTCAAACACTCCGCCACGGGTCTGCGACATCTACACAGTCCTAGTATCACCCAGTCCGATGTTAATTGCCGAAGCATGAATATTTACCGCAACTGTCGCTCCCATTGCAGACCGATTTGCAGCCGTCTTCCAGACACCAAGGGACCAAATAATTGAAACTCAATTGGCCATCGAGACCAAGCAGCCGATGAGTGCGGGGGAGTCTTTGACATAAACACATTCCATGTTACGGAACTGGTCATTCACCCTAGCAATAATAGGCCGAGGGGCCGACAATGTCGCCTTCCAGAAGTTGACAGGGGGCATGGGAAACATGCATGATCTCAGCGGCTGATCTTGCTCTCGCCGAAGGTGATATACATTCCGTCTTGGCACAGCGCGAGACTGAACGGCTCCGAAGTAATCATCTTCATTCAACAAAGGAACTCAGATTTCGCAATGAATACTTCACGTGGCCTTCCCTCGTTTATGGAAACCTATTAGCGATGTATAGAATATATGCTAGCGGCTCCAAGGAACGCATACCGGCCTTTTCCGGCAACACTCTTCCGTTTCATTACGACTGGTCTCTGCAAAAGACTGCTCCCGTGTGAAGAAGGTTTCTTGGTGATAGAGGACAAGTTCAAATTGTGGAACACTGACTTATCGTGTATGCAACGGAGGGTACGGAGACTTAGACTGACCACTTACTAGTGGCTTCTCGACGTTGATGTCTTTTTATGCGTCATAACCAAGATTGGATACCAGTGATTGTGTATGAGACAGGCATCCCACAGATATGGCTTCAAGGGCAGCAGAGTATTTTCGGTCCACGGTTGACACGACAGCGACAGCGACCCCATCTCCAGCAAACTGCACGCAGGCATACCGGGGAAAAGATGAATTGGCATATTTGCTCTCACAGAAGCCGCTCGGCACACCCCGCAGAGTCAAAGTGATTGTATTAGGCGCTGGTTTTAGTGGACTGTCCTTTGCACATGAAGTGCAAACCGGATCTCTCCCCAACGTTGACCTCCAGATATTCGAGAAAAATGCTGGAGTTGGAGGGACTTGGTTTGAGAACAGATATCCAGGGTGAGGGCCGCTCTTTGCCAACCCAAAGAATCCGAAACTGATACTGATATTCTGAAAGCTGTGCTTGTGACATTCCAATACATAACTACCAATGGTCATGGGCCCCCTATCCCTACTTCGATAGATACTACGCCACGGGCCCCGAGATCCGAGGTTATATCGAAGCAGTGGCTGATCAACATGATCTTCGTCAATACGTGAAAACTTCACACATGGTTACAGGTGCAACCTGGGACGAAGTCCGACAGGTTTGGCAGGTACAGGTTCAAAAGACCAACGGCAAAGAATTGATTAGATCGAGTCGAGACAAAAGTCTTGATCTCCTTGATGAGTCGTGGGTAGAAGAGTGTGATTTCTTACTAAATGCTTCCGGCTTCGTCAATGACTGGAAATGGCCCGATATCGTCGATTTTGAAGCTTTCCAAGGAAAAGTTGTACACACAGCGGCTTGGGATGATGATATTGATCTCGTTGGAAAGAAGGTCGCAATCATCGGCAACGGAAGCAGTGGGGTGCAAGTCCTCCCTGCCATCAAAGATAAGGTGGCTGCAGTCTCCATGTATATGCGAAACCCAACATGGATCACACCGAATTTTGCGCTCAATACAGCACCGAAGACCAAGGACCACGCCTTTTCCGAGGAAGAGAAGAAGCACTGGGCTGAAAACCCTGATGATTACCTCGCTTACCGGAAAGCAGTTGAGGCTGAGATCAACTCCCATTTCCCAGTCTATATCAGGGACTCGGCACAACAGGCGAAAGCAAAGGAAACCGCTATCACTGGATTATGGAGTAAGCTGGGCGGGAAACCCGAACTGGCGAAGCTTCTCCAGCCCCAGTTCGCTGTTGGGTTAGTTATCAAACTTCAACACTGAGACGGCTTCTAGCACTAACTTCTTGGATTTTAGATGTCGAAGATTGACTCCTGGTAATGGCTTTCTGGAAACTCTTGCTTCGGATACGTGCGAAGTTGTATGGGGCGAGATAGAGCGATTCACTCGACAAGGAATCAAGTCAGCAGATGAGAAGGGCACCATTCGCGGCTTTGACGTTATAATCTGCGCCACGGGCTTTGACATCAGTTTCACGCCGCGCTTCCCTGTCCTCGGGCTACAAGGGCAGAACCTACAAGATATGTGGAAGGAGAAACGCCCGGAAGCATACCTGTCTATCGCCGCTGAGAGCATGCCTAACTACTTCACCTACCTCGGTCCTTCTTGCCCTATCGCTCATGGCAGCCTAGTCACAATTGTGGAAATGGTCACAAAATACATTGCCGAGCTCATACGAAAGGCTCAGACAGAGAACTACTCATCGGTTGTCGTAAAGCCTGGGATACCAGCCGCCTACATGAAACATGCACTTGCGTGGCTCGACAAATCTTCATGGAATAGCGGGTGTATCAGCACATACAAGAACGGCAAGCAGGATGGCGAATTGGTTTCTTTGCACCCCGGCTCTCGTCTGCATTTCTTTCGCCTCCTCCAGACACGACGATACGAAGACTACAGCTGGAAGAGCTTTTGTGATGACCCAGATCTGAGGTTTGCATGGCTGGGAAATGGATATGCGCTTGAAGAAACGCTGTCCGATAAGCAGAGAGATCCGACGTATGTATCATGACCTCTGTCTTATCACTGAGATTAATGCTAACATGACCTAACAGGTATTGGCTGAAGCCAGTTGCAAAGGAGTGCCATATTCGCAGGGTTTCATCGCAGACCACTGCTTTGGGTGATGGTCCACACAAGGCTGCCTATACGAACGGAGAGCCTGTGATCGGGAATGGGCATTTGGACAAGAATGGAGTCCAGGAAAGGTAGAGGCTCAGACTCTAGTGAAAAGCAGATAGAACGCACTTGACACGATAGCGATATCTTTGATCTGCGGCGGAAAGATTTCGGAGTCTCCCTTGCTCTAAGAAACCCCCTCCCGAGGTTTGATCCAGCCTCTTTACCGCAGTATGGGCGAACGAGAATAGCAAGCGCCAATTTCTATTTCGCCACTAATGTGGAGAAATATCTTTATTGTACTCATGAAGGCCAGCAAGGTAGGCAGTGTATTCCGGTATCCGAAGAATGGGAAACCCCTAATCGTCCTCCTCCAATCCAAGGTCTTGCGCCATTCCCCACCATTTCCCCATTTTCGCCTGTCTCGTCGGCAAAACATCGACCTTAGGCGTGTAGCGTGCAGGGCTTTCGAGGTTACAGGGGTGGCAACTCGATTATCCCGTAATAATCATACCTTGATCAACCCTGGCGGAGTCTCCGGAGCTCGGATCTTGCTTGGCTTCGACCGTCGTCGTTCGCTATCGGATAGCACCCTGTTTACCTTTTCGCTGTAACTATTGGTCGCGGATACTTAGCTGATGACAGCCTGCACCTATTAGGGGTTATACAGTTGGACTTCCGTGACGGAAGTTAGAAGGAGAGCTCCTCCGGAAACATGACTGTATTCATGCTTGCAGATAAACATGGTTAGATTGTGGCATAATGACCGCCGTCGCCCTAGTCTAGAACATACTCCATCCAACCAACATCTCAAGATTCTACTCGTTATTCTGCGTCAAGATTGCCGAGTGAAGGCCAAGGTCCCGCCGCTCTCGCCTTGCAAGACCCTGACTGTCAATGGAGATCGACATAGGCGCGCCACAGGGACCCCCCTCCACGGCATATAACACACATTCGGCAGATACATCGGTTCTTCCAGGTGATGATGGGAGATGACAACGGTCTAGATGCATCATCCGACGACTGTGATTGGGTTTGTCGTTTGCTGGTGACTGGCTCGTTCACAATTTGAAGATCCTCATCTATTTCTTCGGCAGCCACCCATGTGTGTTCAATCGTGATTAATTCTCAACACTGTGGCAAAGCACTGGAAGCATTAGCCCAAGAAACTTTAGAAGGCAGTTGACATAAAAATAATTCCACAATACTGATCACAGGGAGAGTGCAAAACGCGCCCAAGACCCTAGGTCGTTATGATGTCCGTGCCTGTGGTGTTGGTATAACTAGCACATTGACTCCCAGCCAGTTCTGATATCGTCGCGGTCTCTCATCGCCCTCCCATGGTTGGAGGGTTACTATTTGGAAAAGCAGTGGCGTCTTCCCCCACAACCTCGAAGGCTTGACGTCGAAATTAGCGGTTTCTAGGCAAGACAACTTGGGTCCTCCGGTCCAATCAGCACCTGCCAAGGCGGAACCACCTCCAGATATTCCGTATACGGAATGAAACTGGTGAAGCCCTGTGCCCACGAAAGAAGCAGAACGGCACGGGACAGACACCACTTGGCGTGGAAGAGACGGACCTAGACATCTCCCACGCCGCACCCCAGTCTTGTTTCCCACGGATCAGCAGCCGCTCTGACCTGGAACCTGGGGTAAGATGGAGCACATTACTAAACAGTCGAATGCTGGAGGAGCATGATATATTGTTGCTGTTGAATAGCCGATCTTCGTTCGCACTTCTAGTCTTCTTTCTGATACATCGATCCACAAACTTTCCGTGGAAAGTGCTCGACAACACGTTATAAGTCAGACCACCATGGGTATTTTCGATAGCAAGAAGACTGCTGAGCAGGCTGTTGGACCTGAGCTCCTCGCCGTAAGTGGATTCCTCCACGGGCTCGACTCACAATCGTTGTCGATCACTCGTCTTCCATAGTCGACACTCTAACGTTACATGCAGGTCCTCCCACAAGATGGATTGCCTTGGTTCAAGCGCAGACATCTGCTTACACTCAATGCCATCCTTATGGTTCCTTTGCTGTCGTCCGCCGCAGTCGGCTTCGATGGTAAGTTGCGCAGAAACCATTGTTGGGGCAGGAGTCAAAATAGCTATCTAACATTAATCTTCTCATCGCCTCAGGTACAATGATGAACGGTCTTCAAACGCTTTCAACCTGGCGTGGTTACTTCGACAATCCTGCTCCAGAAATGCTTGGAACGCTCAACGCCATTTTTCCAGTGGGCAAGCTTCTAGCATTGCCCGTATCGGCATTTCTGGCCGACCGTTTTGGACGTCGATGGCCACTTCTCTTTGGCTTTATTCTGGCCATTGGAGGCGCCGCCCTCCAGGGTGCATCGCAAAACGTCGCCATGTTCATCGTCTCGAGATTTATTCTTGGGGCTGGCACATCACTCATGTCGCAACCTTCACCGATTCTCATCACTGAGCTAGCGTATCCCACCCAGAGAGGTCAGCTAACGGCCCTGTATAACACCTTCTTCGTGAGTTCCCCATTTTCATTCATGACGCGCAGTTACTTATATGCGAGCGTTTCTTTAGTTTGCTGGAGCAATCATCGCAGCATGGTCTACGTATGGAACTTTCAGAATCAACTCTACATGGAGCTGGCGTATCCCAAGTTTGCTGCAAGGCGCCATTCCCATCATTCAGCTTAGCTTCTTATTCTTGGTCCCCGAATCGCCAAGGTGAGGGAAAGACCCGGTCTCCGCCCCTTGGTCCAAATACTGACAACGGATATCTAGATGGCTGATAGCCAATGGAAGAGAGGACCGCGCACGACAACTTCTAACCAGGTTTCACGCTGGAGGCGATACATCATCGCCTCTTGTGAACTATATGATGAAGGAAATCTCCGAAAACATCCGCATTGAAAAGGAACTCAAGTCCCAGAGTCGCTGGAAGGATCTCTTCAGCACCGCAGCGAATCGACGACGTTCGACCATCGCAATTGTACTTGGTTTCTTTGCTCAATGGACAGGCTCCTCCATTATTGCTTACTATCTCACCTTAATTTTGAACACCATCGGTATTACAGCGACTGCAGACCAGGCGTTGATCAACGGGTTGTTGCAACTCTTCAACTTTCTGGTAGCTGTTTTTGCTGCCTCGTTCCTGGTCGATCGAGTAGGACGACGAACGCTATTCCTCGTTGGTACATCGGGAATGCTTATGAGTTACATCATTTGGACGATACTCAGCAGTTATTTCCTTCGAACCCTGAATGAGGCCCTTGGGAGAGCTGTGGTAGCATTCGTCTTCCTTTTCTTCTTCTTTTACGACATCGCCTGGATTCCTTTGTACCAAGCTTATGTGGTTGAGATCTTCCCTTATACTTTGCGAAGTACTGGCCTCACCCTGAGCTTGATCTTTACATACATTGGAATTCTCTTGGGAATGTTCCTCAACCCGATCGCCCTGGCACGTATTGGATGGCGACACTATATTACCTTCTGCTGTACAAATGCCTTTGTACTTGTCATCATCTACTTCCTTTTCCCAGAGACAAAGGGCCGAACTCTCGAGCAGATTGCTGAGCTGTTCGACGGTAAGAAGCACTCGGCAGGCCACGTCGGTGATGCTTTGGAACGACCCGATAGCAACGATGGTATGGACGAGGAGAGTGCTGTTGAAGAAAAGGGAATTCAGTCTCATGTGGAGGGCAAGTCGAGAAATTAGCGAGTTTCGTCCGAGGTCTCCTCACGTTGCTTACGAGTGGTACAGAGGTCACAGAGAAGGGTGGCTGTCAGTCTGCGGTCCTGTTTGTGCCAATAAATAGGAGAGACCTCCTGGCAATACGCTAATGTGAAGACTGAAACAAAGGTCATAACTTGAGTTCGTCTGACAGTTGCAAGGTTCTTTACGTTTGCAGTGACGTGTAGCTTGATATCCTAGGATGTTGAGAATTTACAGAAAAGTTATCCACCCGACTCTCTGCGCCTGGCATCCTTGGGCCGTTGTGATCCGAATGAAGAGCTTGACTGCCCATAGCAAGCTCTACCCTAGCTAACCGTCCAGCTTGACGATCAAATGCTGTCTGTATGTCATTCAGAGCACCTCCAGACCAACAATCAATGTTTCTAAGGTTTTAATCATGATGCTATAGGGTATGCTATATTGAAAATCGACCCCAGGAAATTTGAGCATTTATCCTCAGGTGCACAAACACACGTGCAAATTCTAAACGCTTGCGCTGGATTAAATGTGAATTAGATCCTTAGGATGTAGACTGGAAGAGCTCCGAGACATCGAAATCCTTCTGCTCATCTTTCTCATCAACCAGGCCCATGTACCATGTAAGATCACGCTTGTCATAATCCCTCACTGAGTACCCATTCCCAAGGAACGACCACTGGTTGTCGGTCTGATATTTTATGTCGTAGTCTTCATATGCAGGATCGTCGAGGAGCTCCATGTACTGGGTCCTGGTCCCAGGATAGAGCATTATGGGGCCGTCCTCTCGCCCTCCCTTCCACCAGCTCTTGCAGTTGTCAGCCCAGACGGTCCTTTCGAGGTATAGGTTGGCATGCTCCTGAAATTTCTCGCAGACGTCCCATTTCGGGGTTAAGCTGTGAATTCTTCGTGTTTGGATCTTCCGGATCATCTTTAACATATATCGAGTGAAGAAGTCCATCATGACCACGGCACTGGCCTGTCCGAGAGGGCCGTAAGGACCATAATATGTGAAGTAATTGGGCATATGAGGTGCAGAAACCCCCAAGTATGACAAGGGGTTCTTCGTATAGAGATCTTGAAGGTTGACGCCGTTGCGACCAAGAATAGGGAAACGAGGGACCCAAGTTGTGTTGAAGCCAGTAGCCAGAATTATGACGTCTACCTCTTGCTCGTTGCCATCTGGGTCGATGAAACCTTTCTCGGTAATCCGGTTTAAGCCGAAGTTTGTATATGTCGTGGTGTTCTCACTGATCAAGGCTTTGAGAAATCCACTCCCTGGGCTGTTACCATGTCAGATAAGAATAAAGAATGTATGTTAGCCGGTGAGAACTTACGTTGGGCGTTTACACCCGACTGGAAAGGTCTTTGGGACCAGAGCTTCGATAATATCATCGTGGCCCTCAAGCTCTTGCTTCATTTGATTCTGGCAATACTAAGATTTCGTCAGTCTCCCACCATTGTATCAAGCTCTGCATGGTAGGCTTCTTACCTCTTTCGCCGCGATAGACTCTGGGGTGCCTTTATAGAACACACCAAATCTTACCGTAGATGTTGCTTCAAGATTCTTCCTGTATTTGAGGTAGAGTTCTGGGTTTGTGCGCAGCATTTCTTTCTGTTCCTCGGTGTCTAGCTCAATGTCAGCTACCTTTTGTCAATTATGGAGGCTAGTCAGCAACTCACATTCCGGATTGGGATCAGTGCCCATAGCGTACTTGGTTCCGAAGTTGCCGACGACGTACGTAGGCGAGCGGATCCAAGTGTAGAGATGTGAGACTTCCTTCTGAATAGACGCAATGATCTGGATCCCAGAAGACCCGATTCCTGCCACGGCAACTCTTTTGCCCTTGAGGTCGAGTCCTTCTGGGTAGGCGGCCGAGTGTGCCTTGATGCCTTTGAAAGTCTCCAGCCCCTCAATCTTTGGCCATTCCCAGTAGTTTAATGGCCCTCCAGCATTGATGAAAATATCGCACTGATCAATGAACTTCCCGCCGCCAGTTGGTTGTACTTCAATGTTCCATCGACCGATTGTTTCGTCCCATTCGGCCTTCTCAATTTTGTGGTTTAGGCGAATATACTTCTCAACATCATACTTCTTCGCCACACCTTTAAGATATTCGTTGATCTCCGGAGATGATGCGTAAAACCTGGACCAGATATGAGGCTCCCATGTAAACTGGTACGTAACACTGGGCACATCACATGCACACCCAGGATATCGGTTCTCGAGCCAGGTCCCTCCAATGTCATTATTCTTTTCGTACAGAACAAACTCGACATTCTCCAACTCGTCCTGTGCGAATTTTGCGAAGTTTATACCAGAGGCGCCTCCGCCTAGTACCACAACCCGAAGTGGGCGAGACAGGCCAGATGGTACCTCATCGATCTTGTAGCCCCGCTCGTTTTGCGTAGGCCATCCATACCGCTCTGGGAGAGATTGAATCCACTCCAAGTCAATCGGCTCTCTACGACCGGCAGGATCTTTTGCAATCATAGCTTAGGACTTTTCTAGATTCAGTCTTAGTCTAATGTTTCCGGCGAATGTAGTGGGTGTCAATGACAAAGTATCAAAGACGTTTCTTAGTAGTCATATACAGACCTACCTTGCACGGGTTATCCACGTGCAAATTTGCCGTACGCTTGGTCGCCTTCTGTGGTGGCGCCAAAATGGTCAGCGAAGGCTACAGAGGCTCGAGCAATCATCGTTCCGTGTCCGCAATTCCGCCTTTCCGTCAATACCGTCTCGTGTCCCGAAGCCGTCTGGGAATTTCCCCCACAATTCCTTCTCCACCACCCCGGAATTAATCGTACATTGGACTAGGACGGGCTAGGTAGCGTTCGTGCATCTTGCAGAATTGGAGGGCCGTGTCAAGCGGCATTAATGCTGACACGGGTCGTGTACGTGGAAGAAGGCCTTCATCTTGGAGAACAAGGACTGAGGCGCAACAAGCAAAGTGCCATGGGACGATTCTTATCTTGTTGCTGGAGAATATCCTGGCCATACGATACCTGCGTAACGCATAACGTGATACTTCAAACCAAAGCGGGCCAGGGCTCGACAGAAGCTATACAGAATGTCAGTACCTGAGGCACTCGTTCCAGAGGGAACTCCTACAATGATGAGCCCGCCTGAGATTGAAGCGCCCGACTTCGATTCCCTTCCTCCAGTTGAAGGGCAGCCTCAAGGCTGTGCTTGGGGGCTCTGGGGCAAAGATGATGAGCTTGGAAGTAAGTATGGATGGTGATGTTGATATTGAGACATCTCGCTAAATCATGGCCCTAGCCCTGAACCTGCTGACGGCAGCTCGAAAGCTCGAAGCCGCAAAAGAGATCAAAGCTGGCCTGAGCGTGTCGCTAGACATGCCGCTCGATTTCATGACTCACATGATAGCTCACAGAATCAAGTTCGAGCAGAAGATCATCGATTTCAAGGACTTGTTCAATTCGGCCGGTCATGATGACGAATTACACTTCAATACTCAAGGTGGCTCGCAGTGGGATGGTTTCACTCACAGCGGCACGAAAGTCCCTGGCGCAGAGTTCTACTATAACGGACAGCGCCATGAGGATGTGAAAAAGAAGAGAGATGGTCGCAATGGAATCCACAGTAAGTGCATTGACAGAGCGGCATCCCCACGTATGGCGCTAACGAGCTCGTAGAATGGATTGAAGGAGGCGCAATTGTTGGTCGAGGAGTACTATTGGACTATGTCCGCTGGCGGGCAGAGACGAATCAGCCACCCGCCGCTGCAGACTCTGCCCACTCGATTACTGTGGCCGAACTCGAAGCCGTTGCTGCGTACCAGAACCTAACTTTGAAACCGGGCGATATCCTCCTGGTCCGGGGCGGTTGGACGCTCTGGTACGAGAAAGCCTCGCAGGAAGAGCGCGTTCAGAAGCTGGAGCGCAACCACTTCGTTGGTGTCGAACGCAGTATGGAGATGGTCCGGTGGCTATGGAATCATCATTTCGCAGCCGTCGCCACTGACTCGATCGGCTTTGAGCAGTGCCCACCACCATTTGGGAAGCTTGATCAGATTGTCCTGCACACCTGGCTGTTGGTCTGGTGGGGCACGCCTCTGGGAGAGCTGTGGAACCTGGAAGACCTGAGCCGTCTCTGTGCCGAACGCAATCAATGGTCGTTCTTCTTCACAAGCCACCCATTGAATGTGAAGGGTGGCGTAGGTAGTCCGCCTAACGCGGTTGCGGTGCTATAAAAGGCCCACCACGAATAATTCAGGAGATGAATTTATGAAGATTTGTCAAAGATTGATCTGATTGTTTAGCTTTGTCGGCAGACCAAGCACAGCAAGTTTGTCTCCTCCTATGGCGGTGCTCTATACATTTATAATAATTGGTGAAGGGATGAAGTTGATCGCTTAAGAACTAATATCTGTTGCTCATGAGTATTTCTTCAAGCGAAACATATTTGATTGTGCTTGAAGCATAAAAATTATGGTCGGCTAATCGTTCCCGGGAGGCGTGTGCTATGGGCCTCATGTGCTCTACAGATATCGAGTTCTACTCTGATATTAAACACCACCGGTTGTGTGAAACTCCATCCTCCTAGTCTAGTTTACTAGTCCTAGCTCCTTAGATGACGCGTCAGCAGAGCCAAGTTCTGTCTTTGTCGTCGAAGGAAGCTGACGACCCTCTCGCAATTTAAATGACACATAAGGTCCAAACTTCTTGACATCTGGTGAGGGAAAAGGGAGACGATGATTAGCCAAGGGTTAGAGTTGAATCAGATAGCGCATGCGAAACAGGACACGACTTGACACTTACTGAAATGATCTAACATCTGGAAATTTTTCTTAAGCTCCTCGGGCTTCTCTGGTGTAATGTCGAACAGATATACCAGACGTGCGATGGTTAGATACAGCTCCTGGTATGCCATCTTCAAGCCAGGGCATTTGCGAGGACCCAAAGAGAAAACCCAGTAGCTATTCTTTGCCCGTTCGACCTCTTCATCACTGAACTCGCCACCTTGAAGGTATCTTTCAGGTTTGAAAACATGTGGCTCAGGGAAGTATCGCTCATTCTGGGCTAACGCGTACTTTGAAACTCCAATGGTATACTACCAGCCTTTTGTCAGAGTGGAACACAAAAGCCAAAAGCAGAAGCCTTAACTTACCCTTTCAGGAACGAAAATTCCATCGATAACTTGCCCACCCTAACGTACCACAGTCAGAACTCACTCATTAGGCTAACAGGGTTGTAGAGAACGCATACCTTGAGAATGGTCCTTGGGGCGATTCCGGGTCCTGGAGGCGCCATGCGCAACGATTCCTCCACAATTGCTTTGAGATAGACACATCGAGAAAGAGAGGCACCAGTTCGGATCTGGTCTACAGTGGTGAAGTTGTCATCAAGTTCTTCTCGGAGTCGTTTTAAGACAGGTGGGTTCTGCAGAATATAGAAGAGAGCGGCCGCAAGACCTATCACGGGAATTTATTGTCAGGTATAAGCGACGAGAAGTTTTCATTAGGACACTCACCTGTTGACGTGGTATCACTCCCAGCCAGGATCAGAAGAGTCCCCTCTGTGATCAAGGCCTTTCGCGATAATGGTTTTCCGGTCTCCGGGTCTCGGGCTCTGAGCAACTAGAAAATAATTAGAAGCTTGTTTGCAGGTACCATCATCCCTCACTTACCCAGTAAAAGAAGTCCTTTCTCTCTGCCTTTTCTGACTCGGCGTCTCTTCCAACTCGTTCGAGAACACGTTCTTGGCAGTACTTGACAAACATCTGCCTCTTCTTGCCCATTGTGGGGAAAAGAAGATTGATGAGGCCTGATTTGTGTAGCCATGGCAAGGCACCGCCCTATCTGGGTCAGTAGTGAAAGCCATGTGGTCGTGGATGACGTACCAGAAGGAAGCTGAACACCATGTTGTCTATCAATGGGAGAATATAATGAAGCTGGTCATCAACGAGCATGTCAAAGCCGCGGCCGAAAACGATTTCGCCCATAATGTCATAAGCCAGATAGTTAAGCCACTTCGACATGTCTTTGACTCGTTCAGTTGCAGGATCAACGAGACGGTTGCACATAAGGTTAATACGGTCAATGATGTAAGCTAGAATGAAATCAGTCGGCCGACAAGCACTACTCTCGAGAGATTCGATGAAAAAGGCCTACCTTCAGATGATCGCAGTGCATTCTCAGAAAAGCCATATGAGAGAATCTGTCTCTTTTTCTGCGCCCGTTTGCGATCAGGTTCTGTGAAGGTGCTGGTCAAGTCGGGGTCGGTACTCGCAGCCGCCAAAGCATCCGACTTCACAGAATTTGATTTGAAGCCATATAGCTCTGTGTCAAGAGGTTACTTATAGTACCACATATCACATCTGGATCACATACCTTGGAAAGCGCTTGCAGTATTGAAAACTATTTCATTTGGCCCAAAACGTACAACCGGTCCTAATCGATTAGCTTATATACCGTGGAGCGATGAGAATAGTGCTTCCTACCGTAAATCTTGAACAGTCGCTCGAAGTTCTCATGTCTCTTTTCACCTAAACAGATGAAAAAGTCGTATAGCCCAGAGACTTTGCAAATCCATGGCCCAGGAATATGGGCAAGAGGATGAAACCAGATACGATATATGAGCAGGCCGAGAAAACCTAGCACAAGGGAAGCCCCTGCAACCGAAATGATTGCAGAATACTTCGAAATCAACATTACGGTTAGAGACGACGACATGCTTTCAATCCCTGGGGTGACTCTTTGCAGTGGTGAAGTTTCTGGTGACCAAATGTCACACCATTTCGTCTTTGACTTAAGAAGATGCCATGTTGGATGCCTACAACTCTATACACGTACACGGCCCCTCTGTGAACCCTTCAAACCCGAGGAGTTTGTCAGGGATACCCACAGACGGAGTGATCGCTTCACCGGCAGTACCCTGTCCGTCCAAGACGGAATTGTTCACCATCATTCCGTCAACGGAAACACAGGTCTCTTTCCTGAGTTCCCCCCCGCATTGCATCGTGCATTGCCCACGGCGAAGACCGTACATGGGGTTTCTATCGGCGCTAGGATGCCTTTATCGGTTTCGGGGCTTATAATGCAAGAATTGGCTGGAGAGGGTGTGGTGAGGTAGGAATACCCCCAAAAGTGACCTGATCCAAATGCCAGCAAAGTAAACTCTTTTTTTCATCCAGCATTACATTCAAGATGTCAGTCAAGCAAAGTGCTATCATCACAGGAGCCGGTCAGGGTATCGGCGCGGCAATCGGGCGAAAGCTCGCCGCCAGAGGCATTAATATCCTAATTGCGGATCTTAATGAAACGACAGGATCTAAAGTCGTTCAAGAACTGATAGACACATTTGGCGTCGATGCAATTTTTGTGAAGACTGATGTAAGCAACGAAGAAGATGTCAAGAACATGGTTCAAGCCGCTGTGGATAGATGGGGTCGCCTCGATTATGCCTGCAACAATGCTGGCGCCCCCGAGGCAATGGCCAGAAGCGAGGAAAATGTCCACGTTGACACCTTTGATAGGTATGTGTTGTGTTAGCTCCATGACAGCGATGCGTTGATTGACATGTTGTAGGATGTACGCTATCAATCAGAGAGGCGTGTGGCTCTGTCAGAAGTACGAATGCCTGCAGATGCAGAAGCAAGAGGCTCGGACTGTCACCCTGACGCCATCCAACCGTACGGTCCTGTCTCGAGGCAGCGTTGTCAACATTTCATCCGTAAATGGAATCACTGGCCTGGGACTTCCAGGATATTCTGCGGCCAAGGCAGCAGTGCAATCCCTCACGCGAACAGGTACCCAGTTCTATGGACCATGGCACATTCGTGTTAATGCGGTTTCCCCGGGCGCAATTCTCAGTGACGGGTTCCCACACTGGTTGAAGACACTTGCACCTGATATCCGGGCGTTCATTGAGAACGATATTATCAAGGCTTGTCCAGCAAAGAGACAGGCCTATCCAGAGGAGATCGCTGACACGGTTGCTTGGTTACTCTCTGACGAGAGTACCTTTATGAACGGCTCAAATGTCACTTGTGACGGAGGGTTCACCGCTACCAGATTTTCTGCAAATCCAGACGCTTGAGAAGCCTTCATAGGTACCTAGAGAAAGACTCCGATAGAGCAGTCTAGTGAGATCAATGGCTTGAAGCACCTTGATGCGAAAGCCTTGGGCACATCACGCCAGAGACGTTAGGGTATAAGCATTATACGTAGCAGAATCAATGATCGAAGGTTACTATTGAAGTCACAATTGGAGGCTGCTTTTGAAACGTATAAGTCATATATAAATCATATAAATGGACCCCCCGACAGTCTACTCGGCAACCAAATATCGTCAAAGGTTCTTGCGACCGAGTCAAAATCATTATCTGCGAATCCATAGAAGAAGTCGTTTGGAATGTTGGGAAATGAATCAAAACGATGGGGATCAGCGTCGTTCATCCTCCCCTCGGGCATATCAGAGGTCCCCGCAAGGACAGAGTCAATGCCGGAGACTTGTGGGCGAAGCACTGGTTGTAACGTGGCACACGCTCTGCGACCCCATCCCGCAGATCGAGCCAGAGTCCGTAGAAGGGTACTGGCAGACTTGATCGCTTCATCTAGGCTCGCATTATCCATACAAGCACTCGCCTCTCTATCTTCTCGTACAAGAATAGATAGGCACTCCACGAGCGAGGTCGTCAAGACATACCCAAATGGGAACAGCGGGAGGGCTGTATTGACGAAGGCTTCACAAGCCCGAATAATGTCGCATGCCAGCTGATAGTTGGACATGCGTCGTTCTGCATCACCGATTCCCGAGGTGATGCGTCGATGGCGAATGCCCAGACGAAGAAATTGAAATCTCTAGAGAGGCGTGTTAGCATATCTCTCCCTTCAAATCTCTAGCAATGCCGTAGGAGCGATGCTTACTAGATATACAATAAGACGTTGACGGATTCGGATCTCCGCATTGTCGCCACTGAGATATTCTTGTACTCGCCAGGTGTCCCACTGGAGACCTGGCCAGACTGAGTCGTACGATATTGTGATATGCGCATCTTGAACCCTTATGTCGTGCCAATTTGGCTCTTTGGACGATGCCTTCGCCGCAAAATTTGCATCCCAAATGGAAGTCCAGAGCTTTGCATAACTATACATACTCTTCAAGAGATGGCACTCGGTCTCGTCCAGATCAGGACAAGTTTTGATATCGGGTTCGCCAACGTTGATGTCATTCTCACGAAGGATGTAGGGAATTCCACACTTTTGGTGAATGCGGCGATCGAGATAGAAGAGAGCCCACCAGAATCCGGTACGGTCTGCGATTTCTTCGGCTTCCCGTTCCCATCGGGTCTCGTCGTTAAGGCCGGCACTCAAGGCGACATGGATGGCGAGGGTGATTTCCTTTGCGGCTAAGCGTAAACGCTCAGATTGGATCAGAAAATTTGCGGCCACAGTGTGATAGACCGCCAGTTCGAGACAGTCCTGAACCGAACCTTGAAAATGCTGCATGAGCCGCAGGCCCTGGAGATAATATTCAAAACCAAGGGTCTCTACAGCCAGGGGCTTGGAGTGAACAGACTCTGAAATGGCCATCATATTACATAGAAGCGCAAAAATATAACAATGGGCAAATTCCACGGCGATCGTAGTGTGCTGCTCTGTGTAGGGATAACCACGAAGAATGTCAGTCATTCTTTCCTGGAAAAAAGTCCGGCGGATGTAAGGAAAGTATGTCTGATATTCGCTGAAGAAGCCGTCAATCAGCTTTTGGAGTATTGTAGGTGGAGGAAGCGACAGTGTAAAAGTTGTATGCGTGACCCCTCGTTTTTTTCTGTTGTTGGATGGGACAACGCTTCTGACTTGAGAAGCAAGAGCGATAGGATTCGACCAAGAGTTAGGGAGTTCAAAGGTATCCGTTTGAGCTCCGAGCGGAGAACAATCCAAAGCGACCGTCCCAGACGCTCCTTCGCCTGAGGGATCTGCCAAAGAGTAGTTGCCTGGGAGATCCTGTTGTGCTTCGTAGTCCCGGGGGCTTTCTACTTGTCCTGTGACATTGCGATGACTTCGCATAAAGAGCTCCATCTCCGACCTCAAGCGCTGAATCTCAAAACGCAGTTCCTTGGTTTCCTGAGATTCGCCAGAATGAGCCGAAGCGTCCTGATCTGTCGTTGTTGTTGAAGCAGCATCTCGGCTAAAATCATTAGTGTCTATAAAATAGATTTAGGATGTGAGTACCTCTGAGTATCATTATTTGAGGTCCGGGCACGCTTTGGCTTGCAATGACCGTCGGGGTAGAAACAGTCAAAACTGCGTGACTTGCAGAAGGTACAAGGCAATTCCGCCGAGCACTGGACGGTTGTAAGTCGAAACATGAACCAAAATGTCGTCAGCAGGGAGAATTACCTTGATCTTCCGCCTAGAACATTGGTTACATGCTCTAGACACATACGGTCTGCGCTTTTCAGAGGGCATTGTGCTACTTGGACGGGCCATTAATAGAATGTGGAGCGGCAATGTCGCTGAGATTGGGGATGTGTCTTTGATACAACACTGGTCTGAAATGTGAAGCGGTGTCACTTATGAGACTTTTTGACCTAAGTGATCCCAGAAATTGGTCGAAACATGGGACCAAGAATAGTGTGAAATTTGGACGGTTGCTTCTGGGCTCGGACAAACGAAGCATATATCCATCCACCTTCCTTGTCTACAAGACTTTCCGGCAGTCCTCTCGGGCGGCCTATGCTCCTTATGCTACGCATTATTAACTAACCGCAGGGGCGCCATTCGATATGGGGGATGGGGAAATCTAGACAGACCGGGGGTGGCCCTCGGCCCAAGGCCGGGGCAGCAAGTTAAAAGTCCACTCAGATCGATCTCACCTCCAAATGCCAAGGAGGAGACGGGAGGGACAACAGTGGGATACCCTAAAGCAGCAACAGATTATGATCTCGTTATACCTTCCTAAAACAAAACAGCTTGGCATGCCAAGCCACTCCGCGGCTAACGCAAGTGAGTTGGAGTACTCCGTAAGTTTTCTTGACTAGCCAGAAAATTATCCTCGATATCAAACCGTTACCTTTTGTCGCACGATAGATCGCAGTCTGCGCCCAACTAAAAGGCGTTTAGTCCTCGTTTGTTGTGTACCATATATGGTGCCAACACTCCTCGAAGGTTCTTTATTCCTTTCAGCTCATACCCCATCCAAATTCTATCCGCACAATGTCCGACTTCCTACTTTTTGAGTCCGGTCTGGGCTTTGCCCTGTTCAAATCCGTTCATCAAGCAGACACGGTCGCGCTGAGACTCAAAGAAGTCCAGCAAGGTGTCGCTGATCTCAGCAAGTTCGGCAAGATGGTCTCCCTTGTCAGTTTCCTGCCATTCGAGAACGGCAAACAAGCTCTGCAAGAGCTCCACGATGTCTCCGAAGGCATTGCCTCCGACTTCCTCAAGTCCTTCCTCGAGTTGAACCTACCAAAAGCGGGAAAGAAGAGCAAGGTCACTTTGGGTGTCTCTGATAAAATCTTGGCTAGCAGCATCAAATCGGCATTTCCCAACCTCGAATGTGAAACTGGTGATACAAGTGAGGTGGTGCAGGACATGCTCAGAGGGATCCGCCTTCATAGTGAGAAGCTGCTGAAACAGCTGCGTGAGGGAGATACCAACACTGCGCAGCTCGGTTTAGGCCACGCCTACTCTCGAGCTAAGGTCAAGTTTTCGGTGCAGAAGAATGATAACCACATTATCCAAGCTATTGCGATCCTCGACCAGCTCGACAAGGCCATCAACACATTCTCTATGCGGGTGCGCGAATGGTACTCCTGGCACTTCCCTGAACTTGTCAAGATTGTCTCGGACAACCACAAATATGCCAAGGTTGCTCTCTTTGTCAAAGACAAGAAGACTCTGTCCGAGGCAAGTCTGCACGACCTCGCCGCGGTGGTTGAAGATGACGAGGACATTGCCAAGAGCATCATCGAAGCAGCAAAGACCAGCATGGGTCAAGAGATCTCCACCTCAGACATGGAAAATGTTACTCTCTTTGCGCAGCGAGTGGTCAGCCTGGCTAACTACCGAAAAACCCTCTATGCATACCTGGTATCTAAGATGGGAGTTGTGGCTCCCAATCTGGCAGCTCTTATTGGCGAAGTTGTCGGTGCCAGGCTCATCTCCCACGCCGGTAGTCTCACCAACCTGTCCAAATACCCCGCCTCCACCGTTCAGATTTTAGGTGCCGAGAAGGCTCTCTTCCGAGCACTAAAGACCAAGGGCAACACTCCAAAATACGGCCTCCTATACCACTCGTCGTTCATTGGACGTGCTGGACAAAAGAATAAGGGTCGGATATCAAGATTCTTGGCCAACAAATGCTCAATCGCTTCAAGGATCGACAACTTTTCCGAGAAGCCTTCGACGGTGTATGGAGAGGCATTGAAGAAGCAAGTTGAGGAGCGGTTGGAGTTTTACTCGTCGGGTGCACAACCTACCAAAAACGAGATCGCCATGGTAAGAATTAACAACACAATAACTTCAAAACATACACAACTGCTGACCACAGTCTTAGAAAAATGCAATGGACAAGATCCTCGAAGACTTGGATGTCGATGATGCTGCAGACGCAGATGAAGAAATGTTCGACGCAGAGCCTGCCGCTGTCCAGAAACAGGAAAAGAAGAAGAAGGACAAGAGCGAAAAGAAAGACAAGAAAGACAAGAAGCGGAAATCAGTCGACGCCGATGGTGATGTAGCAGTGGAAGACGCAGTCGTCGAAAAGAAAAAGAAGCGCAAGTCGATGGACGGTGATGCCGGCGAGAGTAAGAAAAAGAAGAAGACAAAGTCATCGTAATGAAGGGATGACCGTGTGTCTGATTTCACTGTCTGCATAAATGCGTGGCGTTTTTGAGCCTTACAAGGACCAGGATCGGGGTTCTGAGAAATGGGGGATTTTCTTCATGGGGATTCTGTGGATGCTCGACGATGAAGAAGGGGGTTGTCTCTCGTGGTATGTATGAACAAGCATCTTATTCCACAAAAGTTACAATGATGGGCGATGCCATGATGAATGTCCTCATTCACTACGCCGAGTGAGAGGGTCTTTATGGTGTGTATCAACATAGTATGTGCCCCATGAGAACCATGGTTAGACGGCGATGCTATGGAAGCTACCTACTTAGTATCAGTGTTACCACCAAAAATATCAGAATTGAGCATCTATCATCCAAGTCCAGAGTCCATTCATCTTTCGCTCTTTCGTTCTTTGCCTTGGTCCTCTCTCCAGTCCTCCCACCTCTGATTCCACACTTGGCCCGTCCCATGCGACCTGCACATGATACAGAAGTACGCAGGCATGCTGATCCAGATATTTGTTCTACTTCCAAGCCTAGTCAAGTCAAGTCAACTGCCAACCGAAGGATTGGTACATTTCAGGAAATAGCCAAGTGATAATTGAAACCCACAAACAGCCCGGAAGCGATAGCGATAACGAACCAATCGACGCTCTCTGGCCTGGGCCATGCGAGTCTGCATCTTCATCTGCATTTGTGTAGTGTGTGGGTGGGTGGACATTTGTGAATCAGAAGCACACAAGTACCAACCAACGACCAAGTACCTGCCAATACCTGCCAAGTAGATAGGTACTCATACTGTATACTAGCGAAGGCCCATGGTCTAGACTCTTGCTCTAAACAATGCCCACGAGGATCAGATTCGATCAGGTCAGGTCAGGTCAGGTCGTGTGAGAACCCTGTGTACCCTATCACGCCTATGAACAGCTTAATTAACCGTATTTGGGAAGTAACTATTGAACGCAATAATAGGCCAGAATAGGGAGATATCACAGCCTGGACTTGGATTTGAGGCCTGGGCTTTAGGCTTCAATTTTGAAAGGCTCAGACACTCAGCCCTGCAGCACGGTCCATTCTTATACAGGCAGCAGTGAACACTTCAGTCCCTGGAATCTTTTGAGAGCACACTTACCTTACCGTCACTACTGCACACAAGGAACCACAAGAGAAGATGTCTGCAAGATGGATCCCGTCCCCTCCCCGACAATACGGTCGGCGTGGATAGTCCAGGTACAGGGCCAGCAATATGACTCAGTGAACGGATCTAAGTTGGACTTGTTCACGCCCTACCGGTACATGAACATGACATGACAATGATAATGACAATGACAACATGAACGAGTTTCACGATGATTGGGCCAAGGGGGGGAGGCGGGGGTGCGTGTGTGCGTTCTGTGGTGCTTACGATACACAAGCCATGAAGGTACTCACTCATTCCTATGGGAATTACTATTAGCGACCTGGCGGCACGCCCTTGGCTGTTGACTGTTCTCCATTTTATTATGCCATGCTTAAGCACGAGCCTTTTTATCCTTCGCTTGGTCCACTACTCGGTTGTCAGAGCGTCGAAGCACCGATGGGGGGCCCCTGGGGGTGGTCACTAGAAATGGAGTTTCTCAGCCGCGCCACGTGTGAACGTGCGTCGATCTATTCCCAATTTCTCTGGTTGGATTATGTATTACAAGACTATTATTATCATTATGTACTTGATAGTAATAAAGTGATACGGGTTTGTATATGCTCGGAGAATGCAATCGCATCACCTCGAACATTTCATGTACTCGCAAGGGCTGAATTGCCTTTTGTCATCCATCATTATAGCCAACATGGAATGAATACATTTTTCCAACCCGCCCTTTCGGCATGTCGTTTTCCTCCCCGAAAGCGGATTCCAGGCGTGGAGATCAAAGTTTCTGTAGTACATGTATTACAGTACATAGTGGTTCAACTTCGAATTTGCGTCAAGGCGGCACAAGGCACCAGCAGTGACAGACCGACGACACACATCCGACGAGAAAAGAAAAAAGGGTCTCTACATTGAGATTCCCGTGTATGAAACAGACCCTTCGGGACCGGACCCCTCGACCCTCTTCGCCTTTTGTGCATACGTGAGTACCTACATTTCCCCCCCCCTCCGACCCCCCTCCCCACCAAAGCCGCATCCCGCTCCATTCCCAAGCCCCAGCACTCATCACTAACCAAGACCCGGCGTGGCCCTCAAAGGTGCTCTAAACCAATGAAAACGTATCTTCATCCCGTGACCAAGTCCTCGGTTGGACTGAATGTATGCAAGCTCGGACAAGTTAGATACGCAAAATGCCATTTCCATGCCATGCCACGCCTTGCGATGGATGGGGAGGACCCGTTCGTTCGTTCGTTCGTTCGTTCGTTCGTTCGTTCGCGTTTCAGCCCGCCTACAGCATTGGCCTTTTAGACACCAGATTCGTTCCCACTGTCCAATCACCAGTTGTGACTCACTCCTATGTGCTGCGCCTATTATTGGATATTGCGGGAACGGTAAAAGTGTTTTCCAACCATTCCCTTCGGGGGAGTGACGGATAGACTCAGACGTAGACTTAATGACCGAAGGAGAGAGAAAACTAATCGAGAAAGAACTGGCGCGAGCCTCAGACTGAGTTTTGATTGAGTCATTCGTACTAAATTATGCCATACCATACTATACCCTGGCCGATTGTCTGCCCCAGATACCTACCTATGGAGTCCTTGTCAACTTCGCTTACGGAAAGGCGTGTTCTGGCTTGATGGCGTAACGCATGGACAACCTGAGTACATGGGAAGTTTGGGATATAAGAAAGGTTCACCCTTGACTCAGGTGGTCTTTTCCTTTGTTGCTGTTTTGTCATTTTCAATATAGCTGATCCCCATTATTCATCCCTGGCATTCCTCCTCCACCGACAAACGTCTTATAAAATTGGTCATATATACCCCCAAAAACTACGCACTACAACTCAATATTCTACACAGACTCTCTGCGCCTGCCTATCCATTCCAACAAGAACCTAGACATAAACCGGCGTATTCGACATCTGTCCCTCATTAGGTCCATCGTACGCTAGGCGATCCTCCATCTTTTCCAGTCACACACACACACACTCCATACCTCAACATGTCTGGCGCACAATACACCAATCTATTCCTCGAAGGATACAGCAAGGCCCACCGGGATGCCATCCGGGCTGAGGCTACAGCACAAGGCCGCACACTGAGTGTCAAGAACCCCAACCCTGGTGCCGTGCGAGTGGCCAAAATCACCCGCAAGAACTGGTGGAAATTCCAGTCCAATGAAGAGGCTGCTGCCGAGGCAGCAATGACGTTCGATAAATACAGCGATGCCAAATCTCTGCTTTCGGTATCGTCGGCGGAGACGACTGATCAGAAAAAGTAAGCAAGCCAGGGCTGCAGAGAATCGACTCCACATAGAATTAACTTCCGGCAAATGGCGATGCGTGCTGACTGGGCTGATGGTCATGGGGATGGCGCCGATGACGAGGCTGATTTCGGGTGCTGACAATGCGGGTTATCGAAAAAGGCGGCCGGTGACAATGCTGATGTTTGCTGCTGATGCGGACGGAGATTGAGGCGGCGTTCAAAATGGGCGCAGGTTTACTGTGGGGGAAACTTCAGCCACATAAATGGGTTCTTCTTGTTGATATGCTTTTTTTGATTCCACATCTCATGCCACGGTATTTGTTTCTTTGATAGCGACAATGGAACATATTCCAACGCTCAATATCTCGTTTTGCTTTTTCATTGCACGTCAAGGCTAAGATAAAGCCATCTCCCCGTTGATACCAAAAAATTGAAACCAATCCTCTACATTGAGAGTGGTTGGCGCAATCGGGGCATTTCCGATACTGCTCGTGCTCCACCCATCGCTGTCATGCATTTCCATCCCTGCACCCATCATTCCTTGCATACCAGGTGGCCAAACTTGAGGTTGACCGGGATTCGACATGTCCATTTGCGGCATAGATTGTCCACCCAGACTTTGAGGCATCTGTAGCTGTGGGTCGACTGCATTGTGGATCACTGGACTCGTAAAGCTACTGACATCGCCAATTGTGCCGTCAGGAAAGAGTTGATCAGGCTGAAAGTTCTCCCATAGTTGTTGTGAGATATTGGGGGAGTCACGGGTGACCAAGAAAAGGTCGGGTGGAGTGGCAGGAATAGAATATCCATTGAACGGTGAATTCGCACGCGTTGGTCCGCGGGAGGGTATCCTTGACGCACCTCGCGATCGTGAGGTGGGCAAGTATTGATCGTTGTGTAGGGGTGGGGAGCCGAGGAACGTGTTCACGTGACTCTGTGTTTGCTCACGTGACGGTGTGACGGCTGGTGTTTGTGGCCGCGATCTCTCGTATGACATTTGCTGTGCAGGAGGTCCAACGTTGAAACCGAGATCAATGTCGTCGAATTTGCGCTTTGTAGAATTTGGAGGTGGAGGTGGTGCTGAGGGTGTTGCTGAGTTTGCTTGCGTGTTGCCGTTGGTGTTTCCATTTGAGTGTAGATGGCCTCCAGCAGGCTGATTCGCCTTTGCTCGTTGAGCTTTCCGCCCAGTCGCCTTTTGAAGTCTTTCTTCCAACACCTTGTTTCCCAATATTGACTCGAACAAGGTATGGACCATCTTCGCCACAAGCCAAACCTTGGAAACCTCTTTTAACGCAACCATGCAGACGTTTATCCGCTCTTGACTTGCTGCCACGACCGAAGGGACCGAGGATCGCATTTGATACACATGCATGATCAAGGCGGAGAATAAACTATACACACTGTAGTCACCGTTAGAGAGTGTGCCGCACAGACACCAATGCACTTACATGAAAGCAGGCTGGTATTTGACCTGATCGTGCGCAAGAAGATTCTCCATTATAGAAGTAATCATGCCCGCGGCTTGGAATGCGATTGTTCTCGATGGATAGGCCATATCGACGTTCTCGTAATCGTGTGGTTTTGCGGTTGCTGGGGGCATGTGGGCTCGATGAAGGAGACATAAAGTGGTGCTGAAAGCGTCAGCGATTGTGGCACTGTAGCAGTGTGTGTACTTACTAGTAATTGGAGTGCAACAGTGCGGACCAGAAATGGTGCCGCGATCTTTCCCAGTATACTTCTCGTGGGCAATTTTGAAGCCAGTCTGCCAGTGCCATGTCACTGTGAGTCAAGTCGATGGCATTGGTTCTCCTGGCTTTGGAGGCAACAGAATACTGTTGAGACAGCACCAGGCCCATAATCTCACACAACTTGACATATTGCAGGAAGAATTGGACATGTACCGACTCGTGTTGATACTCGTGGTTCGGATCTCCTTCGTCTTCGATGAAATCTTCCTCAGTGATCATTTCGACATCCGAGTCATCGGTATTGATCGAGACAGGCCTTCCCAGGGCCACAGCGACCGATCGATCTCTTGTGAAGAGAGACCACCATACCCTTTTCCATAAGCGCTTGTCTTGTCTACTTAATTGAGAGCTCTCGACGCTGATAATTTGGTCAGTACTTTGGCATTCCTCTTGTCGACGGGAGACAAACCTCCTGTGCATTCCAGCGCCTTGAGCAACGACGATTGCCACTCTAGTCCAATAAAAAACATTCTTGGTCACGTCTGTCCTAGTGTTAGGTCCGACGGATTTATAGAGATGGATAAGGAACAGGTCCTTACCTTCAGGGCCCTCCCAGTACCACCCCATCAAGATCAGAGCCTGGACAATGGTGATCCGATCGTCCTCGTAATTAGCATCATACAAGGCCTTTGCCCGTTTATAAAAAGTCATAGCCGCAGGAGTGGTGGAACCAGTGGCGTCCATTAATTGTGGGTTGGTACAGACCCTGGAACCGGCAAGAAGAACGGCCTGGAGGAGCAACAATGATGGAGGGTTTTTGGTGTCTTTGTATCTCTTCATGAAACGGCTTCGGTGGATGACAGGTACAATTGGGGCCACCCAACGAAAGTAAGCATCTACGAGCTCGTCGCACAAGGCGCGAGGAGGAAGCAGGAAAGCGCCTCTCTGTTGCAAGATCTCAATCTCCATTTGGTCGGGTTCGGTAAGTCGAGCGCGGGCTCCTCGGATATTTTCAGGCAAGGGATAGTGCACCACGTCGGTGGTTCCATGCCTGTCATGGACCAGGAGAGACAAATTGGAGGATTCGCCAAGGTAGGCGACTCGACCAGCCTCTTTGATCGGTGCTCGAGCAAACTTGGGCTTCATAAACTGGGCCATGGTGCTGTTGTTGGCGGCCTCCTGGGCGGCCTGAGCGTCCGAGATTTGAGTCGAAGGCATGCCATCTGCAGAGTTGTAGCCCAGTTGTTGCTTTGGGCGTGGTGGTTGAGCAGGACGTGGCTCTGAGGGGGTAGCTGGTTGTTGCACATCTCCTGCTTCACTGTGGGCGCAATGTCAGTGTCGTTCAACAGGGCTGGAAACAGGCGGAATGGGAAGGATTGACCTTTCTTCGTCTTTTTGCCTGGCAGCGGTACTAGCACGTTTTCTCTTGGGGACTGGGATTCGGCATTCGATGGAAAACGCCACACAATTGGTGCATGGCACACTAGAAAATTCAGCATGGTCCAAGGCAGACCGGCGGTATGATCAACTAACCCTAGAGATGCGGCATCGCATCGAACCTATGAAGATGGTTAGCTCCGGTGCTGTGGTTGGGCGGTGAGAGTAGTGGCTTAGGGAAGACGGCATACTTTTCGTGCATGACATGTTTCTATGAAGGACAGCGTTAGCTCAAGCTCG
Organism: Exophiala mesophila; assembly: GCF_000836275.1. Classification (NCBI taxonomy): domain Eukaryota; kingdom Fungi; phylum Ascomycota; class Eurotiomycetes; order Chaetothyriales; family Herpotrichiellaceae; genus Exophiala; species Exophiala mesophila. The sequence continues at coordinate 2,152,884 of NW_015622508.1, forward strand.
TTATAGATGTCAGGAGGTATTGATGGTGGATTAATTTGCAGTTGTTGGGTGGGAATGGGTACTATGGGGCCAGTGGTCGAGGTACGAGGACCGATGATGGCTTCCCCAGATTGTGTGATGGGATCACAGTTGGACCGAGGTTCTCGGTCGGTCGCGTCCACAGAATGAACAAAAAGACTTGACGGCGTCACCTGCGTGAAATCGTCTCTTCACCATTCTGCGACAGCTCACAGTACACCATTTACCACCATCACTTTGACTGCGCGAGTGTTTGGGATTGTGGGAAAATTGAGGTGAAGCAGCGAAAAGGGAAAAACCATACCACAAGCTCGAGAAGCCCGTTGCCTGGTTCCAAAGTCAGCAATTGACATGTGCTGATGAGCGCTGATGAATGACTGACCTTCTGAAACTGGGATGACCAGGAGTCTGGTTCGGCGGCGCTTTGTTTGTGCCAGTTTGCTCTTTGGAAGTCTCGGTCGAGCCTTGAGCTGGGGTGGACTGCGCCTCTGACTGCGGACTCGGTTCACTCATGATGGTCGAGGGCAGGACGCAGGAGGAACGGGGGATTCGGCGGGTTTACTCGGGGACATGCAAGACGAAGCTAGAAATACATGGCAAGATCAAAGGTATAGATTACTGTGAAGTGAGTCGATAGCAGACGTTGAGCGTCGTGTGTGAAAAGAGAATAAATAATGGACGGTGCAGAAGGAAGGTAGGATTTGCAGTATACCACGGCAGGTGCGACCGCTCTGGGTGCTTGGGACACGAGAGGGTGGGAGGTGACTGACTGCCTGCCTAGGCGCCTGACTACTTGTGCAGCACTCGCCCATGGAGGCTTAGGGTTCTCTCTGGGGCACTTGTCATTATTCTGACTATTGCGGGGACTGACCTTTTAACTGGAGGGAAAAGGCAGCGGCAGAATCTGGGGTCTACACTCCGTAGAAGAAATTCAGGGCGGCAAGGCGGTGGGCTGGCCTCCGTGCCTGCACACGCCGCCCTGTTTTCTCTTAGGTACCTAGGAAAGCTAGTCGTGGCTAGTCTTCCGCTGAGTCAAGTCAGTCTTGTCGTTCACAAGCCACCATCCAACTGTCTTGACCGGCATGCATCTCGCCAAGTAGCACTGCGGGGACTACAAGTATAGTGGTGTGAGTACCTTGAAAGTCTGCTACATCGTATTCCGTTTATCAGGCTGCGTGAAGGGGACTCCCTGCGTGGTGAGAACTGGCTGCCCAAACATGAAAAATCCGGGGCTGGTGGCGGGGACGAGGGAATGCATCGGACGATCATTATCGCCTAACTTAGGGATGCAGAGTCAACCATGCCGAACAGACGCTCCAAGCGTACACCTCCCTGTTGCTCGCCCTACTGCACTTCTTCGGCCCTGTTTCGCTCGCTGGCAGCCTATGAAGCTACTGGTGTCAACACCTGCATACCTCTTGCATAAATTCATCTGTGCGCAGATTGTGCACATAAAGGCCTCGAAGTCTTGCTTTTATGCACCACTATTTTATCTTGTCACATGGAGTAGGGAGAAGATAGCCCGCACACGCTGAGGCTTGAACCTGTGGGGTCCAAAACACCTCCCTGAGGTATTTCGACACCATTGCATGCATATCTACGAGGTAAGCCAGACCATGACAGGCTGACCTAGTATGAAGAAAGCTCTCTTCTTGAAGCTTTGCTGAACGTGACAATCTTTCTGTTCGACTCTTTGCCAAGCCTCACCAGCGAACCCGTCCCGCTTTTGGGAAGGCACCTACCTGTACGTGCCTGTCTACGAACGGGATGCGCCTTCTATAACGTGAAGTCGTCTGTCCACCATATAACTCGATATAATGACACTTTTGGAAAGAGCAACTTCCACTTCCCCTTCCCCTTCCCCTTCCCCTTCCCCTTCCTTTTCTTGACACTTTCTCTGTCTCAATGTGTCCCATCAATTCAACATTTCTACGTCCCCAATGGCTGTACCTCGTCGCTCTCCACGAGACAGCATTACCCCCATCTTAACAATCAACCCGATGCCCTCCTTGGGTAGCCATCAACTGTCAGATCACGTTATAAAACGCTATCCTAATCAAATGATCGTGTCCTGGGTTGAGACAGTTGCTCATGCCCACCACACAGGCATTACTGAGGCTGCAGCCTGTTCAACGATCAATATGGAAGAGCCAATGGACGACCACTATTACCCCTGGATCGGTGCAACCGAAGGCAATCAACCAATACTGGACCCCCATGCGACCTCCCCAGCTGTTGATCTGGGGCTAGTCTTAAAGACTGGTTAGATCATCAACCAAGCCTCAGGCATTTCGAAGCCTAGTTTGGGACAAAAGAACCATTTCCTCGTTCAACAATTGAGCCGCCATCCTCCAGCCTTACCCTCACTCGAGTCAATTCCCTCTCGCGACTCCCAAGTCGTCGTCATTCTTTAGCAATGTGTCTTATTCAACCATTCATCCACTCACATCTTTTGTTGCGGTCCCAAATCCTCCAAAACTGGACGTCATTCATTGTCTGTCGGCGGTAACGACCCAATACTAAGGCTGACCACTCTCCAATAAGTCCAAGCACGGCAGAATTCCAGAGAAAGCCTGCTTGCCAGGACTTTCATGGGCTAAGATCAACACCTGTCCTCTTTGCGGAGCGCATCCCAGACAATCGACATCAGGCCTTGAGGACCCTGACACCTCATTGCTAATCATCTCGGAAGGAAAAAATGAATGATAATCGGTCAGAACATGGCCCGGCCCGTCATCCTACACTACCGTCAGACGTCTGTGTCCCGGCGGCCTCAAGAATCCATCGTCAATCACGCCGGCAAGCTCCACAGGACACGGTCGACCAATACTGGAGTCGTCTCAAGCCAAGATTCCCCGGCAAAGTGTTCACTGTCTTACCAAATGACCCATATGCTCGTAGAAAGGCTGAGAATACTCCTCATGGCGCAGTGTCTGGACAGAGGGCTGCCAAGTCATACGAGGCAGCCAAACTTGAATGTGAGCGCGATGTGGGTAGGATTGTCAAAGAGTGCAGACGCCTGAACCAGAAGTACCGTGACCTACACTTCGATATCGAGTGGGATCTCAAGTCCGGTCAAAGAAACTGTCTCGACGGGTTGAGCACACCTGGTGATGGAATGAGGCCAAAGGGCGTCAAACGTGTCACTGTGAGCATTTTCAAAGGCAAGAAGGCGTCAGGTCTAACTCTTCAAGGACATTTTCGAAAATCCACAGTTCTACATAAACGGTCCAACCGCCGGAGACGTCCGGCAAGGTCGTGACGGGGATTGTTATCTAATGGCCGCTTTGTGTGGCCTAGGCAACATGAAAGGCTTGATCAATCGAGTCTGCATCAAGCAGGACCAGCAAGTGGGTGTTTATGGTTTCGTCTTCTTTCGAGGTATGCAAAGCCCATCTCTTCCACAGCACTATTTCCTAATGTTGTCTCTCGCAGACGGTGAATGGCAACACTGTATCATTGATGACAAGCTTTATCTCAAACATCCCGACTGGTGGGAAAGCCAGGACGAGCGGAGGCCGTGGGACGATCCCAATCATCTCGATCGCGAAGAAGAGTACCGAAAGGCTCATCAAACAGGCTCTAGAGCGCTCTACTTTGCACAGTGCAGTGATGAGAACGAGACCTGGCTCCCGCTGCTTGAGAAGGCATATGCAAAAGCTCATGGCGACTATGCTTCGATCGATGGCGGGTTTACCGGCGAAGCAATCGAGGACTTGACTGGCGGTGTCACCACCGAGCTTTACGGCACTGATATCCTTGACCGTGAAGCTTTCTGGACTAACGAGCTGATGCAAGTCGGAAAGCAATTTCTTTTCGGCTGTGCAACAGGATTCTATTCGAATTGGCTTGATACAAGCAATGCGCCCAAAGAACGTGATGGCATCTCAGAAGGTCATGCATATAGCATCATGGATGTGAGAGAAGTTGATGGAAAACGTCTTCTTAAACTCCGCAATCCATGGGGACGACCAGTCAAAACCGGCGCCTGGAGCGACGGAAGCTCCGAGTGGACTCCAGAATGGATCCAAAAACTCGGCCACAAGTTCGGTAATGATGGTGAGTTTTGGATCAGCTATGAGGATCTGTTAAGAAAATATCAGCACTTTGACCGAACGCGCATCTTCGGAAGTGACTGGAACGTCACACAATGCTGGACCGCAGTCGATGTTGCCTGGCCAGCGCAGTATCACAGTACCAAGTTTTCTCTAATTCTAGAAAAAAGAGCTCATGTTGTCATTGTATTGGCTCAGCTTGACGAAACTTATATTGGCGGCCTCGAGGGTGCATACAGCTACGATCTTCATTTTCGACTCGAGTCTTCCGAAAAGGAAGACGACAACGACTATATCGTCCGCTCAAACGGCAACTATGCCATGGCTAGATCCGTCAGCACGGATGTCGAGCTGGAAGCAGGGACATATTTTGTCCTGATGAAAATCACCGCAAAGCGCGAACACAACCGAGATCATCTGGAAAATGTGTTGCCAATCTATGCAGCTACTAAGCGCGAGAAACTCATTCAGATGGGTCTGTCATACGATTTAGCACATGCCAAAGGATTGATTGTGGAAAGCGAAGAAGAACGACAAGAGCGGAAGGCACACCAAAGAATCCAAAGAGCCAAAGCCCGAGAACAACGCAAGGAGAAAGCGAGGAAGAAAGCTTGGAAACGTTGGAGTCGAGAAAGAGACAAGCACCTTAGAGAAATGCAGAGACAGCGAAAGAAACAACAGGCGGAGACGATGGCACGAACTCGAGATCTCCCTGCCGTTGGAAGTCTTGAACGAGACGTCGCTTTCGAGACCAGAACCTCATCAAACTATGCTTTGCGCCGGATCGCCTTGAAAAATACCCATGAGCATCATGTCGACGACCTTGAAGAACGACAAGGACCGATATCTGAATCCAGTATGCCTTGGATCCCGCACCTACCACATCGCTCACATGTTCTATCAGAAAACAACGAAGTCGGTACCAGCATACCCAGAACTGAGGCTATCCACATTTCCGATGAAGATCGTGTGACGATCGAGCGAGAGAGTGGCTCAACATATCTCACTGCCCCGCAGTCACCAGTGGTAACCCTAGGCGATGTGACACAGGAAAGTGCCGCAGCGACACCGACTCAGACACAGTGGTCAAAGACCTCAAGCTCCTCAGCAGATCAGACCCGGGGCTCTCAGCTCTCATGGGAGCCTCGCAGAAGGACAGAGGAGTTCGTACCAAGCCCTAATGCCGGTGGTAGTGGCGAGAGTGACGACCGCTCATTGAGGCGCGAGTCGCCAGTGCATGAACTCGACACAATCATAAACTTGAAGCCTCTATCGGGGCCTCCTGCTCAACATCAACCACAGCATGTACCCCCTCAACCTTTACCTTTGGGCCAAGAGTTGAGCCATAAACCCGACAACTTCGAGCAAATTCGTGAGCCTCAACGTGAGGACACTCTTGATACCACAGCAGCCACCCAAAGTCTGGAATTTGCGAGTACTTCTGGTCCATACGAAGACCTACCTACTATCTTCAATCACTTACGCGTGCAAGTCGATGGCGAGGAATACGATGTCGACTCCTACCCGCCTTTTGAATGGGACTCTGTGCTTGACATGTCATCAGAGGCTGCATCTTCTGATTCTGAAGCTTCGTCCAGGCGCGAAGGCTCTTTCCCTGGCTTTGTGCATCGCCGCCACCATCGCCGCAGGTCTGGCCGGGAAGGAGTCGACCGGCGTGTCCCACTTCCAATGCACCCTTCTCCTTTGCCAGGTACACCTAATCCGCATTTTGTTGATTACATTGGCGGGCTTGAAGAACCGTGGAACGCTGTTTGCGTGGTAGGCTTGAGAGTATACTCTACTTTGCGTGACGATGAGGTCTTGCTAAAGGTTGTGCGGCCAAAACTAATCTCTGATGAGGACAAGGTTAGCGACAAAGACAGTAATGCAGATGATGTTGGTATTGAGAGAGGAGAAGCGAATGGAGAAGACCAGTCGAATGAACCGCTCACCAGTCTAGATCCAGACGATATGGCTCGAGGTGCCGTGGCCACTATGCATTGAGATGCGAGCCAGGGAGCCAGGGCGTGGCGGATCACAAAGGGATGCTAGAAGGGGACATATCAGCGTTATGACTGTAACATCAAAGCAGTGGAAGAAAGGTGCTGACAAGCATGGCATGTAGATTGGCGTCTGCCCATGATCTGGTTATTAGGAGAAAGATTGCAAATCCGTGTTGTCAGGAGACTGGCCGAACTCATTACCATGACAGTCACCCACCACAAGTAGATTGTGGATCTTTGGAGTGGAAACAAACACGCTTTGTACTTTTTTGTTGTCGTCGTACTTGGAGATGGGTTATCTGATGTAAAATTCCTATTATGATTTCTCATGTCTGACTTGCTGCCTATAAGAGGAAATGACTTTATTTCAATGTCATTGGTCCTAGCAGCGACCCATTGTCGTAACATTCGTAGCCACCCTTCCGTAGGCCACGGCCCCCTGTCCCTCCCTTGCCATCACCTATTTACCTTGAGGGTCCAGTGGCCAGTGACAAAGCACTTGAATTCTAATCAGTACCTTGGTCTAGAGTATCATATCTCGTGGCTAAAGGCGTGGGTAGGCTCTGTATTCCGATATGATCTGCTGCCCTGGTATCTTTTGATGCATTATGCTTGCAGTGTCCGTGTTGACCAGCAGGTTCTGTTTCTGGGAGGTCTGCGGAGGATCTTTCGTCGACGTGTTGGCCCTCAACATGGACGATGCCCTGTTCGTCCGATGAAGCGCTCGATTCGATGCTTGCTGGTCAATGGATAAACGGTGATGGTGGTGTTGTCACCTTGATGATATGGCGGGCTGCTGGTCTGGTGGGCGTGGCTGGATGTTTTCCTTCTAGGAAGAACTTCTCAAAGTGAGCGAACACTTCCCACCGAGAGACACCAACACCAAAACTAACGAGAGGGATATTTGGCAATCCTTCACTTTTCTCGTTCAGCCCAAGACCTTCAGTCCGCCTTTCGTCTTTGATTGCTTTTTGTTGACACCACCATGTTGGACTTTGCCATGACCGCCAGAGCCACCTTTTTTGCCCTTCGGGTTATTTTGTTTGACCGTCGTGGCGCGTACATCAGTCATGGCCTTTTTCACTATAATAGGATGACTGCCGATATACTTGCCATTCTGTTCTCTGGCGGCACGAAAATAGTCGTCTCCATCGGCAAAGCTGACGAAACCATAGCCTTTCGATTTGGTCGTTCGCTTATCTCGGATGACGCGAGCTTTCTGGACCGACGGATATTGAGAGAAGGCCTTAAGGAGGGACTCGTCGGTTACTTCACCTGCCAGGTTTCCCACAAAGATGCGGAAATGAGCGGGGTCCCATTCTAACAATGTCGAGTCGGTCCATGTCGTGCCACCGCCGCTTCGCTGGACGGTCTTGTCGGTGGAAGATTCGGGGACTTGGGCGGATTGTTCAGAGCGGGCAGTGCTGCCTTGTGCTGCTATTGCTGGCGTAGAGGTTCCGGTAGATGCACCGGCTGGTCTGGCGGCCAAGTTTCCAGAGTCTTTGCTCATGTAGGCGCTCTGCCATTGTTGGACCTGCGCTTCATATTCTGGGTCGAAACCAGGTGGGTAGCCTGCCGCGGAGGATTCGGTATTGGGGACGAAAGGATTTCTAATCGCCGGACCGCTCGAGTATGAAGAAGCATCGTAGTGAGGTTTGGAGGAGTAATCGCTCTGCGGCTGGGGATAGGATGATTGCACGTTGTATGACGGAACTGGAGGTGCCGAGTACTGGGCAGGACTGTTTGTGCGAAACTGGTTCGCAGACGCAACAGATCGTGGCGCAAATGCGGTGAAAGCGGGTTTAGAGGAGCTGCTTGACTTGAAGGATGATATGGGATTCACTGCAGATTGGGGAGGACGTGCAGGTAACGATGCTGGTGGCTGGCTGGTGGCGGGCTTGAAACCTGGAGGCGTCGGATACGACATGATGAATGTTTGATCTAGTAATGTGAGAGTTCTGAATCAACCACGTACCAGGCACGAGCCCCGAGTTCTTGTGTAGCTGAGAGATATTTAGAAAGAGCTGGTCTCTCTGGACGAGACAGTGACTTGGTGGTTTGACGCGGCGCACTGGACAGTGATGGGTGACGCAAAATCATCTGGGTTTTGATGAGATATTTTATTCCAACAAGGAAGCCTGCTTCAGACTCGAGGAATCGAAGGATACAATATCACGTGATCTATCAGCCTCGTTGTCTGATTGAAGGAAGTTTTCCGAAGGGATCGATTCTCTAGGTTTTCTGCTACGGTGGGACATTGACTCCCCGGCAACTTCTGAGCAGAACCACATATTGTCTCCACGTGGGGGTCTTGTGCATGCGATCTTGGTTTAAAAGTAGACTGGATCGGCAATCACGAAAGGGTCGGAGGACGACATCAGTCCTCATCCAAGGGTCTCTGTGTGTGTTGAACGATCGATGGTATGTACAACAAAGAAGTGACACATCCCCTTGAAATCATGCGTGACATGAATAATGCAGCTAGTCATGAGAGGCGTCTGCGCGTACTGTGGTTTGGAGTTGACTTCTTTACCTACATCACCAGTAGCCCCCCTCCCCTCCCCCCATGAGCGATTACCGCTGGATCCGGGCAGGGTCAAATCGGGCCTCTTACGTCAAAAGCCATTGCTCACTCGAGCCTGGTCCAAGCCAAAGGCGCTCGGAACCCTGCTTTAGATTCTATGCTGACTCACCTATGTTGTCCTTATTAACTAAAGGTAAATGGCAGATTGCACAGACGTAATTCATCGGATGTTGATTGCAACCCGCAAGCATGGGCTTAGTCATGACATGAAAAGCTGGATGGGGGAAACCGATGTAGGGCAGTGAATGGCCGTGGAAGTGTTGAGTGGAGGAATTTCAAAGGCACCAGTCAGCCGGAGCGTCGGCAGCACCACGGAGACTGTAGGGTTGTCCATCGGCGGCAAGTCGCAGGTTGCAAGTTGCAGGTCTTGTTAAACGATGGGGTGAAGGGGAGCCTGTGATGTACGCAGGGTTTTCCAGGCTGTGGGCGCCAATAAGCCAGTTGGGATGGGGTACCTTGGTCTGTGAGGAGCTCTGGCACGACGGTTGGTTCGTCGCCAATTGCCGCAACTAACCTGATTCAGCTGGTGGTGGTTTCAGTTCTGGTTGATGATGGGAAACTGCCCGGTTGGTTCCTTGGGGCTGACATCCAACAACCACTTACAACCACTCGGGAGCTGGCTGGCAAGCTGCCAGTGCCTCCGATGGGCGGGAGGGGGGGCGGCCGCTCAGGCTCTCTGGGCTGTCTTTGCCCCTCCAAACATTAACATCATCCAAAGCCAATGCAACAACAACTCAGTGCTCAATAGTGGGGTTCTTTCACCTTTGCAGCAAGTCTACTTTGTCTGCCAGTCCCAGTTGTCTAATCAACATATTTATCTCACTCCCGTGCTTCAAATCACTTTTCCTTCTTCCTCCCTTTTACGATCGTGCCTCTAGTCTTTTTCGGTGCATTAGACAGAGACTCTTCTTGCTCCCGAGCTTCATATCCAGCCTCAACTCCCCATCTATCCTCAAACCCAGATTTTTTGTCCACCCCGACTACCATCATGTCTTCAGCAGTGTGAGTACCGCTTTTCCTGTCGTCATAGCATGCCCCCCCCCCCCCAGATGTTGCCCTGCCTTTTCTCGCCTGGCTCGTATACTGTCCTAGAGATAAAATCAATTGACGACAGAGATGCTAACTTTAGTGCGCGATTGGCCAACCTCAAGGTTGGTCCTGCGCAGTCCGAACCCAGTGGTGATTTCGGTCTCATCGGCCTTGCGGTCATGGGCCAGAACTTGATCTTGAATGCCGCTGATCATGGCTTCACCGTGGTTGCGTTCAACCGAACCGTCTCCAAAGTCGACCGTTTCCTCGAGAACGAGGCCAAGGGTAAGTTGAGCAACTGCAATCTCCGCGGAACAGCCCGGACTAATCATGGCCCAGGCAAGTCTATCGTGGGTGCCCACTCCATCGAGGAGTTCTGTGCCAAACTCAAGACCCCCCGCCGTATTATGCTCCTCGTCATGGCCGGCCCCGCAGTCGACGACTTCATTGAGAAGTTGCTTCCATTCGTCGAAAAGGGTGACATCATCATCGATGGAGGAAACTCCCACTACCCTGACAGCAACCGCCGCACCCAGTACCTTGCCGGGAAGGGCATTCGATTCGTTGGAGCTGGTGTCTCAGGTGGTGAAGAAGGTGCTCGTTATGGCCCATCTCTCATGCCCGGTGGTAACGAAGAGGCTTGGCCATATATCAAGGATGTTTTCCAGAGCATTGCTGCCAAGTCGGACGGCGAGCCCTGCTGCGACTGGGTCGGAGATGAGGGTGCTGGTCACTACGTCAAGATGGTCCACAACGGTATCGAGTACGGTGATATGCAGTTGATCTGCGAGGTAACCCGACTCTCTACTGTGATTTATGCTGCATTTACTGACAACGACAGGCTTATGATGTTATGAAACGCGGTCTCGGAATGAGCTACAAGGAGATGGGTGACGTCTTTGCCGAGTGGAACAAGGGCGTACTTGATTCTTTCCTCATTGAAATCACCCGAGATGTCCTCCGCTACAACGACGATGATGGCACACCTTTGGTTGAAAAGATCCTCGATTCAGCCGGTCAGAAGGGTACTGGCAAATGGACTGCCATCAACGCTCTCGACCTGGGCATGCCTGTCACCCTGATTGGTGAGGCTGTGTTTGCCCGTTGCTTGAGTTCTCTCAAGGATGAGCGTGGACGTGCTGCCAAGGTTCTCAGTGGACCTACCCCTACCTTCACCGGCGACAAGGCTGCTTTCCTCAAGAACCTTGAGCAGGCTCTCTATGCCTCCAAGATCATCTCCTACGCTCAAGGTTTCATGCTGATGCAGACAGCCGCCAAACAATACGGATGGAAGCTGAACAAACCATCCATTGCGCTCATGTGGCGTGGTGGTTGCATTATCCGCTCTGTCTTCTTGAAGGATATCACCGCTGCCTACCGCGCTGAGCCCGATTTGGAGAACTTGCTCTTCAACGACTTCTTCAACAAGGCCATCCACACTGCGCAAGATGGCTGGAGAGACGTGGTTGCCTTTGCCGTCAAAGCTGGTATCCCCACCCCTGCTTTCAGCACCGCTCTGGCCTTCTTCGACGGATACCGCACCAAGGACTTGCCTGCCAATCTTCTGCAAGCTCAGCGTGATTACTTCGGTGCACACACCTTCCAGGTCAAGCCAGAGTATGTAGGCGACAAGTACAAGGCTGGATCGTACACTCACGTCAACTGGACTGGACGTGGTGGCAACGTGTCTGCCTCTACATACACCGCATAGAGCATTGACTCGACTTCGGTCAATCTGCTCAGACATGTTGTGGTCTATATGTTTGAAGCAATGCGTATACTTGTCTGAGACAAAATCAGGTCTACGAGGCTTGTCATGGAATGTTGTGTTCTATGGAAAAAATTAGAACGAGCTGCGTATTGGTCATTCGACCCCGCTTCAGAAAAAAATACGAGTGCAACAGGCTCGGACTATGCCCTTGCCCCCCAAAATTCAAATATAGAGCAGGATCAATACATGATATGTCTGCAACAGTGTGTTAAGATTGACGTGCAAATAAGACTGGTGTAATTGTAGATGATGATATGATCGTCGATGAGTGTGTTTGTCAGTGATAAAAATACCTTCCCCCTTGGGAAGTAAATAAGCTTTTGGATCTGTGGGTTGATTTGACTACTCCGTAGTCTGCTAGTGAAATATCCGCAGCAGATCAATCAGTCAATCATTCATTCCTGGCGTGGGTGCGTACTTGACTACTTTTGGATTCTGCTGCTAGAAAAAGAAATGTCATTTCCAAATCCAACAATTATATCTAGTAGCGTCAAGTAGCTCTTCGGGTAGTCAAGTACTAAAAGGCACAAGTTACCTACTAAAAGTACTTATTAGTGGTCGGCGCGGTAAACGGAGCTCGGGGAATCGGCGCTCTTTGCTCTCGCCTCGCTCTTGCACATTTGGGTTCTCTGCCAAGGTTCAGCCTGCGCAGGAACAATTCATTTGATTCTCCCAATCTACTTCATCCCTCCCTTTCGCGTTGCCGTTGCCCGTGCCATTCCATGTGTGCAACGACGACCTGTGTTTCCTACGGACGGTCGTTGTGTGTCAGCGGCATTCGCGTCTGGCGTCTGGCGTTTTGATTGTCTATCCTTGCCCGTGGTTTCATAGCCGCACCCAGGTCCTCCTGTCTTGAATGGGGGTCCTTGGGACGGCCATCTTGACAGATTATTTGACCGGTGTCTACTTGACTGTTTGCACCCCGTCTATCAACCGACGCCATTCCATTTCTTTCCATCGCCTCTGACACAACCTAGTCAGGGTCCGGAAATCCTCTCTGCAATCATGGCCTCCGACACAAAGCGCCAGAACTCTGGTGCGCGAGTGGCGGTTGCGCTTCCGAAGGCCGATGCGGCTGCTACAGGAAGCCAGACTGTCTCTCTCGACATTGCGCTCCAACAAGCTGTTGGAAGCCGGTGAGTATACTTGCAACCTCGCGTGGCTGCTTGAACTATTCTAATCCAGATGTCAGCGTCCGCTTGAATCTCGTGGCTACCGGCCAACCTGCAGTCACTGGTGTGGTCTTCACTGCCGACCCTTTGACCAATCTACTGGTCCTGAATACCGTCTCAACCTCATCTACCGTTATCACCGCATCATCTCTCGCTGCTCCCTCCGGCACCTACAGAATCATCCCCATCTCGCAGATTTCCAGCTTCCAGGTCCTGTCACTACCTCCACCGAACCCAGAACCGACGAATCCAGCTTTAAATGCCATCGACACAAATGCCACACAAGCCCGTTTAGCTAAGAGCATCGCGGCTAAGCAGGCTGCTCAGGCTCGATTGGGCCCCAAGGGAACCACACCAACAGACCAAGCACTCTTCGAAGCCTTGTCAAGAACAATGCCAGCGACGTGGTCAGGCAGTGGCATGCTCATCTCCGACACTTATTTGATCGAGAAACCATATGATGCAGCCAACGTCAGATTCGTAGAGGGTCGCCACGGCGATCTAGAGCGCATGAAGAAGGTGGTTGAGATGGAACGTCAGAAAGTCAGACTAAAGTTGTCTAAGAACCTCTTGGATGGCAAGATGGGCTCTGATAAATCCCCTGCCAAGAGTCCTTCGCCCTCACAGATGAAAAAGGGAGGCTAAGGGTGCCGTGAACAGAACAAAACAAAAGTCTTGACGCTAGTATTTTGCCACGTCCTTGGACTTCACGACCCTGATGTTGAGTAAGTGATGAAGTGTGCATGCAGAGTCTGACCATGAACTCTGTGTGCACTCTACAAACCTATGTAGTCAATGACAAGGTCAAGCTCAACGAAACGTCCGTGGCGTGGCAGGCCAAGTGCCTTAAGCAGGCTCATATTGGAGACTGTGGTATTGTGTAATATCACGAACAGTACTACTGGTGTTGTTCATTTCCGTCTGTACGAACCATTGGGGAGAAGGAGCAAGTCTTGATGATCGTGACCGATGACCGATGTTCCTGGCGTCTTCCCAGGACATATCCTCTGCTTAGTACGAGGATGGCTACTCACAGGTGAAATTCAGACAGTGAGCACGGGACTTACTACCCTACCAGGGATTAAGTAGTACTGTAGAGAAAAGTACGAGGCTTCAAATGTATAGCGTCAAACATATAGCTTCAAATGGGTCGACCGCATGGCATAGGCATGTCAGGCCATCAACATTGAGACATCCAAATGATACAATACAATTATGTAACGCAATGTTACAAAGACTACTCAATCGTCTCTATTCTTGTTCCAAGGCCTCCCAGCAGGATGGTCCAACAAAGATGAGCTGGGTGTCGATCCTTCAGCATGACTGTCCAGCCCCCGTGTCCAAGGGCCCGAGTCTGCGGGTCCTGGGCCCCGAGTAGTCCCCGTCGCCGACCGAGTCGGCTCGTCTTGATCGTATCGATCTGATCGGTGACCCTGCAGGTCTGGACTGTCGTCAAATTCCTCCTCCTTGTCCTCATCATCGTTTCGTTTCCGAATCTTGTCCCGGGCCTCTTCCCTCATCTTGAAAATCTTGAGGTAATTGTATGCAGCAATGCTGACAATCGTGACCAAGAGGCCGCTCACGTTGACGAAGGAAAGCTCATCGTGAAATACAATGGCCGCCGCGCTGATCGTGATGACTTCCTTGAAGATGCCACAAATACTGAGCGTGACGACACTTGTGCGTTGTAACAAGGTGAACTCGCTCGCAATCATGCAGAAGGCGAGGCACCCTGGGACAATGAGCAAGGCTAGGGCGGTTAAAATGCCGTGACTGGATACTAGCAGTTGAATACCGGTGATGACAGCCGTGGGTGTTTCGGAGAAGCAGGCGATAGTGAGGAGGGTGACAAACATGATTGGCGCAAGAAAGAAGAGGGTTGCAAAGGGGTTGGATGTGGCGGGATGGCGAAGAAGAAGAATCTGGGTCAAGGCCCAGCGGAAGCCAGAAAAGAAAGAGGCAGAAATGGCGAGTGCGAATCCCAAGGCATGAAAGGCAGTTTCGCCGGCGACCATCATCAAAACACCCAAGGTCATGGTGAGGATGATTAGGATGAGCTTCACAGACGGGCTTTCGAGGCGGAAGAGAAAGGCGAACGTCAAGACGAAAATGAGGACGGAACTCTTGCACATGGTGTAGAAGGTGAGGGTGATGTAGCGCAAGGAGGTGTTGCCCAGTCCAATATCGAGCGAGGTGGTGGTGCCGGTAGGGACAAGCCTGGTGAGGTAGAATAGGGGTGTTACTAGCGGTTTGTGGTTGGGTGGTTCGTCTCGATATGGTGGAGGTTGAGGCTGAGAAGGCCGTAATGAAGGAAACAACAAAAGGATGGTGCAAGACAAGGCGAACTGGACGACCATATGCAGGGAGGTGGCAAATAATGGGAAGTGGAAGTCCAAGTGGTCGGATGAGAACATCATCTTGTTGTACTGCAGACGACACGCGTCAGTGCTGAGGGTCCAACAGGTCGGGTGAACTTACTATTGATATGGATAGAGAAAAGAAATACCAGCCTCCGACGAGGGCGGCGTTGATGAGAAGATTTCGAATGACATTCTGGTCAGCCTGTCGAGCCTCGTCCGCTGAGAGGCCAGCGGTACCGGCAATTCGAGCATCCAACGTGTGGGCCTGTCTCTTGCTTTTGAGGAATTTCCGACGTTCGTGTTTGCTGAGACCTGATTCTTCATCATCCTCCATTTCCACATCGGAATCTAGCGGGCCGAGTTCATGTTCTTCTGAGCTCGACATTGAGGAAGCAAGTTCATCGTCCTCTAGTTCACTTTTGGACTCGGACGTTCCGCGCCGGCGAAATTTGCGACGAGGATTGATGTAGACGTCGTCTTCAGCCAAAGGGGGGGCTGTCGCTCTGGGGTTGTGTGTGTTGTCGGTGTAAGGAGTTGTGTCCATGAGAATAGTAGACCTCGAGGGTGGCCGATGGAGAGGACGATATGCTCATCAGCACATCTGGAGGGTCGCGAAAGAGGAGACGAGTGCCGACTTCTCCTGTTCCCAAACCACCAGTCGCAGTCGTTGGGGGAGGGATTCGAAGAGGAGGTCAACGGCAATATTTCAGGTGGCCAGCGAGAGTCATGAAAGGGATGGAAGGAGACGTGGACAAGATCAAGCTGATATTAAATAATTGAATGAGGGGGTCAGGAGCATTGGATTACTCTGAGAATTGTGAATCGAGAGGTACAGATGATGAAGTTGGGAGTTGGTGCAGACAGTCCACAATAATAAACATGATGTCCTCATGTTCATAGAAACCGCGGAAGGAGTGACAGGGGGCCGTCAGATGCCAACGCCAAGTTGTGCAGACTGCCACGACTGCCCACACTGCCCTATCAGGCTCTGAAGGGTAGGCGGTGGATTTATTAGCACGCGTTGGGATCAACCGTCCGTGTCATGCCTCTCACTACGCGGGACGGCATTCCAACGTCCATCCTGCAATCTATCAAATGCCAATTGAAAGTAATCAAGTAAGGCTATCTCAAGTAGGCACGTGGCTGTTTCCTCAGATCTACACCACGAAAATTCCTACTATCTTCGCAACTGTATAAAGACATTGAGAATCATTTGGCAATTTCTATCAAGTGCTCTTACCTTCAAGATTACTCAACATGAAAACAGTCATCCTGAATATGTCCACGGAGAGATCGACGGGGCCAGAGAAGCAAAGGTCGGGGTATAGGGGTTACTCTTCCCTCGCCATGACTATCCCCATCGACAGTAATTAGGTAAGAGCCATTGGTTGGCGCGTCACATCACGTGTCAGCAACAGATGGTGAGAGACTAATAAAAGGGATGAAGCATCAATTACTAAATCAATCTTATCTCGCGCTCATCCAGCAGGCAACCGCGTCCACACCAAAGTCACCATACACACGGTATAATAATGATGCGTACGGAGTAGGTGAAGTATCCTCAAGGCTGACAGTCATGATTGGGTTTCGATTGTGGCTAAGCGCGGGAGGCTCAGCCTTCTTGTAAGTAGTGCGGATGATGGCAGAGACGCCCCTCGGCCACCCTACTGGTGCAGACTTTCATTTACTAGGCACGTCCGGCTGGCTAAGGGTATCACGGTTCGTGGATGAGCGAATAGGATCTAGTAGAGCCAACGTCTCTGATCATGCTCTGGTTTATTTATTCCCAACCTGACAGCAACAAGGCTTGGTGTCACTGTGACTCCAGAATCATTCATCATGTCCACCATGGATTTCAGTTGACCGACCGAGATAGACGTTTGCACCTTCCTTCATGTCACCATAACCAGATTACCCCACCTGCCGCATGGTAACCATCCACGCCATCATCGTTGAACTCCCAACTTTCAACATTCAAGTCTACAAAAATGCCATTCTTTGGCAAAAGACGCCGCAAATATGAGGCGGACCCAGATACGTTCGCATCAGCAGGTCCAGGCCTACATCAGCCGTACCTACAACAGGCCCCTCCGGCCTATTACACTCACCCCATGCCTACTCACAACACTCGACCTTCACTCCCTAACATGACTTCATCGCCCATACCCACGACGAACTACCAACCCTATCTACCCTTAACAAGAACTTCCACAGCGCCACCACGTCCAATACCACCGAGACCGCAGGATCCTAGACGAACTCTACACCAAGAGATCGGAGACAAACTGGGAGATGTCCTCACGCTTATGGATGAGGATGCCTTTACAGGTTCAGATGCTGCGCTCCAAGCCATGTTTCCAGACGTGCAAAACCCAGAATCTGCAAACTTTCATCTCGCAGACCGATCTTCTGGCGCCGTTAGCGGCAGAAGCGGCAAAGGCCAAGCTAATCACAGAGGCAAGGGCGATCAGAGGACTGTTTTCTCCAAGGTCGATCTATATATCAATTCTCGCTTACCTGCCTCACTCCCTCCCCTGCGCGTGTACATTCCAACTTATCCCTTATTATGTCTAGCTGCTCAATATTCGTCCAGTGCGTATGCCACTCCTCAATCCCGCTCTGAAAGAAAAGACTTCGTCTCAGCAGACGGACGTCTCGGCACCAAGGCTATGGTGATCAAGTCTGTTCCGTGCGACGACAAGAAGACGATCGTGTTTGCGATTCGAGGCACGTCAATGATGAGCATTCGAGATTGGGGTGTCAATCTTCAGACTGATGCTGTCTCTCCCCGAGGCTTTCTCGATGATGAGGGCAATCTATGTCATTCCGGGTTTCTCAAAGTTGCCAAAGCCATGGTCAAGCCAATTGCTGCTAGACTCCGGACTTTGTTGGAAGAAGACCCCAATCGCACAAGTTGCTCCCTTCTCATCACAGGGCACAGCGCTGGAGGTGCTGTAGCGAGCTTGCTTTATACCCATATGCTCTCAGAATTGGTCCAGTCGGAGCTCAGTATCTTGACTGGATGCTTTCGAAGGGTGCACTGTGTGGTATTTGGGGCCCCGCCGATCAGCCTCTTATCGCTGCAGAAACCGAGGACTGTTGATGGTCGGCTACAGAAATGCATCTTCTTCTCCTTCATGAATGAAGGCGACCCGGTCGTACGAGCCGAACGGGCTTATATCAAGAGCCTGGTCGACCTTCTCTCGCAACCCCTCCCAGCCAAAATTCCATCTAATCATCCATCATCTTCTGCTTGGAACCTTCTCAATGCATCAATGTCCCGATTGGATCTTCAACTCAAGCCTTCGAAAAGGCCGCAGATGAAACCTCACACCACCCAGCTCCAAGCAAGGACCTTGTGGTGGGATGTACCGCCTTCATACCTTTCCAACGCAGGTCGTCTGATTGTTCTGAGGGTTCCAGATGGAGGTCAGGAGGCCGACGTGACAGCGAGCACGGTCAAGGACGAGCAACTACGACAAGTCATGTTTGGAGACCCACTTGTGCATGCGATGGATGTTTACGCCAGAAGAATAAACTGTTTGGCGGTCAGAGCAGTCACAGGCGGTGTTGTATGACCTCTGGTACGAAGTATGCCTGCGGACGGAGAGAGAGAAAATGAGAATGAGGAAATCGCGCCGTTGGGCTAAGCGATCTGATTTTGACTAGTCCTCTCAACAATCTTGAAGCCATAATTAGTGTCAGCTTTGATGAGTCTCGGCCGTAGACCCCCGACTGCCAACGTCAACTGTGCACTACCAGAGTGTATGGGGCATCTTCTGGAATTGGATCAACACAAACGCAGTGTTCGGACCCTGAGGCCTTGTGACAGCTTATGGATCGTCCGAATCGGCGAAAAATCTGGCAACTTGGAATAGCCAAGTGACCCACTCAACGACAATGTCATGGAGTTGTGGGTCTGTTGTATCGAACAAGGACTTCTGGAAACGACTCATCACCAATTGACATCCTCGGTTGGAGATACTCACCCTCGCCGAGCGATAGCATCTCGATTGACGATCTCCACGGCGCTCTGATCAATGCAATATGGAACAGTTTGACATTGTGATCAGCAAGACAGCTGACGAAACAATGAGAAGATTGAGATTCCTAGTCTTCTGCCTTCCTGTGTCGTTATAGGGTTGGACAGCACGTGGCTTATCTGTACCATGATGATTGTGGCTCTTGTGGAGATGGACGCTCGCATCAAAAGGGGACACTGGGGAAGATGAGTCTGGCGACACACGGTGATGCTACTAGAAGAGGACAATAGATGCGCATGCCTATCTTGTGTGGAGATGGACGAGGACAGACGGGAACGGAGATCAAAATCTCATGTCCACTTGCGGCCAGACGACACTCAGAGCAACCAAGAGCAACCAAGAGCAACCAAGAGCAAGAGATATGAAACTGACTATGGTGGGCACCGTGTACAGTACGTGGTATGACGAAGAGTTTAGCGAAGGATCCTCATATATGTATGGCGATCAGATATACACAGCTACTAGGTACATGCTATGGTATGGATTCATGTATGGATCCCCTCGTCTCGTCCCATGGGCCCTCTATCCCTCTCCCCTCGTGCCCCTCCTTGAGCACCACCATGCCGAGGCATACAAGCCCTACCTTTGCTTTCAATTATTACTTCTGTAGATATATTCCCAAGGTAATCAACCCTATCCCTTGGCATCTCGCTTGATAGACACGCTACTGTGGCACTCGTGGCTACGTCCAGCAGCATGCGCAATGCCACTTCCCTTCCAGGCATGGATCACAATTGGCATGGGGTGACAAATAATACGGTACTTATGTTTTTCAACCGATTGCATGCCCACACACGAGACCGAAAAAGGGCAAAAAAAGGCGAAAATGTCTGACTCAGAGCCGCATTAGGAGGTACGAGTAAGTCGTCGAGTAAATGATAGGATGTGTAGGTTTTCGTGAACCTTGTAAGATGTAAAAAGCAAATTTTCCTAAGGGAGTAGGTAGGTTAGGTACCTACTTCGTCTACGGAGTTCCCCATTGCGGATGTCACTTCCGAAATGTCAATTGTTCATTGGCGTCTCCCCACAAGTTCGATTCGAAAGCTACGAAGTTAGGGAAGTACCCAGTCAGGCCAGTCTAGGCAAGGGAATGCGGTACCTAGAGCATGTACCTACTTAACTTAGTACCTCAGTAGTAACTTTGGTGACGTTGAGTAGAGTTTCGTCTTCCGTCTTCCGTCTTTCGACTTTCGACTTTCAAGCTCGGTTATAGATTTTTCGGTTATAGATTTTATCTAATTAATCGCTCTTCAATTAGGAAGGTAGGTATCAAAGGTACGTGGGCACATGGTCTGATCTCGGTATCTGTGTTTCCTTCTTCCTATGGCCAGACCGAACTATACCCCGTAAGGCAAATAGATAGTGAAGAGAGAGAAAAGATTTGCATCTGCAATCAATCTCTTGACAGCCACGACATGCAATAATCAACGGTTTTACAGTACATACCTAGGTTAGGTAGGTAGACGCGTAGGTACCCATCCACTTGCCATATCATATTCCGTAGACAATCATCGATTAAGGTTATCTCTCTCTGGCCGCGTACACCTTTGGTTGATCATGGTCATCTCCGCCGGCCACTCGACCTGCCCTGCCCGCCCAAACAGCCGAATAATCTAAGTACCTGGTAGATACCTACTGTACACCGTACACTGTAATTTTGTAACTCCTAATGATACGGAACACATTTGCGTCAGAGTCCCTGAGGCTCGAGAATTGAAGCTAGCCTTCTCGAAAAACAGACTTGCTTGGTCCACCCGGCCCCGCACGTCAATCATTCGCTATCATCTCGTCTAAGTACTCCGTAGTGCAACAGTATGGAGTATTCCCGCAACCACGAGGACCGACGACATTTTGCTGTTGAGCCTGGTATTAGTGGGGCGGTGGCAGCCACGCATGTCGCATGCGTACGTACGGAGTACGGTGTACTTGTAAGCGAGTCGTTAGCTGCCCACGCGAGCCAGGTCGGTTCGAACAAGGCGCATGGAAGGGCGAATTGTCCATTTCCAGTAGTATGCAGAATTAATTCCCACAAAATTACTTCTCCATCCCAATCTAGATCCCGCTGGGTACATTCTCCTACCCCGTACGTATGTGTACCACACGAGAATTGACTGCTCATAGCCTTATGCACCTACAAACCTGGTGCGGCGCGCCCCGCCCGGTGCCCAATGCGTCGTTCTCTCCCTCGAATTTAGGACATTGTTGCGGAATTGCTGCAGTGCCGTCATCTTTGGCCTCTCAACAGGAACCTTGTAGTGTGACTCTTGCTTCGAGCTGTGAGATGACAACTTCTTGTGTTTGCGCCGTATCAATGTCGGCACAGATTCTTCTGTTGCTTGCACATGTTGCACCGAGCTCTGTTCTTCGGGTGCTGTCGTGTAGGATGCTCCAGTCCAGGTAACTGCCGATCCTGCTTCAGTTTGTGACTCGACTTCCACATCAATCCCCTCTGGGAAAGCAAATGACATGCCAAGAGGGGTGGCTGTCGCTTGAGCCACAAAATTTGCATGTGGTGCTTTTGGGGTGGAAGCCGCGCCAATGGCAAAGCTGGACGCTGGACGTGCCGCATCATCCGTGTCCTGAATCGAGCCATGGTGGTCTGCATTTGACGTGCATTTCTCTACAGCCAGCTGAATTTCACCCGCGTCCAGTACTGATTCCAATCCCGGCACTGCATTTGGTGGGACGCCTGTACTTTCGGTCGAATTCTCGCTTATTGACCTATTAAGCGAGTTCGTATCAGGAAGTGAAGTCACACCGCTACCACTGAAACTTATTGTAGGCGCTTTAGCCGTGGTTTGAGGTACCTCGTCAAGATCTGCGCCTGATCGTCGTCTTTTGCGGCTGCCTTGCTGTACCCCAGGAAGCTCGGATTGGTGGGATTGAACCGTCATCTGCGCCGGAGCAACATGATCGTCGGTTTTCTCGCTTCGAACTTGCGGATCGGAACTCCCCACAGTTGCTCCGTGGTCTTTCTCGAGGTACTGGTCATCGGCTGACTCTGGAGTTTCAAGACCTTCAGTGGGAGGTTCGTGCGCGTTCAACAGAGATGAATCCTTTAAGCGTTGCGGAAGGGTGGCATTTGACACTTTTGGGCTGCCATATGACTCGAGAGATGGACCTGGGGTCGGATCACTCGATGAGTCTACCGATGGTCCAGGAAGACATTGTGTTTGGTTGGCGACGCTGCGCCTTTGCCCACCGCGTGGAGTGGAACGCGTTGAGCGTGTGGTTGGCAGCGGACTGGAAGTTATGGGACTAGTTCGGGTTGCTGGTGTTATGAGCACTTCAATTGTGCTTGCACCAACAGGAGTTTGTGCATTTTGTTTTTCTTGAGACCTAGTGGTGACCATTATCCTCCACCCCGGGTGAATTGCCGAAGAGGTGCCTCGATGGTAATAAAATGCTATGTTCACAGCACTTGTCAGTCTAGCAAACTTAAATGTTGACGTGGCAAAGCTTTACGCTGTGGTCTGTTGAGGGGAGTGACTGAATCTGAACCAGGTGGTAAGAATTTCTTGAAGATGGAAACTGTGATGTTGAAGATCCAGGTCACATGACTTAGCTTGTTTTGTCTTGGGGACGCCGAGTCTCAACCTTGAGTGAAGGTTTGAGCCCTGGGCGTGAATATTCTCTTCAACAGTCACTCGATCTTGGTGCCATCCACTTGTCGTGACTTACGCAGCACAGGCCAGACATGTAGACAGTATTGGATGTACCATTCATCCTTTTTTCATGAAACTCTTGATTCTTGACAAGCGAGAAGAATCGAGCGAGAGTGAGGGGAAATGGCCATTTGGTGGCAGGTGCAATCCTGGTCGCCGTGGCTCTCCAATCATTTGAGTTACTGCCATGTTTATAATCATCGTCATCGTCATCTGTTGGCAGGTGCGGGTTCGCTGATTCGGCAAGAGCAACCTCACCTCCATTCGTAGCTTGATCGCCTGCTCATGTTCGCTCGTGACTTTTAACATGAGGCAAGCAACAGAGATGATGTTAAGGCTGTGTCAACGAGGTTACAAGGCTGGTTTACTGCGATCGAGTCTGCTGCCCTCGGCTGGATACATATTTTCAAAAGCGCCCTCTTCCAACTCTATTCATACCCACCTCCCTATACAGAATCGCAAAATGAGCTCAGTGACCAAGGCAAAGTCCCTGGACCACTTGGTATTGACCGTCAAGGATCTCGACGCTACAGTCCAATTCTATGCCAGTGTTCTTGGAATGCGGCATACCTCCTTTACCTCGGCTGGATCGGATAGACATGCCCTACATTTTGGGAACCAGAAGATCAACTTGCACGTAAGTGGACATGAGTTCGAGCCCAAGGCGGCCAAGGTCCATCCGGGAAGTGGGGATTTGTGCTTGTGAGTCTGTCCTGGCATGGCTGGCCCCTTTGCGGTATGAGATGCCCCATTGCTAAAAGCTAGGTCGTCAATCTTTTAGCCTGGTCGAGGATGGGGTCGATAGTGTGCTTGAAAGGCTAAAGGCAGCGGGCATCACGGTGCTCGAAGGCAACAAAGTCGTCAACAGAACTGGTGCCCAGGTAAGTCCTACGCAGTTGCTGGCACGGGCATTGAAGGTTCCTTGTATCATTACCATGGCGAGGAAAATGCTCATGTGGTGAATCTAATTAGGGCAAACTTCGCAGTGTCTACGTTCGAGACCCTGATGGCAATTTGATCGAGTAAGACCCCTCCTTTTGCAATGCTTTCTGCCTTGTTATCCCCGAATGAACTCATGGATAATGATTCCGTATTGCAGACTGTCCAATTTGGTGCAAGATGACTGAGTCAATGAATGGATAACTTAATCCTGGGAAATCATCAAGATCACGAGAAGTAGCTACTGCCAAAAGGAAAGAGTGTAGAGAGCTACTACTACGAACTGTGGGTGCTTCCTAGGTTCTTGGGGAGACGAAGGAGAGTGCTCGGCCAATCCACCACCAGACTGTTGGTTGGACAGCCCGCTTCTCCTGCAACTATTTCGTCGAAGATTCACTGTAAAGTCTGTGTCTCGGGGAATTTTGTGGTCTCGGGGCGCTCGGTCAATTAACGATTTGCACTACAATTTTTCCACGAAGAAAGAAATCTGGTCATCTCTATTGGAAAAAAAACTTGGCTGGGTTGGCAAGCGGTTCCAAATTCATTATCTCATTTGAAAATAATCGATGGCTTCTTCGCCATTCTTGTCATGGTCGCATTTTCAAGATCTCAATGACTAGGCAAGGAGAAATCTTCGTAGTATATAAGCCTGCCAAGCAGAAAAATCGGGATCTCGGACGTGGCTTTTTTCTGCTAGACGAGCAAGCGATGACATTCTGATTCGAAGCTCCTCTTGACCTCAGGCACTGGCACTACTAGCCTCGAGGAGCTGAGGATCTTCTGATACTTGCTGCTATGCTGGATGAGGCAGCCATCGTGCCGTCCCAGCCATCCCCGTTTACTTGGTTTTGTCAGGATTGTTACTAGTCCAGGCAGAAGATCTACTGTGCAGGAAGGCCATGGCATGGCATCGATCTACTGTACCATCAAGTGCAAGGTAATGAAGCTGGACCAAATCTGACGTGCGCACAAAGTCCTGTGGTGTGTTCAACATCAACCTGTGAAAGAAATGCCTCTTATCAGCACTGCATACTTCCAAGAAACAATGATACTGGAGATAAGATCCGATGTTTGTGACTCGGATCAGAACTTATATGACTGGATGGTCAGGCCATTCTGGCATGGAGTGGGAGACATCAATTCGTCGTATATACGTATGACGGGCTGGATCATCATCTACGGATCCACAACTTGTTATTTGAAAATGTGAAGGTTGTAGAGGGACAAGTGGTTCGCATGCTAAATGCAGCGGAAAGCCCTCCTGACATACACGTACTGTACCAGACACTGTCGTAAGTGCCTCAGTTCAGTCAGGCAAAGGAAATTGGATTGATCTACGGACAATCCGTATTGGTGGTGCGGTCCATCATGGCTGTCATTCTCTGCTCGAACATGACCAGTCATCTCGTGTCTCGAGTTACTACTTTGGCGCCCCGACGCAGAGACGTTAACTCCACTTAAGATGGGCGTGTCGAAGCCCCCGTGAGTCTTTGCCGCAGGAAGATGCCGCTTGTTGGAGACTGATGTCGCTATCTATCGCTTCAACATTAGTCTTGAACAGATTTTGTCCTTGGTCGTTAGTGTAGCCAGCCACCTAGCGTCCCCATTTGACCGACCCAGGCCCTCATATTTTTTCATTCACATCAGTATACTCGTAAGGATGAGCTAAGAGAACCATTTCTATGAATGACAAGTGAACATGAAAATACTGGGCTCAATAATAGTGAGGCGAGAACGGCGGTGGAGTTTCACTTTTCCATTTGAGGCCTGGACTAACCATCATCCAGAAATGATGGTCGCGCTGAAAAGCGATAAGATCCTGGCAGGAATGAGATCTCATTCTTGTTGGGTGTATGGGTGATTAGACAACAGCTCAAGGCTCATTCATTTCCATTAGGTGTCGTCTTCAGTTCCTTTGATGGAGATGACAAGTTGGATTCTGCTTCCTCGTAAACAGAGACCTCTGGAGCACCTACCAGCCTGAAGAAGCCTCGATTACTCAGGTAGGCAGCACCGTATTGGCTAATTCGCCTACTTCTATTACCGTAAGTAGTGGACTCACCTACTGTACCATAACCATGGCCATGGTATACATGCCCAGGCATTTTTCTGTCCAAGGAACGGTCGCCGTTGTTAGTCTAAGTAGGCGAGGCCCGTCATCCAATATCCTTGTAAACAACACTTCAAGTGACCCCAGAAACGTCAAACTCGAATCTGTTTTGCGTTGAATATTGCTTTGGAAGAGGATGAAGATCTGGATGCAATTCCCTCTGACTGTGTTTGCACTTAAATCCGAGAAAACAATGAATACCTGGTATTGGGGGCGTGAGGTGTCGGTTACGCAGCCTCTGCCACGCTCCTTTTTGCACCGTGCCTCTCCTCCACATAAACCTAAGCCCGGCAAGAGTACTCACTACGTAGGAAACGCCCAAGCGCCTTGGGCCCTCGTGGTGTGGTACGGGGCGGAAGGGAACCTGTCATAGCCGTGCACTCTGCCAGGGGTTCTCGTGTCCGGGTCCAAATGCTTCCATGAAGACTCGATTTTGTGGCCCCAAGGATTCTATAGGTATTTCCATCATGCATCGTAAGTAAAAGATACTCGGTAAGACCTGTGCGAGACAAACTTGGTCGTCCGCCACGAGCACAACGACACCTCTGTTCTCTAGTACAGCACCTTGTGGGTCTGCATGATGCAGCTACAGATTGTTTCGCGTGCGTCGTGCTTTGCAAAGTTTGACTAGTGCAACAGGACGCAATCGCCATATGCGTGCACATACTCCGTACTCCGTAACAGCTGAAGCGAAGAACCTCTGCAGTGGACTCCCAAGAAAGGATGGGCCCTAAGTGGCCCCCAGTGGCCGAGATGCCCCCCTTTGGTCCCGATGTGCAAGCATCCCTGCCACCACAAGCCCAGAAATCCGCGACTGGCCCCAGTGACCGACTGTGCGAACCTTATGGGCCCGCCTGAAGAGACACCAGAGATCTACACCCCTCGACATATCCTGCACCTTAAGTAGGCTACCGGTTGGTCAATTTAACGCCAGTCGTGCTGGGGCTCGTGCATCACATTCTCCCTCTGCCATCGTGACGCACGGGAGGATCGTGATTTCGTAGTTGTCAACTCCCAACTCCCAACGCCCAACAACCAACACCCGCTGGACGCGGGCCTCCACCCCCCACCCTCCGGGGCACTTGGTCGTGGCAATTGGACAGGTCCACCAGACTTCTTTGGCATTGTTTTCCCTTTAAACCTACGGAGTAGACGCTTGAGTCAAGATCTTTGGCGCCTCTAGCGGTCAGACGTCACGCCACCCGCCCCGGCCACCCTCCTCATAGTAAGTACTCCGTAGGTAGGTAGTTCTCTCGTCTAAGCAGTAATGGTGGTTGGGTGGGCCGGTCCCGCTGCCCCCGTACCCAGATTCTCTCTGGCACCAACTCAACTGGTCCCCATACCTGCGGGAGGTCCTGCACACCCCGGGAGCTAGCTAATTAGGTTACCGACTTACAGAAGTCTGCCTAAGAAGTTACCATACCTCCCAATTGGGGCGCCCAGCCAAACAAGTACAGGAGAGAGAAGAAGAAGCGTGAGAGGGTACGAGGTGCTGCAACTGTGCCTATCTGTCTTTAGTCCCGCCCCTCTGCCCAACAGTGGTTGTCTCTGGTTTTACTGGAGCACTGGGACAATGGAACAATGGGTTGATGGGTTAAAAACGCCGCGAGAGTGAACGATGGCTTGCAATAATGCCAAGCAGCTCCCTTCCAGACCAACAAGAGGCTTGAGTCCAAAAGTCCAGACTGTGTTGGTTCATCATCGTCTTTCTGGACTCCTAGAGTGTACATTTAGTCGGCTCCCGTCGTCCGTGGACTTTAGACACTCAATGTCCATGTTCACAGTTCCTCATGTCGGTGACAAGGTTCCTCCTATAGATCATGGTCACCACAGCGTGGTCTACCACCTGCCGCTTCATATCTGAACCCAATCTTCTCGGACGATCCCTTGCCATACCTATCATCTACTAATGACTTCCTTCGAGGGGTCATGCGCCCACACTCAACCCCTCAAACTAGGTTTGGCTATGGCAATCAATCGACCTCAAGTCAAACACAACCTCCGCAATATCAAAGTTCAATGCCCGCATCCATGTCACCGGGACCTCAAGGATCCAACCTTTCCTTCCCTCAAAGTCTGCTTGTAAATGATCTGACCTCTACCGTCCGGAGTCCCGTTCATCTGCCAACTCCGGGCCCGCTTTACCCATCCAGCCTTGAAAGGTGAAGTAATCTGGTTAATACCATTCCTTACTCAACTGACACTTTCCAGGCCGGCTCGTGATTTCCATGAAGTCAACATTCTCAGTCGAGACTCAGGTGATGTGTGGTCGAACCCACACGCAGGCACCAGGAATTACATGACGGATACGCAAATTCTCACGTCCACGGGAAGTCAAGTCAGGTCTTCCTCAATGCTACAATCAGGAGCCATGCACGAAGTCTCCACCGTCTATACCAACACCAACACCAATCCCAACTCCAACCCCAACCCCAATCCGAGGGCCAGTACTAGTCGCTGTCGTCTCCATATACGACAACAACCAAGGGCAAGTCGGGCAGGACCAGATGGCAAAGACAGAAGGCAAATTCCCAATCGACTCGACTCGCAAGGGCAAGTGCTAACCACCACCTAGGGCCATTGATCCGCCTCCCATTCTGCAATTGCTCATGTACGATTTTGATCCGGAATCAGCATCAGACATGGCCGAAATCACCAGCCAGTTTTGGGTCGTCTATTGCAAATTGATCTCGGCACAGTCACCTGATCGAGACGTGAGCACCGTGTCTCAAATCAACGAAGATGGCCATAAAGAAGTCCAGCGACTGCTCTTGGGCACCTCAGTTGCCAGCCCCACAGTCACCAGCGACGATCCCGACCCTCCCACGTTTCAACCACATCCTCAGTCAACGGCGAGCTTCGTTGCTCCTCCTAGCCCGACCTCTAGATTTCTCCCCACATCCTCAACCCGTACATCAGAACCAAAGAGACAACCCCACAAGTACCCGGGCGCCTTTTTCATTTTCGCCGACATCTCTGTTCGAAAAGCAGGCGACTATCGCCTGCAGTTCACTCTGATGAAAATGGATGCAGTTCCTATGGCTCCAGGGTCTACCGTGGCCGCGGTCGACATTGTGACCAGTGACGTCTTCAGGGTAGTGAATGCCAAAGACTTTGACACAGTCCAAGCCAGTAGCAATCTGGTCAAAGGCTTATTGGATCGCGGCGCGGGCTTTCCCCTGAAGCTCAAAAAGGGCCTCAGGGAAGGACAGAAGAAGCGCAAGGGTCACTCTGACGAAGGCTCCGACGATGACATGAGCGATGCAACAGGAGAGACTTGACACGGATGTACAAGGACAATCACCCCCCTTTCAGAGGTCGAGGCATTTACAAGATTCTGCCATCGTCCCAATCGAACCCGAATCTGTCTATAATCACGAAGATGACTACATACAGGTGGCGCGCACCGGTAGACACCTCCGATGCGATTTTCCTCGACACTGAGACACGTTGCAAAGCACGCTTCAGAGCTCGGATCCCCCCGACAAGAAATGCTCAACCAGTTCTCAATTGGATGTCTGATGGCACTTGTGATCGAGTCGCGGACACATACAATAACAGGAGTATTCGCCGCTACCCACAGAGCCAGACAAATGGACTCTGGACAATGTTGCAGCAATCAAGATGCGTGTGGCCACGACGGATGTCTCAATGTTCGGAAGGTGCTTACTTGCTAAATTTCGGAATCGGAATCGACCACGGTCGTGATGCAACGCGTTGATCGTTGCCGTAGATTGAGCACTGCATGAGATCACGCATGTGACAGGACTCAACCCGCGGCTGCCGGTTTCACGACGCTCCCACCAACGCAGAACCAGAGGTTCAAGGTCGGTCAATTGACAACCATCGTGTGCCAACCTGCACGACCTCCTGGTCAGATTGGCGATCCAAAGAACCGTGTGGCATGGCGGAAAGGAGAAAGGGGATGGGGACAGCTCACGACAGCTCGGGCCGAACGGCACCGACCACGTTTTCAGGGGCAGGCTAAAGCTTGCGGCCTCGATGATGTGGATTAGTATTGTGTGCAGTACTCATGTCTAAACACGGTGCCATGGACATCGGTGGGACAGTTTCAAATGTTGGCAAACAAGATCTCGCGTAAGCATCCAGAGAGCAAAATTTTAGGATGGATTCTGTGCGCATCCCATCTTGTTGTCATGCATCTCGCGTAAAGATCAGATCCGCCATCTTGACTGAAAGGTCGATGGTCTAGATTTTGGCTTTTGGCTTTATAGACGACGGGTTGTTATTGGCGCCAATTCAATCCCATGAAAACCACAGGTGGCCACCGCCTCGGAATCTCGGCGGTCTAGACCCTGTGAGCGATTCATGCCAATCACATGAGCTGTTCTACAGCCTGTAAGTCCGAGGAGGAAGGTCTGGTTGATCAACGGAACTGCTGCACCAACTGTGGATAGTCAATTCATCTGGGTCGCAGATTAACCTCCCATCCAAAAGTAACCTATCTCTGGTTGAATTGGATTCGGTTCAAGCTGAGTTGAGTTGAGTTGATCGGGTGGCAAAGCATAATTCTGGGTGCCGGGCATGGAGCTTTACGCTACTTCCTGAAGATCCAGCACTGTTGGCTTGATTGCATTTTGCCATGCTTCTGCACGGTGGGGACTGGTGACATTGGTGGATATCTTGACCACAGCAACTCAAAAGCCGCATCGCACATGGACTGGTGGTTGAGATGATCTTTTTGAATCATCTTCCTTGTTTCTCAGGAAGAAGCGCGTCTTGGAACTTCAGGCCGTTAAAGGTTCGGCCGTTAGGATATAAGGTTACAAGATCATCGCCATTCCCTCTAGATATGGTGATGATCAGTTTGCACGCGGCTTGGCTTGACAAGGCATCGAAGACTATGGAAACGGCATCCACCCAAAGACCGGTGGTCCAGCAATTGATCTTCTGACCGGTTCTGCGACAATTTTCTTTGCGGTCTCGCCTTGACCTTGTTGTTTCAAGACGATGAGTTCGGTGGCAACCGCGCCAACGTTTCCAATGTCACCATTGCTGCAGCACAATTGGCACTATAATACTTAACTACCCATATGGGCACTTGTGGCTTTGTATGGTAGTATGCAGGCGGACTGTCTCTCCGTGGATCCTCATACCCGTCATCTATTGGTCTCCCATTCGAAAACCACGTTGCTTGTCTCGACACGTGCGATCCGAATCTCGATTGCTTGACGGGATCCTGAGAATCTAGGAGTTCCAAGGCTGGCATTGTGTTAACTTAAGCTTTTATGACAGAATCCTGCCCCGAGTTCCCTTGTCAGTGACGACGCTGCTAGAGCCCATCCGGTTTGGGCCTTCGGCAGAAGCGCTAAGAAGAGATGTTTATGAGGCTAGCGCCTTTATGAAAGGAACCTCACTGCCAGGCGGGTGCATGAACCACGTAACCCGAGAAAAGACGGGGGAGACCTTTAGTTGGGGAAGCCTACATGCCATGAGGGCGCCGTGGGGGGGCGAACGGGGGCTAAGATGGGCTCGAGACTTTCTTAGTTCTCGGCGTCTCTCGTGCCCATCTACTTAGGTCACCTACAAAGGTATCTACGTGGCTATAGAGTTCGTCTATAGTCCACTTGGTAAGTAAAGGCTTTACCTAAAGTACCTAGCTGGGTACTTAACTTAGGTGCCGGACTAGGTAATGGTGACATTGCATCAGCCTTGGGGTGTGGGTATATGTTGTCACTGGCTTGTTATTATTAGCCCCCTCGGCCCCCGGGTTCCAGGGGAGCCTAGCTGGGCACAACCGCCTACCAATAACAGTGGGAGGGCCCTCGGGCCCTTTTCCGAATTGGATGCCGCCTGTCAGCTCTCCGCAGGTGCCTAAAGAGAACCAACCCATCACCAACCCTAAAAGTTCTCTTCTAAGGACTATCATTCCCTAATCCGCCATGACGCACAGGCTAGTTTACTTCCAACACCCGTCCACAATCCCCACGGGCCTTCTTTAGCTGATGTGACAATGTGCGCCTTTAGCTTCAACTCTCTCCTTGCCCCCACTGAAGATCCTCACTTCTTGACCACATCTCAAAATCTCATCTTTAGTCAACAATTCCATCTGAGTTTTGGAATCGCCATTGGCCCAGTTCTGCATCTCTTCACTTCACTGACAAGGCATTCCGAGATATGAATGCCTTACCTTAGACCCCACCAGCGATTCCTCAGTCTCTTTAGGCATGTGCTACCACAATGCCCGCCCCAATCCCTCTCATCCTTTTCCCATGAGAGACCATCCATGCGAGCTGTCACAATCAACACTTTCCACCAGGTCACCGCCTGGCACGAGCCTCGAACGTCTCTCCTCGGCCGAGCAGTTTCCTTTTCGGGGCCCGCCATCCATTCTCAAAGTTTGAAGATAGGGATCGTCCTCGTGTTCTCAACTACTTTTTAGGATCGTCACCTGATCGAGACCATTCTGATGCAATTGATCGACAACGACAACAAACACTCCCCCTTGATGGACCTCGGCTCCAGAGTACTCGCGGCTTTGGTTTCCTGTAAGTAGTTGGCGTCTCGCTTATCTGAAAAGGATACATGTCAGCTCTCCTACAACATCATGACACGACCCGTCTATGTCGAGTTATGCCGATGCTACGCTCGTGGCCGTCCGTAACCTCGCCTTGACTGTCGGGCTAACATCTGAGACTGCTTTGATGCATGTGTTTTTCACGTACATATGTACTCCCAAGGGTTCCACAATATCCACCTTTGACGGAAAGATCGTCCTCTGGACACCATAGCTGCATGATGCAGAAAATCCCTTTTGGACCTGCGCGCGAGGTGAGCTTCGTTAAGCCGTTTCTGACCGACCACGCTCGATTCCACCCGTTGAGCTTGTCGCTTACTATCGCCATTTCTTCGC
This sequence comes from Exophiala mesophila, assembly GCF_000836275.1. Lineage (NCBI taxonomy): Eukaryota > Fungi > Ascomycota > Eurotiomycetes > Chaetothyriales > Herpotrichiellaceae > Exophiala > Exophiala mesophila. Next base: position 2,185,507 of record NW_015622508.1, read on the forward strand.
AGCAGACCGAGCTAAACGCCCCATTTCCACCTTTAACCCCCCCTGAACTCTCGATTGCAATTGTCTAGGTGACTTGTGAGACACTCAGATTTTGACCTCTCTATAGAATTCTTCTCGGTCGAGAAGATTCATCGATTTATCGGTGGCGGACCAATCCTTCCCAATCTGGGGCGAAGTGTGCCAGTTTGCGATGTCAGGCCAGACGGTGGCATACGATTTCAACCACTGGGTGACCACTTCACCAGCAGGGGCTGCCGAATCGGCCAAGACATCAACACCCCGTGCGAGGACAGAAGCCCCCTCACCGTGAAGCCCATTTTCGTCGAGCAACAGCGCTATTAGAAGATGTCTGCGCGCACACAACTCAGGTTGGTCGAGTACCGCAGACGCGCTGGCCTCCAACCACCACAGGCCCATGCGAGTCTTGGGGGCGGACTGCTGACGTGTGTGGGGGTGCCAACCTTCCTTTCTGATATAGTAGTCACCGAGTGCAAAGCAGGCCTTATCATCGCCTGCCATGGCTTTATGCGTTGTGTAGGTCAGCCACTTGTCCGACCCCACTAATGGTCTCTCTTCAGATTTGAGGTCCTCCTCAATCGCACGCATATCTTCCCACTCTGAAACGCCTGATGAGATGGCACCAGCCGCCAGTTCCCGAGCTTCCTTCAGCTCTTCAGGGCTGCCTGACTTGGAGAACGTAGCCACGAACTGATCAGCAGCCTTCTGCAACAGATACCACGGTGGCTCAATCCGTTCCAGCGCCGGCTTCAACTCGCTGGAACTCTGGCTAGGGCTGACCATGAGCGAAAGGTCGCGCGCAAGCTCGAAATTTTCCCGCACCACCTTGGGGCCACATCGCCTCCGTAGAATGTAGTCCAGATACGCAGTCATGGCCTCCCAGTTGCGCCTGCACAGGGCAACTTCTCGGAGATAGTCCACGATGGCTGCTGGGAGATCAACAGGCTCTGCCTCAGCAGCCTGTGTCGGGCTCCTGCGGTAAGGATTCCGCTGTGAGGCCATCGCCAGCTCATGTCTCGCGAGGACTATTGGCGCCTGCCCATGACCGAGATGGAACGCAACCTCGAGGGAGAAGCGTCCTCGATCCTGATAAGCGTTGTGGTTCTGCGGAGCGAGATCAGCCAGGCCACCGAAATAGAAGGCATCGCGAATGAGATCCGGGTTGTTCAAGTCGACTTGTTGCTTCGCGATCACGTCGATATCCTGCAGAATTTTCCACCATTGATTATCGACCGTCGCCTTGGCTGCCAGCGAGGCATTTCGACGGTAGGTTCTGAACAGTCGATCGCGCAATGCTCGTAACGCTAGCTCCGTCCATGCAGCCCTTTCACTTGGGAAAGCGATGTTCCATGTATCTAAAAACGTTCGATTGGACCGACTATGCGTGTAATACAACTTGTCGTCTTCGATGAGCGTCTTCAAGCCCAATTTCGGGTTGCCTGTAACTTGAGCCCGTGATTCGTGTATGGGGAGCTTTGCTTCATGTCTGGGACAGCTGGACCAGCTCCGTGATACGCCAGGGCGATTGTGATTGTGATTGCGGTGGAGAAGGGGAATACATGGGTTGATAATGCGTGCGGGTAATGCCAGGTGACGACTGTGCAGTGCGGTCGACGTCGACCTGGCTAATATTGAGAGCTCCCATTGAACCATCACCTTGGTAGTCTCGAACAATCCAGTTTAACAGTTCGTATGCAATTTTCGCTTGATATCCGAAGAGCGGGGACCTGTACTGCTAGAAATATCAAGCCTTGACCCTATTCCCATTCCCCTGATGATTTGCGAGGTTGACGAGGAAGCAGTGCCGTCTATAATTCTCATATAGTGGTGGTACACAGATGGCCAGAGGTCTGCCAGAGGTCTGCCAGAGGTCTGTATTAAGCTTTGAAAATGCGAACATGTGTTGGGTCACGGTTTACCAGACCTATCGTAGTTTAGATAAAGATTTAGTTAAAGTCTGGTGGTTCATTTCAGTGCTTCAAGCCCGAGGCCCCTGGGTCTCTCGAGGCTAACTTAGCCTGAGGTTTCTCTTAGGCGAGGGCTACATTACCTAATCTTGAATGACCGCCAAGCTACAGACAAAGCAAGGCTGCGCTTGCCTTGCGACTTGTCTCGTCGTGCCTGCCCGCATGAGACGATTAGGGTTCTCCGCAAAACATCTCAATCGAAACAATTTGTCAATTCTTGTCGCCTACACTGAATGAATTCCATCCAACTACTAATTCATATCCTGGTTGCCGACTGATGCCTCCTATCGAATCCTTTGTCCATTTGACATGAGAGACTTGAAGCAATCACAGAATTAATGTCCGCCCTGTCATCACCCCCTCAACTAATCCTGCTCAACCACTCTCATCGACCATCAACCAAAGACACGTTCGCGGCGACTGATCGCCACTTCTCTCTACCAAAATGCCTGCCCCAGCTGGAACGAAGCGAGTCCGTGGAGTGCAAGTCCATCGACCTTTCATCTACGGAACCGAAGCCATTCCCTTTGACCCCGAGAACCGACCCAAAGATGCACCTCCAGACCACACTCACAAGTGGAAGGTTTTTGTACGCGGGATCAACAATGAGGACATCTCATACTGGCTTCGAAAAGTGCAGTTCAAGCTTCACGACACATACGCCAACAGTGTGCGGATGATTGAGAGCCCTCCATTTGAAGTTGAAGAGACGGGATGGGGAGAGTTTGAGATTGCGTTGAAGTTCTACTTTGTGCCCGAGAGTACAGAGAAGCCACAGCAGATTTGGCATGGTCTCAAGCTCCATCCTTATCACGGCGACATTGAACAACAGAAGAAAGACCGATCTATGATCACCAGCGCTTGTTACGAGGAGGTCGTTTTCAACGAGCCTGTCGAAGCATTCTATGATATCTTGACTGGTGGCTCGCGTAACTCCAAGGGCAAGGCCAAGGGTGGCAAGGCCGCGGCTAAAGGAGGGAAGGGTGCGAAAGGCGCTAAGGGCGCAGCAGCAGCTAAACCTCCTCCGACGGCAGAACTTCCTCAACATAGCACCCCAGCGAATCTCTTCAGCAGGGACGAGGAGCAAAAAGAACTCGATCGTCTTGTCGAGGCAGCTAAACAGGTCCGAGCCATGGTGGCAGAGGAGAAAGTCAAACTCACCGCGCAGGAAACACGACTACAGCAGTTGCAGGAGACTGAAGGGAAACCGACCAAGAAGAGATGAACAAGGACGGAGCTGCTTCAGGGTTTGCATTAAAATGTACGCTGAATCTGGGGCGTGTTCCTGCGTTCACAGCCGAGGCGTCGCGCCTGTGCTTTGTCTAACCAGTCCGAGAATTCTCTCGGCTACACCCCAACTGAGTTCATACCCTCGACCACCAGCTCCATAGCCATGAATGATTTGGCACTCGCCGTCGATAAATTCCACCTCGGTTCGCACACCGCCTTCGCGCCATGGTCGTCTGCCAACGTTGTCCTGAACGACATCGAAGTCGTCGACTTTGTCAACAAAATCTGGGAAGCTATTGACAGCGTTTTGAAGAAGGGTTTTCCGTGTTTGTGGCCTGGGCTGCGACTCGTGGTCTCCAATCTCTTTTGTTCCGCCCACAATTGTCCCGCCGTTTCGCGGACGAGGGATCAAGAACGCCCAGGTACCATCACGATTCTGTCGAGTGATGGTTTGATGGTATTGCTGCCTGACCAAGACAGTCTGGCCACGAATAATTGTCATCTTCGCGTCTTGGTCGAAATTTCTACCTGAACAATTCACCACAGTCTTGACTTGGCCCAGCCCATGTTCGCGGGCCATTTCAAACGCCGCAGCTGCATTTGGCAGTCGCTGTTGGATGACTGTTCCACCACGCCGAACAAACCGATCCAGCAGCCATTGGCAGTAGATGCGTACATTGACACAAAAGGTTCGATATTCACAGCCCCATTGGACGGCAGTTGGAAGTTCGGACTGGTCCAGAATGCGGAATCCATCGTCTTTGCCCGCGTAGACATCTCCTGTCTTGAAGGCGATGACGTCTTGGGTGAGACTGTCGAGATATTCGACGCCCTGCATGAAGGCAACGCCAGCCTCGGGTGACTGTGTTGAAATGGTCTTCATAACTTGGGCAGATCGCATCGCCAGCTGGGCTTCATCCTCAAGCTGTGGAGTTGAGCGTGGGATGGGCCGATAGTGTGCGCCTGCCCACATAGACGCATAGTCTACAGATGGAGCAGACGTACCAGGTAGTTCAGCGGCGACAATGGTGATGCACGAATTTGGATAGGTGTCTTGCAGCAATGTGGCGGTCGACAGGCCGAGAACGCCTGCTCCAATGACAAGAATAGGATCCCTAGATTCCTCAGGCATGATTGCAGTCTGATTGATGTTCCGTTTCCAAGGGAAATGATATACTTGGCCCAAGTTGAGACTTGGACCTACCGAGCATTTGTAATTGATTTTTTCCAAGTAGCATCGAGATTGTTGCTGGGACACCTCTCAATCGAAAGTGACTCAATGAGATATATAAAATAACTGTGACGTGGACTCAATCATCACTTTGAACATGACTAGCGAATGGTCCCAAGGGGATGAACTTTCCAAGACAAGATAAGAAGCCCATACAGAGCTTGGGAAAGAGATTCACAAAAATGGCAAATCAGAAGTCGAGCACATGATCATGATATTCTGTTTCTGTTTCTGTGTTCATCACAGGGCGTCCTGCGGCGTGTTGGAGTTCCTTCCCAAGAAGATGGAGAGTGAGAGGGGTCCGATCTTCGGACAGCAACAACGTTTTGCCGGTTGGTTGTGCCTGCCGTTTCTGCTTAAGACAATGTTGTTGCTGCCTGCACTTTTAATTCTCTGGGTATATTTTTTACTTTCCCACTGAATCAACAACCATAACCTTGGAAGTCAAACACAGTCATGGGTCTGGATAGGTACCTAGGTAGGTCGGCCTGATATGCGGTCGCCCAGATCTTATATTAGGTACCTCGAGTCCGAGTAATGGACATATTATATGTACTCGTATGCTTTTGCGTCAGTTTTGGGGGCACGCGAACCTAACACCATTAAGTTATGTACCCCCTCGACCTAAGGTAGGTACTCATCCTTGCCATCCTCCCCACGTTCAAAGCATTAGGTACTCCTGGTGTTGTGTTGACGGATAGAAAGACGAAGACGACACATCTTTGCACAAGTGCACCCATTGCAGGGTTCTTTGACCAATCCTCGAGATCTGATTGATCAACGATATACTACAAGTACTCGAAGTTGACAGCACTTGTCCGACATGACATTGAATGACATGGAATGACTTTCTTGAGTATATGCAAATTGGCTTACAGGCTACAGCCCATGGTTGACATGACATCTCCATGACCAACCCATCAGGGCTGCCACGCTGGGCGCCAATGTTGTTGATGATAAAAATAGGCCCCTCTCGATCAACCACATCGACTCGCACTACCAACAGTCCGCAGCAATCCCGCAGTACTCGCACCGTAGGACTGGCCTATGAATAAGCACCTCGGACCAAGCTACGCCGTTACACATCCTCTTGCATCGCCATAGCCGTCTTAACTTCTAAGCATCCATACATACACCGATCTGCTCTGTCCCAAGGACGCCGTGCGTGGCCGTGGTAAGCCTTACGGAGGTTCGGTGGTTAGGTACCTGGCAGATCACCGGTACATACAAAGACACCGCCGACATTGCTCTCGGTTCTCCACGGTGTCTCCTGTTGCTTGCACGCCTTGCTTGATTGGTACCTTTGTTTCCCAACTCTTGAAGACATGTGATCTGGGCATTCAGGCCACTCACCGACTCTGTGGGGAAAGAGTAAGCCAATCGATCTACTCCTGCTATCCAGGTCTCGTCCGTCAATGAAAGTACTAGGTACCTGGTTGATGGTTACTGTCACTGCCGTGTGGAGATCTTCTCTCCGCCCTCTGGATCCCAGTTCTAGGACTCCTAGCAAAGCCACCAGGCCAACCATGTCAATATGGTATAAAGAAGTCATCATGCCCTCGAGGTTGAATCGATTCTTCTCTCTCCCTCTCTCATATCCAAACAAAGCATCAATTTCCTAGTGTCAATTTCCTAATTGTCAGTTTCCTTACTATCAGCATTTCCTTTTCTTATTTTCCTATCGACGGTCTTTACGACAACATATATCCAATCTTGCATTTCATAATCTCAGACTAACACCTCAGCCTTCCCTCATTTTCACAAGCCGATCAGACAACTAAAATGCAATACACAAGCATCGCTCTTTCTCTTCTTGCCGCTTCCGGCGTCTACGCAGCCCCTTCTTACCCCTACGCCAATACAACCACCAGTAGCTGGATGGGTTCCAGCAACACGACTGCTGCCGCCACCAATGGCACTGGGAGCACAAGTGGCAGTGGCAGTGGAAGTGGAATCCACGTGACTTTGAGCAACATCCAAGCCGAGATTGGCGTGCAACTCACATTCAAAGAAGGAGTACGAGACATTCAACGATCCCCCCTCCAAGGACCATTCCAAACATTCGAACTCTCAGTCGGCCCTGAAGTCCTCGACCAAGATCTCCGCTGTCAAGCACTAGATCTCGACGGCCACCCGCTCGTCGCCATCCGGGGCGACAATATCGACACCACATTCTCCGACGCAGGCAATGGAGAATGGACGTTCGCCGAAGTCAGCGAAGTCAGCGCTGTCATCTGCGACCCAGCCTTTGTAGCCATGCCCGACCCAGATCTACTCGAAACCCGATCCGAGTCTTTGGACTAGGATTTGACACATTTTGTCAACGATGTCAATGAGGAATATGGACCAGAGGTCAGGAATAGATATAGAAAGGAGAAAGGCATGGATGTCTTTCATTGCATTGCATTGTATTGCATCATCGGCGTTGGAGAATGTTGCTGCTTCCTTGAAAGCATCGAATCGAGTCGAGTCACGATCGCTTGCAGCTATATGATTTTGAAATTGGATACCACACAGCTCCTAGACAGGAAGAACCAATAATTAAAGTGTACACTCCTTTATATCATACTCGTTTTCCAAAAGGTTTCGTGCTTATTGATTCAAGTCCAAGAAATCCATCTTGGATTATGGAACTGGGTATGCAACACCAGTTTCGATCTAGGAAAATCCTTCTATCAACTCTTTATCGAGCCAAGTTGCTCGCCAGGGTTCGTTCGAAACATAAAATACCTCTCGCCTTGATGCTTGAATCTAATTCATATTCACATCGCCGTCCCCCTCTCAAAACTCTCTCTAATCTCCGTTGTATATCGATCATAAAACCTGGCCAATTTGAGATTGAACTGTTTGTTCTTCTCATTGATGTAGGTGACATCGCCGGACTCGTCATCACGACCCCGATCCTTTCGTTTCTTCATCCTCATATCATCCGCCTTTTTCAAATCCGCCACCAATCGATCGACATTTTCACGCTTCGGTTTCTGTTCCACAAACCCCACACTATCATGATCCGCATAGAACCGTCCATCTTTGTCAATCGCCACCAATTCTCCATTCTCCATCTCGACGATTTCCAATCCTCCTGTGCGTGCTGCTGTATTGATGATTTCAGCCTTTTGTGCCTCGTAATCCGCTCGATTACGCCCGCCTTCTTTGGCCGCACTTTTCTCCAGTTCGCGCATTTGTTTATCGTAGATTTTGGCCGCTTCTGTGCTGTAGTCTTGGAAAAATACATTATCGCGAGCGTGTTTCTTCCGGGATACTCGTTCGTCCCAGCGTTCGGATTCTTCAATTGTATAATCCCATGCTCGTTTTCGTTCGAAGGCCCCTTCGCCGCCTTCTTCTTCTGTGTCGGCTTTGAGAAGGTTGTGGGAGGCGATGGCACTGCGTCGGGCGAGATTGGCTAGCACCGTGGGATCGACGGCCGCGCGGTTGGCCTCGGCTTTTGTCTCGGCGAGATTGGACTTTGATGATGCTGCAGCGCGGGATTTGAGGGCAGCGAAGCGGGCGAGACGGTCGGTGTTGGTTGATGAAGAAGGTGTCGCGGTGGTGACTTTTGATGCCGGGGTTGGTGTTGGTGTTGGTGTTGGTGTTGCTTCGGATTCAGGTGCCTTTTCGGGTGGTTCCTCTCCGTTGTGAGATGATGTGGTTGTGGTGGGTTCTGGAGCAGGCGGCTCCATCCTGGGTTCGACTTTCTCCTCTCGTTCTTCTTCGCCTTGGCTTAATTTACGCCGTTTGGCGGCTGGCATGGCTGATGATGTGTTAACGGCGGAAGTGGACGGTTGTTGAATGTCGAGGCCACTGGCGAAACAAGTGGAGTATTTGCTTTGTGGCCGTGACTTATAAGATATGGTGTCTCGAGAATAAAAGATTGGTGGTTGGACAGTTGCAGTCTTGCAGATGTGAAATGAAAGCCTTGCGGAAAGAGGATTGGGATAACTGTTGTGTCAGACGGAACTTGTCTGCCCTTTCTAGAAAGTATGGCCGTGTCATGGAGCAATATTGCTGTCAGACCAAAAAGACCGTCAATAGACCTCGCCAGACCTTCCCCAGCACTTCAACTACGTCAACATGTTCCCAAAAAGTCCGCAGCCTCGAGTGTCAATCATTCCACCAGCTGCCCACCACCGACCAGAGTTTGACTTGAGAGCTACAATGCATGGTCTGGCATTACTAGCATTGGACTAGCCCCCTTACCTCCTCTCCTCTTCTCTCACACCCAACTATGGCGCAAGCAGTAAAGAAGAAGCTTGTGGTTGCCGGTGGAAATGGCTTCTTGGGTTCTCGCATTTGCAAATCCGCCGTTGCTCGGGGATGGGATGTGACTTCGATCAGGTATTGTGAACTAATTTGAAATGGACCTATATGATCTAATTACATGCCATCATATAGCCGATCCGGAGAACCCACTTGGTCCTCTGTGACATCTGAGTCCTCACCTCCCTCATGGGCCTCTTCTGTCAATTGGGCCAAAGGCGACATCCTTAAGCCTGCAACATACACCCCATACCTCAAGGACTCCGATGCAGTGGTACATACCATGGGAATCCTACTTGAAGCAGATTACAAAGGCGTCGTGTCTGGCAAAGAGTCTATCGTGTCGGGGCTCTCGCGAGCATTCAGTTCTGCAAAAGCCGGAAGTGTGGCGGATCCTTTGAAACGGACACCCGGATCAGAACTTGGGAAGGGAGAAAAAGATGGTCAGATTACTTATGAATTGATGAATCGCGATAGTGCCATTGCACTGGCACAAGAGAGTGAAAGAGAGGGGGTGAAGACGTTTGTCTATATCTCCGCCGCAGCTGGCGCACCAATGCTGCCCTCGAGATATATCTCCACCAAAAGAGAGGCTGAGAGTACCATTGCCAGTCAACTGGTCAAGTTGAGGAGCATATTCATCCGCCCTGGTTTCCTCTACGACAGCAGTCGGAAATTCACACTGCCCATTGCGGCCTCGGGTATGGTAGGCAGTACCGTCAACAGCTTGGTCGGTGGCAGCTTGACAAGTTTGTTTGGTGCCGCTGTGGAGAAACCATTGAAGGTCGATCTCGTCGCTGATGCTGTTGTCGAAGCTATTGCCGACGATGGAACCAAAGGCGTGATTGACACAAAACTGATAGAAGCATTGGCTGCAAAGGCATGGAGAAGAACCATGCTTTAATCATGGGTCTATGTGACACAGTGTACAGTATTCATATTGGGCGTTTTCACTGGCTAAAAGGAACGGACCGGTCAAACTCTGCTTCCTCGTATATACTGATAATCTGTGGCAGACGTAACAGCGAAAGCCAAAAATATAACGCTTGCCGTCCAAATGAGGAGAGTTCTCGTCATCAGACTTGAATTATGCGCCTGATTCGACGCAATCATCGTACTGATGGGACACACTCTGGAACAGACTGCCCCCACGGAGTCTTGTTTCCAATGTCAGGCCCGAAGTTCCCGTGTGGTATACGGTGCCACGCCCCGACAACGCCTTTCGAACAAATCTGGAATCCCGCTATGCTAATCACATCCTAGAGTAGAGGGTCATTGCGGCGAAAAGGCCGGATTCTGATGGTAGAAGATGTCTAGCAACGCACAAACGAAGTGGTGCTGGTAAAGTTTTGTACACGATCGAGATTGGCTCGAAGTTGAAGATGGACTCTGCGAAGCAAAGTCGTAGGACTGGGGAGACTCGAGTGAATTTAAAGGTGCGCCGGGGCGGCAGCAGTTCCAATAATCTCTTGTTGTTCGGGAGGTTCGAACAGGACTTTTCGAGTCAACTGTAAATAGGTCAGAATGTGAGTGAAGCAAGTCGAGTGCAATTTCATGCTTACCGCCCAAGCGCCTGCAATAGAGGCAACAATTCCGCCAGAGATGGCCATTGGCTTCAACCCTCTGGTACTCTTGAAAAGCATGCCACTTAATGCGCCGGCCACAATACTGTTTGCCGCATCATGCTTCCCTCGGTAATATCCGATTGTCGAGTTGAAACCGTTGTATACCATGGCAACCACACCAGCTGAATTGCCCAGGAAGGGCCCGCGACGTGTGATGCTGTTCAATACACCGTTCAACCTCAGCTTGGGAGGGGCTGAGGCCGGAACTCGATTTAAACCTTCAATCAAACCCCATGTTCCTCCTATTGTCAATGCAGTGAGGTATGTGACGCCGGTTCCGTAACACAGATCATCTGACCAGCCACGCGAGGGTAATATCGATCTTCCACCAGGCAGATCTGAGAGTTGTGACTCGTCAAGTGACAGGTAGTCTAATGTCTGCTGGTTGAGGCCTGCCAAGGGATGGAGTTGGCTGGCATCTGGAAGAGAGGCGCTACCAAGGAATGATGACACATCGGTCGCCGAGGCCGGATTGTAAGTTGTAGGGAGGTAGGTGCTGGAGGATGATGTGGATTGTGAGGTTGAGGTGTTCGGAGTGGGTTCAGCCTGTTGCCTCGATGATTTTTTGCCTGTGAAAGCGTCCCAAATAGACATTATGGCTTCGGTATGGGCGATTGTGGATGACGGCACAATTCAAAAAGAAATGACAAAGAAAAGAGATGGTGTGCTGCGGTGGCGGGTGCTGCGCATGTCAATCAATGAAGATGGAAAAGAAAAGTTGTCGGAAAGTCGATGATATTGAGAATTGTTCCGGCTGCTGGCTGGATGGATACGCTAGTCCTATTCGGGACTTCCTGCACGGGACAGTCACGGGAATTCTTTTTAATTTTTGTGCCATCAACGTACCAAGAGATCGTCAAGTCTCGATCGATACTAGACGCCCAGTCAGTTGCATTCTGGACAATTGAACCATGGCTGTCTCTTCAAATGATGGATCGATAGACCCTCAACCCAACCGATAAAATGCTCCATTGTCTGTGGACGACCAACTCCAGTTGACAATTCTGGCCATGAACGCCATAAACGAGGCCCTGATCGCAGAGGCCCCTCTGCAAATCCCTCTTCTGTCTCAGTTAGGTAGAGGGGCTCTCAGAACCTTCTTTGCCAGTCCCTCAGATGTCCAGATCCACGAAAATGCAGTGCCTGATCTGTGGCACAAGTTGGTTTCTACCCTCAAATCCCCTCAAGTGCTCGACAAGCATTTGGCTGCCGCCGCCAATGCTCTATGCGTCTTTCTCCTAGCCGGTACCTTGAGCACCGTTTCAGAGGTGAAAGACTTCGTCCTGACGAGACATGTCTGGTTTGAAGCATTCCAGTGCGTACACAAAGCCTTCAATGATGGCAAATATAAGCCCGCTTTGCAGGTCCTGGATGCCCTCTGTGACCTGATTCAGCAAATGGATCAGAGGCAGCCTGACTGCTCTGTACTTTCGGATGCCACAGTTCCCCTAATCAAGACTGTGTTACTGGCATCCCCTCGATCAGAAGTGAAAAAAGCGTGTCAACTACTAACATGCCTGGTACGCCGAACCAAGGTAACCGCAGTGCTCCCCGAATATGTATCGTCCGCTCTGGGCGACAATTTCACAGTATGGCACCGACGTCTGGCCATGTACAGCATCGCCCCAGCCGAGATCCAAGAAACGGGCTCTGGGCAAGTCTCGTCTTTCCTACTTGCTCTCACAATTTCGATGAATGATCTAGATACAAGGTCTTCCGCCTTGAAACTCTGCTCAACCCTGTGCGGTCAAGAGAAAGACATTCCAGAAGGGTTGGATCTGCAAAGCAAGACAGAGTCCGTGATCAAGCTCTTCTTGGAGAGAAACTATGAATCTTTGGGTATTTTCGCAGAATATGTTCTTCCAGCGATCTTAAACGACAAAGCCAGACTCATCACCTTCGTTGCTCCTTACATTAGTCTTGCCCGAGATCACGACTCAAGAGCGGCAATTCTCCTCGCAGCTCTCAAAGTCGGACGAACCGTGAACATGTTATCCGAACCAGGTAAGTCGCCTGAACGCAGATCGAGAACAAAGCACATATCAGCGTAATTAACATTCGACGCCAGAAACCCTCAATATATTAAACAGCGCCTTTCCGCAACATACCGATCCCATGCCCAATATGGACGATTACGACTGTTTCAGTCTCCTTCTCGCATCCGGAAATCCTGCTTTACGCATATCAGCCTATAGCCTTCTGATAACCTCTTCTTCCACTACCTCACCCCTTCCAAGAAGTGGTCTGAACTGTATCATATCCAGTGTCCCTTATTTGCATGACTATTCTGATGCCCATGAAAGGAGCGAAATCCTCAGCGTTACGAGAAAGCTGCTCAATCGGGTTCAGAGCAGTTTCTCAGCAGCTCAAAAGCTTGCAGAAAGGGAGCCAGCAGATCAGACTGCCTTGGAAATAGTATCCAGTCATAGGGATTTTATCCGCGCCCTCTTCAGCTTTTACAAGTCCGAACTGCAGCCCCATATCTCATATCAACGTCATATCCTCAGCTTGCTATCATTGAGATACTTCATCACATATCCCACCCAGCGTGTGATCTGTGAAAATGACACAATGTTGATCCGACTATTGGTCAATCTTACCATAGACGCCTTCGAGGATGTCCGCAACACTTCCACATCTTTACTGCAAACTTTGTCCACATACAACCCTGTTGGCGTGGCTGTAGTTTTGAGTGAGAGGTTTGTGGACTTGATGGGTGCTTTAGCCGTTATGACTGGTAGAGGCGACCATGCCGATGCAATGGGAAGACTTTGGGCTTTGCGAGATACTTTGTCCGACAAGACATGGAGCGCCAAAGTGATTACAAGCCCTCTGTCATCGAACTCACAAGGTTTGATATTGGCACTGCAGGAAACCCTCTCCCAAACTACCACCATCAAGCCTGGCTCTTTGTTTCCTCTTCATGGAACGTTGCTTGCTCTCAGCCATCGTCTTCTTCGTATGAAGCCGGATGAATACTCATATCAAGGCATTGACGCGGCAACCGTGGTCCTTGAATGCCATTTCCTGTGGAATCAAGTCAGGTCAGCACTTTGTGTTGATTCTCCCGAAACGTCCTCGGGTATAGAAGAAGATGATGGACGAGAAGGTCCAAAAGATCTATTGGCCTATTCCTGGAGGGCACTTCGGGATTCGAGCCTATTGCTGCAATCTTTAATCGCTACAGCAGAACCCTCCGAGTCGCTCTATTCTAGTATTGGAGACTTATGTTTAGATCAACTTATTTCACTCCGCCATCGTGGAGCATTTTCCACGGTTGCTCAAACATTCACCCAATGCTGTGCCCGCACTCGAGCATCAACTCGCCCTAATATCAAGCAGCTCATCTTGACCTGGCACGAAATTGCCATGAAACAAATTACAGAGCAAGCTGATCGTCTCACCAGAAGATCAGCAGGACTTCCAGCAATGTTTCTTGCACTACTAGATCCCGCTGACTTGACCTTTTTCTCAACTGTCATGGTCAAGCTTATGTCGATTGCAAAGGAACCTTCCGCAAGGACAACCGAAGGGTCACAAAGACTACCACAGGTACATGCGCTGAACTGCCTAAAAGAGCTGGCTACCAATTCACGCTTCTCTACAGCAATACTTCCATTCAACCATTCCATGCTTGAACTAGCAGCGTTGAGCATGTCATCGACAGTTTGGGCGATCAGAAATTGTGGCTTGATGTTGCTCAGAGCTTGCATCAATCGCCTTGAGCAATCTGATCTAGAAGAGATCCCAACCGGGAGCGGTCAGACAAGTACCAGCGATAAATTAGACGTGCCAAGTACGATTGCACTTCGGTTTTTACATCCACGTCTGGATGATGGTACAGAACAAGCAGATGGTCCGATTCTCACAGAGGAAAACATTTTTGCCGCTTTGGACTTGCTCAGCCATTCGAATCCTCGACAAGCCTCGCAGATTGACCAGGCTGTCTTTCATCATTTAGCCCATTCTAGTTGGGCTGTCCGAGACCATGCGGCCTTGTTATTGTCTAAGAGAATGTCGAGCTGGAGGTTGACCGACGTTCTGGCTAGATTTATGTCTGAATTGGATGAATTCGCTTCCCAGAACAGGGCCCATGGCACCCTGCTTAGCTTCAAGTATATTCTTCAGAGTTCGGGCAAAGGTCTGGGAGAGGCTGATGTGATGTGCTGCTGGAAATGCATAAAACAGATTCGCGACTGGAACTTGGATCGTTCGCCTTATGTTGAAGGATCCTTGCTTGACGTGCTCAACCAGATGGCCATCTTGGCATCGCAGCATTTTTGGACCCCGTCAGTCGCAAAAGATCTTGATGTTGGTCCGAAAGCGAGTGAAAGCTCGCCATCTCAATCGTCACATGTCCCATACGTCTTTCGGCGAAGGCTCCTTCTTGAGGTGTATCAACTTCTCTTCACGTCACGTTCGATGAGCGAAGAATCATTTTCGGACATTGTTCGTCGTCTCCTCATCAAGCAGGATGCGCTGAGTTTCGTCCTTGATAACATTAGCCAAGCTCTACGCGACGACTCGATCTTACCGCCAGTAATGACTGTATTATTCCTCGCATATGTTGTCAAAGCACTACAGAAGGACGGCACAAGGTCTCCGGATTCTCTAGGTGCCGCTCTCATGACGCTGGCTGATGCCTTGGACGTCGGGGTGGGAGACTTTCCCAATGAGATTGCTTCTTCTCTTGACCTCGTCGACCCTTCAGACCTGTCAACCCGGGAAGAACTCATTGCGTGGATCCGCCTTGAAGGGTATCTTCTCGCAGCCAGGCCTAAGATGAAACCGCAGGATCTTCGACGCCGCTCGATGGCTCGATGGATTGAGGCCTTGAACTTTGCTGCCACAGATTTTGTCGACTTTCCAACCAGGCTTGGTGCTGCCAAAGCCTTGACCACGTATCTCCGCTTGGTCAACAACAGCGATGCTCTATCTATGGACTTATCTCATGAGCATAGACTTCGCCTATATGTCGTTTTGTACAATCTCCTGAATGATGACGACGAAGACATCCGTACCGTGGTCACAGAAGCCGCATACGTGATACTGGAACAAAATTTACAACGCCCCCCTAGTCTCGGACTTTCCCCTCTGTTCGCAAGACAGCAAATTTTGGGCCTTATTGCCCGGCTGTACGACTGCACAGAAGGTTTGGCTACGGTTCTACTAGGCCAGCTAGTACAGCCTAACAGAAGCGTGGACGAGGGCCAAGTTTCGAGGATCCTGAGCACTTCGATTGCATCAAAGATTAGCAAGATTGTGGAGTCAAAAACAGACCTATTTGTGGAGGAGAAACAAAATCTTTATGTCGATGACATTCGAGAGATTCAAATGTGGTGTGATAGATTGGAGAACTCCGGCTTTGACTCTCTCGAGCAAGATGATGTCGACTTGATTGCCCAATGGGCGTCTAAAGGGATGGATGAAATAGTCAGGATTCTCAGGCAAGAGTCGTTACATCAACGCGACCAGAATGCGGCGGACGAAGCCCAGAATGAGGAGACAGCGCAGAGGGAACCGATTTGGAGCTCGGGTCATCCAATGGGGTCAACATACGATGCCGAATTCCTCGCTATATTCATTCAAGTCATAGCGATTTCTCGGATCGTGTTACGTTCGCAAAAAGCGGCGGTCGTTTGGCAGGAGATGGCCGCCAAAGTGAAGTCAATATGGGACATTTGTCGTGGCAACCAATGTAACGAGTTGATGTTGGGTGAAGTCGAAAAGGCACTGACATCTCGGTGAAGACGCGACGGGTCAGGCAGTCTAACAGGATGCTGGGGTAATATAATCACGCTGTCGGATCTGCTGCCTTACTATTGTAAATCTCAAGTGGCATGAAAATACAATCTCGTCCAGCACACTAAACTGAACACCATTGAACAACATCTCGTCCGTCACCAAGGATACATAAATCTTCAACCAATAACGGTCAAGTTGTATTTACCACTTAACCCTACCTAGGTACTATTAAGACGCAAAGGCTAATACCTGTACAATACATCCTTAGAGAACCAGTCCCCCTCCAACCTGTCGCCACCGTCAAACTAGCGCCATGAACCCCGGGTTGGTTATCTTCGTTTGCTTCAGTGTCATCGCCCCTGTGTGTGCGTGGGGAGCGTGGAAGTTTTGGTTTCCAATGGTACAGGAACATTTGAACATGTTGGTGGAGGGGCAGAAGCGGGAAGCAGAAGGACAGCCTGAGGATAACAACGCCGTTTGAAGAAGGATGAGGTCGAGGATGGAGAAGTCATGAGGAAAGCGCACTGTCGATGTCTGGGGCAAGAAGGCACTCAAGCCATGTGACTTGATCTTGATCTTGGTCTTGATCTTGGTGTCACTGCTTGCGCGTGTCAGTCTATGATGAAGGCAATGATTTGTTTCCAGGAGCCAAAACTCGAACTTCACTCACCGTCCATAACAACCACGCATCAAGAATCCACCCACATCTGGAGGTGTGGTACCATTCTCTGAAGTCTCTCATATTGAGGAAGTTCTCATTCAATTGCTCTCTGTACTCTTGCATGCTCCCACTCCTTCTCTTTCATCGATCTTATTGTCCCAAGCGTCCCCTTCGACTTCCTCTAGCTCCGTAGCAGGCACCTTCACCCACAGAGAAAAATGTCCTTTACCACCATTTTCTTGAGCGACGCAGGTCTGCCTCCGATCTCACCCACAGCTTTGGATGACCCCGACAAAACCACCGTCACTTGTCGGCTGTCGACGACCCTCCGTGCAAGTCAGGGTCAGACAATCACAATCACTTCTCCACCATCAGCGTTACTACCTCCCCCAATCACAGCAGCCACAACAGTATACAGTCCAGCTGTGGCGACCAGAACATCAACAATAACAGTCACCGAACTGGATGTCTTCCTTCAAAATCCTGAGGATAGCATTTACTCAACACGGTATATCTCTCTCTCGCCCACCTTAGCGCCTCCTTCCTCTCCCACAAATCCAGACGTCTACTTAGTCTTTGTTGTCGAGCCTGAAGAGGATGGTTGGGACGGTTGGTCGACGGGTGAAAAAGCTGGACTGATCACTGGAGTGGCTCTTGGTGCCATTGTGATCATGGGTGTCATATTGTTCCTCCTCAGGAGGCGAAAGATTTGGGCTGTTGGCGGTTGGTGGCCGTTCATGGCCAGACGAAACGTCCCGTATCCCGGCCCTCTGGCACAGCCAGGTTACACCGCTGGAGCTATGGTACCTTATGCATATGGCCAGCAACAGCCATATTACTATCCAGGAAGATAGGGGGATGGCAGTGGTATTTGCAAGACGGGGTTGGGGATGGAAGAATGTGATGCGCAGAACATATCAGAGGACGAGAATAGAGGCAGACACCACATTCAGTAGGCCACATTTATGCTGTCAGGACCTTCGACGATGACAATGTCGCCGGCTGGGTTGGCTGTTACAAGCAACGTGCTGCCAGCATACCATGTTGCCAGTCCAGGAGTTAATACGGGCTGTCTAGCAATAGTCAGCAATTCTAGGAGTGGCCGAGTGTCAGAGATTTTGGGGTAGGCAACACGGAAATATCAGAGAACAATGGCTACCCTCAGCATGAGACTTGGTAGTGGTGTATATTTGATGGTGAACGCTGAGATGCCACGGATGCTTTACTCAAATGACGGTCTGACCGAATATCCAATGACAATCACTAGTACTGCGCATATAAACATCTGATGCTGTGGGTGCAGTTTGCTAGTGGCCACTCGTGCCACTGATTTGCGTTAGTGACATGGCACTAGTGACACCTCTAGACCAGCCGCCCGTACTTGCTGCTTGACGTATGCCTGGTGAACCCAACTTCCCACCTGGTTCAATCATCTACACCACATTGTTCAAGTCCATCACTTCCGCCACTATCGCAAAGCCATGGACGTTATTCACCCATGTAGACGCGCGTCGACATAAGCTCATTTGTCCTCATATCGTGTCGGCCGCAATAAACATCCACCTTTCATCGCACCGCATCTCACCCAACCTCAAACAATATGTGGGACGAGGAGGATAACAACCCGTACGGATCCTTCTCCAGGCAGGACTCTTCTGGCATTGCCGCGAATCCAGCCCTCAGTACTTCTTGTATGTGACACACTTACATCTCATATCGCTTCATTAGTGATGCTAACACCCGCAGACTCTCATGAACCATCTAGCCCTCCATCCTCTCAATCATCGCCCAACCAACCACCGCAATTCCTCTCCAAACCCAACAATATCAGTGACGATGAAGATGGAGAAGAACCTGCACGAACAGAAGGCCAGTCCCTGATCCCTCCAAAGGGCGGCTATGACAGCAGGGTGCAACAACTACTGTACGAGAACCCCGACTTGGAGATTATCATCACCGACGCAGGCAAGAGTTCAGATGGTGGTTATATTGTCTACCGGATACGGACGGGAGTAGGCTTCCTCCTACCCTCTAGAAGTTCTAGCTGACCAGGTTTCAGGATATTGAGGTTGCAAGAAGATATTCCGAATTCAATTCTCTCCGAGCGGCTCTGGTTAATTTGCATCCAACCTTGGTGATTCCACCCATCCCAGAAAAGCATTCTATGGCAGATTACGCTGCCAAACCTACAAAGGCCAAGGAAGATGCAAGCATAATTGACCAACGAAAGCGCATGTTAGCTGTTTTCCTCAACAGATGTCGGCGCATGAACGAAGTCGTCGAAGATGGTGTTTGGTGGAGGTTCCTTGACCCCAACTCCAGCTGGGTAAGACTCCTTTTCCCCCGAATATTTTTGTCTTTGTCGGAAGTGCAAGGCGGCTCATATGATGTTTAGAACGAGGTTCTGCATGCGCACCCTGTGTCATCCGTTCCCAAGAACAATTTGAAGGCACCGCCGTTGGACCCTGCCAACCCTACGCCTGCCCATAACTGGCTCCCCATCCCCTCGTCTTCAGCCAAGATTAGACCTGGACAGACTTCCAGCAGCGGAACCCCGATTTCTCCTCCAGAGCAGTCCTTTCCTTCTTCTGCCGCACATACGGTGCCAGGGCCCCAGATATTTGGTCGCTTTCCGATCGCCTCAGACAAATTAAGCGAAACCGACTTGGATCCTTACTTTGTCAATTTTGAGGCTTCTACCCGTGAGCTGGAACTTCTTCTGCAGGGGAACATTGAAAAAGTCAACCGTCGCACCTTGGAGCATCTGACCAAACTCTCAGCCGATCTGGCTGAACTTGGCGCTCGGTATAACGGATTTTCTCTGTCGGAACAATCACCCACAGTGGCAGCGGCAATCGAAAGGATAGGTCAGGCTGTAGACAGCACCTACATCTCCACGGAAGAGCTGGCCCTTGGTCTCGGGGCGACTTTTGCGGAACCAATGAGAGAAAGTGCTCAATTCGCTGGGGTCGTGCGCAACGTTCTCAGGTACCGTGTTTTGAAACGGGTACAGCAGGACATGACACGGGAAGATCTGGACAAGAAACGGGCGTTACTTGAGTCACTAGAACGGAGCGAGCAAGAGGCCAAGAGAATCGATGCTTACCTCGCAGGAAGCACAACACTTCCAACCTCGCCTCGCCGAACGTTGTCCAACGCATCTGCCCGCAGTATACCCGAACGTGTGGCTTCAGAAGCTCCAGAGGAAACTGCATCAGTGGATTCGGATTTTCCCCCAACACACGGCGACAATCCCACTTCTCCCCAAGCTACTGGGCAGTCTCAATGGCAACCTCCGTCCCAGTCTGGACCAAACACACCCAATCACAAGAAGTCTCCTAGCGGGAACTTCGTGACAAACAAGATCTTCGGCAGTTTCAGACACGCGGTGAATGGCTTTGTGGACGTTGACCCCGAGAGGACCAGGCGCGACCAAATGGGAAAGACGAGGGAGAGTCTGACCCAGCTCGAACAAGCACTGGAGGTATCCGAAAAGGACGTGCGAGACGCCACTCAGGGCGTCATGAAAGACCTCAAGAGGTTTCAAAAGGAGAAAGAAGATGACCTTCAGCGATATATGGTAAGCGATTCCGCGCCCGGTGAACGGGTTTACACTACTAACGATGGATATTACAGATCTCATATGCTCGATGTCACATTGAATGGGCCCGGAAGAATTTGGAAACATGGTCTGAAGCCCGTGAGGAAGTGGACAAGATTGTAGCCCGTTGATGACCGACGCGCTGAAAGCCAACGGTGCAACCTGCGAGGCTGATTCACGAGGACATTTTCTAGGATCAATGTATAGGCGGTATTGCTGGTGTCTTGGCGTGGATAACATCGCCCTAATGACTGTTCAAGCGCACCATTATTGCCTATGAACAGGCAGTACACGACATGATGTATGCAGCTGAATCAGCCAAATTCAGTGGCAAGAAAGTCGATATATGAAAAACCTGTAATGTGATATGGAGAACCCCATAAACGTGGAAGGTTCCTGTTAATTGGTGGTAAAGTTTGACTGAAGGAGGAGTGTAGGAGGCTAGTTTGACGCTTGTGGTCACTAGCAGCGTTTAGTGGTATGCCAAGGTCACTAAATGCATATGTCGCCCTCCCACCTCCATCGTCTAAAATCTTAGTCACGAGCCCGGTCTTTCTGCACTGCGCTTCGGTTTGTGGCATTGGTCGCGCCTGGCTTCAAACACATTTTCAACGCCTTAAGGCTTTGACTTCACGATTATAATCGCCCCTCTAATCTGCCAGCTGGACGCATCACCGGCTTAATCATTGTGTCTTCGTCAATCCAACGCGTCTATCGTTTCTTTCCAACGACTTCTCCCATATTCTTTAATCGTCCGCCCCTTCATCCAGCCAACCTCTCGTACCACCCTCAATGGTCCTTGCGTAGGGTCCAAAACTTTGCCCTCAGCCCTCTCTCTCGGACTTTCACCGTCCGGGATATGCCCGCTTCCCAAAAGCAAAATCATCTTTCACAATCCAAGGATGATTTAAGCCGCCCGCTGCGATCCGCATCTCCTGCAATCAAGAGACCAGCCTCGGACATGGGAGCTCAAGAGCGAGAGCATTACAACAGCGACGTCGAGATGGGCGATAACGAAATACCCCTCCCCACGTCGGCCAGCGCCCAAACAAGCCCAGACACAAAAGCGAAGCAGCAAGACACTGGTCAACGACATCGAGAAAGGTCTTCTGCAGAATCCTTGACCACCCAAGCCGACCCAAAGATCCTCTATCACCCTGCCTCCGACAATAGCGCCAATTCCGCTCCAGACTCACTCATTCCCAGCCCTTCCAATCAATCAACCGCGGGATCCTCCCTCAACAGTGACGTCTATGCCCTTCCTCCTACACATGCGTCCCCTCCAAGTCTCGATTTCCAGGTCACCAAGATTACACAGTTACTTCAGACTGAACCACAGGAGGGCGACAAGGGGTATCTGGTCTCCCAGAAATGGATTTTCCGGGTCCAGGCAAGGAGTTCCTTTGCCACTGACTTGGTAAATGTGCCCAAATCGGCCACCGATGGCGAAATCGGCCCAGTTGATAATTCAGACCTTGCGATGATCATTGACGATTCTGGGAAACTCTTGGACGAGGCAGGACATCCATATGTTGCCCTTCGACCGGGCTTGACCCTCAGCGAGGATTACCAAATTTTCTCTCAAGAAGCGTGGGACCTGGTCATTTCCTGGTATGGTTTGGCGAAAGAGTCACCCGTTTTGATCCGGTACGCCCACGACTCTCAAGCAGATGACGCCGAATTGTCGAATGTGCAATATGAATTGTATCCTCCTATCTTCTCGTTTCTCAAGCTGCCCGCTGAACACACATCTCAAACTCAGCGCGAAGCCAATCTCCCGCCGCCTCGACTGGTTGCTAGCCGTAAGAAGCCTTTCATGCAATGGCTGAAGGAAGGCAAGCAGCTCGTGGGAATAGACATGAACACAAAGGTCAGAGTGTGGAGAATCCTCGGGGGGCTTAAGAAGACCGGCACTTCCAGCCTCACACCTGTCGCTTCCCGGAGTGCCTCTCCCGCTCCAGGCGCTGAAATTGTGGCTAGTGCCGGCGACAGAATGCTCCTTGATGTCAACACTTTCATCTCCCTACAACCAGGCGAGCACCGTGAAGACTTGAAGGTCAATGATGAAACCGCCAACCCCAAATACAACGGTCGTACCACCTTGGGCACCGTGGGCCTGGGGAGGGATGAAGTGATATGTTTGGAGGAGCAAAAGTCTGGCAAGGAAGAATGGCCAAGCGAAAACTCTAAGCTCAGCATCAAAGGACTCAAAACAGCAGCTAAGAACCTTGCACCGAGTGGTCGGTCCAGCCCTGCTCCTAGCGGCATGGTGACCCGTGGTAGATCGAAACAGGCCGGCAGACCTAGAGGGATCACCGGCCTTAGCAACCTGGGTAACACCTGCTACATGAACTCCGCCTTACAGTGTATCCGCAGCGTCAAGGAACTAACCGACTACTTCCTCTTCGACGCATGGAAGACCGATCTCAACCCTGGCAACCCTCTTGGCCATAGAGGCGACGTGGCGAAGGCATACGCTCATCTGCTGCATCAAATTTACGATGAAAGCGCCACTTCCACCAATCCCAGTAGATTCAAGGCAACCATTGGCCGCTGTGGACCGAGCTTTGCTGGCTATCAGCAGCAAGACTCGCAAGAGTTCTTACTCTTCCTGCTCGACGGCTTACAAGAGGATCTCAACAGAGTTCTAGTCAAGCCTTATATGCCAAATCCTGATTCGACCGACGAGATGGTCCACGACCATGCCGCGTTGAAAGCCTTTGCCGATAAAAATTGGGAGATATTCAAAGCGCGAAATGATTCCGTCATCACAGACCTTTTCGCAGGCATGTATAAATCAACGTTAACGTGCCCTGTATGCTCCAAGGTCAGCATCATTTTCGACCCGTTCAACAATCTCACTCTACAGCTCCCAATCGAGAATACCTGGGCAAAGGAAGTGTTATATTTCCCTCTACACAAGAGACCCTATCGAATAGACGTCGACATTGACAAGCATTCAAGTATCTCAGTATTGAAAGACTACATCTCCAAACGAACCAACGCCGATCCTCAGCGTCTGTTGGTGGCAGAGTCCTACAAGAACAAGATTTACAAAATATTCGACAATAACACTGTCATTTCAGAGGCCAACATACAAACTGCCGACATTATTTGTGTCTATGAATTGAGTTCCATACCGACCAATTACAACCCCAACAAGGCGAAGAGATTCTCTTTGTACACAATCCGTGAGCCTGAAGACGACCTTGTCGAGGAAGATTCGCCAGAAGCCGACCGTCTCTTGGTACCAATGTACAATCGTTTAGCTAAAAGCTCAACGTCGCGGGTTACCAGCAAACATTTCTTCGGCCAGCCTACGTATCTTGTTTTGGACCGAGAAGATCGGGCAACGTATCAAGGCGTCCTGAAAAAAATACTTGGAAATGTTGCCGGCATGACAACGCGTGATATCTTGTCGGAATCGGATGGTGCAAATGTTGGCGAAGGAGCTAGTACCTCGGAAGATTCGGACACTGTGGTTATGGCAGACGATGATTCCAATTCCGATTCCAATCCCACGGTTGCCGCCTCTGTGCAAGGTGAGGACGGGCTTGTGGACGTCTCAATGCGTGACGCCAGCCAAACTCCCGAGACGTCTTCCCAAGCCGATGCTTCGCCTACAGACTCAATACTCCAGACCGACACAAATGTTCCGCGTATTTTCAGAAACCTGTTTACGATAAATGTTGCGGCGACTGGCGAAGGAATACCTACTGGATGGAGTCAGATCACTGAAAACCAAGACTATGACAACATTATCAGTCGTGTTCCTAAACGTGTTGCACATCGTCCGGCAAAATCGAATGGATCACTCAACCTTACCAACGGTGAGACCGAGTCAACCAGCAGTGACGACGAACTTGCAGGGGATATCGAGCACGAAGAGAGTCTAGTCTCGAGTGATGAAGATTATGGCGATGCCAGCACTATTCCGGTGGAAGATCAGCCTGTCGAAGATCACACACCTCTTCATACCGCCATGAAAAGCCGGAACCCCAAATCCAAAAAGGGCAAACGACAACAAAAGCGAGTAGCGCAAAATGACAAAAAGCGGTTACAACGTCGTACCCCACCGCCGCCGCCACAACCACAACCCAAAACCAAAGGCACAGCTTTAGTTCGTCCGGGCGAATGCATTGTTCTGGATTGGAACCCTGAAGCTTATGATGCACTCTTCAGTGGTGCAGAAGGCGATACAGAGCAGTTCCATGGCGCCCCAACGTGGAAAAGTGTTTCACTCTACCATGACGAGGAGTTGGTTGCCAGACGTGCGCTTAGGCAGAGTCGCAAGAAGAATGGGGTCACCTTGGACGATTGTTTGGCCGAGTTTGGCAAAGCAGAAGTCTTATCTGAGCAAAATTCATGGTATTGCCCGCGTTGCAAGGAGCACCGACGTGCTGAGAAGACATATGAGTTGTGGAAAGTCCCCGATATTTTGGTCATGCATTTGAAGAGATTCAGCTCCAACAGAAACTTCCGCGACAAATTGGAAGTTCGGGTGGATTACCCAATCGAAGGCTTGGATCTTAGCAGCATGGTTCGGGACCGTGAAGAAGGGAAAAGCCTGGTCTATGATCTGATTGCTGTGGATAATCATTATGGTGGGCTCGGAGGTGGTCACTACACTGCCTATGCCAAGAATATCGCGAATGGAACGTGGTATGACTACAATGGTGAGTCAATGAGAGCTCCCTTTTTACAAAGAGAAATACTAATTGGACAGATTCACATGTGTCATCTCGTCAAGACCCTAGACAGGTGGTGACGAATGCGGCATACCTATTATTTTACCGGCGACGTGAAACACCAAAGGGTCACCCTTTAGGCGGGCCAAGATTGGAAACGATATACGCAAATCACGACGCAGCAGCAGACTCTGAAACCCCACAAGAGTCTCGCGAGTCATCCCCTGGGACGGGGGAAGGTCCGCGTCTCGGCGTCTCCTCCCACAATGGTTCGCCGAGCGCTTTCAAAGCCGATCAAGGTCACCGCGTGGGAGCGGATGGCTTGTCACAAGAAAGTCAGGGTCACGGTCTACTAGCAGGAACCGGACATCAGAAGAGGTTGAGCGACACGGCACTACTTGATGACCTGCCTGGATACAGCGAGATGCAAGTTGATGATGCAGACGAAGCTATCAATATGGACTACCAGCCTGCCTCCCAACCAGGGGCCTCTCTCCCTTGGGAAGAGCACGCAGGCTGGGGTTTTGACCAAATCAGTAATCAACATAGATTGCCACAGCCATCGGAGGATGGTATTCTCGGCGACCACGACTCGAACGACAGTACGCGGGTGGAAGGAGATGCAGCTAGCCCCACGGACAGCCTGTTGCTGGAAACAGACAGCGAACTTACCAACATGATCTACAGCGAACCCGACTATGGTGTCAGGAGTTCGAGAGAAAGCGCACCGCCTCCAGAGATCTCCAGTGGATCTGTGGATGGTGAAGACGACGACGATCTGCCAGTGGTCGAGTTGAAGGCGAATCCTTAGTGACCGGAAGAGGAGATGCATTTCAACGTAGAGAAAGTTGACGAATTCTCTGACCACTCCCTGCCCCTCAAGGCATTTACCGAAATGCTGAAGTGCGAGGCTGTGCCGTCCCATGACGGCAAAGTGGATTATTGTTTGGGCATCCAGCTGCAGCAGCCATTTATGAGGGTATCGAGTACATGTTAAATGGGCAGTATCGATCGCAATGATTCTTGATGCCTAACCTGATGGGAAGATAAACAAACAGGAGGAGTCTCGAAGTAAGAGATTGAGACACTGTCCTCATCGATACCGAGGGGATACCCAACTGCATTGCAATCAATCTCAATGCATGATAGTAGAACGTGCATTGCTGTACATAGATACGAAACCCTTCAATGGCATGCAACAAGATAAAGCAGACAGCATATCCGAACACTGTTCACCGATTCATCTAGCAATGGGTTTTCAGATGTAGTTGAAACATTGGTGGATCTTTGTGTAAGTTCGGTCGACCGTAGAGCTACGGCGGAGTGAGAAGGCCACAGGCTTCTCCGGCAAAACTGCGGCTCCACAGTTTTGTCTTGGCGAAATGTTGATCGCGTTCTCCAGCTTTTCCCATCCTTCGATTGACGTGTTCTCTGATCGCAATCTAACCATTTCACGACTACTGATGAGGGCGCGGACGAGTCTGGACAATTCCCTCCCTATTTAAGTTCTTTCCGCGGATCTCAAGGCGAACATGGCAACGACGTTAACCCCGAGAGACGAGCCTAAGCAGGCGGAGTACGCTGGAGGTATGTGGTTGTCCCTTTCCCTTTACCTTTACCTTTACTTTCCTCGAGAAACATCGTTCGACTTCGCTGACGCTCTTTCTTGTCGCATCGCGCAGATGAAGTCTCAGCCCTCGTTCTCGATCCAGGCTACTCAAGCACACGCGCTGGCTTTGCCGGAGAAGACACGCCGAAATCAATTGTACCAACATTCTACGCCTCGACCTCCTCACAACGCCTATTTGGCGACCATGTCATCGACGTTCCCCGAGAAGATGTTGAGATCAAGAATCCGATCGGTCGAGACGGCATTGTTGAAGATTGGGACGCTGCCGAAGCACTATGGAAATACACGTTTGCGCACAAATTGACAGGCGTGCGGCCTAACCGGGCGCTGCAGGACTGGTTGAACGACAGCAAGGCGGTGCCAGATCTACAGAAAGCTATGGCCGACGCCGTTGACACGGAGAGGTGTCTAGAAGATCATCCGCTTTTCATGACGGAACCAAGCTGGAACACGGCCAAAAATCGCGAGAAGACGGCAGAGATTGCACTGGAGAGCTGGGCCAGCCCGGCATTCTACTTGGGCAGATCAGGCGTTATGGGCGCATTCGCCGTGGGTAAGAGTTCAGCACTGGTGGTGGACTTTGGAGCCAGCCAGGTCAGTGTGACACCGGTGCACGATGGGATGGTTTTGAAGAAGGGAGTTACCAAGAGTAATATCGGCGGCAATTTCATTTCCAGTCAGGTGCGCAGTATGTTGGCGGCAAACGAGGCTGGTCCTATCACCATCACCCCACATTACCTTGTTCAGAGCAAACAGCCCGTCGATGCTGGACAGCCTGCGAATGCTGTACTCAAAGTGATGCCCGAAGGCTTCAAGGAACCACAGGCTTCATTCAGACGGTATCAGGAGGAGAAGGTGGTTTTGGAGTTCAAGGAGATTGCGCTTCAGGCGTGGACAAATCCCAACATGGGATTCCGGGGCCAAGGAGAAGCCATGACCAAAGATTCACCACCGTTCGCACAACCCTTTGAATTTCCCGACGGCTACAACCAGACGTTTTCGACAGAACGATTTCGAATTGTTGAAACCATGTTCGACCCTCAATCCTACTACACTCCGCCAGCGAACTCGGAAGACGCAAATCTCTATCCGTCACCAGACGCGCACACATCGCTACCAGGAATTATTCGGGCTAGTTTGAGCCAAGTGGACGTGGATATCCGACCGTTATTGCTGGGCAATGTGGTGGTGACTGGTGCAGCATCGTTGATCCGTGGACTCCCAGACCGTCTTCAACTCGAACTCACCAAGATGTATCCAAGCGCACGGGTCAAGATCCAAGCCAGTGGATTAAGCGTAGAGAGAAAATTCGGCAGCTGGATTGGAGGCAGTATCGTGTCCAGCTTGGGCACGTTTCATCAGATGTGGATCTCCAAGAAGGAATATGACGAACACGGCGCGAGCATCGTGGAGAAGAGATGTAAATGATGAATTGATATCATGTCGGCAGCACCACGGAGTCTGATCAAGGTGGGGTAAAAAAGGGTGTGGGAGGGGGTTAATTCGGATAGGATGGGATAGCCTGGCATGTTTGTGATGTGATGATGGAGCCCGACACACACACACACTCTCTCTCTCCGGCCAGGCAACTGGGACTTGGCCCGGAAAGCGGAAGACGGCCTTCTCCATACGATAGTCCAGTCAGTGACCGAGGCGGAGACATGAACTACATCTCCTCGGCCGGTTGGATGGTTGAAGAAGGCTATGAGCTTAGTAGCTGTTCTGAGACGATGAATGATTTTGCCCGTGCCCGTGACGGAAATGCATTTGGGTACGGACGATGATGTTTAGATCGAAAAGAAAATGATTCTCAAGCAAAGGCTACATACCATACAGCCCAGCGGATTGATTGATCCAATGGAATGATCAGGCACACTGGGGCCTCTATATCTTTCCCACCAAGCTTGGACCATGGTCCACTCTATTCGAGCTCGACTCGGGCTGACTCGACTCGACATGAAGTAGAGAACTAGGTAGATATGCTACACATAGTAGTAGTCGTAGTAGTACTGCTGCTACTGCATCGGTTGAGCAAGTACATAACATGGTCATTGGTCAATGTACTTAGCCAATCAAGCCACCCCACCTAGACGACGGCGATGGAGATAGAACAACTATGGACAAGTAAGTACTGTCTGTACTCGTAAGTACTCCTTCATGATGATAAATCCTCTACCTAGGTACTACCTAAGTTACAGTGGTAGGGTTCAAGGCCACAAGCAAGCGAATAGGCCGAGAAAATAGTGCGAAACAGAGTGGAAACGGCATCGGAGTCGGAATCTACAACCAAGATTCTAGAGTTGGGGAACACGAAACTACGGAGTATGGAGGGAGTTGAGATAAGTGAAGGTACGAACAGAGTCCAAGCTCTGCCGGACGGAATCTTACGGCGCCTCGGGCCCGCGTTTTACGATTTTAAGCCGTGATAATGCAGCGAAGGGAGGTGATTAGTCTAGTAAGGTAGGTAGGAGGAAGGATGGTGGAGGGGAGGATAGGTAGATTTTTATTGGTTGTGTGGTGTGTACTTTGGCTGATAGATTGTCTGGTACTGATACTTATCGTTGATTCTTATTTATGATGGTTGGGTTGGGTTGGGTTTCTACAAGATGTGAGATAAAGGAG
Source organism: Exophiala mesophila (assembly GCF_000836275.1). Lineage (NCBI taxonomy): Eukaryota > Fungi > Ascomycota > Eurotiomycetes > Chaetothyriales > Herpotrichiellaceae > Exophiala > Exophiala mesophila. The sequence goes on from NW_015622508.1 coordinate 2,214,782, forward strand.
ATAGATAATTGCCGAAATATGTAGAAAGTACTAGTTGACTAGGGAGGGAGCTATCTGCGAGTAGTACTATCAAGATCCCAGCACAATGCAAGTTCAACTGCCTCGTAACTTGATAATTCATCTCATCCAAAGCCGAAACAAGTGTCAGGGAAAAAGTACAGCACGTGTTGTTGTTCTTGCATCCGTATGGAATGCAGCGTACCTACCTATCTAGGGTAGTGGACTCCCTTTAGGTCCCATCGTTATCCCTACATGGACGGACTCGAGAATGTTCCTGTCTGTAGCAGGATTAAATCAACAAGCGAGGAACTTCAAGGTGTTCAGAATCGGATTAGGGAAAGACAAGGGATCATAGAAATAGGAAAAGATGGACACATGGTAGCCATCCTTGAGCTTTTAAATTGGTATGTTCCGTAGCATGGTGGATAGTGGACAGTAGAACCGGACATCCTACCTAATGAGGGTACCTGGAATAGTTATGTATGTCCTCCGTACAGTAAAGAATATGTGGGGTGTTTTGAATGGGTTTGAATGGAGCGGTGAGATTCACGAAAAGGGGAGATGGAAGGAGGAAAGAGGGACGAATATCAACTTGGCAATTCATTCATTGGAGTTGGATTTGATGGATTATGGTGGTAGTAGTACCGGGGTGGATGAGGTGATCTGATGATGGTCAAGGTGATGAGTTTCGATATTGCCTGGCCTCAGGGATCAAGTTGTAGGTCATCCGTCTAGGGAGCAAATCCCAGAACTTGTTGTTATTGGGGAATGGTGAGTGACAGACTGCATGTCTACCAGTCGGACACAATCAATTTCAATCTGAAGGTTTACGTTGAGTTACACAAAAGGGATATCCGAACCAGATTGTCGGGCTTGAATACGAAGTGTTGGTCAGGATAAGGATAAGGATGAGGACAAGGATGATGGTGAGGAGAGAGTGAGGAACTAAAAAGGGACGGATCCGGAAAGTTAGGTGCCTAACTTGAATGTACTGTGGTGGAGTGCTGTGCACGGAGCATGAACATGATGAACGGTAGAAGCATCAAGTATGTACCTAGTACTTTTAAGTTGGAGTGCCACATTGCTTGCTCATCTTGAGGTCCGGTCCGGTAGTGGTGCAGTAATTCCACTTCGGCAGTAATAAGTAAAGACAAAGTAAAACCACGTACCTCTTTATTAGCCAAGGCCCTAAATCAAAGCCGGGGAGGGGACGAGAGGGGTTTGAGGCTTTCCAAGTGGAAATGTCAACTCCGCGAGTCTACTAAGCAAAAGCCGAGGGGTTGCATTGGACCTTGGGTACCTTGACCAGATATTCGAATCCCGAGAATCATGACTCAAAATTTTAAGGTAGGTATTGTTTTTAGTACCGAGGTGTCACTCATTGATTGTGTTTGAGGCGGGGTCAGTACTGTAGAACATCAGCGGTAATCCGTGATAGCGCCTGTTAGTGTTGGCCTTAGGCGACCCAAGTGCCTACCTACGGAGTAGACATCGCATCTATGGACTGCAAAATACAGAACCTAGGTACCTAGACACCTAGACTATCGGATCGATCGCGGACAATCAAAACAGTCACATGGTCATGGGCAAGGGTCTGAGCGGCAGTCCTAAGGCTCGAGTCTTGACTTCTCCGTGTCTCTCGCTGGTGCATTTCTCAGTGCTCAGATAAGGTATCTGTATCTCCCTATCTAGCTTCTTTGATCTTGGGCACACGACTAATGCAATACAATCAGCAGAGCATATCAGCTGTTTGATTGTGTTTGTATATGGTTCTCGCAAAGATTATTTCAGTTTTCGCAGTCATTCAGCAGATTAGCTGTCTCTACGGAACTGGATAGAATACATGGCGCAATACGATTTGCGTTTTACCCCAGCTGACCCGGCGACCCGCGACCTCCCCTTGCCATGGAGCCCGCTAATAGTGCTTGCCCACACGGACGCGTAAAGAACATGCGCCCGAGGCCCATTATCAGCAGTAAGTACCTAGCTAGGCACCAAGAGACCCTCATGGTTTCCATGCCACTGTTGGATTTCCATGAGTCAACTGAACAGCTCCAACAGCCTCAGAACTGCCTTCACCCCCAATTCGTGAATTTGACCACAGGGGCAGTTCCCTGATTCCTGGGACGAGGCTCGTTTAACAGGCATAACTGGACCATCCCTACTTGACCTAGATTCCCATCAGCCAACCATACGAGTCCTCGTTTGCGTGCACTTGTGGAGGGAGACAGCAAACAGTGGCTGCACACCTGTGACCGCACCCGGCTGGTTGGTTCCAGGCCTGAATCTGACAGCCTGCAAGCCCGCAAGCCTGGACCTGTGGGCTCGGTAGGACCGACCAGTGTGTTTGTGCCCGCCCAGACCAACGGGCAAGCTGCCACTGTCTCTCTGCTGATTCGTCCTTAACATCCTTGTCTCTCCCGCTGTTGGAGGGCCGAGGGGGTCCCTCGGGCCTGCATCATGCTACTTAGTGATCGACAGGCATGGGCACTACCTACTTAGCGATGGCGTGGATGCCTGTAGGTACGGAGTAGTGTAGCTTAGGTTAGCCGTGTAATGGATCCTTGTTCGTTTACAGCAATAGAAAACGTTTTTACCCTGGACTTTACTGTCGCTTTCCTGACAGCGTCATTTTCTCGAACTCTACGAACAATAATAACATCTTTTGACTTTTCGAGAGCAACGGCAATGGCAACGGCTGGACATTCTCTGCAAGTTCATCCTTGTTTCTCTTTCCTCCTTGCTCTCCCACTTTCTGGACGGGTAATTCCCGCCGTCAAAAAGACACGTTTTGTACTTTTTCAATAAACCCTCCGCTGCCCTCCAACGGTCAACCCTGTCAATGTGCCAATTCCTGCACACATCACCCCAGTCCGGTCTATCGACCCGGTCTTGTCTTCCTCCATTCCTTCGCCATCGCCACTTTGACCTTGGCTGCGTCTCCTGCCTTTTCTCAGCCTGGTTTCATATAATAAAAAAAATTTAATTCCCAACCCTCGGTCGCCTGTCGCCTGTCGCCTGTCGCTTGTCACTCGCAGTGTCCATGAGTGCACGATCTGCCCGTATTTCCTGCGACCGTTTGCGCAACCCACGTCCGTGCATCCTTTGTCGGTCGATCTTGGACAGCTGTTCCTCACAAATGCACGCCAGCTCATCATTCCACTTTCTCTCCACCTATCCTCGTGTTCAACTAATTGACCATTGACAACTTCCGCCCTTGTTCTACCAATTTGGTGACTCTGGTCTAACTTTATATCTGGCCCTGTTTGACCAAAATTCCCGACTCCTTGAGTGTCAAATACGAGATCCTCGATATCACTCACCCACTCACCTTTGCCATCACAATCGCCATTGTAACTCATCTTTTACTGCATGGCACCGTCATCTCCAGAGCCCATGCTCAAAGTCCGGCACTTTCTTTGACCCTGGGCAATCGCACTCAACCGGGATTCGTCTTCCGTCAACCGTTTGCCTCCTCCTTAGAATTCAAACTCTATCAGGTTTCCCCCACCTAAAATCCTACTTATACACACATCCTTCAACCGTGCCCTCAAGTTTGGTCCCACCCTTCAATCATCCGTTGCCAGTCCACACACGCTTAATTCGGGGATTCCATCCGCTGGAGACGTTATTATCCGTCGTCCAACCTTTTTTACTGTGGAAACCTTGACATATTCTGGCCACTCGTGCCACTCTCGGCTTCCGCTCCCACTACGCTGCCCCTCATAGCGAGCACAAGCACGGTCCATTCCAAAACTCTTCACACGCCTACTACCACGTCACCTAACTCTTTAATTCCGTCGAGGACCTTTGAATGTCATGCTGCACTCTGAATTTCGAGCCCAGCATCAGAATGTCCCCTGAGCAAACCATGGACTCTCCCCTCATGCCAGACTCGGACTCGGCCCATTCATCTAACGCCACTGACGAGAATACCAACTCTTTGACAGCCAGCATCACTGACTATCCCACATATTGGGGGAGAAGATATCACCGGTACAAGGAAGGAAACTACTTATTCCCAAATGACGATGACGAAAACACCCGCCTGGAAAGCCAGCATCAGATCCTAAAGGCTCTACAAGGTCGCCTCTTTTATGCTCCTCTCGACCCCGAATACACCTACACCGTACTAGATATTGGTACCGGTACGGGAATCTGGCCTATCGACTTGGCCGATTCTGAACTTTTACCCAAAGCCCAGATATTTGGTACCGATCTGTCGCCCGTGCAACCTCTAGACGTCCCAGCCAATGTCCATTTCGAAATTCAAGATTGTGTTGACCAGGACTGGGTTCGGGATTATGGAAGCGTGGAATACTGCCATGTCCGATTTCTTGCAGGTGCTCTTGTTCAGTATCAAGATCTCATTCGAAGCGCAAGGAGATATCTTCGCCCAGGCAGCGGTTGGTTGGAATGTCATGAACTTCATCCCACTCCAGTATCAGATGACAACACCGTTTTCGATGATTGGGCCTTGAAGAAATGGGACGATGACCTCCATGATGCAGCTACTCAGGCACTGGATCCTCCACGACCCGTTCGTATCGCCAGCGACGTCAAAAAGTGGATGCGGGAAGCCGGCTACGTCGACATTCATGAACACATCTCCAAAATCCCTCTAGGTCCATGGCCAAAGGACAAACGACTCAAATGGATCGGTGACATGTGGCTTCATAATTGGTTGTCTGGTCTGCAGGGCTTCACTCTCAAACTGTTTGGCTCCGATGGTCTGAATTGGTCCAGGGAGGAAATTGAGGTGTGTTTGGCCGGGGTGAGGCAAGCCGCCACCGCCAAGGGTGTCCACTCGTACCAGAGGCTCTACGTTGTCTATGGCCGGAGACCGAGCCCACAAGAAGAATCCGCAATGTTTAGAAGTCCTCTCGATCCTCATTGAGATGACCAGATCGTACTGTGGCAGTACAGTGTCCGGCTACATCGCTCATCCAACCGACTTGTTTCTCGACCAAAGGTTGAGTACCACCCATTCGATTCTCTTCGAGTCGCAGACGACTCAAGTCATCATATTCGATCACCAGGGTTCAGATCTTCTAGAACCTAGACCAGGTCATACACAACTGCGACAGTCAACTATGAGCCATTTTTATTAGACCTCTGACGTCGACTACACCGATGCTCTCGTTCAGCATCAACAGCACCTACAGCTACCACAAAGTTTTTGACCGACCAAATCACTCTCCGATTCTTCGCCACCACCAGGACTGAGCTCTTTACACCCAAAGATCTCCGATCGAGTTTCGCGCTCGTCTCGAGGCATCTGTCTCCAGAGGCGTCGGCAATCTCAGCCTCAAGATATATGTCGGGATTCGGTCGAGACCTTATCGGTCAGTGACAAGGACAGAAATCATGTCATGACATGGTGTGTGCACACTCAACTATTGTCTCGTCGGAATCCATCTCCATGCAGTGACAGAACACGAGGGTGGTGCGACGGATACATCCTGGGGATGTATTTTTTCAAGGGACACGAGAATTATGGTTTGGACCGATCACTTCACCCATGTCCGCCAAGAGATTACCGAATCCAATCCATATCCACATGTGGGGTGGATCTTCAATCTTAGATCCCAACCCTCCAACCCCTTCAACCCTCTTCTAACATTCCGACGATCCGTCCTCGAAAAAGCATATTGGAATGTACACTGTGATGTTAGGGGATCTCTCGCACGCACGTTCTGCTATTCCATAATGACATGTATGGACGAAGCATTTGAGATTCCAATGTAGTGGCACGAGCGGCTTCCAAAGGTGTCAACGACACAGTCACATGATGGTTTTCTCGATACGGAGCGACCAATCAATGAAAGGTCCAAGATGTTCTCTTGGGCATACAATTACGAAGTCTGCCTTAGAGGTAGTACTCCGTACTCAAGGGATTGCTTGTCCATGCACAGTACTAGGTACATATCATAAGGCCCCCAAGGTCCCAAGGGTTTGGCATTCATTGATTTGACCATCCATATCTATCTCTCAAAACTCTTGACGCATACGTCGTCATACCATATTTGTATTTCCATCTGCATCTGCATCTCCGTCTTTAGCACCAACCCGATCAAGAACATATCCCGTCCAAGACTCGGATCACTCCTTCCCCGCCTTCATGCCTCATCTTGCCTTGTATCGTCGTCTCCTTCCTCATGTCGCATCCCATGCCCTGCTTTGTCGTGTTCCTGCTTCGTGTTTTACTCACATTCCATCGATCATTGGACCTTTGATCAAGTGACACCTTTCTCGTACTCGTCTACCTAAGGTACCTAGGTATATGCATGCATACGCATACTGTACGCATGCACAACCTGGAACCTCATCGTCATGTCGCAGCCAAATCACCGACCGCCGACCACCGACCACCGATCGTCCACCCGCCTTTGTCGTTCGTTCACCTCCTGCTTCTCATCCTCGTTTTCATTCTCTCCCTCCCTCCCTCCCTCCCCTGTCCTTGCCTCCCTCTCACCTTGCTCAGCCGCATGCTAGATCGGAATCCGTACGCATCCCCGGCCTTGATCCTCCTTTGTACAGTACCTACGTGCCTACTCCGTAAGTCTCGCCCCTGGTCCAGCTGGTAGTCCGTACATCCATACTAGTAAGTACATAAGGTACCAACTAGGATATACAGGTACCTACATTAGATACATAAATTGACATTGTCAACTGTAATGGAATAAGTAGGTATCCACCCACCTACGCCGCCGCGGTGCTGGTCTACTGTAGTACTTCATTCCGCATGCATGCATCACTTATTTTTCGGATTTTGATAACTCTGAACTGGGTTTTCCCTCGATCGGTTACATAGACCTGGGATCGACACACCGATCTCCTGCTCCCCGGCTGGAGGGCCGACCAGCTGGGCTGGGCTGGGCTGGGCTGGGCTGGATGGATGGCTGGCTGACCTCATATGATTTAACAGGGGCGGGGGAGAGTCTTCCCTGGAACGTTCTGTTTCGTTCTCCCCTGGCCTGGACCCACGATTGAGATGATCTCAGATTTGGTATCCGTCATCCGAAATACTTCTCATTGAGATCAGGTGAAATCTAGATTCCATGAATCGGTGAGTTCGCCAAGTTTAAGTACCTACGGAGTACTTGCTGCAGGTACTACGTACTTAGTACATAGATATAGTACATCCATACATCCACACATCCACACATTCATGCTCGTACATCCATATATGGTTATTTCCCCCGACAAGTCAGGATCAGGATATATCTTATGTACTCCAGTACGTCCATACGTCGTCCCCGTATGTCGGTGTGGAATCACGTTCCGTGAAACATCTATACACGCACAGTATGTACGTACTCCAAATGGCATCGTCGGATCTCATATCCTTTTTATTTGATTACATTACCTCAGCACCGATGAGAGTCTATATAGTTCTTCTTTCGGCCTGACATATTCAAGCCTTCTGCCAGCAGATTCTCAAGCCCATATGTTCATGTGCTTTGCTCAACTGGTCAGAGACAATCTTCAACCGTCACCTTTCATCACAATCACCATCGCCATCGCCAATATGTGCATGCTTCGAGCATTCATATTGACTTCAATCAATCACCTCCCATATTCACTCTCAATGTCGTTTCCAGCATGCTGTGCTGTTCATTTCTCACCACCATGACCTGGTACTAGGCTGAAGCTAGACAGAGGCCGAGGTTATTTTCTGTAAACGCTAATGTTCCAGTCATCGCCAGGCGCCGCGCAAATGTGTCTCAGCGACAAGGAACGGTAAGACCGCGCGGTCAGAGTACACACATGAGTACCGACTGTGTGTAGGATGTGATATGCCGAAGATTCCGCCGGGGTATCAAGGTTGCCAGGCCGAAGCCGGCACAAATATAGAAAGACAAGAAGAAGAATAGAGGCAACCGTCGCTTGCTGCAATCCTGTCGTGGAGCAATAACGAACGCTTTGGGAAAAAGAAGAATCATAACATCGTGGATCTCGTGACATCATCCTCAATCAATCGTGCTCGGTCGCCAGGGGAAGTTACCCACAAAGATCACACCGTTGGTGCTGTGGGTGATTTGGCGCCCAAGTTTCCAAATAGAGACTCTGGGGGAACACGGTGAATATTCGAGTGCTTGTCGGCATAAGCAACGCTGGGAACCGACTTGTATCCAGCACGCCGCCTTTGAATTCTGTTGAGGATGATGCCGATTATAATTATAAGGAATATCGTGCCCAGGGCCGCGCAAAGTGCGACCAGAACGGCGATACCTCTTGAATGTCCGCGATCTGAATCCATGTTAGCATTGTATAAGAACTACAGGTGAAAAGCGGATGACTCACTGCTTGACCGTTGTGTGTTTGGTCGAGAAGAAAACACTCGATTGATGCTACCTGGCTCGCCATCGTCGGTGGAGGCGAGGATAAATGGTTGCATGACCGTTCCATTGAATAATGCCGCTGCAGCGCTACCGAACCCCGTGATGTTGAGCTTACCAGTCACCAACAAGGCGCGGTCACGGTCAAGAAAGTCGGTGGCATCGTGCTGTTGAGAGAGCGGCATGACCTGAAGTCCTTGAATGGTTGTTCCAGAACCAAAAGCATCAACGACAGGATGGGAGTGATCCCGGCCGACTTGCACAAGGAAGGTGGAACCGTTGCTAGCTGTCCCAGCAACCCACATCTCAGTGGCGTCTTCTGATGCTGGGCCAAAAGCAGAGACGGGGCCAGGAATTGCTGAATTTGAGACCTCGGTCCACTCTTGTTCGTCGACATCATAGAGAGCAAGAGACGTGCTGTTACCGGACACAGACAAATTTCCAGTTGCCAATAGGGTTTTGTCGTTCTGCCAGTAAAGATCAGAGACAACCCCGTCCAGACCAGTGCCAACTGTGTTCCATTGACTGGTGGCTGAATCATACATGCACACTGAAGGACAGGACAGATCTTGTGAGGTGCGCAAGAAAGAGCCTCCCACATAGATGGCCGATGTGCCTGACTGAGGTGCAATGGCATTGACGACAACGTCGTCTCCCTCTAGAGACGCAGGCTGAACGTTCCGGTATGCTGCAGTTGTGAGATCGTAGACCACCAAACCCGCAATAGTAGCGTCATTGACTCGACCAGTAAGATTTCCGCCGGCCCAAAGCAGATCGCCTGCCACCGCGAGAGTCAAAATGGTTGATTCGGCATCGAGTCCTGTCGGAGGTCCGGTCACTAGATTGTTATTTGAACCGTTCAAGAACATCAGGTTCTCAATTGTGGAGCCATCCGTTGCAGTGGCGGAGAAATGACCTCCAAAAATTGTTACATTCTGCCCATTGCCAGTATAGTGCGCTCCGCCTGTGACACCGGTGATATTCTGGGAGTCCAAGAGGGCGCGTTTTCGAGAAGTTGATGACCCCGGTCCAGATTCAATCGAGATTGGCAATGATCGAAGAACCGTCTCACCGTCAGCTGAAGACATTCCTGCGGCACCGCTTATGGCCAAACCGAGAGAACGCAAAGTCCCCGCCCCAACCCAGGTATCATTTGGTAAGAAGGTGGCGGCGTACAACTGTCCAGCCAAAGCCTGTCGAGGGACATCATCCAAGCTTCCTAACCAAGCGTTTCTTGAAGGAACCCATATTGCTAGTCCCGAAGCACGGATGGCAGGATTAGAGTCGGAGCTTTCAATCTGGCTGAACGACCCACTGAAGGCAATCACGGTCTCACTTTGGCCCTGGCTGACATTAAGTTGCATGGGAACGACAGCATCCACGGAGCCATCCAGTCCAGCGCCCAAGGCGACCCAAGAATTTGACGAAATGTCATATGATGCAACATTGTTGATTCCTTGTACGTCGCCCTGGTTAGTATTTGTGAAATTACCACCAACGTACAGAAAATCATCCGTGCTGTACATGGCAGTTACAGCTTGGTTGAGACCACCGCCAGAAAGAGAGGTTGCGTTATCATCTGCAAATGCCATAATGTTCTCAAAGACGCCGTCTCGAAAGCGACCAGCAGCGTAGATGGTGTCGCCCACTGTTGTCAAGGCCAGGATTTGGGCATTTGGTTGCAACGTCATGCCTGCACTGTTGATGGCTGATTGGGAAAAATCGATGTTGATTTCGTCACTGTTTGGATCGTAGTCAAAGAGACCATTCAGTCCTCCAGTGCTGGAGATGAAGCTAAACTTGATGCGCGACGCGACGATGAGCTGGTCGGATTGAAGACCAGAAGCCGTGATAGTCACGGAGGGGCGAAAGGACGAACTGACCGCATCGACATATCCTTGAAACACGGAATCATACTTGTCGAAATTATTGGTCTGAAATAGCTGAGTAGTGAAAGGGTCTGCGGCATCGGCGGTGAGGGAGACACTGATATTAACAATGGCACGAGCCGAACATGAGCTGTCTTGAATACATCCAGGGGTATAGACGACGATGGAGTAATTGCCGCTGCGTTGGACATCGGGCTCAAAGACGATCGAGGTGGAGTCAACAGTTGTAGGACCAACAACAGCGGTCAAATAGTCGGAGACGCTTTGTCTCGAGGGTGTGGTGAACCAAGGACCGGTCGCGGTAGCATCAGACCTTGCTCCCTCAGTAGCGCAGACGGGATCGGAAAAGGCCTCGATGGCATATGAGAAGATGTCATTTTGGAAAAGTTCAAGCCCATCCAGACCGCCACCAGCTCCGTACCAATCCGAGATGTCGATGGTAAAGCTATTCATGCCAACAAGGTTGACGAAAAAGAAGTCTTGAAAGGGCTCGGAGGAGTCCTGGGGCAGAGGACACCTCGCATCGCAGAATGCACGTTGTCCAGTAGCAGGGTCGGTATAAGTAAAGTTCATGATGCCGTTGATAGGATGTGCAGTGAATCGCCACGTCCTAGTTCCTCGCCCTTCGAAGTTCGTGTTCCAGAGCCTGAGTTTAGTAGGCTCGAAACCGAAAGCGAGTTGCGCGGACCATGAACCGGGTGTGTTATCGGCCAACAAGAAGGTCGTCGAAGTATCCGAGTCATTCGATGGGCACACGATACTCCTGGGGTCACCTAGATCCGCCCTGGTGGTATTTCCTTGTGCGACAATGTTTGCGGAACCGAGGTTAATAACCTGAGATTCAGGATTCGTGAGAGCGGTAGAAGAAATGTTGCCGAGTCCACTGAAGGAGCCGCCAAAGACAATGTGGCCATTGGGGGCTCTCGTGATGGAAGAGACTGGTGCATCAAATCCGGCAAACGGAAGACTGGCAAAGCCTCCAGATCTCCAGGCGATGGCATTTGAGGAATTCTGTGCTTCAAAGGCGCCACCTACATAGACAGTCTCGGTGTCTTGGTCACAGTAGAGTGCTGTAACGATACCTTCGACACCTTGTATGGGCTCGATTTCCAAGGTGGTTGTGTTCAAGATAGCAACGGATTGGGCAGGGACTCCGCCCATACTGGTGAAATTGCCACCGACGACCAGACCTGACAACGAGCCGTCCTGTGTCAATAGGGGACACATTGCGGAGATACTTGCATCGGTGGAGGCGAGGATATTGTAGGCGCCATTTGGCAATGCGGAAAATATTGACTGCGTGCCATTACTGTCGAAACCTTGTTGTTGACCGATCGAGGTGTATACAGCAATGGCATCGAAGTTCCCGGCGATGGTCACATCACCGAGAGAGGACAAGTCCAGGTTGGGAGCAGGGACGGATTGAGCGTGGACTCGACTCGTTGCCAACATCAACGAAGCGGTCGCTCCAAGGCCAAACCGCGACAACAGGTGCATTGTGTGAGGCGCCTGTGCCGCAGCAACAGACTCGAAAGAGAGGGTTACCGAAGTGGTGATGATGAATACATGTGTGAACAGGCGTAATAGCGTGGAAGGGCGAAAGAAGGCGGGTGAGGGTGGGATCTTCTGGGTGTAGCAGATCGGATCTGGAGGTCAGAGGTCAGAGGTCGGGGAAGGGATTCAACGTGGGAGGGGAGGCAATCGGAAAATTCGTAGAGGCGAAACGCGTAATGGGTAGTTGTGAGTTGAGTGGTTTTGGAAACTCTTGTGAAGTGGACTGGGAGACTCGTAGATGACGAGAAAGACGCGTTTGTCGAGGGTGGAAGAGTGACTGGGTGCGGCCGGTGTGTGAATTAAGCAGGGATGAGTTGAAACAATTATGTCGGAGGCGGAGGAGGTGTGACAGGGAGAGGTTGTGATGACAGGTATTGACTCAAGGAAATGGTGCTGGGAGCTGGAGGTTGACAACGAGGAAGAAAGAGCGACAGTCGTACAAAGTGAGAGGCCGTTGCTGGCGTGAATTCTGGAACGAAGGACGGGCTGGGATGGGTAGCTGGGACAGAGTCACAGAGATGGGATGCTGTGCAGGTGTCCTGCGAGTGTGAATTCCGCTGTGATTGACCAAGGAGAGTAGGAGGAAAAGGGCTTGAGTTGGATCGTGTCTGACCTGGCCAGCCACAGTGAAGGGGGCTGCAGCTGGTACACGTTGCGAGTCCTGAGTCTTGTGAGAGATACAGAGTGCAGGGAGATGACAACCTCCTGTCATTGGATGAGTGGCAGAAAATCAAGCAAAGTCCGAATGCATGAAGCCGTGGGTACGCAGATGGGGGAGCCCGTAGTGACCAAACTAGGCCTAAAGTCGTTAAATCCCGTCAACGAAAACGCGGCTGGGGCGTCCTGACTTGGGCGATGGGCGAGCGTTAGGCAGTTGCCATGCCAGATTTGACTACCGAAGACGCAGAAAACGCAGCACTTCTGAGTTAACGGGACTTCTAACCGGGGCTAATTCAGGAACAACGCACGCACCTACGGATTACATTGGCAAGCAAGCAGAAGCTGCTTTTACGGAGTACGTCAGCTTGTGTTGTGTGTCGCATGGATCATTGCCGTTGCTGCAGCATCCTTTCTCTGATGGGCCCTCAGCTTGACAAAGTGGTCTAATGCATCAGCTAGACCGTTGGACGGTTGGTGGGCTTCAGGCAACATGGCAGGACTTGAGAGTCGAGACTAAAATAAACAACTAACGTCGGACCTCAATTTCCAGTTCTTCTGCGTGTCTTTCTTGGTACCCGCAGGTCATTTCCCGTCCTACCGTTTCCAGCCAATCATTGACAGTAGAAATCTTGGATTGCCTCATCCCCAGTTCTGATGATCATGAAGCGATCCAACGATGATGATGGATATTCTGTTCGTTTACAAGTATTTTGTGGGAGCGAGCAGATCTCAGAGGATGATGTAATTCAACCATCATTCGTTGTCACGATCGAGAATCGAAATATCTATTCCAAGGTAGACAGACCCTGATGAAAGCACAGACCTTTGACGACTGAAGTTTTGGGGTTGTTTGGATGCAATCTCCCAAAAGGAGACGACGACCCAAATCTCCAAAGCCATTTGGAACTTGACACGACTTTTGTCATATGCGTGCGTCGTGCGTACGTATGCAGCTCCCCTGTACCCACCGATGTGCCAGGTAAGAATTGGATGCATCCTTTGCCTGGAAAGAAGCCGAGGCGCCCCAAAGGAGCCTAAACCTTTCAAATTATAGGTGCTAGACCTGCCCGTCCGACACTGTCAAATGCCTATTACTAGTTAGTAAATAAACCTAGATCTGTCTGCATCATGCTCTCCTGCATAACCGAGTAATCATATGCGTCCCAAAGTGCCACCATCATTCATCATCGATGACAGAAGCAGGAGGAGTAATGGTCTTGACTACGGCGCTTCTCAGACCGCCAGAATAATTGTCTCCAAGTTTGGAAGAGTTTCCTTTACCTGCACCGTGCATTCTCAGCCTTCCAACCATCAGTTTCAAATACCTACGGAGTAGTCCTTGATAGAACCACCAAACGTCGCAGATATAGTCTCTTGTTCCATCCAAAGCTTGAGTCGTGTCTCAGCCTTACACAGCCAGAATGCCTCCTCGGAATCATGTCGAGGCTGAGGACTCTGTCTTCCGCATGCCAAAAGTATCTACAATCACGTAAATCATGTTCAACTAACAAAAAAGTGTCACAGAAACTCGTATCATTGACATTCCTAGCTGGTCTCGAATGCTAGCACCTGCCATGTATGCCATTCACAATGATTTGAGTGTCATCTTCGTCGCGTCCGTTTATTCCTGACAGAAACCTCTTCCACCTGCACAATCGACTTCAAGTCATGTTTGTCCTCAGTCTCTGCCTCTCTTTTAATAGCTGCTCGCTGGACTGTCACAGTCTTGATGTCTTTTGAATTTTCCTCGCCGTCCTCCTTTTTCACCACTCCATTATCCTCTGTCTCAATTTTGGTTGTTAACCTCTCAGCAAAGGTCTTCAAGTCGGCCGTAAAGAGCACACTGTGTGCCCACCCAGCCTCCTTACCCCATAGTTTGCGGAAGTGGTTGGCGACAGCGTCGTACGTGGCTTTGGTCAAACTAGAATGCTTGCCTTTGCCAAACTTGTAGTCCCGTTGAGCGATCTGCCAGACATGAGTGTCGACGGGGACTGACTCCCCCCAGCCCAGGCCCATCAGAGCCACGCAGTCGGCGACCTTGGGCCCCACGCCCTGCAAATCTAATAATTTTTCAACCGCCATGCGATATCCGTCCCTGCCTTCGGGTTTCATCTCGCCCGCGTATGCCGCTTTCCCACCGTAGATGGGACTCTCTGGGTTGCGCAGTCCGTCCAGCCACCCAGCCTCCCGCTCCTGCGCCACCATCCGGGCGGTACGTGAAATGTACTTAGCCCGATAGCCAAAGCCCAATTCCCTGAGATGGCCTTCGACCTTGTCCCCTGTCAAAGCCATGGGTTCTGGGAAGTCGTGGTATGCGCGCCCCTCAAGCGTGGCAATATATCTCCCATAGTGCGTGCACAATTTGTCCACCATCTGCGATATGCGTATAATGTTGTTGTTGCTACTGCAGATGAAACCGATTAGGGCTTCCCATGCGTCCTGGCGAAGGATGCGCACGCCAGTGAACTTGGGGGCTTTTTTCTTAAAGTTAGCATCGGCCGCTGACCATTGGGCGTAGAGACTTGACAGATCCGGCTCGAGGTTCAGGTAATGTCGCAGGAGGTCACCGGTGTCGTCATGACCATCTTGAATCAAGGTCTTCTCGTCCTGTTGGTCTGAGATGGTCGAAGGGGCGGAGGATGGAGGTGTGGGAGGGGCATCCAGAGAAGATGGCCAAATGGATCGGTATTTAACCTGGGCTGAGTCTTGAGATAGTTGGACAATCCGTCCTCGTAATGTGCAGGCCCAAGATTTGTCTTCACATTGCCGCCATCGAAATGACTGCCCGCACCGCAAAGTGGTCGCAAGGCAGAGGTCGTTCAATGAGATGGGGAGTTTGCGCCACTCACTAATTCGAGTCATGGCAGGGATGTGAAACGCAATCTGGTTAGGGTATGGAGAGGAGAACGACGGACGAGGACATGAAGGTTGGATTAGTCGTTTCGTGGTGTATGGTGTGACGAATGCAAGTTTCGTGGAAGGGATGGCGGCTGATGATCGTCAACTGCATAGATGTACTCCGTAGACGTGGACCTGGGATGGTAGGGATGTTTTAAGATGTCACCTCGAGGCTACTGGCGACTTTTTACCCAGAAGACTGGAACATCGACCCTTAGCCCCTGAAAGGCTAGTAGTGGCACTTTATCGTTACGATCGTCTAACTTAGGGGTCGCCTCAACCTTATCTCAGCGCCAAGTGAAGCCTGGAGTTCCCCAGGGTCTGATTGGACTCCCCGCATTTTATACCCAAACGCTATGGACAGCTGATCATCGAGAGCCAAATATTCGCCTTTCTCTACATAGATGTTGACAATAATATCCCCCGGGGTGCACTGTCTAGTCGTCTGCCCTCCCATGTCTTTTGGTCCGTGCGAGGTGACTGTCAGGCTCTAGATAGAGCCAGAATAGATGGCGTCGAGGCTGGGCACGTGTTAATCTTCTACGCAACCTCACCTAGCATTAGTTGAGGCGGGTATTGCTCACCTGATCTGGTCGGTCTGCGAAACCGGCGTATAAGGGGGAGGTTACCACTAAGAACAAAGTAGTAGTACAGAACTCCAAACAGTGATCCTGCAAGATGTGCTGCGTGACCCGTTGTTGAATTGACATTGCCAAGCATCAAGGTGTCGTAGAGAGTGTAACCGGCGAGCACAACCCACAAAGGCACTCCTTTTTGGAATCTGAGTATCCTCGTGGGAGCATTTGGGATCGCACATGCTGCCGCTGCGCCGAGGGCACTCTATTCGAAGTGAATTGTTAGCACCAACAACCAGTTGCCGCAGGGAGCCCGCCATGAAATACAGACTCAAGGTATTGACGTTCATGTTGGTTGTACTTACCACGACTCCAGAGAGGCCAAGGGCATATGCAGAACTGATGCGACGGCGCGAACTGGCCTTCCGCAGCCGCCAGAAACTAACATTGGCAAAGATGGCACTTCCAAATATGAGGCCAAGGTAATGGACTGGTGTCATGCCCATCGAAATCAGAGCCTCGGAGAATATCTCGAAGCCTGAAAGATTCCCAAGCAGGTGATTCAGTCGCTGATGACTGAAAGCTGCGGTGACCATAGTCCACCAATTCGGCGGCTGAGCCCCGTCGAGCTTGAGAAGAAAGTCTCGCTCAAGCACTTCACGCACCTTACGCCTCCGTTGCGGAGTACCTGCAAGGGCTGGCGGGATTGGCAACGATTCCTGAAGTGTGCCATTTGCCCAGCCCCAGGCCAGGGAGATACCAACGCAAGATGAGAAGCCTGGACAAGAGTGTAAATCATATGTCAGTGACGTGGACAATCAAGGAACCACACACATCATGGCTTACAAGCATTGAGGATGGACCGATTCACCGCTACCTTCTGTGAATGATCCATAGCGACCCTAGATGACCGGTACCTGCTTTCTATAGCGCGGGTTGCCTCACTGGAGAAGAGTCAATGTCGTCGACTAGGAAAAGGTGGGTGCTTGGCTAGCTGTTACTGCCCAAACATAGAAGAAGGCTTTGTTGGCGGCATCTTACCGAGAGACCCAGTCTCCTACACTTCGCTCCGGGATATTCAACCTGCTTTAGAGGGATTGTGCTCCTTGCGAACAAATGTTCTATCCTTGAGGTGGGGAAAAGGATAGTTCAGCAGCGCGGTTCGATTCAATTGCCTCAAAAAAGGTGCTCGAGGTTGTACTGCGCTACTGAAGCTTGACCTTCTGCAAGGTATGAGTTGTGATCAGGTGTGTACCTAATTAGGGTTCTGACAGTTATACGCCTAGGCACTCCGGCCACCTTTTAGGTACCTACAGTTTATGAAATGTCCCTACTAAAAACAAAGGTGCTTAACTAGGTAAGCATAACTTAACAAGCCCGATAAGCCTACTACTGGGACCGGAGAATCAAGCATACTCTCTCAAGTTATCCTCGACCGTTTTCGGCGACGACGCTAGCTTAGCCTTGCTGCGATAACTTCTAATGATATGCCCGCGTCATTGACATCCGAGTATTGTTAAAAGACACTGTCGAGAAGCTGAGGAGCACACTGCTTAAGACGACAATTACACTGCTTACATTAGAAAACAAGGAAGAGAAATCGGACGACTGAGGTTAGACAACTTGCATTCGATTCACTTGTCGTTGGAAACATTGTAAATATAATCATTGGTCTCTCACCCAGCGTCTCATCGCCTAGAGGTTTCCAAAAAGAAGAAACAATGGTGCTCAGATGTCACCATCGAGCTCTCACGGAGACCACTGACCAAACTCGGAGGGAGCTCCTGATCTCTGATGAGTTTCGTCATCTTGTTGCTCATCGCTTGTCCGAAGCGGTCAGGGTGCCGACCATCACTTATGACAATATGGGCCATGTCGGAACAGACCCTAGATGGGACATTTTCTTTACCTTTTTAGAGATGCTGAAAAAGGCATTTCCCAGGATGCAAGTTGGGGCACTGCTCTTTACATTGACATGCTAACATCCCAGTTAAGTTTTCATCATCTCCAGCTTGAGACGGTCAATCAACATGGATTGTTGTTGACATGGCACGGGAGTGAGTGCCATCTACGACCTTTGATATTGATGGCGCACTCAGACGTAAGTCAATCTTGGTCAAATGGTTAGAATTGTATCCAAACAATACAAGGTTGTCCCAGCAGAGACGTCTCCCTACGCAAAATGGACATATCCTCCCTTTTCTGGACACTACGACGGAGAATTTATCTGGGGTCGTGGCTCTGAAGATGACAAGTCGAACCTCATCGCTATTCTATCTGCTATCGATTGCCTAATATCCCATGGATTTTCACCCCTCAGAACCGTTATCATCTCCATCGGATTCGATGAAGAAGGGGGTGCTGAACAGAGTTACGGAGCTCGATGTCTTGCGGAACTGCTCCTTGCAAGATATGGACATGACGGTATTGAGATGATAGTGAGTCTTCAATCGCCAATCCAAACTTTTCTTCATTCATGGTCACTCTAGTTCGATGAAGGCGTTGCGGTCATTCAAATACACTTTGGCACCGAGTTTGCATTACCAGCAACCGCCGAGAAGGGCTATGTGGACGTCTCTGTCACGGTCAATGTTCCTGGGGGTCACTCCTCCACGCCCCCTGATCATACTGCCAGCAAGTGTCTCTTCCCACAGTACATTTTTAGCGCTGATCAGATCTTTGCCAGTTGGCTTGCTCGCTCAGGTCATCGCCATCATCGAGGACCATCCCTTTGCCCCTTATATCTCGCGTAGAAACCCGACCTTAACATATCTGCAAAGAGCTGCCCGCTTCTCAAAATCTATGCCAGATGAGTTACGCAAAGCCATACTTGATGACAAGTCGTCTGAAGAGCTATTGAAGTATCTGGAAGCGTCTAGAGATAGACGAGCCCTTGTTCGGACCACCACCGCTGCTGATCTCATTTCTGGTGGCGACAAAGGTGAGTCAAGGTGCCACTCATGTGGACTAGTTAAGGTGACTTTCGAAATCAGTAAATTCCCTTCCCGAGACAGCCAATGTTGTGATTAACCATCGCATTGCGGTTGAAGATTCGGTCAGAACGGTGAAAGATCACTACATCAACTTACTTCAACCATGGGCAAAAAACCGTAGGTGTCAGTTTGAGGCTTTTGGCCTGTCGGTTAGCGAGCGCCCTATTCCGCCGGTTTCTATGATCGAAGCCAACAACAACGACGATGACCACACGGGTAAACTAACCTTGAGTGCACACTATGAACTTGAGGCCTCACCCGTCACAAGTGCCGATGATGTGCACTTTGAGTGGATTTCAACCACACTGAGCCGTGTCTTTGGCCCAGATCTAATTGTTGCGCCGGTGCTACTCTCAGGTCAGAAACACGCACACATGCTATGTGACAGACTGCTGATTGATCTGCCAGGTAACACCGATACTCGATACTACTGGGGATTATCGAAACACATATATCGCATGTCCCCATGGAGGGCTAGTCACGACCCACGAGGATCGCGAATGCATACAGTCGATGAGCGCATGCCTGTGAAAGGTCTCCTAGAGATGGTGCGGTTTTACTACGAGTTAATCTGTGTGGTGGATGAGAAGAGAGCGTGATATGATAGGAAGTTGGTGAGAGGATTCAAAAGAACAAGTTCCAACGTTTCCCTCCATTGCTGTCATGGCGCAAATCTAGTGCCCAGCTTTCGGCCAAGGAACGCCTACACCAGAATAAGGATGCGGACGCCTGAGGAACCTCGGAACTCCCCTGAATGGTCCAAGTGTTTGATGATCGACATCGATAAAGACGTCGCCATGCTTTTGGCGGGCCCTATGCCAATGTCGAGTCGACGACGAGTGACGGCACACTTGGCCGAGAGAATGGAGTCATCTTTTCGCCCGAGACCTGCCTATCTAAAGTACATATATGTCTTAAATACCAAGCTCAAGAAATGCCCCTCTTCGATGCTTATTGCTCAGTTGATCAAATACTACAAGGTACCTTTCTTGCCTCTTGTTGTTGCAACAACTATGAATATATGTGTCAAGCCGGTCATACAGCTATAGAGTCTACTTTGAAATCTAGCCAGCGGTGATCTTTACACCAGGTCACCCCGGGTCGCGATGGGTAGTCCCGGAAGTAACGTGTTGACTCTCACTGTTGCGTTCTTATGGTTGCTCAATGTCTCCATTTGCACACAACCCTCTCAGCACCAACCCATCCTTGTTCGATCGGCGGCTAAACGTGAGACTTCAGTGTCGGTGCCGTTGATTGCGGAAGATGTATCGTCTCACCTACCTAGGTTTATATTTGGTCGCCACCAAGCACTAACGAATATCTAGGGTTTCTTGTTTATAAATGCTACTGTTGGCAGCCAGGATGGTCTGAAACTGCTCCTAGACACCGGGTCGGCGAACACGGCACTCAATCCAAACACATATGAACCTGCGGCGGATTCGGTCGAATTGAACGGCTTCTACAGCGAGTCGTTTGAAATAGCAAACAACAGTGGGATTCGTGTTGGCACGGTAAGACACAAATTGATCCGGAACCCCTAGGATGTTCCGGAGACACTGACCAAAGCATAGTTGAATGGGAGTCTTATCGAAGATGCCATCTCAGTGGGTGGTATCACCGTTGAGAATCAAGAAGTAGGTATTGTCTCTCAGAGTGAGTCGACAATATCTTATCCTGGAGATGGAGTTATTGGCTTTGGTGCCTCGAACTCAACAACTAGCAATTCCTCTTCCTGGTTTGAAAGGCTTTGCGAGGATGGCTTGGTCGACGAGTGCCGTTTTGGCGTCGCGCTAGAAACCAACGATGAAGGAGCACTCATCCTCGGCGGACAAGACGATGCATTATTCGATGGCAACATGGGCAGGGATGTTCTTGTTGACAACTTCTCCATCCGTGTCGACCTGGTGATCGGCAGCAGAACCCTGATGCGCGAGAACATTCTCGTGGAGCTGAGCACGCGCAATGCCTTTTCTGTCGGGTAAGGATGTCAATTGCTTCGTCGATTTCCACCTACTGATGATTGCAACTGATCGACCTTGAAATAGTCCTATTAGCGCGGTATCGGTCGTCTTTCAGTCCCTGCGTGTCGAGACTACCCTCCAAAACACTACCGACGGACCGATCCTGACCTCCATTGTCCCCTGCGAGAGCAATTATACAGTTGGTTTTCGTTTCCCACCCAGCCTTACCTTGGTCTCGGACCGCAGCATCGTCGGCTATACATTTTATTTCGAGCTGGATTCCTTGGTAGTACCTGTGCCCAACGCCACAGACATTTGCATGCTCTCTCTCATTGGTCGAGACTTTGCTGATTCGCCAGATCATTGGATTCTGGGCCAGAGTAGGCTGCCGAAGGACAGTTCCTTACCGTGAATGATCACGCTAACAGATCCGATGCAGATTGGCTTCGAGGCAAATACGTCGACCACAACTTGGACGACGAGACTCTTGGTATTGCATATCTGAGAAGCGCAGGATATACGCCAGTCCCAATTCAATACAATATCACTGACAACGATCCTGAGGAAGACGATGCGGCGAGTCTGCGTGCAAATTTTGGTGTACAGGTCTGGACTGTCTGGGGAATTGTATTTATCATGTACTTTATGTTTGGGCCGTAACTGTTTTAATGCCAGAATATGTTGCTTTATACTACATATAAAGAAAATAAGGGTTGGATGTCACGTCCATTGACCCCGAGAATTTATGGTTTTATGCCAAGACTTTTGTTGAGCAAAGGTTGTACTACTGCAGGCAGGTGCAGGTGCAGATGGTGCAAGTTCGTAACTTAGTGCAAGAGCGGTCCTGCAGTTTTGGCCCTGTGCCTTGCCTTTGCCTTTGACCTCGACTTTCAATGTCGTGATATTCCATTCAGTTCAACTTGACCAGTCACGCCCAGTTCACCTCGCGGACACAGAAGTTTCCTCTTCATTCTCATCCTCGCCCTCGCCCTCGCCCTCGTCCACTTACAACAAAACTTCCATCGTCCCCACGCTCGCTTGACAAAGTCGTGCCTTACCATAACAATTGCGCATAGTCAAATTCAGAGATTGGTATCGAGCGCCATGAACGGGGACAATTATTCGTCAAGAGGTGAGACCAACTTGTTTTCACTTTCCATCTGCCACTGACACTTATTTAGACGGAGGCCACTCCAGGCGCCATGAGGTCCGCGACGCTCCTTTCCGAACTTCATGATTCCTGCCACTGACTAGAGTAGAAATATGATCGCGATGATCGAAGAGACCGAGACCGTGGTGATAGGAATCGCGATCGTGGTGACCGTGGTGATCGTGGTGACCGAAGACGTTCAAGATCCCCACATCACAGATCCTCACGCCGCGACTATGAACAAGATACATACTCGTCCAGTCGAGACTACCGCGCAAGAGAACGCGAAGACAGATACTCCTCCCGGCGGGATGACCGAGACTGGGATCGAGGCGATCGGAACCCCAGACGCCGCGACGATGACCGCCCTCCTCGGCGTGATCGTGACCTCTTTGATGATCGAAGAGGAGGTGGAGGACGTGACCGCGACCGCGGCGACCGTGATCGTGGCGGACGAGAAGACCGTGACGAGTTCGCCGCCCAGGCTCGTGCAGGAGGTGGTCGCAAAGCTAGCCCACCTCCCAAAAAGAGGGAACCTACCCCCGATCTCACCGATATTGTTTCCATCCTTGATCGCAAGCGGAGGTTGACGCAGTGGGATATCAAGCCTCCTGGATATGACAATGTGACTGCCGAACAAGCCAAGATGTCTGGCATGTTCCCTCTCCCCGGCGCCCCTCGTCAGCAACAGATGGATCCCAGTCGACTACAGGCCTTTATGAACCAGCCTGCCAATGCTGCTGCTTCTACAGCGCTCAAAACATCGAACTCTCGCCAATCAAAACGATTGTTCGTCTACAACATCCCTGCGGCCGTCACTGAAGACGGCCTGCAACAATTTTTCAACCTGCAATTGAACGGCCTCAACATCGTCAAAGGCAGTGACCCATGCATCCAAGCCAACATCGCCGAAGACCGCAGCTTCGCATTGGTCGAGTTCAGACAACCCTCCGATGCCACAATCGCGTTGGCTTTGGATGGCATTACCATGGAAGAACATCATAACGAGGTCAACGGTAATGGCAATGGCAATGCAGATGTCAAAGGCTTGGATATTCGCCGCCCCAAGGACTACATCGTGCCTACCGCTGACGACGATGCCTACACCGACGGCGACGTGTCCTCCGAAGTTCCAGACACTGCTAACAAGATCTCCATCACCAACCTCCCCCCATACTTGACAGATGAGCAAGTCATTGAGCTGCTCAAGTCCTTCGGCGATTTGAAGGCATTTGTGCTCGTTAAAGAAGAGCATGCGCAGGAGTCACGGGTAAGTTCTCTTGCCTAATTCCCGTCGAAAGTGCTAACCATCCTCAGGGAATCGCTTTTTGTGAATATGTCGATCCTTCAACGACAGACATTGCAGTTGAAGGTCTGAACGGCATGGATCTAGCCGAGAATAAGATTAAGGTCACCAGAGCCAGTATCGGCGCCACACAAGTCTCAGGTCTAGAGATGGGCGTTAATGCCATGTCCATGTTCGCCGGCACCACCTCTGAAGGCTTTGAAGAAGGCCGAGTGCTACAACTGCTCAATATGGTCACCGCCGAAGAACTTGTAGACAATGAAGACTATGAAGGTGCGTCTTTTCATCACCAACACCATCGTGGAAAAAGCTAACAATGCCCTTAGAAATCGTCGAAGACGTCATGGAAGAATGCTCCAAGTATGGCAAGATCATTGCCCTCAAGATTCCACGCCCTTCGGGCGGTAGCAGACAGTCAGCCGGCGTTGGCAAAATTTACCTCAAGTACGAAGACGCTGCCTCTGCTAAAAAGGCTCTCCAAGCCCTTGCTGGCCGAAAGTTCGCCGATCGAACAGTCGTTACAACCTACTTTGATGAGGTATGTCATGTGCTTTGATACGTTGGCCGGACGTCATCAGCTAATCACTGTTTACCTTTCAGGCTAGTTTTGACGTTAGTGCTTGGTGATCACAGGTGGGGATGTGCTTCTCAGAAATCCTTTTTTGTCGAAGGATGAGAACAGCACGCCTCCATCGGCTTGATCGTCAGTCTGCGCATCTGGGAGAACCTAACCATTCCTGCAGCTGTGGAGGGCTTTTGACCTTTCCGACTTCCAAGCGGATACCTCGCCGGCTGTCACGGCCAGACCGCCACAAGGGACATCAATGCGTGGGCTTCGCTGTCAAGACCAGGTTGTCTGGAGACTGGAGTTAGTGCCATGATTTCACAACCATCTCTCTGTGGCCCGATCCCCCTCTCCAGCATCGACACAAAGCTGCCAATCTGGGACTTAGCCCATTGACGAAATTGAGGCTACAATGTGTATATGACCCCTCGCCTGAGCTCTTCCAGCTCTCTCTTGAACCCTGGCCGGAACTTGAAATCATTCATCACCTGTCTTCTAGGATCTCAGCACATGTTGTTGAGATGACTCATTCAGAGTCGTCATTGTTGAATTCGGACTACGATTGTATTATAGTTTGCAAAAGTCGCAATTGCCAACAGGCTCAAAAGGTTTAGCAAAACCAGCAAAACCAGATTAGAGCCCGGGAGAGATGGCGTTTCTTATTACCATCGATCCTCGTTAACGTTTGAATGCACTTGGTTGCCTGGTCCTCAGACCTCCGAATGTACGGACGTGTAAGCCTAGGACATTTAGGATCAATTACAAAAGCAAGTGATTTACTCATCAATTCTGGATTGGATGTTTTGGTAGGATAATTCAAAGGTCGAAAACAACTCAGTCTAAAAGTCTCAAAATTATCAATGCAATGCGTGGCAAGGTGTACACATAAAAAAGCTCACTGGCACAACTTTTGAATTCGTTTCGTATTCTCATGTCAAAATGAGTTTTTGACATTTCATGTCTTGGTTTTCATTTCTACCTATCTATCACATTTGCTCTCATCGACTCCCCTACGTCATGGTCATTTAGCATCATGACTGTCGCTCACATGGTACTTAAGTGGTGTCAATGCATGCGATGCCACGTCCTCGCCCTTGTCCTTTACCCCTAGTAGGCACGACTGTCTGCTTGAGCAGATCGAGCCCTAACGATGAGCAACGCGCTGTGAGAACCGAGCAAAAGCATTGATTGAGTATTTCTCGTTTCAGCCAATGCAAGACAACAAACAGATTTACTCATCGTCCAAGATCAATTTGGTGATCTTGCCTACGGCAATAGTCTGTCCCTGATCTCTCAACGTGAAACGTCCCAGTTGAGGGTAATCTTCGAATCTCTCGACGCAGACCTTCCCAGCACTGCTAGTGACCTGCAATCTGGCGATGATGTTCTGTCCCTTGGCAGCAAACGCTGGTGGCTTCTTGCTCTTTCGCCCGGTTCGCGGCTCAAGTTTGTGTAACAGACTGGCAAACGTCACTTCTTCTGTCGCTGCGTGGACGTGGATGACACAGTTGAAGCCAGCTGAAAGAATCGATTTGAGCTCGACAATGTTGATCTGTGCTTCAAACTCCCGCACACAATGGACCAGCCGTTTAGGTGAACACAACACGAATCCGGGTAGGACGTCTTCCTCTTCAATGCCACGCAGGCGCAGACGGACTTGGTCGCCGACCATGGCATGAGGGATTTCATCTTCTGTTTCTCCGTAAAGAGCCGAGATGCCGACTTCTTCTCGGTTGGGCATCATGATGTAGTTGGAGGATTTCTGGACCACGCCGGCTTCAATTCTGCCTTCAATCATAGTACCCATATCTCGGTATTTGGCGCCCACGGGCATCATGAAGGGAGCATTGACATTTCGTTGAATTTTGGCCATGTTGTCCAGGAACTCGAGTAGTGAGGGACCCTTGTACCAGTTCGCCACCGAAGATGGAATGCGATCCTTGACGCCTATTCCAGTCTGGGCAGATATGGGCAGGAAGGTCGAGTCCAAGCCGATACGTTTCTTGAGATATGGCTTGAGCTTGTTGACAATCTCATCATACCTGTCTTTCGACCATTCAACAGTGATATCATCCATTTTGTTGACGGCAACGACTAGTTCTTTGGCGCCAGTCGTCTTGATCAGCATTGCGTGTTCCTGAGTCTGACCACCCTTTTCGAAACCCGTTTCGAATTCACCCTTACGGGCTGAAATGACGAGAATGGCGACATCAGCTTGTGCAGCTCCACTCAGCATGTTCGGGACGTAGGTCTTGTGGCCGGGCGCATCGAGAATGGTGTACCTTCGTTTCTCGGTTTCGAAAAACCCACGCCCGACCTCAACGGTTTTGCCCTTAGCTCTTTCCTCTTTGTTGAGATCAAGCACCCACGATATGTACCACGATTCTCGACCTGCATCTTTGGCATCTCTCTTGTATTTGTCAAGAATACGTTCATCAACCATACCCGTCTGAATAAGGACCTGGCCACCAAGTGTAGACTTTCCGGCATCGACGTGGCCGATGAAGATAATGTTGACATGCTCTTTGCCGTACATTTCTGCCAGAACATCTGCATCTACATCTGCAGTCTGTGACGCAGCGACCTCTTCGGCTGTTTGACCCTTTTTGGCGTCACCAGGTGTAGGAGATGATTTCCCAGACGAAGGGGCTGGAGAACTTTTGCCTGTCACTTTTTCGCCAGTCTTCTCCACGGCCTTTGCTGCCGCTACTTTAGATCCGGCTTCTACCTTGGGTGCATCTTTTGTGGTAGGGGATGCTGGCTTCTTAGACGCAGCAGAAGTGGAGGTGGGAACGCCAATGGAGAGGACTTTTGCTTTGGGAGGTGCAGCAGCTGGCTGGGGTTTGGCGGTAGACTCGGTTGCGGCTGAGGCAGAGACAGAGGCAGGAGGAGCTGCCGCTGCAGATGGAGCAGGAGTTGGCTTGACAAAAGTCTGTGGTGCTGGGGGGGCCTGGGCATCTTGTCGTCTGGCAATGCTCACAGGTGCGCCTTGTCGTGGCTGAAAGCCTCCGGGTGTCTGATTGTATGCAGCGAACTGACCACTGGCTTGAGCCTGATTGTAGCCTTGCTGTTGGCCGTACTGAGGATATTGTTGACCGTAGCCTTGTTGTTGATACTGGCCGTATTGATTGAAACCCTGCTGTTGGCTATAGCCGCCACCATACTGTTGAAAATTGTTCCCAGCGTACTGCTGGCCGGGCTGAAAGGACGAGGCACCAGGCTGGAATGAAGAGGCACCGGGCCGAAATGAATTTGCGCTTATATTGAGGTTCTGTTGGGTCTGCTTAGAGAGATCCTCATCTGGAGCATCTTCCCAA
Source organism: Exophiala mesophila (assembly GCF_000836275.1). Taxonomy (NCBI): domain Eukaryota; kingdom Fungi; phylum Ascomycota; class Eurotiomycetes; order Chaetothyriales; family Herpotrichiellaceae; genus Exophiala; species Exophiala mesophila. Next base: position 2,241,992 of record NW_015622508.1, read on the forward strand.
GAATCGTAATTGCCGGCCATAATGACGAGGGGAAACGGAACGAAGGAAGAATGGAAATTCAGGTAGGGAAAGAGAAACTTCCTCCAAGACCAGCGTGAGGGCTCTTTGTACAGGCCTCTGGTGGTCAAGAGCGAAAAAGAAGTGCTGGCTGGAAGTGGATATGAACGAGACCAGCAGCGTTGATGGAGGGGCAGCAGGCGACTTTGTATCTTGGGTTTGATGAACGTCGAGGAATTTTGGGCGGTATCCATATGTAGTTAGCGTTCTTGGCAAGGCTGCCCAAACTGACATTTCTTGAGCCACACACGCCACATCCACTGAGCCACAAAGTCACGGGATTAAACGCCGGTTAGACACGCCTCACGCGTCTTAATCGAAGGTAACAACACTCTTAATGACGATGATCAAACACGCCTAAAATTATTGTCACAATGATCCATGATAGCTTGAGTCCCTCGGATATATCAGCATGCCCAAGATCAGATCTTTCGTCTGGTGGGATGAACCTTTCGTGATCGGCAGCAACCTGATTCACTATTTATTACTACGAGGAATAACCCTGTCAATCAAGAAGTTGGCCACCATGGATATGTTCCTGGGGAAGGTGACCCAGCATGCCATGAACTATGCCATCCGCTCGGGGATTGGTTTGACGGCTTCATTTGCCATCAGACAGACTGCCAAATTATTGAGCACAGCGCCCAAGAGCAGTGTGAGGGATGAGTTGTACCAACTTCAGAAACGACTCCAGCACAAGATCCACATTATATCACCTGCAATCGATATGATCGAACTGATAGCAGCCCGCGGCCACACCTCACTCGAGTCTGCGGTTTCATTAACCAAAGAGTTACGTCTGGACATCCAGTCCCTCGGACAGCGCCTCGCAGCTGCCGCCTCTGCTTCTGCGGATGCATACAGAACCCGCAAGCACAATAGTTCTCAGGTTCAGGCACAGAATGAAATTGAGCTGAAGCTCATAGTATCCGATATCAAGCGACTTATTGAGCGCATCGAGGATGCCGTTCCTTTGATCAACCTGGCAATCACCACATCTGGCGCGAGTTTGTCGACTACCCTGCCTCACACCGTTTCTCCATCTCGACTGCTGCAAGCCAGCACCTTTCTTACCGCTGGCGATACCCAATATTCTATAACCCCTCAACGTGCCATTCAAATTGGACCCACTTTTACACTCACCATATACATGCTCTTTGCTGGCCACGATCGCCCACAAAACGAAGAAGACATTCGAGAGACAACATGGAAGGAGGTGATGCACAAAGCGAGGGTCAAATTGAGGCGAGTTCCTCTTGACATGGTTCTGAAGACTGGGTCTGGTTCCGACGCGATACCCGCGGCCCAGATCAGTTCTGCCGGCTGGAATAACACCGAAGAATCATCAACTTCCGTCCCTGCAGAGGCACGAGTGGACGAGTATGCATATCAAATGATGATCATCGAAGATTATGACGATGATCGATATCACGATTTCGAGAATGATGCACGGCCTGAGCCTTTCGACGATGTTCAACAAGCAGGTATTCGAGAAATGTTGCCCATTCATGAGATTTCCAAGATCTTTTACGCGGATACCAGCAAAGTCCTCAATATTGGCTCAGACGCAGAAAGCAATCATCCAGTCCTTCTCCTCAAACGAGACCTCAACGCAATTCCTCCCAGGAGAATGCTCAAGGATGATGCTGTGCACGAAGATACAGACGAAGAGAGTGTCGAGCAAGAAAACTTGAAAGACCTTCCTGACAAATCTCAGCCAATTACTGATTTGGCTCATGGCCCACTGGATCCATGGCGGCTTCCACCCTCTCTTGATCCCGAATGGATTGCTTTTGAGGTCTACACAGAACCGGAACCCAGCGACTCAGAAGACGAGGACAACGACCAACTCACTTCATCAACCACTCCAACAACCAACATCGACACCGATCAATCTCCCTCTAACCTCGCATCATCCCTGTCACATCTTCGCGTCCACACCCCTTTGACCGCATCACCGTCTCCAGCCCCATCCGACCCATTCAACAAAATCAAAACATCTCTATCTTTACTTGAGCTTCTCCTCCGTCTCACTTCACTACAACAATTCCAACAACAATCCCACCTCTCCATCACCGACGAACTCCTCAACTTCTTCCTCGAAGAAAGCGCTAGCACCGGCGCCGGCGGCGACGAAGCATACCGACAACACCTCCGAGCTGAGGCGCGGCGCAGGGTAGGCTGGGACCCCTACGACGAAAGCCCTATGAAAAGACGCGGCGAAGACTATCAATATCAAAACCAATATCAGGCTTCATCTCCATACGAGGGCGGTCCGGGAAGCGGACGAGGATTTTTCCCCAGTCCAGATCTGGAGAGCACGCGGGGAGTTACACCGTCATCGCCTGTCGAGGGTAACGGAAGGATGAATTCCACCGGTTCAGGACGATGGAGTCCACGCGACATTAATCCCCAAACACGGTCGAAGATGCAGTTTCGGGACGTACGATCTCCATCGCCTAATCCTATCCCCAGTCCCATCTTGACCTCGACACATCGACCATCATCGGGAGCAAGGACCCGATCGTGGGCGAGACGGGAAGGAGATGATATGAAGAGAGGTAGCCCCCTCAGGCCAAATACGGCAGTCACTGATGAGGGGATTGGAACAAGTCCGGCAAGTGGCGATGGTATTGGAGACGGGAATGGGAAGAATCGGTGACGGGAACAGAGATTCCTCGAGATTGTGCTCAATCGATGTCGAGGAGACGACTCGAAAACTATTGTTCTCATTCATGGCTGTGAAATAAGTCACGGCTGCACAGCGAAATGGTCTTCAGAACGAACGGGAAACCTGCGAAAGGAGGTTCAGTGACGGTCTGCGCACCGGTCACATGAGTTATGATTATTGTGTTCTACTTTAGATTCTAAGGTCTTGATACCCTAATGCGGCTGTCTTATTTGAGTATAATGACATACTGTCATCGAAGGCGCGATCTTGGGCTTTACGGAGAGGTACAAGAGGTGCTGATGCCTTGTTAGTTGTCGCAACGTCTCCAGCGCTCCACACATCATAAATGATACCAGAATATGCTCTTCTAGTGGGTGGCGTAGTAGGCAACTTGTGACGAGTGAAATGGAGCCGATCGTCGGTCTTCGTGCTTGTTGATTTCGAGCAATCCAGAGACGAGCTTCTGACTTTCTGTACTTTGTCTGATGAAGCCGATCTCAAGTCGTGTGGTGCGGGCCACTTATGAGGCCACGACTTGGAATTGCGCAAGTCCAAGGTTGTTGTTGATATCTGGGGCGTTCCACTAACATAGCCTTGAACTTGGGTGACTATCCGCTAGTTTGTCTGGCAGATGGGTGTTGGATGGCGCATGTCCACCCTGATATCCTCGTTGCGCAGTCAATTTAAACATAGATGCTGCACAATTCAGTGGGGAGACACAAAAGGTCCCAAAGCTCGGAATGGAGGATTGGTGAGTCGTGCCAAAAACCTCAGGTTCAACGGCCCATCATTTGTTGTCTGATCGCCATAATCTGTGCCCGCTCGGTAGGGGAGAACGAGTCTATCGTTCTTTGGTCCATAGCAAGGACTTGTTGGATCATCTCCTGTTGCGTGAGTTGGGGTGGCTGTTGCTGTGGAGGAGGTTGGCTTTGTACAGGTGTAGGCGCATACTGCTGAGGTGGTCTTGGAGCACTCTGAGCAGGAATGGGCGGAGGCGGGTAGCCTTGGTATTGTTGTGGTGGGGGTTGAGGAGGAGCGATGTTGGCAGGTTGCATCTGTCTCGTGGCTTGGTCCACGACTTGAGCCAACACTTTGGGATCAACGAGATTCATGAGAATCAAGGCCTGGAAGATGGCGTATGAGAGTTGCGGTGCGCTCTTCAACAATTGAGTTGCTCTTGCCGGGTCGGATATTGCCAACGCTTTCATTTGAGTGAGGACATCTAGTAGTTGAGGAGCAGGGAGAGTGCTGAGGGTCTGAGAAATGGCGTCGGTGGCCCGAAGGTTTGGAGGAAGGTCGACGCCCGGTGGCAGTGGTGGGAGGACAGAGGTATCGCCTTGAGCGCCAGATTGATCGTAGTTGGTCGGTACCGAGTCCTTTTCATTGTTGTGAGGCCAATCAACCCGAATTTTGCGCCCGTCGATCTCATAATCGTTCAGATTCCTAACTGCCGTTGCGGCTGCGTCTGCGTCTGCGAAGTCGGCGAACCCGAATCCCTTGGATTTACCAGTGTCTGGGTTGGACATGAGTCTGAACTTGACCACGGTTCCGGCATAGCTGAGAATCTTGACGATGTTCTCCTCGCTCAGATCTAGAGTTGGTGAGTTGGAGTGGGAGTAGCCTGGAAGAGTGCAACTTACTGAAAGGGATGTTTCCCACAAAAACACTGCGACTCTGACTAGGTGCCATGGCTTCGCTAATGAATGAAGTGTAGGCCAATAGGCGAAAAGGTACAGAGGATAAAAGGATGAAGGAGTGAGAGTTGAAGTTTGAGTGACAAAGTTATAACAAAGCGCAACAAATATGTCAACGACGTTCGAGGACAACGCTAGAGACGGCCTATACAGTCGACCGTAGAAAACTGTGACTGTGACTGTGACTGTTCCGCCGTATCTCCACAATCTGCACATTGACTAAATATGGTTAGCGTGAAATCTATTACGAACTGCGAAGTACTTGCAGCCTGTGCCTCAATTAATATTGAGAATCACCTCACATTGCTTCACCACCAGCAGTTCACATCTGGAAGTGCGTTGTCAATCTACTCGGCCGCGCCTCGGCCAAATTGCAAACATGTCGTACGATCCAAGGGAGCATTTCCAACAAATTCAGCGGACGATTCAGCAGCGCGGCAGAGGTTTCGGAGGTGTTCCGGGAGGCGGCGCCGCTGGAAGAGGAATTCTTGCTCTGGTTGCCCTGGGTGTTGGCGGTGTTGTTCTCTCCAATTCCATCTTCAACGGTAAGCACGCATCCGGCATTGCGAGATTCTGTACTAATCCGAGCAGTTGACGGTGGTCATCGAGCGATCAAATATACGAGGTTGTCGGGAGTCAAGGCAGACATTTACAATGAAGGTATGGGCAAATCCATTACGATGTTTGATCTCGGTCGAGGCTGACAGGAACAGGTACTCATCTTAGGTTGCCGTGGTTCGAAACCCCGATCGATTACGATGTGCGAGCCAAACCGCGCAACGTCGCATCCTTGACTGGCACCAAAGATTTGCAGATGGTCAATATCACCTGTCGTGTACTGTCTCGTCCTCGCGTTGAAGCCCTACCTCAAATCTACCGAACTCTCGGCACCGACTACGATGAGCGAGTCCTACCTTCGATCGTCAACGAAGTCCTCAAAAGTGTTGTCGCCCAGTTCAACGCCAGTCAATTGATCACGCAGAGAGAAAATGTCGCAAGACTGGTCCGAGACAATCTCACGCGAAGAGCTGCCCGTTTCAACATCATGCTCGACGACGTCTCATTGACACATCTATCATTCTCACCTGAATTCACTGCCGCCGTTGAAGCCAAACAAGTCGCCCAACAAGAAGCACAGCGGGCAGCATTCGTCGTGGACAAAGCCCGGCAAGAGAAACAAGCCACCGTGGTCCGCGCACAGGGTGAGGCCAGATCCGCAGAACTGATTGGTGACGCCATCAAGAAGAGCAGGAGCTACGTCGAGCTTCGACAGATTGAGAATGCCCGGAATATCGCCACTATTCTCCAAGAGGCTGGCGGAAAGAACAAGTTGTATCTTGATTCCCAGGGTCTTGGTCTCAATGTCAATGCATCTGATGACCAGCAGTCCAAGAGGTAGTAATAAGATATCATGGGGACAGTGTCGGGCTATGTACGAGGAACCAAAGAACCCAAAAAGGCATGTTGCTACTTAATAGCAATTACTTCCGCCTATATGTGTCATTAGCGAAAGCCACACCAAAATGTACAATTCTTCTCTCGGTTATGCCTTGTTTACTCTGAAATCCGCTTTTTATCTGACTACACCGCCTAGAATCACGCCCATGACGATATAACCAACACACGAAGAACACGGAAAATTAAAGTAGAACCATCACTGAGTCTAGTTTTTGAAAACGTTGTAGTCTTTTCCTACACCTTGCAGGATAGGTACCTACATAATACATGACATCCGTGGATAAGCGCCATTTCAATTCTTTTGCGCAAATCATTCCCGTGTTTGATGTTCAATGCTGATGCTGGGGAAAACATAATCAAGATTGCAACGCTCTGTTGGATGCATTAATTGATGGGAGAGACTTTGACAAACTCCAATGACGTGTTCCATTTCCCATGCAATGCTGTTCTGAAGCTTGTGAGTGAGCTTTTGGCAATACCAAAAAAAGATTGCCGTGAGGGATTGCAAAAAATGGTTGTGGTGGGTAGGCATTCAATCCTAAGGAGGAAGTATAGTCTTAGGATAGTCTGATTACCCACCCAGCCTTGGTCCTTTTGGATTCGGACGGTGAGAATGCGAATGTGGGTTCTGGTGAAAGGGAAGGGGGTTGAGAATGGTTGGCTCGGTCAGAGAGCCTTTCGTTACAACATCTCAATCATCACCAGATTGGGTTCCATGTACATGAAAGAGGCAGTGCCCTTGATTCGGGCATCAGCTCTCATTCACTGCGCGGCTCTTTCCAGTCCTTTTCTTCTTGTTGGTTCCAGCTGCTGCTGCTGCTGGCGATTTCTGTCGCGGAGTTGGACTTGGGGCTCCAATTAGGCTTTGGTGAAGTTCTGATCGTCGTGAGTCGAAGTATCCCCGGCCCAAATTCCAGGGGCATGAGCGCTCCAACCATTCTTGCAGACCTATATATCCTTGTCCGCGGGCGACAGAGTAGGCAACTTCATGATGAATTTGGGCTGTCTCTCGGAGCCGATTGATCACCACTTGAAGACTCTCTGCAAAAACTGGACGCGATTGACAGACCTCTGTCATGGATTCCTTCAGCTCCAGAAGGTTGTCCATCCATTTGGACAACTTTCTCTGGATGTCGAGTTCGCGAGGTTGGAACTTATCTGCATGAAGCAAAGCAGATTCTGAAGACAAGGCGGTCGGAATTGAGGGTGAAGCTTGTTCAGTATGAGGTACTTTACCAGTCATAGTGCCAAAGCCGTCAGCTTTCTTTAATGTGTCATCTCGGTGTGAAGTTATGACTTTGGTCGCATGGGGAGGAGGCTTTGCTTCCGATGAAGAGCTGAGCGCGCTATGTGAGCCTGAGGGTTGGTGGCTTGCATGTCCGTTGGACTTTTCAACCGTGCCCGAATGAGTCTGTCGCAAGTTCTGGTGCGACTTATCGATAACCGCGGCGTTTGAAGTAGAATGAGCAGCAAGTTCATCAGACACAGCATGCTCAAGAAGATGTTCCGAGAACCGAGAATGCTTTTCAGCCACATGTTCATCATCGTCCAAGCCAAGGCTAACTGAAGAAGACCCTCCACCTGGAGATGGTTTGATGTGGTCATCGCTGCATGCTTGTTCCCTGCTCCCACTTGCCTTTGCCGAACCACGTCCGGTCGCATCCTCCACTGCCGAAGCTTTGGTTGAAGATCGATGCTTAGCTGTGACCTCTCTCACCTTACTTCTGCACGAGTGCCCAGGGCCACATATGTATTTCTTGTCGTTGACAAAGAATGTAAGACGATCCCACAGTGCATTGTAGGCTTGAGGGTCTTGCAGCCTCTTATAATCCAAGATGCAGGAGCCTATGAAGGTTCCAATGGCGCGGAGATTGGCAATTTGTCGGGTTTGGTCCGGTACTCCTATGACCAGTGCGCAAACCAAGCTAAGAACATCAGCAGCCACTATGGGAACTGCTTCCTGATAGATCCCCATCTCAGACTTATACTTGGTGAGCTCACACACCAAATGCATATAAAAGTCGGTCATGAGAGCTGCGATAAACGACCACGTGAGGAACCACTCGCCAAGATCTTGGGCCATATGCTTTCCAATCGCCATTGCAAGGCAGCGAACGTTTAGGACCGCCGCAGAGAAGTTGGCCCGTGTTTGGTAAGTGAGATGTTGACTAATGACGACAGAAACCTGGGCGGGACAGACACCAGCACGCGCAAAGTTGACGATCGTGTCAGCAAACTGCTGATCTGCTAGTTGACAGTCGCTGATGTTTTCACGGTAGAAGTCGAGCTCGTCCCTCCAAAACCCCGGCTCGATATGGGCACGATCAGGGGCACCTTTGTGAGAAACGAACACCTTGAAAATCTCCCACAGACCATTGCCGAGATGGGCCTTGTAGTATCGCGCCACGGTGGACCGAAGAAGCGCTGAATCTGAGTAGATTCGACCATCTTCAAACAACTTCTGGAACCTCTTGAAATGGCCTTTGGTCACTGTCGTCGATCGAACAAGATCCATGCCATGATTGCATGAATGGAAACCCATGTTGGATTCGAGTAGGTCTTCTCGTCGATCGTCTGCGGCAATCGACGTATTGCCTAGTGGTGGTTGTATGACTCTTTCAGCTTGTGTCTTTGCCACAAATCTTGTCATGGAAATGTCCACAGCCTTGAGGGCTTCAAGGAGTGCGGGAGAGGAGTTTCGATTGATGGCGATTGTCTCGCTGACTAGAGTGAGGACATCGATGAACTTGTCAGGTTTGCGCTCAGCAAATCTCATGACTAGGGATGTGATCTTGGCTTGAAGTTCGGTTTGACTCACGCCTGTGCGAGCATCCCGAATGAGTGCAAATATCGATCGCCCGAACAAGATTTTGATAATCTTATCTTCGAGAACTATTCTTGACAAAGGTGGGATGGGTGATTTCAGAAGAGCTGCCTCTTTGAGCGGTTCCAGAGCCGCAGCGACCTTCTCATCATCTGCCTCAAACATCTTGTCCGCCAAAGCTGACATTTCCTTCATGGCAGCATTTTCAATCTTGATGCACTCCTCGTTTGCTTTGAGCGTGGTTTGGTCGAGGCCGGGGCCGAGATTCGTGTCTGTCGTATCTGCCCCGCTAAGTCCCATTACACCCCTCATATTCATCAAAAAGTCAATCATCTGTCGTTTCCCATCTGTCGTCGTGGCGTCCACCTTCAGCCCGTCCGGATTCGTTTTCGAGAGCATCTCCTCCAACGCCTGGAAGGATTTTGCGAGGACAGGTGACATGGGACCAGTCATCTGAAGGACTTTGCGCAGATCGGCTATCGCAGTCTGGATGTCTTGCGGGTTGGAAGTAGAGAAGAAGCCTTTCATAACAGAAAGAGCGTGGGAGAAAGCGTCTGAGCTACTAGAAGCCAAAGCTTGTGGAAGAATATTTGGTAAACTGGACGGACCCATCTGCGACGCTCGGGAAAGAGCAGCCTCGTCGTTCAGAAGGGTCTGGCGAAAGACTTTGTTCTGTTTCTCTGCCTCAGCCATGCGAAGATTGGCCTGGTCCAACTTGACCCGAGCATCTCCAGCTGAAATTCTGCCGGTATTGACATCTCCTCGGATCTTTTCTAGTTCTTCACGGATTCTGCTCACGATGTCCTCATTCTCTTTGGCGATGTCCAACATGATGGCATTGCGAGGGTTGAGCAACAGGTTCCTGGGGTCAAACGTATCCAGAATTGATGAGCTCATCAATGAGGTGTTCTTGCTGGTGTTGATTGTATGAAGGGAAGCGTGGGGCACTGATGGATTCTTGCGGCTTTTTTGGGCAAGTTCATCATCTTCATCCTTCTTCATACGGACCAATTCGACGTCGCGTTGTTTCCCAAGCGCTTCTCGGATTCTTTGCGATTTCTCCGTCAGTATTCTGGCGTGATAGTACTTTATCGTGTCGAATTCTGCCCAGGAAATGCCGTGTGTCTTTGCACGTTTGCAAATTTCATGGGCACAGTGAAAATTCTTCGTTCGGGGTGCATGCGTAAAGGTAGAGGTTTGATCCAGACAGCAACGACTAGAGCCCGTGAATATGTACTCTCCGGTCAATTGTAGTCTGAAGGAGCTGTCCAGTGCAGCAGTGCTCTCATCCAGCAAGGCTCGGTACGTGTGGTGTCTTGATGATTTTCTTTCGAGCTCATCCTTTTCCTTTTCGAGCTTTGCTCTTTCCTCAAGTAAGTCGTTGTATGTCCGAATGTCAGCTTCTGTCCATCCTTCAACGTTGACTCCATCTGAAGCCTTGATGGCAGGTCGATTATCCACCAGGCTTGAGCGACTTTGCGTGGTTTTATTGCCAGTGTCGCGAGAGGATGATTTGGGCGCTTTGCCCTTGGCCTTCCCCATTGCGAATAGTTCAGGGCCAGTAGATACGGCAGAGCCCAGTTGTTAGCGGCACACCAAGGAACGGCGCCTGGCGATTCAGGACGTGATGATTTGATCCTAACTCCGGGTATATGAGAACCGACAGGTAGGGCTTGGCCAAGATGAATTGTTGAAAGCCTCTCACAATTGGATCGGAGAAGTTTGGAGGAGGTTTGGATCCCTACTAAATCTGTGGATGAAGGTATGGGTTGAGTTCCAGATCAAAAGAGTCGATCAGAATGAGGAAGGCGGAGGGAGATAGATTCTCTCCTTTGAGTGCAAAAGGTCCACCACCGCCACTCCCAGTTGTACAGAGTCACGCTTGAAGACTGTGAGGCAACATGATCTATGTTGGTTCAACCGCATTGCTTGTCCGGAGAAGGCGCAATGCGACACGAGTTGGGGAACCCGAGGGTGGAGGATCTGAAGGTGGAATTCTTCTTGATCGTGAAGGACAAGTTTGTCAGCCGAAGAGTGAGCGACCAAGAATGTTATGGTATCGCTTTATGTGACGTCAGAATGGCTATGATACTACCTTGTCACATATTTGACCATTGTCGAGAAACGCCAGCGGCTTGACGGTACTTGGCTTGAAAGATGTCGAGGTGATGGATAGGATTCAAGATTCACTTTGAACTTTGACACAAAAATGTCTTGGTACGTCGTGAAACTTATGCCAAGAGCCTAGCCTCCGCTAGTGTGGTATAAAACCTATGATTAGTGCATCAGATATCTACATTAGTGGGGCATGAGATGCACATAGAACGCTGCTTTATTGTTCAAAAGAACCTCATCCTCGCTCAGAAGATCGATACAGTGACAAACGCAAGGCTACATACAATTTCTTGACTTCTTTGTACTTCTGAACTGTGGTGGTCTTTAACTTGTGATGACATGAACACTGGACTGTCTTGAGTTGATTCTTATATGCAGAGCATCTAGAAATCTCAAGCCTACCATTCTAGGGCAGCGTGTTTTTGACGCCCAGTATCAGATTTTCTAACAAAATAAAAACTTCCACTCAAACTTGAACCTCAACGTGTGTCCGCTCCGGTGTATACAGAGTCGTGGGCAAAGACGAAAAGGACCATCTGAGAGACAATTCCTCTATTCAAGGTCGACAGAATACATCAAAACCCTGTCCCAAGCGCCGTGGTGTCTCGCAAGCTGTCCAGCTTTAACAGTCCAACATGTCTAATGACGGGGCTCAGGCCGACAACTATCTAAGTCAGATCCGCGAGGTACTTCAGGCTGCATCGGCCCACGATCTCCAGGCCTTACGACGTTATACAAGGGACTACAGTTTCCCCGACTGCAAAGTGGTTGATGTTCAAGACCCCGCCTCAGGTCAATCACCCTTGCACGCAGTCATTTACTCTTGCGCATCTCTGACAAATGGAGAAAGCCTACCCTCGAATTCTAAAGAGGACACAGGGTCAGAGGCTGTCAGGTTCCTCTTGGAGCATGGAGCGATTTGGAATCAGTTGGACAACAACAATGAAACTCCGGGCTGTGTCGCTTACAGGCTGGGCTTGGAGTCGCTGTATCAATTAATGGTGGATGCGGGAGTACGTGCAGAAATGCTATTGAGTCGACTCGACGATTACGAGAGGCTCGAAGACGGCGATGAAGAGCCCGAGGACGGCGATGAAGAGCCCGAGGACGAGCAAGATCTCCCGGCTGGGCCCAATGATGATATAGCCGTTGAAGCCGCTGAGATGGGGCGGCCAGATGTCGACAGTTCCACCTACCTTTCCTCTGAGCTGTCATTCAGTGGAAGAATGCTTCTGGACGAGCAGCAGAACGGTGTAATGATGGCTTGGGAGAGCGATATCATGCTCAAGTCTGCCAATGCTCTGCTGACTCGTCCGGACCTGCGGATTTTGAACATCGGTTTTGGAATGGGGATCGTTGATACCCACATACAGAACCACCCAAACAAACCTTCAAGTCATCACATTATCGAAGCTCACCCTGAAGTTCTTGCTTCATTGCAGAGTCAAGGGTGGCAGGATAAACCTGGTGTGGTTGTCCACGCCGGCAAATGGCAGGATGTGCTGCCTCAGCTGATTACAGAAGGCCATGTTTTTGATGCCATCTACTTCGACACATTTGCTGAATCCTATGCGGACTTCCGCGACTTCTTTTCGGAGCAAGTTATTGGACTCCTTGACCAAGAAGGGCGATGGTCCTTCTTCAACGGGATGGGAGCCGACAGACAGCTCAGTTATGATGTCTACCAGAAGGTTGTCGAATATGATCTCTTCGAAGCCGGTTTCGATGTAGAATGGGAGAGCATGGCTCTCCCCAAGCTCGACAAGGAATGGGAAGGTGTCCGGCGAAAGTACTGGAATGTCGATGAATATCGCCTCCCCGTCTGCAGATTCATGGACTAGGAACATTTGAACCAATAAGTCGGTCTGCTCCTGTACACTGGATCTACAGCAAGCAAGTCCTCCTCACACGTGGTCGTCGGTCTATCGTTGGCCGAGAACTGGGCACACTGGCGGTCCATCTACAAATTCCCCGCATTCACTTCTCCTCGGTGGACGACGACCGACGATGCTCCAAGTCTTTCTCCGCGCATCCGGTGAGGAGATTTACGACACAACGGTTAGCTGCAAAGGCGGCCGCGGATTCCAGATTCATATATGGTGGGCGGAGTCCAGGTGCCGCGAATGGTAGAAGGAACATTTTACCTCTCGCCAGCGTGGCACTAAAACCCCTCCCTCCACCTCCGATAAGTAGAGGTGATCTTCCACGATGAGCAAACGAACAGCTATTGTAACAGGGTCGAGCAGAGGGATGTACGTTCATCAGCTCTACAGCCGTGTCTAGTTCACCCGTGCAGACTGACAGGTCCAAGTGGTGAAGCGATTGTTCGACGACTAGCTCAAGAAGAATACCGCGTAACGGTCAACGATGTTGCTGCCAATCAAGCCGGTATCGAAAAGCTCGTCAACGAGCTGAACGAGAAACATGGACAAGGCACTGCCATTGGCGTTGTAGCAGACGTGACCTCGTCAGAGCAGGTCCAGAGTCTGATCCAGCAGTCTGTGGAGAAGCTAGGCGATCTCACGGTCTTTGTGGCCAACGCAGGAATTGCCCAAGTCGCCCCAGTACTTGAAATCTCAGACGAGGATGTGCAGAAAATGTTCAATGTGAACTTTGTGAGTCAGATGCTCAACCATGTCATCGAGTCATAGAAGCCGGCAATTGGCTGACTGAGGTCGCAATGGATAGATGGGTGTTTGGCTTTCCTACACTCATGCAGCAAGGCAAATGATCAAGCAGGGGCCTGTGCCCGAAGGTTCAAGTGGCTACAAGATCCTCGGTGCAGCCAGCATCGTCGCTTTTAAACCGTTTCCGCTGCTTGCACACTACAGTGCCAGTAAATGGGCTGTGCGAGGATTGACACAGGTGTTTGCAATGGAAATGGCCAAGCACAAGATCAATGTCAATGCTTATGCGCCAGGAATCGTGGGAACGGCCATGTGGGATTTGATCGACGAGAAACTGGGCGAGACTGAGGGCAGAGCAAAAGGAGAATCGGTCAAGAAGTATTCGTCCGAGTTGACAGCATTGGAAAGAGTCAGTGTGCCTGATGATGTGGGTGGTCCTGTGGGAGGCTTCTTGTGCTCCAAGGATGCTGAATTCATCACGGGTCAAACGATTGTCATTGATGGTGGCATTGTTTTCACTTGATCACAGGGACACGGGTATTGACTTGTCTACGTAGTCAAGCGTCTGACCTTTTTACCTGCCCTAAATACATATGTGAATCTCAGCATCTTCCATGAGCCCTCAAACACTGTCCATCCACAAACCGAACCTCGTTGCAAGAGCGACCAGTTGCCCCCCTAGATTGTATTGCTCGAAACAGCATCTTAAGCAGGCTGACCTTCTCCCGATTTTGGTGGATAAGTCTTTCCATCAACCTCACGTGTAGGTTTGCAAGTGCACCTGTCCTGTTCTGGAATGGAGTCCATGACCGAGGGAATATGATTCCCGCAGCCCCACCAGGTGGACTTTTCTACAGCAAAGTCAGAATAGAGATCACCACAGGCAAAAGGTATGGTGGAGAAGAGTGAAGCTGCAGGAAGATGCCCTATGTTTGCGAAAGAGCTGAACTTACGACAGGTTGGACAGGTTCTCTTCATACACATTGTGGCGATTGGCTGATGAATGAATTGAATATATTTACTTGAGAGGGGAAGAAATTCAAGACACCTCTAGGGATTTTGTTGACTGGGTATCAGACAGATTTGGTAGTGCTATGGTCTTGTTTGATGTTGGCGATTGAATGACTCGAATGATGTTCTTATCTTATTGAGAGAATTCAAGATGACAACTTGAGATCCGTGGATTAGTATTCAAGAAATAGAACAAGATAGAACTACCCCGCCACAGCTGTCAGGTTCTCTAGAATCTAAACCCCGAGGTCGCCGATTACCAAAGTCCCCACTGGTGGTGAACTTGTGGTTACCTGAGATGGAGATTATAACTCTACCAAACCATTTTGACCAAAAGACGTCAAGTGTGAATGAAAGTATTTGAAGCTCGTGCATGATCCTTTCCATGATCGCTCAGTTTGCAACCAGTGCCACCAGCGCCACTGGTTGTCCATACCAGGCGTACAAAGACAAGCGTATCTCCTAGTCATTTTTGTCACCCTTTGACCGGTATGCTTCTGTCTAAAGAGCCAAACTACAACTTAGACAAGGTTCTGATCTGTCATGTATTCAACAGTGGCCTGAATCAAATCCTGGAGGTGAGTGATAAACCCTTGGATGGGAACGACATGCACGTGACAGAGTGATCCATGTCTCATGTCTTACTCTTACTCCACCGTATATCTTCTACACTTGTGCTCCATATAGCCCAACGTAGACATTACTTTTGTTCTCTATAGTTCGACGTAGACATCGCTTGGCATATCTCAAACCTCCTCCGCATCAAAACAAGTCAACCTTTAGCGGCACTCACAACATCTAACAAGATCGACGATTCAAAGACTTTTGCCATTGGTATCACTATCGAATTTTCCATCAAATTCAGCTTGATCAAGAAAGGGAAAGGCTACACATACACACAGACACACACACTGGAAACGCATGCCTAGCGCGCAAGACCATCTCTAGTCCCGTAGTGTAGCTGTTTTACCTACCCTTTCTGTGATCTTTGCTCAACAAGAGACAGGTCAGATCAGAGCACAGCAACCCACCCAGCCATCACAGACCACAGAGCAGCACCCTCTGGTCCCCGCGGGTCTTGTTGAAGTTTGGATCGGTCACCATCATTCTGGCATCCTGGCATCCTTTAGATCAAAATGTCTTTCACCGACGAAGCTCTAAAAGCAAAACTTTCCACCTTGAACGAAACTCAAGATAGTATCGTCTCAGTTTCGCAATGGATTATGTTCCACAAGTAAGTCTGGCCTGTCCGTTGAATCGGTGAATCGGTCCATTGATCTTTTGGACCATACCCCAACCAAATCTTTCACTAACACGAGCCCTCCTTTAGGAGACATGCGGATCGCATTGCTCATTACTGGCTGACTCGACTCCGCGACTCACCACCCGCCAAGCGTCTCAACTTCATCTATCTCGTCAATGACATTGTCCAGAATGCCCGAGCTCGCAAACGACCCGAGTTTCCAGATGCATTCTCTCCACTGATGCCAGAAGCCATTTCCACCGCCTATCGATCCTCTCCACCAGAGATCCAGTCCAAAATCCGTCGAGTCGTCGAGGTCTGGCGCACGCGCAACGTCTTTGACCCCCAGACGCAGGAAGCCATCGAAGCACGAATCGACCAAGTCGACAAGTCCAAGGGATCTAGCGGCAAGAAGACACTGATGGGACAGTCTTTATTTAGCTCCAACTCCTCCACCGGAATGCCCAAGGAGCTCGAAACCCTGGCACCTCTCCAGGTCGCTGTGACTAAAGAAACCATCTCAGCACGCCCTGCCATCGACGCTGCGCAAAACGAATACGTCAAGCTTAACGATCCTGATGTCACTTTGCCTAGTCCGCCAGTACATGCAGCTCGGTTGTCCAGTCTGATCAAATCCCTTGCAGCAGCAGAATCTTCGGTATCCGCTAGCATCAAAGCTCGCAAAGCCCTGATTGCCGACCTCGAACGAATTCTGGACATCAACAAATCTGCGCTGGCAAAAGACGAGCAGACTCATTTGGAGCTTCATAGTCGTAAGATTAGCACCGAGGCCAAGAAACGCGAGGTCGAGGATGGAATCATCCGTGGTTTGTCGTCCGTTGAACCCGACACCAACCATGCCGGCAACAACAACAACAACGACGAATACAATCCTGTTGACGGACTGCGATCACCACCACTCAACGACAACGGCCACGGCAGTAACAACGAATTCAACCGTCCGGAAATCGAGGCACTGACACCCGAGGCTGATCAAGATCTGGAAGAACCAGACGGTTATGATCCCAATGCATCTCTAACCTCATTCTCGCAAACCAGTGCACAACCGCCGTCATCATCAACCACCCCCAATCCCATTATTCCCAACAACCCCGCCGTCTCCGCCGCACTAGCTCGTTTCGCCGGATTCAACAGCGGCGATCTAGACTTGAGTTCCATTGCCGACAATGCTGGCGGATACAACCCATCTCAAAGCTCACCGACCTTGGCAGGAAACACGACTTCATCTATGCCGGTAATGAACTCCAATAGCTTACGCATGCGGTCTTCAAGCGGTAGTCCTGGCGTCAACGGCGGCGGAAGTAGCGGCTATGGCGCAAAACGTCGGAAACTGAGTCATGGCGCTGAAGAGGAGATGGTGCCCGATTTTGGAGAAATGGGTATGGAAGGTTTTGGTGGTGCCGGTGATGAAGCTGTCTTGACTACTTTGGATGAAGACGTGGATGAACTTATTCGGCAAGGACGAGGGGATTCCTAAAAAAGGAGAGAAAATGAAAGCCCAAGGTCCTCGGGGGCTTTGGAGCCTGTATTTCAGTAAGTGTGGGATCAAGTTATCTTGGTGCCTGGGTTGGTCAGGGAGTGCGAGAAAGGAGGAAGAAGGTCAAGAACATTCTTTTCCCCAAAGGCATGAGTCAGTGCTGGGATAGCTCAATGTATGTATTATCATGGCAAGGTATTGTCCATTACGGATCGATATCTCTTGTCCTCGTTCCCCTTCTTGTCTTATGAATGAGTACTTTTTCATCTTGTTACTCCCTCATACAATGAAGATTGCCCGACCTGATAAGGAGCACTACAAATACAAGCTCAGGGGTTTACCATCATAAAACGGGTCGTAGGATTACGTTTCTCGTTTTAGAAGCTCGTGCGGAGTCGATTGAGGGCCGAAGCAGAGATATCACAATCTTGAGGGCACTTTGACTCCCACCGCCGGTCGCCATTGGTGAGCTTCTATGGAACAAGCTCGAAAATTGATCCCCTTTTGACTGAATCCCACAGACAACATCAATCTCGGGCGGAGGTTTGCCATGTTCGTTCCATTTTCATGACCCCACAGATGAAGCTGACGGAATGATGGAGAACGTTGTCGTGTCAGGGACAATATCCCTTTTGGATCAAATGTAGCTGACGACTTCCTTCATGGAGGTCTGTGGTAGAGCACAATCGTGATAGCTGGGTTCCCCTTTAAGTGGTCATCGACATGGGTACTTTAGTAGTCGATGAAAAGACTCAAATGTAGTCAGGTTTGTCGTGAGTATTTCGTGAGTACGTAGCAGGCTGAAGCAGCGGTGGTGTTCAGGTCGTAGGTCGTTTGAAAGGATGAGCTTCAGTATTCAAGACCCACTGGTCCAAGCTGATGACATCGGTGTCACTGAAGATCAAATAAAAATACTTCAAAGTCTCAGCCAACCAAAAGCTCTCCATTCTATCACTTTTCTCCGTCACAGCTTTCCGAACATCGTGCACTGCCGCGTTGGCAATGGGAGTTCTGGTCTGACGATCAATCGCTTCGAACATTTTCCAGGCACTGTCGAGAAGCTTTGTGTCACCGGTGATGCGATATAAGATGAAGATTGATTCAATGGCTTCCGGTCGGAGAATGTATCTGTTGTCGGTATGGTCTGTAAAGCCTGGGAAAAGAGGTTTCTCCTTGGCGAGATACTTCCCGCGTTCGGTGACGGACATCTGCTCTGTTTGTTGAGTTGCAGAAAATCGGCTCGCAATGGCTTTGTACCATCTCTCCTCGTCCCAGTCGCATTTTCCTGCAGGGGCCTCGTTGACGCCGATCTGACAAGATGTCATGTAGAATGTCTCCGGCATCAAGCCTGAGGGCATGGCAGAGTAGGCCCAGATACAGCCGTCTACTAATCGTCTCGCTACCGAGAGATCGTAGGGTCGATCGAAGATTTTGGCCGCCATACCTACCATGCCTCCAACGAAGCAAGCTAGGTGCTGTCCATGAGGCTCCAGGTTGGAGATGGGAAGTGTGTCCATGTTGGTGAGTTGCGCATTCCCACTAAAGAGGATATCGTGGTTGTCCGGAACCATTGGTCTGAAGAACAAATATCTCTTGGCTGCCTCGATGGCTTCTTCGTACATTTTGCGGTACTTGTTGTCTCGACCTCCTAGCATCAGCCACTCTTTAGGAAGGTATTCATAGGTAGAATCAGCCATGCCTCCCAATGTGAAGTGATTGTAGTCGAAAGAGAGCGCTTTGGCATCGACCAAAGTAGGCCACAAACCAGGAAGAATAGTCTTGTTCTGCCAGAATTCGAGCTCTTCGGAGATTCTTGCCACCAGGTCATAATATTTGGCATCACCAGTCAGTTGGCTCAGGCGGGTGAATTCAACCGTCATGCTTCCCAGTTCAGCAAGGAGGGTCATGGTGCTCGGTTCAGCGTTACCACCAAGTGCGGTATTCTTCCACGCCCAACGTGTCATTGGCATGTGAGTCGGGGTGTCAAAGGCCGAGTAAAGAATCTCGCCGAGTTCAGCGGCTTTGGTCAACAAGACCGGGTACTTGCCCTCGGACAGGTCGTATGCCGCCAGCAAGCCGCCCATGTATCGAATTGTGGTTTCGAAGATATTCAGGACCTCCTCTTCATTTGTAGTGAAATCGATATCTTTAACCACGTTGACACAATGTTCAAAGTCCTTATAAAACCCCATGATCCATAATGAATCCATTGAATCGACCAAAGTAGCACCCCATCCTCCAAAACTCGAGCGATAGGCACCACTGAGAGGGGCAACCTCATCGCGAGTCCAGGCATGTGTCTTGTATCCATTCCAAGCATGTGCAAATGCATCTTTGACAGCCAGTTGTCGTTTCGCTTTGAGCGCCTTTACATCGGCAGACTCAGGGTGTTGGGTAAAGTCGTACTGAATAGGTGGGATTTTGGGCAAGGTCCCCTTGGGAAGATCGCGATAGCCAGCGACAGGGTATTTCTCGGGGTGTTTGACCCAGTGGATTTGAGTATTATTGATTCCCGGTTGGACGATGGGGCTTTTGGGCCAAAGAATGAGATAGTAAACGAGGCTGGTGAAAATAATGGCTGGCATAAGCCATATTCTTTTGATGCGCAGCATTTTGGATGCGATGAGGATATGGACCGATCTGAACAGGTAGTATTGTAGTCGGGCTTCGTTCAGAAGTGATTTTTGAGAAGCATTTCTCTAGATTCGAGGATATGGTGGAGAGTGTAGGTTCGGTAATCACTTCCAACCTATCTAACACATCAGTGTGGACAACGAGGTGTCATCTCACTGTCGTCTAACAGGTCTTGTCACCGCTCAATATAGATGAGCCTGTGAAACGAGACTGGTCGTGATTGGGGGCGGGAATCGAAGGGGCCGAGGGGCCAAGTTTCAAAGACGACACGACAAAGACACGACACCAAGTCTTCAGTACCTGAAGTTTACGGTAGTAGTCGATTATGTCTACGGCCACCAAATGTTTCACAGGGTTGTTGACAGTGCCTCGATTTGGTCCAAGTACAGAAAGTTTAGTTAAAAGACTGGGCCCCTCGGGCTTCCCCGCACGCCTAGGGGATCCCATTTGTCCAGGGTACATCAGGCGTCGGCCTCCCCTGCAGGTACAGACCGGGAGGCTACTGAGAAACGGAATGTTATCGAGCACTAAAGGTACCTTACGCAGGAACCTACCCCAGGACCGAGGAGACCTACAGCTGGGGTTTATTTTTTCTTACCGCAGTCTGGCCCCTCGTCCCTTGCCATTTCATCATAACCTCTGATCCCAAGTATCAGGAGTACAACTTCCAACTCAGCATGCTTCCACCATGTCAATCACTGGGTAAGCAATCTAATCCTTTCACGCACCATACAAAGCAAACCCTCTTCAGACCATACACTGACCATACACTGACATGCCGTACCAGGCTCTTCTTCCTGCCCGTGCTGGCCAACCAACCCTCCCCATCCTCCAGTTTAATCTCCCACATCTCGCGCTCACAGACAGCACAACCACTTCCAGCATTTTTCCTCGACCATCGACTCTTTGTCGACACATCGTCTCTATTACCAAATGCAGACCCATCTCTCCGCCGCTTCACCAGCATCCTAGCCCTCTCACACACATCCGCAATCGCTTACCTAGGAACATCCCCGCCTCGAGATGCATCCAAACCCCCCGCCGCCGCCGCCGCCGCCGACAAAGAACAGCAAAGCCAGACATCGACACCTACGATAATCACTATACCCTCGTCGGCCACCGAGTCATTCACCCAACTAGTCGGCACGAAACTCCAACCTCAATGGGCACATAGACAGTCCCTGGTTGTTGAAAATGGCACATCCCTCTCTATGAATAAAGGCGAATGGATAGTTCGTATTGGCGACGTCAAGATCCCGAGTCGACAAAACCAGGCCGGGCCTAATCTGCGAGGCACGTTGATTGAAGTGTCTCGTGGTGTCGATGCGTCTACAGAATTAAAAGAAGGGTCCTTATTGACACAGGAAGACGAGTTATTGATCCGCGAATTTCTCGCTTCTCTCATTCAAGAAACTGGTGTCAAGTTGGAACAAAGTCGAGCCATGTTTCGAAGAATCGCCACCGGGACTGGAGCAGGAGTCGGAGCAGATGTCGTGAGGCCGCTTGATCAACCTGACTTTGCACTGGCTGCGCTCTACATGGACATGCTTAGAGGGTCGAGGGGTTGAAAGGGCCCGGGCCACTGCCGACTTTTCATTCCACGAATAGCCTTTGGTGGACGGACGATCAGAATATTGAGCCTGTGTCCTTGGTGGCAGTCCAGAAACAGGACATCAACCTTGACTGGATGCCAAATACTGCCTAGTTAGCAGAACAGGCGCCATGATGTTGCTAACAAACTCCACGGGAAGCGGAAGGAGGGCGGCCCTTGACAGCTGGGGTAATGGCCCGCCAACTGAGGGCGTTGGCTCTTCTATCAGAGAGACGAAATATACAATGCGACTTCAGGGTCCCGCTCCCCGCCGCACACCAGCTATCGTTTCTCCAGGGAGCCACAGTGGGCAAACTGTCCAAGAGTCCGACGACGAGGTATCCAGAACCTAGGCTAACTCCCGAGTTGTGCAACTTGATCACACTCTTCCAACTTGCAAACTCATTGGTATATTAATATGCCTCCATTGTCCAAAGTCCTAGGCTAAAAAGTCGATATTGTGTATCTTATGTACAAGCTGCTCTACACAAGGCGTAATGACATGAACCGCAAGGTTCCAGATTGACAATTGATCGCTTGCACCCTCCCATGCTCTAATTTGATAACTTTCTTCCTCAAATGCGAGGACACAGAACATGTGCGCCTGTCCCATTGATCCTGTGGTGGTTCTATTCGGTCCAACCACAAGACCCCCAAGTATCCAAACACCATACCAACGGAATTCCCTTGAAGACGCCTCGCCATGCAAGTTTGAGGCATGACAAGAAAAATGATGTACCCTTCCAAGCCGTCTGTCGAAGAATCGAGATTCCGGGGTGGTGATTTTACAAAAGTGAGTCGACCAGAGTCGTGACAAGTCATCAGTGCCACTTATTCACCAGGTCTCGGCAATATATTGCCCTGATGCCTTCTTTTCATTCCAAAACTCCTGAGCCTCGTCGTGGTTGAGTTTGCCCTTCGCCATGGCAACATCGACGAGTGCCTGTTCCACGCCCTCTCCCATGCCCTTGCTGCTACCGCAAACAAAGACTCGGCCATCGATGGCGTTGATGATAAACCACACCAAATCGGCCTGTGCACGAACCTCCTCTTGGACATATCTGCCCTCACCACGGCGTGACTGTACAACTTTCTTGACCTTGTCTTCATGCACGCCCCAGTCGCCCGAGTAGAGCTCGTCCAGTAGGCTGTCTCTGACACCTTGAAGAACCCACACTTTGTTTGCACAATTTGCCGACTTGAGTCTCCGATGGACAAACCCTCGGAATGGTGCGACACCAACGCCAGCCCCGATCAGAAGCATTGGTCCGTCTGAGACAAATTCTCGCGCCAAGGGATTGGCCATCAAGCCGCGAAACATGGGCACCCTCAGGTCGAGGTCTCGTGGGTTCTTGCCCTCTTTCTCCGCCTGAATAAACTGTTTTGCGAGACGCTCCAGGAAGCCGGAGCCGACGCCGGTCCGTGTTCCTGTGGCGTAATCATCACTTTCATGGACAGTGACTGCGATTTCAATCAGACGTCGTTTGGTTGTTCCATCCTTGAGATAAGAGACCATGGGATCTTGGGAGAGTGAATAGAACCGAGGCATCAGCTGGTTCAATAGACTCATGATGTGGTCTAGAGGTGGGTTGGTGGAGGGAAAGGCATCAAGAAGTTGGAGGATTGTGGTATATGGCCCGGTTCGTAGGTCGCAGAAGGTTGCTTGACCCTGAGCCGAGCTCAGGTAGGTCAAGATCATTTTCTCGTGTTCGTTTTCAGCATGTTCGGCCATGAGTCTGAACAGCTGTTTCGTTGGTGGGTAGCTTTGAAGGTCAGAGCACCACGTCAAAAGCTCCCTTCGTGTGGTCACGAGCTCTCTGGCTTCCTCTTCACCCCAGATTGTAGGCCATCTGCCGCCGAGCGTCTGCAAAAGGATCGGTTTGTCTCGAACAAAGTTGGGGACGCCCAGTCGGTCAAAAACAGCGTCTACCAAGGCGAGCGAGTTGGGTGCGCAGACGCCAATGGCGCCACCGACCACAAAATCAACATCACCGCTTTCCTTGGGGTAGTCAGTAACGTCAATGTCGAAATGGTATGTTCTTTTTTCAGCACCAGCTTTGGTCAATTCGCGGGTGTGGAACAAAGGAGCAGAGAAGACCTCGAAGGGTGGGTGAGGAGTAACAAATGTGGGTGGATGTTTGAGAAGCTCTGGAGGGTTTTTCTTGTTGTCGGCGACTTGCCTCTGCTTCGGGGTCGCTGAGGTTAAGGATTGAAATGAGACGGTCTTGGTGGGAAGCTCGACGAGTTCGGTCAGTTGGCTGTCCAAGCTCAAAGGGCCCAGCGTCAATTTGAGGCTTCGATAAGCAGCGTTGTCAGGCTCTTTGACAGGATTCTCGGTGGGATCGGGGCCGGAGGTTTTTAACTCCTTCAGCATGCAGCAACCTCCACCACAGCAGGCCTTTTGAATCATCGTGGTGGCGCTTCCACGCTCACCAAGGAATTTCCTGGCATCTTCAGAGTCTTGAGAAACGAGCAAGGTTGATGCACGTCGCTTTCTCGGTCGTTCCTTGCGAGAGGCTCGCTTGGGGAGTTCATCAAGTGAATCGTCGGACTGATTTTCTGTGATTGGTGTGTTAGGTCTGGTGTCGATACTTGATGCGTCATCCGAGTATTCGGCGGTGTTTGTCGTCATGATGGATGAATGGGATTGGCTCAGTTGCGAGGCGCTGGAGGAGATTTGCTTTGAAACCGCTGGCTCTTCGGGGATGGGATTTTCAGGATGTGAGGTTGCGGTCTCTGGGACCGGCTTGTGTGAGGTTGTTATGGGTTGAGGTGAAGACATGGTGATGGATTTTGGTCTGGAGGTGGTTGCGGGGCTTGAAGAAGACATGATGTTAATTTTATTGTATGGCTTTAGGTTTGAAAAGCCATGGAGTCGATAATAGAATAGACGACGAGGGAAGAATGAGAGCATTTGGCAGCATTACCAAATAACGAAATCGACTGCGCCAAAAAGTATATGGGTTGCAACCGCATCGGGAATTGGGAAGGTGGGATGGAGTTGGGCAGAGTGCAAAACTTACGGAAGGTGCTCGTGATGATGATGTAAAGTGCGGAATCTGGGCTCGGCTAGTTGGGGTTGAATGTCGGTCAACTGCCACACTGCGCCCCCAAGCGTGAGTCTTTTCCTGGGCGGAAAGTCACCGGTGTGTCTGACGAGCTTCTTGTCTTGAAAAACTGTGGCTCAGCACCATACAGCTTGGGATATCTATACCAGAGTTGCTGACATGAGGAAGGTGGCAACAACAAGGACGAGTACAAGGACGAGGGAAAGAGAGGTGAAGGTGTTGAGGAGGTTGACCGTGTAGAAGATTGAAAAGATGGAAAGGTCGGGAGAGAGCGGTATTTCCACAGGACGGGCACGGACAACCTGGGCTGGGGACTTGTGGTGTCACTTTGGGCCTGGCTCGGTGCCGGTTATCGGCTCTGGCCAAGGTTTTGGGAGATCGGGGGACAGGATGGCAAAGTCAAGCTTGCAGACGGGGAAGTATTTCCAGTGGCCCCGGATAGGGTCTCTTGTACTTGTTAGAAGATGGAAGATGGAGAAGCCCGTTATCCTCAAACCGTTTCAAAATTCATCGGGGAACGAACGGCTTGAAGGGGAATGGGATCGTACGAGGGAAACTACAAAATAAAGGTGCAGGTGGCGGATGATGGATTTGGTGGGGAAAGGAACACCTGATGGAAGAATAATATCAATTAGGTACCGAATACCCAGCCGGGCCACGCAACGAACTGATTTCTATGGCCAACTCCGATGCCCGGGCCCTTTTCTTCCGGGGACTAAAGTTCACGTTTTTCTTATCAGATCAAAATGAACCCCACCATCACTTGTTTGAGGATCGAAGTTCCCAACCACCGAAATGATCATACTTGATTGCTATTAGAAGAATAACGATTGACAAGATTCTACGAGCACACAGCCACGAATCTTTGACGAATTGTATTCAAAACCCCTTTTCAGGATTCATGGCTCATCAGGGGCTCAGCTCCACGATGAGCGTGCGATTTCGGAGTGTGTGGAGCCCAGGTGCCAGGTCTCGTTGCTGTGGATGTTGACTTTGACAGGGCCAAACTGATGAGGCATGGGCGTATATGGAGTCTCCTGAACAACAATCACTATGGATTGTAGCATCAACTTGTGAGAAGGCATCCTTGGACAAGTACGAAGCATCGGACAACAGAGATGAAGAGACTATGTCAAAAAGAAGTTCTCGCTCGGCAAGGAGAACCATTGAATGGTTCATGCCGTACCAAAGAACAGGGAATTTAGGGGCCAGAACTTGTCAACATTACTTTGGTTGATCTGCGCTCTGCCTTAAGGAGCAGTTGATTACCAAGTCTTCTAGATGGGACTGGTCCTTAATCTTCGTAACACCCTTGCTCAGCTTCGTCAGCTCCGACCCCGGATCCCATATCATTGATCGCCTGTCATGTCATCGACGCAAGTCTGGCACAATCATCTTGGGAGAACAAGCACGACAAAGTCAAAGGTTGACCGTCTGTCTTGTCGCGTTCAAACCAATGAACATGAGCCTTGTCATCCCATGGTTGCACCAGGTTGAGCCCCACCAAGACTGTGCTGACAGCCCAAAGAATCAGAGTTGTCATCTAATCTAATCCTGATCAATCTGTTTGTTACCCCTCAGAATTATTAGATTTGATCTGATCAAATATCGCATCTAATCTGATGGGAGATACAGTTTTGTACGCTCCTCTTTTCTGCTGCACTCCAGCTACTACTGCAGGTCGGTGGCCTGTCTGCCAACTCACTTATCGAGATCCCAACGGGGCATGTCATGCAACATGCCAAAAGAAGACACCTATGGCTTTGTGTAACCACGCTTACCCCACAACGTCGCACCACCGGTGGATGAACTGACTACTCGTACAATAGCACCGTGCCTACAACGGGGAAAAGTCGTGACATCAAACCTCAGCCGCAAGCCCGTTTCTAGAGGTGTCGTTGATTTTTATGTACCCCAACTATTTGCTAAGAGCCTCATTTTCAGTGCCAACGAGGAATGATTATGCAGTCCTTCAAAATAGCAATTTTTGTTCAGTTTTTGTTCAATTTTGGTCACGCCTACTCTAGTATATTTTGCTGGTTCCAACACCGGCTCCGTCCTCAACCACGGACTCCGTGCTCCGGGACCTCCCGCCGTGTTCTCTCTGTCTCCTGACATGACAGGCCATCCCTGGTAGAGTACGTCACGTGACATCACAACAACCCTGCGATAAACGAGTTTTGATGGAGGAGGTCGTGGTTGCCACTAATTACGTGTCTGGTCGACTTACTACTGGCTAGGCTCGAATTTCATACTTGGGCATCGGGAGAGGGGTTTTCAAGGGAGCCTTGTGGACGGATTCAAGACTCCATCATTCTCGAAGGCAGCGGCGATTGCTGAAGTCGAAAATGAACTTCTAAGTACTTAAAACCATGTGCTATTAAGAGATTGTTCAGAGTAGCTAGATTCCACATGCAAATGATGCTCGGTCCAATTCCACTTCCACATGTCCATGCATGTGTCTTTTGGACTTGCAGGAACTGAATCAAAGCTCTCCTGGCCCAAGCTTCAAAGGACAACAACCACGTGACCACATGGCGTTCGACACCTCCACATGATGCCTCGACTTCAGAAGCCTGGACATGTGTCTTGTTCTCGATGTGCCTATGGATCCCTACAGTGAGTGTAGTCGAAAACCTGCAGGAAATTGAGAGGGCTAGAAGTGAGTCTGTGGCTGAAATCGAGACCTCACAGTCTCAAGCAGACTTAAGGGGTAAGGAGGTAGGTAGTACTTGTAGATGTGTATTTGTAAGTGATCAATGACTAATACACATCATGCCTCAACTTGAATGTCTTTACATCCTAATTCATGTATGTTACACAACCAAGCGGTATCTTTCCACCCTGAAGCTTTTTGGGGTGCCCAATAGTGTCTTTTGACGGAGGGAGGGGAAGCACTTAGAGCCCACATTATAATGCCATTGTGAAGCAGGGTAAGCAGGGTGGCCTGGGTGCACCCAGGTTGGCTTTTTAGGTTAGAAAGTCATCGAGCCGTGAAAGTATGTTTTGGGATCGGATGCCACAACTGACGTAAGCTCTCGGCCGGGGGCCGTTGACTGACAACTGACAACGGAAAGCGGAAGCGGGGTTGGACAGGATATGGGTCCTTGGGCCATGCCTGATATGTATGGGGACAGCGTGGAAGCGGATGGGAAAACGACCTTGCAGACCAGACGAAGGATGCCAATGACGCCAGAGGAGGGGTGTCATTATTCTAGGAAGCCCCCTCGATCAGCCCACACTGCCCTTAGCGCCAAGGTCGAAGGGTTACAACTTGCGCCCTTGCCGCCGCCGTCGCCTGCGAGTAGTCTAGTGGTAAAGATTGCCATATGTGTACCGCAGTATCAGATTACCGTAAAGAGACAAGCGAGCGAGCCCAAGAAATTAAGCGATGCCTTGGAAGCTGAGCGCGATAGCGATGATCGACTTGTGGGAACATACTTCCGTGGTGCCCAACTATACCAACTTGGTCAAAATCCTTGACGCCCAGTGGAGCTCTCCTAGATGCGAGGGGCGATGATCAGGAATCCTTGGAATGTGATGCGGGGATGGCAGCATAAACGAACGCGTTTAGTGGTGAATAGTGAAATCCGCTAGTTTGCGAACTCCTCCATCCAGCTTGTGGATCAGCATCAAGATAATTACAATACCGAATATGGAAAAGGTCCACCAGAATCCTGCAGCAGTATCGATGAAATGATAATACTAAACTCGGATAGGTCCACCACCAATCTGCAGGTCATGGCCACCATCATTTTGCCGAATCATGTTGGCTAGGGGGGTCTTTCACATGTACTTCAAAACTGCCAACAGAGTTCGGTTATCGAAACGAGACTCAGCAGGCTGATGAACAAGAGTACGCTCATCTTTCTTGTTCTGAGATATTCTGCACGAATGCAAAGCGACGCCTTCATCTCTGGTGATAACATCTTTACCACCAACCCCCATGAGATCGAATTGCCAGCGATCAGCGTCATTCTAATTGATGGCTATAGTCTTGATTAATGTTAGCTGACCGAAATGGCTGCAGACCAACTTTTTAGTCATGCCAACCAAGTACTCAAAATGAATAGCGACCGAGGGGTTCCTCCTTTTGAGTTCTGCCGACGACCGAGGAGCCAATCTGGACTGGCCCTCTCCGAAGACGTCGGTTTCTATTGTCGTAAAGATCACAGAGGCCAACATAAAGATATGCAGTCCCCGAGCTCGCTCGACTGCCGTGACGGTCAAGAAAGTGCTACACCAACACCCGCGGATGTCGACTCCGGCCACGCTTCTCGTGGCTGTTCAACAGATATGCACAAAAACAATGGTGCCAGAATTCATCCAAGGGGCTAGGCTAAAGCTGGCACGGCAGGTCCGAAAATGAGACTTGAAAGTGGTCTGCGTCAAACTCTGAAGGGCTTAGTGTTTGCCTGTAGCCCCCTTTAGGAGCTGACAATCCCCGCTCCCGCGGTGTCTCTCTCAAAGTCTATCTCGCCTTCACCCAAAAGGCCTGACGAGATATGGAGTGGCGATCAGAGGAGTGGCGAGCACCAATGCCTGCCCCTTGTCGACAACGACCGGAATTGGCGGTGACCAGGCTCTCCAGACCCTGCGCAATGCGACGATGGCGAGAGTCAAGTCGAATCGAGGCAATAATATTCCCGACGGCGATCGTCCGTGTTGGGTTGAAATACAGCTGTAACGACCACGCGCACATTTCAGGTTCTCATGTCTACGCATAGCTTTACCCATTCTTTCACATCCACATATGCACGCTCATATGGCAATTGGCTCGGAAGACGGCTGCATCTGCCAACGCACCGTGGCGGGCGATCGTCCCTATTCTTGACCGCAAGAGAGGTTGGAACTTTCCATGCTTCCCAAGGCTGATAAACCCTTCACAGGACGAAGCAATGAATATGGGCATCAAAAGGCGACATGACTCTCATTTGTCAGACTAGTTCCTCTAGCACCTCGCCTTGACCAGTGCCATGGCCATGGCGTGACAAACATGATCATGACCCACTGCAATTTGTATCAACCATATAGACGATATGTGCAATCGGTAGGTTTGAACTCGTTTCAAGATTGCGCAAAGTTCTTGTCACGAGACATTAGGGAGGCTGACCTTACGGTGTCCAAGTACATTACTTTGATAATGGGAAGGGCCGACTGTACCTTGTCATAGAGCTGATGGTGATGCGTTGCTCCACTTTGCATTGATTTAAGGCTGTGGCCGGCTCTGGCCGGCTGTGGCCGGCTGTGTCTCGGGCGTCGCTATTGTGGATGCATCTGAAGAATGCTGATGTACTGTGGCAATTTCGACCTCATCGGAAATCGCCATGCCGGAAAATCTTTCCATTTACTACAATGGGCCAATGAATATCCCGACTCTCAATTAAAGTTGTTGAGACGGCAGCGAGCTGCTTGTCGGGTTCGTCCATGTATGGTTGACATGAGGGCAGGGGAAGGGGTTGTAGCAAGCTGCAGGTTGACTGCGGATGGGCTCAATAATAAGAAGCAGCCACGTCTAGAGTTGAGATTGGGGCCAAAGTCCCTGGCCGGCCTGCGGGAGGCTTGGATAACTGAGAAGAGCCGGTGGAGAATTAAACTTTTCATCTTGGGCACCTATAAATACATATCTTATGAGATTGAGCGCGAGTGGTGAAAGTACATGTAGCAGTCGCTTGGCTTGACTGAGGGAATCTGGGAATTGATGCTCGCTGACCGTTGCACTTCTTGACCAACCGAAGATGGTTCCACTGAGTAAGTAGAGCGAGTGCGTGGGGAATGGGAGCCAGACGGTATTGAGACGCTAGAAAAACGCGCATGAGCAGTTGCTGCAAGAGGCCCAGAAGTGCACCCCCCATCGACAATGTTGGTTTGGTCCCAAAGCCACTCGACTATTCTTGCTGAAGTCTTCAATTCGGTCGCAATAATGGCAGACACTTGCAGCTGCGGTCTTTCATTTGATGCGTCCAAAGGAGGATGCGGAAGCGAGATCATGGCGATCTCTATTGAGTGTTTTTACTGTTGCCTGTACACGCCCTGCTTGCTTGCATCTCCTCATTGCATCACGGCAAGGAGTTCCGACAATCGTCGTCTGACTCGATTTCTCTATGCACATTGGTATCCAGGATATATATTCCGGGGGGGGAGGGTGGCGTCGTGGGCGTTTGCTAACCTGTTGGAGTGTCGTTGGGCAAGCCTCAAAAGCCAAAAGAAATGAATTGGGCTCAGGATATAATAATAAAAGTATCTAATGTACCTTTTCGTATTTGATGTCAATCCACCAGTGTGCCTGTACGCGTAACTTTAAAGTTAGATGCTGGCATGACTGGTTAGGTACCTATGTAGAAGCATCGTCCGTCTTTCATGGGCGGATATGCCATGCCACGCCACGGCTGGCACTTGCCGCTCGTTACGGGGTGGTGTCTCGGCGGGGAGGGTCTAAAAGTGCTATGACGCATTTTGCATGACGCGTGCACTGATGCATACAGCAAGAAGTCGTGGTTAAGAACAGCAGGGGCGACGGCCGAGGCGGCGACCATGCGCCACGGCGGGAAGCAAAACCATCGGTGGATCTACTCTATCATTCTGTTATTAAACAAGGAAAGGTCCATGGGGAGGCAATGATGGCCCCTCGGGTCATTTTTGTAAGCCTGACGTGCCTGGCTTCGATATCTACCACTTTAGGATGCGTCCGAAAGTGAAAATCAAAGTGTGCAGGGTGCTGTCAGTCGAGTGGTACTTTAATGGACATGGGCCATCTGTCTCATCATCGGAGAAAAGAGAGATCTAGGCTGGATCTCGGTACCAACGCCTTGAATGACGAACCTGGCACAGCACACCTGGCACCAAGGACATGCTTCATAGGGCACCATTGCACACACATTGATTTGCTTGGCAAAGCAATAACCATTCCCTCGACGCTATTTTCCTTCACGAGAATCGATCATGGGCAAGGACCCCGCGCGGACGGACGGAGTACTTGAACTGTAGTTGGATTGAAAATTTGCGCTTGCGCTTTCACTTGCACTTGCCCTGCATTCTATCGAGTTCCTCGCTCTTTCTGGCCCAGATTTGGTCATGATTGTCTCATCCCAGGGGCAGCAATCTATCTGCACGTCACTCAAGTGATGCCACCTTTTTCTTCAGATCCACTGATCATTTCCTCTTTTCAATTATTCTTGTTAATCCATGCATGTGATTTCAACGTGGAGAGTGCATTTTCCTCCTTCACTACCCTCAGGGGTGCTTCATGCAAACTCCCAACGCTCCTCCAACCAGTCAAATCTCATGGTAGTACGTCTGGTGCCTTGCCACATCAAGCCTGCGTGGTAAGGTTGTGTACGAGTTCTCTCGTATGCTCCACTCCCCGCGTAAGTCGCAGACTCCAATAGCCGATTGATTTCAGCAGCTACGCATTGCGCTAACCCTTGGTCTAAGAATGTGTAATACCCACCCACCCAACATCCGAAGTGTTTGAGTCTTCAACTCTTCCATGGTTTGCTATCGTCTATCGCATCTGCCCGGCTCACTATTCCTCGAGGGATCTTACCTATTCTCATTGCAGACTCCGCTTTCGCAGATGACACGTAACCGAGACAGCCAGGCCGCCGGTTGCCCCTGACCTTGGCCATGGTTCTTTGGGCTTCAACCGCACAATAATTACAATGTGGTGAACATCCTACACCTTTGCGATCATGATCAGCCGACACATCCGACACTTGACGCTTCTTGACTGTGTCGTTCGATCAAGGTTCTTGGCAATCTCCGTGGAGATGCCATCACGGATATGACTAAGTTGCAGACCGACATTCTTCCAGCCTGTAGATCGAATCTTGGCGAGCCTACCATGATGTCTTTGGTTTCAGAGTCGATGATTCAACCTGCACAAATGCCTCGGTCATAAGTGCTACTGTCAACGACAGCCCAAAGTCTTCCTGGTGTTCGCCTGGGACGATCCGTCACAAGCACATGTGCTTCGGGGCACCTGAAGAGCCTAGACCGATCGTCGTCTTTGCTCGTTTCGCGGGTAGAAATCACGACCGCGAGCACAAGATGGGGCCAGGCTCCACACTCTCCAGGCGCCGTAGATGCTAAGGAGCTTGGAGCCCACTTCACGACGTTATCATGTAATTAGGCACCTTGGACCATGTGACCTTGAAAGAAGACATCCTGGATTTGGCCTATCTTGATCCTGGGGTCAACAGCTCGCTTCCTTCACACGATTGCCGTGAAACCGAGACTAGCTCGACCGGTTTAACATGTGTTGCCAATAGCGCAACCACACTAACCATTACTTTCAAG
This sequence comes from Exophiala mesophila, assembly GCF_000836275.1. Lineage (NCBI taxonomy): Eukaryota > Fungi > Ascomycota > Eurotiomycetes > Chaetothyriales > Herpotrichiellaceae > Exophiala > Exophiala mesophila. Next base: position 2,274,781 of record NW_015622508.1, read on the forward strand.
TGAGTTGAATATCTGTAGCCTGATCCTTCATCATCTGACCACACACATGCTCGATAGTACTGCTGACGGATTCTAGTAAAATCAACTATCATTGACGGCGGTCGTAGTCAGATGCAATGACCCCAAATAAATTCCACGAAGGGAAAGCCAAGACAAACAGTCACTTTAGCCCCGTGCGTCCACTCGATACCTTTTCCACATTTTAGATCGGCCATAATAGCAAAGTCAAGGCTGCTGCGGCCTTCTTTACTACTTAGTTTGGGGACACCTGTACACTTGTTTTGGAGGCCCATCTCCGAAATCCGTCATTCAAGCCAAGCCTGAGTGGTCCACGCCAACAAGAGGGGCCGGCGAACGATGCGTATCACCGATGAAGAAATGTCACAATCTCGGTGACCATGACAAGGCATTAAATTCCCCCAGTGCTGCGTCATTGCTGCCAGACAACGTGCCATCCCCGTGCCACTGATTGTCACGGATGATCAATCGTCCCTGAGCAATCACCCCAGATGACATGCCTTGGCCCTTCGGCCGTGGGTCCGCAGCTAGTATGAGTGGCCTTTGGGTAGATCTACGGAGGTAGGCGGGGGTGGACCACCATGCCTGCTCTGCCTGCTCCTGCGCTGCACTCAGGACGCGAATCCCCAGTCTGCAGAGATAGTCAGGGTCCTGGTTGGCAGGCCACCACAGACAGAGACCAGACAGGCACCATACTAGACGGTGTTCGGACCGAGATTCCATAATGATTTGACTCAAGGTCACGTCTGACTAGCAAAAACGTTTTATGGCCGGCTATCTGATCGCCCAAAGATGTGTACCCCGAATCCCAATGCAGTAATCCCTCACGTGTCCAGTAAGAACAAAGAGCCCCGGTCGCTTGCAATCCTCACTGGACTCGGAAAGTCGTGACCCCGAGCACTAAGTAGGGCCCCTCCCCTCCCCTAGCCAAGCGTAGATGACAAAAATCATGTAGCAAAGTCGTAAACCCAAGAATCGGTCGTGGAATAGAACTGTTCCGTCAAGACAACGGAAACCCGAAAATTGTACCGCAGGCCACCTTCTCAGGCTGGCTTACGGACAAGCACATGGCTCTAGTGGTGCCTGTGAAGGTGGTGATGGTGATGAGCTCGATGTAGTTGGTCCGAGTCATAGTCCGCCGTCGCAGGCTGGGCGACTCGGTCACGAGCTTGCCGTAGAGCTGGTAATTGCCGCCTCCGGGCATTGATAAACCAATTACTAACCTGTCACCACGAGTCAATGGGCATGTCTATATCATCAGAACGTTCGAGACCATACCTGGTTCATAGTGAGTCCTGTTTGAGACACAAAGGCTTGCTTGTCCTCCTCAGTCGGGTATGGATGATCCAGATGATCATGGAACCATGTCCGAAGGATATCGGTTATAGGTTTAGGCAGGTTGCCCCTTCGTCTCCTGTTTCTGCTATCTGCGTCGGTTATTGATGGCGATGATGGGTGTGGTGAGATCAATGATCCGTTGGAGTAATCTATTGATCCATAGGACGGGGCTTGATACGGGATGGTGCCCGAAGGGTATCGATAGTAATCCGGCGATACCGGCGGTGGCTGTGGTCGATTCGTCGGTGGATGATCTTGCCCGTACCTTTGGTTCGTTTCGTAATATGCCCGATCATTTGGATAAGATCCAGATTCGATCGAAGTGCTTGTTGACCCCGACGGTGCATAAGAATGTGAGTATATTCCTGCCGGAGGAGGGTAGTTTGGATCGGGACCAATGGTCAGATCACGCAAGGGCGGCAAGCTGGAATTCGGTCTCGAGGGTGTCAATTGCGGCAGAGATGCGTATTGAGGGCGCGGTTGTGGTTCGTAAGACTGCAGCATATCCGAATATTGTGATGGCGCCCAGGACGATGTCTGGCGATGGTGACGTGACTCGTAGTACGGGTCCATACTTCGAGTAGACATGGTCTCAATCGCGTGAGTCGTAGCTTTATCTGCAAATCAAGAAAGGATTCTTGGTGCAGAAGCCCGGGTTTGGATCGGTTGAGGGACAAGGAATCCAGTAGATTGGCAATTGCCGTTCCTCAGAGATTTGATCGAAACAGTCGAGTGGTAAAGATTGGCCTAGGGTGCGGCGGCGCTGGGGTGGAGCAATAGGTCTCAGCTCTGACGGCGGCGAGACCTGCCGAGACAGCGGGAGCAGAAAGTGACAACGGAGTGAGTTGAAATTGTACTAAGCGGATTGTGATACTGAAGAAGCTGATGTTAGCCGTGAACAACACAAGCACGGGTCGAATGCGTCAAGATCCGCAGCTGGCCAGGAGCAGGAGCGGCCACGTTTTTAAAAAATCATTGCAGAGGCCGAAGCATAAGCGATCGACCAGGATCGCCTGTCTTGGAGCCACGGATGCTTGTCCAACCTGCCGGTTAATTACGCTCTCAGAGGGCTAGGAGGAAGACTCATTTGCGTGGCCATGGAAAGGGCAGCAAAGCAACCAGGCTTTGGGCGTCGAATAGATAGGCAGTAATGCAAATGGTGGAACAGTGTGGTGAGCCTCTGTCAAGAATGGTCCTTCATCCTTCGTGGGCAGGGGCTCGTGAGGAAGGGGATTGATATTGTACTTACAAAAGAAGCCAGTAACAGAGTTTGCCAAACAGATGAGAGTGGGCAATAGTTGAGACGGCCTTGTTAAGTCTCTGGTGGTCTGATCAGTCAAATTGACTTTGAGTGTAAAAAAACATGGGAATGGCAAAGACACGTCAGGACTCGAGGATTTAAAAGGCTGTAACTTTGGTGAGGAAGTCAAGGTTTTGCGGTTGACGTGGGTGTGGCCATAGGTGGACTTTGGAGGCGCGTTGACCGATGAACTCTGTTTATTAGATAGATATCAACATGCGTGGACGGAGCAGAGCAGGATCGAATTCAGGTTTGCAGGGGACTGACCTAGGCCGGCATGCCGGGGACCCTGAAAGCTTCGGCTGACAGGGATTTGGATCTCAGATTGCGGCCATTTGCAGTAGGTTCAATAGGTCGAACAGCCGACGGTCATGAGTACAGAGAGAATCGTACAGGAGAGAACCAAATTTTCCGCATTGGGATGCGTCAGGCGTAAGACCTGCAAGAGTTGATAGGACGGGAGGGGGATGGAACCTGTGCATTCAAGCGCTTGGTGTGGAGTTGAGCAGGGCGAGGAAAGGGTGAGTCTAGAGGTAGCGAATCCGCTCTGGTGCCTTTCCTAGAGCCTCTCGAAGGTTTGGTGGCGTAGAGTTTCAAGATATGGGGATGGCGTTGTGGTCCGTGTCATGGGAAGGGAAGGGAAGCAGTGGATGGGTGGGCCCTGTTGATCGCCATCCATCTGGTGACCACAGTGACAGGTTAAGAGATTGGAGACGAGGAATGAGGGGCATCATGCACTGTAGACTCTGAGAGACTCGCCTGTATAGTGACGATGACGACAATAAGATTGGTGCTTCTTTTTTGAGTTGTATGAAGCGGACGAGTCAAGATCGAAGGGGCCAAAGTCAAAGTGCTAAAGGAAAAACGATATCCGACAATGAATGAGACCCGGAGCAGCACTAGACTGCATGAAAAACAGGACGAGGTTACAAGGTATGCTGCTCCACGGCATGGTCCGTAGGGCCAGACAAGCCAGACAAGCCAGACAAGGGTACTGCAGGACCCTCTGTGCCTCCTTCCCAATGGTAGTGAAGTCACGGACCATGATCTCACAGCCAATCAATTTTAGGCCTCGTAGGCACGCAGGCAAGAGCACATCTGCGTATTTGAGCCGCTGTAGTTCTCTAGGCTGGGGCATGCTGGGGTCAACCGTCGCCAAACAAAGTCGGTAATACTACTCGTAGTGGCCATTGGTGGCGTGAAAAGCTCTTTGCCCATTCCACGCCTCGATGGCTTTCTGGCGGCAGCACTAATACTCGTGCCCGCCCACATATTGTCATGTTCTGGCTTGCTCCTTGGAGCGGAGACGTGACTTCCACAGGACAAGACTCGACACTGTGGAAAGTACTCGGCATCCGGACGGTAATGTAACAATGTGTGCCAAGGTGACGCAGGTGCATCATGTCCCGAGGCTGCCGTGCCTTTCTTGGGAAGGGATATTGGTACCTGAGATGACCACGACTGCGCAAGCACGCCAGGCCCAACCCTTGACTACCCTACCTAATAAGTATGTATCCAATGTGTGTACATGTATGTTGATCTCTGGGTGCATGGTCAGTGGTCACACAACAACATGCCTCCACCAAGAATTCTACCTTTCGGGCAGGGGGGTGTAGTGGGAAAGAAGCCCATGCTATCGCCCCTTAGAAAAACCACCCAAGAATCAGTCTTCCGATTATCCGGTCAAGCGGCATAGCCTTGACATATGGTTCATTAATAATCATCGGTATTAAGTATACACGCCCTCGTGCCCTCTCTCAGCTGAACATGGAGAGGTGGACACATTATTGTGATTAGAGCCAACTTTGGTGCCGACCTAAAAAGTTGGAGCAAAAGTACTTAGCCAAGGGTTTATGCCTGATCGGGACTAGTTCCATTCGACTTGTCTTGACCTCTTAACGTCACTACAAACTTTAACCTTCGCCGGACGGGTCTTGCCATGACATGACCGTTACCAACTTTGCAGTCATTAGACGCGGTCTGTGTCTCCAGATGCCAGCGCATAAGATTGAACCTAATCATGAGAGCCAAGAGCCATGCTGTTGTTTCCACGTATTTGACAACCTAGGTATACTCCGTACACTGTCCTTGTTAGGTATCCATGTATGGGGAGAAATGGAGGTTATACCTCACACAATTTCCCAGGCAGTGGCCTTTGATTATTGGACTTTCCCCGAAAAGTCCATGACGCTACATTTCCAATAATCATAGTCATAACAATGAGCTGCGTGCCCGTGGTAGCACCTTCCCTTCCATCGAAGCCCAACCGGAACGGAACCCCAAGTCTAGTCTGGTCTGGTCTGGTCTGCCGTCTCTGTTCTACTCCCCTCCCCCCTTCACGCCTCCTTCAACACGCACGGTAGGTGGTGAGGTATGTGAATCCCTTGATCCTTTAGACTTCCAAGAGTAGCTCTCATCATGCACTGCCGTGCTCTCAGCTCGGACTTTGGGCAACTGCAAATTCCTTGGCCATGCGTCGTCGTCCACGACAGCCACGTCTCCAGGGGCTCCAAGCTGACATCCCTTGTTGTGCACTGGATCGACAGCCACGAACCACTGCACCAATGCCACATCTCACCACATCACACAACGCCCCTCGCCACAATGTCCAACAAAGGGCCAGCCACTTCGTGATCTTTGCGACCCTCGCTTCCGCGGCACTGTCACCTCTCAATCAGAATCCATGACCGGTTCATGCACCTGTTACGTTGCCGCCGTCGACTAGAGCGCAGTCCCTGCCGCTTGCCATGTTCGACCACACCATCGGGTCCTCCCAGGAACTTCTGGTGCCTCTCTGCAACCTTGTGTCACTCTGACTCAAGTACGACCCGGCCGCCAGTCTCGTAATCAGATCAGATCAATTGCCTGCAGTACCGAGATTTCCCTCACATCTGGTAGGACATGGCTTTTCAATGTGACACTGTGCTTCTTGAGCATTTCCGGGCCCCCCCATTCAATCTGGGCTGTACCTGGTACAGTCGTCCGCAGTTTAGCCAATCAGCTGCACCAATTTTCTCCCATCTATCAGAAATCTGACTTGTCAACAGAGCTTATCCGCCTCCTGACCGCCATGCCCATTCTTTTCGTTCCCGCCCCATCCGTACGCAATCCACGTCAGATCTACCTCACCTTGTGACCCTTGTTATCCTATCCATCGATCTTGACGCAAGCGAGGCCCCAGTCTGTATGCAGGTCTCCATCCACAACACATTACATCCTATCCCCCTCACGATCCTCCATCAAATGCATTCAAAGCCCGCCTCCTCCCCTGGGTTCACCCATTCGACCTCGACCTCGTGTGTTGTGGGCCTGCGCACCAACCTATTCCATTTTTCCTTTCGACCAACCTCTACTTGACGTATGCTTGGATCGAACACAGGCGGCTTGACTTGAAGTCGGCCTTTCCGGACCTCTTTGTCGGCCTTGAATATGCCGGCCGAGGCATTTCATATCCTGGTTGTCTCCCTTGCTGGCGGCTCCCATCTTCCTATTCTTGTTTCTGACCATCATGGACGGGGGATCGCGCATTCATACTACCTCGGTTGACTGCGAACACACAGCTGAAATCTGCACGACATTGACGAAGCTTCTTTCCCTCTCTATTTTCGTGCAGCTTGGTCCAACTTGTCCCAAGTTTTCCGCCAAGCCTCGTTGTCGCCCTGGACGCTTCAAAGTCCGATCAAAGCCTGGATCTCCGAGTTCCTCTGCTCTTCCGGACCTCAATCAACAAAGCTAACAGTTTCTAACCCTTCTTTCGTTAGATACTGGAGCGTTACCCGATCTGCGTTGCGGACGGAAAGAAGGCTCGATTCGATGCAAGCCCGAGGTTGAACCATTATCTGGAGCCCGCTCTATTCGGCTGATCCTCATCAGACATAGTCAAAGATTGTCACCCCACAATTGTTCACGATTGATACATCAGATACACAATCTGCGATCTTTCGATCCGCGAAATACCTCCGGGTGCATCATAGCTAATTTGTTCAGTCCCACTGGCTACGATAAACACAAGCCAGTTCCGTGGAACTTGGACGTAAGACGAAATGGTTTCAGGACTACTCCATCCCAGCAATTTGGGCGTAGCGATTTACCCACGATCCTTGCCCATGTTACACTGCCAATGGGACCGAGTTCGGCATACTGACCATAGCGAGTCATTTCCAATCTGGAATTCCACCGCCGCCGTTATTTACGTACGTCTGCGGCATTCAATCACAATTGGTGTTTCAGGCATTTGTTCACAATCAGCGGTAAGTGATCAGAATAGCACAACTTTCCAGCCCGGTTTTCATCTGCCTTACCCTTCTTCGATCATTGTTCGGGGCGAAATTGGCTTGTGCTGCCATGTTTACGTCAAATCAGGAGTCACTCTGCGTCACGAACACCTGCTCGTGTCTATCGAGGACTGACAGGTTCCGCAATGGACATAGTCGACGCTAGATGCCAATCGGCGACACAGACATGACTGGCAGCCCTGGCAACGTCAGGAAAGAATTGCCAGTGCCACCGAGGTAAGTGGTACGTCGAGCGGCACATCGAGCGGCACGTCGAAATGCGGCCTTGAACATAGACATTGTGCGTCGTCGTTCCCGCAGATCGGTTCGAGCTTCGATCTTCAGCGTGTGATACTGGGGATAACGTGGGCATTTTCGTTTGCCTGAAAAAAAGGTTTGTTTTTCCAGACACACGCACCTTTGATCGCATATTGGCCCACTGCGATTGAAACTGTTGGAGCTAGAAACTGCTCTGCAGTGCAATGTGGGTGAATTGGGTGTGCTCTGCTCAACAAGTGCCTCAACGACCGAATGGTAGGTGTCTATCTGGTCATGTTATTATCATACACTATATAAACACTAGATCACTCGTCGCTATAACTTCACGATGCAGAATTCAATTCATCGCCAACCCCATGACTCCAAGTAAGACCTCTCTATCTTGTAATTTCGGTTTTAGGCCCAATATCATGTCATTTCTAGCGTGGATTTGATCAATTCAAGTGCCCATCTCTCCTGGGTCTCTCTCTATGTAAACAGAGCACCATGAGTTAACCGCTGCCTTGGAAAAGGGAGAGGTGTGCTTGTATCAGGCAACTCAGTGTACTCTCCAGGTGACCAATCAGGTTTAAAATCCAGCAAGGAGGATCGATCCTTCATCCAATGCGAGCCCTGAGCCCAGTAGAGGTCATCGATATAATCAACCTCGGGATAATGTTTTGCGAGAAAATCAGGGTCGTCTTGTTGAGCATAAGCTTCGAAGTTGCGCTGGTACTGGGCTCGGAAAGCCGGATCGCATTCGAGTTGGCGTGCAACATCCGGACCCTCGACTTGCGACACGCGGTACAGCACGCGCTCCATGGTCGCAGATGAGAATTCACTTCTGCCCGGGCGAACCAGTCCGGTGTACCAGAGGCCTTGGACGAGGATGGGTGGAACGGGACAGCGATACCGGTGAAGGAATAGATACAGCCAGTTGAGGTGGTTGTCGCACGTGGATGGCGTGTCGATTTTGGTCGTTGCAAATGACACGGCCAGGTGCTTGATGAATTCGAGCGCCTCGTGTGGATCAGGGAGTCGGTCGATGCTATGCGTCTTCTCACGAAGCCATGCGATCCGGAAAGGGACGTGGTCGGGATCTAGTGACAACTGGCTCAGGGCCAGTTTCAAGGCGTGGTTGTGCCGTAGAAGCTTCAATACCACCCCTGATGCCCTGTCGTCCTTGTAGAGCCATTTGCGCGATAGCCCCTTGAAGAGGTGCAGGTGCGGATTGATCGACTCGGCAAAGTCCACTAGCTCATATGGATAGTTTCTCCATAGAGATTGGAAATGGCCTCGGTCGGACAGTATGACGTATCGTCGATCCACAAGTCCTTTGATGAGCATTTCTAGATATGGGTCTGACGCAGCAGCTGGTGAACGATGGTGGATGAATGGCAAGATCTTCTCCAGTAGAAAGCCTTTGTTAGGCAGAGGAAGCTTGGACAGCTCGAGAGTGAATCGACCAAAAGGATCGTTGGTCTCGACACCGTTCGTGCCCTCCATCTCTTGCCGAATTACCCTCCTAACATTATCCTCGTGGAGAAACGCCTCTAATTCCTCATCTGAGTTTGCCAGGCTGACACAGGTCCACATTGTCATCAAAAGCCCGCGAATTCCCTTCTCATCGCCCAGGTGTGAGAGCATTGTAGAGAAATGACCTTCCTCAAGAAGCTCGTCCTTTGTGGGCCGTCCGAGTTCAGATAGAGTCGTCCGCCAGTTGGCGAGATGCGTCATGCCTGACAGGCCCTTCTTGCTGCTAACAAGGCATAGCTGCTCGGTCACTTGAAGAAGGGTAAGCGCAAGAACTCTCGAGTTCAGTGTAGAGAGAAATCGTGCTGTTGAAGATATGGTGGTAGCCTCTGCCTGTGGAGAGTCGGCTTTGATGTGGAGAATCTCATCGACAGCGTAGTAGGAGTATGTGCTGGCGTGCCTCTGTTCAGCCCAGGGAGCCAGGATTGATAAAACTGTGCTAGCATTTCGATTTATGCTAGATTTACGCAACGAATCCAGGATGAATGATATTCCGATGTCTTCAAGGCTCAAAATGCTTGAAGCATATATCGCCTTGACCAGCTCCGGAAGAAGGCCGATCTCATTGGCTTCGAGTGAAATTATGGATGCACTATCAGCGAGACGAAGGCTTCTTCCACATGAGGACTCTATGATCTTGCGGATGTCATCAATCGGGACGATCCCCAGCCGAGATGCGTCGCACAGTGAATTTCGTATTCTCAGCCACGAGTCTTCCGACAAGGGTAGCGTGTCGAGCTGTGAGAAGGCTTCGAGGTGCAGTGAGGATCCAGGAGGGTGAAATTCGGGGTCTAGCAAAAGCTGTGCGACCTCAGGAGCCCAATTTTCATGCTTGAGGAGATGGCTCAAGACCTGTTGGCACAGCTTTGGTCTTTGTTCGGCACTAACGCGGCGTTGTTGCAGTGCTTCTTGAATATCGTGGAATGTGGTATATTGACTGAGAATGCCAGCCAACCAGTCATTGTCGAGGCTATCCCATAATACTGTATCTTGCTTTGCCGATTGCGCGTGTGGGGCCGAAGGGGAGGGTTGACTTTCGAGGAGCCATGACAGCCATTTGGGGGTTTCTGGGTCTAGTCAGCTCTTATCCTGAGATTCGAAAATACGTTATGACATACTCGGTTCCACACTGTTCACTTTCTTATCGCTCTGCCACCATGACACATGTTGGTCGCGACCTGAAAGCAGTGCAGGATCCAAGGGTACTGGGCTCCAAGACTGAGACGCAAGACTGGTGTTCTTCCGCTTCGCGGCACGGCGCCTTGCTTCCAAGGGCCCCGGCACGCAGCTTCCATGACGTCTCTGGCAAAAGCGAGCGAAAGTGCCGGCTAGTAATTCATCGGAGATCCAGACAAAGTTGGCAGGACGAGTTCTTGCGGAAAATTGAATTGCGCTGGCCGCACCAATGCCTCGAGTCATAACATTTGGAGTTCAAGCTTATGGGATGAACGATCGCATATCGGGGATGAGTGCGTCAGTCTCTGTACGGAGTAAGGAGGTGGTATTGTTAGTGACAGTGGTGTAGATATGTGGCTGAATGGACTGTAGATGTGAATGTGTACCTGAACATGGCTGGAGGTCTGAAGTGGAATTGATTTCTCCAAATCTTGATTGGAGCGCAGGCACACAGGGAAAGAACCACCATCAGTGAGTGCATGAGTCATGGGGATGCCATTCCCATCCTAAATCCGCCTAACCAACGAGTCATGCTCACTCCTCACATCAATTACTCACATCACTTACTCGAACTCTCCTTATAGAACTACCAAATAATATTCATACATATGACAATCTTGCTCGTTCAAAAACGAAAATGCTATACAAATACTTCTCGATCAAGATCCTCCACCCCATCCTAACTCACCTTCACCTATTACAAATGTACATGTTTCCCTCTGTAAAACCCAAACCCTATTTTGCCGCCCGTTTTCTGAAACATTGGAAGGATGCTGTTTGAAACTATGTCGCTGTGCTGTTGTGCCGTGTCGTATTAGTGTGTTATGCTGTCTCGTTTGTCGTCCTCTAATGGGGTATCGTCGTTTATTGTACATGCCGTCTCTTGTCCCTTTGTTTTCTTGTCATCCTCGTGCTAAATTGTTAGTATTACACAAACAGTCCAAATCCCAAATGTCCTGCTGCTCAAGTCAGAAATAACTATCGATAAGTTAGGAAAACCTCTCTCCCTCTGATGGTGAAGTATGTAGTATCGGCGGTTGCTGTGGATGGAGTTGAATCGTCTGCCCGCTCAGACCCAGAAATAGTGACAGTCACAAAGGCAGTTGAAGGAGCTCCATCTGCGTTCATGCTGACTGCGGACGATGTCAAGGCTTCATTTTCCACGATCCCCGTCGTCCCGCTCAACAATGCTGTGTCAACCGTCAATGCAGCCTCGGAGATTGTGCGGGTGCTCGTGGGTGTCACTGTAACCGTAATGGTGGTTGTCGAGGTCATCGTTGTTGTGGATGTGATCTCATCACTGCTCAATGATGTTTCATCCGGAGATGAACTGGTTGTAGGCACCGTTACATCGGTAGGAATTGACGGGTTGGTGGAGAAGAACGTTGCGGTGGTCGGACCGGTAATGGTGTACATTGTCCCACTTATATCAATAAACGTCGTTGTCTCGACCATACCACTTTCACCAAGTGAGATGGTTCTGGTTGTCTCAGTAATAATTGTCCCTGGGGCGACCGTGGTGGTTCTAGCTGTTGGGGCAGTCGTCGGCACCTCGCTGTTGTCTATGGTTACGGTGAATGTGGTGCCGGGTAAAGTGACTGTTGTATCTGGGAGAGGCGTAGGTGCAGTGCCACCAGTTTCAGCTGGAGCAGGAATGGATGTAGATGATCCTGGGTCCGTCACAGTAAAGAAACCCCCAGGCGCGTTGTATGGAACGGTGACAGTAACGGTAATGTAGCTGGTGATTGTGATGGTTGTTGTTTCTTCGCCTGGTGGACCCATTGCTGATGTGGTGGGCAACATGTCGGTGATGAGACTCGATTGTGATCCAGGATCACCGCCGGTTGGGTCCGGAATTGGAGCACTCGTAACAGGGATTGAGTCTTGGGTTGATGACATCGTGGAAGCTCCGCCAGGCGGAGGGTAGATTGGGGTGCTTGAAATCGTGGTTTCAGGCTCGCTGGACGAAGTTTGGAATGAGCTGCTGATGATTGGATCAGAGCTAGTGGTAGGAGAAGGATCCACATCGCTATAGGGTGGCGTGACTGTGGTCATGATGCTCGTTGTATCCGGAGGAGAGGCGGAAGTTGTAGGTTCTGAGGTTGGCAAGCTAAGTGTAGGCGGTGCTACTGCTGATGTAGATGCTGACAAGGTTGTGGATTGGACAGGAGGTGCGCTGCTGCTTCCAGAAGATCCAGCAGAATTGCTTGGGGTGTGGCTGCCCACGGGACAGTTTCCGAGATCAGGGGCTGGTCCAGGGCCACTCGTGATGGGATTACAACCGGGCAAAGCATCGATGGTGCCTAGGGAAACTTCGTCTATCACGGATGGTCGTTGAGGACAGGTTCGTGCAAAATTAACATCTTGACTTGGAGCTAGATGACTGCAGGCGCTGATAACGCCACCATCATCAGTGTAGAGACAGTCCTTGACTGAGGCGTCTTGGATATCCATGTCCCATGCATTGATAAAGTCTGCATGGAAACCGTAGCCTGTCGGGTCGCCATTGGCAAAGACGAATTGCCCTCCGGCTGACTGGTCGACTTGGTTGGTGAAGTAAAGTACCCTTCGAGCATCAGAAGCTGGGCCGAAAAAGGGCAGGAGAATGTCCCAACTTACTCGAAGAAAAGACCAGGAAGTGAGACGGGATGCGAGGGAGGACATGTGCCGTAGTCGATTCCTGAAAGATAGGCAACATGAGAGTTGTCTTCCTTGTAAAGATTGACGCCGTCCCAACATGATTGGAAGTTGATCTGAGCTCGCATGCCATTGACACAATCGGTGCGGAACATATAGTGTTCTTCTGGAATATCGTTAGCCTCGTTGATACATCTAAAACTTACCCTAGTGTACGTTAGCATTCAAGTTCACGACAAGCGGGGGGATTGGTACCTGTCAGCCACAGGCCGTGTGTTCAAATATGTTAGTGTATTTTGGTCGTAGGAGCGAGCGAAGGTGTCTCCGGATATCATTTTGAAGCCAGGTGGAAATGGGCTGGTGTTTGCTGGAGTTCCTCCTCGGCCTTGGACCACGTTAGCTTGAGAAAGGCAGTAATACTGTGAATGGGATTCTGCCGTACCAACATAGTACACCGTCATCCCATAGTTTGGGACTTCTTCGAATTTGCCATTTGCATGGGCAAAGTAGAGCTGGGGAGTCCAGTAGGCTGACTTGTCTGATTGAACTTCACAGGACGAGCAAGGCGACTGTAGCAAAGAATTGAAATCGGAGTTTTGGTCGACATCTATCCAGTCAGCAAGGTTGGCGAGACACTCACGCGAGAGGCCTCTACTAACTGCTTCCTCCCGCGAATTTGTGCACATGACCCGACACGGTACCTGGGTCCACGATAGGGTCGACTCGAGAAGTTTGGGAGACACTGCAAGCCATGCGCCAATATGCAAAAGAAAGAGAGGGCTGCAACAGCAAAAGCAACAAGGACGGTGGTATGTTTTGAAGCCGCATCTTGCTAATGAGGCGTGAAGATTATTCTGTTGATGAGTTCCAGGCAAGAATGCTAGGAAAGCAGGAAATGCAAAGCAGACATTGGAGTAGGATAAGTACGGATCAACCAAGATTCTGGAGGTCTGGTAAACAAAAATGCTGCTTACGACGAGAGAAGAGCTGTGCTCATTGATCTGCCCCATTGTAGCGTCGAGGAAGCACGTTCCGGGGGAGCAACATGAGAACGCATGGGTCAATTTCAAGCCCGCGCGAGGCTGAACTTTAAATGTAAATGATCCGTTTGGCCTCTCTCGACGCACTGTCGCCAGGGGTTTCGGAGTCTCTCCATTGAAACTGTCAACTCCAACGATCTTACAAGAGTTACGTCGGTGGCAAAGACACTGCTATCGCAAAGTGTGCAACGCAAAGATGGCTCGGCAGGGAACGTATCTTGAGAGGTGGATTTGGAGGGGACGAGACCTCGACGGTGCTCGGACGTCCGGAGTGGTGTGAGTAGTTCTCGCATCAGGACGACCTGGACCAGATCCACAAGCCTGTGAAGGCGCTGAGAGCAACTGAGACAGAATAACTGTTTGTGATGGTCTCCTTCATCAAATCGTCGACATCAAAGTCTTCTGGCTAGGTTCAAGAGGTCAGTCGTAGTCGTTGATAAAGTTTTGTGGCGATGAGTCTGGAGAACTCTTCAGAGGCTGAACCTTGAACACGGAGTTCCTCCGTAGATACCTGCACAGACAAGAACTCGTCGTAATCTGGAGGAAGACCAGGCTATGCTCGAGCGTAGTCGCCATGGCAATGGACGAACTGTTTGACGTGATCAAAGTTTGTTGACAGGACAAAGGTGGGTGGTGGCGTTTGTCGAGGCGCAGGGACGGTGGTTGTGATGACCGCTAAGCTTTTGCATCTCGAGCCTCATGCGGCACCTTCCTCGTCTGGCAAGTTGCTGCGCCTGCCTATTGGCGGAACGCTTGGCGCCATCCTCGTTAATCTCCGCAACCTTGACGATCCGTCTTCAAGGCACAAGGACCACAACGACCTGGACATCCATAGCTAGAATTAGAGGTATATCCTCCGTAGAGGCAAACGCGTTTGAAGTTGACGCATATGCTAAACACTCGTGCTACTACACTATAACTATCTGGCAGGCTCTAGAACATGTACGGAGTAGAGTCTGTCAGAGAACACACCATAGTATGGTCAACTGCCGCGACGGGTCCAACCTTGGGGGTGGGCCTCAGGAATGCGGATGCCCTGACAATTACAGCTAATAATAGTTGTGACATGGGGGGGATGCAGTACAATAACAAGAATAATTATCAAATCTAGTGGCAGTTCCTGCAAGGGATACGTGTAAACCCTACGATGTACGCGTTGATCAGGCATTCTAAAGCTAAAGTCCAAAGTTCCTTCTCATCTTCTACGACTGCCCAAAATTACTCGGTACGGGAAACTCCTAGGAGAAATCCGCGGCGGTCATGCTCAGATTGTGTCAAGTCATAGGCTACGACCTTGTTGCGCTCTTATTATCATGCGAAGGAAAGTGGGCCGAAGCATCAAAAACGTCAGTGCAGTGTGTCTTGATATACCAACAAAAGTACGATTCGAGTTCGTGACCTTGTGGTATTATTCATATCTACGGGAAAGGTACCTACTACTCCGTACGGATGAGAGTCCACATAGCGCCATGGGCGCAGGCGAAACAACCCCTGACGATCGCTGACTCATGCTTAAACTAAAGAGAACAGAATAGTTCCAGCCTATCAAATAGGTATGCCTGTCACGCCAGTTTAACCATTGTGCAGCCTGCGGGTGCTTAGAGCACGCATCATCACTGCCCAAAAAAGGACAAGGGCATTCCGGGTGAGAACCTTGACTGCGGGGCAGGCAATGCAGACTCGCAATTGTACTCCGTAGGGCTATGCGGGCAACGACGGGCCAGAGGGCCAGCGGGCCCTGGGGCTTTGGATGCGCTGAATAATCCCCGCCAAAAAGTGATGTACGGAGTATGGGCATTTTGGGCCAGGAAGAACAATGACATGTCCCCCTCCATGGTAGCCCATAGCATAGCGCCTTACCTGGATCACCGAAACACAAAGCCTAGGATTGGTGAACACCCAGTAATAATACATAAGAATGAATCTGTGAGCTTACTACTCGTAGTAGGTTATGTCTGCCGAGCCCAATGACCCTTATCTGTCTCCTTTGTGTTGCCTGTTGGTACTGATTGTACCTTGTCTGTTGGTGCTGATGTACCTTGCCTGTTATTGCCTGCAGCCCACCGTCTGCCAACTGCCACCTGCCCACCAGCACGCACCTTCCGGCTACCATTTTCGCCCTCGTCCCGCATGGTCACGTGTGGGTGCTTGGCCGGCTCACGACATCTGCCTTAGCCTTCTCTTCCTCATGATGTTTAACTTCCCAACAGTTGACAGACATCGACTAGCCTCATTCTCTTTCCTAGTTACGTTGAGTCCATATGTGAATATATACTGACATAGTCTCCCCCCACTCTGCTAATTGCGCGGGTAGTTCGCGGATGCTTGGTGACGAATGAGAGCGAGTCTACAACGCTGCAACCTGGAAGATTGGGCCCAAAGGCCACCCTGCAACATCAATCCTGCTGTTAATCGACAGATCGCCCAAAGCCCTGAGCAGCCCATCAGACCCGGCTCAGAATGGAGCATTCAGTCAATTATGCTGACGATGAGACGGGCTCCGGCCTTCACGACAAGACCAAGGCTGCCAGCGCATCTCGGGTACGCCGGCGCAATCGTATGATCACATCCTGTCTAGAGTGTCGCCGCCGTAAATTGAAGTGCGACAAGTTGCATCCATGCACCAATTGCCACAAGTTTTCTCGCGACTGCCTCTTCCTTGCCCCGGCTCTTGACTCGGTCTCTCAGCAACGTCTTAATGAAATCAAGGAGAAAATGGGTTCCCTGGAACGTGTTCTCGAGCAGGATGTTGCTCGCCAGCACGGCAAGCCTTCCTCCGGTACATCTACAAGGGCGGAACGAAGGACGTCCGCTGACCTGCCTGGGGGAGAGACCAGTAGCTCAGACAACGAAGGCGCCGTTCCCGAAGATGAAAAGGGACTGGAAGCGACGCCCTTGGCTGTCATAGATGCCGCCTACGAAGATGATGCCAATGATGATATTCTGGATCTTGGTGTCCGAGTGGGTAAGATGAGGCAAGTCTTGACTTCTGATTGATCTCAGCGACCCAGTTGGAGACTGACAATGGATAGACTGACTGAACGGCTTGGTGGTTTCTTTCGCCCGAGAATCAATGACGAGGTATAAACTCCCTTTCAATAGATTCTTGACGTGCCTTATGCTGACACTATCAGCTCGGCGCCACGCTAGCCAAATCAAAACGCGATTCAAATCTCAACAACGTCACTTCGGCCGTTCCCAAATTACCCGACAGTGATCAAGATTACCTTGCGCCCGGCTCATCCTACATTGCACCTGGATCAGGGTTTCTGTTTGGAGATGTCGGCAGCAAACGATCTCTCATCAACTTTCTTCCGACCAAAGGAGCCGCCGATGTGTTGGTTCGCCATTATTCTGAATGTGTCCATCACATCACGAGGGTTGTACACTGGCCAAGCTTCGTTCTTCACTACGATAATTTTTGGACCAGTGTCCTCGCCGGACTGGAACCTCCAGCATGGCAGCAAGCCCTAGTTCTGTCAATTCTGTTTGCGTCAGTCGCCAGCATGGACGAAAAGGACGTCGAAGCTATCTTTGCACGCCCAAAGTCTACAATCCTGCGGAATTGCCAAACCGGCACCGAGGTCACTCTCAGCAAGGCGCAATTCCTACGAGCAACTAAACTCGAAACGCTACAAGCGTTGGTCATCTATCTCCTTCCGATGTGCCGCGATCAGATGTCTCGAGCTCACTCTGTCCTCGTTGGTATGGCCATTCGCTTGGCTGAATGCATGGGGCTGCATCGAGATCCGGAGACTCTTTACGGTCTCTCTCCGGTTGAATGCCATGCACGCCGTATATTGTGGTTCGAACTCTGCTTCTTAGACTTCCGCACCTGTGAATCTCAGGGGCCTCGACCGGGTATCAAACGAGAGGACTACGACACTCGATTTCCTCTCAACATCAACGATGCTGACCTTTTTCAACCCAAAATTCGGGATTCCAAAACTAGCTTTACAGACATGACGACGTCGAGAATTCGGTTTGAATGCACCGAAATGCAAAGAGTCATCTGGCAAGATCGGATTCGATTGGAAAGAAAGAAAGTCTCGTTGACTCACGTTCTCTCCAAGATCGAAACATTTCGCAAGGCCATGGAGGCCAAGTATACACCAATGCTGAACCTGGAAGTTCCCATTCAGAAATATGCTCGACTTGTCATGAGCTTAATGATTCAGCGGATGTATGTCATGGTCATGCATCGATTTCTCAACCATGCGCCCAATCTGGTACCAGAGCGACTTCTCAATCTGACCATCAGTGGCGGTGTGCAATCGATGGAAGCTGCCATTGCGCTACAAAGTCTTCCCGAGTTGTCCCAGTGGAGATGGTACGGAGGCGCATATCAGCAATGGCATATCGCCTTCCTGTTATTGACCATTGACTATCAAATGCCCAATCACGCAGAAGCCGACAGAATCTGGAACATTCTCGACTTTGTCTTTGAACCTGATCAGTCATCGTCACGGACACAAAAGGCCCAGACCATCATTGAAGCAATCAAGGATCGAACCGGAGTGTATAGAGACCTCCGCAAAATCCGAATTCCACCTTCAATGAAGGATGGACTCGAAATGGTGGATAGCAACGTACGCAAACCTACAAATGATGCCAGTGCCAGCACCGAGGTTGGAATCAACTCGTCAACGCTGCAAGGAGAAGTACCTGCCGCAGCATACATGAGGGAGCAAAACTGGAGTTTTGAGAATCCGGCGACGCTCTATGTCACGAGCCCATACGACGGTCGAAGTGAACAAAGTGGATGGAATTCGAGCACACCACAAGGTCCAGGTTCAGGGCAGACACAATCCACACGACCGGTTCAACCTCCCCAACAGGGACCACAGCATATATCTCCTCGATCAGACAGCCAGAGTCATGCCTCACCTGGACATTTGGGCGAATTTCACAGTCCCAGCGACTCCAGCACGAATGAATCATGGCCTCCGCTGATTACCTCTGATCAAACGCAGTGGCGAACAGTGCTCAATAATACAGGGTCAGGAATTCAATTACCAGCACCGACGCATGGACTGGCTCCGATGTCTTCACCGCCACAACCAGCTCCAGGTTCAATTGGCAACATGTTTATGAATTCTGGCTTTCAGAGCGATCAGGTCAACATTCCACAATACCCTGTCTCGGTCAATCGTGGCGATTCCATGATGGCAGATATCAACTGGGTGAGTACACAAACTGTCTGACTTTGTTTCCTCCGCTAACGAAAAATGTTTGATAGACTGAATGGGACCAATTATTTCCCCCAGAGTCAAACAACAGCTTGCTTGACCACACAGTGGGTTACGATACAGGGCCGGCCCCAGACTACAAGCCATATGGTTGATGACAGTGAATGGAACCATGGGTTTCTTTCGGATGACCCAATAGTAAAACCATGTCTCCAAACCTGCAGCTGTTCTGTCCTCAAACGAGCAATGCACCTACTGTCCTCAAACGAGCAATGCACCTACATAACATGATTAGCTGAGCGTGAATGATTTCATCTGTGCCTGAGGGGTTGCGTAGTACAGCTGAATAAGCATCGATTTGGGCTTAATCAAGGCCAACAAGCCTTTTTAGCGGAAGCCCGAGGAGCCGATTCAGGTCCCAGTTGGCGGGTCTTTAGCCTCAAAGTTGAGCCTAACAATAGCCTTCCAGGGGCTTCATAGGCCCATAAGATTCCTCATCTTTGCCTGTTGACATCATTTTGCTCCATACGCGGAATCGCCGGCATCTCATCTTGCATCTTTGGCGTTTTTGCAAGCATTTAGAGGTTCATCCTCTTCAAGTCTTATCTCCTCATTCGTATGTGGACATGCTGACTTGATGGAACATGCAACATCCAACCTGCAACCAGACCCCCCCTTGATCAAATCAAGGTTTCGTGGGGTCCCATACCTGACGTCGCTCCGATCTGCGATGCTGCGTGCAGTCTTTGTTTTCTCGCTTCTGGGTTTTCCAACCAACGGCTGCACGGCAATAATGGCCTATGGCTTGAGCGATATCTCGCGAGTTGCGAAAGCCCGAGCCAGGATGGGACGCGACCTTGTTCGACTGGATCGACTTTCATACATATTTGGTAGGGATTTGTCCTTCTGATGAATCTTGAGAAATATTTCTTGCTTCTGCTCCTACCTACTCTTTATGTCTGGTACGTGTAGCTTGACTACTACCCAACCCTCACTTCGTTCCGTTTTCTCTCTCCCTCTGTCCTATCTTTAGTAGTGGTGGGCTTGTGCTTTTTGTGGCTTTCTATAACAACCCAATTTATCGTGCACGTACCCGCTCGACGAACTGATTGCCCCGGTATACTGGACTGCCGAGTGTTTGCACAGTCCCAACCTCATTACTACCTACTTCTTTGTTGTGGTCCCGTTCAGTTTCCCCCTCTTACAGTGATCGACAAAAAAGTCGACATTAGGACTCGCAAGCAGAATCACAAGCAGAATCACAAGCAGAATCACAAGCAGAATCACAAGCAGAATCACAAGCAGAATCACAAGCAGAATCACAAGCAGAATC